>NC_052631.1:100270959-101470959 GCF_016161935.1 Mauremys reevesii
TGTCACAATCCCTCACCGTCTCAACAAACCAGGGCAATTCCTTAACAAAAATCCTTGTGACACGGCTTTCAGGTTGCCGAGTTGCACCTGTGATTCACCCACAACAAAGACCCTGGCAACAGGACACTGACACCTCGGATGTGCGCAACCAGAATATGATGTTTAGCCACCCAGGAACGGCATCTCCCCGTCCTCCCCGCCAACAATGCTCTGCCCCCTTCACTCAATGCGTTAACGTGTCCCCACACAGACGCGTAACCCTCCTCCCCGGAGGCCCCGGGGAGCTGGCATTACCGCACCCCCTGACTGAGAACACCTGCTGGAGCACCCTGGAGAAACGGTTCTTCACAGAGGTCGTGGGCACATGAACAATAGGGCAATTTTGGGCGTCACTCTTAGGACCGGGCTAGCTAAGAAGACAGTAAACAGCATGGACTATATTAATCCATGGGCCGCCCACACCGTGAATGCTGCAGTACAGGTCTGGTCCCCCCCATCTGATAGATTAGAAAAATGGCACCAGCCATGGTTGGGGTATGGCCCAGCTTGCCTCTGAGGAGAGCTTAAAATGGCTGGGCCTGTTCAGCTTATGGGGAATGATAGCGCTCTAGGACATCATGAATGGTGTGGATGAGGCAGCGTTATTTACCGCTTCACGTAACACAGGAACCCGGGGGCAGGGGTGTCACATCACCTGATGACACTGCTAGGCAGATGGTTTAAAACAACAAAAAAGGAAGTGTTGCGTCACACACCGCACAGTCAGCCTGTGGCACTTTTTGCCACAGGATGTTATGAAGGCAAAAACTGTAAATGGGTTTAAAAAAGAATGACAACGTTCCTGAAGGATGGGTCTATCAATGGCTATTAGCCAAGGATGGAACCCCAAGGTCTGGGTGTCCCTAAACCTTTCACTGCCAGAAGCTGGGCCTGGATCACTCACTAATTGCTCTGTTAATTGCCTTTGAAGCATCTGGCACTGGCCCCTGTCAGCAGACGGGATAATGGGCTCACTGGACCTTTGGCCTGACCCACGCTGGCCAGTTGTGTTGCTATGGTAGGGTGGATGAGACAACCTACCCTTCTCCTCGCCGTTATTACTGACACACCACCCCCATGGGACCTGTGCTGCCCGTGAGGCGGAACTGGAAGCCTGGTGACAAGCCCGCCTGATGTCTGGCAACCAGCTGCAAGTCCCATGTGGCTCCCATACCGAGCCCAGGGCGCATGGATAGGGGCCATGATGCAGAGTTGGGCTGGGCCCACAGCAAGCAGCAGCTTTGCTAGGGATGGAAGGGACCTCAGGAGGACCAACTCCCTGCTCAAAGCAGAACCAACCCCCAGACAGATTTTTACCCCAGTTTCCTAAATGGCCCCCTCAAGGATTGAACTCACAACCCTGGGTTTAGCAGGCCAATGCTCAAACCACTGAGCTACTGCCATTGCCAAGCAGTGGTGTTCAAGGTGGAGGATGGAAGCCCGTCTCCTAACTGCATTTCCTGGTATTTTAAGGTGGGGGTTTGGTTTGAGCCTAGTTCCTGGGTTGCACAAGTATGTGTGTGGGAGGGGCCAGGCACTGCTCCCGTCTCAACGCCCCTTTCACTGGGAGACCAGTTCGAGCAGCTGAGCTTCCTTCAAAACAGATGGTTTCTCACAGATCCCTGGCCAATTCCAGGTTCTTTCCTGGCTGTCATGGCAGCATCAGGTACAGCACCCAGGTTACCGCAGGGCGAAACGCGGATTAGCACGTCGCGGCAGGAGTGCTCGAGGTTAGAGGTAGCCTGCACCTAAGCTGTGGCCGTGTGTGAATGGTTTTATAAGCTGCACTGGGCGGGGCCTTGCAGAGGGGGTGCCCCTCTTGAGCCCAGCACTGGCAGGCACTGCTCCATTGACAGCAGTGTTGTGGTGCATGTACGTCAGGTCTATTTGTAACGTGCCTTGCTCCAGCATCTAGCCCTTCATCCGATAGGGCTGCTAATAGAGAGAAAACCCAACAGGCTCCAGCAACCCCCCTTTATTGCAATGAACTCAGAGCCCCCCCCCCCCACAATTGCACCTGGCCAGGATTTACCCCGTGCGGGGTGCTATAAGGTGGCTTAAAGGCAGTTACCTATGCTGGAAGTGGCAGGCTGGATAACTGCTTTTCCAGTTCTAGGGCCTGTTGGTAGAGGTTTGGGGGGGGGTGTGTGTTTTCCCTGTGGCTGCCCCAGCTCTGCACAAACAGCCAGCACAGCAGACCTTGAGCAAACTGCCCAATGACCACAAGATCTGTTAAGGTGCGAAGGCTCCAGGCCCAGTTAACTGTTGACAAAGCAAGGTAATAGCACATGGTAGATGCTATGAGGATACTAAGACATGTACGCCCATGACAGTGGACAGAGCTCAGTGAATGGTGGGACTTTCCATTCCCCCCTCCGCTCGACAAAGATACTCCCCCTGAGATGCATCTTTATACCCCAATACAAACACGTTACAGCCTGCCTCTGACATAGTTAGTCACGGCCTTGCCGTCGCTAGTTATCATCTTGTACATGTTGGCTTAAGTAAAACATTTTTATTACGTAGTTATCCTGACCTTATCTTTTAGGAGGGGTCAGTGTGTTCCTGTTATCCTTGGGGAATGTTTTCGTACCATCCTTGATAGTGGGATGTTCTGGTACCACTTGATATCAGGATGTGTTTGCATGAGCAGTCTGTGACTAGCACTTCTTAGCAATGTGTATTTCTGCAATAATAGCCCTGTTCTTGCCAGATTCTGTGAGCAGGTCCTGCCTCATACCAGGCCTCTGATACAAGGGCTCGTGTCTCAGGCTCTCTTCCTACTACAGGGCCAAGTTCTCAGGTGCATAGGTTACATTTGCCACTTTTCCCCAGAACCTAACCTCACGAACACAAACTTAGATCAGATGCAGGGCTGCTCCGACTCGTGCTGGCAGTAACAGGCCTCTAGAGCTGCCGAGCCTGCCCAGAATCACCTGAGCATAGCACGACTCCACACACCTGTCCTCCTTCCCACAGCCTGCTCCCACAGTGCACCATTCTTGCATGAGAGAAGCACTACCTGATGCTCTAAGGTGGGGATGAGGATCTAGGCACTTGTCTTTGCATCCAGTTTCAGCACAGGATAGATTACGTAACTCGACAGAGTAACAACATACACACAGCACTGTATGAACTTCCTCCCCTTGCTGACACAGGCCTTATCCACATATCCTTCTTCTATTTTAAAATAGAATTTGTGGCCACCCAGAATTCTGACAAGCTCCACTCTGCAGAACGCATGACAAGCCTGCATTTGTGTGTATAACTGGAAAGGTTCCAGCCACATGGGCTCGGAGGGTGAAGCATTTTAAAAAAACAAAAACAACAGCAACATACCAGCTGATCTCAGAGAGGTGGTGTCTTAAAGGCCCAACTGGAGGCATCTACACATGGGTAGGCAAACCTGAAATCTCTTCTAGCCCAGGTGTGTGGGAAATATTGGCAGAGGTTCAGAGGAAGGAACAGAAGGGCTGCCCTAGGTCAGTTTTATCCATAGTATAGTTGCACACTGCAACTCTCTCATATCCACCTCAAAGGAGGGGAATAGGGGCTGACAGCAACGGCAGGAACAACTGACAGGAGAAAGACAAGACAATCCTGAAAAACGAGGGAAAGGAGAGGGGTGGCTGGATTAATTGCACTGAGATCAGGAAATTTTAAGGGTCTAATTTCAGATTTTCCCTTCACTGTACTGGGGTCTGGAGTTCACATTATGACTCACGTGCTCTGCACAGGAACAAGCAGAAGGTTCCAACTGGAAACAAATCGCTCCCGGCAAATGAGAGAAAAAACAGGGATATTGCTGCCAAATCAAGTTAGTTTTTTTAATTGTACCTGGGCCTCTGCCTAAATTACCTTTCCCTCCGCTCATTACATATGGGGGTGTATAAACCCCTTGCTCATAGGCATTACACCATGGAATGACTGAAAGTGGCACTAGAAAAAACATCCTGCTACCTGCAGCTGTTGGGGCTGTCGTATCCTTGCCAACCAAAAGGAGATTCAGGAAACTCCATGCAAACCAAAGGGATACACTAACCTCAGCACGTCGTTCACATACTCAAAAATATTACCGATAGCTGGTGTTATCAATGTGGGTGTTCGAGAGCAGCGTTCGCTTCAGACAGGACCATCCTGATTATCCCCAGAAATGGAGTGATCGTGTCACTATCCGTGACAGACCGGACAGAGAGAGAGAGAGAGAGAGAACATTGGCGTGGTTGTTCCCCACACCCGCCATGCTTACTGGCCAGTATTTGCCATGCTTTTGGTTGACTCTCCGCCCTGCCGATGACTTGCCCCACCCACCCATTACAAAGAGAGGACTCCTCAAGGCTGGTGACTTCTACAGCTCTTCTAAATGTAACTAGATTAAATGAGGTAGAGAAGGGACATACTAAGCTGACCACATCATCAACAGAACTGTAGGACTGGACAGGACCCCGAGAGGTCTTCCAGTCCAGTCCCCTACACTCAAGGCAGGACTAAGCAAAACATGATTAAGAAAATAATTTATTTGGTGCTATTGAGGGCAAGAGAACAAAATGTAATAGGTAGAGACGTACTGTCTCGCAGAGAGAAAATGGAGTTTGATTGGTGACATATCTGAAAGGCAGGCAGCATTTTTAGTCTAATTTCCAAGATTAACAGCATGAGATACAGCAGCCCCCTGGTTTACAGACCCACATAATGGCCAACAAAGGTGCAAGATATAATTTTAAACATTTAAGGGAATCTATGTTTTCTATTCACTAAACAGTCCCTTGGCTGTAGGAACAGATTTTACACAATTACTAGCTGTACACTTTACAAAAACTTGGTGGAATCTGAGAGGAGCCGAATTAAGGGGTTTTAGGGACAATTACACTGACAAAGGACTCTGGTATCCAAGCATGACTAATGGAATCCATTTCTTTTTTTAATGCACTTTTTTTAAACGCCACCACCACCACACAAAACGCTGGTGTTATACGGATACCTGCTTGTGAGGTATTTCCGTAAGTGACTGAAATGTCAATTCTCCTTTACGCAAGATGGAAAATACACAAGCCAGAGGATGATTCCCTAATGAACCCTCTATACTAAAAGTACAATTTATTCTCCTCGTGATGCCCAGGACTTCGGCAGAGCAAATCCCATTTGAAATACAATACTTGCAGTTCCTCCACTGGACAGCACTACAGAAGACCAAGGCTCTTCACAGCCATCAATGAATTTAGCTCCACAATCCCCCCCAGGTAGGTAAGTGTTATACCCATTTGACAAGGAAAGAGGCACACAGCAGTTCAGTGATTTGGCTGAGGTCACAGCAAGCATGGCGCAGGCAGCGCCAAGAACAGAATTTCTACTTCCCTGACACTAAGCCCACTGCTCTAGCCATTCAGAACAGGCTCCATTTAGAGTTACGTAGAATAAAGCCCCAGGCATCAAGATGAGGATGTAGCCTTCAATACTACATTCAGAAAGGATCACCTCTCAGTAGCACTACCCACAGCCCAAATAAAAGAACGTCTGGAGGGAAAGTGACAATAGAATTAAAAATACGAGGTTTTGAATTCTGAGAAATGAGTATGTAGTAGTTTAGTGAGATTTTTGGTGATGAGATGAGACAAGTACCAAATCAAAGTTAACTGTGGCGCCATGCTTTCTGTGCCTTGAATCTACAATATGAGTTCACAGTGAAATTTGGACGTTCTGAAGCGTCTACAACGCTGTCAATGGTACCATATAGAGGTCTGCATGCACACGTATTGACAGATTATGCTTTAAGAATGAGATCAAACTGAATACTGGAGTTGCTCCACATGCCTAGCATTCCACGCTATCTAAATTCCAATAGGTGTTCTTTGGACAAGGACAGCATGGGAAAAGACACCATTTTCTAACTTAACATGCAACTCTTTGCAAGGAGCACTTTTGTTTAAATAGAAACATTTAAAACTTGGAAACCGTAAAACAAGATTTTGCACATTTAACTAAATCCAAAATAAAATGCACAACAAAGCAGGGTCATGAAAGTTTACAGAACTTAAATATTTATTTTTAAACCATTTTAAACCCCAAAACATTGAAATAAGCTACATCTATAAACAGATTTACAGGACTAACAACTACATAAGCTAGAGGAGCACTACAATTTGTATCTGTGATGCAGTTATTTTGTAAAGCCTCAGATCAACTGTATATACAACTTTTGCTGCTTTTACACTTATAAAAATATTTATTTAATCCATAACATTGTTTTCAAAACTATTTCCAGACTTTTTTCTCAGATATAAATTCTAATTGAGTTTCAATATAGCAGATGAAAAGTTTTAAACAGAAACATTTCTTTAAAATTAAAACAAGGAGTTAAAAGTAATTTTTACAGTGTAGGCACCATTGAAAATAATTGTCCTTGGCATGTCTAACCACCATCTCTCACGAGTGTCCTTTATATAAAAACGACGTCATGGCAACTTTTGACTAAAAATGCAGTATTTGTTTGCACACCGTTACTTTTTCGATATTTGGCAGATATATTTCAGATTTCTTTAAAATGACTTTTGTGCAAAAACAAAATGTGCAGGAACCATAAAATAAACACATCCAGCCTTTATCAAAAATAAATTTACACCAACAGTTCCACAGCTAAGTACTGAAATACAATCCCAGTTCAAAACTTCAGCATAATATACATACTGGGTTGAAAAGAAAAAAGGATATTACCCA
Organism: Mauremys reevesii; assembly: GCF_016161935.1. Taxonomy (NCBI): domain Eukaryota; kingdom Metazoa; phylum Chordata; order Testudines; family Geoemydidae; genus Mauremys; species Mauremys reevesii. The sequence goes on from NC_052631.1 coordinate 100,277,713, forward strand.
TCTAGCAGTACCATAAATATATAACTGAAAGCAATTTTATAGTCTTACCTACTTTAGGGGAAAAAAAAAATCATTCTGTACTGCACAGTACTACCTTTTTGTGAAAGAATATCTATAACTCAATTATTTGCATATTAACTGGTAAATACATATTTAAAATACACTTTCAGAAAATTATAAACAAGTGATGTTGATGTACTGCATTTAATGTACTTTAAGAACAGAAGTGTATAAATATTTTACAGGAAAACGCCACCACCACCACCACACAAAACGCTGGTGTTATACGGATACCTGCTTGTGAGGTATTTATCACATGACACCCGACTTCTCTCTGGCTACCTCCCACCCAAGCATACAATGCGCTGTTTTTATACTCAAAAGAAAGAAATTTAAATTAAATTGGACTTCAATTTCTGTCCATTATTGCCAAAGGCCCTCCCCCCAACCCCGCATCTGTATTGCTTTAAATTTCCTACCATGATGAATAAGATTTAATTACTACTTCTAAATCTGTTCTAAAAGGTAATACATCTACTGTACATCAGGATATACCTGCTGCTACATATCACCTGCAAACTACGGACATATTGCTCTCAAATGTGTATAATCATAGAGCTGCCTAAAATACTGTACCAATTTAGAAGTATAATAGATATTGTTGCAGGTTTAGTTTCAGGGTATGATAAAACTATGGTGATGGAAGCAGGTGCTACAGCAACACCCTACCCACTACATTACATGTTTTGAATATGCTTGTGAAAAAAAGCTATTTCTGAAGCTTGTTAGTGATTTACAAAAGTTAACTTAAGAATACAAAAGACCTGTACGTTCCCATCAATGTACAGTAACAAAAGAGCATCAAAACATACCATACTTGCACTTCCTATTAACTAAAGTAATGGCCACATCTAAAAGCAAAACTGCACCTCAACATTTATCTGATTAAACAGATGAAACTACAATATTAAAAGTTGTTCTTTACAAAATAATTTCCTGAAAATATAAAACCATGTACACCATCACAAAAGAGTTAAGTACGTTCTTCCAAATCCTTGATCATCATCATCATCATCATCGTCCTCATCATCAATACGTTGCAAAGATCCAAAAGGCACAAGGAGCTCATGAGCTAAGCACTGCCAAGCTTGAAGTAGTTTTGGTGGGTTTCACTGGGTCCATAGGAAACAGCAGTCATTTATGAGAAGTTTCTTAGGATGAGTCATTAACAGAAAACCTATACATAAAAATACACAAATAAGAACTGTATTCACTTTATTCCAACTTGGTACACAGCTCATGAATTAACCACACTTCAGTGTATAAACCTACTAAACAAGTGCATTACATATGTTAGCTCTTAACCGGACTGCCCACACAGATATGAAAAAAAACCAAGAGGCAATGTTTCTGACAGAAGACCCTTGAAATAACATACAATTAATTTTTTTTTTTAAATTAGTCAAGGGTTTATCTGCTCCCCTGTTTAGGTTTATAAATGTCTCTTCAACAAGGAACTACAGGAACTGTCTACATTAGAACTGCAGGGTAAATAAAGAACAAAGAATAATTGTTTTTACCACTAATTTTTCATGTGCAGTAGTTACAAGTAACACTACTTGTAACTACAATAGCTAAAACTTTTTCTAGAAAGAAATAAAGTTCCCAAATAGATTTTCCCTTTATTCTGCCACTGTTGCTCATGCTGAGAAGACTCTCTCCGTTGATCTCAATGGCACTGCTTGCATAGAGAGGTGCTCAGCATGTAAAGATGGCAGATAAAGGGAATAAACAGTACATTTTACTGCAGTCTAGGGATTACATACAATGCAGTATGTCTAACAAATGATATGAAACTGGATAAGAAAACACATTTGACCCAACTTGTATGATTCCACCTTAAACAATGTGCTATAAGTGATCATAAATGTGTTTGATTACTCTCAGTCTGTTAAAATAGCAATAACGTTTCAACATATAGACGCTACTGTCTTATACTGTATTGGGTTACACAGAAATCAATGGGGACATAGCACCTTCACAAAGCCCTCAGGCTACAGACGTGTCTTTTCTTGAAATTCTGTACATGTTTTGCTAACATAAAAACTGTTGAAAATCACGAGTTCTTGTCTGTCACTTGCATCCTCCTGGAAGATTTTATGTAGCTTGACCAAATAACAACTGATCACAAACGTTCTAAAGATAGACACTGTTGCCTCTGTATTGCAACCAGCCACAATAGGATGCTTAGGGGAGTGAACCAAACTGGCTGGGGTCTCCCCAACTAGCCTTCAAACGCAGCAAACAGCATCGATGGCCAAATCCTCCATCAGGAGGCACCACATGGGGTAGAAGTTTCTTCAGCTCATGGGGCAGAGGACTTGGGGAGGTGGAAGGCAAACCAAGTCAGGTACCCTCTTACCCGCATGCATATGATAAAGTCTAACTGCATGATGGCATAAGATTATTTCCACAGCTCATAGGATGGATGCACAACGGGGCAGAATTAAGATTGCCTGGGTAACTGTAACACTGGCATTTCCTAATCTGAGAGCAGAACTTTGCAATCTAAGTAACATTTTTAACATAGTTTATGTACAATATATATATATTTTTAAACACACACACCCCCTCGGACCCCACAAAAAACAACTTACTTCTGAAATTTCTCCATAAGTTTCTTCACCATCTTATCTGTGATCCCTGGACATGTAGATTCTGCCATAGTGATGCTCTTCTCAAGTTCTTCAATTGCTTTCTTCCTGCTAGCATTATTTATGTCCTGCTGTTTAAGCTGAAAGACCAACACAGATTAAACACCTTAAAGATTTATAAAATGCTTGTGCAAATTTCAGAGAGATCTTTGAATTAACGACTTACCTCAGCAAACACAGGTGTGATTATCATAGTTAAACAACTCAGGGTTTTCACAAGGTCTTGATCCTAAAAGTTAGCAAACATATATATGTAATATAATATATATATTACATATGTATATATAAAAGCAATCATATTTATGCTTGCATCATCATTTTAAAAGACTTGATATTTAACAGAACCTTTGCAACACATCACAAAGACATATACTTTACCTCAACAAATCTAGTGCGGTTTGGAAATAAACGCTTGATGATATTTCTGAAGCAATGGCACTTTATATTATGGTTCATCTCTCTGTCAGATTAATTCTATGTAATTCTTTAAACTTAAGATATCTATAGACAGACATTGTGCCATAAATGCGCTACCACTAAGCTGCCATGGACACTGGACTTCACCATTAATTAGTTTTGGGGTTTTACTGGCAGATATTTTTGTGCTAGTTTATGAAAAATAAAAGTAAAGATTGAAGCCAAAAGTCAACAAACTATTTTGAGTTTAACTGGCTATGAGTTACTAAATATCACATTCCTTACAACAGCTTCCAATCAGCACTAAGTATAAAAAGTTCTTCAGATTGTACATACTGTTCCATTCTGCAGTTTCTTTGCATCTGGCTTCTTTCGAACTGTAGTAAAACTCCATTCAGGATGAGAATTGTTCTCTTTGTTGCTGGACTCCCTAAAGAAAATCACAAGGATCACTATCATTGTAGAAGGTGTCAAAAACACAAACTTTACTAGCACAGGTAACGAGCATGCAAATGAAACTGCATGGTTAATTTCATCTGCCTTAAAAATTCATGTTTTTTGAACCTTTATTGTTAAATAAATTAAGTAAACTTTACAAGATCTTATAGTTCTAACTCATCTCTCCCTAACATGTTTTTTCCCTCTCACGTCACAACTCAAACTGCAAGCTCTTTGGGGCAAGGGACATTATCTTACGTGGCCCAATAAATGTGGTTACAGTTACATGAGAATGATTTGATGTTCAGGAAATGGAAGACTTACAGACATTGGACAGGTGAGGGCTGGGCAGGTTACCAGACATACCGCAATCCTGGCCCGCAACAGCTATCAATTTAACGCTGGGGGCTCTCCTGAGCAGAAACTGCTACCAGTACCAAACTGTTTGGTACTTAGGTAGCAAGGGCAAAGTGTACAGTAGGGCAAGCCTAAGACAGGACATGCTTGTCACAGAAGCAGAACTGGAATTTAAGTCCACAGAGATTGGAAGGCTAGTACACAAGCACATCACATTATAAGTTCTAGTTGGAGAGCAGAGTTCCATGCAAAGCTGCTGCGAATGCACGAGCTAGAGAATGATTACAGTATAGCACAACAAGAGCAGTGAGCAATAACTCAAAACACAAATGAAACACTACTGCATTAGTAATGTTCAGAAAAAACACAATAAAACACACTTACGAATCAGAACCATCTGAATCCGATTCATCACTACTGTGCCCTTCCGCCTTCCATCTCTTAAACCTGTCAATAAGTTCTGTCAGATAAGAAGTCTTCTTGGCATTTTTCAGAATGAATTTGTGTTTCAGGAGTTCCTTTGCAGTTGGGCGCTATAAAAACACAAAGATATTTATGTTTATCCTACATAAAGTTGCTGTGATTTTAAATGCTATTTAAAAACCATCTCCTCCTTGGCCCAGTCCAGAATCGAACATCCATACAGTAACAGGAGCTTTTAAGAAGCCAACACAACCTACATTTATAATCCTCTAAGAATATGATCACCCCCTACAGCAGCTACAGAACTGATCAATTAGTGATTTCTGTATTACGTAACAGACACCTAGACAAAGCTGACTGATGATACTTCTCCAATTCAATGAGGTTTGTAACCAAAATAAATATAATATTTAAGTGTAAGTCTTGCTGGGGTATCATTCAAGGTTGGCCTGTGCTTCCTCTTCTCCAGAGATAATGCATTATACTATCTGGTGCCCATCATCACTTCTTTTTAGTCACCTCGACACCTTTAGATGAGGAGGAGGAGTAAGGTTTAAGTAGCGACAAGGTACTCCACTCCCTCTTGCAATAGAGAAGCATACAAAGTCACAGACTCTCAGGTTACACCCACCACCTATATAGTATATTTCACAGTCAAAGATCTTTGCAAGCATTAAGACAGACACAGATGAGAAATATACTCACAAATGTTGGGTCCTTATTCAGACACGCGTCAATAAATTCTTTAAAAGGTTTGCTGAATTCTCCTAGTAGAGTTGGAGGATTGTTTTTTGGAATAAGAAACAGAACTCTCATTGGATGCATGTCAGAGTTGGGTGGCTCTCCTTTGGCTAGTTCAATAGCAGTGATTCCCAAAGACCAAACGTCAGCCTGGGGGAATGAAATAAAGAGTTTTATTCTCACTGACTACAAAGCCAAAGCCTGAGGTGTCACAGGTTATTTGAATTCTATACTAGAGCCAACAGAAAAGAAGAGCTCTGTAAGAGCTCCTGACAGCGCAATAATTACATACATCATTTTAAACACGCTCACATATTTTACACACTGTTAACATAGCATAAAGGTGATGAATATAAAAAACACAAGGGTCAGGAAATTTATGCTGGAAGTGGTAAAGTTTCTAAAAAATCCTAATTGACCCAGGAGCTTAAGTCGATTTAGGTGCTTTTGAAAGAAGTTACCCAGCATCACTCTCCCTTCCACAGTGCAAGTGACATACGTTTGAGCACCAGAGACATATACTTAGACGCATTTTGTGTGTGCTTTTGAAGAGAAATAGTATTTCTGAGAACCTTTCATTTAAAAATTGTTTGGTTTTAAGAAGGATAACTTTGTATTCTTAACGTTAGCTTTTGAAGAACACTAGTATTCAGTATTTCCCCACCAACTCCTCCCCCCGGCCAAAAAAGAGGCTCAGAGGTCAATCATAACCCAATATGGGAGAAAATAAGTAACTCATCAATGACTCTTCATTACTCACTCTTTCCTACCTGACTATTTCAGAAATTAATTAGGGAAATACGAACATTCTAGGTAGGTCTGACACACCATACTTCTCAAAAATCTGAGACAGGTAACGATTGGAAGAGTCTCTTTAGAGTAGAACTAAAGGAAAAAGTGCCGGGTAATGGTTACAAATCTTACAATACTCAGTAAGTCAGATAAGAGGCATGAAAATACTTTTGTATTTAAATGTGTTTGTTCAGAATTAATCATCTTTCCCACTTTGGGTATTTTCCCCTTATGATACAATATTAGTTTTCACACTTGGCAATCTACTGTGCAAGTAACAATGAAGGAGAAGAACCACCACCACGAGGAAACTTTAAAGTTACAAATAGCTCCATAGCAGGGTGGTCACCCCGCTCCTGCCCGGAGGGGGGAGGGATAGCTCAGTGGTTTGAGCATTGGCCTGCTAAACCCAGGGTTGTGAGTTCAATCCTTGAGGGGGCCACTTAGGGATCTGGGGCAAAAATTGGTCCTGCTAGTGAAGGCAGGGGGCTGGACTTGATGACCTTTCAAGGTCCCTTCCAGTTCTAGGAGATTGGTATATCTCCAATTACCACCTTTATTACCTATTACCTTTAGGGGTTAAAAGCAGCCCCGGGGAGGGCTGTGGCTGGGGAACCAGCCTCAGCTGTGGCCATGCCTCAATCAGGGCCCAGCTGGCCCTTATAAGAGGACAGTGGGCCAGAAGCAAGCAGTCTCTCTCTAGCTTACTGAGGGAGAAGGGCCTGGTTGCTGGGGAGCTGAACCAAGTACCTAAAGTGGAGCAGGGCTGGGGGAAGGCCAGAGGAGCTGGGGGAGCTCCAGCCTGGAAACTCCCCAGGCTGCAGGCTTTGTTAAAGGCCCAGAAGAAGGGTACTGGGGTTGCAGGGGGCAGCCCAAGGGTAGGCAGAGGCAGCAGGTCCAAACCCCCCTTGCCAGTGATGAGTGGCATTTACACTGCAGTCTGCCCCAGTGAACGGGGGCTAGATCAAGACTGGGCAGTAGCCATAGTCTGAGGCGAGGTGGGGATAGGGGTTTGGGGGCTTCCTGGGGAGGGGAGACCCAGATTTGTGGGGGTACTGCCGGGGGGCAGACCCTTGGCCTAAGAGGGGCACCAGGATCTAGGAGGGACTCAGGCCCAGCGGCAAGCAGGACACCAGCCTACAGAGGGCGCTCCAGAGGCTGGAAACGCTAATTCCCTGGATGACCAGTAGGAGGCGCCGCAGGGGTGAGTTCTGCCCCATGACAGTCTCCTGCACTGATCAACAATATTTAGCATGTTTTATATATTAAGCCTCCAAGTATAATATAAAAGGGATATTCTGATTACTTGATAAATAGGGAATCCTCAAGTGTTCTAGTGTTTCAAATACAAAAAGTCAACATGTTATTTCTAAGGTAACAAAGCCTTTTAAAAAAAGAGGAGTTACAGTGTTTATTACAAGTTATAAGATCATATCACAACGATCATCTTCTGGGTGAAGTGTAAGCAGAGACACCTGCAAAGCTACACAGTGTCTTTCACTAAAACAATCACACTTGAAGAAACTAAAGAAAGAGGATGTATGGAAGATTATCCTGGAAAGCCAAGGCCATAAATTACTTGTGCTAAGAGTGAGACAAAGAGGATGTGGAATCATGGGAGAGATGGAAAGGAGGACTCAAACAAACAAGACAACACCAACATGCCATGGGGGGAGAGTAGCTTTTAAACAGGCTCAGCTGTTTTTGCTCATTGTGTACGTACAGGGTGTGCCCATCCCAGATAGCAAATCGACAAACACAGGAGTAGTGCAACTGCACACATTCAGTAGAGGAGTTATAACTCCAGCCATCCCATTTACTATAACAGGGTTACATATTTTCTGTCTCTCTATAGCCTCCCTTTAATTCTGCTGCTATATTAAATCTGAATATAAAACTAGTTTGTGACATTTCAACAACAGATAATCAACAAGGGGCCCCGCTGTAATTTTGAGAAGTGGGAACTGTAAAATAATCTACTATGGAGAGCAGATTTATTTCATTATATCATCTGTCATTTTGAGGGGTTATTTCAATCTAGCAGCCAAAGCATTAGTCTGGTAACCAAAATGAAACCCTCTGATGGAGCCTTGAAATTTTCCTAGGAAAATAATTGTAGTCCATGACCGTTCTCTTACACTCTCGATTCAATGCAATTCAATTGCATATTTATGCCTCTTGTTAGTCAAACAGGAGAAGATAAGGAGACAAAGAAAACCCAAACCATCCTCCTTGCCACTCTTGTCCAGATGTATTTCTATTAAGTCTCAATGTCTTTGGAAAGAGTCTCCATCAGAATGCAGATGTACTCAGTATAACTATCCATAATTCCTAGGAGTTTTTGGTGGACTCCCATTAAAAGTGAATTTGTATCTTCATATCTCAGGGAAACTAGCAGTATCCATAATAAGAATCTTCATATATAAATGTTAATACTTCAGAGGTTTTCAGATTTCTCACTCTTCGTATTTTTTTAAAGCCTGTGTCTCAACACAGCAGGGATTGCAATACCAGCGGTCGGTCGGCACTAGTTATATCATCATGGGCTATACCAAAGTATACTTCTCTACCTCCATCCATGGACACCATCACCCAAAATAGGTCCCGTTGGCTGAGTGCACCCCGCCCCCCAACTGCCAGTTGTCACTGTGAGCAGAGGTAGGGGTATTCTCACCACTCCTCTTGGCTCTGTTATCACCCAAGCTCATTTCCAGCACCTGTTGTCACTCCTCAGACCAGCTGCCGACATGTGAGAATTAAACTTCCCCCGTGCTAATAAGCATAATCCCCCTGCCAACAGCTACATGAAAGGCAGTGGGATCACAACTACATCAACATAGTTAGGAGCAACTGCCCTACTGCGACAGAAGTTACTTTCTTTTTCATATGCAGTCACTATACTAAAACCTTTGGCATCCTATGTCCTAAGGCAGTGGTTTTCAACCTATGGCCTGCGGATCCCTGGGAGTCCGCAGACTATGTCTAAGGGGTTTGTGAAAGGTTGTCATTACCATAGAACAGTGACCCCTAGGGGGCCACAGACTATGTCTAAGATTTCCAAAGGAGTCCTGCACCTCCATTCAAAATTTTTTAGGGATCTGCAAATGAAAAAAGGTTGAAAACCACTGTCCTAAGGAGACCTTTTAAAAAAACTTTACATTAAAAAATGTTTATATAAAGTACTTTAGGTTTCTGCTTACATATTACTTCCCAGGCACAGCGATATAAACCACAGAACCATCGATAAGAGACACAGAAGAGCTCTATGAGGTCATCTAGTCAGTACACATCGATATAGACTTGCACTCTGGAAATTCCTGCAATACCTTTAGAAGCTAACGGAGCAGTAAATTCTCAGTCACCATTTTTCACTCTGCTCCTTTTGAAAAGCAGGTTCCCACTGGTCATTTTTTAAGCTTTGAAAGTTTCCCTTTTGATTGCAATAGCAATAATAGAGCATGGAATGGAAACAAAAACATCTGTCACCTTGACAGTATCCTGGGGGGATTTGCTCCAAAGAAATTAATCTAAAACGACAATTTCCAATTCACTTGGTGGCTTTTCATGAGCCCTACAGAACTCACACTTTTGCAGAGGTAGGACCGTGCTGTCTTCATTTATGCAGTATATAGAGTTTCCATGTGCTTTCTCTGACAATTTTATATAAGTTATTCACTGGCAAACTTTCCATACCCTCGTACGTCTATCACTCAAGCTACAACAAATGTGAATTCAATGCATACACGGGAGTGGGCAAACTACAGCCTGGGGGCCATATCCAGCCTTTCAGACATTTTAATCTGGCCCTTGAGCTCCCACTGGGGAGCGGGGTCTGGGTCTTGCCCCACTCCTCATATGCCGTGGCTCCGCATGGCTCTTGGAAGCAAAGGCATGTCCCTGCTCCGGCTCCTATGCGTAGGGGCAGCCAAGGTGCTCCACACGTTGCCCCCAACCCAAGTGCCGCCCCCGCAGCTCCCATTGACTGGGAACTGCAGCCAATGGGAGCTGCAGGGACAGTGCCTGTGCACGGGGCAGCGTACAGAGCTGCCTGGCCGCGCCTCCGCGTAGGAACCAGAGGGGGGACATGCCACTGCTTCTGGGAGCTACTTGAGGTAAGTGCTGCCTGGAGCCCACACTCCTGACTCCCTCCCATGCACCAACTCCCAGCCCTGATCCCCCCTCCCACCCTCTGAACCTCTCAGTCCCAGCCCAGAGCCCCCTCCTGGACCCCCCAACCCCTCATCCCCAGCCCCACCCCAGAGCCCACACCCCCAGCTGGAGCCCCCACCCTTCCCACACACCCCCAGCTGGAGCCCCCTCCTGCACCCTGAACTCCTCATTTCTGGACCCACCCCAGAGCCCACACCCCCAGCTGGAGCCCTCACCCCTCCCGCATCCCAACTTCCAATTTCGTGAGCATTCATGGCCCACCATACAATTCCCATACTCAGATGTGGCCCTCAGGCCAAAAAGTTTGCCCACCCATGGCTTACACAAACACCTACTTGTCATTATGGTGTGGAAATAAAATGAAAAAATCAATCACATGATTATTACAGTTCTATAGTAAAATATAAAATGAATAAACTATTTGTAATGTACATACAATTCAAAACTCTCTGTAGCTTCAAGTGTACTTTACCAAGACCGATCTAGCCAAAAAGGAGAAGTCAAGCTAATTTCTTCTGAAGCTGCAGTGATAAGAGAACTATTTCTATAGTAATACTTACTTTTGAGTCATAAGCCGACTGCTGTATAACTTCAGGGGCCATCCAAAATGGTGTGCCTACAAAGGTATTCCTCTTAATTTGTGTATCCGTCAGCTGCCCAGCAACTCCAAAATCAGCAAGTTTAACATCTCCTTGCTCTGACAACAAGACATTGGCAGCTGGAGGGTGGAGGGAAGGGAAAAGAGGTGAAGTAAAATGTAGTTTATCACACTGCTGCTATTACTTTCAAAGAAATTAAGTTAATATTTAAAGTTTTATGCACCTTTTATATCCCTGTGAATTTTCTTCTCCGAGTGTAGGTAGTCTAGACCTTTCAAGATCTCCTTTAGCATAGTAGCAATCTGGAATTCATCAAATGGACCAGCCCGTAGCTTTAGAGGGAAACATTACAATTAAAACAATACTCCCTATCTTATCCTTAATCCCTGCCTTGTCATGTAGCTACAGTACATTTGAAACATCAACTTTTTTGCTATAAAAAGTTTCTTTAACAGAATGCACAAAATGAAAAGATTCACTGTATGTGTGGATTTAAATTACTGGGTCACAGCTACTGCAGGAGTGGATCCTGGCCGTTTTAGTAATGCTCACAGTAATACTGCTATATAACTTAAGGAATGTTTCAATGGTAAAAGGGTAAACAGTATACAAGACTCTCCCCACCCAGCCATGTACTACGTTGAAAACTGGAGTTAACTGCAAAAGTTCCTGGTTTCTGCAGCACTTATAAACTAGAAATTCTGCACCCCCATCAAAGAAACTGAGGTTTTATCTTTTAAAATTCACTTAACCATGAAAAGCTAATACAAATAGTACACTCTTTGCATTAAGTATTTTGATATCAATTCCATTAATTTGTCCCAATGTTTAATTTGTTGCAATTTTTTTTACATCACCATATTGTAGAAAAAGGTTGTAGAGAGTAAGTGGAGATTTTGCCAGTTGGGAAAGTGAGGGCTGTTTCATGATTTCTGCAGATTCCACAAACAATGCATCCATTTACACCTGGATCACTCTTTTGAAAGATTTCTCAAACCTCCACAATGGCTAAAAGGTTGGGGTTTTTTTTTGAGTTAATAAAGAGCTTAGTTCCAGAGCTCCTGACAATTGTTCAGAGACTTTCACTATGTTTTTTGTTCTAGTTGAGCTATTACCTCAGAATTCCGTAAACAAGTTTAAATAAAGTCATAGAGACAACTTGTAAAAAAGTTAAGCACACGCACACTTTGTAAAGAACATATGGGAAAAAAAAAAAAGATCTATGGTACTACAGAATTTGTCCTCAAATTCCAGAACCTAAGAAGCAGAAGCACTGTGGCTCTATTATCTTACAGGAAAGGGCAGGTCTTCTCAAGTTTGCAGCTGAGGTACCAGCTCTACTGGGGAAACCACACATTACCACACAGAGGGTTGTGCTCTTCTAGCACCTCCTAAGCTGCTTCTTTCATGAATGCTACATCTATCTTAAGAAAAAGGCACTTTGTTTAAATTTAAACTGTTGAAAATAGAAAACCCAACTCAGTTTTACCATTTAATATTAACTGTACTCTGTGTGCACACAACTTTCCCAAGACCCACTCCAAAAGAAACATTTTATGTACTGAAGTGTAATAAATATTCTGCTTTGAAAAAAGGAAGCAAGGATAAATTTTTTCCTAATAAAACCAATTTTAAAAAAAATGATATGGTAAGTTAGGAAACTTTACGCCATTTCTCAGCAGTGAAATAACAAACCTTAATGCAAACTCATTGAGTAGGAAAAGTTGTTTAGCAAACCAGTGCACATATTCACACTTTTAGGAATGTCATACAGCAGGACCAAAACAACATTAACTACCTCCAGAGTCCAAACTTCAGAAGAAGATATACAAATGCACAACGGAATAAACATAAAACCTGACTGCTGGCGTAAAGAACGAGAGTGGATATGAACCCAAAGACAAGCACGAACAGCCAACATCTAAATAATCTTTAGTTAAAGACACATTTTTCTTCACTAGAACACTGCTCTGGAACTGAGATGACAGATTACTTTTTCCAACAGGGACCACACTTTTCAAGTATTATTATGTTCCTCTGCTTAATAAGAAAGAGAGTTTAAGTGCTACTTTAAGAAGCCAACAAGCTGCACTAAATTATAATACTTACAAGATCTAAAGCTGATCCTCCACCCAAGTATTCCATTATTATCCATAACTTTGTGCCCTATAAATAAAGAAATATGGTGAGAGACTAGGCACATAAAATGGTTTGAACGTTGTAAAGAATTATTGTACTATTAACACAGTGTACCTAAATAACAGACCCCTTCCCAAATGCAACAGTCCCAGTAACTATAAAGTTCTTCTTCATTATATTTGGCAGGAGACACTAACTTGCAGCAGCATTTCCTCCAAGAATGCTCAGGCTACCAAAGACAATTAATTTTATTTCTATTTCTAGAGCACAACAACAACTTTTCATATTTTATATCTACGATGCTATTAGTTGAAGCAATGTGGTTTAATAAACAGGAAAATACTTTTAAAAATCTTTTTCAGCACCACCAGAATTAGGCTAAAATATCCACTTCTTTTCAGTTCTAGGTTTTTGCGCTTAATTTTTTGTTATAAAAATTAATAACATGACAATAAAAAGACCACACACTTGAATGAAATGTATTGACATATATCACTTGAGTCAAAACCCACATAATGAATTGTAAGGAATTACAGAAGGTTGAGTATTTTTGCGACTCTGACATGGTTACTGTCGTTCAAATTAGATTCAGTGTGTTTGTGTATACATTCAGTCAGTACGCTATACTAAAAATCCCTTTTGAGTGCTATATTCTGCATGACTCTCAAAAACCCCTTCCACAGAAGTTGAGAGATTGAACATGCCCTTGGAGATACTTGTAAACAGCAACAAGAAGTGGATGTAGCTGCCAGATGCAGGTACACCAATAAGCCATAGACTACACTGTTGCTTCAGATGGATCCAGTCATCTATAAAGCAAATCAGAAACTAAATCTTCTGTGCTCCAATGTAAGTGGTCAGGTTTGGCAACAAATGAGATATTTTAATCCTCAGCAGCTAAGAATTATTGGTGCCATTTGAAATAGGCTCACCCGAAACAATTTTCTTGTGCATTACTTGGCTATTGCTGCATGGCTCATGTGCACTCTGCTGTAGAAAAGAGCCTTCAACCAGACAGAACACCAGTAGTTAAATAATGTACCTAAACTCTTTGAAGAAGAGCTTGTCTCTTCCTACATGTTTATATGGTGCCTAGCACATCTGAGACATTCCCACAGTGAAGTCATTCTGGCACTGTGAAAGTGGCTCTACTACTGTAATGCAAAGCAGTCCTACATAATGTGGTACAGGAGAAGACTAATCCTGGACTTTAGAACAAAGCAAATAATTGTTGTCTACGTACAGTTCAAGATAAAAGTCCATTCAGAGGTCAGATATAATAATATTAAGATGCACCTTTCATTTGTGCATTCTTGAGAACTTGCTTCTCAGCAACCGAGCAGACCTCACTAGCACCAGTTGAAGGCCCATTTCATCCTCAACTCCAGTTCATAAATTTAGGTAAAAGCCTAGACATTCTTGGCATTTAATCTGTTGAGATGTCCATGTATTACAGTTCCCGCAATACTGAGTAGTCACTCTGAAGTTCCATGTACAGGAAGTCAGAAGTTCTTAAGACAATCGTTTGTGGATGCTGAGATAGCTCTTAGTCTGTAGTTTCAGAAGATGATTGGTTCATACAGAGCAAGAATCTGATGTCAGATATACTAATATACAATTGCAAACACATTTTATTCCATTTTTTCCTACACTTCCACGAAAAAAGGCTCAAGCGTTAAGACATGAGCAAATTCTATGGGCTGCAGTTCTTGTAAATATTGGGATGGTGAAGAAAGATACCCACTACATTCCGATTAAAAAAACCATTCCATTAGTAAGAAAACAACAAAAGTAAGTCAATTTACAGTATTACAGTATGCTGTGTAAATCTCAAGCAATTCATTTACTAGCACAAGCCCAATACAGTTCCAGCTTATGATATCATTACTTTCAAAAGCCTTTCTATGCTCTGTGTTGGCTTTTCCCTTACTCCATTTCCTGAAAATTGATAAAAATCTAAAGGAAACCCAACAAGCAAATAAAGGTGCAGTTTTTGAATGCACCATGTCCAGTTACTGAACAGGGTACATTTTGTTAAGACATACTGAATTCAAACCTCCCCCCCCCCCCCGCCCCAGCATTTATGAGTCTATTCCAATATTATGAGATCAGCAGGGAAGGGCCTGCTAATTTTAGCACTATTCATAAAGCCCAACTTTGTAAGTTGGGAAAAAACTTGTAACGAACTCAAATTTCAGGCAAACACTGTGGTCTCAAAGATATGTTTGGATGGATTTTACTGTTAGTTGAAAACACTGAATAGTGAAAATGAATAAGTACTGTGTTTTTTAAATAATGTCTCAAAGAAATCGCTACTATACAGTATACCTGAGCATGTTTAATTTTCACCCAGGCATGCGATAATCCTTCTTTCCAGCTATTTTAGGCCAAGAAAATATATAAATATAGAAAGCACATGCATATGCACATGCTGTGGGGCAAGAGGCACGTCCTTGTATGTTCTTGTACTGCATCTAGGACAATGAGGCCTCAATTGTGACTGGAGTCTCTGAGTGCTCCTCTGAGTAGTAAATAATACTACTACAAATTACACCAGTACTAACTGCAGATAACTTAGAGCTGGTCTTAGTCTCGAATAAAAATGAGTAAGTGTTGGCCACGATAGGAACTACAGAATCAAACATTTGATTTCTAGCTTCCAACAGGAGGGCTGGTGGGGAGGAGAAACACCATCAAGCAAATATTTTATAATCATCTAGCTCCAGAGAAGATTTATATCTACAGGGGTCAGACTGAAAATAAGTGGAGGCACTGTCCCAAGCTTCGTCTCTGCGTGTATTGCTAAGAAGATGCTACATGCAGACTTGTAGCTCTTATAGGACTATTATCCCTCTTTCTTGCAGGCTTTGATTAGAAGTGATAGTTTATAATTTTGACATTTGAATGATCAGGCTTCAGGAAAAGCCTCACTGAGATGACAGACACCTCTCAGCTGTCTTCCTCTCAGGCAGCCTTCACTGCATTGCTTTACACTGTCCACTTTGGAAGGTTCTCGCTACAATCATAAGTGCCTGAATCTCTCTCTTTTTTTTTTTTTTTAACAACACAATGAAAGCTTAGATCTGCAGCCACCAGGGTAAAGTACTGGTTCCCAGACAAATCCAATCCCTGTAATCTACTCTACACCATCCTATAAAGGGCTAAAATTACATTACAAATTTAAAACTTATTACATGTAAAAACTTTGTTAATACAGCTGGGAGGCTGCACAATTAAGCATTCACGGATCAGAAAGTCGTTGTGGAAGTGCACAACTTTTACTCTGCTTCTTCATTACAATGCAGTATTTGAGTAAATGATCTTAAGTCATCCTAGATACATTAGAGACAGACTAACGATCTCGCTCATCATAGTTAGAGACTAGTTCAAACTTTCAAAGGACAATGAGGGCACCACTAAAAGTTTAATAAAAACAACTAGGATTTCAAATTGTTATGGTTAACTCAAAAGCAACTAGAAGTTTTTCTCCATGTTTCAAGGAAAATTAATGAGTAACCATTCAGATGAAGACAACTGTTTCTACTTCAAAAATTTTGGGTTGTTTAAGGGTCTGGCTCCTTTGTCAAATGTCTAGAAACTGGATTCAATTTCACCTCGAGTCACTCAGGAAGCAGATCTTATCTTGTACTCATAGTTTTAAAGACTAAAATGTCTAATAGTTAGACAAGTTTAAAAACAAGACAAGACGTACTCCTGGTGGTCATCTGTCCATACTTTCAGTTTGCTATGCAAGCTGTAGACCTTGTGCAGCCTGTTCACTCAATATAAGAGGAGCTTATAGAAAGAGTGTACATAGCCCAGCAAAAGTTTAAAATACAGTAAGTCAAATCGTATGAATACAGACACCCATTTTTGTTTCAGTTTCTGCTTTGCAGCAGGAAGAGTCTGGAAAAACGAAATTGCAGCTAGCAAGATAAAACCAGCAGCGCAGTCAGAGGCTGGGCCACTCCCTTCCTGCCAGTCACAAGTCTGGTTCTGCCTCCCGAGCTGCGGAAAAAACTCACTGTAAAGGATCCAGTGCAGAAGAGAAGATGCCTGTTTCGAAAACCTTAAAATCTAAGTACATGGAGGATGAGAGGCAAGAAGGATTAAAAAAAAAAAATCCCCAATAGTTAGGTTTATTATAAAGCAATCACACAAGGTTGCAGGACAGAGGCAAAATTCTGTGTTCTCTGAGAAAAAGGGAACTCATCTGCAATTAGTTCTCTCACCATTAATCCCAGTTGCCTAGACTCAATTCCCCTTTTTCTATAGGAATGGAAGTGACAGCTAGCCCATGAAGTGTTAGGGCCCTTGCTTATGTCATTTGCAACATTTTTCGAATAGCATCTAGGGACCAAGACTTGGTCTGTATTACTGAACTAAGCTGAACTAGTTAAAGTGTGAATTAAGCCAGTTTAAATGAATCTACATTAGGAGTGTTCACTGAAGTTTTAAAAACCACTTCAATTTCATTGGGGCAAGCTTTTTAATATAGACAAACCCCAACATTCAAGGGACTTCTAATGTTAGCAGTTTTCACCTTTAGGAAGGAAAAACACATTTAAAAATAGAAATCAGTTTAGATTACCATCTGTTTCATAGGCATGACTTGAAGGAAGGCGGATTGGCTAGAAAGGCCCTACCCTCTATGGTTCTACTGGACACCCACGTGTTCAGAACCTTCACCAATCAGAGACTGGATACACTACGGCATTATTCTATTCTCTTTATTAGGGAACTCAAATAATGGTCAATTTAGTCTTTTTTTCCCCTGGATTTAGAAGAAAACAGCAAGTGGGAGGGTAAGGGGAATTCAATCTTCTAGTTTAGTAAGAAAAAGAATATAGTGCTAAAGCTTAAGATCCAAAATAAAACTTCTGTTTCCAGGATTATTTCTGCTGATCTCTAAATACAAAATGAATACAAATTTTCATCAAACACAGATTCTTGTGATAACATTATTTCAACGCTTTGGGTGAAATCCTTGCCTCATTGGCTTCCATGATGCCAGTGTATCACCCTTGCTGCAACAAGAGGTGTTAAAACATATTCACATTGCTTTAAGGTTTGTTTAGACCTTTACATAAAAAAATCCTTTTTAGTTTACAATCACAAGCATTTTACTATGTCTCATAGTTTCCCGGCATAGCTATCTAAAGCATCAGAAAAGCACAATCTCACTAAGGTTTTTCTGGCCCAACAGCCATTTTTGGAATAAGACGATCTGTGGCAGATACCAAGTCATTTAAAAAGATCAGTATGAAAGTTCCATTTCTTTCTAAAAACGCCTATAATTACTAAAACTAAAAAGTAGCAAAAATGTTTAATCCATTTGGCAACACTGTGCCCACTCTATGCCACTGCTTCCTTGGCTAGTCAGTAACTTTCTTTCTCCCGCTAAAAAGATCCCTGTAATTAGTAGCTGGGGGACTAACAAAACCCTTAATTTTTTTTTCTAAACCAAGACATCATTTAAGGGGTCCTATGAAGGGTTTTTCTTCTGAAATGTGTTAATTTTAAACAAAAATTGTATTGACAGAGTCCCTTTAAGGTCTCTCTCACACATCTATAGATGTATTTACTCATCTAACTGCAGGGAGCAGTCAGCCCATGAAGCCACTGATCATGCTATTCAAGCTGGATGAGAAAAATCTTTGTTGACCTCATTCTTAAAGGAATTTCTCAAGAAGGAGCTAGACATTAACCAAACTACAAAAAACCCTCCAGACAATATACAGAAGTTTATTTTTTCCTGAAGAGAATTTAGTAAGTCTGAAAAGCAGCTATTACGCTAGGATTAATCTTTAAAGACTTCAGAATTTACTGAGTCATTATAGTAATGGAAAACTGAAGGCACTCATGCTGGAAAGGAAAATATTGCTGCAATAGTAGTTCTGTATTTGCCAGCAATTTTTGGAATAAAAATATTAAGCTAATTCCAGCCAAAAGTTTACAACTGCTAGAGCATTGAGGGAAGATTCCCCCCTTTATACTACTGTGTGAAAAGAGCAAGATACTAACGTGTGAAAGACTTGAGTAACAATGTTTAAGACAAGTTTGAGTTAGACCCTTCAAGGCTACTTCGACAGTGTGTGTTTACATTTAAAAAAAAAAATCTCATGAAGTATCAATCATATTTAGCTTTCCCAGATCTGGGGTATGTTTTTCCCCTAATAACTACTTTTTTAAAAAAAAATAGCATTAGTACAAAAAGATACATCTCTCCAAACTCAATGTATATTCATGGCTTACAAAACTAACTTTTTTTTTTTAAGTAAATTATTTCTATGTTTAGAGTTTGTGAAAACTATGCACCATGGAGAAATCTGACAAAGGACTCAAAAGTAGAGTATTTTCACAAGCACACTTATCTTTATCTGTTTGCTCTTCAGGGCAAACATCTGGCCTTCTGGGTGCCTAAAACTCAGAAGACTAAGTATGGCAGATTCACGGCTGGATGACACTCAAGACATAGGTAAGCATGGGGAAATAAGGAACTGGGGGCAGATTGCTACACCAGTACCCATAAAATTGCTCTAATGGGGGCTTTCCCGGCTGGATTCACAGCCAGTTGGGGAAGAACCTGCTGCTGCTAAGACAATAGAGCATGAGTAGGCAAGCTCGGAGGCTTATTGCCATACACCAGTAACTACACCTTTAAGAACAAGGCAGCTGAAGACAACCATCACTGACCTTGTGTATCCACTTCTGATGGGGGAAACAAGCCCATGGAATAGGGAACAGCCAAGGAAACAATAAAGCCTCCATAGCTTTATCTTTGGGTCAAACCGAGCATCAGCTCCTTGGCGTACACGATTTTTAAAAGCCATAGGCATTCAGTAGGTATGTTAGATTAGGATGTTTTGGCAATTTAAACCAAAAGAAATACCCTGAACACTACATAAGAACTAGTTCTCCAAGTAACCTGCTCCTATATTAACGCTCTTAAAGAGACAGAGCTCATACAATAATGCAACATCTTGAAGAAACCCCTCTGATACTTGAAGAAACCAGTTACTGTCTTTGGAACAATCTGAATTTCAAGAATGCCCTAAACATAGAGTCTGAGCTAACCTGCTGGCTTTACTAAAAAGAGCACTCCTTTAGAATGCTGCCAATGGCTTCAGTCTTAAAAATGACCTTGGTAACATTAAAAACAAACAATCACATTGCTGCCTAAAAATTTTGTACCTATTATAGGTCACTAAGTAACATTTAGTCAAACTAAAAACTAAGCAGAAGAGAGATTTCTCTAACTTTCCTCTAGTTTGTTTATTTTGTGCATTTGACGGCACTTTGTGTATAGACAGTTCTGCTGTTTTATAATGGTCACTTCCTGTCTCACGCACTAGCTGAAAACAGCACCCACGCACTACTCATGTACACACGCTTCCTAAAACCTTGGCTAGTATTTACCTGTAACAGCAGAGCTTCTGGAGCATCAAAGTTTTGCCTATGAGGGCATCTTTTCTTCCCGAGCACCAGACCAAATGAACAAGTGGCTTGGGGACAGAAGGAACACAACTGAGAGCCCCCCTACAGGGCCATGGAACGTGAGACCCCTATATGGGGCAAAGAATCCCAGAGGCCAAGTGCAATAGTAGGAGCAGGAGAGATCCTCTGCCCAGCTTCCTTCACAGGAGCCAGAATCCTGGCCTGGGTGACATAGTAGAGATCTTCTGTCTCAAAGCCAACTCCTGCAGCAAGAGCAGCCAGGTAGAGAGACAAGTATTGGGGGGATGAAGGGGGACAGGCAGGAGCATCACTCACTGGGAGATACAGAGGAAGTGGGAAGAACCACAAGTTTCAATGTTGTGGTGCTGCCTGCCAAGGTCAATGAAAGGGAAGACAGCTGTAGACAACCCAGAGTTGTTGGGGGTGGGGGGGAGCCCACAAGCCCCAGCACATTTTTTTTTAAACTGTTGGAATGTCCCAGAGCCAAAGACCCTTCAAAAAACCTTAGCAGCAGCATCAGAAAACCTGAATAAAAGCACTGAAAGAAGATCCACAGCATAATACTGATAAGGTGCTCTAGCCACTGCCAAAAAACTTATTAGTCTTTTTTCCAAAAAAATTCAAGTTGACAGGACAGTGCTCCTTTAACTTTGAGTTTTCTTAAATTGCAGCTTTCAAAACAATTAAAAGACAGGATAAGACTTTCCCAGTGAACTTGGAGCAACGGTATACATTACCTTTAAATATGATCCATAGTATTTTGTTACATAAGGACTATCACACTGACTTAAGACAGTTATCTCTTGCTGTATGTCCTCTATTTCATCTTCTGCTTCTTCAAGGTCTATGATTTTTATAGCAACCACTTGCTGCGTTCGATTATCAATTCCTTTAAAGACTTCACCAAATGAGCCTTTTCCAATGCGTTCTAATTTTGTGAACAGTTCTTCTGGGTCTGCTCTATAGTTCTATAAAAAAAAGAAAGGAAAGGAAAGATTGTAAACAAGTTGTTTTACTTACTACCAAAGACTAACCCTCCTCATTCCCCAAAAAGCTGATCATCCACATTCCCCCGCACTAGCATTGGTAGTTATGTGGTAATGCTATGCATTAATACATTGTTATCAGAAAATAAAGCTTAACTTCTGTTCACCTACTAGTTACAGTATATCTTGTGCATTAAAGGCAAGGGCCTAATCATCTGCTCCTATAAGCAACAGACAGGAAGGAGCCAGCCAGGCAGGAAAATTATCCTCTGAGTTTCCCCACAAAGCATCCCCTAAAGTGAAAGGAAGTGTTGGCACTATGTGAATTTCCAACTGTGTAGTCATGCAACAGGCTGGGGGAAAAGTCTAGAAGTTCAGGGCAAGTAGAAGTGCTATCATCAATATCTGGGAAAATAAAAAGGGAACTGTCTTCAGGACAGTCTACCACTGCAATGAACTTAAACAAGATCCTGCCAATATATGGAGCAAAGCACATCTGATGCAGGTAGGATGCATGGCCCAACTGTATGTGTCTCTAGCCTGATCAGGCTATTCTCTACTAGCTTCAAAGGGAACCAGGAACCAAAATCCATTATCTCCAGTCTCAGACAGCAGCAGACTAGACTAGTGCTACTTTGAATGACCACATCTAGATTTCACACAAGGTAGACCGCAGCATTACAATGTATACTTGTCTTTGAGATAGTTATTTAGTCTTAGTTCTGAGTCTTTAAAGTGGGTGCAAGAGTGACATTTTATATTGCACTTGAGAACAACACTAAACATACAACCAAGTCACAGATAAACTAAAAAAACCAAAAAGTAGAAAGCCAGTACAATCACCAAAAACATAACAAGAAGGATATCTTCAGATAGTCCCAACAACATTTCATTAAGTCAGAATAAGACCACAGTCCAGACACTGGGACAGCCATGTTTTCTTGTCAGTAAAACCAAATCTGAAGCATTGGGTGCTTGTGGAAAAGTGACTGGAGACTTTTCTCCTAGCCAGCCATGCAAAACTACAGCAGGGCTTCAAGAGACAGTGCTGCGGTGACCAACAACTGCGCTGTCTATTGCGTCTCACATGCTGGAGGCCATTTGGGTGCTCCCATGCGTAGGTATGACAGTCTTACAGAAAGCATTTAGACGTGGTCATGAGGCAAAGCCTCTCTCTTTGGTGGACATAGAGATTGCCATAGTGGATCACACCCAAGGCCTGTCTATTATTATTTATTACCATAAAGCCTAGTAGCCCTAGTCATGGACCAGGTCCCCACTGTGCTAGGAGCTGTTCAAACACAGAACAAAGACAGATTGTAAACTCTTTGGAGCAGGAACTATAACATCTAGTCCAGTGTCCTGTCTCTGATAGTGGCCAGCAACAGGTGCTTCAGAGAAAGGTGCAAAACCTGCAGTAGGCAGATGTTGTATAATCTTATCTCTCTACCTGACTGGTCTTGCTGCAGGAGTTGGCTTTGAGACAGAAGATCTCTACTATCTCACCCAGGCCAGGATTCACCTCATTGCTTCATCCGTATTTTTTCCACCCTCTTATTATTCTGTGGTTTTCTGTCCTTTGTGTCCAAGTTTAGGCTGCAAGTTCCACAGGGCCAGGACATCATCACTGTATCTGCCTGTAAAATCCCATGCACTCATCTGTTGCTACATGGAACAGGAAGTCCTGTAGTCTGCCTCTTAAATTGGGTTAGTGGTGGAGGTTTGTCTACATGCGTATTTCCGTTAGAAATATGGGCTCTCATGCAGGTTTCACAAAGATTTCAGCTCCTTTAATGGGACTAAGAAACGCCGCATTTCTAAAACTCTGTACGGGACCTGTTACTAGGTTGCCACAAAGTATAAGTCAGTATTATCAGTGTAGCCAACTTAGGGAAAGGCTTTAAGTGGCATGTCAGGAACGCTATTTCAAGGACTGCCTTCAGGACTTCCCATGAGCCACAGTGAAAGTTGTTTGAATATTATTTTTGTTATAATCTTAACCTAAGTTAGCTATTGTGAGGGAGGAGGAAGTCCAGGCTTTTGAGAAAGGAATATTTGGTGGATGAAGATGGGTTTAGTGCTTATTCTGAGATTTCAGGGAAGTCCTGTGCCTCATCACTGCGGCTGAAGAGGAATATAAACCGGTTTCCCTATTCTGATGAGAATTGTTCTTTGTCTCCCCCTGCTGGACATAATTAATGGTCTTATGATGGTAAAACACTGAGTGAACCATAATAACTAAGTCTATATTTCTTTTTAAAAGTACTTGATTAAAATTTTCCTTTTTGGTACTTTCAAGTAAATATGGTGACAGTCAGGACCAACTGATGGTATTCTAGTTGACTGACAGATTTAACCCAGTGATTATCCGGTGCTTTTTTGTAGAGACCCACTTTGAGTGCACTACTGTAGTGTACCCGTCTGTCCAATTTCCTACAAACTGAGACTGGTGATATGAGAAATGAACTACATTCCCAGGTGTTGTGTTTTGTTTTTTGCTATAGCTTCCCACCCAATCCATCAAAAAATGTCTCCTTCCCTTAACTGTCTCCACCTGTTTTCCAGATTGCAGCAGCAGCACCACCACAAAGGGAGGAGAGCCTCAGAAAGAAGTGTGCCAACAGCAGGAGCTGGGAGTCTCCTTCACCTGCTTCGCAGGAGGCAGAAACAGTAGTGGGAGGAACCCCCAAGCCACCTTCCACCCAGCCAGGAGGCAGATAGCTCTAAGTGTCATAGTCCCTACCATCAGGGGTTTAGCTGTGTACACACGCAGCTTTGAGTCTAATGGATCAGATACCTTACATGAAACAAGCTGGGGTGTTCGCCCAGCACCCAGGTGTCAATGAGCAAAAACTACCTCAGATTCCAAGGATTAGGTGGTCATGAAGAATGAATTGCCTACTCATGCCTGGGAGTGGTCACTCAAGGTCAAGGATGAGGCACAGTGGCAAGACAGAATAGGAAAACTTGTGTTACATTTAGTCTGTGGATAAAAAAAATCAATCAATTTTAACCTTGGACTTCTGCATCCAAGCAGGCAGTCTTATTTCACTTGACTATCACAATGCAAATGTTCTCTATTTTATAATTAAAGTGCCATTCATATTTCTATTTCCAGTGGTTTATGTCTAAGATACAAAAGGTGTGCGTTTTGCTCAGGAATATCTGATTTCTGTGAAAGTCTCATCTGGTCACAAAACAGTGACACTCACTTGTTTTGTACTCTTGTAACTCCAAGATAGTCTCTGGCAGGGAATCAGTCTATAATGTAAATACTTTAGATATTTTGGAAGAAGAGAGTTGACACAGCAAATTTTAGAATCTGAAAGAGAAAGAAAATAGCCTGGGCCTCAGAGCAGTTAGCAGAAGTTTTATTTCGCCCATGAGAGACTGACAGATAGCAAATCCTTTACAGCCGCAAAAGTCATTTTCCTAGCTCCACCAGCTGGAAGGAGACATCAACCAGTCTGGGCTGCCATATGAGAACACAGAATTCAAGCAGAACTCTGGTACACAATATAATTATATACACATTTTAAAAATTCATCTGATGCCCTTTGGCCCAAGAACTAGAGTTGGGTCCATATTAGGGAAGTTGCTGAAAGATTTCCACCAGTGCAACTTCAGGTTCATCTAAACAGACAGCAGACAAACTCCTATAATGAGGCAATCTTCATAAGTCACTTCACCTCTGTGCCTCCATTTCCCATCTGTAAAACAATACTGACCCTCTTTTGTGATTCAGGGATGAAAAACTCCTTATTTCACATCTGAGTCTTGTCTGGGCTGAGTCTGTCAGATAACCTCTGCCATCCATACTGGAGTTGCAATCACACACCAAGAGCCCCGGTCTTGCATTATGATCCACACAGGTGAAGCAATGAGGCGAATGGAGCTCTGTGGGGGTGCAGCAGTGCAGGATCAGGGCCTCCCCCTAAAGCCCCCACAGACCACAGTGCAGGATCAGGGCCTCCCCCCTAAGGCATTCAAATGGCAGAACCTGACAAAATGGAGACAGAGCTGGGTGTCACCTGGACATTGGAGGCAATGCAGTAGAATGTGTCTACTATCTCAGTGACCTGACAAACACATAGCATGAGAGAATCAACACAGAAGCGTGATCACCTAATACTAAGAAGCTCCGTATCACAGACAAGTTTAACACCAGACTGAATGGGTCACAAACTCGAGACTTGATGTACAACTAAAGCTGCCTCACTACAAACCCTTGATAACCTTCCCTCCAAAAAGGAGATTCAAGAGAGTAAAGAGACTGAAGAGACGTTAAAATCAAGAGATGGTTTCTTGAGTAGAGGATGATCATCATCCTCTTAAGCAATACTTACTCATTGCCCTCAGAGAGGGATAACAAAAATTCCCTTCAATATAAGGCTCAGCGCCAGCCAAAAAAAAATAAGGGTCCAGCTTTCTGAAGCTCCCCAGACATTCACTCTGGATCAAACTATTCTCACGCATGAAGCAACTTAAATACTTCCACTAATGTTGAACACTTGGTTGTTACCAAGCGGAGACAACCTGGATTAAAAAGGCTAGCGACCATCTGGAACAGTTTAGCTGATGCACATTTTTGCATTTGCTACAGCTGAAGTGAAGAAGTCCTTCTTCCCCTTCGGTACAGCCATGGCATAGAACTTCAACATTTCCCTATCAGAACCAGTCAAGACTCATCATGAGATTTCTTTCTACTGGCACTTCAGCTGCCTTCCCATGCATTTTAGGGTCAGATGACTTGCATATTATGGTGACCCACGAGGATGAAACATGGGAAGAGACTGCTTATGAGAGAAGATTATAATATTGTTCTGCCAGACCATTAATAGCGTGCAGCTTATCTACAAAACACTGTTCTTCCTCAGAGCCATCTAAAACCCAGACTTGTACCACAAGTAGTCAAGACTTCTACTTTCTGTCTCACAAAAGAGACCTGCCTAGCATCAATCATGCTAGAAAATCTGTTTGGCCTCAGAGACTGATCTACTGAATCACCAACACCATTTCCTGAAGTACCTTGGTTTTGCTTCCTCTTGTGGGTGGAGGAGGGGGAACTCCCATCAGTCTAGAACTGGCCAGCCTAGATCCTGCTATGCTCAGGAGATCAGACAAGGCAACAGCTGGAGATATCACAGCTCCAGGCCTCAATGCTTGGAAGCACAGTATTCTGCTTCATTCGGTTATTGGAATTCCAGTATACTGCACTTCAGAGAACAGTTGCTTAATAAGTTTCCCTTCAGTGACAATACATAGAAGTGTGGTGTGGAAGAATCTCTAAAGGGAAGCAGTCCAAATGAATTAAAATAGGCTATCTTCATCAGGTGCACAAGAGTTCAAAGAAGGGAGCTGTCTCCACCTACTAACAAGACTATTTGAAATGGACCTGTGAACCATAACGTGGCTAGATGAAGCTAGCAACCTTTCCCTATCAACTTGTTAAAAGCAAGAAAAAACTCCCATAAAAAAAAAAAACAAAAAAAACAGCTTCTAGCTTTGGGGTACATTTCTGGAAAAAGTAAAATGCCTCATGATGTAAAATAAATGTGCCTCCATGCTGCAATCTTTTCTATTTACTTCTCCAAACCTTCTTACCACGCCTAACAACTCCTGCTATTACACAATGTTCCAGATGTATGGCCATGCACACTATCACCTTCTTGACAAGCTCCAGAGGAATTCAAGCTCTTAAGCTTCTCCAAGCAACATAAACAGTTGTCAGTAAACAACTAGCTGCTCTCCCGGTCAAAAGTCAATTGACACGAATATATTTATCAAGAAACACAAATGCAAAGGATCTGGGCAATAGTTTTCCACAGTGTTAACCTCATTAATCCTAGATATTAAAGCAGTTCTTAAGCTGATACTTTCAAAAACATTCTAAAACTCTGACAGCTACTGAAATATAAGATTTAGAATCATAGACTCTCAGGGGTTGGAAGGGACCTCAGGAGGTCATCTAGTCCAATCCGCTGCTCAAAGCAGGACCAATCCCCAGACAGATTTTTACCCCAGTTCCCTAAATGGCCCCCTCAAGGACTGAACTCACAACCCTGGGTTTAGCAAGCCAATGCTCAAACCAGTAAGCTATCCCTCCCCATCTATACTCATGGCATCTGAGATATTCCTTCTACATTTCAGTTTGAATTAAATGTATTCATGCTAGATTACAAATTTAATATATTTGGAATACAGTTCTATAATCAAAATGTAATTTACTCTTTCACAAGATATTTCTAAACACCAAAAGTCAATTACTCCAATGCTGCTAACCAGGAATGTATTTTGCATAAGCAATGTGTGTCAGAAAATCAGTTTCTAGTACTACTGGGACCAACGAATAAAGCACAGGACATTTACCACACAGTTTCAGTCCATGCCAATATAAATAGAATATGTATGACAGAAGAGGAGGTATAATGTCTAAGAAGCAAATTTTTTTTTTTTTTTTAAATTCTCTGGTTTCTACTTCTCTAAAACCCTGGAGATACAGGTCACAGGTTCTGATTTTCTTTTTAAAAAGCAGCATTTGAAAAAAATCCAACGGTGTATTAAAATGCACAGTCTAACTTGCAAAGAAATATGATTGTGCGATAATCCCAGCTTGCCAAATTGTTCCCCCTTAGGAAGCAATCTGATAATCATGAAGCTCTGTTTCTTCTGGTTCTAGAAGGCTACAAATTCTGATGGAATTTTCCAACTCTCAATCTTGCTATCAAATCTTCCCCAGGATCGGGACACTATGGAATCTGGCAGAGTCACAGGTACAAAATGAAAGCCTGCTCTTATTACATGCCTTGTACTATTTCTCATCACATTTGGAGTAAGATGAGCATGAATGTGCATCTTTCATACAGAGAGAATACCATAAGAACCTAACTCATTGGAAGGGGTCAGAAACTGACAAATAGTTTGATCTGTGTGCTTAGATCCATGTTGGTCATTGTGTTCCTTGCTCCGCACTCCGGTGGATCAAAAAGTTCGATATAAAGCGGTTTCACTATAACACGATAAGATTTTTTGGCTCCCGAGGACAGCGTTATATCAGGGTAGAGGTGTAGCTACACTGGCAAAAAAATTTGAAATGTACAACTGGCCTAAGGATGAGACTGAAGAGATCTTCAGCAGAGCTTTGGAGCTCTTTTCTTCATGAGAAGCTTCTCTTTAAGCTCCTTGCATTATGTTAGTATTGTTCACAGAAACTAGGTAGGTGATGCATATTTTTTTCTGAGATTTACTTTTCTGTCCATCTGTTCTTTGGGAAAGAATACCCCTCAGCTAGAATAAATGTTTCTCTCTCTTCCACTGGTATTAATCAAATTTAGGCATACAGACCACCGATTCGTTCTTTGAATTTTGTAAACTTTTATGACTTTCCAGTGAAACCATCTACCCTTCCCCTTCCAAGATTGCTTATAGCAATGTTATCAAGTCTGCACATGAACAAAGTAGAGATGAAATCCGAGTTCCTGTGCACTGTGGCAGTGAAGTATGGGCTTGCTGGTGCTTGTTTGATATCTTCCAGCTCCTGTTCCATGTTAAGTCCCAAGATCACCCCTCCCATTCACACCCACCATACACAGGTGGGAAAGACGGTCTCAGGAGCCCATCTTGGAAGGGAAAGCAACTTGCTTTCAATTCTGCTTCCCTGAAGATATCATTTGAGAAGGTTCTTCCTCCAGGGGATAGGGGTCTTTGCTCCTTGGCACAAGTTTAGTGGAACTCCCTCTTAGGCTGTAAAGAATTTTTACCCTATTGCAGCCTCAGAGGTCAAGTATGAGCCAAGCCACCTTTGTGATATGATGCATCACCATCTACGAGCTATAAATACTGCCTTCCAAATGTTCTACTCAGTTCCGTCAGCTCCATGGCTGTCAAGTTAATTCCTTCCTGCCTCAACCCACCTTAAAGTTGTGGATACAGGTTTACCACTAATGTTCTGCACAAAAACATCCATTTAGCAAAGCAGAGTAAGGACAGTTCGTACAGGAGTGCAATCTAAAATACTTTTAAGAAGCTAGCAGCTGTTAAGTTGCCACAAAGCCTTCCAAGATGGAAGAATTTCCAGTATAGTATGTCAGATATTGTTATTATTTGTATTACTGTAGCACCTAGGAGCCCAAGTCATGGCCCAGGACCCCATTGTGCTGTACAGACACAGAACAAAGGCAGTCCCCTACCCCAAGGGGCTTACAGTCACACTTTTACTACCTATCCAAAGTTCTCCCTTTCCTTCTAGAGAGCTCATAATGCTGTGCTGCACTTGTGATGACGAACTGAAGTCATAAGCAGAAGTATACACTGCAAAAAATCTAGCAGGGTAATATGGTTCTGGGTATCGTGTAAACAAAATGCTGGAAGTTGTCAATCTGCTCAAGTTTATAGGTTCCTCATTAACAGAAAACCATTTATTTCTAGACTTAAATAATTTAAGTCTACATCTCCATGTTGAGGATGTGTTTTCATATATTTTCAGTCAGTCACTTAAAATAATCTTTTTAAAAGCAGGAAGCAGTTGTATGTAAATAATACCTCAGATATCACCTCAAGCAATCCAGGAAGAACAAAACGAAAATGTAACTTCATACAATAATTCTGAACATTCCCAAGAACAGTATGAAAAAATTAAATGGTAAAGTTGATAAACGTTGGCCTTCAACTTAAGCAACGCGAGCTCAATCCTGAAACATGCAGAACACCGTCTACTCCCGTTCGAATTAATAGGAGTTGAAGGTGCCTAGCTACTTGCAGGGTCTGACAGAATAGAAGCTAAATGCCTGCAGCCAGTGGCCCAGATCTTTGTATGTTACTGAGAAATCCAAAGAGCAACTCAAGGTGGAGAAGGGTGGGAAGTTGTGCAGACAAAGGTCACTTAAACCACCACTGCACTTCCCCAATCCTTCACCAATTATATGCAGGTCTAGTTCCCTAACGTGAGCTACAACAGTCCAAGAGACTGTTCTAACTTGCACCATACGCCAAAGCCAGCAATAGGTGGATACAGCAGTAGGGAATGGCCAGGGTACAACAAAGCTCCAGTCATGGCTGGTTTCTCCCAGTCATTCCCCCTTACACCAGAGTGTGCACAGTCACACACAATTTATGCGGCATGACTCGGAGACAATCCAAAGGACTTCCCTATGCTGGGGCAGCTGGCCACGAGAGGATCTCCCCAGCTTTAGGGCTGCCCTGTGCTCACAGTGTGGAAAAAGCATCTGTAGCACAGCCCAGGATCAGGCCCAATATTCCAGTTCAGCTATGGCCAAGTACTGAGATACAAGGTGGTAAGCCCTTACATATTAAATTAATTACCAAGCATGCTTGTATCATTTGAGATACAGTCTTAGATCACTGGTTGTATTAAGTTCGGCAACATGTAGCTACAGCCTTGCTTTTGCCTTTCCCAGTTCTCAATTTCCCTGTCTTTCAGGTATTTCTTTTCAGCCATGTTTTGTTGTTGTTTATGGAGGAAGAGTATTTTAACCAAGGGAAGTTCTTAAAATCTTAGCTGCACAACGCATTCTAATGCAATGCCACAAAGCTTTATTTGCAGAGAGAAATACTGACTGAAGGACCATACCTGGTAAGATAGCGAATAGAATGAGCATAAGGTGGCTGGAGTTCCTGCACTCCATCTCTTCCCCTGAAAAGAACATCTGCAAGAGTGAGGTTGTGAATAAGAGCAGGAAAGAGTTTGCCAACAGCATTATGCCAGAAAAGTCTCCTAATGTAGATGCAGCTTATTCTGGCAAAATAATTATTTTGCCAGTACAGCGCATACCAGTTCCCTCAATGAAATAAACTATTCTGGCTAAATGACTTTTTGCCAATACAACTTCAGCTACACTTGGGCTTTTGCCAGCATAGCTGTGACAGTCAGGGCTGTGAATTTTTCTCACATTCCAAACAGACATAGCTATGCCGGAAAAACTTAAGTGTAGACCAGGTCCTAATCTTCCAATCTCTCTGCTTCTCTTCTTCCAGCAACTTCCCAATATACAGTAAAAGCTGTTTTATCTGGCACTTCACCAACTGGAAAGCTCTATAAACGGACATTTCGGATCTTCATTGAAATTCCAGTTTATAGCCCGGTTAGCGCGAGGCTGGCAGCAGGTTGGTGCGTGGGAGAGGGTGTGGGATGCCAGATCCAGGGGGTGCTCACTGTGGGCAGCTGCCCGTCTCAGCTGCTCCTAGGCGGAGGCGCAGCAGGCAGCTCTGTGTGCTGCCTCCACCCACAGGCACTGCCCCCACAGCTCCCATTGGCCGTGGTTCCCAGCCAATGGGAGCTGCGGAACTAGCACTCAAGGTGGGGTGGGGACAGTGCGCAGAGCCGCCTAGCCACACCTCTGCCTAGGAGCAGCCAGTACAGCCTGCCACCCAAGGTGAGCGCCCCCCTGGATCCTGCGCCCCCTCCCACACCCCCACCCGCTGCCCTGAGCTCTCTCCCACACCCAAACTCCCTCCCAGAGCCCACGGTCTACATCTCTTCCTGCGCCATAAACCCCAGCCCGGCACCCTCTCCCGCACCCAAACTCCCTCCCTCTTAGTTAACTGGCATTTTTCACTTACTGGCATCCCACCCTAACACCGGATAAAACAGCTTTTACTGTACTGTGTTCCTGCTCTTAAAAAGAAGCTGGACGTGGGATATCAGCTGCCCTATTTTAAGATATATATTTAAGAACAGAGGAAGGATATAAATTTTATAAAACATGGGTTAACTACTCAAACTACCCCGTCCACACATAGGCAATAGGGAGAAAGCTAGACTTCTGCTCAGAACAATGTTTAATTAAGTACGCAATACACTCCGTATGGCTGCCTTGCAGATCTTCCAAAGCTGAACAATCTTGAAACTAACTGCTGTCACTGGCACTTCACGGAATGGCCTTTTCCACCCCAGATGGCTTTCAAGTCAATATCACCAAAGACTAGCAAACCGAAATGCAAGAAAACAACCATTCCAAAATGTCTAAGATACAGGCTGATCTAATGAAACCAAAAGCTAGATGCATCTTCCAAGCCTTATTAAAACTGGGTATCAGACTCTCACAAGATTCCTTCTGAGAGTAGTGTCCAAATACCATCTTGTTCACTCTGTTGACTTGACAATACTTCCCACACCCCATCCAGAGAAGCGATTACATTTTCTGGATTTTTAGATGTCTCCTGGGTTTGATTTGAAACAGAAATCCCCTCCTAATGTAAGTGTGTTCAGCTACCAGAGCTTGTAGTTCACCTACACCGAGACACTACTCAAAAACAAGACTTAGAAGATTTTATAAAATGCTTCCAGAGGTGCAAAAAGTTTTGCCAATTTGGTTAGAGAACTAAATTGCCCATGTGTCTATATTTGTGACATGCCTAGTAAAATAGAGCTCCAGTACAAATTGGGAACTTTGGCTGCTGCTATAAGAAGTCACTATGATATTTCTCTGTGGCTGCCTAATAGATCAGCAAGCCACTGATAAAACCAATAACTAGAAACAAAAAGCAATCTGATCCCTCTCATTACTGACAGTCAAAGCTGAATGTTCAGTACCGCGGTAGTAATCTATTATCTGTATCTTATAGCAAGCATGGGAAGGATGGTCTGTGACTAAAGCACACCAGGAGATTCGTAGCAGCATCAGGGTTAGAACCCAGACTTCTTAGGTGGCCACAGTGGGCATATCTACATGGGGATAATAGCCCCTCAGCATGACTGCAGACAGCCCAGGTCAGCTGACTTGGGTTCGGATGCAGGGCTAAAAATTGCTGTGTAGACATTTTATCTTTAGTTTTTTTATCCCCATGTAGACATGGCCAGTGTTTTGTGCCTCCATTACTTGTCTAAAGTGGAGAGAATGCCCATGCTACAGGGTCATTGGTAGGTTTAGTTTATTAATGTTTAAAACATCCTGTGCACCTCATATCTAGAGCACTTTTTAAGTATTGTAAAACAGAAATTAAACTATGTCTCAGAGATTAACTACCTGCATTGAAGTTATGCCAGCTGGCCTGAACTGAAGATAGATTTAAGATTCACCAAATCACTACAGTCCATTTTAAGCACCTAGGTGACCCTGAAAATACCCGCAACAACTCCTGAGCCCCAATTGAGCATATCCCCCTTTGAATAAAGGTAAAAAATGATGAGACCAGTATCAAAATGAACATTCATGTAAAGGATTTCCCCCACTCTAAAATGAAAGAAAACAGCAATTTTCAGGTCTAAAAGAGAATCAGGTTGAGTAGAGATAGAAAAAAAACTGATAGAACCATTCTTCACAGTAGAACTGCACTAAATCTTACTCAGATCTGTTCCTTGCATATATATTTAGTCAGACTTTTTAAAGACGCTCTAAGGTGTTTTTACTGCTTTTTACTTCTCTTTGCACAACACAGCTAACATACCTGAGACATGGATTCTACTCCTTTCAAAAAAAATGTTTACCGAGTTGCAATCAATTACAGCCATGCAAACACACTGTGCAATCGGATGTCACTGAATGCATAATATGAAGGCAATGGATTATACAGGTATAAATCTAAGATTCCTCTCCTGCATCATGACCAGTAAAGAACCCATCCTGACTCTCAGAACCAGGGTGAAAACTGCAAATTTTTCTTGTGAACAATACACATTTGACATTAAAGTCACATTTAAGGCTATAACTGCCATTAACAAGGATGAGTAGATATTTTGATTGTAAGTAACTAGCATCCTTCTGTTATAAATTAAACTGACCCTTCACAATATTAAGTTGTTCTACTAAGGAGCAGCAGAAAAGGTAAGAACAAAGCCTCTCTGAAGAAAACACAAGGACTTTACTGTTGTCTATCTGAAGCGCTCCAGAGAACATATTCAAATTGACAACGTGTAAGCACAGGGAAAGAACCACCCATTAGGTACACAGTACTTAGAACACTGGCCCAAAGACAGCAAGCTGGAGGCAGTGAAAGAGAGCAGGAAGGAGAGTCAAGCTGCCCTTCCTCCCACTATTCCCCAACTAGCTTCCAGACCCACCAGGCATCTTCCTCGCTAAGGACATCACACAGGTCAGGAGCTCCCCCAATTCCCTTTGTTTCTGCGTGCATTACGAAACACTCTTTAAGTACATGTTTCCACAGGACCATTGCTTTAATGCTTTCCAAGGGCCACAGGACCTCGTTAAATGTACAACGTTGATGCACCAGGAAGCAGAACTAAGGTTGCATGAACAATAGTAACTCTGGTGTTTCTTCCTTTCAAGTGCTGGACTTTGCAACCTAATGACATTCATTTAATGTGGGGGTTTTTTGTATGTAATTTCCTATCTTTTTTAAAAAAATATAATGTTAAACACTGTACCCATCTTAGGGCAAACATAACCTCTGGTCTTCTAGGTGCACATCATCTTCTTCCAAAGGTGGATGATTTTAAAATAAATTATACACTTTCCACAGCAAGTGTGGCCTAGCCAGGTTTTCTGGCTTCACGCCATGCTGCTACTGCAGTGAGAGACAGATGGCTGTTAAGCAACCAGCTCTGAGTTCCAACAGACTCAGAGCTATGTGCTCTGGCCTTTGGATCCCGTGGCAGACACAGCAAGCAAGCCCTGCTTTACTGTCCCTTCTGGCCATAACGGGGCTCTACATACTGGAGAGCTCTGTTTTCACTGAGACAACTGTAGTCACAGAAGAACTCCACTGTTTCAAAACTCTACTGATGACACCCTACCACTGCTTTCTTAAAATGAGCAGCGCACTCAAGGCTGCTCTTGGAACTTCAAGGGAAGATAAAACTTTTCTGACCTTTCTAGAGTAGATACATGTTATTATTGGCTGCAAACTGGGGTCATGAAAGGGGTATTTCTGTTTCCAGCCCCAAATCACTCTCTCTAGCCCCAAATTATTTTTCCATCTTGGCAGCAGAGGAAGGAGAGATTTGGGGAGCAGCAAAAACAAAAGGCAGAAGGATCAGCCTACCTCAAAAAAAACAAACCCCATTTCTTTAGATACTAGCAAGACACCCCCCAAACACACACACAAATGTCTCTTAACTGCTTTTGCTTGTGCAGTATGCACTAGATAGAAAGAAGGGAGTGGCAAGGAGAGGCATTTTGACACAGGGAATATTCTTAGTAATGATTTGACTTTGAATTTTAACAGAAATATAAGTTGACACCAACATGTTAAAAAAAAAAAGATATCTATTCATTATCTTTTTTATTAATCTAGACCTATGACATCTCCTCTACTGCTCAGATGCTGCTGACCTCAGATCATGGACCTTGAACATCCATATCTTAAGGGAAGTACTGCCTGGTAGAGTACTGCCTGGTAGTTGAACCAGTGGAATGAAAAACATGCAAATGATACTGTTGGATCTTTATCGTGATTTAAAATGGATTAATTTAGTAACAGTATTGTACAGCTTAAAAAAGTTAACAGCCCTTTATTGTTTCAGACCTCAGCCTGGTCTAAATCCAATGACAGATTCCTCCACACTAGCGTTTAAACCTGATTCTCAGTTTCTTACAGAATGCAGCAAATTGTTCTCTTCCAAAACAAAATTCATCTCATTTGTTAAATGTTGTAGAACAAAAGGATGTTTAAACAGTTACGTTACTTAACTCGATGGACTATTTGAACACTACAGAACCAAGCAGAAGTCTGAAGATGAGAGAACTGTTGCCTGTAATTGCTCTCATTATTGGAGGGCATTTGCATTACTCTCTCCATTTTATGCACTACTTTCAAAATCTCACTATATTGAGAGATTACAGAAGCCACTTCTACTAGCAAAGGCAGATAAACGAAAAAATGATGCATGGAACAGTAAGTCTGCCTTTTACTTTTAACAGCAACATATTTCCTTTCAGCTGGCAGACAGTGCTTATCAGTTCACAAGACGGTTTCTTTTACTTTTGCCACACCCTTCAAATCCAAGAGACAGCAGCACTGAAGTCTTGCCAATAAGAAAAAACTACACAGTCATGACATATATGCAATATTTTCTGAATACTTAAGAGGTTTAAGTTTCAGCAGTAAAATGGCTATTGCTACATGAACAAAAGCGTCTCTACAGGCAGACGTGTTATTTCAGAAGACATTTTATCATTCTTTTTATATGAAAAGACTTAAAACATTACTATATACAGATTTTCTTCTTTACATAAAATGTAGTGCATGCCATAGAATCCAATTAGAAAATCAGCTTTGTAGTTTAACAGTTCACAACCTGGATTGTGGCCATGAGAATATAGGAGTATAAGCACAGCTATCTTTACTGATCCTCAGTATTCAAAAGCCCATCTTCTTAACATATGTGCAACGTGCCTCAGGTGGTACGTGACCAGCATTCATCACCAAATTTGGTCAGCTGGTTGAATCATTAGCTTCCCCGGTGCAGGCCAGGTACTGATGGGGAGTGAGATGTGAATGCTGATCCATGCCCCCTGAAAAAACAGTTACCTACCTTCTGTAACTGTTCCTCGAGATGTGTTGCTCATGTCCATTCCATTCCAGGTGTGTGCGCACCCACATACACAGTCGGAGACTTTTTCCTTAGCGATATCCACAGGGTTGGCTACAGTGCCTTGAGTGCCGCACTCATGTGTTGGTGTATCAGGCACCACCGACCCTATGCCCTCTCAGACTGGGTCCCTGATGTGCGGGTAGAGGCGCTCGAGGCCCTTGAGGAACCTGGCAATCATGTCAAAAACAGACCTGCCCTCGAACGGCAGATGGAAAGCCGAAATAGCAGCCAGATAGACCTTAATGGACAAAAGGGACAGGCCTCGGAGCTTGAGGTGCAGAATGTGGTCCAGAATCAACTGCAGCAAAGCCCACTTGGCCCGAATGTCTTTATTTGAGGACCAGTACATAAACCACTTACACTTGGGCATGTAGATCGCTCTAATGGAGGGCTTTCTGCTGTCCAGAAAGACTTGCTGGACTCCAGCTGAGCACTCCTGCTCCTCCACATTTAGCCATGCAGCAGCCAAGCTGTCAGGTGCAATGCTGCCAGGTTCGGGTGCAGGAGGGCGCCGTGATTCTTGGACAACAAATCCGGCCAGAGCAGTAGCCGTTTTGGAGCAGCCGCCGCGAGGTCCAGCAGTGTGCTGAACGTTGGCGCGGTCAAGCCGGCGCTATGAGGATCACCTTCGCCCTGTCCCGCTTGATCTTCATATGGATCAAGGGAACTGGGAGAAAGGCATACATTAGAGCCCCCGACCACAGGAGCAGAAAAGCGTCCAACAGAGAGCCTCTGTCGGACCCCGAAAGGAGAAGATGTGGCATTTCCTGTTGTGCCTGGACACAAACAGGTCCACCTGGAGGAGTACCCCAGATGATGCTGACCACCTTCAGATGGAGAGACCACTCATGGTAAGACGAGAAGGTTCTGCTGAGGCAATCGACCAAAGCGTTCCTGGCCCTGGGGAGGTGCGTGGCTAAAAGATGGATGCCATGTTGCACATATCCTGAGGGCTCCTTGGCAAAGGGCAGACAATTTGGCTCCTCCTTGCCTGTTGATATAGAACATAGCTGCTGTACTGTCAGTCAGTACCTGGACCCCCCTGCTCTTTAAGTGAGGTAGGAAGACGTGGCAGCCCAAGCGGCCCGCTCTGAGCTCCTTGACATTGATGTGTAGGGAACAACTGAGGCGGGACCAACGACCATGCGTGATGAGATTGCCTAGGTGGGCTCCCCACCTTAGGTCCGAAGCATCGGAGACTAGGGTAACCAACAGCGGGGGGGCTGGGAACGGGATCCCCTCCAGCACCAATGCAGGGTTTTGCCACCATGCAAGTGATGACAGAATGTGGTCCGGGACTTTGACTACACGGTCCGTGCAGTGTCTGTTGGGGATGTAGACCGATGCCACGAGTCACACATACTGAACCACATACGTACAGGCTGCCATGTGGCCCAACAGCAGCAGGCACGTATGAGCAGTGGTGATACGGTGAGCTTGTTTACAGGAGATCAGGTCTGCCACGGCCCGGAACCGGGCCTCAGGGAGGAAAGCCCTGGCCCGGGGAGAGTCGAGGACTGCTGCCATTAACGCTATGCGCTGCATCGGGACTAAGATTGACTTTGTCTCCTTTATTAACAGCTCCAGGTCACAACAGGTGGAGCAAACCAGGTTGAGAGGACACAGTACCTGATCCCAGGATCCGCCTTTTATTAACCAGTCGGGAGGTCCTGAAGGGTAGCCTGCATCCCCTGGGGCAGCCCAGAAGACTGTAACCAGGATCTGCACCTCATGACAACTGCAAAGGTGACCACCCTGGCCACCGAGTCTGTAGCAACCCAGGCCATCTGGAAGGCGCCTCTCGCCACTGCTTTCCCCTCATCCACTAAGGTAGCAAACTCTTGGGCTTGGTCCTGTGGAAGGCCCTCCTTGAATTTGCTGATGGAGTCCCACAAGTTGAAGTTGTACTTGCCTAGCAGGGCTTGATGGTGAGACACCCGAAATTACAGGCTGGCCATTGATTACATTTTCCTGCCAAACAAATCCAGTCTCTTGGCATCTTTATTTTTGGGCCTGCCACTGGCCTGGCCCCGCTTGGCCCTTTTATTGACGGCAGACACTACCAGGGACCCTGCTGGAGGGTGGGCATACAGATATTCAAATCCCTTTGCCAGGACTAATATTTTTCTTTCCACTTTCTTGGAGGTAGGTGGAATGGAAGGGGGAGATCTGCCACACAGACTTGGCAATTTTCAGGACCCCTGGGTGGATGAGCAATGCGACCTGGGCCAGGGTGGTGGAGGGTATGACACTGAAGAAGTCCCCACTAGCTCTTCAACCTCCAAGTTCAGGTTAGCAGCCACTCTTTAGAGCAGGGCCCGGTGCTCTCTGAAGTCATGGGGGGCGGGGGCTGCTCGCTTGCAAGGGCCCCACTACCACCTAGCCCAGAGATGACTGTACCACGGTGGGAGGGACGGCTCCCCTTGCCTGCCAGGGGACAGTTCCTTGGGCATCGGGGCCCGCTGCGACACTCCAGCATCAGACTCGGCACAGTGCTCTGGTGCTGGCTGAGCTGGAGGCAATTTGTCCGATGCTGCCTGAGAGGAGCGGTGGGAGTACAGGACCGGCCTGACAGGTACACCCCACAGGCTCCAGTACTGCCACTGGACGGGCCACTGCCCCTGCTGCCACGCCACCATGCCGGTCTCACGGGGCGTTGGCAATTCGCCTCTCCTAGGTGAGGGGCTGAATTTTTCCTCCAACTTGGATCACTGCCCTTCTGGCGACTAGGGCCGAGCCTTAGATGCCTCTGTCTGTCGGCTGACCCTCATCCAAGACAAGTAAGGAAAGGGCGAGGAATGGTGCCAGCCTGAAAGTTGGTACCATGGAGTCGGAGACTGGTACTGCAACTGGGAATGATCCCGCACCAAGGGGGATTGAGGCCAGGGGGTCTGCGCTGTGGCAATCGCTGGCAGGAGGCCCAGCGGTACCACAGGTATGGGGATCAGCAGCATGACTCAGTTGTCCTGGGCCTCATAGGTGGCAACCTTGGTGTTAGGGACCTGGGTCTTCTAAGCGGAGACCAAGGCTGCGGTGCTGTGGATCGATGCCTGTGGTCCAGGGACCCTCCGTTGCTTTAGAGGGAGCTTGCCTGTAGAGGTCTGGGCCTTAACCGGGTCCATTGCCTGGCTTGGCATCTATGGTGCAGGCTGGCCTACTTGGTCCTTGGCCGCCAGGGGCACAGGTGGCCCTATGAGGGGCAGGGAGCCCCTGCCGCTCCCGGGAGTTGGATCCCTGGCTGGGCTAGGGGGTCCAACCACAGCAGTATCCCCATGTAGCTCCAGTGGGCACGTGGCCCAACACAGGTCCTTTACCCGAAGCCCCCTTGTCCTGTGGTGCCGAGAGCAAGGGGGAATGGTGCCAGGAGGTGTAGTGTGTGCTGACGCTGAAGTACTAGGTGTGGAGTCCAACTGGGAGGGCTCCAAGGCAGGACAAAGTGCAGAGGGCCCTCAAGCACAGATCTCACTCCTTTTGAGTTTGAGGGCAAAAGTTTTTGCAGATCCTGGGCTTGTCTTTTCTGTGTGATTCCCCTAGACACTTCAAACAGCTATCATGGGGGTCACTAATGGGCACCGACTGGGTATAGGATGAACATGGCTTAAAGCCACGTGCTCCCCATTGCCATAATGGAGCCTCCACATTTATTTATTGACAAATAAATTTGTAGAATTTTAAAATATTGTGAGCAGAATTTTTATTTTTTTGGCACAGAATTTCCTCAGGAGTATATATTTATATTCCTATAAAATGACTGACACTGGCTGTTTTCTGAACCTATGGTAAATGTGTAACTCTGTTGTGTTTTACTGATTATACTGAGCAATTTTTTCTATATCGTTTCATTTTTGCTTTAAAGGGAGGGAACGTGACCTGTAATAAGTGTAGCTCAATAATATATTGGAAAAGTCTTTCATTCAGTTTAACAGTTGAACATTAAACAAGCAAGATTGTGACACACCTATTACTAGGGTGGTGGTGGTTTTGGGATGAATCCAAGTAATTCTGTTGCTCTTACGCTTAATTACATAACTGTTGTCATCTCCTTAAAAATTCAATATTCATTTATATACGAATGCTTCCTGGTTCTCTTAACTGCTGACATTTTTCAATATGCCAAAAGCAGGAGCTCAAAGAACAGCAGTAGCTACTCCATGCCAGTATCTCAATTTTGTTGGAAGTTCAACATGGCAGGGGATCTAGTGAGATCTTTCCTTGCGGCAGATGTTGCAGTAGTAAAAATCTTTACAGATGTCCTTTTTGGGTAACTTCTCTGTATGAGGAAAAAAACCTAAAATTATTGCTAACTAGTAACTAGTAACATTTTCTGAACTAGCGAATAAGTTTGTGTTCATTTTTAATTTTACTGGATAATTCTGTCATTGGTTGTCTTATGTTAAGCCACTGAAATTTGTTTCTGGATGGCTTGGTAACCATCTATGGAAAGTAGTGAGCTAAATTTCTGTGGTATCTGTAAAAAGCCAGTATTTTAGCCCCACTTCATATAGTGTTTTTCTGACTGGATTTGTGCCATGTTTCATCATCTGCACTTGAACTTTATTTCAATAATACATGTGCATTATCTGCAGTATTGTGTACATTCAAAAAATGATCTCAGCTTCCATCTCTTAATGATTTCTAACCTACCTTTGTAGCTGGTAGCTCGTGGCACATCGTGCAATACTTATTACTGGAAGGGACTTTAGCTGCTCAAACACTTGTTATATTTTGATAGATACCTCTAAAATATCTAAGCAACAGTTAAAAATAATTCCCCAGATTTCATTATTTTCAAGGCTCTATCTTGAAATTAAATCTTTCAACTTCACCCCTCTGAATGCAAAAAAGATGTATTGTAAAACTGATTGTATGCTCAGTATGCTCTTCAAATATATTTAAAATGAAGTACTGAGAAAACAATAACAGGCTACCATTTCATTAATTTGCTTTATTTCTAGTTAAAGATGGAATTTAACAATTGTCAGAAAGATACCCGAGTATTTCTGGGATGTTTTCTCCTTCAGAGTTTCTTCAGTACAAGTTCACAGTTGTGGGGCTTTTGTGCCACACAGGCAGAATCTTCTGGAAAGATCTGACTAGAGCTGCATGTGTGCTCTCTTGCAGAACTAAACAGTTGGTGAGGTATTATGTAAGGAGTTGCTGCTCCAAGTGTTATTACTTCCTTCCAACTGCCAGGCGGTGAGGTGTGAGTTCTTTGCTTCATTGGCTTTCTAGATTAGCTTTTAATGCATGTATTTAGAGGATTACTACTTGTTCTTTAAATTGTAATTTTGGGTTAGCTGTCATTTTTCAGGTCTGTTCTGTCGGCTGACTTACGGTGCCCATCTTATAGCACTGTTTGTAAGCTTGTGTCTTAGCAGTGAAAGAGAGAAATCTGACCAGAGCACCCTTTTGAAAGGTGTCCATCTTGCTATATATATAAAATCCATTCCTTGCCCAAAGGGTTTACAGTCTAAGCAACAAACAAACAACAAAAAAACCACCACCAGAATATTTGGGGTCGGGAAGGAATTTCCCCCCAGCCAATTTGGTAGAGACCCTGGGGGGGGGGGGGGTGTCTTTTGCCTTCTTAGCAGCATGGGTCACTTGCAGGTTTAAACTAATGTAAATGGTGGATTCTCTGTAACTTGAAGTCTTTAAACCATGATTTGAGGACTTCAGTAACTCATGCAAGGGGGATCTGGGTGCAGCTGGCTAGAGTTCAGTGGGGTGAGGGTTCAGGTGCAGGGAGCTCATGGGTGGTCCATGTGCATAGGGGTGGGGCTCATCAGGGTGAGGGCTTGAGGGGGTGGGCCTCAGCAGGGGGTTCAGATGCCCAGGGTTGGGCAGACGGGGAGCAGCTCTCTGTACAGAGACCCCTCCCCCCATAGCTGAGGAGCAATGAGGACAGGAATCCGGGGCGGAGGGGGATGGCGGGGTGTCTGACCTGGCCCCGGCCACTCTGTGCAGGGGAAGTGCGCTCCTTCCCCACCCCAGTCCAGCCTGGACTAGCAGCTGAGCCCAGCGCAGAGTTGGTGTCACTGGCTGGGGCGGGCTGGGTGCGGGGGGTTCAAATGCATGGGGGTTTGGCAGATGGGGGTAGGTCTCACCCAGCACCCACAGTTCCTCTCTCCCCCCACAGCGATTTACCACTCTGCAGCTGCGCCGGGTGCCTGACACAACATGCCTGCGCTGCTGGGAAGGGGCGCATGACCATTCTTGCGGCTTCCCTTTGCTTCCCCAATGGAAAAAGTCTTTTTCTGCAGGGAAGCAAAGAAATCTGCACGGGACATAAATTCTGCGCATGCACAGCAGCACAAAATTACCCCCGGAGTAATTCTTGAAGTGGGAAAACTAATTTCAGATGGGAATTTTTTTTATCTTTCTTGAGGAAATTATCCCCTGGCCTAAACTGATAAAGGAAGATGGTACAAAACAATGTAGTTATTATAGGTGACAATGCATTTGTAGGCAGATCTAGATTCAATTCCTGGCTGGCAAGTCAGTTAATCTCTCTTTGCTTCAATTTCCCACGTGCAAAGTAGAGATAATATTGCTTTCTTAGATCATGTCTACACTAGCAGTTATGTCAGCAAAATTTTTGTCACACAGGGGTATGAAAAACACACCCGAGTGACTTTTTTGTCAGCATAAGTGCGTGTGTGCACAGCTCTATGACGGCAGGAGATGCTCTCCCCACAGACATCGCTAGTGCTGCTCGTTGAGCCAGTTTTATTATGTCAACG
The DNA here is from genome assembly GCF_016161935.1 of Mauremys reevesii. Lineage (NCBI taxonomy): Eukaryota > Metazoa > Chordata > Testudines > Geoemydidae > Mauremys > Mauremys reevesii. Next base: position 100,321,201 of record NC_052631.1, read on the forward strand.
GGAGAACTCTCTCATAATGACCTGAAAGCCTGTACTGGCTTTACCAGTCAGAATGAGACATAAAAGGTGTAAAGATCCACGAGTGCCAAAGTATATATTAAGCACTGACCAAATGGTAGATAAATATTTAATATAACCCCTTCCGTAGAGCTGATGTGCACACAGATCTAACAAAATAACGAGCAGATCTACATAAATACCCTAGTTTTTCAGTTAGAAAACTTCCTTTTTCCACTACAATGCCATGAATAGAAAACATTTTAATACAGATTCTTTGATTTACCATGCACATGCCAAGTCAAATGTTCTTTTGATTCACGCAGCTTATTTCTCTAGAGTTTGTTCTGGATGGAAATTTGATAACTGCCCAGACAGACTCACAAGAACTAGTGTTCTAGACAGGAAGAAACTGACACCTACGTTTAAAATCTTCTCTTTACTGGACTAACTTAGATTGCCTTACTTTTACAAATCCACAAGAGAGAAATCTTTAGATTTCATTAAAGATAGCCTAGAGAGTCCAAGATTAGATATGTGGTTACCTCCATTATTATATAAGGAGACACTGAAATAATTTACTATAAATTCTAATTTAGTTTCTACTATTTATGCTGCACAATTTTTGCATTTCTTTCATTTGGTGAATAAGATGAATAACTATCCGGTTTCACTTCCAAGTTTTCATGTAGTGTAGATGCAATGTTTTGGGAATGCTTTTGTTTAAAAGGCCTTTAACGTTATATTTTGAACTGCAATGAAAACATTTCTATCAGTTTACATTTTTCAAAATGTATATTTTGAGCCAACTCAACCAAGAGCCATTAGTGCAGTTGGCATTCTGAAAAATGACTATACAAACACCATCATCTCACTCAACAGACCTGAGCCCCGATCTGAATTCAGAGGCAGATCTGCTGCCAAAAGTGAGTTTTCACAGCATTTTACTCCTGTTAAATCTGACGAAAACCACAGGAGAGAGTGCTCTGGATTCTATCCTCTCTCATGCATCATAAACAGCACTGTTTGCAAAGTTCCAATCAGCTACACTTGTACAACTCCAGACTAGGCAAATACTTTGTACAGGAAGTCACTGACAGCATAATTTGAAGACCATAAGACATCACAGGTGTTACTGAAGCCTAATTTGTTGCAGAGAACTTTTATTATTGGTGATGCATAAGATGGAAGGAACCCAGCTTGGCTATTAGAACTCAAGTTGAGTTTGCAGGGCTAGCAATTAGAAAAAAATTTACTTATACACCAAGCACATCTGATACATAAACTGCTGAAAGACTGAACATAGAATCATACAAATTGCTTTTCGGAGCAGAACCACTTTAAATTAAGAGCCAAATTCTCCACAGCCCTTCATAGTACTGAGTAGTTTCCAAATGTCTAGCTATGCATTTTTATTATGGCCCAAAAATCACAGTGCACAGAAAACCAGGAAGCCACAAAAGTCACAGTTTAGAAACCTGGTCTCCTAAACAGTTTGGCTTATCAGTTTTCACTAGACAAATTTCTGGTTTCTACAGCGCTCAGTATACGCTGAAGCAATAACAGTTTAAAGCTGCTTCAAGATCACTGTGGAACCATCTGAATGCAATTAATTTCTGAGTACAGGAATAAATTAACAGATATTTGACTGGATCCTTCCCCAGAGTTTTACATTTGTACAATGCCTTCCTTTAAACATTTAAGTACTTTATATCCAACACTGCTCACACTCAGTAACAAGTCAGATGCACAGTGATAATATTCCCAGAACTGCAATGTATAAGGACACTACAAGATGCTTTAGAGCTACTGAGAGAGAGTTTGACACATTTCCAAACATATAGTGCCTAAGCCTAATAGGGAACCTAATTTTGCTGGTGCATCAACTCCAGGTGTTAAAGTAGTACTCCCTATATACTCCTTACTAAACTTAAAGTCTAATTTCATCCATTCTTTATGCTATGGATTGGCTTCCCATCTTTTTCTGGGTTCAAGGTGTTAACTTTAACCTATAACACTCTGTTGTAGTTTGCAAAACATAGGCACCATCCATCTCCTCCTCCTCCTGTACCCATTCTGAGACCAACTGAACCTCTTCTGAGTAGTCCCTCGCCAGGCACTCAAGGTTTGGAAGAAGAGTGTTCCCATTTGAGGATCCCCAGTGCCCAGCCACAGGATACTTTGCCCTGATAGTCCAGCTGAGCCGGTTTGTTAATTTTCAAAGGAGAGAGCAAAGCTTATCTTTTCAGACAAGCTTTTGATTAATCCAGTAGTCCTCAAATTGTGGACCACAGTGTAGTAGCTGACAGGTCACATGGAGCTGGCTGCTCCTCTCTGCTTCTACAGGAAGTTAGGTTCTTCATTGCAAGAAAATATATATGCCAGTAAAAGAAGATGGATGGAAACAAGGGGAAGCCAGCCTTGCTGCCTTCACCAAAGGTTGCTATTACACAAGATGAAGAGAACTACCAGAAGATGCCAAAGGAGCCACCAGAAAGAGGAATGTTTATGGCATAAGGAAACCAGGCAGCATGTGGCGGGTGGCAAGACCAGACAACAGGGATATGCAAGGAAAGAAAGACTGGAACCAAGTGGTAGAAAGAATGAAGGAGACTACTTTCCTAATACTGCTTTTGCACACCGGCAATTGCTGTACTTGCCAAACTAGGATGTATGATCACCGACATTGTCTGCATGATTGAGATTAGAAGAAGTGGCCACAAGACAGTCTGTTAAGATGTGATTCTAGAATATATAAAAGTTTGAGTGTCCCTGGTCTACTCTAAGGCATCTCTGTTCTTACTTGCAAATATTTGCTTTATTGGTGTTTACTTTTATATGTAACACACCCATATGCCAAGTAATGAAAACACCGTAAAATTACTAAAATTAAAAAAAAAATACACCTTTAATGTGTTTTCCACCAAAAGTTAAATTGGGAGGTAGATAATTAAGCATTATCTAATACTACATGGGATAAGAATGTCAATCAGCCAAATATTCTCCAGTACACTTCTCCACCTCCGTCTCAGGTGAGAGATCTCAAATTCAGTCATAACTAATTCACAAAATATCCTCACCTCCACATAATCCCCCTACTGCTTGTACCCAATAGACAGAATATCCTAACACATTTCCACCAGTGCTGAATATTAGATGAATTCAGATAACACACAAATTACAAGCAGGAAAGGAAAAGTTCACCAACCACTCCTCCAACTAAAAGATGTTATTTCTCAAGTGATTTTCCATTGGTGGAGAAAGGGGGAGCCATAAAGACTAGCAAAAATTGTATTTTCCACACAGGGTTTAAGGATTGCCTTTGGAAAGCACAAATGATTCATCAGGAACTTTAAAGGCAATTTTCCTGTTAATTCTTAAGTGTCTAACTGTCCATTCTCAAGCTGCTATCTGGTTATCCATCTATACACTTAGAAAATAATCAAAGATGGAAAGACCAACTTCAAAGGATTTTCATAGTAAAATTTTAAGGGCTATCCAGTGACAAAGACTCATCTCAGGCTTCACCCATCTGAAATGAAAGGTAGAGCAGGGATATTAAAGCCTTTGCTCATGTGTATTTGGAAGGGCCACGTTAAATACAGATCTGGCCAGCTAAATCAAAGAACTGCAGAGGGAGATGAGCTCTCCTAGTATTCCACCACATCCCTCTTCCAACTACAGCAATACCCCTACCTCACCCCCAAACTGTTAGTGCAAGACAGCTCCCACAATCTATACTTAGAAGCACTTTACTTCAGGGGCCTCTGTGGAATAAGATTTCACAGAGAAACACTAAATTATTCTAGCAGTAGAAAGCTATTTAAAACTCTTCCTTCCACTAAAAAGCACAAAAAAACCCATAGAGCATGGAAATTTAAAGTTAGGGTTACGTTACAAAACAAATTCCAAACACCCATTGGAAGCCATGGAAAACCATGGTTCAGATCAATGACAACCTTAACCGTGCTCTTGTAGCTCCATTAATCTCTCACTTTCTGTTCTAAGCTTAAATTTGTAGAACATACTATTTATATAATCTGCAGGTAGAATGTTAAAAATCTGATCCTCCAAGCATTGGTATTATACACACATTTCCAACAGTAAGCATGATGCTTCATCACCATGCTAGCCTTTACTCTTCTAATCTATGTGTTATACTTTTATGAGTTTGGCTTAGAAGTCTGAATACACAGATAACCTAACAAAGCTCTGTGTCTGTGCATATGGAACCTACAGAAGAGGATGTATTTAGCAGGCCATTTGTATTTAGCAATCCCTGGTTACACATGTTTTTTCATGAACTGAGTATAAGCTGTACAAAATATTGGAGTCTATGCACCCATGTGAAGTGTTTCTGTAGCTACTCATGAGATAAACCTGTGTAATTAATAAGATTGTCTCAGAGTATCCTACTGCTGTCAGGGTGGTAATGTAAGGGCAGAGTTAGGATTACTTTAGCGACCTTTGTGTGGACTTTCCATAGTTTCCAACATTTGGATTTTTTTTTTTTAAATAAAAAAAGCATTTTAAGGGCTTCTTCCTAAGAACAGAAGAAATCTCTGTGCAACCTCAGCACTATGTTAACAAAATTCCTGTCTGGGAATTAGCATACAAGCAATATAATAGATCATCACATTGTTTTTGTTCATGGAATGTTATTTTGCTTTTATGCATAATTAAATAATGGACAGAAAGGGGAAAGTATTATCATAATACAGCTGAAAACATTATAGCTACAGCAGATTCCCTACCATAAATACTGTTTCCAACTCCTACACTACAACAAAAACAAAAAAATCCTTTCCACATTACATGGTAGATGATGGTTTGAGATTACAGACAAACTTTCCCACAGTGCTAATTTTAACATAACTTTTGGATCTTGTTCCACCAAACTTGGGTATGTTTACACTTGCTTAAATCAAACCTCATGCATTTATTTTAACACTGACCAGAAGTAGGTAATGTTCTAATAATTATTCAGGTGACCTTCACTAAATAATATTAATTCAAATTTTAAAAAAATGGATGAAAACCATTCCTATCTCCTAATCATTTAATGACTTCTTTCATAGTTTCTTTAACAACAGTCCCAGAACAGTAAAACGTGCAAAGAGGAATACCAGGCAGAATAATTTTACACTAAATTCAAATCTTTTATAATCTAGAAAAGCTTTTTATGTTTCATATACTTATCTTCATAAAAAAATAGTCTCAAGGAGAAAACATCAATTCTACTCAGATGTACTTATGAACACTTAGGGAAAATGTGCTTTAAGACTACATGTGTACATCAAGGGGTCTGGGTTAAACTAAACACAATAGTGGAAGGAAATGTACTATTATATAAAGTTTAATATCAGAAAACAGTGCTTTAAATAATGTCAGGGTCCTTGCTGGGCTATACTACAGCCCAAGAAAGTAGAATATCAATAAATTAAACATATTTTAAGATAAAGAAATGGGCAAGGAGAAAAGGAAAGTGATCAAGAACAGTCAGCATGGATTCACCATGGGCAAGTCATGCCTGACTAACCTAACTGCCTTCTATGGTGAGAGAACTGGGTCTGTGGATGAGGGGAAAGCAGTGGACATATTATTCCTTGACTTTAGCAAAGCTTTTGATACGGTCTCCCACAGTATTCTTGCCTGCAAGTTAAAGTAGTATGGGTTGGATGAATGGACTATAAGGTGGATAGAAAGCTGGCTAGATCGTCGAGTTCAACGGGTAGGCTCCATGTCTAGTTGGCAGCCGGTATCAAGCGGAGTGCCCCAAGGGTCGGTCCTGGGGCCAGTTTTGTTCAATATCTTCATTAATGATCTGGAGAATGGAATGGATTGCACCCTCAGCAAGTCTGCAGATGACACTAAACTGGGAGGACTGGTAGATACGCTGGAGGATAGGGATAGGATATAGAGGGACCTAGACAAATTAGAGGATTGGGCCAAAAGAAATCTGATGAGGTTCAACAAGGACAAGTGCAGAGTCCTGCACTTAGGATGGAAGAATCCCATGCACTGCTACAGACTAGGGACCGAGTGGCTAGGCAGCAGTTCTGCAGAAAGGGACCTAGGGGTTACCGTGGACAAGAAGCTGGATATGAGTCAACAGTGTGCCCTTGTTGCCAAGAAGTCTAATGGCATTTTGGACTGTATAAGTAGGAGCATTGCCAGTAGATCGAGGGACATGATCATTCCCCTCTATTCGACATTCGTGAGGTCTCATCTGGAGTACTGTGAGACTCTACACAGTACTCCACACTACAAGAAGGATGTGAAAAAATTGGAAAGAGTCCAGCGGAGGGCAACAAAAATGATTAGAGGGCTGGAGCACATGACCTATGAGAAGAGGCTGAGGGAACTAGGACTGTTTAGTCTGCAGAAGAGAAGAATGAGGGGGGATTTGATAGCTGCTTTCAACTACTGGAAAGGGGGTTCCAAAGAGGATGGATCTAGACCAGGGATGGGCAAACTACGGCCCACAGGCCACATCCAGCCCGTCCTGCCCAGCCCCTGAGCTCCTGGCCCGAGAGGCTCATCCCCAGCCCCTCCCCTGCTGTCCCCCCTCCCCCGCAGCCTCAGTTCGCTCGCTCCGCCACCGGCGCAATGCTCTGGGCGGCAGCACAGCGAGCTCCTGGGGCAGCGCAGCTGCAGAGCCTGGCCTGACCCAGTGTTCTGTGCTGCGCAGCTGTAGCGCTGCCAGCCACCGAAGCTCCAGGCAGCACGGTAAGGGGGCATGGAGCAGGGGGGGTTGGATAGAGGGCAGGGGAGTTCAGGGTGGTGGTCAGGGGGCAGGGGTGTGGACAGGGGATGGGACGGAGAACAGGAGGTTGAATGGGGGTGGGGAGGTGGATGGAGCAGAGGGGGCAGATAGGTGGTGGGGGCCAGGCTACGATCCCCTCCCTTAACTGGCCCTCCATACAATTTCCGAAACCCGATGCGGCCCTCAGGCCAAAAAGTTTGTCCGCCCCGATCTAGACTGTTCTCAGTGGTACCAGAAGACAGAACAAGGAGTAATGGTCTCAAGTTGCAGTGGGCGAGGTTTAGGTTGGATATTAGGAAACACTATTTCACTAGGAGGGTGGTGAAGCACTGGAATGGGTTACCTAGGGAGGTGGTGGAATCTCCTTCCTTAGAGGTTTTTAAGGTCAGGTTTGACAAAGCCCTGGCTGGGATGATTTAGTTGGGGATTGGTCCTGCTTTGAGGTGGGGGTTGGACTAGATGACCTCCTGACGTCCCTTCCAACCCTGATATTCTATGATTCTAATCAGATTATAGAATTTTTGGATAGAAAATGTCCAAAATGCTTATCAAAACAATATAGAAAAATTATCTGAAGAGAAGTCACACCATTGGACAGAACTGAAAGAAAAGGCTTCTCCCTTGCTTCAAACTTTTAAAAATGTATCATCAGTAATATTGATATAATATGGAGATTAAGTGTATTGGCAGGTTAAATTGGTATGGCAAAAGTATAGTTTCACATCTGTTTGCACCATCAAAAATTGGTGAAGCAATTTCTTTGACAGGAGAAATTCAACAGATTTTAGAAAAGTACAAAAATTGTGCAGATCTTTAGAAATAATGGTATTAACTTTATCCTTACAAATGTTATCACCAGCCTGGCCTACTTTGCTGAAAGTTCATTAGCCTTCACCATTTTTGGAAAGCATACGATTATAGTGTTTGGGTAAACATTCCATAAATACTTACAAGCTGCATCTAATCACACTCAAGATATTGTTACTGGCAGTATTAAAATCTCGTTTACTCTACATAAAATTAACCAACATACATCCTAAAAGGTATTGTATTAGTTTCACAGGCATGACTGTAAAATGAAGGGAAAACTTGAAAATAGTAATTGCATTTTCCATCTTTTACGGTTCGGTGTTTTCTGTTGTAGCTATGCCATCTATGATTCTGGCACAAAGCCTTCCAGAGTTTATGGACATACACCATCTCAGAAGAATTCTCTTACTTTTCATACACCACTCAACCAATTAAAAAAAACAAAAACGAAACATTTAAAGTGACATTTACACTAGACAGAGGAAAAAAGAGAAACAGATGTTACTAGGAACATTAGACACAATGATTAAGATACAAATATTTTATTTATTTTACAAAAACTAAGCTTTTTACAAAAACTAAGACATACGAATAATAGGACGTCTCAGTGGGGGGCTGAAATGGCTTGTAGTCCTGAAAACACTGTAGCATCAATATTATGGATCATCACACTCATTTGGGAAAGTTACAGGGCTCAGATTTTCAAAGGAAAATAAGGATATGTCTACACATAAAGCGGTGCAGCTGTGCCGCTCTAGCGCTGCAGTGAAGATGCTATCTACACCCACAGGAGGGGTTTTCCTGTCAGGGTGGGTACTCCACCTTCCTGGCAGACAGTAGCTAGGTTGACAGAGCCCCTAAGAGATGTAGTTATAACAAGCTAATTTCCTAGCATAGACCAGGTTTAAGGAGTTTGATGCGCAAATCCCACTGAAATGGGCATTTAGTGCCTAACTCTTATAGGCTCATTTGAAAATCCCACCATAAATCTGTTTTATGACGTTAGAAAGAGAAAAATGACTGTCAGGTACACCGCTGTGAGTTGTGAAAAAAAGAATGGATTGTCCAATACTCTAGCACACGCTGCAGAAACAAATACACAGAAACCCATTTTCAAGTGGGCTTCCCAGTCTTGCCGAGTGTGAAAACTTCCAATAGAAGGACAACTCCGACCAGCAGACTAGCTGCCAGCCCGGATAAAGGCAGGGCTCCACTTTCCCCATCTCTTTCCATTAAACATAAGGTCTCCTGGGAACCTGCAACACAGGCCCAGTGCCAGGAACTTGGGAAGTCCTGTCTTATGTACACTTGCCAACGGGGCTGATAGGTCATTTCACACGCACCCAGAGATTAAGTTAATTTCGTTTTTAATCGGTGGAAAGGCACTTGGGTGCTGCGGGAGAAAGGCGGCTGCCTCCGAACAAAGCCAAGTCCCGTTGAGCGCTGAGGGGGCAGCCCTGGCCCGGCGGATGCGGAGGGCAAAGCCCCCTACCCGCCCCCTTGCCAGAGCCAAGGCTTTGGGGTGCCGAGACCCCACATACCCCCCCACCCCCGGCGGGCGCGGCGTCCGAGGGGAGCCAGCATGGGGGCGACACCCCCCGCTCCCGCCGCTCTCCCGCGAGCCGCCCCGGCCAAGGTCCCGCCCAAGGACTTCCCGGGCCGGGCCCCGGCCTCCCCCCGCGGCCTTGTCACGCCGGGCCGGGCCGGGCCGGGCGGGCCAGACACGCGCAGGCCGCAGCCTACGCCCGGATTGAGCTGCCAGCGGCCCCCCCACCCCGCGACACCGGCCCGGCAGCGCCGCTTCCGGGGAAGGAGCAGGCCCCGCTCCCGGCCTCCATTTCCCGCCCGCCCCGCTCACCTGCATGCCGGGCACCTGCACGGCCACCGGCGAGTGGGCCATGGCGGCCGGGCGCCGCCCGCGGCTGGCTCTGGCTGCGGCTCCGGCCGGGAGGGGCTGCCTGCGGCGGGGCCTGCAAGGACAAAGCCGGAGGGGGGCTGGTTAGGCCGGGCCGGGCCGGGCTCGGTGCCGCTCGGCTCGGTTCGCCGGGCCGGGCCGGGCCCGGGGCTCACCTGGCGGGGTCGCTGCGGGGCGCCTGGCGCCGCTCTCCCATGCCCGCGCGGCGGGCTCTAGGCGCGGCCTGGCCGGCGGCTGCCGCCCGCTCTGCCCATGGCCCCGGCGGGTGGGGCGGGAAGGTCCGCGCGGGGCGGCGAGGCCGGGGCTGGGCTCAGGGCGCCGCGGCGGCCAGCGCCATGTTGGGCTCGGGGAAGCTGTTGTGCTGCGGCGGCTCCGTCCTTCCGTCTACTGGGCTCCGGCCGCGCGGGGTGGAGCCGCCGGGACACGGCCCCGCGTCACCCGCCCCCCGCCTTCGGGGCCGCCCACGGGGAGGGGAGCCGGGGCCGCGGGCGGCGGGCGGAGCCCGGGGTGGGGGTGAGGGCTCTCGGTGTGCCCGCACCCCCAGGCTGCCCTGGGGAGAGGAGACCTGCCCCCGGCCTCGCCCCGGCGGGAGCCAGAGCCAGACCCTTGGGAGACAGGCTGGGAGTGGGACTCACAGAGCTCACAGCCTGTTCCAGTTCAGGGCCCCAGGACCACAGCAAGCCGGCGACTCCCTTCAGACCTGACCGTCCAGGAGGCAGGTCCCTAGGGATGCTATTTATCAACTACCAGGAAACTTCTCCTCCCCAACCACTCAGAAGACCTGCCATGTTCAGCTGTCCCGTGGCACTTGGTCTCTTAATGAAGATGGAGCTGATCCAGTATATGAAGGAGATTTGGAGATCTTTTGAGGCCATCCCTCAAGCTGGGAAACTGCCTAGTAATTGTGGCCTTTTGTACAGGCGTCTCTGTATTTAACTACTAGGTAGATATTTAACTTGACATCCTGGTAACATTTACAAATGCAAGTCTTATGTTTTGATTTGTTCATCCAGTAGTCCACAGTTCTTCCATATCCTCGCTTCAGGGGCATGCAGAGTTGGCAAAGTCCTCTCTTGTCATTGGCTTCCCACTGCTAGCCACTGCTGGTGTGCTGAAACCAGCGCTCACTTCATTGTGGCTCAGTTTCTCTGCTTGACTGGCTGCCTCCAACATAACTGTAAACACCAACTTTCATTCTTCTTTTAGAACTTAACTTCACTGTTTCCCCATTGGAAAACACCCAGACATAGCAACTTTTTTCTTTTTATATGGGGGAGGATAGTTCAGTGGTTTGAGCATTGGCCTGCTAAACCCAGGGTTGTGAGTTCAATCCTTGAGGGGGCCACTTAGGGATCTGGGGCAAAAATCAGTACTTGGTCCTGCTAGTGAAGGCAGGAGGCTGGACTCAATGACCTTTCAGGGTCCTTTCCAGTTCTATGAGATAGGTATATCTCCATATATTATATTATAGTTATCTCATCCCCTAAGATGTGAACCAACTCCTGAGTTTCTTCTTCCTTATCAATAATTTCCCCCTCTTGAGGCTGATTTTTCAATTGTCCAGCTCCAGTTATTTCTCTCAGCTGCCACAGAACCTTCTGACCCTACACTTTACCTCCCTCCTATGATGGGCAATGCTGCTTTGTGTCTGAAGGGAAGGAAACTTTGTACTTCAGGCGACATTTCTCTGTACTTAGCACCCTGTGGTCATGCATAGTTATAGGTGAAACCTACTATAGTGCCTCCACAATAGGTCTAAAATGCCTTTTTATCCAAAACAATTCTGTCTCCTACAATGTATCAGCTGCACTGAAAATTTACTCCATTGTCTGATGCCTCCATAATCCAAGTGTGCTCAGTGCCTCCTGTGATATAGAGGAGAATTGAGATTGTTTTGAATTAGGCAGTACTTTTTCTTTCTAGCTGTGGATCAAATGTTCTGTTTTTATATTTATGGGACTGTGTAGGATAAAAGCATTTGGAGTATCTAGTTGCTTCTTTGCAAAATTAACTGTATCCAGCAGACTGGGCCCTGGCCCCTGGCTATCATGCTCTCTCCTCCCCAAATATTAAAATTGTGCCCATCATCCTTATAAAAGCCCTTATGCAACTGTAGTGACAGAGGGTTAAATGCTGGCTCCACTGAAATCAATAGGAATATATCTATTGACTTAATTGGGGTCAGGGTTATACCCATATGGAAATACCTGCATCAAGATCACAGCCTTTTCACCCGTGTAGGCCACCCTGCCTACATTAGGGCAGGGCCATTCCACTCATATGGGAAATCCTTTCCAGAGGCAGTAGACCTCCTCCATTCACCTGTGAAAACTACATGCACTTAAAGCCCCACTTGCAAGGGAGGTCCCTGAAAACTGATAGGAGTTCCATGAGTTCATAGGGTTGGTGCATTCCCAAGGCCAGGAAATGGTTTACTTCATCCAATCCAAGGGTGTAGGAACTAGGTTGGACGGTTACACAAATCATACCAACCCCAAAATAGTTATTTAAAGGATGTTCCCTTATGCAGGTTTCATTTGAAGGCAGTTTTTTTAAGTAGCTCCCACTTTTTCAACAAAGCACTGCCTGCTACATCCAATATGGCACTGAATACAAAACATCTCTGTTTAAGTTAAGGTTGGGCTAAAACCATCTAAAGCCAAGAAATTCAACATTAATGCAGATGTTCCATCCTTAACTGACTGTGGTTTAAAATCAAACAAAACCCCACAATGATGTTAGTTAAGGATAAGACTTGTGGCTTAAATTGGAACTTTCTGACTTGTTGGTTTGTTAAAATGTTAATGTTAATTTCCTTCCCACCAGTTTAAAAATATGTATTTTAAAAGCCTTCTTAGTGAAAGTTATAAAATGCATGTTAGTTACCTGGAAGCCTGTAATGAGTCCAATCTCATGGGTAGATTACTTAAAGTGGGTAGTTTCTGAGAGCTTGTACTGTACACCAAGATTCAGGAATTGTTTTGGCCGAATAATGAAACCTTTGAAAGTGGGAGATTTTGTTAATAAAGGACCTGACCCAACCTTAACTGCAGTGTACAGCAGTTTATAGTTTATAAAATTTAAAGATCTCCGTTTATCAGATTTCTGAATAGTGCAGATTCATTCTGCTCATTAATACTTAATGTTGTCTCTATTTTTATATTTCAGTGGTCCAGTCATAACTCATCATGACTTTGGAAAAATCCCAGTATTTGTGGTAGGGGTTGAAATTTTTTCAATCTGCTAATTCATTACTGCACAGCCTCCCTTCTGTTCCTCTTCTAAGTCTGATGTTGACTGCTGATTTTTCTGCACTAGTTGTCCTCTGTGTTGTTCCTTGGAGCCCTAGATGTTAGTAATCCCAGCATAAGTTGGTTTTTACTCTTTTCTCTCACACATTCCCTTTTGAAAGCCATCCCTACATCCTATGCACCCCTTTGATTCTATGATAATACCAAAGTAACCCTTTCACTAAAAAAAAATCCACATCTGTTTAGTGCCCACATATTGAGTCCTTTGGTTCTCCCTCCACTCGTAACTAAAAATCTCAGAGAAAACCTTTTTCTCCAGATGTATGCAAAGTAAATATCCCTACAGTATTTGATGCAGGAAGAGAGGAGCTTATTGTAGCACTAAAAGAGTTACATGCTCTTTGCTATATGACACTGTACCTACAGTGGTGCAGATGATAAAAAACAACGGGAAGGGTGTTCCTTTTCATTTGGCACAAAATGGGGAAAAAGTGAAGCTCTCATGTCATTTTGAACTTGCTGCCCTCCCTCCGCCATCTCCACCCCCCATTTATCTTTCACATGAGAGTAGCAATGCATTAGCTACGTAGTGCTCCGCACCAAGAACACTGCAGCGATGCAAACTTTCACTAGGAGCTGAGGAATATTGACAAGGAGAGTTTCGAGCATGGATATTGAATACTGAAAGAAATAAAGTATGAGAAGTCTTTATACAAAGTGTACATTCTGCATAGAAATCTGAAACAGAGAGACAGACTCCATTATAGGAGCTGACTGGTTTTCTATTTAGGGAAAACTCAAGTAGCAAAGAATGTTCTTAATGATGCACCATCTGGAGATTTTGCCACTTATAATGCCCTGAAAGCTGCAGTCTTTGCATCTCCTGTTGCCATTATGTCATTGCAGTTGATGAGTCGTACAGGGGTGCACCCTTCAAATGTCAAGTTGAAAATCTATTAAAGATCACAAAAATAAGTTACTAGTGCAGAAATTCACTAAATACTGCTAGCTGGTATGTGGTACCCAGAGTCTGAAAACAGGTATTCCGCCTGCGTTATTACAAGATACAGCATACCACAATATTATCTGTAGATTCATTGGGAAAGAACCACTGAAACTTCCAGGCGATGTGGACTTCAGATTCTGCAGATGTCAACCCAAAATCTCATAAACAAGGATTTCCAACTTCTTCCCATATCTATTCCTGAATATAATATGAAATCTTTTGTAACCAGCTTCTTGAATGGAATGCAAGGAGGAGAAGGGTAAGTTGGGTACGAATGATAAGTATATTTTCCACAGTAATTCTATTTGGTCACATACATGGCAGATTTGTTAATCTTTGTAGTGACAGGGATGTCAGGCTCTAGGTTAAAATGTAAAAGTAGAAGGTTCTAGTAGAATGTGGCAGTGAGTCAGTGACATCACATTCAGTTAGGAGACTGAGAGAAAAACCCGAAAGGGAATTATGACAAAACAGCTGGTTGTGTAATGACTGAACTATCAAGCCAGGATGTGAAGTGGAGGAATCTTAGCAGAAGAACCAAGAAAACTGTTAGAGAATTATTTACCAGCCTGTAATTAACTAGTACTAATGCTTTTACTAATTAAGAAGGCTCAGATGGCCTATTGCTTATGCCACCATATGAAAAGCCTGGTAAGTCCCTGTTGCCGTTGTTTCTCCATATGAGCGTCTCAAAAACAGGCACCTCACATACAGGACACAATATAAAAAGACCAAGGAAACCCTGTAGGAGGGAGCAGATGAATTTCTGTAAGAGAAAAGCTGTTGCTATGTCATTGGCCTTAACGTGGCTTTAATTTTCTCTCTTTTTCCTGAGAGTTTTTCTTTGACACACACTATAATCTTTTTTAGGAGGAACAAAAAGCCGTGAGTTGACTTTATTCAGGTGTTCTATATTAGATATAAGGAGGGTGGATAGGGAAAAACAGTGGTGAGTCAGTACAGTGACTAAGAGTTAGGAACAAACTGAACTACTTGATCAGAAGTTCAAGGTATACTGTTCACCTTCACTGCAGTGAGTTATGTATTTTAATACAGAAGCTGGTTTAAACAAGTCAATCTTCTGTAGATTAAATTCATTCTGAAAAGGTCAGAAACTAGATAATCTTGCTGCTGAAGGCACAGTATTAATATCTAGGTCTCATTTTCTTGACTGCTTTGGTATGGAGAGAGTGCTCTAACGGAGTGTGATTTGAACAATGAAATACTCACACCCACTCTGAGTACAACAGATTGAAAAAAGTTTAATCAAGGCTGGTTTCAAAAGGCTGGTTATAGATGTGAACTGACTTCTTTCTTCAAATAATTATTCCTGTTAAAACAAATTGCACCGAATGCCAAGGACCTAACTTTAACCTACAGAAGCTAGCACACAACTCGGATTACTCCACACTAACTGGAGTTCTCCAAAATGTTTCATTAATACAGCTACACGCACTTGTACTGTGCATGTGGTGTACCAGACAATCTGTGCTACCCTGCACTAAAGATATATCTGATCCAAACATTTGAGTGCAGTACAATAGAATAGTTTACACAGTTCCCAAGGCCTTTTTTTATTGTGCCAGAAAAGTCGTCTTTTATTGAATTATTTATTTATTTGGGCCTATGGTTTCCCTCTGCAGTGGTTATACACACAAGCTAGTTTGCACTGTACTGGAAGCCAAGACTCCATATTTCTATTCTTGGCTCTACCCCCGACTAGCCATATGGCCTTTGGAAATCACTTCACTTCTCTTAGCACCATATCCTCATCTGTAAAATGAAGAGGATATTTACCTACCTCGCAGGGGCCCAATCCTGTACCATCTGCACCACTGGAAGGTTAGTTTGTTAGCTTTCACCAATGAAAGTGTTCATGGATTCGCATCTCTGCTAGCACAGTTACTTATGCTTTAAGAGCCCCTTCCCCTAGTCTAATTTCTCTTCTAGAAGGAAATGAAATTTCACCAAAGCTCACCCTTGGAATACAAAAGTAGTGTGAACACAGCCATAGAAGGGGTAAAGGAAGTCAGTGAGAGGCTCTATTGCTGTTTTATCATTCCTCCATCCCAGGCAGTGTTTTAGTTCATCATATCCATGTCTGTCATTTTTTTAATAAAACACATACTGTATTTATAGAATTCAAAAACATTTCTATATATAGGAGCAACAACAGGAAGCTGGCTCTGAAGAGAATTCCTATGCTAAAAAAGCATCCACTCCAGGCGTATGTCACAGTAGTACCCAAGTGAATTTCCAAGTGGGATTTGTCCAACATACCATCCGAAGCATACATCTGGGAGGAGAGCAGTGATGTAATGGTGCTCTGGTACTTTCTGTGAGCAGATCATCCTTGGCCCACAGAGTGGGAATGCTGATCCACACCTGCAAAAAAGAAATCAAGAGGCCAGAGAGGAACAACTTGGGAAAGAAAGGGTAATGAGACAACAGGCGATAAAGGAGAGATGAAGTAGGGAAGAGGAGAAACAACCAGAGAGGAAAAAATGGGAAGAAAATACATCCAGCTATGAATGACACCTCTTGTCAGTCCCAGACATGAGACACTGCCTCAAGAAGGGGAGCGTGTACCTCCAAACACTAATGCATTTCTGATCCACCCCAGCTTCAGTTTTATCTGGTTGCAACTGCAGCAGTTGAGATACAGGAGAGTCCAGGGAAGGGCCAGGTTACATGAGCTAAAAGAGGAAAAGTCGGTGTGGGGCGGGGGGAGGGAATGAAAAGGAAGACAAAACAAACAGCTAGAGAAGAGGGAGGGTATTACTTGTCATTAGCCATTAAAATGCTGTTAGTCTTTAAAAAAACATTTTGGGTGGGGAGTCCCCTGACTCTCAGCACCCCACCAAACGTTTGGGCTAAAGAACTTCCAGCGCTGTCAGTTTTCTTTCTTTGCATTTCCCCGACCTCTCCAACCCCCATTTTCTTCTGAATCAGCTGTAGTGATAGTGCCTCCCTCTTGGGCCCTGGCTGTACTTGGCTCCTAGAAAGCAGCATTCACACGCGACGGCAGCCTGAGAAAAACGTTGAAAAGGAATTAGAGACATCTCTGTTGAAATAAACATCTGCTCTACGTTTGGTATCGTGGCAACAGTGCTCACAAAAAGTACGGGCAGAACTCCAAGGCTGCCTGGCAAATCACAGCTATCAGTACCTGTTGAAAACAGGCTGACAAAGCAGTCACTGAACAGGGGTGGGGGGTGGCAGTGTGGAGAAGGATGCTTAGAAACTAAAACTTCGGCCAAACAATAGAAATAAAATTATACTCCACTTGGAAGAAGATTGCTGTCCCTTAGACGATGCACACAGGCCACAAAGAGTGGCTAGCCGACCATAAAAGAATCCGTTCATACTGTACTATCAATGGGGAAGACAAAAGAGTGCTCTTCGCACTGGATTGGTGATGGCTATCAGCCACTTAAGATGAAAGAAGGAAACAAGCAGCTAGATTGGTTAGAATGCGCCTCTACTCTGAAAACGATGACTAAAAATGGGCACCTTCTTACTCAGCTGGTCTGGTCCTTTTGTGCATTCAGTCACCTATTGATAAATCTCTCTCTAGTTTGATGACAGAAGCATTTCTTGCTTTTTATTCCTGTTTCACTATAGAGCCAACACAGCTAAGAGACAGGGAGCTGGATTCTATTCTGTATTGCTCAACAGCAATATGTGTTTATTGAGTTCTGATCAGTTACACCCATTGGAACCACTCAGAGTTTACTTTGCCTTGTATGACTTTTCTTACCCATGTTGGTGTTCCAGGTGGGAAGAATGCAGCTTGGCTTTTAAAGCCCACCCTAAATTCACAGGTGATGTCAAGAAGGAAATTGATACATTGGCAATAATCAGGAGCAAAGCATTCATTCTTCACAGGTTCCAAAGGAGGCTGCTTTTTTACCAAAGAACAAATTAAGTCTCCTTAGTGTTAACATGGAACTTGAGCAAAAGAAAAACAGAGCAAATCTCACAGAAAAATTACCCGAAGCCTCTGGTTTGTGAGAGCCCTGGGTTTAATTTCTCTCTCTCATTCCCTAGGCTGGCAGATGGAGAGGAGAGCAGCAGACATACAGATGCTGGCCATGACACAGGGCCTCAGAAGGTGTTGGATATAGAGCAAGAGACCCTCAGGACTTCATGAGGGACAGAAAGGAGCTGGAGCAGAATGGGGAGGGATCAAGTGAACCACAAGAGGATGAGAAGAGAGGAGACGACGTAGACATATTTGCAAATTTGACAGCAAAATAGAGGAAACAGGGCAATCCAGATGTAGTCAGAGTATTTCAAAATAAGAGACAACAGGGCTAGTACCCCATAAAACAGTGCTAGGATATTAGTCTCCACTTGAGCATGTAAGTATTACAACTAGAGGACTTCCTTGCCTCCGCAAGGACCCAGACAACCCAAACCTATTCAGACTGTTAGCAAGGAAGCAACTAGTAAGATAGAAGTCAGGTGCAAAGGGAGGAACCGCTGTCGTAGGCCCTTATTCTGCAATAGAAGCCATGTGGGCAGACCCTTGCATGTGCCTGGCTTCAAGAGGATTCCACATATGAGCAAGGAGCCACCCTGCCTGGATCAGGATCATTGATGAGCCAGAAGTAAAAAGGAGTATCAAAATTGTTGGGCTCAGACGGAAGGTATGTGGTCTCTCTTATTTGCACAAAAGATTTCCTAAATTCACTCAGAGGAAAATACAAAGGGACAGGGCTTCCAGTTTGAGAACATTTATTTAATGTTATTTCAGATTTACAAAATTATTGATATGAAAAACAGAATAAGTCCATGTGGGCACAATAGAAGGGCCGGGAATCTTTCTGGATGTCAGTACAGCACTGCATGCAAGGAGTATTTTCTGTGAATGAAGCGGTACACTAAAGACCAGATGATTGCCCTATTAGCATGCTTCTCTTCTGACTTTGCTTTGGGAGCTCTCCTCTGGTGGGTCCAGCTGCTCAACACATCCATTTGATTCCCTAGCTCCAATGAGGAAGTCAGACATGGATCAAGGCCAGAAAGCTGATAATGGAGTCTATAAATGCCAGGAAGACGACTATATGGCCTGTGCACTAGAAGACTATCAATAAAATATGCAAAGCTTGATGTAACCTCTGTTTGGATTAGTGCTTGAATGTCTTTGTTTCCAGGAAAGGCTGACAGAGTTGTAATTAAAATATATGTAACAATGAGGATGAAATCTAGACAAGCACTCTCCTGTGTAGGCAAGTGTTGAGCTCTGAACACTCAGTCCAGGAAACTGTCATTGCAAAGATTAAGCTACATGGCAAATACGAGTGCCGGGGAACGTGGGGGCGGAGGAAGAGGAGGTATAGGCGACCCCTAGCACAATTCCCTGATAATGAGCTGCTGAATATATGGGCCATTGGTTCCCTTGCTCTCTTTCTCAGCGTGTGAATGGGGAAAAGCAGCAAAATAACTTACTGGAGAGTGAGAAAGAAAATGCGAGAGATGTGTTACGAGCACACTCCAGAGGCAGCTCTTCCTGCTATGTTACAAGAGGCTGCCACAGGGCAACATTTTTGCTAGGCTGACTCAGATATTAATGGGAGTCGGGGGGAGGTGGGGCAAGAGACAAGAAGAAGCCGGATTAGTGGAGCAGAGTTAAACTTTCACAAAAGGGAAGTGGGGAAAGCTTGTTTATGAGCTTTTGTGCCAGGAAGTCCTGTGGCTGTTTCACATATTGCAATTGTGCAGCGGGATTAGATTTATTGTTCCTAAGAGAAAACACACACAAATCTCTGAAGAGATGGGCTTACCTTTCATCTCAACGGGCTTACATTTGAGTTTTTTACACTCTCACTGGCTCCAGTCCTGATGCCAGAGTCATCAGAGGTGCACAGGTCCCTCCCTGCAGCTGGACTGCCAGCTAGGAGCCTGTTTCGTAACACTGATGATGAAATTAACATAGCCGATCTGGGTGTTCTTGCAAAAATATATATTCTAGGGTAAAGAAAGAAATGTAATATACTGTGGTTGCTTCAGGTAGTGCAAGGCTGAACCATGCCATGCAACACAGGACATCATGCATGACTTTGATTCCCATCCGTTCTTTACATAATTTCATTTAAACTGGGCCTTTGGATTTTGAGTTGGGGGAGAGGGGTGATGATACGCGTTTTAGGGCATTGGACAGGCATTTCTGGGGGGTTAAGAAGGAAAGTGGCTCAGTTGGAAAAATGCACATTTTTATACGTGCAGTATGTAGTTATTTCGGCCCTGAGCCTGCATGACTTTTCTCAATCCATCTAGGGAATTTTGCAGCTAAAAAAACAGGAGAAGTTTGGGGATTCCAGGTGTCTCAGTTCCCAAGGGAAATGCACTGCTCATTGCTTCATGGTCTCCTTGGGGGCACCCACCCCTCCCCACCCCCCAGTCTCAGGCATCTAGCCATCACTTTTGTCAGGTTGGGATTCCACCATCCCCTCCTCTCCAGGGTTTTAGGTTGCAGACTCCTGCAATTTGCAGTGATCACCTTGACATGGCTGAAACAGTCCTGTTTTCTCAGGGGCAATAACAGAGTTAAGCAGTGAGCACTTTGCTTTCACAAAGCAAAGTACTCCTTATTCTGAACAGAAGCAATACAGGGAAAACACAGCTTGAAAACAATAAACAGCTTCTAGACGTGTCGGGCTTACCAGGAGTCAGTCACCCATAATCTTCCACATGGAGACGCTTCCAAAGTTGCATCAGTTCCTCCTACAGGGCATGTCCCCGAGGTCACAGTCTCAAGTCTCTTGCTGGGTTGGGTGAGAATGACCTCTCTCCCTATATCCGGGTGGTTACTTTCTCCAGTTTTCAATTCTTTCCTTTGTCTGGCCTCTTGAGTCAGGTCAAAGCAGGTCTGTGCAGGAGTGCAGGCTTCTCCAAACTTGTTACCTGGCCAGTGATTTGTATTAATCACCTTTCCCTCACCCCAACCCTAGTGATTTTAGTTGCTGCGAGAAACTCATTAGCCGCCCAGTGGAGCAGAATACAATCCCTAGCTCATACAGATACATATAATATTTATAGAGTTGATACAATAGTGTTTGGATATCCCATGTGTCCATAGCATCTGTCACACCAAGTTTTAAGTAATATCCATGTTCATCTTTTAGCCCCTGGTTCTGCAAAATAACTAAGCTCATGCTTAACTATAGGCATGTGAACCCATTGGAGTCAATGGGACTGTACATGTGTGACTGAGGCCTTCACCACACCATGCATCCAAATATCTCAGGGAATGTGGGGACACTTCCACTGATGGCAGTGGGAATTCGAGTCATAGAACCGTAGGGTTAGAAGGGACCGCAAGGATCACCTGGTTCAGAGATGGGCAAACTACAGCCTGTGGGACCGTCCTGCCCGGCCCCTGAGCTCCTGGCCCTGGAGGCTCGCCCCAGCCCCTCCCCTGCTGTCCCCCCGCCCCCGCAGCCTCAGCTCACCCCGCTGCTGGCGCAAGGCTCTGGGGCTGCGAGCTCCTGGGGCAGCGCAGCTGCAGAGCAGTAGCCTGACCTGGTGCTCTGTGCTGCGCAGTGGCATGGCTGGCTCCGGCCGCCTGTCCTGGTGCTCTGTGCTGCGCAGTGGCATGGCTGGCTCCGGCCGCCTGTCCTGGTGCTCCGTGCTGCGCAGTGGCATGGCTGGCTCCGGCCGCCTGTCCTGGTGCTCTGTGCTGCGCAGTGGCATGGCTGGCTCCGGCCACCTGTCCTGGTGCTCTGGGCAGCACAGCTGTAGCGCCACCAGCCACCGGTGCTCCAGGCAGCACGGTAAGGGAGCAGGGGCGGGGGTGGATAGAGGCCAGGGGAGTTTGAGGGGCTGGTCAGGGGACAGGGGTGTGGATAGGGGTCGGGGTGGTCGGGGGGAATGGGGTTGAATGTGGGCAAGGATCCTGGGGGCAGTCAGGAAGGAGGGGGGGTTGGATGAGGTGGCGGGGGGGCAGTCAGGGGTAGGGGTTTCGGGGGCTGTCGGGACAGGGAGAAGGGATGGTTGGATGGGGCAGGGGTCCTGGGGGGGGCAGATAGGAGGTGGCAGCCAGGCCATGACCCCCTCCCCTAACCAGCCCGCCTACAATTTACAAAACCTGATGCAGCCCTCAGGCCAAAAAGTTTGCCCGTCTCTGATCTGGCCTAACCCCCTGCCAAGATGCAGGATGTGTTGTGTCTAAGCACAGAGTGGTGGTGGGATTGGGCCCCCATATTAGCATTCACTTCTGGGTACCTCTAGAAAGATGTTGACAAACTGAAGAAACTCAGGGAAGAGAAACAACAAGGATCAAGGAAGGGTGGAGGCAGTGCCTTATGTGGAAAGTTAATAGAACAAAATACACTTGGCTTCATTAAGCATCAGGGAGAGACATACTAGCCAGCTATAAGCACCTGGGGGGTGTACACACTCTCCAGATGTTTCTCTGAAAACATCCACTCAGTGTGCAGTGGCAGTGAAAAAGCACACAGAATGTTGGGAATCATTAAGAAAGGGATAGATAATAAGACAGAAAATATCATATTGCCTCTATGATAAATCAAGGGTACACCCACATGGACTATGTGAATGTGGTCGCCTCATCTCAAAAAAGATATATTGGAATTGGAAAAGATACAGAAAAGGGCAACAAAAATGATTAGAGGTATGGAACTGCTTCCGTAATGAGGAAAGATTAAAAAGACTGGGACTTTTCAGCTTGGAAAAGAGACAACTAAGTGGGGATATGATGGAGGTCTATAAAATCATGACTGGTGTGGAGAAAGTAAATAAGGATGTGTAATTTACTCCTTCCCATAACATGAGAACTAGGGGTCACCAAATGACATTAATAGGCAGCAGGTTTAAAACAAACAAAAGGAAGTATTTCTTCACACAACGGCAGTCAACCTGTGGAACTCTTTGCCAGAGGATGTTGTGAAGGCCAAGACCATGTCAGGGTTCAAAAAAGAACTAGACAAATTCATGGAGGATACTGGCTATTAGCCAGGTTGGGCAGGGAGGGTCCCTAGCCTCTGTTTGCCAGAAGCTGGGAATCGGGCGACAGCAGATGGGTCACTTGATGATTCCCTGTTCTGTTCATTCCCTCTGGGGCACCTGGCACTGGCCACTGTCGGAAGACAGGATACTGAGCTGGATGGACCTTTGGTCTGATGCAGTATGGCCATTCTCATGTTCACACAAATGATAGGGAGGAAATGTTGAGGCTGGTGCTTGTGAGCATAACTAGAAATAAAGGGATGAACGTTTCAAAAGCAGGGAAGCCTTCCTGGCGATGCGACCTGTGCACTAGGCTCCCAAGGAGAGTGGTGAAAAACGCACCATTGTGAAGTAGGCAGTGCTTAGGCTGTAAGCGCCTTGAGGCAGGGCCCTGCCTTACTGTCTGTTGAGCAGCGTACGCCTACAGGGCTGGTTTGTAATCATGGCAGAACAGACAGCGCTCTAGAAAACATGCATATATTGTTGGTTCCAGGGGTTGCATGAAATGGGCTGGTTCCATCTCTGATTTCTGCATCACGTCACACTGGCCTGTAGCTCTGAAATGCTGTCCTTGAGTAGATATTGTGCAAGGTATTATATCCTCCACTGCTCGTTCTAGGGAATGTGGGGAACAAATACGAGGAAAGAAACCCTGTAAGATTCATACATAGGTTTGTGAATCATAAATTTGAAGGTCATGATGGTCCCTTTTGGTGTGAAAGGCCATGAGTCTCTGAGACCGGCTCATTAAAACCATCTAGTCTGGCCTCCTGTATAACACAGTATAACGCCAGTAAGGATGAAAAAGAGAACCCACTCCAACTGCTCCGCCGTCCCATGTTAGTGCACACCCGACAAGGTGATCGGTGACAATGGAGCCCTTGCCAGAAAGAAATGGCCACCAGTGAGCTAGCGTATTGTATTCACATTTGGATCACTCCCGCACTGGACCAGGCTCAGAGTGTTTTCTCTCCCTGAATCAGTTCTGTCTCATTGGTTCTACTACTTGTTTGGTGGCTGTCTCTGGCTCTAGGATTATTCCTTCCCACGGGGTGGGTTACCTGCCTGAAAATACTCACTTGGGGTTGGATTCTGAGACACATGGACTATGCAGTGTCAAATCATCCCACAGAGACAGGCCAGCTGCGGTATTCATCTTCTTTTGTAGTTCTTCGCTCTTCATTTCTTTCTGAGCAGGTGGGGGGATTCCAGTTCTTTAGAAGAGGAGGGGAACTTAGCGAGAGTACAGAAAGCTGCCAGTTCCACACTTGTATTAAGAACTGATCGCAGCAGGACGTTACCACAGTAACATTTGGCTGTGTAATGCAGCAGTTTTATGGCCTGAGGAGAGTAGTCAGTTGCGTGGAGCCAGGGGCGGCTCTAGACATTTCGCCACCCCAAGCATGGCAGCATGCCACGGTGGGGGCGCTCTGCCGGTCGCCGGTCCCGCAGCTCCGGTGGGCCTCCTGCAGGCATGCCTGCGGAGGGTCTGCTCGTCCCGCGGCTCCACCGAAGCCGCAGGACCAGCGGACCCTCCACAGGCACGCCTGCAGGAGGTCTACCAGAGCCGTGGGACCAGCGGACCCTCCGCAGGCATGCCGCTGAAGGCTGCCTGCCTGCCACCCTCCCGGCGACCAGCAGAGCGCCCCCCACAGCATGCTGCCCCAAGCACACCCTTGGCGTGCTGGGGCCTGGAGCCGCCCCTGCCTGGAGCACCAAAGGGGAAGGCAGGACTTTGTGGTCTCCTATTGTTCTCTCTTGCTTCCACCATCTGTTCTGCTGCAGACACGGACCTCAAGAGAGTCACCCATGCCTTTGGGTATGTCTACACTATGGTGATGACGGCAGCATACCCCTGTTGTGCAGCCACAGCCTACACCAACTGAAGGGGATTTTCCATCGCTGTAGCAACAGCATCTCCTCAATGGGAGCATGCTTCCCTTGCCATAGCTGCATCTACACTGGGAGTTTTGTCAGCATAGCTATGCTGGTCGGGGTGTGTGGGAGTTTTTCATACCCTTGACCAGCATAGCTATGCCAATATAACCTTAAAAGTGTAGACCAAGCCTTTGTCACAGCTGGGCACGACTGAAGCAACGCGCTTCTCAAGCCTTGGCTACGTGAGGGGATGTAGTGAGTAGTTGTACTACTATCGTTAGACTGGTACAACTCCCTTCCAAAGCAACACCAGCTGAACTGGAAAGAGGAGTTTCTATTTTGGACTAAGATGGTCCAGATGGGGAGTTGTACTGGTATAACGATAGCGGTATAATTATAGGAGAAAATTATGCCAATAAATTTGCTTATGTCAACGAGCCCCAAATGTGCTTCTGCAGCAGTTGTGAAATGCAACTGCTCATTTGCAAACTGCCTTGACTGCTGGTACACCAAAGGGTACACACAGTCCAAAGCTCTGAGTATGCACAGCCCAGCATAATCTTGGGCCCCTCACCTTGCAACCTGGGGTCAGGCCGTGAACTGGACCTGAGGATTTTTTTTTTTTGATCAAGCAGCATTCCCGCAGCAGAACACTGCCTGCCTTGCTAGCAGAGAGCAGCAGAGGGGGGGTGGGTGAATCTCACTGGTGGTGCTGTTCTTCGTCATCATCATCATCTCCTCCTTTTTTTTCCAGGTTGGGTAGGTTAGGGGAGGAACAGGATCCATCCCCATCCATTTGCTTTGAACCTCCATTTAAGCCTGCAGGGGGCAGGCGGTGCCTGGATGGTTTTATGTATCAGGTTATATCATGGTCTCCTGGGACATCCATGGCCTCTCTCACCTTGCACTCTTCCAGAGAGAACAATTTTAAGCAGTCAATCTGGGGGCATTCTAGCAATGTGGTCAAACCATTGTAGTTGGTCCCTTTGATAGACTGAACTGACATGAATCAGAGTGACATGCTCCTATTGAAAGCAGAGATTCCTTACTGCAGCAGCTCCCAAACTGGGGGTCGCGATCCCAAATGGGGTTGTGCCATCAGCCGACTGGGCATGGGTCCAATAGGCCAGATTTGGCCCATGAGATGATGCCATCCACCTCCAAACGTGTCCAGACCTGCTCCACAAACACCACACTGGGAGGCTGCCATTTTGACCTACAAACTAGTGGCCTCCTCATGGCACGACCTCGCACATACAGTGCGTGTGAGGTCACATTGTGCAGAGGCTGCCATCTGCTCGATCAAAACAGCAGCCTCCTGGTGTGGCGTTTATGGAGCTGGTCTGGGCAAGTCGGATGTGCGGAGGCGGCTGTGCAGAGGCCAGTTTGGCAATTTGCACCATCCTGATGTGCAAGCATCCAGCTGAGGGATCAAAGGCAGAAGATCCTCCTGTGTGGGCAGCAGCCTCGCCAACAGAGCATCCTCTCTGCTGGAGCTGGTAGGAGCCTGCGCTGGCCTTTTCTGAGATGGGAACCTGCAGTGGCTTGTAAGCTCCTTCGTCTATGCCACCCTGAGTATGCTATTGGCTATCATTGGAAGCCAGGGTCTCCAGGATGCCCTAGTTTCACCACACAGGGCCTTCCTCTGTCCTGGCCTCATTTGCTTAACACTGAATTCCTCTTTCTGGTTGTGTGATAAGAGCCCAATGGCCCCATCTTTACGCACAGTGTCTGGTTCCACCTCCAGCAGCGAGTCTAGTGATGAAGTTATGAACAAAAAACAAGAATGCAAGAAACGTGCTCGCAAATATGACAAGGCTTCCTTTGACTATGGCTTCACTGGCATTTTGGTCAAGACTCGAGCGAAGAAAGGCCAAAATGCCAGCTATATCACACGGTGTTATCTAGCGAAAGCACGAAGCCTAATGAACTGAAATGACACTTGGAAATCCTTCTCCAGGACACAGAGGAAAACAACGGTTATTTTCCCAGCACTGGGAAGAACTTGTGCATCAACAATTGCAACTGACCGTCTCTGAGCATGCTCAAAAGGCATCATCTGAGGTGAGTTACCGCCTCCCACAGACCAAGCCGCCTACATAATTGGAAAGACTTTGTTTTTGCCAGCTGAAATCAATATGGTGAACATAATGTGCGGGGCAAACAAGCTCAAAGCCATGCCACTCTCCAACGACACAGTGAAGCGAAGCATTGAAGTGAGAGCAGCAGATCAGGGAAACGCACTGCTGGAGCATCTGAAAAAACACGGCTGCTGTTACTCTTGAAGCTGATGTGAGCACTGAGGGTCATGATGCACATTTCTTGGCTTGTGAAATATACGAGAGGGTGCAATTTGCTCCCTCTTCCCAGACATGAGACGGCACAAGGAATGTTCAATGTGCTACATGCAAGACAAAAATATCCCATGTGATTGCCTGGTGGGCTTTTGCACAGATGGAGCTCCGTCTATGGCAGGCTGCAAAGCAGGTCTGTGTGTCTTGGTAAAGAAAGTTGCTCCATCTGCTGTGTGGACTCACTGCATGATTCCCAGAGAACAACTGAGCTCTGAGACCAGAGCAAGGTGAAGTTTTGCAGCAGGTCTCATCTGTTGTGAACTACATCAAGAATCAGCCTCTCCACGCATGTCTGTTTGCAAAACGGCGTGAAGGAATGGGGGTCCAATCAGGACACGTTGCTGTTCCACACTGCAGCTCATTGGCTCTTGATAGCAAAAGCATTGGCAGGGTGTTTTGGACTGAGAGACAAGCCGATGCAATGGACAACAAAAAGAATGAATTCATTGGTTTTCAATGTGACCAAAGGAGGTGGTGCCTTCTTGCCTGTGCCACAGGCATATCTGGGAAACTGAATGAATTGAATACAGGTCTGCAAGGAAAGGACACCCGCTCCTTCAGCTGAGTGATTGAATCACAGGAGTCATGAAGGAAATTGTTTTCTGGAAGAATAATCAATTGAAGACGAACTACGAATCCTTCCCACCGTTCTGTAATTTCCTCTGACAATGAAATTATTCAGTCTCCCACACAGGTGATGGTTGAACATCTCAGCTGACTGGATGAAGAATCTGTATCCTTTCCCCATGTGGACATGACAAAGTATGACTGGGAGTGAAACCCCTTTCTGTGTAAACCTGATGCTAGCAGCTGAAATCGAACAGCTCATCGAAATGTCCTGTGATTGTTTCTTACGAGGAACATATGCTCAGCTTTTTCTCCCGGAGTTCTGGGTCTCTGTCAAGAATGAATATCCTGCACTTCTCAACCCACGCCTTGAAACGGATGGTGCCATTTGTGAGATGTATTTGTGTGAAGCTGGATTCAGCACACTTGTATCCATCAAATCTCAGTATTGATCTACCCTAGATGTCACTTGGAGATGAGATGTGCAATTTCTACCATGCTGCCAGATTTTGAGATGCTGTGTCACAATACGCAAGCCCATGGGTCACATTAGAGAACATTAAATAATGTACTTGATGTGTAAAATCCTTGGATTCCATGGTCGCTATGTAATGTTACACCCCATATTCTTCATAGAAATATGGTTATGATAGGAATATGGCATGACTAAGATATACTTTAGCCAAGATGGCTAAGATGCCAATTATGTAAGATATAATTGGAAAGGTTATGATTTACTGAATGTGACTATCCAAGTTGTATGCATGTATCATTTCTGTATCTGAAGTTAGGAATATTGACTATGTAGCAATTACAACTGTGTGTGTAGTTGGGGAAATGCCCACCAGGCAGCAGGCAATCATCCGGAATGAGCCATTTAAGAAGGCCAATAGAACTCTGAACATACCAATCTCCCACCTCCCTGAGGAGTTTCTTGGGAAGCTGCATTGACACTACCAGGTCAGGTAGTCCTGATGCAAAATACCACCTTGGACACTGCTGGTACTTTTCTTCAGTAGGGGGATGTTTCCTGCCTTAAGTAAATCCTTTTTAAGGCTGGGGAGGGGGTTAATCTGGCCTCTCCTCCACTGCCTACCCAAGAAGAAAGGCTGCTGAAAGTACCTGAAGCGAAAGGCAGCGGTAAGTCCAGACTGAGACGCGTCCAGTCTGTGAGAAGAAAGAACTGGAACTCAGAGCTACAGAAACTCTGCAACTTGCCTAAACTAACATTTAGGGTGAGAAATTATTTCTTGAAACCACTCTCTTTAAAACCTTAAGCTTAGCAGTCATGTTATGTTTTATTTGCTCAGTAATCTGCTTTGTTCTGTTTGCTAGCCCCTAGAATCACTTAAAATCTGCCTTTTATAGTCAATAAATGTGTTTCATTTATTATTAAACCCAGTCTGTGCAATTTCTAACTGGGGGTGGGGGCAAGATGTTGTGCATCTCTCTCCTCACATCGAGGGAGAGGGCTTGAGCTGTGCAGCTCTTTCTATACAGCCTAAGACAATATACCGCTGGGGCTGCACTCCGGAGGGGGCGGCACCTGAGTGCTGGGGCAAGTCCCTTAAGCTGAGTCTTCCCAGAGCTGATCTCAGAGTCTGTGTCTTTCTGCAGCTGGGCGTGGCTCTGCCAGTGTGTGTGGTAGAGGAGCCTTAAGAATCTGGCTCTGCAAGACAGGGTACAGGGAGCCCAGGCTGGCAGAACCTGCAGGCTCAGAGTATCCCAGTACATCAGGTGCCACCTTAAAGGGGGGCAGCCTGTCACACTTTGTTGCTGTCTGGGGTCATAGGAAACAGTAAGTTGCAAAATGGCGTCATGCAGGCAAAAAGTTTGGGAATCCCTGGCTGACTTCTCCCTAGTCTGTACTATGAAGGAAGCAAGGGAGATGAAGTGTGAACTATAGAATTCTTCCAAGTGTCTAGCTGTACCATTAGAAGCAATGGAGTGAAATAATTAGAAGACAGGACTTTTCAAAAGAGATTCAAGTAGTTGGTGAATTGAGGCATTTGCCCTAGTTAGCTTAACAGATACTAACCCTACAATAAAAAATATAACCTCACCCGCCCTGTCTCATGCTCCTATAGCAAAGGAGCTATTGGATAAGCACCGGCTTTTTAACCGCCTTGCTACTTACTTTCTCTCAGCTTGGTTTGCCAGTATAACCAAGTTATCGAATGAGTTGAAATGCTAGCAGGGAACTGAACAATCACTTGCCTTTCTGCTAATGTCTGAAGTGGACAAAGGGAAAGAAAGAGAAACTGTCAGGGCAGATTGGCTTCCTTCTGTTTGCATGATAGGCAGGTTTGGCAGGATTTCTGGATACTGACATCAGAGCTTGCACTGAACAAAAGACAACAGAAAGCAACGGCTTAGCTTTGCAGGAAGCGTGGTTTGTGCATGTAAGGTTTATTAATAAAATGCAGCTGCTCCTTGCTGAATGGGGCTTACAAGTGGACACTAGGCACTCGCATTCCTGCATTTACACCCAAAGTTCTGTTCTAAATATGGTTCTGTCCATATTTACCCACCACATCCTCCCTAAGAGGGCAGCTGCCCAGTCGAATTTCAGCACCCAGTTGAATTTCACGTCTCACCCTTGGCCATCAGATTTAATGAAAAAAAAATTTCCATATTTAAATCAAATAGTCAAAGTGAGCTGGTGCTGGAGCTTCAGCTCTGCATAGGAAATGAGGAACAACTGGGGGGCGGCAGCAGCAGGGTGGAAATCCAGGGAGATTGCAAAAGCCAGATGTGCAGAGGGATGAACAGTAACTGGAGTAATTCTGATGAAAGTTCTTGGGGGATTTCCCCTCCAGAGGTGCCTGCCAAATGTGCTGCACCTGCTTTGGGTAGTCAGCGGCTAGTAGCCAGCAAAGCCACTTGCTTTGCTTTTAACAACCCTCACACCACAATGAAAGGCAGCTCCCTGCGGTCAGGGCAATAGAATCAGGCGACTCAGGGTCTGTTCCCAGCTCTGCCACTGACCTGCTGAGTGACTTCCAGCAAGTCGCTTCCCCTTTTTGTGATGCTTAGACCCTAAACTCGCCGGCTCTCTCGCAGCGCCCAGCTGAGGCCACTAGAAGAAATAAGAACTCAGCAAAAGGGCATGCTGGACAGGAGAGAGGAGCTGCAGGAGACAGTGGGAGCAAGAGTAAGACATCTAGGGGAGGCAACAATGTCTGGGCACTTACGAGCAGGATCATCCCATCCCTAGCTCCCGTCAGGAACCGGGGAGGCAGGACCATCGCCCCCACATCCCTTTGCTAGGGGGAAGAGGCCCTACAGCTGCTTCCCGATAGCTGGCCGAGCTCACAGGGCCAGCCACTCACCATGATGGCATTTCTGTCCGTAATGCAATAATCTGCAATGCTGCATCTGCTCAACACCAACCTCGGGGAATGGTCAAGAGACAAGGTGGGGGAGGGAATATCTCAGACTGGACCAATGTCTGCCGGCGAGAGAGACGGTCTTTCAAGCCACACACAGCTTTTCTTCGGGGCAGGAGAAGGCACGTCCAGTGTCACAGCAAAAGGCAACGTTCAGGGCCTACTGATTTTGGGGGAATCAGAAAAATGAAAGGGGGTGGGGGAAGGAAGACACATGGAGCCCCTGCCATCAGATTAGCACAGCACTGACAGACCAAACAACTGGCTGCTGGCACTCATTAAGGCCTTCTGGCATAACAGTGCTGCTATCTCAACGCTGCCCATCCTCCCAGCAGAGCATAACATGCTGACTTGCTGAATGACCTGTCTCTCAGCTAAATACTAATGGGGAGTGGGGGGAGAAAGCGGGGACATGGGGCAAATGGGGGACACACACGACCCCTGGTAGGGGGAACTGGGATACCCTGATATAGGTGGGACACAGAACCCTTAGCGGGAGTGTGGGGTGGGGGGGTGGCAGAGGTCCTGTCATGCGAGGAAGGGCCAGGAAGAGAGGAAGGGGTGCATGACGCCCCTGGCACGGGGGAAGAAGGGACCCTAAGGAGAGGGAAGAGAATGGGGCACACACAACCCCGTCACAGGGGGAGAGTGTGAAACCCTGCAGGCAGAGCCCGCAGCAGGGGGAGATTGGGAGGAGTTGCTGGGAGGGGGGTGCTCCAGGAGCTTGTGGGGGGAATGGAAGGGCCCGCAGTGCATGCAATGAGCTTGTCCGGCAGAAGCCATGAGGTGTGCGAACCCCCCGTTTAAAGAAACAGCTGCTGGGCAACTGAGCCCATCCATAGGTCTGAAGGCCAAATACCACAGCTTGGTCAAAGGAGTCTTCACCCAGCCAGGCGTGCCGAGCCCGAGGGCTGATGGAGCTACAGGGGGTGCATTTACTGGACATGCAAACAATGGTATCATGCAAATTACTATCAGTGTGCATTGGAGATGAACTCCTCAGCAAGGGAAGTAACAACTCAGTGCACTAAACCAGAGCCCTCGCTTGGTGGGAGAATCCTGCCCCCTAATGTCTCCTCTAGACATGAGCAACTGTTACTGTGCAAATCCATTAATTGCTTCTGGCTGCAGCGGCTTGTTCTGACGAGCTAAGTAGCCTGGTAATTACCTGCATGAATCAAGGCAAGGTGATGATCAGTACACAATTTAATTACACTGCAGACATGGCTTTCAAAGCTATTAACACAGCCTCTAATACTATCGTTAATGGTCCCAGAACCTCTGGAGAACTGCTGGCTGTGCAGATAACACACAGAAAAGAGAGTCAAAACACACACAGATAGTTGTCCTAGAACTTAAAAAAATCCCCCTGTATGATCCCCAAATGTGTACACTTCAGGCAATAATGCCCAGGTGAATGCAGTAGGGATTCAAGACCTCCATGTCCCACAGCAATGTCCTCCTGCTGCCTCCAGAGGTCAGGAGAATGCTAATTATTTTTCCTATTACTTTGTAACACCTGATCCCTTCGATTTCCCTCGAGCACCTGCCCAGAATCTTGCTGTGCATCAGGTTTCTTAGAACCATGTCCTCAGATTTCAATTCCCAATTGATTTTTTTATGTGACCCCCCTAGCCGAAGAGATGCAAACAGAAGGATTCCAAGCTCACAGTTAGGCTGGGTTAGCTACAGGCAGTGGACAGGCCAGGTTCCAAGAGGCGCCACACACACAGCAGGTATAAATGCAGCACCGCAGTGTTGCCAACTCCTGCATTTTACTGTTCGCCTTGCAGTAGCTGGTGTTTTTCTGAAAGTTCCAGCTCCTGAAGGCAGGTGATGACTTGAGAATCTTAGTTTTCCTTGGGGAAAAAAATGCTTTTAGCCCACCTGGCTGTGGAGAAACGTGGAAACACAGCCTGAGTGCATGAGAAAGGCTCAGAAACCTGAAGGCAAAGAAAAAGAATCCAACGGTGACTTTTTTAAACATCTCGTGATTTCTGAATGCTTGGGGTTGGCAGGACTGAAGATGTTAACTATAAAGACAAGTTTAACTGAGGCTAGCAACGGTGAGAAACCGGTACAACACCCTGCTGGAGACAGGTCTTACAGAACCATTGCTTCACCTGCGGAGGGAAGAGTCACAGTTTCATAGTCATCTCAAATTCTTGGCAGCTCCTCTCTGTGTCACTGCCCTGATGTTTCCTGGATTGCACTGAGCAGAGGAATTCTCTCCCTTTTAAAATTAAACTCAGGTGTCAGTGAGGAGCTGGCCTGTTCTGTTTCACTTTCACCCTATGATAGAATTGTTTACAACGGTCTTGTCTGGCCTGTATCTTTTCAGAAGCTCTCACCGCTCAATGCCACGGTGGTTCAAATGCTGATGTCATGGGTTCACTAGTACTTCAATCATTGCTAGTGCAGGCGCAGCTGAAACGATACAAGTAGCTGGTCTGAGACTAACCCAGGAGAATTTCTGGACATCCATGATACATACCCAGCCTTGTTTACCTACCAGCTGTGTGGAGGAGAATGGAGCACACACAAAAACATTCACTGTCTATTCGGTCCTTTCAAGGTACATGCTTCCTTTCTGTGAACAGATAAAAAATCAGTCAAGAGCAGAGATGTGGGATAAGCAACTCACCAATTAGCTTGCCAATTTCACAGCTCCTATTATTCATGCTCGCCAAGTCAATCTGGCGAAGGATGGCGGAGATAGAAACCCAGCATTCCAGGAGAGAGATTTGCCTTGTTAGCTGTGAAAATATGGCAACTCAGGGCCAAATTCTCCGCTGGGTGAGTTAGCAAAATTCCCCCGCAGTCAATGGCACTGCACCCATTTACACCAGAAGAGGATTCAGCCCTGAGGTAACATGAAATTCTCTTTCGCCCACCAAGCTGGCAAAAGCCCAAGGCAACATCCCACTTGCCAGGGACCATAAGTGCCCAGGCAGTAATTGGCTACGATGCCAGACAGTCAGAGCCAGCAACCAAATGTCTCCCCTGCACCCCTCCTCTTACAAGGGACAGGGTGTCACTGTCAGGGAAAAACAAACCAGGCGTGGCGTACATTTGGGTGGGGATAGCGCCCCCTATGGCTGAGCAGGAGACAAATAGGAGTTTCAGTTACGCTGGCTACTTTCCATCTCCCTCCCATGACTTCTCTCCTTTACTCTGCCCCCTTCTGCTCTGCTCTCCTATACAGGCCCCCTAGTGCCTGGGGTTCATCTCTTTCACGCTTTCCAGATATCCCAGCCCACAATGCCTGGGGCCTGCAGCCTTGGACATTTCTCTTTCCAAGCTGCTAGCAGAACATGTAAAGGGAGAGAGTTATAGTAAATTAGCAGCACTGAAGATGCTTAGTTGTGGGGGAAAAAAGGGTAAAAAAGTGGGGATTAAGATGATTTTATATGCAGCGTATACCTTCTATACTCCTGTTTTGCTGTGCCCTTCATTTTAGGTTTTAATGGATTTTAGACACCCACTGTTATTAATTTGGGACAGGTCCGTGGTGTTTTACAATATCCAAACACCGGTCACGGACATTAATCTGAGAACCTGAGCTCAGTTCTGTAGGTCCCTTACACACCATTAACTGGCATTAGCCCAGTCGCTGTTTTCTCTCTTCGTATACACTCCCCATTGTCATTCATATGCTTGAACAGAGAGGACATAAGAGCCACCATCCGGGGTGAAAGTAACTTAAGGGACTTACCGGTATGCAGGGCTGCTGGGAGCCCCAGGCCCTTTTAAATTGCCGAGCCTGGGGAAGCTGCCCCTTTTGGCCCCTCAGCAGCAGCCCTGCCGGTGCGGTCGGCTGTGTACGGGCTCTTACTGGTACACGGGACGGGACTGGCTTACTTTCACTTCTGGCTGCCAGACTGGGTCAGACCAAAGGTCCATCCAGCCCAGTGTCCTGTCTGCCGACAGTGGCCAGTGCCAGGTGCCCCAGAGGGAATGAACAGAACAGGGAATCACCCAGTGACCCATCCCCGTCACCCATTCCCAGCTTCTGGCAAACAGAGGCTCGGGACACCATCCCTGCCCAACCTGGCTAATAGCCATTGATGGACCTAGCCTCCAGGAACTTATCTAGTTCTTTTTTGAACCCTGTTCTAGTCTTGGCCTTCGCAACACGCTCTGGCAGAGTTTCACAGGTTGACTGTGCGTTGTGTGAAAAAATACTTCCTTTTGTTTGCCATGTGCACTTTTAAGTATTACATAGACAGAAGCATCTTTTAAATTATGATGTTTACTTTTGCCACACGTTTACAGCATTCTGTAATGTGCTAACTCTTCAGACAAGGCCATTAAAACATCCTTGAGAGAACGCTAAACAGTGATAAATTACGTTCCAGTCCTATCTGGTGTATATGTACACAGTGCCCTGTCTTACCTCGCTCCATATATTCTTGTTCCTAAGCACAAGCTTATGCTGCCCCATTACCATATTTGGTAGAGTAATTTGGACTGAAAACAGAGACAAAAATCTTGGCTTAACAACCAAATGAAAATAATGCCTGGTTTTGCAGTGACTTATTTGTGGTCACCGGTCAGTTGCCAGGGCTCTGTGTCTGAGGCCACTTCCCTCTCGGTCTCACACGGTCACCTCACTAGGGGTGAAATCATGCCACTCTCAGATCAGGCTCTGGAAGGAAGTCTCCTGCAACCTACCATGATTACCTCAGCAGGCCTGACTTATATGCAATATCTGCAGCTCTGGTCCCTCCAGGAGCAGAGTCACTGGTATCGAGTGACCAGACAGCTTCCTTAAAGCCAAGTGTAGTTATTAGCACAACAGCATTCAGAGAAAACAGACCTAAACAATAAACCAGCCTCTACCCAGGCTTATCTGTAGAGCTCACCAGCTTCTGATGTCAGCCTTGTAGGCCCAACCTCTTCACACAGCCTGTTCCTCAGGACAGCCCCCTTACCTCTCCTGAGAGGGGCTTTTCAACTGTGTGCTGCCCTTTTCATCTCTCAGCTCCCAGTCTTGGCAAAACAGGGCTTGTCACTTCATCAGAGGCAGGATGTAGGATCCTCAAAGCTAACTGCTTTTCCCATTGTCTTTCAAGTGTGTGCTGGGGTATTCTTATCATTGTGTTGCCTTCCTGCTTGTTTTCCCTCCAGCCCCCTATTATGCTAGATCAGTGGTTCCCAAACTGGGGTTTGCAAAATGTTACACGGGGTTCTCAGGAAAAAATCCCCTATGGCGGACAGAGCTGTCCCTAGGGACCGTGGGCAGCACGGGGCCAGCAGCCCGGAGCCCCTGGACTTCCAAGAGCTAAGCAGATCAAAGCAAGCATCTCTGTCGCACCGAGGAGATTTAAACTTCGAGACTTCTTATAAGCAATGGAAAGGAAGGTGGATATTTTTTGCTGTTTTTTAAATTAAATAGGCAGCTAGGATTGTTTTTAAAATTATTATGAAGAACAAGTTGAAGCTTTGTTGTAACGTGTGTTGTTTGCCTGGACTGCTCAAGCCCTGAATGCTTGTGTATGAGGAACTCTTTGAGTTGGCTTCTTAAATCCCTTCCTGCTGTTTCACATCTGATACTCCTTGATGAAACCTAGGAGCCTTGTCTTATAACAGGCTTATTCAAAGGGATACAAGCTACAAAAGTCAGATCTTGGAAGAGTGTTGCCGTCTTCATAATGTAATAAAAATACTGTATTGCTAAATAATAATAGTGCGTAATAAGCATGTCATAAAAACAAATTTTATATTTCCAAGATCCCTGCTTTTATAATTTATACTCAGGTAAAGGAGAAAATCCCTGGAAATATTCATTTTTAGGAGGGGGTTCGCGAGACTTGACATTTTAGTGAAAGGGGTTCACAGATTGTTAAAGTTTGGGAACCACTGTGCTAGATTCAGACCGGGAAGTAACAACCCATAGTAACTTTGCTTCTCTAAGCAGGTCTCACACAGTGTTACAGATCAGTACTTACGTTACACAGCCGCCCCGCATGCCCAACAGTCACTACAGCACTGGCCAGCTAACGGGGAGAGGAGTGATTTAACCTAGGTATATGTCAACTAATGTCAGCAGGTTAATGCCTTACATTCTGGAGTCATCTAAAATCAAACATGTTAGGAGTTCGTTCTCACATTTAACAGACTCTGAAATTACATTTTGCCTTATCTGCTGCATAGGTTTTTGGAGGGAGAAAAATAGCATCCAAAGCGAGACAGACGAAGGCGCACACATCATCTCAGAATGGAATCGCACTAAATACTAATAAAGGGAAAAATCAATACTGTATTTTAAGCTCCTCACCCAAAAGGTTAGAGACCGGGGTGCTTAAAGTCAGATTCCAAATTAACATTTCTCCAGGTACCGAGCCCCTGACACTCCCATTGACTTCAGATTAAGTGACAATCTTCATCCAAGAATATTAAAGGAACTGGCACATGAAATTACAAGCCCATTAGCGAGAATTTTTAATGAATCAGTAAACTCCGGGGTTGTACCGTACGACTGGAGAATTGCTAACATAGTTCCTATTTTTAAGAAAGGGAAAAAAAGTGATCCGAGTAACTATAGGCCTGTTAGTTTGACATCTGTAGTATGTAAGGTCTTGGAAAAAAATTTGAAGGAGAAAGCAGTTAAGAACATTGAGGTCAATGGTAATTGGGACAAAATACAACATGGTTTTACAAAAGGTAGATCGTGCCAAACCAACCTGATCCCCTTCTTTGAGACAAAGGAAACGCAGTGGATCTAATTTACCTCGATTTCAGTAAGGCATTTGACACAGTTCCACATGGGGAATTATTAGTTAAATTGGAAAAGATGGGGATCAATAGGAAAATTGAAAGGTGGATAAGGAACTGGTTAAAGGGGAGACTACAACGGGTCGTACTGAAAGGTGAACTGTCAGGCTGGAAGGAGGTTACTAGTGGAGTTCCTCAGGGATCAGTTTTGGGGCCAATCTTATTTAACCTTTTTATTCCTGACCTTGGCATAAAAAGTGGGAATGTGCTAATAAAGTTTGCGGATGACACAAAGCTGGGAGGTATTGCTAAC
Organism: Mauremys reevesii; assembly: GCF_016161935.1. Lineage (NCBI taxonomy): Eukaryota > Metazoa > Chordata > Testudines > Geoemydidae > Mauremys > Mauremys reevesii. Next base: position 100,359,137 of record NC_052631.1, read on the forward strand.
ACAGAGAAGGACCGGGATATCATACAGGAAGATCTGGATGACCTTGTAAACGGAGTAATAGTAATAGGATGAAATTTAATAGTGAAAAGTGCAAGGTCATGCATTTAGGGATTAATAACAAGAATTTTAGTTATAAATTGGGGACACATCAGTTGGTAGTAACAGAGGAGGAGAAGGACCTTGGAGTATTGGTTGATCACAGGATGACTATGAGCTGCCAATGTGATATGGCCGTTATAAAAGCTAATGCAGTTTTAGGATGCATCAGGCGAGGTATTTCCAACAAAGATAAGGAGGTGTTAGTACCGTTATACAAGGCACTGGTGGGACCTCATCTGGAATACTGTGTGCAGTTCTGGTCTCCCATGTTCAAGAAGGATGAATTCAAACTGGAACAGGTTCAGAGACGGGCTACTAGGATGATCCGAGGAATGGAAAACCTATCTTATGAAAGGAGACTCAAAGAGCTTGGCTTGTTTAGCCTAACCAAAAGAAGGTTGAGAGGGGATATGATTGCTCTTTATAAATATATCAGAGGGATTAATATTAGGGAGGGAGAGGAATTATTTAAGCTTAGTACCAATGTGGACACAAGAACAAATGGATATAAACTGGACACTAGGAAGTTTAGACTTGAAATTAGACGAAGGTTTCTAACCATTAGAGGAGTGAAGTTCTGGAACAGCCTTCCAAGGGGAGTAGTGGGGGCAAAAGACATATCTGGCTTTAAAACTAAGCTTGATAAGTTTATGGAGGGGATGGTATGATGGGATAGCCTAATTTTGACAATTAATTTGGCAATTGTTCTTTGATTATCAGCAGGTAAGTAAACCCAGTGGTCTGTGATGGGATGTTAGATGGGGTGGGATCTGAGTTACTACAGAGAATTCTTTCCTGGGTGCTGGCTGGTGAGTCTTGCCCACATGCTCAGGGTTTAGCTGATCGCCATATTTGGGGTCGGGAAGGAATTTTCCTCCAGGGCAGATTGGCAGAGGCCCTGGAGGTTTTTCGCCTTCCTCTGCAGCATGGGGCACGGGTCACTTGCTGGAGGATTCTCTGAACCTTGAGGTCTTCAAACCACAATTTGAGGACTTCAATAACTCAGACACAGGTTAGGGGTTTGTTACAGGAGTGGATGGGAGAGGTTCTGTGGCCTGCCTTGTGCAGGAGGTCAGACTAGATGATCATAATGGTCCCTTCTGACCTTAAAGTCTATGAGTCTCTGACTTGCCCAGGTGACGTAGGAAGCCCCCGGCAGTCTGGTCTCCTGGCTTCTAGCCCTGCACTGTAGCCATTGGCCTGTGGTTGTCTAGCACATCCCAGGTATGGTTGAGCTCACAACACTGCAAAGAATCTGTAAATAAGTCATTAAACCTGTGCTACTCAGGTCAGGGTTAATTTAAAAAAAACACCAACAAACCATCAAGGTTTTGGACTCAAGCTAAGGTGAACGTAACCCTTTAAAGTCTAGAGCACAAGTGACATATAGTAGGGTCTCCGTTTTCTACTTACTGAGTGACAGAGATAAGATCTTCTGTGGAATAAAAGCACATGGAAACCCAGTTATGAGGACGGTTACGATTTTGTCAGGGTTATTTTTTAGTAACAGTCACAGACAACAACAAAAATTCATGGGAGAAGTGACTGGTCTGTGACTGTTACTAAAAATAAGCGGGGAGGGGGGAGGGGGTCAGAGAAGGAATGACAACCTGAGCCATGCTGCCCTGCGGGGGAGGGGAGGAACAGCCCAGACCTCCGGCTGCACTGGGGCGTCCAGCCCCAGCTCCAGCCACTGACAGTTGAAGCCAAAGAAGTCACATAGCTCCGGTAAAGTCATGGAATCTGTGACTTCCATGACCTAGTCATCTCCTTAGTCATGAGTAAGCATTGACTAACAGCTCCGTGCTTTTCAAATTCCCTTTATTCTGGGGGAATGTCTCTACATGAACGTTAGACGGTGTAAAAGAGGGTGTGAATCTAAAGTAGGATAGCGATTCCACAGTAACACAATAAGGCACTTTTATTAACAGGGTCCACAACAGTCCTGTCATTTAAAGAGCTAGGGAGCTGTGCACTTCTAAAGGCTGCCTAAATGGCATTTTCTAAAAGTTCTTGGCACATTTGAACATTTTATACAAGGAGAAAAGGGGCGTCAGCTGCACTAGAAAGTGGGTGGAATGTGAATGAAAAATAACTGCACTGCCACCCAGTGCTAGTGTCAAGAAGTGACCCATTTGATCTCAAGTCACAGTGACAGGAAGTAGCATTTACATGGGTAGATTCCTGCAGGCGCGTCAGATTATGACATTTCAAGCTGTACAGGATTCTGTTGCCACATGTGCACAGAGCTCTAAAGGTAACAAAAGGTTGATATCTATTTAATCTCTAATGATACTTATTATAAAGGATGCACCTTGTATGTACCAATTTCTTTCCAGCCTGCAATACCCAGTGTCTGTCACTTTTGTTAGCATAAAACTTTCAACAACTGCTACATTTAAACTAGTGTCTTTCTTTCTAATCCTTGGTTTAAGTCACTCCTAGCTTTCAGAAACTTTTCCTTTGCTAGTTTAGAAAAAGGTGGCTGAATTCCAAACGGTGATGCTAATGTTCCTATTATCACCTCTTGTCTGACAGTGTGCCTTACTCACTGTCATCTGAGAAGACTTGAACTTGGCCAGCGAGGACAAATCTAACCTTGCAACATTTTGCTGTGACGTTTGTTTTTCAATCCCTAAACAGCCTGATTTTCTGGTAGAAATTTGCCAGGCCCCAGTTGTGGATCACGTGTCTGTGATTTTCTAGTTATTGAACTGCAAACATCAGAGAGAACCTGCATTTTCCTACTTTTCATTCTTTTCTCTCCCTCTCACCTCTACTGCATACTTGCTTTTTTGCCTAAATAAGAAACATGATCAAACTTTAACAAGTTCCTGGTAACAAAATGTGAGACCCAAATTGCTGCTAATATGGGGCAGTAATTAAAAAACCCTGTGATTTAAAATAACATCTTAAACTCTACTGGATCTTCTCAACAATGTGACACACATTTAAGTTTGAAGACGTCTGTATGATATTCTACTGTATTACTGAGAAGCAGTACATGCTGACGTAGTTACAGACTATTTAAATGGAAACACACACGATGAAAGCTAAGGCTCTATGTACACCCTGTCTTGTAACACCCAAGTGAAAAATGCCAGTTTCTGCATTATCTTAGTTTACTGTATGGAATTAGCTTGTTTACACCAGAAATAGTAAATAGGAATGGCCGTTTTGCCTCTGTATTCCTCCAGCATACGCCCTTTTACTTATCTTCTCTCTAAACTAAACAGCTCCCATTTTTTGTCTCTCGATTTACCCTCTCGTTAAAATACAAGGAAGCTATTCAATTCAATTGAAAGGCAACAGTTATTCAAATATATTTTTATTCATCCTTTTAACAAAATTACAATCAAGTTACTGTAATAAAAGAAAACATACATTAGAAGATTCACATCATTACAAAAGCTGAAAAAAAATCCCAAATTTGTCAAGAAGTCTACTAAAAATGGCATATGGACAAAAAGAAAAAATAGCAATTCAAGTGTACTCACATTGCATTGTGGTATGTAACGTAATAGACACAAGAAATTCATTTACCGGGAAGTGTCTTCACTATTCATAGTCAGGAAACAAAAAATTATTCACAACATCCTCATCAGGACCTACATTTATCTCTTCGTTTTGGCCTAGCACTACCCTACTTCTTAAACACACAAAACCAAACAGAATGTTCTCTTTAATAAGCTTCAGTTTTGCCAGAAACACCACAGAAGCTAACTCAAAAAGAATTTGTGGCAAAGCGCCAATAATTTTCTTCCTTGATTGGTAAGAAAAAAATCCATTGCCCTTCCTTATACTGTCATTTTACGTTCCTGGTCACACCGTGATGCCAGAGCTAATACCATTCTAGTTGAGGTAGATCATTTTAACTATGGTAAGATCTGAGAAGTAAATGGAATATCTTTAGAATATGTACAATGAATGTTTTGGGGGGGCTGAAGTTTGGAAAGGGAATTTAACAGGCAGGATATTCTTTAAAACTCTTCTCCCTCTGGAACAACCTATTATTAGCTGATGTTTTTGAGCATTTTGCTGTACCTTTTATTAAAATCCCTGAGAGTGCATCCTCGTTTTGGGGATTGATACATGTATGAAGAGGATGGTCCCTTCCACTCCTAATGGCTTCCAATGAAACTTGTGAGGTGGCCTGTTCCAATTTGTTTAGAGCTAGGTCTCTTCTCAGCTAACTGCACTGCACTTCCTAGCAGAGGCTGCCAAGGGGATAAGAGGAGAAAGAAAATCCCTAATCCACCACGTAAAGCTGGCTGATATGATTTTTTTCTGCAGTTCTTTCTCCCCATCTTTAGGAGGCATAAGAATGGCCAGAAAGTAACCCTGCTTGAAGCATAAAAGCACATATTAGGTTATGCTTAGAATTTACAGCAGGAAAGCATGGCGAAAACAACCTCAGACATAGCTAAGGAGAATATTATGAACAATCAGCTAGTGATCACGATGGTCCCTTCTGACCTTAAAGTCTATGGAAGTACAATCACTAAAGATAAATACCATCAGCAGAGACAGCATGAAATAAAGTCAGCCCCTACTTCTTTTAAATAGCTTTCGAGTCCTCAGAGGAGAAAACCAAGAACAAAATAGCATCACTGTGTTAACCAGGGGGAAGAGCGACGCTTAGTCCCAAGAAGCGGGCTTTCACCTTCTCCCCATCCTGGGACGTTACGCTGGGCTACATGGAGAGAACCAGTCCCGGCAGCAGCAGCTGAAAGGCTACACATTTAAAGTGAGAGACTGCAATGGTTTTTAAACAGAGCATAATTAACTGATGAAACTCACCATCGAAAAGATATTAGCGGCCAAGAGCTTTGTAGAATTCAAAAAGGATTAAACACTTGTGTGGTTAGTGACAACATCCACTGTTATGCTAGGAGACTTGTGTATATACATATATTTTAAAGAAAGGATATAAATCCTCCTCTTTGGTTTTGGCCGCCACTAACTGGGGGCGTTAGGAGAAACTTCCTTTATAGCCAGGTAGTTATTCCATAAATACTCTTGAAGATTTATTGCACCTTCCTCTGAAGCGTCTGGAATCGGCCACTGTTAGAGACAGGATGCCAGACTAAATGGTCCAGCCCATCTCCTGGCAGGCAGTTCCTATGTCCCAGCAGTGACAAGCTGTAAACAAGTTGTTTATTGTTTTACTTCTCACCAAGCTGAGCAAGGTGCTTCACAGAAGAACCAGTTCTTGCTTCAAACCACCTACAGTCCAAATGTGAGGTGTGAGCAGAAGAAAGAAAGGCAAGTAGTCAGAAGAGCTGAGCTTAGGCAGGAGGAGGGGCACTGCGGTGGGGCCAGTCCCATGGTTTATGTACATGCATATCGTGGTGGCTCTGGGAGCATTTTTAGCAGAGATGGAAGGTGGCAACGGTCAACATTTTATCTTGCGAGTGTCACCAGAGAGGTGAGTTTTCAGTAGGGGTTTGCTGAATGGAATGTAGGTGTCTGCCTTGCAGACCAGTCACTGTCAATATTCAGAAATCCTCTGAGGTAAACAAACTGCAACAAAGAAGTCTTCCTCACAAGGCTTTCACTTGTAAAGCAGGTCTTTCTCGGTCCTCATTTTCAGATGTGGAGCTCTCTGGATTCTCTAGCCAAACTAAAGAGGAGATTTCCTCTTCTACAGCTGGTTTATTGACATTCAAAAAGTCATCCCCCAGACCGCCCTGAAAGAGAATACAATACATTATTTTACAGAAAATCTTCAGTGTCCTCAGGGCTTGGTCTCTCTTTTAGCTGGCAGTAACAGTCAGTTTTACAGGGCATGCAGTGTACAGTTCAGAGGCAGCTCAGGACCAAGAGCATGTCTTATGGAGGGATATGTGGAGGCACAGCTGCTCCTCCTAGGAAAGTGATGGGACCTCGGTTGGTGCCAAGGGTTGGCCAGAGTCTCAAGAGAGCTCCCCTTGCCGCAGCTGCTTATCTGAGAGGGGCAGGCATGCGAGTGGGACATTCCAGATGTCAGGACTGGGTCCCACAACGCTGCCAAGCTGCACATGGACATTGAGCTTATACAGGTGAGAGGCTGTTGTTGCTGGGATCAGATAGGGAAGAAGGCGGCAGGGGAATAGTGGCAGGGAGGAATATTGCAGTACTTCTAACCCTGCTGGAACTAGAACCACCATTAGAAGAGCCTCAGTGATCACTGGATGCTGCAGTCTGAACTCAGGGGGAGCTGGCGTAGAGCCTGAAGCTAGCCTTCCACACTGGGCTGAGTTACAACGGGAGTATCTAGCCTGCCCCTCACCATGGGGAGTGGGGCTTCTGGGTTCACGCTGCCCAACTCCCTCCCACTTGAGAGGTTGCAGGAGGAAGAAGCGCTCTCCTCTACTTGAGCCTGTCTTTTCTGGAGAGAGTCACCTGGCCCCTTGGGAGCCAGAGCCCACCAGGACTTCCCTCAGTGGAAGCTGTTCAGCCCAGGGTGTCCTAGTCCTACAAGAGCTCCAGGAAGAGACACCCTTAATCGTTCTTTAGTCCTCTATAAAGCTGTCAAGGACAGTGTATTTTCCAGATGCAGAAGACAGAGACAATTCACTGTGGTGAGCCAACAGCTTCTCTATAAACTGGGAATGGCCGCACCAGAAAGGTTCTGTGAGCTGTCTCCAACTGCTGGAAGGAAGGAACTACCAGCTGTGTCTGGATTGGCTAGAGATTTGAGGAGAGAAAAAGGGATTTAAACACAATTAAATGTAGCATAACCAGGATAACAATCACAAAGGTGCAAAGTGCCTGTGACTTCACAGAAGCACGTAATTAACTCCATGCACCAATTCATTGTGTGTGTCTGTAAGGCTCCTCAAGACTGGGAGATTGGAATGTCCCTGAAAAGCGGATTAATTGGGTTGCAAAGAGAACCATTTCATGGAACTGGAAGAGAAAGCGCAAGCTTTGTTGAATAGCATAATGGCATTTAGTAAACTAGTGAGTCAGAAAAAGTTTACACTGCTTAAGAAAAACTTAACTGAGGACATAAAACTCTTGGTTTTAGACTGTACTTGTTTTTGTATCATTCTCATTGTCTTAAATACTTGGTCTATGTATAGTGAAAATTCTCTTAGATTAAGTAAAGGCAAAATACTAATATAGGAGGTGGGACTGTAGAGACAACTTCTAATTCTGAGAGATCACTTGACAGCCAACAGGCAGATACTAACCTGGAAGTCCTCAATTTGCTCTCCAAACATGCGTTTAATAATTTTTCTAGGGTCAGGAATTTGTGGATAAATTAGTATCTTGAGCCTTTAGAACAGAGAAATAAAAAAGTGTTCGATGAAAACAGTTTATTAACCAAAAGGAAGAACATTTCAAAGTTGCATTTAGGATGTTATGGTGAAAGTCAGCTGGACTCTGTCTTCTCTGACCATCTTCTGTCCTCCCAGACCATGCCCCCTTCTCTCCACCTCCACTCCCAACAACGAATGGAAAAGGCCCAATTTTGTCTTTGGATATCTCTGAGCAACTCCCACAGAAGTCAATGGGAGCTGTAAGCATGCACCTAATGCATATGCAACCACTGAGTGAGAGGAACTGCCTTTTTCTTAGGCAGGTAAACTACACAGCGTTCGTGCAACCAGAACGTATTTGTTCCATAAAAAAACCTCAACTCAAACTCAACTCTAGAGCTCCGATTGGCACCTCCATATTAATTTTGTATGCAGAGGTATAAAGGGAAGATAACCACTGTCAAAAACATACATACTACACATGAAAGGTAAACTAAAGCAGAGACGGACTGCAATGTAACTCAAACAGAGGTGGCCAACCTGTGGCTCCGGAGCCACACGCGGCTCTTCAGAAGTTAATATGCGGCTCCTTGTATAGGCACCGACTCCAGGGCTGGAGCTACAGGCGCCAACTTTCCAATGTGCCGGGGGGTGCTCACTGCTCAACCCCTGGCTCTGCCCCAGGCCCTGCCCCCACTCCACCCCTTCCTGCCCCCTCCCCTGAGCTTGCCATGCCCTTGCTCCCTCCTGCCCCCAGCCTCCTGCATGCCGGGAAACAGCTGATCAGGAGGTGTGGGAAGGCGCTGATCAGCGGGGCTGCCGGTGGGTGGGAGGCGGTGGGAGCAAGGGGGAGCTGATGTGGGGCTGCTGACCTGTTACTGTGGCTCTTTGGCAATGTACATTGGTACATTCTGGCTCCTTCTCAGGCTCAGGTTGGCCATCCCTGCTCTAAAAGATAAGTCAGTAAGTGACAGATTTTAATATAAAAGCGGTACGGTTATTTACCTTTTCAGGTACACTAGTAGAATTATAGTAGCTACTGCTACTGTTAATGGAATAGTGAGTATTAAAACAATATAGAATGTGAAGTCTGTGTTTTCACCTGGAAAAAAAAATCCCAAAGGATTTAGAGAGTGAAGTGCTTCAGGAATAATGAAAACAACATTTAATGCAACGCTTCTTTTCTGGCTACATGATAGACTCCTAAGAACATTCAACTTACAAATTCACAAATGCTTTTGTAACCAATGAAAGTGACCACTAACTTTTCAAAATGTGATAGATGAAATACAACAGCAACAGCTATGAAAATTCATGTAGTAAAGCTAACTATATTCAAAGAGAGAGTTAAGAAGGAACTTAGTCATAGCTATAAGTACCTACACAGGAAGAAAGAATCTGACAAATCTAGGACACAAAAGCATAAGCCGTCTAATGGCTAGAAGTTGAAGTTAGAAAAAAATTCAGATCAGTGAAACAATGAAAGATTGTTCTTACCAATGCTCTTCTCCTCACTCCAGTCACTCCATTGACTGCTGCTGTAACATGTTCCTTCAAACCCTGCTCTCACTTTGACGATGTACACAGTGTTAGGATGAACGCTGGGAAACCGAGCTTTAGTGAGCGCTTTAAACTTAAAATAAAGAAATGAAAGATATTTACTTTTTCCCTGTATCAGGATACATGATGTTTACAAACTTGGTTTCATTGTGTAGCTTTAATATAATCAGACTGAATGTTTTGACTGAAGCTCCATTTGACTTTTGTATTTTTGAACTCCATGAAATAAAGGAGTAAAAGATGAGGAATTCAGATTTTCACAGTATGCGTTGGCCTTTAACTAAACAACGACCCAACCTGCCGGAGCAAGGTCATTCAGAACTCAAGGTTCAAACTAGCTGACCCCAGTGTTTCTGCTACAACACTCAGCCGCAAAGGTTAAACTGAGGCTGAATGGCCTGGAGTGGTGGTCTACAAGCTCCTCCAAATGCCTGCCTGAGTTCTACTGCCTTCCCCTCCATCTATCAGGAGGGCAGAACTGCCGCTCGAGCTTTCCCTACCCCGGAGCCTACCCCATCCCTGGGAGAAGTGAGATGCCTGAGAACCTTCATGTTTATTTGGAGCCCAAAGGACCACGTTCTCTGGGGAAGTTTGATAAAATGCAGTTTGGGCATTTGTCCTACCTCAGAGGTTCTCAAACCGTGGGTCAGGACCCCAAAGGGGGTTGTGACCCTGATTTAATGGGGTGGCCAGGGCTGGTATTAGATTTGCTGAGGCCCCCCGGCCCGGGACTGAAGCTGAAGCCCGAGGGCTTCAGGCCAGGCTGGCAGGGCTCAGGCTTTGACTTGCACCCTGGGTGAGGCTCAGGTAGGTTACAGGTCTACTGCCTGGGGCTGAAGCCCATGGCCCCCCACCTGGGGCAGTGAGGCTTGGGCTTTGTCTCCCCCTCCCCCCCAGGGATCAGGCTTCAGTCCCTGTTCTGGGGTCGTGTAGTAATTTTTGTGGTCAGAAGCGAGTCGCGGTACAATGAAGTTTGAGAACCGCATCTATTTCTCTCATTTTTCCTATGGGAGAAATAAAGGGAGGGCTGAACAAATTAATCTAGTGCCTTTTTTGGTGCGTGGACCACTCAGTTTTGTTTATAACTTATTGTGTACACAGTCCTCAGGAAAGGACTCTTGCTTTGCCAAGTTATAAAGCATTGAAAGCAGTATATAGCATACTAAGCTGTTTTCCTTACTGATTTAATGGCACACCTAGTTCAGTTACTCAGATATAGGCATGCACAAGCAAGTCCACATCCACACATTGATAGAAGTGCAGTTGCAGTGCTTTCCGTGCGTGATTATTTCCCCCTTTCCCTTACCCTCAAATCTCCTTGCCTGCTACATGCACAGAACCACAAATCAGCACGTTCCTTTTCTTTGTGATAATCAAAGTCGTGAAACCAAAGTAGATGAATATGAGGATCTGACTGGGAGACAGACAGACCATAGGGTAATGTAGTTGCGCTGTATGTTTCTGAAGAGCTATTGCCCCGTTCAGAAGTGTCCCTGTTTTGCAGAGTACATTACGTAGATATCAAGACACAGATACGGTAAACGGGTAGCTAAGGTGAGAGACTCAGAAAACTGGCATTAGTTTCAATGCATGGTCATATTACTGAACCCCATTTCATGAGAGGAAAACCAGTTATGTCCACATATGCAGTTTCAAGTAAGTTAATAAACCTACACATTTCTGCTCTGCATACAATTATAGTTCTTCAATGGCAACACTTGAGTTGCTATTAACAGTTTGAAGAAGATATTAAAAAAAACACACAACAAATTTCAATTCCATTGTAAATAATGAATGAAAAAAAAGTTACATTATATGGCTGACCGGAGTCCGATTTGCTGTCTTTAAGTTCTACTTGGTAAACTAAGCAATGTGCTGGAAAGGTGCCTGGCTTTTGCCATTCTAAATGTATTTCATCTTTGATCATTGATACTGTTACAATCCTTGGAGGTCCAGGTTTTACTGAAATAGAAAAATAAAATCTAAATTTCTGAACTAAGTTTATTTTGACATTTATAATATGATTAAAGTACATACAGGTTAAAAAGAGAGTCACTAGATACAGCAGTACAAGGCATAATACACACACAGCAATTAGGACACTGAAAAGTGAGGGAAGAGCTTGACAGATTCAATATCAGGATAGGGTGACCAGATGTCCCAATTTTATAGGGAGAGTCAAAGATTTCAGACTTTGTCTTATGTAGGCACCTATTACCTCTAATCTTGTCCTGATTTTTCACACTTTGCTGTCTGGTCACCCTTTATCAGGATCAGCAATACTTCTGATGAATTCCCAAATCAAATCTCGTGAAAAGTAAGTAGCAGATAAGATGCAATCACTGTATCATTCTGCACTAGTCATATTGTCTGGAGCATAAAGTGGAAGTTCCATTTACATGGAAGCATTTGCTAACATGTCAAAGACAAGTCAACCACTAAAATGATGCTTTAATTTTTAGGAATCTGAACATAACTGTGAGATGGCAGGCTCAAAAATTGCGTAAGTTAAACTACTCAGTAATGTCAGGTCCTGGTATTTCAAAATACAGTGCAATTTCTCACACCAGGAAGTCAAACTAATGAGAATATTCTGTCAAGAAGCAACATGCTGAATGAACTCATTTGCCTTGCAATAGGATACAGCCTCTCAAAAACTAGTCATCACACCACAAAGAACTATGATTAGCCACCGAGTTCCAACATCAGAGTGTGTGGCCTAAGATACACCAAAGAGTGCTCTTCATTTGTCAAAAATAATTGGCTACTTTACAATAAAATTTACAGGAAGCTGTGAACAAATCCTAGGTCCCTGACAATTTTCATATGCCACAGACTGGCAAGAAGGTTGAAAGACCAGGATCCTTAACGACAAGGGGCTGTGTAGTTTAGGTGAATGATAACACACACAAGGGCAAAAATACCCTAAAATCTCCCACTATTACTGCAAAAATTTGGTACCTGCAATGAGTCTCAATTGCAAGCTGATAGCTGATCAGATGCATCTGCTGTTCTCACTAAGTGCAAGGGACTCATACCCTGGGGAATCCAAAACTTTGGCTTCAAGATGGAAGAGAATGGATTTAAATGGCTCCAATGCTATCCAGTTCCACTCTCCTATCCCCAACTCCCAGAAGACCTGACACATGTAGGACAGTGGTTCTTAAAGCCAGTCTGCCCCTTGTTCAGGGAAAGCCCCTGGAGGGCCGGGCTGGTTTGTCTACCTGCTGCGTCCGCAGGTTCGGCCAATCGTGGCTCCCACTGGCCACGGTTCGCCACTCTAGGCCGGTGGGAGCGGCGGGAAGCGGTGCGGGCTGAGGGATGTGTTGGCCACCCTTCCTGCAGCCCATTGGCCTGGGGTGGCGAACCACGGCCAGTGGGAGCCGCGATCGGCCGAAGATGCACAGAATACAGTGGGACCATTCCTGTAGATGAAGGGCCAGATCTTTGGCTAATGTAAAGTGGTTTAGTGCTGAGTTTCATCCAGACGCATCACTGATGCAATTGAATCTGGATAAGATGATCAGCCTATTACAAGAGAATCTTGTGTGTTCATGCACAATTTATGAACATTACATAATGTTCTTATTGGAAAAAATACAGATATATTTATCCTGGGTGTATTCTTATCAGGTTAAACCAGCTGTTCCTTTTTGCACTGAACAATACATGATCAAAATAAATTCCATTCCCTTTTCTTTGACTGATATTTAAACCTAACACTCTTTGCAAAATTACATAATCTACCTTTTAAACCTACCAATTGTTGTTGGATTTTTGTTTGCACAGACAGGCCTAATTTCCTCCGAGTTGCCTCTGATCAAAATACTGATAGTTGGATAGACATTTGTGCAATTTGGGATTGAAAGACTGAAATTACATCCAAAGTTATCGCCATAGATATAATTCTGGCACTGCTGGCGACGTCCCAGGCCTTCATACCTACAAGAATAAAATGTAAACATACTATGTTTTAACTTCAGACGCCAGGGCAATGATGGTCACATTTGCTTTTAAACCGGCTTTACAAGATTGTCAAAGTGGGCATTGCACAAAGGTTGGGTTACAGCAATAAGAGATGGGATTAGACTGAATAAACACTGTGTCATTTCACCCTTACTTCAAGGAATGCCAAAGCATGAAACGTACTGATTTTTCTGTACAAAGCTGCAGCAAAACAGAAGCAAGTCTTGGGCCCTTTAACTCAAATCATTACAGACAACTCTGCTACCTCTAGTCTATATTTTAAATGTTTTACAAAAATATTTGTTCAAAATAGTTTGTTCCAGGGGGGCAAACATCCCCAGGGGAAAAGAATTCCACCTCCGAATGATTCCTTTTGACATTTCCCCACCCCGAAAAGGGAAGTTAGTCCACTCTATGATGGGAGGTGGCTAGCCCTACTCCTGTAATTTACTCATCGTTATAGAGCAGAGGTCCCCAAGCTTTTTCAGTTGCAACCCCCTTACTCCTAAATATTATCTGCCCATGCCCCGTGGAGCCATGGACAGGAGCAGAGACTGCGGTCAGGGGCTGGGAGCGGGGCAGTCCACTGTTCTAGAGTCACCCAGTGATTCCTTAATCCAGTCAAGAGTCCCTCCCCTGATACCCACTTTACTAATTACCCACCTTCCCCAGCTGCCCAAGCGAATTGCCGCCACCCGCACACCATCCTCCTCCTCGTTTCCCCACCTTACCCTATGGAAGCAATCACAGCAGGGAATTCCTGGCTCCGCCACAGGAGCTGGGGTACTGCTGCTGTAGATGCCTTCCCTCCTGTCCCGCCCCCACCCCAACAGTGAAGGAAAACTCTCACTGCCTCCGGCACCACAACAGGAGTGCAGTTCCTGTGCTGCCTGCTCCCATGCGTATGAGGTGGGGAAGTTGTTGCAGTTTCTCTCACATATGTACCTTCAGCCCCCCACACCGTCCCACCCCACACTATCCACCTCCTTGTTGATTGCCTACCACCTTCAACCACCCCTGAATTTTCAGGAAAATAAGAGTACAAAGATATATTAATACTGTACTCCTTCCTTCCAGCTGGACTCTATTCCAGCTAATCACCACTCTGGACTGGTGTGAATTTGTTGCCAGCTAATGGCAACAACCTAGGCAGCTGAGAGGCCTTATATTCACATTCATCCATTATCCAAACATGGGTTGTGCAGGAAAGGATTGCGGGAGAAGGGTGTAAAGTGCTCCCCCAAGAACAAAGTCCCCTAGAAATTTAAATTCTTTTTTCCAATCAGGCCCAGGGCTAGGTTACCATTGCGACATGTAAGAAGGGGTTGAAGTGAATAGTTTTGGACAGTGAAAAGGTCATTTCTCCCTGTGTTTAGCTTAACAAGTACCACAAACATCCTAGTATTTGCTCTCCAAATACATTTGCAGAAAACTTAGTATCTACCATTGGAGTGAGAAAGATGACATTTTTAATGTAGTCAACAGAAAGTAAGATGTAATGTAAATTTAAAACTGAAAAGAACTTTGAAAGCTTTCAAAAATCTCTCTTTACATCTCTGCAGAAGCTAATGCAGTCTAAAATTTCAGGAAATTTTCATCAATATTGGGGAGTATGCACTGGTTAGTGTATATAAATATCCATGCCAAATTCTTCCTCTCTCCACAACTCAGTTGTCTTGTAACAAAGACTATTTATGGAAGACAGTTGGCAAGTGAGCTGGAGATGTTAAGGTGGCATCCTATTCCATAACTTCCAGGAATAAATCAGTTTCTTAAAGATGGAAGATAAAACCAACAGATAGATTTTTGAAAAATGAGTTTCTGGGGCAGGCCAAATGCTTCATATAAGCAAATCAGCTCTCAAAGAGCCAACATGCTAGATGGGACTCTCAGTTATAGTCTCTATATTAGAGTTTTGGGATCCTTCAAGGCAATGGGTAATAAAAAAAAATAAGTCAGAGGTATACCGAGTACTTTTAAAGCAAGGGAAAAAAAATCAATCTATACAAACCAGTAGTACAGAGTGTAGTTGGTACTAGCACTTGCATTCCGTCCAGGAAGCCATGTACAGATCATGTACTCTAAGTCGTACCAAGTGCAATTTATGCCAACAGCAGCAGTGCCTGCAGCACCTGGAATACAAGTTTAAGGACTTCTTAGAAAGATTTTTTCTACCAGTAAGTGCCTTTCTTTCCCAAATATCAGAGCACTCTCCCTTTGTTTAGTGAATATCTTAGCAGTTGCCATTGTTCACTTTCCACTATCCCACCTGAAAGGCAGAGTGCGGGCTTCTCAGACTACAGTGAATGCCTTCATTAGCCAGCAAGTGAAAGTCACTCACTTGTACAGCCTGGCATGCCTGAACCTGTGCAAGGCCCCTTCTAAACACAAGTGACCCAGAAAAGCCTAAACTGTTGCTTTCATTGAATCTGAACTAGTCCGAACAATAATTTTACATATAGAATGAGATGGTGAAGCAGGTAGTAGTATTCCAGTAAAATGTAGGTGCTTTAGAACTAGTTAAAATCCTTGGCAGTTAGGGGAATATTGTTGCAAAGCCATGAATAGCTGCCGCCATTAGAAACCATCAATACCGACCCATGGTTACTGGGATATCATAGTTATTTTCATGTACTTTGAATATGGAAATAACTGGCTCTAAAATACTATTCAGTGGCAACATGAGTCAAAGTCGAGTTTTAATCATGACTACTGTACCTCTAGGATACCGCTACTGTATTCAAAACACTAGGAAACAAGCGACAGAATGGTAAAAACAAACGATTACATAGTCACCATGAAATGGGATGTTAACGGGATATCCCATGGTGGGTAGAGCAGCTATAGAATCAGGTTCTTCATATTTAATTTCATGTCACACACATGCAAAGTGGCAAAACTGCATAGGTTGAAGAGTTTCTTTTTTTAAATTTAATTTCTTCGTTTCCTTCCATCCTCTGCTGTCTCACACTGCATTAACTGATTTCATCTTAGAGAAGAAATAAGTATATCTGGTAACGCCACAATAATCCTCAGGCACTGCACATACATGTTATTTCCATAAAGAGTCCAGCCTCCAACTGGTGCCAAGCCTGGAAACTCACTTCTGTTCCTGAATTTGTTACTTCTGCGGCAGCGACTACTTGAGGGTTTATTACAGGAAAATTAAACCTGTGCTTAGACACTAAGGTGACAGACGCCTATGCAGAGAGCTTTTTAAAAACAAAAGTCTGTTTAGCCCACTCAGTCCCACTTCTGTGGTGCATCAGAACAGTCCTTAGACCAAAGGATACACAGTACTCCTAGGACACTGAATCCCTTTCATCAATGAAAGCTTCCAGGTCTCAGCGGCTCGCTGAAACTTTACTTTTCTTTGCAGGTAACCTGCCAACAGCAGTCACCTGTTTTTTTTGCTTCCATTACTGTCACTTGCTTTCCTGCCCACTTCGCCCTGTAGCTCTCTCTACTCCCAAGCTACTGGACTCTGCCCTGTGGCCTATTACTCATCAGTCCTTGATACACCGGTCTCGTCCCTGACATTACCCAGAAAATGCGTTTCCCTTAGCCATTCTCCCCTGGCCCAATCACTTATATTCTCCTCGTTTTTTAAAAGATGAATTCAGAGATGAGAAGTTTAAGAATCAAATTTGTTAGCAGGGCACACAGAGTAGGTTTCACCATTACAGAGGTGCACACACTTTGAGAACCAAACATGTGACAGTTATTTCCCACTTGTATGCAGTATTGTTGTACCCGTGTTGGTCCCAGGATATTAGTGGGACAAGGAGGTGAGGGAATATAGTCTATTGGACCCACTTCTGTTGGTGAGACAAGCTTTCAAGTTTAGACATGCTTTTGAGTAATGCCTGTGTAAACCTGAAAGCTTGTCTCTCTCACCAACAGAAGTGGTTCCAATAAAAGATATTCCCTCACCCACCTTGTCCCTCTAATTTGCTGTCTTACTTACCTGCCAGGATTGGCATTCAGGATTTTCCGTTTCTCCTGTAAGAGCTAATAATATAAACAACAAACAATCCTGAACTAAGGTCCTGGCAGGTGAGAACTGTACAGTTTACTTTTAAAGTGTATTCGGCTGTGCAAAGATACAGATACTTTCAGTTAATTTAAGATTTTAACAGAGTTTTATTTTTCTTAAGATTCAGCTTTCTTGTACTACATCCCAGAAAGCAAGATGATGTGTATTTAGTCAGATATAAAGAAGACAACATGTTCAAGGCTAGGTTTTAGAGTGAGTACCTTTTGGTGTAGTAAAAATCTCCACCCAGTTGCTTAGTTCACTTGTATTATCAAATTTGCATTCACTTCTCACTCTGAAATAAACCTCCTCATTCAAGGACACATCTTCCTCACGAAAAAGATTCTTAGTCCATTCCTAAATTTAAAGAAAAAGAAAACTTTTAAATGACCAAATATAGTAAACACAAGCTACAAGGAAACCATAGGTAATGTAAAAACATATTAGAACAAATCAAGAGGCTCACAGCCAGTTCTAGAACTAAAGGAACAACGAGGATTCTTAAAAATCCAAACCAAAAGCAATGAACAGCCATTCAGCAAAAACAAAAGGTGATGATCTCTCGGCAGGCGTACTTAAACATACCACTCAAGAAGAGAGGGTCATAGTCTAAATCCAATTCCCCATGGACATGGACTTACTGGCAACCTACAGAGATCCAGAATGGAGTATGGAGGAGAGTTTTCTTCCTACAGGCAGCCTTCCAGATCTGATAAGGCAGTCCGGAATTTTATATTGCCTCTGTCTAAATAGAGGACTTCAAAAAGATAGGGATGTCAGTCCAGCACCTTTCACCATTCCATAGTCACACAAAACATTAATAGAAGAAAAAGCATTTAAAGCCCATGTCAGAGCAACAACAGTAAAAAATGTGCATATAAGCAAACAATCATTGAACAGGTAGGGAGTCAAACAGCCATTAACATTCCAAATACAGCAGATCAGAATGCAAAAACTGCAGCCACAAAACAAACTTATGAACAGCTTTCCCTTAAAAGGACCAGGATATCCTAGATTTGGCAGGAAGAATACAGCAGTCACAGCTGGGATGGTGCTGTAAACATCAGGCCTTATGGCCACAATAGTGTTCAGTAATCACAGAGTGTCTCCATGAGGCATCCTCTCAGGGCCTGGAGGACTTGCATCACATCAGGCTTGACTGCATCCAAGACACAATGACTTGGGGGCAGTTCAGGAAAAAAGTAAAGTTTGTTAAAATTTGGAGGTTTATGACTTTCTAAACTAGATTGACCACAGATGTCTCTTCTGGACTGGGAGCCTACTTTGAGGGGTTCAAAGTCAGGGTACAGGGCCCTTGCAGGAAACTCAGTTTTCCGTAGCTTGAAGATGAAGACAGTGTGGTATGTATTTGTTAAAGTACCTTTAAAATGAATACTTAATATAATGGAAACATGAGTCTTTTCTATTATGCTCTTTGTGAATTATCACTAAGTCCCCTGCTCAAGAATGAGCCTGGCTGCTGCTTTTGAGCGCTGAATATTCCATAACCCGTCATGACATCTTAACTGCAGCAGGTGAGATTTTTTCAGGCCCAAACCTCCTTTCCCTCCTCCCCGGACCAAAAAGTGCATACTTGGGTCAACCAAAACATTTTATAATTGTGTTGATTTCACCAAATTATTTCAGTGAAAAAGACTCCAAAAAGTCAATATGTTGTTTCGAATTAAAAAAAAGTAACATTTTCAAATTAAACTTTTCATTTCAAAATTTACTTCCATTTTATTAAAAAAGGTAAAAATCCATCCATAATTTTTTTAAATTGTTTTGTCGAAATTTTTGTCTGCTTGTTTCTGGTCAGCTCAAGATTATTTTTACCCCCTTGTTTGGCCACCAAACCTAAACTAGTTATTCGCACAGCCCTGCACGTGACCCCCAAGTATATAAATCCATTATAAGTGTATAACATCTGAGAACAGTTACAGGTAATTTTATTTCCTTTCATTGTAAGAATAAACATTTACTGGAACATCGTGGAATTCAAAGAGCTGGTGGGGGGGGGGGGGAACATACCCGGTTATCTTGCGGGATGCCATTAATGAAAATTTCACTGCAATATTTTAGATCACAGCCACTGCTAATGCCCTCTGCAGGATTCCATGTCCATTTCAGTTTACAGAGCTGGCCAAATGAATAATGCAGATTGGATGGAGGTGGGAGATCTTTTCTTCCTATAAAAGCAAAGGAAAAAGTTTTAAATAAATACTTCATGGGTGCTGTAAGTAATTTAATTAGTGCTGGCCAAAAATTTTCCATCAAGACTATTTCGACAGAAATTTCATTTTAATTAAATGAAATTTTCCACCGAAAGCTGACAGTTTTCTTGAAAAAGAACCCACCCTTTCTGGCCAAAAAATTAAAATCAAGTTTTCAGCTGGAAACTTTCACATTTTGACACCCCCCCCCCCCCAAACCAAAAAAAAAAAGTCTGTGGAAAATAAAAATTAAAGCTGGTCAGAAAATGTTTTAAGTTTCATGTAATGAAGCTGAAATCCTAAAATTTTAAATCATTGTAATATAATCTGCTTCAGTTTCACAACTCTACTTAAATAAAGAATAAATAAATAAAACCCAGTATATTTTTGTATTTATTTTTAAAGAGTCGTTTGATAAAAAATCCTGCCGTTACAATGGTTTAGACCTGACTCTAAAGCAACACAACTGAAATATTTGCCCAATCAATGCTTCCTCTTACTTCCCCAAATCATACCTAAGTCTGAAGTTGAGGGGCTGGGAGTGAGGTATTGCACAAGCCTGACCGATTGGGTGGGCAGGCATAGACAAAACGTTCTCCATTAGGAACTACATTTTTTGGTCAGATTTTATTCAGCATCAGCAAAGGGTGATGCGAGAGTGTCATCACCCTCATACGTCTGCCCATCCCACAGCCAGATACCTAAATAAGAACATAAGAACAGCCCTACTGGGTCAAACCAAAGGTCTATCTAGCCCAGTATCCAGTCTGCCGATGGTGACTCAAAGGTCTCTCCTGGAATGAAGCAGCTTACACACCTCTGGTCTGTGAGTGTGCACAGGCACAGTCTAATCCCGAATATCTATTCTCGCAGCCAAAAGAATACATTGGGAGGGAAGAAAGGAAGCAAGGACCAAGAGAAGAAAACCAGGTTCATCAAGAAAAATGGCTTGGTAGGAAGGTAAAGAGCACAAACTATACCAGACTCCCATTCTCGTTACCAACTCAAGGGCTACTGATTCTCAAGAGGCAGGGAGGTCTTTTTGTTGAAGGCTACTGTTTATTATATCTAATGGAACAGGCGCTAAAGAGGGCCAAATGAGATTGGTTTCCACGTGAGAGCCCTCATGATGTCCGCTGTATAAGCAATACCACCACCAAGAGATAAACTGGTATCATAATTAAGGCTCTACTAAATTCATGGTCCATTCTTGTCAATTTCACAGCCATAGGATTTGAAAATTGGTAAATTTCATGTTTTCAGATGTTTAAATCTGAAATTTCACAGTATTGTAACCATGGGGGTCCTGACCCGAAAAGGGGTTGTGGTGATGGTGGGATTGTTGCAAAACTGCTGTAAGAGGGTCAAGGGTTTGCCACCCTCACTTCTGTGCTGCCTTCAGACCTGGCCTCAGAAGGCAGCATCCACAGAGCTTCCTGCAGCTACAGGAGGTTCGCGGAGGCGGAGGTGGTTCTGATCTCCCCTCTGCTGCTAGGAGCACCCCAGCCAAGGCCTCTTACCTGCTAGTCCCAGCCAGGCTGGGGAGAGACAGGACTTGTCCTTCTCCTGCATGGCCACTGGCCGGGGGAAATCAGACCCACCTCTGGGTGCCCACCCCCCACCCCGAACTGCAGGAAGCTCCGGGTCTCGGCAGCAGACCTGGAGGTTCCTGCAGCAGGGGAAGGCACTTGAAGGTGGGTCTGATCTCCGCCTCAAGAGTGGCTGTATAGGGGAAGGACAAATCTGGTCCCTTCCCAACCCAGCCGGGACTCGCAGCTAGGAGCCCCTCGCTAGGATGCTCCCAGCAGCACAGGGAACAGATTTCATGGGGAAGGGCTTATTTCATGGTCTCTGACACATTTTTCACAACTGTGAAATTGGTATGGCCCTAATCATAATCAACTGTCAGCCCTGATAGCCCTCTGTTCATCTGAAGCTGGCACTGGACATGAGTGCATGAATGGCCACTGCAAAAGGATGTTATAAAGTCAGTTGTGATAGTCAGCAGGAACTGCAAGTGTGGGTGTTTTCTTTTGAATGTGGGCAGATCTTCTTGTAAGAAGTTTGTATCGCTTATTTGCACTTATTGGAACCACTGCCAACTTTGTGTGCAAAAGGTTGTTTTCATCCATCATACTCCTGCATGCAGTTTTAAGGGTAAAGGCATCTTGCAAGTTTCAGGGGAGCTATACAAGCCAACACATATAAATTAGATGTTAATGTGTGCCTAAAGCGACCACCAATGATACAGGTGGCTGTATTCAGCTCTAACTGAATGAGATATATATGCTGACTTCTGCCCCAACTGCTGCACAATATTCTGCTGCAATGAATACCAGCACCAAGATTGAGGTTTGTAAAAACATTTGCCTCTGCCACTAGCTGGTTTCTGCTAGCTTCTGGGTCAAGGCAGTGTGGCAAGTGATCTTTTTCTTTAAGTATTCTAGATGGGACTAGTATGCTAAAGTGCAATACAGTCTGACCCCTAAATAAGGGTCAACTGGCTGGAGAGGGAGTGGGTGATCCTCACCACAGACTGCAAGGGGTTGATTAGTCAGGCGATTGTTCAGCTGGAAGGTCGTGGCTGCCATCTTACTCATTTACTGGAAGTCTCCACTGACCAAGGGAAGTGGCCAGAGCATGTGTGTCCTGGCTGAGTGACCCTTCGATATTATGTAGAGCAGTGGTTCCTAAACTGGGGTTTCTGAATCCTTGGGGTTCATGAAATGTATCGGGGGTTCTCAGAAAAAAATTCTGTAACTGTGGACAGAGCTGTCCCTAGGATTCCCATGACCATGACTTCCTGGCAGAACAAGTTTAAGCTTTGTTGTAGTCATGCATTGTTTGCCTGGACAGCTCAAGACCCAAATGCTTGTGGGAGGAACTCTTCATTTGAGTTGGCTTCTTAACTACCTTCATGCTGTTCCACATCTGGTACTCCTTGATTAAACATGTAGAGGCTTAATCCAAGTGATATGAGCTACAAAAGTGAAATCTTGGAAGACTGTTTCCGTTTTCATAATGTAATAAAATAATGTAATGATAAATGATAATGTAATAATAAATAGTATGTAATAAGCAGGATGGATTTGATTTAAGTCACTAGTCAGGAAGACTCGATTTAATCATGGATTTCTACATAAAAGTGCATTCTTGTTGATTGTTATAACCTTAATACATATTCTTCACAACTCAGAGATAGATGTAGGTTTCATTTTTAGAAGGTACACACTATACATTTTTAAACAGTGATTCATTCTGAAAACTTTTCAGGTTAGTTTTACAGCTATATGAGAAAATGAATGATTGTTTGGTTATTTCATTTACCAAAGGTAATTGAAGCACATATTTATGAAGTCATTGGGAGGTGAACTATCTCCAATTCAACAGGTTAATCATTAATATTTGGAGGATTTCTTGCCATGCTGTACGAGGAAGAAAACATCACCAGACAGACATTTAAATGGTTTTATTTAACTAAAACAACATTATGTATTCTGGATTTTTTCTTCAACAGCAAACATATACTATTTTAACAAAAC
The DNA here is from genome assembly GCF_016161935.1 of Mauremys reevesii. Classification (NCBI taxonomy): domain Eukaryota; kingdom Metazoa; phylum Chordata; order Testudines; family Geoemydidae; genus Mauremys; species Mauremys reevesii. Next base: position 100,381,800 of record NC_052631.1, read on the forward strand.
AAGCATATGAATTTTGAATTTAGTTAAACATTCAAGTTTTTTTAAAATCAGGTTTGTTTTTGTTAAAATTGTTTTTAACTAAAATAGTTAAATGAAATATTAAAAAAAAATCAAATCAACTATGTCAGATAGGTCAACATGAGAAACTTAAAATATTGGCTTCTGCAGCTAACTCAGTCATCTTCACCTTCATTTTCCTGTTTGTTCATAAGCTTGTTTTTCCTTTTCCAGATTTCCTGCTTTTTCAGGTCCCAAACAATTTCTCAATTTGGAATGAATTAGTCCAAAGGAAGAAAATATTCCTTCTACACCGGCAGAAGAAGCTACTGCTGTTAAAAGTGAGATTATCACTTCAACAGTCTCTGAATCCAAGTGCTTAAGTGACTTCTACCAGTTTAATGGTGTGACTTTCTTTAAAACATCAGCAGCAAACATATTTCTTAAATTTATTATATATTTCTTATTCCCAAACTGGGTCTCTTTTACAGCCTGCTGCCATTATAGGGTTTTCCCTTCTAGTGAGAAAATGGTATGGTAGATCTCAAGTCAATGAAGGCTACACTCAGGAAGACTTCTGGAATATGCTACTCAAAGTTTCACTTTCGTTTCTACTGCCTGTCTCTCCCTTCTCACATTTATCTCCAGACTTCTTCTCCTTGTCCAGATCTATTCCACCCCCAGCAATCTTCTATTCATTGAACTTTTTGAAACTTTGCACTTTTAGAGAGAGGTAAAGGAGTGACTCTGTGTACACTAATTTGCAGAGGGACAATAGGGTTGAGGTCTGTTATTTCTCACCTCTATATATTATTTATTTAAAAACATGTTTGCTGTTAACAAGCATGTTATCTCTGGAGACACAAATCCACAGTTTGAGAACTGCAAAACTAAGCATCTCTCATGGTGTCTTCTAGACTGAGCACTGAGTCCCATTGGGTAGATAGAAAGATTAACCTAAATAATCTAGACAGAAGCCTCTAGAACTTCATCAAATTGGGTCCCTAATCCATGAACTATTGGAACTCATTTACAAAACTTTTCTTAAACATTACATGAACACATTGTCTCATACTATAGAATTAGAATTTATAAACCCTATTCCATGATGAGATCTCTTTGAGCTATAATGTATCTTTAGATAGGATTTTTTTGATAAAATGTTTTTTGTGGGGGGAAAAAACCTATTTAAATAAAAAAAATCTGTTTTGATTTTTAAAAAAAAACCATGATAAGCGTGTTATAAAAAAACCCCAAATTATTTCCAAGATCACTGCTTCTATAATTTATGCTCAGGTAAGGGAGAAAATCCCTGGAAATATTCATTTTTAGGAGGGGGTTTGTGAGATTTGGTTTGTTAAAGTTTGGAACCACTGATGTAGAGTTATCCATGTCAGCAAGACAGATAGCTTCCGCATACTTATCCAACCTCAGCCAGTTTGCTTATAAATGTATCTAGTTCTGCTTGAAAGACCTCCCACCAAGCTTTCTGAAAATTCCGCCAGGCCTTCTATAAACTGTTTGTTGTTAATATCTGCACGCCTGTGGGTGGTCAAAGAAAGCAGATGCTGAGATTTCAGAAAAGCTTCAAGCACTTTCTGCTCTTTGACCACTGGAGGCAGTTGCCTGGAAGATGAAAAGGTGATGTTGGGTGAAGTACCTGTGGCCCATCTCCTACCGTGAAAGCTGGGGGGGAGGGATGTTGCCTTGGGTCATAGAGAAGTTATAGGTCAGTGACTGATGCCCACTCCATTAGATTCTCCCCATCTGTGTTGTTTTCAAGGTAACCCCAACAGACTTGATGGGAACTGAAGTCACCACAGTAAATGGAAAGATCTGGAAAGGTGGGTGGAGTAGAGACTGGCCAGTTGGCTGATGGAGGCTTGTAAATAATTAGTGCAAACTCATTCACCTTGATTGCCTACAATGGCATTTGGACCAGATGTCAATACTGTGACAGAGGACAGCTCTTCTCTAACATAAGATGTCATCCCATACTGACTGCAATGGTGATGAGCCATGACAGCACAGCCTGGAACTGAAACTTGCATATCAGTGGTAGAGTGCATCTCCTGAAGCAAGATTACACGTGCTTCAAAGTTTGTATGTAGGTGGAGTCTGTAACTTTGCTCTTGCTGTCTTTCAATATCAAGGGGATCTCATCTTGAGAACCGGCCCTAGCGCTAGGGTTTGCTGTGCTGGCCCTGAAAGGGGCCCCATTGGAAAATGGCTCTTTCAGGCTGATTATTGCTTAAAACATGAACCTGTTCCACATTTTGTTTGCTTTCTTTTCCTTTTGCACTGCTTATGGGGGATGCCACAAGAAGGTAGCAGACATACCCTGTTGGGCCCTATTCTGAAAACATTCACTACTGTGATCTCACTAAATCAATTAGAAGCCCTAGTTAAGTCTTTCGATATGACTTTCTACAGTAGTATCACATCTTGAAGTATTTGCAGAATTAATCCCCTAATTAACTGCAACCAGCACAGGAGGCATAAAATGTTTTTTGTGGGGCAACCCAAGTGTCTTTAAAAAAATTCCAAGCTAAGAACTTTAATAGACACTCCTTTTAAAATTCTACAGCTTTCCTTTTAATAAAGCTTAATTTTAGGTATTTTAGGTTCACACACAACTATTTCACACTGCATGAAGCTGAAATTGTGTTTGCAAGAAATAAACTTTGAGTAAGTCTTATTAGCATAACAAATTTAACCTAATAAACTTCAAAAGTAATTTTCAGGTCTCATACTTTTATGTCAGCCTCTGGGGGGGAAATGGCTTAGATGTAAAAAGCATGTATAGAATACACCTTCAGTGATTACTGAAGTCCCCCTCAATACTTTTATTATTAAATAATCAGACAGACAGTGGTTTGAACAGCAATTACCACAATCTTTTCAGCTTTCATGAATTTGGACCTATTCCACATAAAGCATAGTTAAATTCTGATGCAAAAAACTTGCATTAATAGTCAAAAAATTCTAAGTTACATTTGTATGTGCATTTAATTTCTGGTAAAAGCTGAGCAGTACATGTTCCTTTCCCAAAATCTGGATGCTAGTTTGGGATCAGGTATGGTTAGGGCAGTCGGGGGAAGGACACAGGGATGTGTGACAGCTTTATGATCAAACACTGGAATTGGGCAAGCAAACACGTTCCTCTCGAATACTAGTATGGTTTGGAAGCTTCCATTTTGGAGCCACATCTCAGGACATGTGATGGGTGCAAGATTGTTTAGAACCCCAGAGCTGTTGGCTAACACAGCAGGATGGTTTACTCAATAGAAACCTCTGCTTTTAAATTCAGTACCATTGTGGTGTTTTATTTCTGCATCATCCCAATTACCATCCACAGTTTGATATGCAGATCAGCTATACCTGAAAGGATCTAAATTATAAAATACATATAAATACATGCCTGGGATCTCCATCCCTTTTTCATGGCCTCTCTTTCCCTATAGCTCTCTCTGGCTAAACACCATAATACAAAGTAAAAGTAATCACAATCTCTGCAAAACAGTCTGTTTCTACTCAATTTTTTCTTCCTTTAGCAACTTAATGATTCAATGTGATTTTACTTCACTCCACACTAAAGCCTTAAAAATCAAGTAGACAATAACCAACCTGATTATATATTAATACATACTATTAAATACATATAGTTGGCAGCCAACATATAGTTAGCACCCAATTTTCTATTTTAATCTTAGTTCCAGGAACCAATTCCTGTAGCAAACCTCCTTGCTTACTCTGTCCCCATATCTACTCTACCGACCCAACCACATCAGAGGACCTAACCACATCAGCCACACCATTAGGGGCTCATTCACCTGCACATCTACTAATGTGATATATGCCATCATGTGCCAGCAATGCCCCTCTTCCATGTACATTGGCCAAACCAGACAGTCCCTATGTAAACGGACATAGTAAACACAAAAGCCAGTAGGAGAACACTTCAATCTCCCTGGACATTCTACTACAGATTTAAAAGTAGCTATACTTGAACAAAAAAAAAAAACTTCAGAAACAAAGAGAAACAGCAAAACTAAAATTCATTTGCAAACTTAACACCATTAATTTGGGCTTGAATAGGACTGGGAGTGGCTGGCTCATTAAAGAAGCAGCGTTGCCTCTCCTGGATTTGCAGCGAAGAGTCCTGTGGCACCTTATAGACTAACAGAAGTTCTGGAGCATGAGCTTTCGTGGGTGCATCCGACGAAGTGGGTATTCACCCACGAAAGCTCATGCTCCAAAACTTCTGTTAGTCTATAAGGTGCCACAGGACTCTTTGCTGCTTTTACAGATCCAGACTAACACAGCTACCCCTCTGATACTCTCCTGGAATTGACACCTCCTCATCTATTATTGGGAGTGGACTACATCCACCCTGATCGAATTGGCCCTGTCAACGCTGGTTCTTCACTTATGAGGTAACTCCCTTCTCTTCATGTGTCATTATATAATGCCTGCATCTACAATTTTCACTCCATGCATCTGAAGAAGTGTGTGTTTTTTTTAACCCACGAAAGCTTATGCCCAAATAAATCTGTTAGTCTTTAAGGAGCCACCGGACTCCTTGATGATAAAATTAAGATATCTAATTTAAAGAAATTACTATAGCTTTACAAAGTTTGACCGATAATATTAGATGAGCTGGTAATGGCAGCCCAATAGTAATTATGAAAGTGAAAGAAGAAGTAGATCAAAGATAGTACTTATCAATAGTCGTGAGGGGATTCCAACTTTCTCTCAAGGAGAACAATACATTACATTTAAAAAATATATAATTATTCATTATTTCCACTCTTCCAAAGATGTGCACAATGATTTAGTGACAATTAAAATGGCACCCTTTTGAGCTGAAAAACTTTACAATAATAGGAAAAGAAAATCAATAGCTCAGTTCAAAGACCAAGATTTATTCATTTCAAAAGCCTGAAAAGAGAAGTATTTTATTTTTGCCCAAGATATATCATCAGTAAGACCTCCAGGAAGATTAACTGCAGAACAGATTGATTCACTGATGTACTCTTGTTTCCAATACTTAACTCCCCAATATCAGAAATACCACCATTTATACGAAATACAATTTGATCAAATATTGAACCTCTGCCTCCCCTCCCTCTGCACTCCACCAAAATTATCCTTCTCTACATCTGAGGCTTTAATGACTTCATCTGGGTTCCACCTTGGCATACAGGTCCATACTTACAAACAATTTGCAGAACTCAGATGAGTTAGTATAGAAAATAATCTACATATAAGGCTAACATCCCACATGGAAGATGAGAACTAATTAAGTTATTTAGAACTAAATTATATGGTGGAATTTACTTCTGAATTGTATTCCTTTGTACTTACCACACACACACTTTTCAGATTGTTAATAAGAACAAGAATAAAATGCTGATGGAAAAGTAAACACAGTGAACATCACTGGGATCGAATGTAGCCTCTACATACATTTAAGCATGTGGTCTTTTGAATCAGTATTTACACTCATCCTATGTAAATAGAGAATCCTTTAAAATTTCGATTGTTTAAATTTTCATTTAAATTTTCAGTCACATTATATTAACAACGTTTTTCCACTGAATTTCTTTAGTTAAAGGGACAGTCAACATGAAATTCTAGATACTTCAAAAAAATCCCCCAATGAGAGGTAGATTCAGACACTTGTTCTCAAATCTTTCTTTGCTGATTTTGTGGCTTTACAGATGTATTATCCTATTTATCTGAAAAAACTAAAATGAAAAAAAAAACCTTGTCTTCCCTGTCACTGTGTGAGCCCCTCTGCTTCAGAAAAAGCAACGGGAAACTAACTATACAGAAAGTAGTATCAAATGCATAAAGTAAAGAACGGAGTGCTGAATACAGTTTTCAAATGCACAACCGATGAAAGTTTTTTTCTTTAATTCTTTCAATTTTAGTCAACTTTGAGGCTACTTGCAGGAGAAGCAGGTATGAAATTTTTAGAAAAGTATGATTTTATTTTAAGGTGGTTGTGGCTGCAGCCACAGGAATTTGAGATATAGTTTAACCTATGGCACGTGTGCCAAAAGCAGCACGCAAGCTGATTTTCAGTGGCACTCACACTGCCCAGGTCGGGGGGGGGGGCTCTGCATTTTAATTTAATTTTAAATGAAGCTTCTTAAATATTTTAAAAACCTTATTTACTTTCCATACAACAATAGTTTAGTTATATATTACAGATTTATAGAAAGAGACCTTCTAAAAATGTTAAAATGTATTACTGTCACACAAAACCTTAAATTAGAGTGAATAAATGAAGACTTGGCACACCACCTCTGAAAGGTTACTGACCCCTGGTTTAAAGCCACCAGATAGGTTAGGGATCTTTTCAAATGCCATCATAAAGGAAGGACGATCAGCATCTTAAATTTCTCCTCACTACTTTATGATCTAGGAAGCAGTGGATCTGAAGTCCTAATCTGGATTGCACATCACTTTCAAAATTTGCACGATCTATAGGCAGTTTGGGCTGAAAAGTCATAGTTATTTGAACGGAACGTGCAAGCCAATGATTTAGAGAAACACATTTAGAGAAATATTGTGACTAATCCTGCGAACGGCAACTACCTCCTGTTTTTACAAAGGGTTGTACAGGAGCAAAAAGACTTGCGGTAGTCAATGTCTGCAGTGACCACACACTTGGAGCTGGCGGGATTGCGGGATTAGGAACGGTTGGCCAGGTGGTAAGATCTGTATTTATTTTAAAAGAGGGAGAATTATGGCCCTGATCCTGCCAATGGGCGCGCGCTTGATTTGGATGTACGCCCTGGGATAACCCCACCGCGCTAGGAGGGATCAGTCCTGGGGTAAACCTTGGCCGCAGCCCCGAAGTACCCGGGGTGAGGCCGCGCTGGAGGGAGGCGTGTGGGGCAAACACACGCACACAGCGCCCGGGAGCGGGCGGGTCCCGGCGGGGAGCGAGCCCGGGCCGGCCGGGAGCCTGTTAAACATGAACAGCGGTGCCCAGCGCAGGGGGTCAGCGGCCCCTCACCCCGGCCGCCCCACGCCCCGGCTGCCCCCTCGCCCGCCGTGTCCCCGGCCCCGGCCCCGGCAGCCGGAGCCAAGGGAGCCGGGTGCTCAGCGCCCCCAGCCGAGCCCGGCTCCCGGCCCCTGGGCGCCCAGCTCCGCACCTGCTGGCCGCCCGTCGGGCTCCGCGGCCCCGGCCGCGAGGCAGAGCGTCAGGGCGAGGCAGAGCCGGGCTCCGACGGGGACAGCAGCGCCCATGTCCGCGTCCGGCAGCGCCGCCGCCGCCGCTCCGACCCGCTTCCCGGCGCTGCGGGGACGGGCCAGACGGGAAGAGGCGCTCGGCGGCCCGCCCAGGTAACCCGAGCCGGGAAGGGAGCGGCCTCCGTCCCGGCTGGCCCGCCCCCTCACACCCCTCTCGGGGCCGCCGGCCCGAGCCGGCCCCTGCCCCGGCCCTACACACCCCCCGGCCTCTCTGCTCCCCCGCACGGAGCCGCCGCCTCACACACCCCGGTCCCCCCGGCCGCCACCCCAGCCCCAGCCCTACACACCCCCTGGCCCCTCAGCCCTCTCCACGCTCCCGCCTCGCACCCCACAGGCCGCCACCGGGCCGCCGGCCCGCGCCCGCCCTGCCCCTGCCCTACACCCCGGCCCCTCAGCACCCGCACGGAGCCGCCGCCTCACACACCCCGGTCCCCTCAGAGCCCCCCCAACATTCCCCCCGGCCGCAGCCCCCAGCCCCACACATCCCTCAGCCGTCTCCGCGCCCCCGCCTCATCCCCCCCGGGCCGCCCCTCCACCCCCGCGGCCCCTCAGCGCCCCGCACGGAGCCGCCGCCTCACACACCCCGGTCCCCTCAGGGCCCCCAGCAGCCCCCGGCCGCCGCCCCAGCCCCACCCCCTCCGGCCCCTCAGCCCTCTCGCGCCCCCGCCTCATCCCCGGGCCGCCACCCGAAACCCCGGCCCGAGCCCGCCCTCAGCGCTCTCAGTGCCCCCGCCCGCCCCACACATTCTGGCCCTCTCAGGGCTCCCGCCCCGAGCCCATCCACTGCCCCCATCCCACACCCGTCGGCCCCCGCCTCAGCGGTACGATAACCCCCCTCTCCAGCCTACGGGGTCCTGGCTCCCCCGGCCTGCAGCAAGCCCACAGCTCCCCTGGCCCCAGCCCCCCCGCTTCTGTTAAGAGGTTTTGAAATGTTTAAAATGGTGCGCAGCAGTTTTAATACGTTACAGCGACGCTGATGGGAAGGGCCCGGTGTACCTGAGGGCACTAGCACTGTCCAGAGGGAGACAGCTAAGCCAGCCGCTAAGGGAAAGGGGGTGCCCTAAAATGTCTTAAAATAAAACAAGGGCCTTTATTTTTCCAGGTGGTTTCCCCTTATTTCCCTTCCACAAGGGAGGTTGCTTTGTACCCAAGCCCTAGGGCTACACTCCTGATTTGAGATTAACACCCACCCCCCCCAACCAGGGATCATAAAGCTTCCCCTATGCCTCCCCCAATCCCCAGCACACTCACTACCTGCACTCTCCGCTCTGGCCTCTCTGACACCCCCCTTACAGCCACTCTCCCTCTACGACCCCACTTTTAGAAATCCTAGACCAGGGGTTCTCACGGGGGGGGGGTCAGGACCCTTTAGGGGGTCACAAGGTTATTACATGGGGGGGTCTTGAGTGTCAGCCTCCAGCATTTATAATGGTATTAAATTTATTAAAAAGTGTGTTTAATTTATTGGGGGGGGGTCGCATTCATAGGCTTGCTCTGTGAAAGGGGTAGCCAGTAAAAAGAGTTTGAGACCCACTGTCCTAGACCAATCCATCATACTCTCTCAGACCCCAGAACAGGGGTGGGCAGATTACAGCTCATGGGACCGTCCTGCCCAGCCCTGAGCTCCTGGCCTGACAGGCTCACCCCCGACCCCTCCTCTGCTGTTCCCCACACCTCACAGTGCAATGCTCTGGGCAGCGGGGCTGTGAGCTCCTGGGGCAGTGCAGAGCAGAGACCTGGGCTCTGTGCTGTGTGGCAGCAGCATGGCTGGCTCCATCCAGGCCGCCAGCCACTGGTGCTCCAGGCAGCGTGGTAAGGGGGCAGGGGGTGTTGGACAGAGGACGGAGTTTGGGGTGGTGGTCAGGGTGTGGATGGTATTCATGGGGGAAAATGGGGTTGAATGCAGGCAGGGGTCCCCAGGGGGCAGTCAGGGGCAGGCGTTCCAGGAGAAGGGGTGGTAGGATGGGGCAGGGGTCCCAGGGGGGCCCATCAGGAATGAGAGGAGGGGTTGGATGGGGCAGCAGGGATCCAGGGGCAGTCAGGGGACAGGGAGTGGGTGTGTGAGAATGGGGCAGGGGTCCCAGGGAGGCAGATAGGAGGTGGGGGCTAGGTCACAACCCCCTCCCCTAACCAGCCCTCCATACAATTTACAAAACCCGATGTGGCCCTCAGGCCCAAAATACTCCCCCCACCCCAGAATTGATCTTGTCCACCCACTACTGCAAATTCATGTATTTTCCACCCCCATTTTACTACTCATCTTGTACTGCAAACATTTTTCCTCATACTGACCATGTGGATAATCTCATTCAGGAATAAACTAGTTAATCCCTAGACTGTATGACTTCACACCTGTAGCTGATTCACATTAACCTTCTTGAGAGTTCCTGTACAGGCAAGATGTTAGGCAGACTTTCTAACCGTCCACAGATACCTATCCTCTGCTTCAGAGTTCAGACCCAATACTACAGCTACAGCCCTGCAGCTGTAGCACCACAGTGTAGATTCTTCTGACATCATCAATGTAGTTATCTACCCTTTCAGAGAGATGGTTCCTAGGATGACAGAAGAATTCCATTGACTTAGCCACATCTACACCCAGTGTTAGGTTGGTTTAACTGCAGCACTCAAGGCATGAAATTTTAAAGTATAGACGTCACAAGCCCCTTGCTGTAAGAGGGCCTGATTCTATTCTTATGCACAGCCACATAGCTACCATCCCACAGCTGTGCCACCGTACTGCAGGTGCTTCCTATATTGATGGCAGGGGTTTGTCTATCAATGCAGGTAATCCATCTCTCCAAGAGGCAGTAGCTAGGTTGACAGAAGAATCCTTCTGTGGACCTAGGGATGTCTACACTGGGGGTTAGGTCAACCTAACTGTGGCGCTCAGGTCACAACACTTTTCACAGCCCTGAGTCATGTAGCTAGGTCAACCTAACTTTTAGGAGTAGCCCAGGCAGGGGTGAAAGTAATTTACAGGATTTACCGGTACTGCTGGAGCCCTGGGGGTGTGTGGCCTCTCAAGATTTAAAGGCCCTGGGGCACCGGCTGTGGCTGGGAGCCCCAGGGCCTTTAAATCAACCTGGTGCTCCCAGCAGCAGAGGTGGCTGGGTGCCTCCGGGGCTCATGGGCAAATTAAAGGGCTCGGGCTGCCATGAAGCTCCAGGCCCTTTAAATTCCCACCACAGCTCCAGTTGGGATTTAAAGGCAGCTGTGTGAGCCTTGAGCCTTGCCGGGCTGGGGTTGGAGCTGTGGGCTCTGGGCTGTCTGTAGCGGTGGGGAGCTCTGAGCCCTTTAAATCCTGGCCCCAGCCCGGCCGCTGGAGGGATTTAAAAGGCTCTGGGCTCTCCACGGCTGCAGGGAGCTCCGAGCCTTTTAAATCCCAGCCCCAGCAGCTGCAGGAGGGATTTAAAGGGCTCGGCACTCCCCACCACTGTGGGGAGCCTAGAGCCCTTTTAATCCCGGCCGCAGAAGCCAGTACGCCGTACCGGCTTACTTTCATCTCTGAGCCCAGGCCCTACTTACACCAGTACTGCCTCAGTATAATTCCACTGACTTCAATAGTTATTCGTGGTTTACACCTTGAACATACAGGAGATTAGAACTAAAGGAGATTGTAAACTCTGTGGGACAAAAAACATGTTTTGTGCTGTTTGTACAGTAACTAACATCCCAATGTGCTAGGTGCTACCACAATACAAATACTGATAAAAGCCTAGCCCATAGAGAACTTTGGGTAATAATTTTAAACTGCTGATGGACCAAAGAGTGAATTAGTTAAAATTCTCCTTGTTCCTAAACCTGTAAAACTGATATTCTGTAGTCTGACTTGCAAAAGTCTTCAGCCAGGGAGTTGAGTGAGTAAGTGTTCATTAGCATTCATAGCCATTTTGGGAAAAGGGAAGCTGACCCTTTTCTTCTAGGGTGCGGAATATCCTGTTTTAATATTGCATTTTTCCTGAGTTTTTTTTTTAAATTGTTGTAGGACAAGAAAAGAAGCAGGTGCAGGGAACCTCCCAATCTCTGTAAAATGGTATCCAAGACAAGCTAAATAAGAACGTTGTAGTTTAATTTACACACGCTGGAATATGTGTCAGGCTTTTGCTGCTAGGTTTGTGACAAGGCACTGCCTGCTAGCGCAGGGCTTCTGGAACTACAGCACAAGGGCTTGATCCTGAGCTATATGGCATCCTCCCAATCTCCACCCTTACTAAATACTACACTGTACAGTGTCTCACTTCTGCTTTCTTTTTCTATCCACTCACTCTCAGAGCAACAGCTTCACAGATTACTCCAGTCCTTGACTCTCTGTCCTGCCTCCCAGATCTTTGTTGCATTTATTTTCTCAATCCAACTCCCAGCATGGTGCATTCCTCTCTGCTCCAACATACCATGCTTTCCCACTCTCCCATGTTCATTACTCTCTAATCTGAGACTTCAGATTCCTGGGTCTCCTTGGTGTTGACTCCTGTCTTGTGGTTCCAATTCCTGGAATAAAAGATCTCTTCAGTTCCTGTCCCAGCCTCTTTCCTCTCACTGCTGACAGTCTTCTTGGACACATTTCAAAGCTCTGCTGGAGTCAGAGGTGCTTTTGCAGGAATACCATGAAACAGCGCTATTCCTGGCAGACTTTTCTTCTTTAGCTCTTCCTCCCTGCCCCCCACAGTTTTTATTCTAATTTCTCTCGTTTTTCCTCTTGTTGTCGCTTCCCAGGCACACTGACTTTACTGAGGACAATACAGTAACATGGGATGAATTAGAGTTACATTAGCAATGAATTTGGCTCCATATATTCTTTATGTTCTCCCTCCCCCCAGGGCAAAAAAGGCCACTAGGTGTTTCAGACCAAGGTAAATTGCTATACAGGGGAGTCGCATCTTACGTGGGGGTTAGGTTCTGAAATCAGCATGTAAGGCAAAAATCGCATATAATCAAATGCTCTTTGAGTGGAATGGCAGGTGGAATTGCCTGCACTACGGGTACAGTATTTAAATTGTAATTTCTTTGTTTTGCTGAGCACATATAGTTAAAAATCACACAAGTTAAATGTGCCTATGATGCGACGCCAGTGTATTTAATTGTACAGTTATTGTATGATTTTAAATTCAGCCTGTTCTTGCAGTTTGGAGGATAGAATGTGTATTACATGGGGGAGAGGGAGAGGGAACTGCCACCCTACTTTAAAAGAATACTATTAAGGTTGCAAAGTCAAGCACCCAAAAAAAAAGGAAAAAGAAAGAAAGAATTGGCAGGCAGGGAAAAGCAGCGTGTGTGTGTGTGTGTGTGTGTGTGTGTGTGTGTGTGTGTGTGTGTGTGTGTGTGTGTGTGTACACATACACACACACACACACTTTGATACAATCTTTAGTTAAGTGATCACATACTCTAGCTTCCATAGGACCTTTCCTATAAGTTTGGTAAAGCTATAAAGCAAACTAACTAAAGGCTTATAAAGTGAGTGTGTAGTAGCCTTAATAGGTGTACTACCTCCTTACCCCTGGTACTTTTTCTTTTTGTACATCCCAGTTGGAGTGCTGTAGCAATCATCAAAAGCATAAATAGCATACATCATCAAAAAAGAAAATATAAAATATTTTGGATTGGCTTATATAAAAAATATTTAAAAATAAAATAATAGTTTTCTAAAAACAAAAATTTCACATTCTTACTCATGCTGAGTCAGCTTCTGCATGATGAGTAGTTCCAACTAACACAATTTAACATGTAAAACAAAACAACATAACATGCAAAAAAAAAAATCATATCAGGGTGTTGTTGTTTTCAAAAAAAACAAAAAAGTTTTCCTTAAACAAACAACAATTTCCATGAGGCAGATTGAACAATTTTGATCACCTGATTAGATTCCATCATCTTCTTCTTCTTTTGAGGAAAGGAAATAGGAGTTTACATGATGTAATAATATAATAATGTGGGTCTGTTTCTGTTATGCAAAATTCAAACAAAAAACTCCAGTGGATTTCAAGGGTGTAAATTCATAGATCAAATCTCCAATCTAAGCAATGCATTGTGTAGTTTTTTCTGTTGTGGCTTTCAAGTTATGAGCTATGCTTGCTTGCATGGAATTAGTCATTATGACTATACTCCTGTGCTTTGTTGAAGTTTAGGCCAGTAGACCCAATCACTAGCCTGGGACAAACAAGCAATCAGCCATACACAGTTCAGCTTGTAGCTCACTTTATTCCTCGCCACAGAAACAAACAAAAAGCAACAGTCCTGTTCCTGAGTGACATTGTGGTGTGCTTTAATAGCTCAAGGGTCTCACCTTCACCCAGCCTAATGGGTTCATAGGGGCAGCTTTAACTTACCTTCTCCCAGCCTTCTACTACTGCAACCACAAGCAAGCATCTTATCAACTCTCTTAGGGAGCTTATCAACTCTCTAAGGGCTCTCCTTTGTATCCTTTAGCTGGAAATCAGTCCCAATCACTAGATTCTGTATGGCTGAATTGGCAGATTCTCGGCACCTACTTGCTGGGCTTCTCTCCAGAGCAGGGCTGGCTGAGAGGTCCCTGATCCTTAAGGGTATGTCTACCCTGCAATTTAAAAGCGGTGGCTGGCCCATGCCAGCTGACTTGGGCTCAAGCTAAGGGGTTGTTTAACTGTGTTGTAGACATTCAGGCCTGGGCTCTAGGATCTTGTGAGGGGGGGTTGGGGAATTTCTATACCTCAATTAAGCAACCCCTTAGCCCAAGTCAGCTGGCATGGGCCAGCTGTGGTTGTCTACACACAGTGTAGACATTCCCTAAAGGGACAGACTGCCCTGTTACAAAGTTTTATTTCACATGGAATAGATTGTACAATTTAATTCAATGACAAGAATACAGGTTAGGGTGTACAATCTTATAAAATGTAAAACGACCAAAAAAGCTAGTCTCTCTGAGTAAATTATATTTTAAAATATACCAGTTTTACAATTTAAGATGTATTCTGGTAGAAAGCAGCTGAATTTGGTTTCTACAATAAGTGGCATGTAAGAGAAAATAACACAATAGAAACAAGACATGGAATGACTTGCTATTAATTACTAGTTTAGGACCTGATCCTTTAAGCACCTGTCTTTGCAGGATAGGGGCAGGGGGAGGGCTTAGACAACATCTTTCCTATATATGTATGGTTTCCAGATGAGAAGTCAGTACCATTGAATTCATTTTGCAGTAATGCTTGATAGATTTTATTTGCTACAAATAGCTGGTGGCTTGTTAATGTCCATGACCATAAACCATATAAACAATTGTAGTCTCCTCCCTGAAGAGGTTGCTTACATAGGGATCTTGCAAGACTTGGAGATATCTCCGTGGAGCCAGTTACAGTCTCTTTCTCTTCTCTGTGGGCAGCAGGAGACTAGACAGTGAGGGAAAGAAAGGCGACAAAAGATAATCATAATCATCTCCATCTCCACCTCCCCCACTGGTTAAACAGAACTCGAGGAGCTTTATACAGAGGGATGGCATCTGGGGAGCTGTGTGGTGTACTGTTGAGGCCTGGAGGTTCAGTGGCACTTAATTGAGGGAATACAGGTCTTGGGTGCAGCACTGTCACCACAAAGTGACCTAGCTGATGAATGCTCCACAGCAGCTGGAGGGCCCAGAAGAGGCAATGTGCCACCTGAGTGAGGGGTGAAAGAAAGGGTTACTGTAGGACATAAAGGGTTAAATTTGTTTAAACAGGAAAAATACACATTTCTGTAGGTTATGTAAAGTGCAGGTTTGTTAGCCTTTGTGGGAAGGCCTTGAAAGACTGTAGCTTAATTAGAAAAACTGGACCTGAAAGGTAACTGATAAGACAGACTGAAGTAGAGGCTCCAATTAACAGGGATAGTTAATAATAAGCATGGTGCATTTGAACCAGCAATGACCCTAAACTGCCCCCAAACTTGTTTTTTAGCTAAATTAGTAACAGGCAATAACACCACTTGTTAATTGCTAATAGATGTCTGAACAAGGTGGAGCAGACTACTGTGGGTCTAAATACCCCTGGGGTTAGCCCACTTGTAAGCATCTTGATCAAATGGTTATAAATGTTTTGTTACTGTTTGGCTGTAGGAAATTGCTTATTATTTAGGCTTTTTAAGACATATTTAGAATGATTGTATACATGTCATTTGGCTTTAGTCAATAAATGTATGGTTAAATTAGTGTCCTGATAATTCCTTGCATAAATAATTCCAGCAATTACTGCCAGCAGAAGCATTGCCAGAAAGTTGCTCCAATGGCTGAATGCTGTCCATACTCAGCAAGCCCTTTCAATGTCAGGCTTTCTTTCTTAACCCCATGGGAGCTGGATCCATTTCCCCAGCCACGCAGCACAGAAAAAGCGATGTCTAGCTTTTATCAGCTGTTACAAGCTTGCAAGTATCCAATAAGCATTGGATTTCATTCTGATCTCAGATACACCAATTGTAAAGCCAGGATAACTACATATATTTCAGATTTACCCTGAAGTAGCTGAGATCAGCATCAAGCCCCTTAATTTTAGATATAAATTGTCAGTTAGGAAATTTAGGCTTGAAATTAGACGAAGGTTTCTAACCATCAGAGGAGTGCAATTCTGGAACAGCCTACCGAGGGAAATAGTGGGGGCAAAGGACCTCCATGACTTTAAGATTAAGCTGGATAAGTTTATGGAGGGGATGGTACGATAGGATAACGGGTTTAGTCAATAGGTCAATAACGTGCCACTGGTAATTAGTACAAAGGGTGAATGTTGGGATATTGTTAGCCCTTTCCAGAGGGTCTGGCTGGAGAGTCTTGCACACATGCTTGGGGTTCAGCTGATCGCCATATTTGGGGTCGGGAAGGAATTTTCCTCCAGGGTAGATTGGCAGTGGCCCTGGAGGTTTTTCGCCTTCCTCTGAAGCATGGGGCAGGGGTCGCTTGCTGGTGGATTATCTGCTACTTGAAGTCTCTAAATCACGATTTGGAGCATTCAACAGCAGAGTCAAGGGAGAGAATTAGTTCAGGAGTGGGTGGATCGGCTTATGTGGCCTGCATCTTGCAGGAGGTCAGACTAGATCTTGAATTCTATGATTCTATACCCGAAGTGGGCAATCAGGGTAAATATATTCCAAGACAACAGACTTTGGGGCTCAGAATCTGTAACTGCAAGATGCAGCAAAAATTGGATCACTACCGTACTGAATCTTCTCCAGGCGAGGAGGGAGGTTAATTTGCTGTCATCATCTCCTAGGGGAACCATACCATATTTCCAGTCATTCTGGGCTACTGCCTGGTTTTACTTAGGAGATTCCCTGGTGAGTGTAGGACTAGTAACACTGTATGGCATGCATGATCCTCTGGAGCTGCCTGAATTTGTGTCAGATACCTCAGCCTGCACCCCTCAGTAAATGACTTAGTATTATTTATCATTCACATGCATGCATCTGACGAAGTGGGTATTCACCCATGAAAGCTCATGCTCCAAAACATCTGTTAGTCTATAAGGTGCCACAGGACTCTTTGCTGCTTTTGGAGTACCTAGACATTTGTGTGTGTGTGGAGTGGGGGTTGGCATAGTAATCTGGGGTTGTGGGAATTATATACAAGTTTGCATTTGACCTAATTCTGCTTTCACAAGTTTTACAGTGGTGTAGCTATTAACTTTAAAAACAATATTCTAGGTCTAGATTGGTATAAACAAAAGCAGAATCAGGCTCAGTAAGTAAAAGATTCACTGTAGTGCAGAGTGTACCACTAGTTTTTCTTGTCCTCTTTCTATAATCCTTTTAGTGAGCCTTAGTGAAATGTCCTCTCTCTGGGTCACTGGAGGTGTGAGGTTGCTCCCAGTTCCTGTGCTGGATTATGGATTCCAAGGAGGAGGAACCAGGAACAGGTAATATTCTTGTTGGGAAGCTAGATTTTAGAGTTCTCTGGAGGTAGCTTTTGTATATTACTAGGTGTCACCACCACATTAGTTAGCAACTTAGCTGAACAGGATGTGCAATCCAGTCATCACACAGAGAACCAAGGTCATAGAATCATAGACATGTAGGGCGAGAAGGGATCTCATGAGGTCATCTAGTCCAGTCCCCGGTGCTGAGGCAGGGCCAAGTAAACCTAGACCAGCCCTGACAGGTGTTTGTTCAACCTGTTCTTAAAAACCTCCAATAATGGGGATTCCACAACCTCTCTTGGAAGCCTATTCCAGTGTTGAACTACCCTATAGTTAGAAAGTTTCTCCTAGTATCTAACCTAAATCTTCCTCGCTGCAGATTAAACCCATTCAACCTGTCCCCTTTATAGCAGCCCTTTGCATCCTTGAAGATTGTGCTGAGCTGGCTTCTTACTGGAACTGACATGTATTTCTGATTAAACAGCCACACCTCATTTTACACAACACTTTTAATAATGTGGTTATATCAAGCTATGGATGAGCCAGGTTAATCAAGTCTCCAGTGATGCTGGTTGGAATTTACACTCCTTTTAAAATCAAGATATATCGTCCCTGCTCCGTTCTCCAGCCACTAGGCCAGTAACCCTAACAAAGAAGATAATTAAGTTGGTTTGGCATGATTTGTTTTGCACAAATCTATGTTGGCTAGTCCTCATACCCCTGTTATCCTCTAGTTGCGCACAAATTGATTGTTTAATAATTTGTTCCTGGTCATGCTGAGATTGACGGGGAGTTACACAATATATTACTGAACTTGTCTGGAGGACTTTTATCAAGGAGTAAGTAGCGGCAGGTGTTAAAGAAGATAGACATCCAAGACCACAATTTTCAAACCCAGCTTGACTCTATAAGTTAGCCTTCCAAAATGGACAAACTGAACATCATGCAGTTTACTGTGTATGGGTACTGTCTACCCCTTGTCCATCACCAACTTTTTCCTCTTCTCTCTTGAGCCTTTTTTTTTGCCAGCTAATTATCGCCTTCCAGCTCTGAGGTGACTGCATTTCAGTGGTGCCATAACTGGTTAAAAGATAGGAAACAGGATAGAATTAAATGCTTTCAGTTTCAGTTTTCAGAATGGAGAGAGGTAAATAGTGGTTTCCCCCAGGGGTCTGTACTGGGTCCAGTACTATTCAACATATTCATAAATGATCTGGAAAAAGGCATAAACAGTGAGGTGGCAAAATTTGCAGATGATACAAAACTACTCAAGACCGTTACGTTTCAAACAGACTGTGAAGAGCTACAAAAGGATCTCTCAAAACTGGGTGACTGGGCAACAAAATGGCAGATGAAATTCAATGTTGATAAATGCAAAGTAATGCACCTTAGAAAACATAATCCCAACTATAAATATAAAATGATGGGGTGTAAATTAACTGTTACCACTCAAGAAAGAGATCTTGGAGTCATTGTGGATAGTTCTCTGAAAACATCCACTCAATATGTAGTGGCAGTCAAAAAAACCCGAACAGAATTTTGGGAATCATTAAGAAAGGAATAGCTAATAAGACTGAAAATATCATATTGCCTCTATATAAATCCAAGGTACACCCACATTTTGAATACTGGTTCAGAAAAGGGTAACAAAAATTATTAGGGTTATGGTACAGCTTCCGTATGAGGAGAGATTAATAAGACTGGGACTTTTCAGCTTGGAAAAGAGACGACTAAGGGGGGATACAATAGAGGTCTATAAAGTCATGACTGGTGTGGAGAAAGTAAATAAGGAAGTGTTATTTACTCCTTATAACACAAGAACTAGGGGTTACCAAATGTAATTAGGCTGCAGATTTAAAACAAACAAAAGGAAGTATTTCTTCACACAACACGAAGCGAGCTTGTGTAATTCTTTGCCAGAGGATGTTGTGAAGGCCAAGACTATAATAGAGTTCAAAAAAGAACTAGATAAGTTCATGGAGGATAAGTCTGTCAATGGCTATTAGCCAGGATGTGCAGGGATGGTGTCCCTAGCCTCTGTTTGCCAGAAGCTGGGAATAGACAACGGGTTGGATCACTTGATGATTCCCTGTTAATTCCCTCTGGGGCACCTGGCATTGGCCACTGTTGGAAGACAAGTTACTGGGCTAACATGGACTTTTGGTCTGACTCAGTATGGTCGTTCTTATGATAGGGTCACAGGAGAAGGCCCTTTCTCATGTGGGTTGTCGTCTTACCAGTGGGACTATTTGCACGTATAAGGGCTACAAGAGATAGGCCCCCAGTTTGCAATGTGCTTTGGGATTCTTTGAGATTAAAGGTGCTATGTAGATTATAAAATACAGTAACTCCTCACTTAACGTCGTCCCGGTTAACATTGTTTCGTTGTTATGTTGCTGATCAATTAGGGAACACGCTTCGTTTAAAGTTGCGCAATGCTCCCTTATAACGTTGTTTGGCAGCCGCCTGCTTTGTCCACTGCTTGCAGGAAGAGCAGCCCATTGGAGCTAGCTGGTGGGGGCTTGGAACCAGGGTGGGCTGGAAGCCCCCCTACCAGCTCCCCGCTCCCCTAAGTTCCCTGTGCGGCAGCCACCCAGCAGGCTAGCAATTGCCAGCAGTTCAGGTGTCCCGCCCACCACTGCCATGTGCTGCTCCTGTCCTCTGCCTTGGAGCCTCCTGCTTGCTGTGCAGGGGATGGGGGGAAAGAGGGGTGCTGATGTAAGGGTGTTCCCTCCCGCCTCTCCTGTACCCCATCTTCATGGGGCAGGACAGGACAGGGCTCAGCACTGAGGGAGCTGCAGCTGCTGTCTCAACTTGCTGATCTACTTAAAATGACAGTGTACTTGGAGTGGGGTCAGTGTACTTAAAGGGGCAATGCGTCTCTCTCTCTCTCTCACACACACGTGCCCCCCCCCCGGCCCTTTGAAAAGTGGAGGGAGTGGTGTGCTCCAATGGGATGGTATCAGGGTGACCAGATGTCCCGATAAAATCGGGACTGTCCTGATATTTAACCCTTTGTCCTGTGTCCCGATCAATGTACGATTAGGATGCCGTTTGTCCCAATATTCAGGTAAAGAGGTGAGCGGGAGGGAGGCACTGACCCCGTGGGTTCTCCGGGGCTGGAGCACCCACAGGGAAAAATTGCAGCCAAGCTTCTCCCCTCCTCACTGCCTCCTCCCCCCAGAGCATGCCATAGCCTCACTCCTCCCCCACTCCAGTGCTTCCCACCGCCTAACAGCTGTTTGGCGGCACTTAGTGCTTTCCAGGAGGGAGGGGGAGGAGTGAGTATGTGGTGTGCTCAGGGGAGGAGGCGGAGAAGAGGCAGGGCAGGGATGGGGACTTGGGGGAAGGGGGTGGAATGGGGGCAGAGCGACAGCAGTGCAGGGTGGGAAGAGGTGGGGGGGTGGGCGAGCACCCACTCGGCAGAGGAGAAGGTGGCACCATAGGGGTGAGTGGCAGGCAGGGGGGTGAAGAGGTGAGCGGTAGGTGGGCGAGCAAGCGGGTGGGGAGGCGAGCAGTGGGTGGGGGACTGAGGAGGGACGCAGCAAGCCAGTGGCAGGCCAGGGGATGAGGAAGGGCACGGTGGGGAGGGGGCGGAACCTGGGGCAGAGCCTGGGAGGAGCAGGGATGGACTGTGGGTGGGACTGATGGCTCCCCAATGTGTCCTGATATATTAGTGTGGTGATCTGGTCACCCTAGATAGCATGGGTTCATCACGGTTTGTTTCTGCAGGGAACGTTTGCAGCCACTGCCATGCCTCTGTTGTGTCTCCTCCCTCCATTCGTGCTGCCTTGTAAAGCGCGAGGCTACATTAACAACAATGGGTTAACCCTTGAGGGCTCAGCCGAGTGCTAGTTCATCATTTAGCAGCAAAAACAACACCTTAGAGACTAACATTTATTTGGGCATAAGTTTTCGTGGGCTAGACCCCACTTCATCAGCTGCAAGGCATTCCCTGGGAAATATCCCACCCTCTGACGCCACCACCTCAACCAGACTTCACAATTATTATCGCTGTGTACAGTATTGTTTGTTTAAAACTTATTTTGTGTGTGTGTGTGTGGGGGGGGGGGTGTATATGTCTTTTGTCTGATGAAAAAAATTTCCCTGGAACCTAACCCCTGCTATTTACATTAATTCTTATGGGGAAATTGGATTAACATCATTTTGCTTACAGTAGCATTTTTCAGGAACATAACTGCACCATTAAGCGTGGAGTTACTGTACATCTGAAACTGTACTGTTTATGCTCAGGCTTCTAGAACATGTCAAACACATCAGAGTATAAACGTCCTCAATGTTCACCCTTTTCCATCTGCCTACATGTCCAATAAACATCTCTCCTACACTTCAAGTGGAAATTTAGGAAACTGAGCAATGTATGAGAAGAAATTTTGCGTTGCTTGAATCCAGATCAAATACCTCTTGCTGAAAAGTGTAATTCTGAAGTTAGTTGGCTTGAAAGCATTAGCTTCTAAGCTATCCTTAGAAATAGATAGAAGCCAGTGGTATGTTTCAGAGGGAAACATATTGATATTTGTTTCATAAGCATAATAATTCTGTTCCATGCAGGCATATAGATACACTCTCAAACAAAAGTGCTGACAGATATGTTATCTTCCTACATCTCCTTTTCCTTATTTATCTGGCCCACAACACAAAACATCAAAATGGGCCCCGATATTGTGAGAAGCTGAGTGCCCTCAATGCCCATTGACAGCATTCTACATCCTGCTCATTCTGACCCTAAGTGCGTGTTGTGTCCAGGGGTGGCTCCAGGCCCCAGCACGCCAAGCGCGTGCTTGGGGCGGCAAGCCGCGGGGGGCGCTCTGCCAGCGCCGCGAGGGCAGCAGGCAGGCTGCCTCCGGTGGTTTGCCTGCGGGGGGTCTGCTGTTCTCACGACTTCGGAGGACCTCCCGCAGGAATGCCTGCGGGAGGTCCGCCAAAGCCGCGGGACCAGCGGGCCCTCTGCGGGCAAACCGCCAGAGGCAGCCTGCCTGCCGTGCTTGGGGCGGCAAAATCCCTAGAGCCGCCCCTGGTTGTGTCTGCAGAATACGGAGCTGGGCACAAAATATTGTTTGCCTGCAAACAGTTGAGTGTTTGCATAATTACCTGTTTGTTCCTGCACATGTGTATGTTGCTGGCATAATATATATTGTTGAAAACTCTCTCCAGAATGTCAGCTGGGAACACTAGGAAGTATAAAGCGACCAGGAACAATCACGTTGTCATCACCAGGAACAGCATCAGCAATAACTATTAGCGTGGCTATGGCATTTGAGATAGCATCAGTGCATATAGCTTGGAAACTTCCTTGCTACATTGCTTTCTGTCCCTGTGTACCCAGAACATGTTTTCAGTACTGCTGGTTGCTTTTAATGGACAGATAAGGCCATTTATTGCAGTCACTGATAAATATCTTTATCTTTTCAAAGCATAATTTGGAATGGGCCCACTATCTGTCCTTAAACATTCTTGAAAGAAAGCTGATGACCAAGATGGTAATGACTATAACTAAATGTACTAATCTCTCTTCCTCTTTCTGTGAAACTAAATTTGGATCCTGGCTGGAACACAAGCACGTACAAGCAGAAACATGATCTGTTTGTGAAACAGGAGTTTCTATATTTTGCTTACTACTAAAAGTAATGGAACTCTCATAATCTCCTTCCCAGAACACTCTATTAATTTTCCACTGTCGTCATTCCAGGCTACCTGCCATGCTCCCTTGCAGGCAGACATGGAGTTGCAGGTGAGCCATTAGTTGATTTTCCCCTCACCCAGGGTATCAACAAGGCCAAACAGACCATAAGGTTAACAGAAAAGCCAACAGAGGACATGAACAAAACTTTCATTTCAACATCTCAGATGGGAGACTAGGTCATCCCTGGTCTACCTATCCCCACACCTGAGCCCAGTGCTCTCTCTACCCAGGCACTTCCCTCTGGGGGTCTCTCAGTTCCAGTCTCTGCACCTGATGTTAGGCCTCTTACCTCACTGGAGTAAGATCCCTCTCTGAAGTCAGAGGTCCATCCACAGCGACTCTTCTCCAGGGACAGCAGGTGATACTTTCCAGGTCAGGCTTCTGGCCACTGTCAAAGAGACTCCTGGCTGACACCAGATACTGTTGGGTGCTGGCTGACTGAATTCCTCCATATAGGAGGCTCCCCTTTCTAGGAGCACCTCTTATAGATTCAATATTTCAGTGGGTTCCCCAGAGAGCTCACCCTCTAGGCTCAGTTTCTCCTGGGAGCTCCTCCTCACAAGAGCTTCCTGTCACCCCTTGGACTATTCCCTTCGAACTGAGTTTAGGTAACTGTTATTAACTCATCAGCCACCTGGGCCAGTTATGGGAAGACTAGGACCTAGCTCCCCATAAAGGACAGCTACCATACATAGCGTGTGGACTATTTGCTATTTAATGACCACTTTTATTATGGAGATTAGAGGTTTAGCATGAGGTTTGTCACAAGGTGTAAAAAGTCTAGTTAATAAAAGTTATTTCAGTCCGAGAAAATTCCAGTGAAAAACCCATCTTTCTTTAAAATGGATCTTGCACAACATTAGAATTTTCTGAAAAGCGCTAAAGCACTTTAGACTCCCAGACCCACTTTAAGAAGGTCTCTAATTATTTATTTATCTCATACATAAAATGTAATAATTCCATCACACATGATCTTTCAAGGTTTATTCAGCTTCTAGCCCATGAATGATGAAGAGGAAGAGTATATAAACAAAGGATTATATTATCAGAGATCTTGCTTAGTCATAATGACTGTTCCTCAATCAGACAGTGTAAGAGAGGCAAAAGCCAGCAGAGGTAAGTCCCCTAGAGGCACAACAAGGATTCCTTTCAATTCACCTGACAAGAGTGTCTATTTGTGGACTATGTGGTGTCTGCATTAGGTGTTAATTGTGATATATGCAGGATTCAAACTAAGTAAGTCTACCTATTGTATAGTAATGCCTCTTGGTGCATAGGTAGCATATATAGCCTAAATCGCTTTCTAGGAGGCTGGATCTCTAGTGAGCAGGGACGGTTCTAGGGCTGGGCGAGCAGGGCTGTGGCCCTGGGTGACAGTTTCTAGGAAGTGCTGTACCACTGCACCACTCAGCCTTTTAAAAATACATTTCAGGCTTGACTGCTGCAGGATGGGGCAGTGAAAATGTTTTCCACCATGGCTGGCAAAACAGTTAGGGCCACTCCTGTTCATAAGTGCTCTGAGGGCAGATTGACTTCCACACCGATCTGCATACCCCATGCCCACGAGAGACTGGGAATTTAGCAGCAAATATTGCACAGGGGTAATTTCTATACACTGTACTCCACTTTCTACTTACAAAGCAGTTTTACACTTTATTATATTCCATTTTACAACTTTACAGACTACCATTACAATTTCAACTCATACTTACGCAATTCAATACATACTTTGATAAATGCCTTTCAGTGTACTGTATATATTTAACTAAAAAAGTACAAAACAAGCACAGTGGTGCAATTGTCCGGGCACTTTCAATGTTGCTCAGCAAAATAAGCGAGAACCCTGTTTGAAAGCATGTTAATTTTTTGGGGAAAAAAATACTGAATGTATACTAGTCACTCATTTGAATTTTAACATCCTTTGCACAGCTCCAAGTATTCCTGAGACATATCTGTAAAGTGTCACTTTTACTTGTAAATCTCTTTATATTTCGGCAGTGGATCTAAGCGAACCATAACCTCCGTCACCAGATGTTCCGCTGATTGCGCAAAAAACGTGTAAGGAGTCGTGCATCCAGGGAGAATGCATAGTATCTTCTTGGTACATCTAAACAAAAACAAGGTAGTAATTAAGTCACATTTCAACTCATTATTCACTCATGATATCACTATTTTAAAAGATACACAAAGCAAAAGTGGCATAGCATTACCCAATTTTGTCTTCAAAGCTGGATTGCAAAGGCAGCATAACAAAGAAATGAGAAAGAATGGTTATTCAGTAACTACAGCATGATACGTATATATTATTAGGTAGATTTCAGGAGACGAGACTGTTCAGCTTAAAGACAGGCAAGACTCTTTCTAAGAATTCCTTACTGCTATACCTGTATATTTTAACAATAGCTCAGAACAAATGTTATTTTAGTGGCAATCAGGAATGTTTTACCAAAGAACAGAAAGCTGCTTGTGGAAGATGTTGTTCAACCAAAATCAATATTGTATAGTATGATCTGATGACCTATACACATGACCTAGAAATCAATCTTCATTATACTGCAGCATTTACTTAAAAATGTACAAAATGAAAACACACACAGCTCCAGAAACTGATATTTCTCAGTCTGATTTCAGTAGATTTAGCTTTATAGCCTTGCAGACTTCTCTAGTTTAGAAAATAAACCTAAATTCTGTGACGCAAATGTCAGGATGAGCGGTAAATACAAATACAGATAGGAACCCACTTGCTTGTACAACCTGATGGTAGAAAGATTCTAGGTGCTCAGATCCCATTTAAATAGGTGGGAGTTCTGAGCCTTCCCTGCAGAAGCAAACTGACCCTTTGCTGAGAATGGATGTCAGTGCCGGGTGGTGAATATAGCATAGTTGCAGGTATAGAGATGAAGAGACTGGTTTTGGTACTCTCAGAGAGCATGGCTGTAGAGCTGGGTCAATAATGGATTTACTGGCAATTTTGAAAGAAGTCAAAATTGTTTAGAGTGAAAATGAAAATTTTCAGAGGATTCAAAAGTAAAAATTTGTTTAGAGTTGAATAAAATGTTTTGTTTAGATTGTGAGCATTTTTTTGAATTTTAAAAATATAATTAAAGGAAGATTCTGAATGAAAAGTCTGTTTCAAACCAAAAAAATAAAACCCCTTTCCCCCACTAAAAAACAATTTGGCAAAATCAACACCAATTCATAAATGTTTGTGTCATCAATCTTGCATTTATTGCCAGAAAAGTCAGGGCACGGTGGGAACTACAACATACTACCTATCTGCTGGACCCTGATTTCAACGAGCTCCTCCTTGGGTAGGTTATTGGGGGCTTAGTGTACCTTCTGTGGGGCACTGGTAAGACAAAGGAATTACTCTGGATTTACACTGATGGAACTGAGCTCAGAATCTGGCCCATTTTGGGCCATCTAGCACTGTGCTTCTTTCTGTGGTGCCCTGTGTCCTCTAATTGCAGTTCCCCATCTACTTTTGCTTCTACCCTTCTCTTCCCCATCTCTCTCTCTTGCAGCTTCCCGTCCCTTCACTATCTTGAGTAACCTGGAAGTGGGTCTCAGGGGGGCATCTAGTGGGTTGCCCTTCTCCCTCCTATATCAAAATAGCATACAATATTTGTTTGTTGGCTGATTTTTAAAAACATATAGCAAACAATTTTTTTAAATTTAAATTGGGCCTCTAAACTAACCCAATTTTCTCCTCTGTGTTTAACCAAGGAACTTTGCAGAAGAGTTTCATTATGGTAAAACTGGTAAAGATGTTTTATTGCTATTAAATGCACAGAAGATTCAAAGCCGACCATTATCTACATCTAATAAGTAAGACAAACATGAAGATCAGTTTTGTATATATGAAGTCTTGGGCTATTCATTCTATACAATGCAAAATGTGGACCCTTCATTAATGAAAACTAATATTCTTAGCTAGCACTTAACCTGAAAATAGTAGATAATGCATTAATACAGGGGTAGGCAACCTGCGGCACGCGTGCCGAAGGTGGCACACGAGCTGATTTTCAGTGGCACTCACACTGCCCGGGTCCTGGCCACTGGTCCAGAGGACTCTGCATTTTAATTTAATTTTAAATGAAACTTCTTAAACATTTTAAAAACCTTATTTACTTTACATACAACAATAGTTTAGTTATATATTATAGACTTATAGAAAGAGACCTTCTGAGAACGTTAAAATATGTTACTGGCACACGAAACCTTAAATTAGAGTGAATAAATGAAGACTCGGCACAGCACTTCTGAAAGGTTGCCGACCCCTGCATTAATATGTTGTCCCATTCATCAAAGAGAACAAGATGGTGGATTTTTAAATGTGTTCAGATAATAGGGAGTTTATTAACAATGCGTCTCTGTTCTAAGAGCCCCTTACCCGCTGTGATGCTAAGGCGTGGTACTGCCTGATTTGTTTTCGATTTGAATATTGCAGAATTAAAAAACCCTCAAATTCTGGCAGCTGCATGTAAATTCAATAGCTTAGTCAGGCTTACTTGCAAAAGGAGTGGAAGTAAGCAGGTGCAACTCCTGTGAACTTTTCTGGCCAAAATTTAGCAGTGAAGTAAACAGGGTTATAATATGTGGCGAAAACACAGCAGGGGGCAGGTAGCAGAAAAAGCAACTGACTAGAAGATGTAAGATAAAGCAGACACCCCCCCTCCTTAATACCTTCCTCTTCCCCAACACTCCCTGGGCCAAATTCAGCCGCAGCACAAGAGAGGGAAACTCCCACTGACTCGAACCAACCAACCAACCAACCAAAAAAACAACCAACATTACATCCACTTGGTTTGCAAATGCCAAATAGATGCAAGTTATACTTTGCCACTTACATACATTTTCCTATCAATTTACACAACTGTTTGTGTCACCAATGAATTTGATGAAATATTTTTCAAGAGTAAAATGGTACAGTTATAGAAATGAAGGGAACTGTTTAATCAAACAAAAATCATTATATATTGTGTGCAGACCCTCCCCCAGACTATTTTAATGTAAAATAATTTCGATTTCACATGTTCATTTGAAATTATACTGTATATAGTATTCTAACTTGTGAGAGATGAAATTAGTGTGCATAACATGACTAGGAAATTCTGAGAACATCTTGTTCAATCAGAAGTTACGAACACTTGGAAACACATAGTACAAACACAACTATTCATTTTAGACACCTGGTACTGTAGCTTTGTTATATTAACTTTCTTTTATAAATTAAAGATATGATCCCAAAAGTAGAGAGATCAGTTTGAAGAGCCAACTGACCTCTGATTTCATACCATGTTAATGGATGGTACAAGTTATTTTTCTGCGTCTGTTAACCCTATGCTATTATTGATCATAGATTACATCTGTACAACACCTTTCACCCAGAAGATTCCCAAAGTGTGATTATAGTGCACGTATATCTAATGGTATAACACCCACTTCACTCCCTCCTTGGTTTTACATGCTGTTTAACACATACACTGCTGTTTAGGCCAGGAAGCAGAAACCATCAGAAAAATGAGGGAAGGAATTTATATAGGCAAGATGTAACTAATCAAGTTGCCAGCAAGCCAAGACTTATTACTGTACTCTTGCAAAAACTGCCGGAGTTCTTCATGCCTATACATGGCTAGGATCCTAGTTATTTGCATCTGTGAAGGCTTCACCCTAAAGCACGGTATGTGGCAACTCCACAATGAGGCACAGGCTCAAAACAAACTCAGAGGTTAGAGTTCCACCTACTGAATCATCCACGCTTCCATATTCAGGGGCTTGGGTTTTCATATGCAGTTAAATAATGAAAGAAAAATTTGAGCCTGTTTTCAAGCACAAAGAAAAAATCCCATTTAAGTCCCTGACACACAATATAGCCATGTTTGGGTTGCAGACTGGGAGCATGTGTAATTCTGTGGACAAATTAATGATAGGAAAGTATGGGAGGTGTCATTTCATTTGTAAAAGTCTACAGGATCATAATTTCAAAAGTGTCACCCTCTACAGCATGACAGGGAGGACTTGCTACCCCCCACCCTCAGGGCCAGATTAAGGTTATGAGGGGCCTAAGTATGAATTACAAAGTCATCAAACATTCTTCTACATACATATTTACATATTATTTATTTATGTAAAATTAACAAGTTTATTCTACTCTCACGACACGCAATTCTTCAAACAGATACTTCTGAGTAAGAGGTAGCACGAGGGATGCTACGCTGTCCTTCTCCTGGGCCTCCTTCCTCCTAGGTAGTGGAGTGCTTGTCTGTATGAGGATGAACACTGCAACATTCCCATCCTGCTCACCTCTTTCCACCTGGTGCGTCTACCCTCAGCTCTCCACAGTGCAAAGCCAAGCCCTGCAGGTGTTTCCTCCAAGCACACCACATACCCTATCTCACTCTGACTGCAGCATGGGAGGCAGCCAGCTTTTATTATGTAAAAGAAAACCACTTAGGTGTAAAATCCACTGAAGTAGAGGAAGGAGTAGTGGGAAAATTACATTGGGTGGCATTGTATTTTAGGCTGTCTTGGTCTGGAAGCTGCCTCCCAGTGTTGCACTGGCTGAGGACAATGAATTACAGTTTTCACATTGAACCCAAATGTTATTTGTGGGATGATACCCAGTTTGCATAGTTAATCTCCAGTGATTCACCATATCAGGCCATTCTGTCACCAAGCTCTTCCACAATTAGAATCATAGATAGAATCATAGGACTGGAAGGGACCTTGAGAGGTCGTCTAGTCCAGTCCCCTGCACTCATGGCAGGACTAAGTATTATCTATTCTAGAATGTGTGATCAGCAGCTCTAACACGAGGTTTTTTAAGCATGAGTTCTGTGTGCATCAGCCCTCTATGGTTTGCATTTGTTTGTTTTAAGCTTTCTGTAAGAAAAAGGTAACAGCTAGAAGTGACAGATCTTTAGATGGTTGTCCAGTCATAATATTTAGCACTTCTGTACTATGTTAGCTCTTCAAAATCACTATACAAACATTAAACAAACTTAATCTAAAGCCTTTCAGCTTTTGAATGACTTGGAGTTGACAAAACAGAGCTATTCCCTGTTGTGTTCTCTGCCTCCCTGAACAAAAAGACTTCATTGAAAATCAGCATCTTAAAAAAACCAGTAAGGATCTTTCAAAAGAACAGTCCAACCAAGGCTGCTGTAGTGACACCTTTGTTACATCAGGTCTGGTGTTTAAGGATGGGAGAATGAAGGGAGAGCTTGCTGTTTCGTTTGCAGGTGTAAATCAAGCAGACCTTGCTTATTTTTTTCCCCTAAGTCCTCAGAGTTTAGGGGAGGAAAGTGAATGAGATTCTGCTTATACCAGGTGTGAAAAAGCAGAAGGAACCAAAATCTATTCTTGTGCAAAAATCTGTCCTCCCTGAAGTCAATAAGGCTACACAGGTGTAACTATCAGCAGGAACTGGTCTGTGTTCTCATTCCCTTCTCAAATCACATTCCGGGCTCACCCAACATTTTCCAGTTGGGAAAGAAGTTAGTTTGAGTTGGGGCAGAAAAATGAGGACTAACTTCAGGTTTATTTAGCTTTAAGTTTTTGGAATGAAACTCAAAAGAAATCAAATATGAGGTACTTTTATGATGGATTGGAAGGCTAGAGAACCAGCAAATGGACAGAACCTGCCTTTAGCCTATTCAGCCAGTCTTTCTATCATAGCCTACTAAGAAGTGGATTTAAAATCCTTGAGGGAGCAGGGAGGGAGAAACTTACAACATTGTGTGTTGAGCTTCCTCCAGTCATTTTGCAACCCCTTAAAAGTACAAAGATGCATTGGCCTGTGGAACTAGGCTGAGCATGAGGAAAGAACTTGGTTCCCTGTGCATCCCAGTACAGAAAAATACACCAAAGAAAAACATTGGATTTCTTTGATTTTTTTAGTACAGTTCAATACAGTATTGAACACAGTGCATCATACAGCTGAAGCCCCTTGATGGAAAATACTGTAAAAGTTAAAGGACTGGTATCCAGAATGGGATGTTTTGTTTTGTTTTCCTACACATGTGTGGGAGTTTGTTCCTTATACCTGGGAGGGGCAATAGTTCAGGCTGGAGCTGGATAGAGTGTGTGCAGGTTCTGTGCAAGCTTCCCACCCTACTGCTCTGGTACTGCCTCTTCCCCTGCCACCCCCTTGCTCTGCCCCCCACAGGCACTCACCATTGTCCAGAAACGGGATCCAGCAGACACAGAAGGTGATGGCACTAGGACCCAGGATGCAGCATTCTGGAGCTGCCTGCCAGCCTCAGCCAAGGAGAGGGTCAGAGGGAGACTCTTCCCTCCCTGACAGCTAAGCAGAGCTCCAGAGAAATCATGGGTGGAGAGGCAATGCCTGCTCAAACGACACCCACAGCTGGCACAGGTTCCCATGGTAACCGGATTTTTAGTGTCCAGTCATCAGTGTTAACCAGATCCCTGGCAGCGTGTTCCTACAGCGCGGGGCAATGCAGACTGCCAGCCCAGCTGAGCTCCTTCCAAGCCACAGGGGGCTGCTTTGCCTTTCCTTTGCAAGCTCGCTCCCCCTCACCTGGCCCCGGCTCTGCCCCCTGCCTGACCAGTAGAGCCTAAAAATAGGAGGGCCTAAGGCTACCGCCTTATTAGCTTACTGGTTAATGCAGCCCTGCCCACCCCCCACTTCCAGCTTGAAGGCCTCTGGTTGGTGGGAATTTTGGTAATAGAATGTCATCAGAAGTGGGTCAAGTTGGGTATGATTCCCCTTCTGCCACCAACACAATGGTACCAAACATGACAAAACTAGAACAATTATCAAGCTGTATATTTGACAAAATGTTTTCAAAAAATCAATGTTTCTGTAATTATACTTTACCACAGGCATGGGAAACATGCAGCCCTCACAACGTTATACTGTGGCCCTTGACTGACAGTACCGTGTTACCAGTTAATGTTCAAACATGGCACCTGAATCATTTTTTTAATGTTACAGATTACTGTAAATAGACGGAGTGCATCAAGTTGATTTGCCATCATTGGGGGAAAAAAAGCAGTTCAGTGGTATTATCAGCTTTGCTTATTTTGCCAAAAGAGTTATAATGAGGCACTGATTAAGACATCAGAATCCATCTGCAAACAGTATGCATATAGTTATATAACATACATTACATACAATCCCAAAGTAATTTATTAGAAAATCCTTGTTTTTACTTTGGTCTTGATAATTTTTAGGTATCAATGGGGAGACAAAGAGTAACAACTAGGAGCCGAATCTTTGGAGGATACCACCACTGAGGATCTGATTACACATAACGCTTGTGGCACCTTACATGCTCTAAGAAATGCACACAAAGTGAATATGGCAAGGTTGGAGAGAAAGTACATCAAGCAACAGGAAAATTGATGGGATAAGTGCCAGCTGTGGGCAAGAATTGCCTTATACTAAGTCCCAAGGTATGTGTTTAGATAAGAACACCTGCTTCTTCTGTGGTTAGCCCAAAGGCATTCATTATTCAGTTTCAACATGAGAGACATGGCATTATGAAGCTGTTGCCATGCATGGTTCAGTGAAGTTTCTTCGTAGCTCTCATGAAGAGGCTGACACTAAAATTATCTTGCATGCCATCAATGCCACAAAGAGAGGTGCAACTGAACTCCATGTGTTTGCACAAGACTCAGATGTTCTAGTGCTCTCTGTGCAATTGAGACGGAATGCACGCCATACTCATAACTTGCTGATCACTAATATCATGGTAAAATGCGTGTAGCACCATTAGGTGTAAAGTTATGAACATAAGCTGACATCATGACTGAAGTGTGTTTCCCAACTAAGTCTGAGGAGGGGCTAACCCTGTTTCTCTAAAACAATGGGCAAGCCGATGCCCCAGCCAGATGTCAAGAAAGCTGATGGGACCTCATGTATCCAGTGACCATTCTTTGTCAAGAAAAGGGGACTTGGACATAGAGATCTGCATCTTAGCAAAAAACAGCTGGAGGTCTCCTTCCTCCATCAGACCTCCATCTCCTGGTTCTCAGCTGGAAATGTTTTTCAAGGGGGGGGGGTACTGAAATTATAAAAAGGAGGAGCAAACACCCCAAGAGACCGCTTCCTCTCTCCCTCCCATCCATTTCACTCTTTGCACCTGAGAAGACAAAAGAAGCAGCCGTTGGTCTCCGGGGAAGGGGCCCTGACTGGAAGAGTTTGGTCAGTAACACTCTTGGAAGCATGTGGTAAGAAATTTTGCTTTGAATCTAATATAGTTTGTTAAGCTAGGCACTATAAAATGTTATCTTTATTTTTCTAGTAATCATTTTGACTTTTATGCCTCATTCCTTGTACTCACTTAAAATCTCTCTTTATAATTAATAAACTTGTTTTACTGTTTTACCTAATCCACTGTGTTTATCTTAAAGTGTCTGAGTAACTATTTAAGATAATAAGCTAGTGTATATTATTCCCTTAAAGGAATAATGGACTTAATACATTTGAACTGTCCAGGAGAGGGCTGGGTGGCATAGGACATACATTTATGAGGGGAAATCTGCGATTGGGAATATGATGGGGTCACGTGGCAGAAGTAACCGAAGTGTGGTGGAAGTTTGCAGTCACACACAGACACACAAGGGGTGGCTGGAAGGCTGTGAGCAGCCCAGGTGGGAGCTACAGCAGCAAGACACGGGAAGGCACCGAAGGTTACAGGGCAATGATGAGAGAGCCCCTCACTGATCGGATTGCACCGTGGTATGTCACAGAGATGCTACCCAAGACTTTCAGAAGATTCTGTTTTTGTGCCTGCTGCTGAGGAGCAGAATTGCAGGGTATCCCTCAGAGACCTGTTTCTATCACTCTAACCATTAAAAGCTGCCACTCTGCCAGGTCTCCACGCCCTTTCAGAATGTGACACTACTGGAGGTTGGCTGGAAAGACCAAATTATCTTACTGGAAGGCTTTTGTTTCAGCCTCCAAAGACTCTATCCTGGCTCTGGAGGTGCTTGGAAGAGCTGAGACAGTCACTGATGACGTCATAAGTACACTGGAGGTGTTTACATGCCGAGATTGCCATTTGAAGACCAACATTATGACACTTGCCAACATTACATTGGTAGACGTTTTCCAAGAGGCAGGCAGACAAAGCAAAACTGCCACTGAGAAGGGGTGCTGTCTAGAGGACAAATTATCAAGCAATGGAATGGCTCTGGGATGATCAAACATATCCAAAACTACCATCCCCTATCAAGCATGAAGAGGTGTTGGAGGATGGACTGATCACACTAATCATGTGTGAAATAAAATGTGCTGCCCAATCAATCCTTCAGCTAATCAAATGCTCGTGCGCAAAGACCAGATGCTCACCACCATGCAAATGTTTAGCTAGCAGCCTTCCCTGTACAGAGAAGTCCAAGTGTGATGTGGACGAGAATCAGTGTGACAATGGGTCTAGCAGTGATGCCTGTATAAGAAGGTTGTAAGCCAGAGGCCCAAGGGGAGTCTCTCTCCAGACTGGGAGAGAGCATGGCCTGGCTTCCTGCAGGAAGGGCACTGGGAGTGAGGCAGGGCTGGGGACAGGCCAGAGGAGCAGGGGAGCTCCAGGCTGGCAACTCCCCAGGCTGCAGGGCCTGGTCCAAGGCCCACGGAGGTACTGGGAGGCAGAGGAAGGCAGCAGGTCTGAATCCCCTTGCCTGTGATGAGTGGCTTTTACACTGCAGTCTGCCCCAGGGAGCAGGGGCTTGGTGATGACTGGCAGGAGCCCAGACTGAGGCAAGGTGGGGATTAGAGGGTTGGAGGTTTCCCAGAGAAGGGAGACCCCTAGAGACTGGTGGGGGTATTGCCAGGGGGCAGCCCCCGGGTAAAGGGACACTGGGTCCGGGACGGACACGGGGGCCAGCGGCAGCGGGACACCAGCCTGCAGAGGTGCTCCGAGGGCTGTAGAGCTAATTTCCTGAGACGACCAGCAGGAGGCGCCACAGGGGTGAGTCGTCCCACGCTTACAGAATATAATAGTTCTAGGTTTGCCATGTCTGGTACAACTGTGTGCATGGAAGAAAGGGTTTGCAAATGATACCCAGCTTGACCCATTTCTGAAGATATTGTATTATCAAAATTCCCACCAACTAGAGGACCGGGAGCTGGCCACTGCAGGGGAGGAGGAAAAGGCGGGAGTGAGTCCCTCCACTGAAATGATTCTGTAGAATTTTGAGAGTCAGATGACCCCTCTCTTACCTTCCTATCACTAAGTTGCCCATGGAATGTGATTTCACTACATTGTGCTCGCAGACTAGAGATAATATTTCAGCATAGTTTTTGGAGTCTCTTTAATACATGCCTGTTCATGGATGATGTCGGAAAGCTCTTTCACCATGTCTCTGAAGTTTGATTTTAGTCCTTCATGGTACTCTACTTGGTCCTCCTTAATGAGCTGCTCATTGAGTTCCAGAGCAAGTCCACAGGCCTGTATAAAATTCCTGGGGATGAAAGAAATAGGCCCTGGGCATTATTGTTTCTCATTCACATTTGCAGATTGGAGCCAAAAAAACAAACGGATGTGTGCGACTTTGTTTACAAATTCACCCCATGGGCAAGCACAAGGCAACATCTAATCAAAAAAGCAGCCCACAGGTTCTCTCTTGGGTGGCCCTGAGCAAAAAAGGATGTTTGTAGTCTATTCCTGTCTGTTACTGTTACTCTTGGATTAAGTTCTCTTTCACATAACCACTTCTCCCCTGTCTGAGGCTGTGGTGAAATAACTGTGTGCGTCTGACTTTCAAAGGCTGTTATGAAAAGGATAGAGCTGCTGGGACCACAAGATTGCGCAGCAGGGTTAGGGGTACAAGATGTCTTCCCTCCTTCTTTCGTGGCAACCATAAGTGTCCGGCACTACTTCCCAGGGGTGCCCAGTGCCCCAAAGGGGACAGGAAAGCAGAGTCCACAGCCTGCTCCCCCTGTGCATTGGTCAGCTGTGTGGGGTGAGCAGCAGCAGGCGAGCAGGCTGGGTGTGCCTCATTGCTCCCGGAGGAATTCTGGATACCAAAGGCAGACTAGTAGGAAGGAGGAGAGAGGGCAGGACAAAAGTGGGGGAAACCTACAATGGCCCTAACTGAATGGAGGACAGGAAGTTAGCTAGTTAATATATTTAGTTATCTCTTGGGAGGCACAGAGTTGGGCACAATTCTAAGACCACAGAAAAAATGACAGGATAGATTGGCAGGTAGGTAGGTAGATAGATTGATAGACAGACAGATGCAAGACAAATTCTTGTTTGAAATCAAATATCTTTGCAAAAGTAGCAATGGAAGCGAGAATAATGGAACCACATGGACAGTAAATGGATTTATTTAAATATTTTAAAAGTTCTTTCCAGTTTGACAGCCCCCCTAGAAAAGTCTCTCTTGAAAGATCAGGACATGAACCATAATTTAAAAAAAATAACAAACACACACACACAAAGTCTTTGGGTTTTAGCAAGACATTTCCCCTTTTAAAAAACAGTTTTGTCTAGGTGTTGAGACTGGGCACCTGATAGCACATGAAAGCTCTAGCTTTAAAAACAGAGTCAGCTTCAGTGTGCAGCAACTGCTGGTGTATTATTTATTAATTATTACCATTATTATTGTTTTGTGTTATTTATTGTAGCCCCAAGTGCCCTAGTCATGAACCAGGATTCCATTGTGCTACACGCTGTACAAACGCAGAATGAAGAGAGCTCCAAAGAGCTTACCATCTAAGACAAGAGACACATGGATGGATACAGACAGACCAATCATGGGGGAGTATAAAAACTAATGAGACAGTCTGAGTCAGCGTGACGGGCAGTGGTCTCAGGGTTAGAAGGAGCCAAGATGTTCTGACTAGGATTTGGTAAACTCATCATGGTCAGGATACTTTTGGGCCAGGAAAGTGGAAACCAGTCTCCTTCCAAAATCAGAAGGACAGCACCAAATCTTTGAATTAGTATTTCAAATCTTAACTCTAATCATTAAAAATATAAGAAAAACCATATATCCCATTATGGCCAGCAGGCTAATTCAATTACTTAGTAACCTACCTGAACATTTCTTTTAACTCATTCACCTTCTTCGCGGGATATTTGCTGGACTGATTGTCATTCAGGAAAGCTCTAGCATAGGCCAGCGGACCAGCATTAACCTAAAACCCAAAATGTGAGAACTCATTTATGCTGCAGCTTTTAGGTTAATTTCAGAGGGTAATAAGTTTGTTTTATTAGAAATATTACTTAAGCTATTACTTCATGCCACAAGATGTGCATTTCTATATGGTCATGGGATAACAATACTATAGTACTGTTTATGTAACGGAACAGAAGGCACCTGTAGTTCAAAATGTCAGGCTTTTTGGAATGGAAAAAATGTCTTTACTGATATTCTGAGTCATTTTCAATAAGACATTGTGATGATATTGTCTTGAAAAGTATATCTTCATACAGAATTAACAATATTAAGCAACATATTGAATCTTGACATCATATGATATTATTAACATTTCCCTTTTTTCCCAGAAAATGTTTAAAGACATTATATTCGATATATTCCTGGTTTGAATCTCTTTAAGAGGCCAGCTCCTAATATAAACCTTTCAGTCCTGTTCAAATTCTATTGCTAATATTTGTTTCATTTCCTTCAGGATGTTTTTCCAATTTTTTATTTATTACCACCAGTCCCATATCATGTGCATGAAAGAGGGCCTGGCTGTCTTGCATTTCATACAGATATCTGGGGCCATATTATGTATTTTATTATATTGACATGGAGAAACATACACCCTGTAAACTAAAAATTACTGAACTTGCACTACGTTAATAGTAGATTCAATATCCATTGTCTGCATCATCTCATCCCATTATTTTGCTATTTCACATTTACAGTCTAATGAAATTACACATTCTAGACATAATCTTGATTGATGCTTACTTTATTAAAAATCTCTTTCAGAGAAGAAAAGCACCAACAAAGCTATCTGTATTAGAAAATTTTACACACGGGTTTGAAGTTTCAGCAATCTAGATACACTAAAAAGAATGCACGATAGGAGTTTATCAGCTACAACGGTTTGCTTTAAGGGTTGTGCTAGACTTTACTTTTCTATTTATGATCTTTACATACAAAAAGAAAAATGAAGAAATTGACATTCCTTCATTTCCTTTTTAGGGAGTGACCTCTTGAGACACATGGGCCATGTCTCAGACTGGGGACAGGTCAGGATTCATGAAGCTGTTTCTGTCTGTATTTTCCAGGTCAATCTTTCAGAGCTGTTAAATATAACTAACACCTGCCACAAACAAATAATGGGCAAATACATATGGGCCTGATTCTGCGAACACAACTGGGCATAGTGTTTACTCCCATGAGTAGTCCCATTGACTTACAGTGGCAAGTACTACAGTCAGTATTGTTGGCAAGATCTGGCCAGCAGTGCTCCAATGAGCTAGTTAATGATTTCTGGAAAGTAAATAAGCTGTTCTGTCAACAGCGTAATGATTTCAAGATGTTGTGCTAATGATGGGCCTTACCTGTACAGAAACACAACCCTGCAACTTCAGCTGCAGCTGGATCATGTCAACCTCATTGGAAGAGCAGAGTTTTTGCAGTTCTGCTGTCTTGTCTTTTATCTCATCAGTAGCAACATCAATTGGCTTGAGATCAACCTGTTGTTTGTTATTTACTGGAATTCTCTTCTTCACATATGGAAACGAGTTTGAAGCTATTAAACATATCAAACAGAATGTACAGTCTGAAAATCTTCTCAGTAGACCCCTTCCCAAAGGCTCACAGAACAGACACAGACAGGTCCCTATCCTGAGGATCTCACAAAGTGAAGGTAAAATCCTGGCTGTGCTGAAGTCAGTAGTAGTTTTGCCACTCAGTTTCAAGAGGAGTCAGGATTTCATCCATAGAGTTTAGGCATGACACAATCACAAACAAGAGGGGGAGGAAGTGGTGAGGTTGAATAAATCAGATCTAAAACAGTATGGAGGCTCAGTCCATGTCCAATTAAAATGAAAAATAGTGCACAGAATAATAAAAATGTAAAAATAGTTTAAAATTCTGCAAATTTTGTCACTAAATAAATGTGGAGGCTCCAGCGTGGCATTGGGGAGCACAGACCACTGGCTGCACAGAG
The DNA here is from genome assembly GCF_016161935.1 of Mauremys reevesii. Classification (NCBI taxonomy): domain Eukaryota; kingdom Metazoa; phylum Chordata; order Testudines; family Geoemydidae; genus Mauremys; species Mauremys reevesii. Next base: position 100,420,723 of record NC_052631.1, read on the forward strand.
GTGGGACAGGGACTCCAGGACAGGGACTCGACGGTGAGGCTGCATCCAATCCTGACACAGCGCCAGGGCTGGGCCTGCCCCAGAAACACCTCGGGGACCCACCTCTCTGTGCCAGGTGCACCAGGTGTGGGCAGGCAGACTCAGCCTGGCAGGATCCAAGTGTGGAGGGGCTTAGTGTGGGGGGGATCCAGGTGTGGGGTAAGAGGGTTCTTTATGGGGCAGTCTGGGTGCTGGTGGCTCAGTGGGGTGGGGTGCCAGGGGGATCTGGATGCACAGGTACTCAGTGGGGGAGGAGGGTCTGGATGCAGGGGCAGTGGGACTCTGCAGGGAAGTCCCAGGTGAAGGTGGTTGGGGCTCAGCATGGGGAGTGCGGGTGCTGGGGGAGTGGGGCTTGGTGGGGTGAGGATCCAGCAGATGGTTGGGGCTCAATGGAGTGGGGGGTGGTCCATGTGCGGGTGGCTCATTGGGGTGGTCCAGGTGCACAGGAGGTGGGGCTCACTGAGGTGGGGGTTTGAGTGCCGGGGTCGGACTGGGTGCAGAAATAGGAAGGCTGGATGCAGGGGGTGGGGCTTGGTGAGGGGGAGTCTGAGTGCAGGGGTGGGGGTCTGGATGCAGGGGGGTAGGGACTCGGCAGGGTTCCAGATGCATGGGGGTTGGGCTCAGCAGGGAGGGCCTTGTGCAGGGGGCTGGGGCTTGGCAGGGTGGGGGTTCTGGGGCAGGGGGTTGCAGGTGTGGGGAGTGAGGCTTGGTGGGGGTACTGGGTATATGGGGTGTCCAGCTGCAAGAGGGTTTGGAGGACAGGGGAGCAGTTCCCCATACAGTGACCCTGCTCCCCATAGCTGAGGAGTGATAGGGACAGGAAGCAGGGCGGGGGGGTGGAGCCAGGGGAGGTTTCCGTGGGTGGGTCTGACCCAGCCGCTTTGTGCGGGGGAAGTGCACTCCTCCCCCATCCCCATCCCAGCCTGGACTAGCAGCGGAGCCCTGCACAGAGTAGGGCTGAGGAGGGGTGGGGCTCGGCAGGGTGGGAGTTCAATTATCGGGGACTCCTCCACCTCTGCCCCCGCAGTGATTTACTTCTCTACTGGCTGCTCCGGGAGTCTGAAAGGATACGCCCATGCTGCTGGGAAGAGGCATGTGACCATTCTTGCAGCTTCCCTTTGCTTTCCCGTCAGAAAGTCATTTTTCTGCCGGGAAGTAAAGAAATCTAGGGGGGGTCAAGAATTCTGTGCCCACATAGTGGTGCAGAATTCCCACAGGAGTAATTTGAGATCCAGGGGTTAATACTGTAATTAGCTGACACTTTAAACATTCTATATGTGGGAATAAAATGAACAAACCAAAATGAACAATTCTGCATGATTCTAAGTTACAGAGAGTATTCCTGCCATTTTTTGGAGGTTAATCAGCTGTGATTTGTGTGTTAAAACAATATTTGCTGATTCCTATTCCCTAATATTTAGAAGGTCCTACTCACTAGTTAGAATGATCCGTCTTTTGCACTGCTCTTCCACAGAGCCATGTTTTTTCCCAGATAAGGTATAAGGAGATTCAAACACAAATCTGCGAATGTTGTGATTTCTTTCAAACTCAGTCTTTCTTTCAGAGAGCTCTTTGTCTTCAAAGTAGGGCTTCACATAAGTCACTTGAATATGAGCATATTTGGGATCAAGATCTTTGACATTGACCTATGATAGAAGAGAGTTATTTACTAGAAGAGGAAACAGGCACAAACTACATTAACGACCAGTTTTAGATATTCACGTATTTATCCATCACGGGTGTAATTCACCCCATGCAGAGGACCTGTATGAATCCTATACATCACTTTAGTTCCACTTACATGCTATTTCAAGGGCTTAAGTGGCATACAGGCCTTGGACTGACCCTGCTGCCTCAGGTGAATTTCACCCACAAGAATTCCTTTGGACCTCTGCCTCACTCTTCCAAGCATTTTGTTAGCAGGGCTGTCTAGATTCACTGACACCACATGCCATTTAACTCCACCTTATTTGAATCCTGGATAATTTTTACATTCTCTGCTCCAAATTTTTCTCCATAAAGTTTAAGAAGTCTCAGGGAGATCTCCGACAGGCCCGTCAGCTTGGGTTCCTTGTAAATGTATTCCTTGCCATCCTCTTCTTCAAAGAAAGTCTAGCATTAATCAGAAAGGTGTAGGCGGTGAATGGAGAGATTTCGTGACATTAAACATTTAATTTAAAACTTACTTTAAAATGGTTTTTAAAAAACTTCTCAGATAAGATAGGTTTATATGTTAAAACAATCTCTGTGTAGTAATATCTAAAAAGTTGGTGAAACTTTCAAAGTGAAAATCTGGAACCTGTACTGGGAATAAGGCTGAATATCATTTAGTCACATTACTGTAAATGTAGTTAGAATGATCCCAGCCAGGGGCGGCTCCAGGCACCAGCGCACCAAGCGCGTGCCTGGGGCGGCAAGCCGTGGGGGGCGGCCTGCCGGTCGCCATGAGCATGCCACCGAATCCATGTTACCAGAGGACCTCCCACAGGCGCGCCGCCGAAAGCCACCTGACTGCCATGCTTGGGGCGGCAAAATACATAGAGCCGCCCCTGATCCCAGCATATAGAAAATTAAAGCCAGTTGTTGCTCCTTGTACATTTGATTAAAAGGGATTCTGTCTTTGGTTTTATAGAAGTCCAAAGTGAGAGACATCAGACTATGTGCACTGCAGAGACAGCCACTGTCTGAGTATGTCAAACCTGTAACAACAATGGACCATATTGTGCCACCAGTTTTTAAGCAGACCTTCCCCCTGAACACACCCGTGCTAATATTCTGAAAAGTCACAATGATTTTCTGTGGAGGGAAATATCCACTGTCGCTATTGGTTCTGTATTGCTTGTGTAATCCAAAGTGTTTTTTAAACGTTGTTAACTCATTACAGTAATATTTATACAGGCTAGGATTTTCAAAAGCGTCTAAGTCACTTAAGAGGAGAAGTCTTGTTAAAAATCAATGAGACTTGTATCTTAAATCAGTCAGCTGCTTTTGAGAATCCCACCCAGTGTCATAAAGCTTTGTAATAACACATTAACAAGGTACAGAAGCTCTGTACTGAAGAGTTTACTATATAAAAGAGCACAAGTGAGCAAAATATAGAACCATCTTAAAGAAGCTAGTGGTCAATGCAACGGGAATGCTTCCTGAATGAGGCGGCTGAGCAAAGACAGGGTGCTTGGGGCAGGTTAGTTGACAGGCTGGTCTATGTACTTACTTGTCCATAAAAGGCCACTCGGAAAAAGGTTCCTAGAAGTCTTTTTCTTGTGTGCATCACCTCCAATATTTTAGTGTAAGCACCATGAAGTGTTCTGTACAACTGAGTAAGTTTCTGGAAAGCAGAAAAAGCCAGGTGTGTTTCAACATTATTCAAGTAGAATTATGTGAGCAGGAAGTCAGAGCTGATCCTGCAAAGTGCTGAGCGCTCTTGCCCTGATTCAGCCTAGCACAGAAGCTCCTTTGAAAATGCCAGACTGAAACATGTGTCTAATGTTAAGCACAAGAGTAGTCCCATTCATTTCAGTAGGGCTGCTCCTATTCAACTTTAGCACACGCTTAAATGCTCTGCTAGGTTAAGAGCTCAGCACATTGCAGGACTGAGCCTTTGAAAGCAGAGCTGCTTGAAATATTTCACTCAAAGTTTTTCCAATGAAAACTGACCTTTTCTAAAAACTGAACTTTTTGTGAAAAACTGCTGACGTATTTGAAACTTTGTTTTTCCTGAAACTTGTGGTGACATTTTTATTGTTATGTTTTAAATCAGAATATTTATTGAAACAATACGCAAAATCTTTATCCAACATTTTTGTTTACCAAAGACCAAGATTCCAGTAAACAAAAACGCTGGAGAACTATTGCTAATAAGATTTCAGTAAAAATTCTGATTTGAAAATGGTGACAAAATGCTGTGGAATCTTCCAGGAAAAGCAGAAAATGGGTCCATTTCAAAGCCTGCGAAACAGAGCTTTGAAGTCCCCATAGAAACATTTTTTGACCCACTCTACTCGGCGCATTCTTTCATTCCCCCACCTTTCCTAAAGCCATAGGAAATGAAAGACGTCCCTGAGTGTCCCCTGTGACTCACACACAGGGCCAAATTTAGCCTTCAGACATATAGGCATTGCTCTCAGTGGGGTCAATGGGATCATCCAATGACCGCATGTGGCCCATGGGGTACAGAAAATCTCCTGGCATCACTGAAAGCCTGTCCTCAAGAATGCCTTCCCTGCGGATTTGATTGTGCATTGAACCTGTTCTGAGGGAAAGTAACATATACAACTGCATGCTGGAGCATAGCTCACATTTCTTCTGTCTGGTTAGCAGCCAGAAATGACACAGATTTAGGAATGTGCCTGCACAGTACTTTGGGTTGTGAACCACTAAGATAGGCAAGCACTGCGCATTAAGCAAGTCAAGGCATGCTGGAGGTACAGTTTTAATGTATGGTTTCTCATCTGCTTTCAGTGACTCAATTCCATGGTCTACAGCAGAGCAGCAGGCGATTGTAGACTCTGTTTGTCAGAGGGTGGAGATGGATGGCAGGAGAGAGATCACTTGACCATTGCCTGTTAGGTTCACTCCCTCTGGGGCACCTGGCATTGGCCACTGTCGGTAGACAGGATACTGGGCTAGATGGACCTTTGGTCTGACCCAGTACGGCCGTTCTTATGTTCTTATGTATAAGGCACAACTAATTTCTCCAGGATGGTGTTCTGCTGAGGTGGGTTTGGACACGTTGGGCTGCATTGCCTCTTGGAAGAAAGCTCGAGGATCACGGGAGAAACAAGTTTCCATCTGGGAACAGGAGGAAATGTTTGCCTTGGAGCTTTGGTGGCTCTGGGTCCCATTTAGTGTCAATTACCCCCAAGTCAAAGGAAGGGACTCATTCAAGTTTTAAAAAATCCTCAAAGCTTCGAAGCCTTCCCAAGTCTAAGGGCACCCAGAAACAAGGGTTTCTATGGGCACGTGTGGTGTGGATGGTAGCTATAATCTTTGTTGAATTGGGTCCCTATTTAAGAGATCTCTGTGTCTGCGGCATCTCATAGGAACTATTAGCCTCCAGATTCTTGCTTTAACTTATTTTGTTTAATATTCATCAATAATACAGAGCGTACAAAAAAAATAATACATCCATCACATCGGCTCATCACTCACAAACTAAGAATTTCTTTACTAGCAGCCTGGGGAATTCTCATTAACACAAAGCCAAGGTCCAAATAGCTACCTCAAACTCACGGCGCTTTTCATAAATCGGAATGATCAGTTTGGAAACCTCTGAAATTGTTTCGTAACGTTCTGCCTTCCACAGGCCATCTACGCATTGTTCCAACAGCTCCACTAGGACTTCCTGTATGAAGCACAAAAAGGAGGCTGTTCATAGCTAAGTAATCTTAGGGAGAGGTACCATGAAAGACATCAGAACAGTTCAGCAGCACAAGGGTGGGTGATTCATTCTTAGAGAATTATTCTCATTCAATCTAAGGTTCTGCGCCTTGGAATCCCACCTCGCTGTAGTGAACATCCATCATCCCAGCATCTTCTTTCATGGCTCCCTCTTCATCAATATTGGACGTAATTTTCCTGAAGGCTGAGCATCCATTAGGGAACAATTCTATGGAAGGCAAAAAGAAAAATAAAGTTAGAATTAAAATATTATCGAACAGTCTAATGCAGTGTATGGAATACCGTGCTATGGTTACCCATGCTACATCTTTGTCATGCAGATTCCCATTGTACTTGGTGCATTTGTGCATGAAAAGCTAAACTTACTTTCATGTTATCTGTTATACAGTGGCTTATGTTTTAGCATTGTTAATACGCACCATCATGCCTCAGCATAGGAGGCAGTGTGGGCTAGCAAACAGGGCACTTATATGCATGTCAGGAGACCTGGGTTCTATTCCCCAGTGCTGTCACTGACCAACAGGGTGACCTTGGGAAGTCACTTCCCCTCTCTGAACCTCACTTTCCCCTCCCAACCTCTGTCTGTCTCGTCTCTTTAGATTGTTAGATCGTTTGGGCCCAGACTGCCTGGGCATGTACTGCACCTGGCACAACCGAGCTCAGATCTCAGTTGGGGTCTCTAGGTGCTATTGCAGTAAAAATAATAACGTCCAAAAGCACTTCAGTGAAAGGGTCGATTGCAAAGTAAGAGGGACAAGAAAGGTCTCAAGGCTGCTCTGCCTTTGTACCATAAAAGGAGGAATAGAACCAAAACAGATGAATCAGTACATTAGAGAGTGTGGCCTCCAGCTGACCCCTCTGCAGCTGCAAGGAATTTGGGGGAGTACTAACTAATCACTGAGGCATGGACACATATTGCCCCTTGTGTCAGCCACACTGTTCAACAAACTGTCAGCCTGCATGTCCTCTGAGACCGTGGCTTGTTCCAGCAGCCTGGATCTGTCTGATGGCAGAGCCAGCTGGCCTGCTCCTTCTGATGGACACCAGCCATGACCTGGCCAGCCTGTTCCATCTGGTAAGGGCCCCACTTCTCAGAAGTACCCCCTCCTCCACCAATAGCCGTGGCTTCCTCTACCACAAAGCAATGAACACATGTTTCACTTAGCAACTACTGCACAGAGTCAGCTGTGAACCCCTGATGGGGGCTGCACTGTACAGGAGACGAGAGAAGGAGCGAGGTGTGTTTGTGTTCTGAATATGCATGCTGAGTGATGGGCGGTGCTGTGTGCTGCAGCACAAGGTAATGAATGCACAGGGCTGGATTCTGAAATTGAGAATACTTCCTTGGGCATGGCAAAAGTGTCACTTTCCTGCACATGTGATGGATGAGCAATGTAGTTCAGTAGCAATACTAACTCACACATCCTTTGGAACTGTTCCTCTTTTTCTGCTGGCTTCGGTCTCCCTTTCTCTCCAGTCACATGAATGGAGAATATCCAGATTTGCAATGACCCTTCCATTTGCAATCATGTAAGTTTTGTATATGTAACCAGAAATGTATGCCAACAAGGAGCCATCAATCACCTTTGCAAACTACAGCTGAAAATCAGTGTTTCCTGGTCTCTGCTCCCTTCTTCCTAGTGTTTACAGATCAACTGCAGTCAGAGATATTCAAGCTACAGTTTCAATGGCGCCCTTTAGATGAAAAGATCAGAGGGAGCCGACCGGTGGAGTGCAGTACATTAACTGTCAATGTACGGAGTTATTCGAAAGAAAAACTTTTTACATGCAAAATGGTGATATTTTAAAACCAACCAGTCTGCCCGCCACTTCCTGTTCTGCACTAAGCCACAATGTCCTCTGTCACCGCTGGCTCTTTATCTAGTTGTACAGGGCGTAGAACAATTCCGCTTTCACTGCCCTTAGCCTGTACGCCCGCTGTGAAGGAACCCACTACTCTGACCTCTATGCAACGACACCTGTGGCATGATCAAAATATCGGGGAGCCAGTTTTTACACTGATTAGGACATTTCAGTCCTGTGTTCGAACACCTAGACTGGTATTTACATGTGTAAATTCCTATGCCACAGAGTTCACTATTTTAGAAGAACCCAGTATAACCTGAAAACAGTTGTTTACCAAATCAAGTGAATTTGATCTTGAAAACATTTTGATGACCTGTAAATTCAAAGATGGACACAAAGAAAAGGCTGCCGCATTCCCCACTCCAATAGTAAACTCTTACTTTTTCTGTGAAGAAACTCTGCCACAAGGGCTGCTACATGGACATAACACATGGCAGCCTGCAAAATACAAAACAGGAGCAGTTATAGTGTCAGTTGGACTCTCTGCCTCTCCCACACCACCTGTTTCCAGTGGAATCTGACAGATTACCTCAGAAAAGTCTCCATTTTTGACATGGATCTTTGCCATGCTGTCCAGCCATGTTTTCCTGAGCTCTGGGGTACTAGCATAGGACTTGGCTAAGCTGTACTGTAAATCGATCAACATTTCAGGGTCCTTTTCGTGTTCTTTCATTTGAGCAGTAGCCATAAGCACGGTACGGATTCTCTTGGTCAAATCTTTGACTTCTGAGGGGAAAGCAGTTGCCTGGCACAAAACAAATCTAATTAGAAGCAAACACAGAAATAAAGATGTTCGAGGTTTTGTCACAGAAAGACAGATGTCAACCCTTCAAGTCACTCAGCGTGCAATGGATTTAATTACTATGTAGACTGCACGTAGCAATTTTCACATGCAAGATACAGGAGATGATGCTGACTGGACTTTTGATACATTAATCCTATACTGTGCCATTTTGTTATGCAATCAATGCATTTCACCTTGGGCCTGCAAATCCTCTTGTTCAGGGTCAAAGTGCAACTCTTACTTGAGTTGCTCATTTAACAGTAGCCAAATGGACTTCAGTGGGACTACTTATGCTTACGTACCCTACTGGATTGGCATGTGGGTGAGCAAGTGCTACTCAGCGTGAGTACAGGCTACAGAATTGGGCCTTCAATCATTCCTGAAGTATTTTTCACTTCAGTCAACGCCTGCCTCGCTTGTTCGCTGTCTAGCGTGGTCTATTGTACTAAAAGTGTGCGCAGTACGAAAAATATGTGAAGTAAAAACTAGAAATAAACAGACATACTCCCTTCCCTGTAAAGTGTATGACTTAAGGTCCACATGCAGGGCCACTCCTAGCCATTTGGGTGCCCTACGCAGCCCCCCTGCGGGGGGGCTATGTTGGGCCCCAGGCCTCCCTCCCCCAGGGCCTGGGTGGCAGGAGCTGTGGGGGGCCACTTTTGGAGGCCCCACAGGCCCAGAGTGGCCCTGGAGATTAGCTGGGGGTCAGTAGCAGCCCGCTCCACTTTCCTCGCCCCGGCCCCAGCCATGTCGCTCAGGGGAGGGGATCCCCCACTCACCGGCAGAGGGTTACAGGAGTAAACAGTATAAATACATAACAGTCAATCTTTAAATACGATCTCTGTGTACATTTCCCAGACCATGTACTTGGCGGTGGTAGTGCAAACTTATTGTTTGTTTTAATTCATCAAACTTACCTTCATGGGCCTGTCACTGTTTGCAAAGTTATTAATAATGGATAGCGACTCCTGGAACCTCGATCCTCCATTTAGTGCCACATCTGCTATTAACTGGCTCACTGCAATTATTATCTGTTGGAAAAGGGACAGGTTCTCATCCATGTGCTTTGTTGTCACAATTGTATAAAAAGACATTTGTGGGTCAAAACTTTTTCAAACAGAATTAATACAATTAATCCACGTCTGCGACTGCTGTGACTTCCGCAGCGGCCAGCGTGGCTGACCCCAGGGCTGCCCAAGCAGCTGCCCTGGAGCCAGCCGCACCAGCTGCTGCTGGAGAGGCCTGGGACCAGCTGCACCGGCTGCTTCTCTGGTGGCTCTGGGCAGCTGGCCCCAGGGACTGCATGAGCAGCGGCCAATGTGGATGGCCCAGGGGACCACCTGAGCAGTGGTCCTGGGGGCAGCGGGGGCAGCCGCAGCTTGGTGGCTCCTGGCAGAAGTCCTGGGGGCGGCGGGGGCAGCCGCAGCTCGGTGGCTCCTGGCAGAGGTCCTGTGGGCGGCGGGAGCAGCCGGCGCTCGGTGGCTCCTGGCAGAGGTCCTGGGGGCGGCGGGAGCAGCCGGCGCTCGGTGGCTCCTGGCAGAGGTCCTGGGGGCGGCGGGAGCAGCCGGAGCTCGGTGGCTCCTGGCAGGGGTCCTGGGGGCGGCGGGAGCAGCCGGAGCTCGGTGGCTCCTGGCAGGGGTCCTGGGGGCGGCGGGAGCAGCCGGAGCTCGGTGGCTCCTGGCAGGGGTCCTGGGGGCGGCGGGAGCAGCCGGAGCTCGGTGGCTCCTGGCAGAGGTCCTGGGGGCGGCGGGAGCAGCCGGAGCTCGGTGGCTCCTGGCAGAGGTCCTGGGGCGGCCGGAGCAGCTGCAGCTCGGTGGCTCCTGGCAGAGGTCTTGGGGCGGCCGGAGCAGCAGCTGGCCCCCCGTGGTTTCCCCCTCCCTGGCAGTGGCCTGAGTGGCAGCAGGTCCCCCTGGCAGCTGGTGCTGTGGGCCTTCCCGCAGCTGGTGCCACCAGGGCTCCTCCCCGCCCTCCAAGATTCAGTCAGGGGTATTTGTGGTATAAGTGATTCTTTGTTTCTTGCCCGTGATTTGTCCATGAGTTTAATTAAAAATACCCATGATTACATTGTAGCCTTAACCATAACCGGTCTCATTTTCTTGTTTACTCTTCAAAATCTGAGGATTATTAAACCACAGGACGTAGTCCCGCTGTCAGAACAGCGCATTTTAGGACTAGGACTAGAACAAGCAGACTACAAATCCTAGGCAGGAGTTATTAGATGCTATGTTATATTTTCTCTCTTTTGTGATTTATCACAGCTTGTAGCCCATCTGCTACTCTGGCTGTTTTTATCATGACTGAAAACAACAATACAACACAAGCCAGAAACAACTCCCCAGAAGAATTCCTCCCCCAATCCACAGGCAGGACTTTTCCCACCTGACCATGGACAATCACCCCAGTTCTCTTCACTGGTCTCTTGGCAAAGAGGCGAGCCTTGCAAGCATACTCTGAAAAACAATAATCTCATCCATAAGGACCAAATTCTGAAATCACGATTTAGAACAAACTCCCAGGGAAATCACTGGAATCAATGGGATTTCTGACCAGATAAGGACTGCAAGATTTAGCCTTTATAAAAAAAGTCAAACTCCTTCTCAGACTCCCTGATGAATAGGACAGGCTGAGGTTGATAAATCCCCGTGATACCCAGGAGTTCTGGGTTCTATTCCTGGCCCTGCCTTTTGAGCGACCATGGGCAAGTCGCTGCCATGCTTGGTTCCTCACTTTCCCCAGCAATAAAATGGGGAGGGACGACACTGACCTCCTTTGTAAAGTGCTTTGAGATCTGCTGATGACAAGTGCTGGATGACAGCTAGGTCCTAGAGTTAATATTTTAATCTCTCATGCTGAAGATCAGAGTCACGCGGGACACATTCTCTGTCTTTGCAGGACTCATACCTGGAGATTAAGCACTGAGGTGCACCACTGCGCAGCAGTTCATCTTTCACTGACCTGCAGGTGTGTTCTCAGAAAGGTTTTCCTTTTAGTGAACTCAAAGTTGTTCCTCATCAAAAGATACAGGAGTGCCGATGCCTCGTTCCTGGTGGAGGCTAGCTTCGAGGTGCAGCACTTCAGGACCTCATAGCACAAGGCTGCACACATGGTCATCCTTCCTTTGAAAAATGCTGAGGGAAACTTAACAAGAAGTGTGCCAATGTTAAAAACACACCCAGTACACACCCAGACACGCGCGCAAGCAGGGCCATGCTTTGTCTTCACGTCTGAATGCAAACAGGCCTAGACTGGTCTTTGGCTCCTATAAATACACATAGGAGTGAATTTCAGGGTCTTATTTTTAATTGCTGAATGTTTATAGAATGACTGAACTGTGTAACTCTGAAGACACACCAATGAGACACATCCTGTCCTAGGGAGCGTGAAATCTCCATCAGATCCCCCCAAATGGAGCTAGCAGACAAAGGAAGCCGTAGGCCAGGGAAGGATGAGGGTTAAAACAAACACAGACTGTTATCCTGAGGAGGAGGAAGTATATCGGAGCGGCAGGTAGGAAATTTGTAATCCAAGCAAATCTCTAAATAAGAGTGAATTGTGGCTGAAGCCTTCACTGCTGGCTGCCTGGAGTTGCAATCTGCTTCTTCCCCCAACTCACTGGGCCTGACGGTGGGAGCAGGGGTCAGGGCAGGGAAATGACCTGGAAGGAGGACAGGGGGAGGAGGGATGCATGCTACCTTCCAGCCCGCCACAAGGAAGCCTCAGCAGGGAAGCTTCAGCGATGAGGCGAGCTCAGGGGTGGCACAAGGACCTTCCTTGTGGAAATGGTGACGGCTACATAGTCACTGAAGAGTGGGCAGGATTTGTCCGTGGGCCTGGAACACACACAAGTGCTCAGAGTATGCCTGCCCTGCAGTCAAAAACCAGCCTCACAGCCGCAGCTGGCCTGGGTCAGCTGACTTGGGCTCAGCTGCAGGGCTAAAACTTGCCGTGTAGATGTTCAGGCTCGGCCTGGCGACCCCGTGAGAGGGGAGGCTCCCAGAGCCTGGGCTCCAGCCTGAGCCCAAACGTCTACTCTGCAATTCTTAGCCCCACAGCCCGGGCTCCGAGACTCGGGGCTGGATGGTTTTCACTGCAGCGTAGCCATGTTCTCGGGGGCATCGTTCCCCCAGACACCACAGAGATGTTAAACGCTGCCGTACTAGGTGACAAAGTGTCAGGGGTCTCGCCCAGCGAGGGTGCGTCTATGCAGCAGCTGGGCAGTGCAATTCCCAGGGCGGCTGCAGCAGCCCGGGCTAACCATCTGAGTCCACTCCCCGAGAGTCAGGCCAGGCTGTACTCGGGTGGGTAGCCTGACCCATCACCCATGCCACTACAGCCACAGTGCTACTTCTACCGAGCTAGTGCGTGTCCATCTACCCGCGTTGTGTCGCACCTGCCCGGCTGTTATGTAGATGCACCCTGCGTTGCCATCGGCATGAGCATTTTCAGCAGCTGATCCACCCCCTGAGGCCTCGGCCACTTCAGCTAAGCATAGCGAGCCAAATGCCCCGACTCACCCCAATTCAGGGGAATGCCACGGAGTCGTCTCTTCTCTTGTTCTTCCTAGCAGAGGAGGAGGGGGCACCCTGCGGTGTGCGGGTGGATCCGAGCGGAGTAATTTGCTGAGGGGATGGGGACTTGTGAGCGCCGTTAAAGGTTGTATTCAGTGGCCAGAATATTGGGCAGACGTTTAAAAAACGTCCATAAGGAAATGAACTGTGGGGATGTCACTGTGGAGCTCTAGGCTTTCTGCCGCCACATGATTTCTGAGCAACTTGCTCAGCTTACAGGAGGCTGTTTGGTTTATTTTTTAATTTGATTAAGTAAATGGTAATCTCAGCACCACCAGGGACTGTGACTGCATCACGGTATTATTTGTCAAAGAAGAGTCAACAGCCGAAAGATCACGCTAGGGACAGACTGAACCATTGGTAGGGGAGCTCTGATCTCCTCCTATGCCCAGGGCAGGTCTCTTAGTTGAGTTGGTAATGCAAATAGTAATTATAGCAGCTTATAGTGAGTGAGACAGCAGATAAGCCTTACATTCATTGTCTTTGGCCAAAATCAACATTTTAAGGAAAAAAATTGGGAAAAAGAGAAAATAAACACCAGTGTAATAGTAAGGAGCTAACAAAATGTGTACATAAGAAACGACTGATTAAAGATCAAGAGTACTTGTGGCACCTTAGAGACTAACAAATTTATTTGAGCATAAACTTTCGTGGGCTACAGCCCACTTCATCAGATTAAAGATTAAAGATTAACTGCTGCTTACTGTAGCATTGCCCTCTTCCACTAGCAAAGGCAGGAGATCAACCACAGTTCAGGCATTTCTACTAGGCAGCTCCCCTATGATCAAGTTTACTCAACAGTTGGCTGAGAGGATTAGTGGGTGATGTATTTATATTAGGTATTGTTTCTGGCCCGATTCCACACACAACCTTGAGATCTGCAGGAATGTGTAGTCTTTGGCTGCCACAGAAAGTTCAGAGATTCTTTTCCATGTCTATAATACTCCTCAGTCACTCCTTGAGTGTGTCAGCTGTGGGAAGGCAGCTCTCAGCCAGACAAAGAGAAGCCATTCCCCCCAAAAGGGGGGAACTTGGCTGTTCCCATCTATGGGGCAGATCCTCAGTGGGTGTAAATTGTCCTAGAGCCACTGACTTCAGAGGTGCCGCCCCAATGAGCTCTGAGTGCCCGTCGGCAGAGGGACATCTAGATCCTCGTATCTGGAAGTGCTGAAGAAGTGCTGAGGGGCCCCCAGCTCAGCATGCTTTGGGCCCAGTGGGGTTCTGCCTTGCAGCACACAACCCACGGCATCCCTGATGCCCCACAGAGGGACACCTGAGCAACATCCATGGAGAAAGTACCTCCATGCTGGGCCTGAATAGACGAGTAGCCCAAGGTGCCCTTAAAGAAGCCAGAGAATTTCCCCTGCGCTGTGGGAAAAGCCTCCTGTGCCAGGCCCCACCTGGCATAAGGAGAGGGAGGAAGCATGCCAGGCCAGAGGGGTGAGACAGAGCTTGGGCATGGTGGAGCAGGGCTCTGCTACTCCTGACTCCACTGGCAGGAAGTTCTCAGGGACCTTTGCCAGTGACAACAGTTAAAGCTGCTCCCCTGCAGCTTCAAGTTGCAGCAAGGCCAGTGGACAAAGATTAGGGATTTGCAACCAGCTCCCCTTATCCCCACTCTCAGCTCCACTTGGACATAGTAGAGAATCAAGCCTGATGTGGATCAAGTGAATTAGCCCCTTAAAATACACATTTCCTTCATAATCCTTCTTTCTGGGACCACTCCCGAATAGGAGATATGTGTTTTATGTCAGCATTCTCCCCAGCAACTTGGGGCTGGCAGCAAGCAAGAGCATAAACAATTAAGAATAATTGATTTTTATTGAGTTTCCACTAAGGAAAGAAACAGAGCTTTTTCTTCCTCTTTTTTTTTTAAACAACTAAGCACAGCGTGAGCTCTGTTTTCTTGTGCCAGTTCTGTTCTATGTCTCTTCCCGGTCGTGTTGCCAATTTGAGTTTAGTATAGAAGGGAAGACTTTTGAGACAACAAGCGATAAAATGTATTTAGTGGGGGGGGGGAAATTAAAAAGATTTTTTCCCTAACTACTACCTTTACAAACTCCCCATGACAGGAGGCTCTTTCCTGCTTCATTACCATTATCTCTGCGCTAAAGGAGGTGTGTTAAAGTAGGAGGTAACATACGCATACAAGTTGCATCAGAGCTACAACCAGAATACACCGTAGCGGTAACACAGTTACTGGTGAAGGTGCGCAAACCAAAACCAGCATGCTGGGACTTTCAGATCCCATAACAAGTTTGCAAACAGAAAAGCCAACCTTGTACCTGCCTTTTAGAGACAATTGCCATGGCCACTTTAGAGTCACTCTGCAGTTAGAAATGACCTTTAAAGTCTAACACAGGTAGGACAAGGATGCTTGGAACCCATGCGGTTACAGCTCGCAGAGAAAACACTTCCTTGCAGATACTATCTACTGGGTCTGTATCTCATTTTACAGAAGCAACATATCACAGGGGAAATGAGAAAACTTCACTAAAATGATATTGCAAGTCTTTGAAAATATATCAGCCAAATTCAGCGCAGGTGTAGATGGTCAAGACTCCACTGAAGTCAACGAGTTGCCCTCATGGACACCAGCAGGGAACTTGGCCCACCGTAGTTTTCACTTTGCTTTGGAACTCCTGGGCATAAGGCCTTAGCTCCGGGCTAAGTCTCCGGGAGCTCGGGGTCTTGGAATCTCGTAAGGAGACCCAGCAGGGCGGGTGTGGATTTGCCTGTTCATTTGAACTGCATAACAATTGGCGGGGAAGGGAGGAAGTTGCTGTGTTCAAACACAACCTTGGGCTGCTTTTGTGCAGAACGGAACTATTGGAATGTTGAAAAAGCTGCTGGAGAAAGTGAGTGCGTCGCTACCTCCCATAGATGCAGCACGTCCCGAGTGCTAGTCCCACCTTGGCGGCTAACTCGTTTTAACGCTGCCTGTTGGCACAAATGCTTCAGGGAAGAGCAACATTTTGGTGGGACTGATACTGAGCTCTTACAGGATCCAGGGAAAACCGCAGAGGTCAATGGACTGACTTCAGAGTCACACTTGTCCACCGCCAGAGTCAGGACAGCCTCTTTAGCTCCTGGTGAGGTCCCCTGGTATTTTACCCAGCTGCGATGAGTGTCAGTACATTGCTGACCGCTGTTTAAAGTTAGACAACTTCGTCTGGCCCTGCTGATCCATTACCTCCAAGCAGCGCAGGCCGGCAGTGAAAGTGAGGCTAGGGCTGTCCATCCATCCATCCCCCCCACTGCCTGTACAAATTCTAACCGGAACCTTTAAAGCTGTCCCACCTACCCAGGGATATCTCGTAACTGTCAGTAGGGGCAGGAGCACAGTTTAAAGGTTTGGGGGCACAGGACCGCCTCATGTGTCACCTCTGCACCTACCTTGCTAATGAAAGCTCTCAGGGAAGCGAAGACGTGCTTCAGAGCTGCTTCTGACTGCCCGTTTTTGAGAAAGGCGAGATGAATATCAAAAACCTTTTTCATGAGTGGATTATGGCCGTCGTTGTTTAAGAGTTGGTTCTAGAAAGCAAGGAGAGAATTCATTCTGCAGAAATACCCAGCGTGTGCACCTCAAAAACCAGTTCCCTACCTTTCGTAATGGTTATTCTTCGAGATGTGTTGCTCACGTCCATTCCATTCTAGGTGTGTGCGCACCCGCATGCGTGGCCGTCAGAGATTTTTGCCTTAGTGGTATCCATAGGGTAGGCCGTTGCGCCCTCTGGAGTGCCGTTCTCATCCGTCGGTATATCAGGCACCACCAGCCCTACATCCTCTCAGTTCCTTCTTGCTGGAAACTCCAACAGAGGGGCAGGAGGGCGGGTAATGGAATGGACATGAGCAACACAAGTCGAAGAACAACACTTACAGAAGTTAGGTAACCGTTTTTTCTTCTTCAAGTGCTTGCTCACGTCAATTCCATTCTAGGTGACTCACAAGCAGTTTCTACGGAGGTGGGCTCGGAGTTCACGGTCTTGCAGCTTGCAGCACTGCTCTGCCAAAGCCAGCATCCTCTCAAGCTTGCTGGGTAAGCACGTAATAAGATGTAAAGGTGTGGATGGACAACCAGGCAGCGGCCCCGCAGATATCCTGAATCAGCACCTGGGCCAAGTGCCTTTCATCCTGTCTGCCACCACAATGAACAACGTTGACTTGTGAAATAGCTTAGTATTGTCCATGTAGAAGGCAAAGTGCCCTCCTAATGTCCATGGCATGCAACTTGCACTCCTCTTCCGATTTACGAGGCTTCAGAAAGATGGCAGGTAAGCATATGTCCTGGCCGGTATGAAACTGTGAAACTACCTTGGGCAGGAACGCTGGATGTGGCCACAGCTGGACCTTGTCCTTGTAGAGCACCGTATTGGGTGGCTCAGAAGTAAGCACCCTGATCTCAGAGGCCCTGCGGGAAGACGTTATCGCAACCAGGAACAAAACCTTCCAGGAGAGAAGAAGAAGAGAGCAGGAAGCCAGAGGTTTGAAGGGGGGGACCTGTGAGCCGTGACAGCACAAGGTTGAGGTCCAAGGGAAGGGACGAGATCCCTGACGTGCAGGTAGAGACTCTCCAGACCTTTCAAAAACCATCATGTCATGAGCGAAGACTGACCTGCCCTAGAGCAGAGGGTGGAAGGCCAAAATAGCGGCCAAGTGGACTTTGATTAAAGACAGGGACAACCCCCAGAGCTTGAGGTGCAGAAGATAATCCAGGATCACCTGCAGCGAGGCCTGCTCGGATACCCTGGTCCAAGGTCCAGCATGTGAACTTTTTCCACTTGGCCAGGTAGGTCACTCTGGTGGAGAGCTTTCTGCTACCCAACAAGATCAGTTGGACACAGGCCCCTGAAGTAGAAGAACTGCTAACCCTTGCTAGGCAAGGGAAAGGTGCTCCGACTAACCACCACGGGTGGTAAGAAGGAATCGAGAGGGTGTAGGTCGGCGGTGCCTAATATACCAACACCTGAGTGCAGCATTCAGGAGGGCGCCACAGCTGACCCTACAGATACCACTACGGCAAAAATCTCCGAAGGCTGCGCACATGGGCGCGTGCACACCTAGAATGGAATCGACATAAGCAAGCACTCAAAGAAGAACTGTAAGTGACTAGGATACCCATGCATAACAGAACATACCATTTCTTAAGCCAGACAAATAATAGTTCTACAGCGACTTGGGTAAATAAGTACAGACACACGACGGTAGAAAAATGGGAAGTCATCCCAGAGCTATACTATTTGGTCAGAGATTTTATTTTCTACACTAGATAAAAAGTCAAACGATATTACCACATTTGCAGAAGTAACTTCAAAAGCTGAGCCACTTATCTGTTACCTCTCTCACCGCAGCTCTTAAAAACATAACAAGCTTATATCACAGACACCCTGTTACAGTTGTGTAGTACTTTTTACACAGGCTGGGATCTGGCCCCAGAGAAGTAGGTGCTCTCATTTGACTAACTGCACAAAGCACGGGCAATACTGTCTGTGAGTTTTTGGCTTTTACTATTTGTTTGAATTCCTAAACACGCCTACTAGCAGGATACACTTACTTATTTTATTGAACTAACTCTGTCAATAAAAGTATAAATGCCTAAGACTCAGCTCGGGTTTTCTTTTTTTGCACTATACTTCCGTGTGGTACATCTTTATGATAGTGAGCACAAAGGAAAAGCACATGAACACGGGAGAGCGTTCAGTCTAACACAGGGTTTGCAAATCGACACTGTTTTGGGGGTCTGCAATACACCAAAGGACAATGGTGATTTCAATGCTCACCTTGAAACAGTGGGTGAAGAAAGAAATGGTGTCCAGGACCGTTAGGGAAACTTCTGTGGCCGTATTGCCTTCCAGTAAGGCCTGGTGCACAATGTCTGCTTCGGAGGTGCCAGCATCTGGGAGCAGGAAGTAAAGAAAAGTGATGGAACCCTCCAGAACAATGTGCAAGGGTGGTGCTCAGGCACACACGGGGTTATAACGCCAGCTCTCCTGAGGCCTAAGCGCAGCAGATACTCTCCTTACCCACGGCAGACAAGGGCAGCGGCGTCACCACACAGAGGGAAGCTTGTGAGTGGCCTCTTGCCACCTCCCTTGGCCCCCAAATCAGATGCAACGCGACATCCCCACCCATCAGCTGCCTTCTCCAAGCTGGCTTCCTGGAGCAGACGCGGGGCAGGCTCTCTCATGGGGGAGGGGTGGCATTCACCCATGGGAAGAAGGGCCAATACCCCACTTAAATCCCACTGAAGCCCCGTTGGCATTGCCCTCGTGCTGGGACTCTGCACGGGGCGAACACCACGCAGGGCGCAGCATTCCTGTCTGCTCTGCTCTCTCACTAGCAGCAGGGCACCATCTGTCCCTACCGGCAACCAGGAATTGGAAGCGAGATCGGAAGAGGAAAATTCCATCTACAGACGAAACAGGGGTGATTTTTAACACACCCTTTGGCATGAAGCCCCACCACGCCCCACAGTTCAGGGGGCTGCAGGGAAGAGAGGGGATCAGTGTAAAGATGCAAAGCCGAGCAGCCTGATGCAACCAAAGGGAAGTGTCGTCGCAAGTGGCAACACGCAGTGGTCGATAAAATGACATTACCAGCCCCGTCTCCGTACATACTGTGATTGAGCGTAAATGAACTTTCCAAGCTGCTCAGGTGCTGCAGCCGGGCCTGCATCAGGCCGGCTCTGCTGCGAAGGGCAGGCATTGTCTGTGATTTCCTGTCCACTCCGACGTGCTTTGATAGCCAGGCATCGTGAACCCTGAAAGGAGAACCCAAGATGCAGACTAGGATGGGCCTGTGGCACTGGGCTGGCATCACCATTGGAGCGTGAAGCAGGGAGACCCGAGTCCAAACTGCTTGTCAAGCTCATGCCAATACCAAGCAGGGCTTAATGTGGTACCTGGAGCAGGCAACAAAAAACCACAAGGACAGCCTGTCCCTGCTGGCCCAACGGAGCACGGTGCCAATTAGCCCCAGCGGCGGGTCTGTCCCTCAAACTCTAGCATAGCCAGCAACGAAGGGGCTGCTTTGCAGCACCTCTGAGAATCAGGCCCCGAGCCAGACTTGTGAACTGAGACCCACCACTTGTCTTTCAAAACTTGCGGCTTCACGCTAGCAGAAAGCTATAAAAATAAATCTCAGTGAAGGGCTGGCGGGGTCAGAGAAACGGCTGGGAAGTTGAGCTTTACCAGTGAGAGCTGAAGTTGCCCTCTGCTGAGCCGGAGGAAAAGAGAGAGCACTGAGAGAAGTGTCACTTCCCTCCCCTCTTAAAAGCAGAAGGGAGCTCCCCACTTCCTCTCCCTGGCTCCCCAACAGCTCCCTCTCCCCGCACTGGATCCGAGTGCTCCCCTGCTCATTCTCATGTTGACTCCATGGGGCAGGTGGCGCGTGGGAAGAAACCACTAGCAAAAAGAGTACAATACCTGGCTATATTTCTCTTCCCCGCGTATCTGAAGTGGAATAAACAGACTCTAGAAAGAAAAACATTGTAAATGTCAGGAAGGAGACTGAGTGTTTCACTTTAACCAGTACACGTCTGGGTGTGTGGGTTTGGGTGTCTGTATTTTAACCCTGTGCTCAGTGTGTAGGCCCTCAGCCCCCCCAAACACACTCCTATCTACTCCCCCATCTGTGCTGCCAGACACAATAGAAAGTGAGACTGCGCTGGTATTTCCAGAGCCTTTGATGTGATCACCTTCTCTTGTTATGCAATGGAACGCTCTTTGCACAGAATCAGTGCCCATCACCGTCAGCTTGGCAGCCCGGCCTCACGTATCTAACACTGCTCCTCTCGGGCTGTGACCCTACAGTCTGCAATGGCTGACCCTAGATCATTCCTCATGTGAAGCAATATTATACAAACTACTTTTCTACCTCCTGGTAGGCTGCATCTTGTGTGGAACGGAGCAGCATGTACCGTGTACAGTGCATGGAGGGATGGTTTCATTTTACCTACATACGTTATATAACAAACGTATCACGTGCAATTCGAAGCATAGATACAATCTCCTGATACTTACTCCAGAAGTACAAGGACATTTATCAGCTCAGGGGGGGATATTTTGTTCCAATAGGTGAGAAGTGTATCTGAAAATGAAACAAACCTGCTAAGAATATATAACAACATTTAAGACCGTCACAGAGGGTCTTTGCAGGCTAAATCAGCCTGTGACCACTGGCCCGTGGAAATCTATCTTTGCAGCCACACAAGCATGTGTCTTTTCGTACTGGCCATTTGATTCTTCACCTCCCTGGAGGCCTTTGCCAAGCCTGCTCATCCAATGAAATGGTGCAGGGAGCTGCAGTGAACGTGTTTCCAGCCACGGAGGGGAACAGCCCCTAAGCTGCCCTCCTCCAGCAGTCAGGGTCAGACGCTCCCCTTCCCCACTAACGCATTTTTGAAAATGATGAAATAAGACAGAGCTGAGCAAGTCCGGGATCTGCCTGTCCCCCCAGTGATGGATGTGGTACCCGTGGGCTCGCCCTCTTTCCTGTGATGGGGGCTCCTCTACCGAACCAGGCTCCAGCTGGGATCCCTTCGCTCCCCCCTCAACTCAGCAGTGTGGGACGGGCCGGGGTTCGCAGCCCTTGATTCCAGTCTTAGGCCTTGGCAGCCCCAGCTGGCTGTGGGAGACAGCTGGGCTTCGCGAGGGGAGGCGCAGCCCTCCCCTCAGAAATGAGTTCACTTACTGTACATTTCTGGTAACACGATGAAAACCGAGGGTGCACAACCGGCACCCCCCCTTCTGTGATGCCCCAACACACCCTGCTGCAATATACAGCACAGAGACCACCCGAGCAATGGTGCTTTACCAGACCCTCGGCCCATGCTGGTGTCTGACTGGCACAGCCTGGGGTGGGGGACGAAGAGGGTGTCTAACTCCCAGCAGCCTCTCCAGGGTCCTTGCAGCACTGGGGATGCCCCCTCCTGCCCCTCACACTGGGGCCTGTCAGGTGAGGAAGTGTATGGCTGCTTCTGGTGGCCCCGCATTATTCCTGTCCTGGGGTAGATCCCCTCTCCTTTACGGCTGCTACACGCCACGGCACACGGGGCTGTGGTGGGGACCAGACCCATCTCCCTAAGCACACAGTACGGTGAGCGTCACTAACCTTCAGAGACCATTTTAATGACGTAGAGGTAGCACATTAGGAGACTCCTGATCTCATACTGGTCCAGCCTACTGTGATGGGACACGTTACTCCTCGTGGAACTTCTCCGGCTCTAACCACCACAAAGATACGTGTTAGAAAACCATCCCGAAGCACAGAGAGCCGGGTCCCTGCTTTGAATGGAGCCTAGGCTGCCCCCCATCCGAGGCTGCTTCCACCTGATGGCTAATTGGTGGCTTAGGTGAAATATGCTGGTGGCTGCAATCTGCGTGCTGGGGCGAGATGTTCCCATGTCACCCAAGCCACCGTGAGATCGGGCTGGAGCTGGCACTTGCCGGGGTCTCGGCTGACAGAAGGGGAATGCGGAATGAACGATCTCCGCCATGGAGCGAGCAGAATGAAACCGCACGCACCCTCTTTGCTCCCTGGGCTGGTCAGTTCTGGCTGAAGCCCCACACAGGTTTTTTTCTGGTTTGTTTTTTTTAGCTGGGCCCCAGGACCATACAGAATAGACAGACATTTTTAGTTTCTGATTTATTCTGGAACAGGCTAGGGGCATGAGTCACTGCACACACAGAATGAGCATCGCGCTGTTTGTATGTGCCAAATTCTACCTATTAAATCCACACGCCACTCAATGCTGGAAAACAGGAGGTGCACAGATGGCACCGGAGAACAGTGTACATACTACACTATGCAGCTGTAAAGACCTGCACCTCTGTTGCTGTAAAACTGAACCCTGGTACATCACGTCTATTAACAGAACTATTTTTTGGGTACTCTGAAAAACAAACCTTCTACTACTTGGAGGAGGACTCCTGGCTAACCAGGGTCCCTGGACAAGAATTGTGCCAAAACAACACTACTTGCTGCAAAGCAGAGCTGGATGTTCTCTTATGCACGTGTGTAACATGCGTAACACTTGGCTGAATAGGAATGGTTCAGTGCTCAAGCACTTGGCAGAACTGGGACTTCAGGGCTCTTGGTGGGGATACTGGATCTTCACCAGGCCCCGCCTCTCCCACGGAGAAGCTCTGCAGACTCCCTTCTGAGGATGCACTGGCAGAACCAGTGGCAGCTCCGAGAGCTCGCTCCTGTTGCCTTTTTAGTCACAGAGGCCAACGTTTTTAAAAGAGCATGTAGCAATTCCGCGTCCGCCCCAGTTACATGTGCAAATGCCTGCTGGTCACAGGAAAGCCGGGGCAAATCCCCAGTCTCTGTGCACGCAACTTGGGCTCAGGCAGGGAACTTGCATTCTTAAAATTTGGGGCCAGATTCTTCCCTGGGTCATTTGACCAACGTTATTTACTGTGAAGCGAGGTGGTGGCTGCTTTTTAAACAGAGCTGCTTTTCCTACAGCTGTGTCCTCTCCGCATCTTCTCCCCTGAAAGTGATGAGCACTGGCAGACAAACACCATGGTGCTCTGCTTTCAGTCCACCTAGAGAACTCACCAGGCCTTGGTCAAACGTGCAGTGACCCATGGAAACCACTGGGGATCTGTGCACGTGCATGTCAGTCACAGCACATGTGCATACCGGAGTAGAAACATTCCCTATGAATTCTGACTTTGACCTTCTATAAATCATTCACAGTGTTTTAGATCAATAGATTAAGGCACAATTAGATCATCTAGTCGGACCTCTATAAAACACATCTATCACTTTCTGTTTGCTTTAAAACTGGTTTGCAAGAGAACGATCAACATGGTGATTTTTTTTTTTTTGAACAGCCCAAATGTGCTATTGCTTTCTGTCATCCCACATGCATTACGTTTTCCCCGGTGTTGTACTGATCAGGAGAACCCGTTGCCCCTTCTGAACTCAGAGATCCTTTCGAGTCGTCTCTTTTCATACTGTGGCCGTTTGGAAGTGCTGTACCGTAGCCTAAAGGAAAAGAACAAACCCAGGAAGGCACAGTTAGCGACTACCTACCACTGGGAAGGGGCTTCATGAAAGATGCCTGAAGAGGTGGTACACGACTTGCAGAGAACAAATGGCAAGTGCACAAGTACTGCTGGAGCCACGACCAATCCAGAAAGAACTGACAGGGTCATGCAGAGTTTCGACAAAGACGTACAAACCTTTAAGAGGTTGTTTAACAGACTAGTAGTGTAATAATTAAGTCTCTTCCAAGCCTAATATTCTATGATTCTATGTTCTGGCCCAGATTCTGTTCCACTTACTCGCACTGAGTAACACATTATTCCACCGGTAGTCCCATTGATTTCCGTGTGAGTAAGGGTGTCAGGCTCTGCCTTTTGACAATTGATTTGATAACTGTTGAATATTAACAATGGATCAGTTCCGCCAGCCCTTTCTCACCTCCCACTGAACTGAGCTTTGGAAGGAGGACGGAAGAGTCTGGCAGGCCACCTATCTCCTGAGCATAAGGAGGGAAATCTATTCTCCTAATACGTCTTGTGGCTTCCCCCAAGAGCAAAGTCCTTTATAAACATTTAAGGAGAGTTTCCATCTAGCAATAATCACCCCTTGGAATGAGTAATCTCATTGGGTCCGATATTGATGCTTAGGCCACTGCAGGTAGGTCTACACTGCAACTCGAGAGGCGATCCCAGCCCCGAGAGGCAGACCTGCACTAGCACTAGAACAGCTGAAAAGGGCATGTGAAGCCTTGGCAATACTTCAGGCCTTCAGGGAGGGCTGTACAAACCCGCTGGGACCCTAAGCACAGAAACACACACGTCGCTGAAGCCTGTGTCGCCGCCTCTTGACTGCTGCTTTTAGCTGTGCTAACTAGACTGAATGTAGGGTGGGTACGCGTCCAGGAGCTGCACTCACACCTCCGACTACCCTGGCTACTGATTTCAACAGAGCTACTCAGTCGAAGCATGGCCGAATCTAGCCTCGTAACCTTAGTGTTACAAAGTCCCTCACAAAGGGTGGGCATACTATTGTGCTGGGCAAGGAAGGGAGCAGACTTCTGCCATTTTTAATCACTTAAAACTCTGGCCCATTGAAGACTAAGACAAGCCCACATTTGGTGTATTGTTCTCCTGTCTCCCTTCTCTTGCTATGCATTTGGAATAATACAGGGAAAGTGCTGTTTGGTTCTACCAGCTGCTTTTAGTTTGCACTGCTGATACTTTAATTACATTTTAACTAACTCATTTACCTGTATCTTTCTCCACAATCAGACTCGATCTGTTTGAAGGGGATGTAAAATTACATAACAACTCATCTCTCGATGCCTGCAAAACAACAGGAGATATGTGTGACGGAAAAGCGGTGTCAAAGTATAACAGCAACTACCAACTAGATCAGCGTTGCAAATTTGGGATGAAAAATATTTATTGTGACTACAAAGAAAAAAAAAAAATCTCCTCACTCACTTCTGCCAGGATGAGGATGAATACACTAGCAGAGTTGTTCAAGGAACAGTAAAGCATTTTTAAAAATGTTTTGTTAAATTTTTTTCTCCCCAAGATTTCTGTTGAAATGTTGGCCAGCTCTAAAAATTTGATATTTTACTTGCCAGTCTAAAAAATTTACTTGCCCTGAATAAATGGGCAGGGACAATTTGCAAGGCTGAGCTCACTCCGCGGCCAAGCTCAGATATGAACATGCAACTCCCATTGTAAATCCACGTCTGTGCGAGAGCGGGACTTGGTTTTACATTAACACATTACGATAACCCACTTTCCTCAAATAATGACACTTACATAGGGTAGATCTCAAAAGAATGTGTTATAAACTGCAAATGAAAGGGCAAAGCAATCTCACCTAGCAGTGCAGAGAGATTTATGTCAGAGTAGAAAAGGAATGTGAAATGAATGAAACAAGCGAGATCAAACTGGGCTATGGAAAAGAGAACACAGTTATTTGTTTATAAAGCAAAACTGAGCAGGCTACTGGCAGTACATACTAAAAACTTCAGGTAGGGTGATAGAGCTAACGGAATGGGGGGTTGGTCCCTGTGGGAAGATCAGGTCTAATGGAGCCAATTCAAGGGGGCAGGGCTACCCCTGGGACTAGAAAGGCCTGCCAGAGGCCAAGAGGAGGAAGAGTGGCTGGGGCAGGTTGTGCTGGGGGAGAGGAGTGGAGCTAACTCTGATGGTGGGCTCCTGGAACAAGAGACCAGGTGCCCAAGAAGGTAGCTCTGGGGCCAGTGTTCCAGAAGGGAAGCAAAGGTGACTGAGAACAGAGAACTGGCCGTGAGGCTGAAAGAGCAGGATTACCACAGACCCCTGGGAGGGAAGGCTGTGAAACACTGGGACGAAGGGCGAGCCAAGGAACTGTTTGTGTGTGGAGTGTGCTTATGTTCAGACAAATAAACCTACTTCAAGGAGGCTGGGTCTGGCAGTGAGTGCTTAAGCTAGGGAGAAGTCCTGCTCTGTCATGTATGGTGGAGAATGGGGGCGCCTCGATGGGCCCTGAGACAAGGGGAGAGCGAGGTGGATCTTTGGTGCCCAGTGAAGAAGGGAAAACGGCCTTGGATGGCGGCCGCTCTAGCTGAGCTAAAAATCCTGAGGAAGAGAACTGCCAATCCTCAGTGCACGTAGCGTTACTCACAGAATTAGACATGGCCGTGCAGGAGTATAGGGTGTCCCGGCCAGCCACTCGCTGGATATTCTCTAAGAGCAGTGCAACCAGTGGCAGATACAGCTGGGCTATTTTCGCCTGCTGGTTCTGAAAGACAATCAATAGCACAAACTGTTAAGATAACCACCAATCTCTTCAAATGTGGGTGACACAGTTAAGCTCCTCAGCTTCTCCATGATGATCCCTGCTGATTGCTATAGCCTAGAAAGAGTTAGCTCCTGCTCCGTCACTATCTTTAATACGTTTATTCGCACAACACCTCTGGGAGACAGGAAATATTAATATTCCTCTTTTATAGATGAGGAACAGCAGGGATAAGTGACATGCCCAACATCACACAGGAAGTATGGGGCAGAACAAGC
The DNA here is from genome assembly GCF_016161935.1 of Mauremys reevesii. Lineage (NCBI taxonomy): Eukaryota > Metazoa > Chordata > Testudines > Geoemydidae > Mauremys > Mauremys reevesii. The sequence goes on from NC_052631.1 coordinate 100,447,413, forward strand.
AATTGAACCCGAGTCTCGGGCTGCACCTTAAGCACTAGACCATCCTTCTTCTAAACAAGAGAGGCCTGATTTGCAAGAACACGGAGTACCCAGTAAGTGCCACTGAATTAACGAGCTGTGGCTTTTGTTCCCTTATCTTGCACTGAGAAGGGACAGGGAGCTTTTCCTTGATCTCACTGATTCTTACAACATGACTTGCCAACCGCTGAGCATTGCGGCAAAGAGTTTCTAAGCTACAGAAGTCAACAGAGATCAGCAAGAAGCAAAACAAACTGATACCAAATGCTGACTCCTAATTCCCCCAAAAGAGAGGAGTTACGCTGGCAGAAATCCCGCATCTCAGAAGTCACTGGCGGGAAAGTCATGGGGAAGCAGAACAATTCCAACATTTAAAAATGATTTACCATAAAACTGCTGGAGTAAGAAAGGCACCCTAAACACAATGTGGGCATTTCATAGATTCATAGACTTAAGGTCAGAAGGGACCATTATGGTCATCTAGTCTGACCTCCTGCACAATGCAGGCCACAGAATCTCACCCACCCACTTCTGTAACAAACCCCTAACCTATGTCTGAGTTATTGAAGTCCTCAAATCGTGGTTTAAAGACCTCAAGGTGCAGAGAATCCTCCAGGAAGTGACCCGTGCCCAACGCTGCAGAGGAAGGCAAAAAACCTCCAGGGCCTCTGCCAATCTGCCCTGGAGGAAAATTCCTTCCCGACCCCAATATGGCGATCAGCTAAACCCTGAGCATGTGGGCAAGACTCACTAGCCAGCATCCAGGAAAGAATTCTCTGTAGTAACTCAGATCCCAACCCATCTAACATCCCATCACTGGCCATTGGGCATATTTACCTGCTAATAATCAAAGATCTAATTTTGGCAATTAATTGGCTATCCCATGATACCATCCCCTCCATAAACTTATCAAGCTTAGTCTTGAAGCCAGATATGTCTCTTACCTCCACTGCTCCCCTTGGAAGGCTGTTCCAGAACTTCACTCCTCTAATGGTTAGAAACCTTCGTCTAATTTCAAGCCTAAACTTCCTAGTGTCCAGTTTATATCCATTTGTTCTTGTGTCCACATTGGTACTAGGCTTAAATAATTCCTCTCTCTCCCTGATATTTATCCCTCTGATATATTTATAAAGAGCAATCATAGCCCTCCTCAACCTTCTTTTGGTTTCAAACCAAACCTCACCCAAATCCTTTTACCATAGTGTGAGATTGACTAGTCAGAAAAACATCAAGCTGCCTTAGAGTAATAGAGATTAGTTCTCTCTCCAGATTGCTGCATATTTAATACAAGGATGCTAAATTAAGTCCTAGTCCAGCAAAGCACATGCTTAACTTCAGGTAGCCCATGGCTAATCACATGCTTAAGTACCCGGTTGGATCAGGGCCTTATCACCTTAATGCTCATTATGGCTAAAACCAATGGGAATAACTAACTGAAGATTAAGCTATTTCCATCTTGAACTTTCCCCATAACACAGTGTCAGTTATTCAGAACCGGTCTTTAAACAGTGATAAAATACGAATGAACTGTTCAAAACCAAAAGTTTGTTGTGTGTCTTTGCATCGAACCCAAAGACACGCTGAATCATCAGTAAAGTCATGTCTTACCTTGTGCTGGTATCTATTGTCAAACGCATGCTTTATTAACAGATTCTTTAATACAGTGATGGCTGTAAATCTGATATCATAATTGTCCTGCAGAGCAAGAGCTGTTTCCCTCAGTAGCATCCCCACCAAGAAGTGATGCCTGCAATACTCATCGGTTAAATTGTATTCAAGATTTACATCTGCAACAAAACAGAAAAACACTGAACTGTGCTCGCCATATTTTGTTTTAGGGAAAGAAAACACAATCATGACGTATTTGTAATACAGATCCCGCCTCCTCTGTAAAGCACTCTCCTGTCGGTGTGATTCAGTGACTATGAACAGCCCTGTAGCTTTCGTAACCATTATTCAATGCAGCAACGTTTTGATTAAGGCTGAACTGACCAGGGGTTTTGCCCACCGACTTCAATCACATTAAAGGACACAGACACCCACTAGCTCCTCCGGTTTAGGTTCAACATTGATATTTGCTTCTCTCTTTCATGACAATGTTTTGGCAGCGCTGGAGCTAAAGGTCCTCAGAGATCCTTGTTAAATTTACCTCTCTAGGGCCCAGTTCAGCGGCGTTTTACTGAAGTCCTAGAATCACAGAGAACAGAGACGGAAGAGATTTGCCAAGACCCAACAATATTTAGCGCCTGGGGACTAGCCCACTCGCAGGGTTATAATAACGACACAGCATCTTTCTGGGGCTGTTTATGCGACTGCGAACTAACAAGCAAGCGAGAAGCTCACGCCCTGGAGTGAATGCGACACTCGGCGGGGGATGGTGAATGGGTGGTGGAACGAGAGACATCATGGCAGTGATGCCTAGTTTCAATAGGCCACTTGGCACAGCGGCTTGGGAAGGGATCTGCACACCGAGTCAGGACGCTGGTTTATTTTGCATCCACAGTGGCAGCACTGCCTCCTTCAGCTCAGGTCAGACCGCAAAGGAAAGGGTTATAATACTCCAGAGTCCCAATACGCAGGCGACAGCTTCTTGCAATTACCGTACAAGATCAAACTGCAGGAAGAGCTAAAACATACGGGAGGCACATGAGGCCACACCTCACTGCCCAGCCCTGTCCCTGCTGCTGCATTATAACACGCCCCCGAGGGCCTGGGGAGCTAACCGGGAGGGGGTTTAATGCCCTGCTTGCCAGGAGCTGTGATGGCTTCACCTCTGCCAGCAGACACCTTTTGCTATTCCCGACACATCCTCTGCAGCACGGCCACCAAGGAGCAATGCAGCCCAGCATTTCACTGCTGAGGGTGGTTTAACTTCACCAAGGCCAGCTCCTGTTGTGCTCTCCCCTAATGCACGCCCAGAGTCTGCATAGTCCGCAAGCTCCCAGTCTCGTGGACATGACACAAGTTGCGTGGCCTTTCCCCAGAACGGACAGCCACCTTGTTCTTGGCTCAGATGCCTTTTGGAAACTCCCACAAGTGTGGAAGGCTCCCCTGATACACCTGGTTAGGCCTAGGGGGTCTAGACAGCTTTGAAAATCCCACACTAAATTTTCCAACAGCTGTGTCATGCTGCTTACAGAAACAATAGATATTTTAAATTCTGCTGATCCATATCATCCAATACAACGTTAATTGAACTGTGAATTCTTGATTAGGAGAAAACAGAAAGCAAGCTGGAGAAGCTATCTAGCATTGATTGTTAACTGTTTTAGTAAAAAGTCTACGTCTATTACACAATATGGTTATTTCAGTTAGTTGGGTGCAAGCAAGCTAGTTGATTTAAAGCTGCGTATTTAATTTGACATTAGCTGATTCAACGATCCCAGTCGAACCTACCTACTGAAGTGAACCGTTCCACAGCAAATGAAAAAAAATCTAATTAATATGTAAAAAGAAAAGGAACAAATAAAAATACAGCAAAACTGAACAGTATTAAGTAATCCTGCCCTCAGCCTTGGGCAGGGGACAGTCTTGATGGTGTTGTTACACACTGTTAGCACATTAACAATGAAGAGTCCGGTGGCACCTTAAAGACTAACAGATTTATTTCGGCATAAGCTTTTGTGGGTAAAGAACCCACTTTGGGCATAAGCTTTTGTGGGTAAAGAACCCACTTCTTCACACATTGTAACTTGCGCTTTTACTAATCTGTTGTTTAGCTGGCTGACAGCGACCTGCAAAACCTGGCCAGTGTTAGTTCTGTTTACAAAAGCAGTGCCAAATTCTAGCTGCTGATGAAACACAGATGTCTTTCAGGAAACCTACAGGGGGAGGGAGGGGATGTGAAAACTGACTTCTCCTTATCCCTGCCCTGGAAAGCCACAGACAAACTGCTCTGAGATGCCTCAGAGATAATGGAGTGTGACTGAGGCGGGCATGGTCTGCATGCGATCTGTCTGTTCACGCCACGTCCCCTGTTCCCAGCCCTATGCATACTAGTCCTTTTCTAGCGTGAACACAGTACTAAAGGGGTGGCGTGAAGGGTTCTTCCCTTGGTTCAGATAACTCCATACGCCATGAACTACACCTGCAGACCTGCCCACTTCACCACGGACACGCCCCAGTATGCTCCTCTGCAAGGGCAGGCAGAATGGACATGTCAATGCTACTTCTATCGTGTGCACATTTGAGGAGGGGTCTGTGCCACTTTCTCACGTCAGCCAGATCCTGGTGACCGTGGTGAACCGATTCACACTCATTAACATATGCACTTTTTTTTTTAAAAGGAAGGAAAATGACTTAAATGGCAGACACTGGCAGCAGTGAACTACAGGGCAGGAGCTCAGTGGCTTTTAGTTTTTCAGTCTGAATGCTGCAAGTACACAGACGTATGTTAACCAAGTCAGAGCATCCCTGTCCTATTGCGTTAACCGTAAGCAGTCAGCAGACATCCCAGCCCAGTGTGTAATGTTTCCTCTCTTTCCCAGCCACTTCCAGCAGTGCATGCTGTTACACCGGGCCAGACGGACAAAAGGCCAGCTTTACGTGAGTGTGATGGAGATTAGTCTGGGCCAGGCAGCTCAGAGAAGTAAGTAATGCGAGAAAACAGACAGGAAGATGCTGATCTGTCCGCAGGCGCTCCAACTGAACACAGTTCGCCTTGGCGCTCCCTCGGAGGTAGGGCAGTGCTGTTATCCCCATGGGACAGATGGGGGACTGAGGAGACATCTATGCTGCAGAAAATCCCATGATGGCGAGTCTCAGAGCCTGCAGACTTGGGCTTGCAGAGCTCAAATGACAGCACTAACAATAGCCATGCAGCCATTCCCGCTCTGCTCTGAAACCCAGCAATGGGGGTAGGGCTCAGAGCCTGGGCAGGCACGTTTACACAGCTATTTTTAGTGCCGTAGCGCCAGCCCCGTGAGCCCGAGTCTGTAGAGCTGAGCTCTGAGACTTACCACCACGGATTTGTTTTTGTTTTGTTTTTCTCCAGTGTAGACATGCACAGAGACCCGGTCACCCATTGAACCAGCAGCACAGCGGGGAATTAAACCAGGTCTCCTGTGTCACAGGCTAGTGCCCTGCCTCTGGGAACAGCCATCCTCTTTGGGGATGGAGCTCGGAGGTTGTGGGAAAGGGCAGTTAGATACACTACATACAACGCAGTCACTGAACCCTGTCCAGAAAACTCAACGGGTTTATTTAAACGTAGGAAAGTGCTGACCAAGTATTGTCTGTAGTTACATGGGCCCAGGAACACAGAAGCATTCAAATTAAAATGGGGCTCACCGAGGGGCGTTACATAAACTTAACCACCAAGGGAACCCATCAAGGCCACCGAGGGAACCCACCACGGCTGATAAAGTAGGGCTCTCGCACCAGTTCAACAGGAAAGGACGTACCTTGAACTCTCTGAAGTTTCGGTTTGGCAAAGGTCATCGGTAAATTTAGAGGAATGTAATGCTCGTGATTGCAAATTGTTTGCAGAAATTCAAACTTGAATTCAACCAGTATCTGGATAAAAGACGTAAGATTTTAGTTTGAGTAGCTCATTGCCAGTTGGCACTCAATGTACTTCTTGGTCTCCACTTGTGGAGTTAGCACAGGAACGGGATTTGCACGATACCAGCTTGGTCTCAATAGTATCAGTGACTGATTAGGGCTGGTTTATGTCCTGCTTCCTGCCTCTTCTCTCCAGTCATTATAAGCCACCGTGACCTCCTGTCCTCTGCTACCCCGCTCTTTGTCTCCTCCGGTACCCCGCTCTTGATACCCTGGGCCTGATACTCCCTAGCATCTCTTGAGTTTGGTTGCTCCAATTCTCTCAGGTTGTTTTAAAATTTACAACGGTATTGGCACTCTTGGAGCACACGGAGATGCTGCTACACTTCGCTGATATTGCAGCAATTGTGTCCATCTGGCAGCCAATTACAGTGCAAAATAATTACTGCAAAGCTCTGTTTGATGCTGACAAATACCCCCCCACACACACACACACTATGCTATTTCAATAAATCCGACGCTCACCTTAGGGTCTTTGCGGCTGAATCCAGAAACGTAGTCATTTATCAAGTTAAAAATAAACCCTCTGTCCATAAACGTCAAGCAGCGCTGCAGAAAACACAGTGAAGCATGTCAGCAATCATTAGAAAAGAACGTCACCATCCTAAATCTTCTCTACACCCCAAGAGTCAATTCACCAAGAGTCCTGCTAAGAGTCAAGCCGTGTCCTTCTGCAGGGCTACTCAAGTCCCATGTGATCTATAAGACTTTTTTCTCTGAAATGTACTGGATGATCTCACTTCAGTCTCCAAGGGACATGAGAAACATTCAAATGAGAGAGTGCACACATTTAATCACAGCCGTGGCACAGCTGCTTGGCATGATGGCAGGCCCTACATTAAAAGTGGAGAGTCCCCATTGCTCCTTACCTGCTACAAAAGCTAACCATGACAGAAAGAGTCTGAGTCACGGAACGTGCAGAGATGACGCAGCAAAGCCATGTCTGCCCGGCTTGTGAATTCACAGCCTGTTCAGTGCTAGCTGCTTTTTATTTATTAAGCCTGGGAGAGAGCAGGAAATGACTGACCTTCAGGAAGTTGGCCAAGCTAAAGTTGACATTCCTTGACTCCTCGGGGATTTCACTGTAGCGAATAGTCACATGGGGAATTATGGCAAGAAGCAGTGAATGTAAAACATGATGGTAGGAGTCAGGAAACCGCTGGGCTCTGGGAAGCTGAAATCAAACACCACAGCGTACAATCAGGTCTGAGAGATGGGAGTCCATGTGAAAGCTCCCTTTAAGCATTCACGTAAAGAAATATTTAGACAGACACCAGAAAATGGTGCATCATGTGCCCCTCAAGTGGCTGGGACACTAGAGGAGAACAGCCTACTACTGCTACCAACTAATGGAGCTACTCCTTTAGCTCAAGTACAAGAGGTCTGTGCTGCACTGACCATAAGAAAAAGACCACAAATGTTTATAGTGACATAAAATTACAATGGAGGGGAAGTGGGGAGAGGGAAGAAAAAAAACTATCTGGCTGGGGTTTTTTTTTGGTTTGTTTAGAAAGGTTTACACATTTTGTTTGAGGATCCAGTTTGCAGAATAGCTGTCTGAATGAATATTGCGTTGTGACATCTCTCTTTGGTATGGGTCCTGGGCAGTCACGCTTACCTTGATTTTGTTTTCCTCTAACAGGTACATTGCCATCGACTTTGCCAGTGCTTCAAAGAAAAACCAGGAGTACTAGAACAAACAAATGGAGATCAGTTCGCTCTCCCAGCAAGATTGAGCTCATTGGTCTGAATCAAAAAATGCAGTCTTGTAATGACTGGAGGAGTAATACCGATGACAGTTTAAACCACGCGCATCCCTTCATGCATGTCTTAAATAAGCCTTTTAAACTGAATCTGAGACACAGATGTAAGGCGCTGCTCGTAAGTAGATTACAACTTCAAAATGCTTGCAACTATCACCCCCCATTGCACTCGGAGCCGAGCAGGTCAACCCTGACACTTGGACAGAGTCTCACTGAAATCAATGGGTCTCCCTCAGGTGCAGGAGTCTGCCTGGAGAAGATCCGCTTGCAGGATCAGGGGCTATGTCGTTATGCAAAGGCACATAGGAAGGGCCAGCTGACGTCACTGGGGCTGGAATGGGGGTAAGGCAGCGCATTACGGGGCCCAAAGAACATTATGCATGGGCAGAGGGAGGGCACAGAAAGGTACACGTTCCTAGGCTACAGGAGGCAGAAATGCAAAATCAGCACTGTAAGGAACACTCCCCCTGAGTGCAGTCTGGAAAGGAGCGAGATTGTATGTCAAATGAATGAATACGATTGCACACAGAGAAATCCAGGAGGTGCATCAGAGTAGGAATCAGTCACAGCTGTGTCTCCTGCAGGGAGAGCAGGGATCAGTGTCTGCTGGGAGCGGGACCTGGGAACAGATTACAAAGGCTCGCCCGGGCACGAGGCTCTGATCCTAGGGATGGGTTTGAGCGGACAGAAGTGGCTTTGTAACACGGAGCCCCGGACCTTTCCCCCTTTCTTCTCTGGCAGTTTACAGTAAATGGCCAGCTACCCCTTTACCTTGAGCAGCTTATTGATGGCTAGGAAATCTGCTGACTGCTTCAGCACTGTGGCCATTGCGGCGGCCAGGATTTCATGGGTCGTCTTTGCCTGTGAGGTGCTGGGTTTCTCTGCACGGAAGCCGTACTACAAAGAAACAGGGACATCGTCAGACAGTGCGGTGCTTGCTCGTGGTGATGAATTTTCCAGACCAGAGCATTGTCCTGACTGACCTTTATGAAGGACCGTAAGTAATGATCTAGTCCTTCCTCATGGCACTTGGACACGATGTGGAGAAGAACCCTACAAAAACAAACCATGGGGTTCTGCTCACTACAGAGCACTCCGTGACATGCAAAGGTGAGCTCATCCAGCTCGTGAACAGAGCATTCGGGCTTCGTCCTACTGCAACAGTAGCGTAACAGCCAGAGTCCCTGCGGCTGGTGTGATCAGACACACTTCCCAAGTGTGAGCCCTTGGGCCGTGGAGGAGGTTCCCCCCAGAGACATTCTAGCCCGACTGAATGCCCTCAAACTCTGTGGGGGTGAGAGAGAGGGGGCTAGGGCAGGACAGAAGCCCCCTGCCTTCTACTCCCAGTGTGCGCAAGCCTGCAGTGTTTGGTTAAATCTAGGGGCCCGATTCTCCTCTCCGACTGGTGGAAGTCATGAGGCTCTGCAGTGGAGCTGCACCAGTGTGTAACCCTGTGACAAGTGAACCAGGCCCCAGAGATGTTTAACTCATCACTTTGTTTACCTGCATTTTGACTGTCTCTTAGATTGCCAGGAGCAAAAGGTGGTTTAAAAAGCAACTTGACTATTCACTGCTACGCCTGGGGTTTCCTCTCTACAGCTCTCTCAGCTGAGGCCAGGGAGACCTGCAGCCCAGCCAGCTGCCCTCTGGCTTTCACCCCCTGGCCCAGAGCTACAGCACTCGGCTTCCAAACACTGCAGGGGAATTTTCAAATTCCAACACAAGCCAGTTTTCACTGGAGATCCAAGAAATGTGGAAACCTTCCCACTGATGCTGGGGTTTCTCAAGCCTATTTCTTCAAAATCTAAATCAACCCAGCAGAGTCCTTGGAAAGGGCCAGCTGATCACACCCACCCACATTCCTCCATGCACTGCGTCTTCTCCTCCAAATCCTTCCGCCAGGAATGCTCCACGTCTCTACTCCCAGCAACCCCTCCAGACCCTTTCCTCCTGAATGACGCTTCTGCAAGGGGCGGCGAGTTGTATGGGCCCGTGGTGCCCGGGCTCCACCAATATGAGAGCATGGGGGCCTGCCACCCCCGCGCACCTCCCCTGGAGCATCCCCCCGGCCCCACCTGCTGCCCCCAGGCAATTTGAAAGGGCCCCTCCCACCAGCACAACGGTGCTAAGGTGACTTCCTGCCTGCTGCACTTCACATCCCGGTGGCTCCTGGGTGGGGGGAGGGGCGCATGTCTCTGAGCGCTGCCCCCACCCCAAGCTGCGGCCAATTGGAGCTGCAGGGGCAGTGCCTGTGGGCAGTAGTGCATGGAGACCCCTCCGGCCCCCTGCCTAGGAGCTGCTGTCAGTGGCAGGTGTGGGTCACTTTCGGGAGCTGCCCGAGGTAAGCACTGCATCCCCACACCCCAACCGCCTGCCTCAGCCCAGACCCCACACCCAAACCCCCTCCCAGAGCCCGCCCCTTGCACCCCAAACCTCTGCCCCAGCCCAGAGCCCACCCCCTGCACCCTCTACTGCACCCCAACCCCCTGCCCCAGCCCACACCCAAACCCCCTCCCAGATCCCACCCCTGCACCCCAACCCACTGCCCCAGCCCAGAGCCCACCCCTACTGCACCCCAACCCCCTGCCCCAGCCCAGAGCCCACACCCAAACTCCCTCCCAGAGCCCATCCCCTGCACCCCCCCCCCCTCCCAGAGCTGTGCACTAAGGGGAATGAGACTTCATACATGGCGGTGCAGCGCTATGCATATTCAGCACGAGGTCTTGAACCTGGGGCTCCTGGGTCACCAGGCAACCGTCATATCCCAGCAACCATCCAGCATCTTGTTAGCAGGGGGTGGGCTAAGCAGGTAATGGAATCCCAGCCCCGCCAGAGGCCCCGCCCACAGGAGCGCCTGACCCCACCAGTTGGCCTAGCTGCACTATTTAAGCCAGAAAGAGGCACAGGAAGTTGGCTGTGCAATTGGTGAGCTCCTGGTTGGCTGCTACATTGGAGCTGCCTTCCAGTCTTGCCTGCTTCCCTGCCTCGTTCCTGCTTCCCTGACCAGCTCCCGGTTCCTGTCCCCCTTCTTCTGGCTCCAGCTCCAGCTCGGACCCTCAGCTCGGATTCTGGGCTTTCGCATCCAGCATTTGATTCTGGTTCTCACCCTCAGCTCCAGCTCCTGACTCCTACTCGGACCTCTAGGCCTGACCGCCCATGTCCCAGCCTGTAACAGGCAGTGCTAGATAAGTGATTTTTAATAAGACTAGACAATGAACCAATTCTAATTCAGGCTCTAGGATCTGGTGGGAAGTGACAGTTCAGAGTAGACCGGTGACTCCAGTCTCACTCAAACAACGTCAGGATCCTCAAGACAATTAGGGTCAGATTCTGCAACCTTTACTCATGTTGAGTAACATTTACTCCTGCCCCCAACAGGACCACTCATAAGAGCAAATTCTACCCAGCACAGCTCAGGAAGAACCTGGCCCCCAAAAAATAAAGTTTTGAAGCCAAGTAGTAAAATAACAAAAAGAGGGAAAATCCAATTCCCTGATCTCTGATTTCATCTCCAAATACTTTTTAATAAAAAAGGCAAGATCTTTTGCTAAAGCAAGCTGACTTCCAACTCTGTTTGTGGAGGTCAGCAAGATCTTTAATAGAAATATCAGTTGCAGGAATGCTATGTTTTTTTCTTTTTTTGGTGATGGAATGTCAGAATTCCTTTGAAAAAAATCTGAATTACAGCTTTATATTTATAGTGGAAGAAAGCCGCACTGGTTAGCAGACTCTTACATGGTGCAGTTGACAGCTACTTCATCCTCCTGGCTCACATTTGTGAGGACTCTGAACAGTTGCATAAGAATTACCGGTAGAAACTGTATCATCACTTGGCTCTCCATGGCGTGCAAACACTAGAACAAAGGTTCAAAACACATGGCTTTTAGCCTGATATGTTACAGATGTTGCCCTGTGTTTACTTTGCACAGAAATTTTTCACCAGTGCAGGCATAAATAAAGGCGAGGGCTTCCCAGTTGGAAAGAAAGGAGGAGAGGTTGGAATTACCCGGCCAGCTCCTCACACCAGTAAAAGCAGATAATTCCCAGGGCTCATAAATACTGCCCTCAGATGTGCCCCGACAGCCAGCGCTGTCTTGGAATGACTCAGCTGCCTTTATGAGAAGTCACATGCTTGCTCCGGAGGGCCTCATATATCCCAAAGATTCAAGCTGAAGTTTTGATCCCAACTCTCTTTTTGTGATTGGGGGAAAAACTTTCAAAAGCAACTCTGGCACTTCGGTGCCTAACTCCCACTGATGTGCAATGATACTCAGGCTCCCAAGTGCCTGGGTCCACTTTTGAACATGGGACTTAGGAGCTTTTGAAAGTTTGACCCTGTGAGTGAATATTTAAACTCACTGTCACTCGGCCATTCCCCAGGCCCACGTCCTTATTTAGGGACCTAAAGAAAAGTGGCCTCATTTTCAGAGGAGCTAAGCCCTGACTCTGACATGGACTCCCTCTACGACCGTGGCAATGTGACAACATCTCTGCCTCAGTTTCCCCATCTGTGAAAGAGGACTAACAATTGCTACTTGCCTATCTCAGGGGCTGAGGCTTCATTAGATTATCTTTGTAAAGTGTTTTGAACATGGAAACTATTATTTAAGTGCTCACCATTATTATTAAAGGTGTGATTATTTTTATTCCTTAAAACAAAATTTAGATCTATGAAATATAGCCAATGATTTTTAACACGAAGTGATCTACCTCTTTGCTATAGAATCACACTTGAAGACAAGTTCTTAGCATAAAGTTATCAGAAACGGTGAACAGAAAGTTTTTGTCCTGTTCAGAAGTTACTGTTTATAAAAACTTGGGCCTGATCCTACAACCCACCTTCAGATTTCAGTGGGATGACTCACCTGCGTCAGGATTGGAGTTCCTTTAAAATTAAAATTCAGTTCTGAGCTATCAGCCACATGGGCCAAATTTCAAGCTGGCAAAAAAATCCAAAAAACAAAAAATGCTCCACACTGATTAGAAATTGCTGCAAATAAGAGATTATGCTAATCCAGGGGCATCTTCAGTACCTACAGCAGCATGGAAGTATAGGTGCAATATAAAATATCATTACAGCTTTGGGAAATCATTGATGCCAGCTAGGTTCAATGTAGCAAATCCATCTGTGATATCAGGAAACATTCTGTGACTTATGTGCCTGTGACATCTGCCAGTCAAGAGAATTACTCCCTTGTTTACAGGAAATTGCTAGTATGAATGGGCACTATTTGGTCCTTTGCCACTAGAGGGTGCTTGGAAGCTGCACAAATGCCACTACGCTCACACCCTCATAAAAATCAGAACGAAAGTGAAAACAGCAGGGAGAATTTCTGAGCGATTCACGTAAGCAGAGGAGAGCACACTTCTGAACGAGCAGAACACCGGGAACGTTAACTCGGGGGAAGAAGGGCCTTATATCTCAACATGCGCTGTTCAGGATCACACAAGGATAGTGACCCTGGCCTCGTTCTAGTTTCTACGGGTCTGACCCAATTTCCAATGCCATCAATGGAAAACTCTTGGCAACATCAGTGGGAGCTGGGCCAGACCCGAATGGGTAGAGAGAGGAGGGTCCTTTCTCACAGGGGCTCCGCCGTTCCCACAAAAGCCTAAAAACGGACCCTGCCGCAGTGTGTGCCAGACAACTGAGCAACCAGTTCTCTGTGCTGCAGCGCAAGACACGTGGCACTTTACCGCTCGGAGTCCCTGCCTCAAGGTGTCTGCAGTATGAAGAGATAGGGCAGAGCAAGAAATGACATCAGAAAAGGGGCGGGGCTTCCATGACATCAGGGAAGGGCTGGAGTGGCTCCTAACACCGCGCACCGTTGCGTTTGGTGATTGGTCTCTCTCTAGCGTCTTGATACTTAGTTTAAGAACAACATGAAGTGGCAGGTCCCTGCAGGGAAGTGAAGGGTTTGCAGGACACCCGCCACACAGGGCTACCGAAGCTACACATGCTGCCCGCACCGTATGGAGCATATAGCGCAGAATCACTGCATCATGTGTGATAGTAACTAGGGCTTATATAGATCTCACTGTTAACTCCAGGGATAAGCCATTTACTTTCTAGGCTACGGGGCTGCTGACTCGTAGGTGTCCAGAGGTACCGATGCACATACTAGAAAGCATTATTGAGATCGATAACTCTGTTACTGTCCCACACTCGCCTTTAAAGCCCTATTTGCATACTCCACATGGAATACTTAGTGGCGACTGAGTGACTTGAAAAGCCAGCTGGGTGTTCACCGATGGACTGTAAAAAGGGTCAGGGAAAGACACTGTTCACCTTTAGATATTTAACAAGCTCTCCTGGAACTTCTTTAGCTCCTGCCTGGACCAGCTGGCAGTACTGGAAGAATTTGTGCAGGTGCAAGTCCTGAAAGAAAGATGAAAACAAACAAAATTCAATGAATCAACCTCAACTCTGGTCAGTCTTTCCTACCCCACATTTCCCAGGTCTGCAAACCTACCAAATCTATCTGCCTCTGCAACAGGCATGTGGCATAGCCTGATCTCAGCCCTGCCAGGAACTCCTCAACTGCCTGCCCCAAATCCCAGTTCCCTAGACCACAGCCTGGGCGGCACACTGCTCCCGGCCTTTTCAGATGCACACAGATGCATGGCCACATAACCACCCTCTTCAAACAGCTCCTCTGGCTCCCTGTTCTTTTCAGCATTAACACAAAACAGCGGCCTCAGTAGGCTTGTACCAATCTGCATCACATTGTCTCTTTCCGGCTAGCCCTCCCCACACAGTCTGCTCAGTGCCAGCCTCCTCCTGTCTCTTCTTCCAGTCCCACCACTGGTGGGGCAAAAGCTTTCTCCTCCTAGCTCCTGATATTTGAAACAGCCTCGCTGTGCCCGTCTGCTTCACTGATCCCCTCTGAAATCCCCTCCTTTCTCCCCTGCCTACGTCCCTTCATTTCTCTCTCCCTTGGATCTTTCAGTTTATTAGTGGGGTATTTGCCTCTGGAAAGATTTGGGGGCACAGTTTGCACGAAGGGTGCAGTGTACGTGGGCTTGTGCTGTTGCTACTGACAGTACCACACAGTTAAGAGGAAAAAAAGGATAAAAAGCGCAAGGTAAAATGAGGCAGCTGCACACCGAGGCCTGGTCTACATTTACAAATCCCACACTGGCCTAGCTCCGGCACTCAGGGGTGTGAAAAATCCCCACCCCTAAGCGCCAAGCTCTGCTGTCCTAACGTCCGGTGTAGACACAGCTCGGTCGATGGAAGAATGCTGCTGTCACTAAGGGGGGAGGTGGAAAACCCCTTCCAAGGCTGCGCTCTGCAGCTACACTATAGGGTTATGCTGGCGTAGCTCTGGTGCTATAGTCCCCCTAGTGTCGACACGGCCTTGAACACGGCCCACGACACCTCAGCATTGCTGCACACACACTGCGGCTCCCGTGACACTCACACAGTCAGATCAATGGCGCTGGGGAGATGAAATCTGTCATCACGAGTCTGACCTACTCAGGTGAACATTTGCCTTGGGACTCAATGAAGGTTGCTGCGGAAGGTGCTGTCTGGGGCGAAGTGTGACTCTTTGTCAAAACCCAAACCCTTTTCTTTTGGGGATGAAAAGTCAAAATGGTCTACAGGAAAACCCCATTTTCCAACCAGCTCAGCGACTCAGGCTTCCACAGCGCCTGCAGGTCGGAGTGTGAGCAGCAAAGGGAATGAATGCCAGCACGTCTCGGGGCTCTCTCGCAGCTCCGACTGCTCGTTATGCTCCCAGTCAGAAGGGAGAGTGAACAAGCCGTAACCTGCTATTACATAGACTCTCTCTGCTTTATTCTGCAGATGCTAATCCCTTTCTTAATACCCTAAACCCAGCAGCAACAGAGTAGTTCAAATCATTTTATTACAACACTCCCTCCAAGCCCATCGGGACAAGGTTTTGCTACCTCTGTGCTAACGGCTAGGAAGGAGACAGTCAGCTTACCTGGGTGTAAATGGTTGACTCCAAGTGGATTTTGATCTTCAACAGTGGCTTTGCTCCATCGACCCATTTAATATCAACGCTCTGCTGCTGCGAACAGAAAATATTCAGCTACCTGGTTGCAGACATTTGCAGATGAGAACAAGGCTTTATGCAACTGGATCTTTATTCAGTCCTGTACGTAAATGCTCAATGCCTGCACAAAGTCTGAAGAAAAGGGCTTTGTGTGGCACAAGAGAATGGCACCCTCCTTCAACCCTCAGTGCACCCTGCAGCCACTCTGTTCCCAGCCTGCAGCAGGGAACGTGGCCTGCTGCACTTCATCAGCCACTGAATCCACATAATACACGTGCTCACTAGCCAGGCCCCAGTACCACACACAACTGTCCAGACACACTGGGACTGGGGTCTTTTACAGGCTCCAGCGTTGCTGATGGTGGGTGAAGTGGGGGCAGGACTTTCTGGATGGACAGGTGTGGCTAAGAAGATCTGGGGGGCAACCCAAGGCTTGACACGGTAACAGTCGTAGCTTTCTTCTCTCTACAGTTAAGTGTATTTTAAATACTCTTCCTACCCTGCGCGACTCCGCGTCCCCAGGGCTCAGGTAGCCAGGCGGAAGATTGGCTGAAACGGGTAAATGCTGCTCAAAGGTGATAATTCGACCATCCTTCAGCAAAGGGAGCCAGGCAAATCCCACTGCGGAAACAGCCAATGAGGAGAGATTAACGCACCTGCAGGAGTGTGCGTTCAGCACGGTTCTCAGGAGACTTGGAGCCGCGGCCACGACTCACCCCCCCAGGGAAGCTAACCCAGAGACTGGGAACTGGCCTCCACCTGCCTTACTCTGACAAATTCCCTTCTGCAGAGTCAACGGCTGAAATTCACAGGGCACCAACTGCGACCCTCAGTGGGGCTGCGTGGCAAATAGCCTTTGTGCTGGCTTAATGCACAGGGGTGAACTTCCCCCAGCGAGCATTGCCTGAGGGAGGACTGCAGGCACAGATGCCCAGGTCAATAGGACTTCAATGTGGAAAGTTACACATACGCCCTGATCCTGCACCAACCTGCCACTTTACTCCCATGGGTGGTCCCGTTGCAGTCAATGGGACTTCTTATGCAAGTAAAGGTAAGACTATGCAGAAGAGTTTGCAGGATGGAGGCAGTAGTTTGTATTTAAGGAGACACTAACCGGATGTGTTGCTTCCTGTAGCAGGGCATACATGATTCATTTGTTCATAAGAAGATTAAAACAGACAAGTACCTTAAATCACAAATAGTGTTTTCTTTTTATTCAGCTCTTTACATGTATTCCCATCGCTGAGTATTAGATTTTAAGGGCTGTAATTTAAGCAGCAAACATACCTGGAGTTTCAATGGAGTCCTGTTTTTTCACTGATGCCTTGGTGTTAATTTCACAGCTGACATGATAGAAGGTGAAAAGCAAATGATGCTTTTGATGGAGATGAATTGGAAGCTCAATTTTAATCTAAAATGATACCATGACAGATAATACTGGATTTGTAATTGGCAAGTTATGTTGTAAGCTCTCTTATTTACTGAAGTTTTCAGAATCACACATTGTGTTGCAGATATTTCTGCTCATCTTTGAACTCGACTGTGTAACAGTTTCATCACAACCGTGTATTATTTATACATTGTGACCATAACCTCCCAGTAGTGACACCACATGCTAGGAAAGCAAGAACCAGAAAACAAACTGACATTAAACACTGAAAATCACTGAGCAGATGGGCTGAGGCTTATTCCATCTCCAGCTGTACAGAAAGAGGTGCTGGAGCTCTCTACGGTTTTGGTGTACCCATGAAGGACTATTACTTCCCGCAGCTGTTCTAGAGTTGAGTGTTTACCTCATCATAGAACTCTGGACTCTGGTTATGATGCAACACGATGGCACAGGCATTTGCTGTCAGGAGGGGTCCTCCAGGTTTGCCATAGATACACTACAATGAAGGCAAGTGACATGTTGGATCAAAGGCATCTGTCACTCAAATTTGCCAACCAGAATAATGAAATACATTGGAAACAGAAAATACTGACATTTTTCTAGATTCTGTTCTCCAGCTTGGAGAGACCATTTGACTGGAGGATCGGTCCATCAATGGCTATTAGCCAGGAAGGGCAGGGATGGTGTCCCGAGCCTCTGTTTGCCAGAAGCTGGGAATGGGCGACAGGGGATGGATCACTTGGTGATTCCCTGTTCTGTTCATTCCCTCTGAAGCACCTGGCATTGGCCACTGTCAGCAGGCAGGATACTGGGCTAGATGGACCTTTGGTCTGACCTAGTATGGCCGTTCTTGTGTTCTTATGGAGATACTCAGTACTACACCATATTAACCTAATGAAGTGCCCAATTCTATATACATTTGTTTACGGTTTCAAAAATGGATTATGAACCAACCTTCAAAGCTTGGGCATCAGCTTCATCTGAGTCCTTGAATTCCATGCAGACCACGATATTCCTTGCCTGGAATGAAGAAGAATGGGAGAGTAAGCTCCCAGTTTTAGATCGGGGACGTTGTGAGCATCTGTCCGGCCCGTGTTCCGTGTGACTCACCTTTGCAAATGTTTTCTGGCTGTCGTATTTTAAATGCAAGGGGTACACGTAGAGATGATTTTTGTAAATGGTGAAGGGATAATGGTATTTCGCCACTTCTGGGACAAACTCCTCCACCTCAATGGTGATGTTCTCATGGCCCTTTTCAAAAGGCGTTATAGGGTTGTAAGAGGCAGTAACACAATCTAAAGAGGAAGGATAAGCTGAGATAAGCAGGTGTCTGACAAACACGGGAAAGAAAGCAAATGCAACGTGCCACTTTACATTGGACATTCTGCCTTTGCCATCACATCCACGCACTCGCTGCAGCCAGAGAGCCAGGGGTATGTGCCCCAGGGTAGAATTTGGCTCCTGTCTGTTCCACGCTACTGGGCCAACTTCTCCTGTCAATCACAGGACAGCAACTCCTTCAATGGATCATTGACTAATGCAGCCAGAGCTGCAGATTCCCTAAAGCTTGAAAACAAAAGTGCAAGACGTGTTCCTTAAGAGAAACCTTTGCTGCTAAGCGCCAGCCATTCATAAAAAAATATTTTAAAATATCATCTGCAAATTTAACACCATCAGTTTAGGACTAAACAAAGACTGTGAATGGCTTGCCAATTACAGAACCAGTTTCTCCTCCCTTGGTTTTCACACCTCAGCTGCTCTGGAAGAGGCCCCATCCTCCTGATTGATGAAACTCGTTATCTCTCTCTTGCTTCTTGCTTGCTTATATATATACACACCTGCCCCTGCTGCTGCACTTGCATCAGAAGAGTGGTATCAAGGGTCATGACCATGAAAGCATGCTGCACAAAAAAGGTGTATATGCCACAGGCTAGGCTGCTCAGGATTCTTGCTACACCACCAGAACTACACACTACCTGATATTTAAAATATCAGTTTCACTAAGTTAGTTGCTCATTATCTATCATTGTAAATTCTAGATATTTATATTATAGAGAAGCATGCTATAGATGTTACCAGGATGGTTAGCAGAGTTAATATTTACTTTCTGATTTGTGTTTCTTACTTGATAATTCCAGAGGGATGCACTCGATGGTGATATTTAAGTGGCCTGGGATAACCTGGAGTTTTGTCTTCTCTGGCCTGTATTAGAAAGCAAGAACAAACTCATCAATCTTGAAAATTCAAGCATGAACAAATTAGCTCCAAATATTTGATCTCTCCAGGTAGTTTAGAAACACTCTCGCATCCACACATACTATTTTAAAGAATATTCAAATGCCCACTCAGCCGCTACACCAGTTCCTTGCACTCACTTCCTAAACTCTGCTAGCAGCTTCAGCAGATCCTCACTAGAGAGTTTGCCACTATCTTGTTTATAGAGAGGAGAGAATTTCCCGTCGACATCCAGAGTACCTTGAGAGTCTTTGAAAACTGGCCTGCAAAAAACAAAAGTGGACACATTTCCCAAGCGTTAGTATCAGGGCTACCCATGTATGGCTACCCATGCCAGTCTGGGAGAAGCTCAAAGGGTGATTGACTCCTGTGCAGGCAACACACACGAGGTCTACGCAACACAAATACTCAAACCCGCACACAGGTGGTGCATAGGCTTTGTGCTGGCTCTCTGCACAGGAATGAACGGCATCGGCATGTCCTTGCAATATGAAAATACTGCTCAGGAACCTACATGTATGTACCAAGCCACAGTCCAAGCTGACATTCAAGAGTCATCACCATCTTGGTTTAGGACCAAATAGCAACCTAGTGGTAGGCATAGGAGACAGTGGGATGAATTTACATCAGTGTCTTCAAGGGCGCTGCATTCGGGTCAGTTTGGCTCGGTATACATTCACCCTCAACAAAAGAATATTAGGGGAATCAGATCATGGTCTTCAGTCATCCAAGAGACAAAGGGAGGAGCTGCGGCTAGGCGGCATCTCTTGGGACTCTCCAGAGTTCCAGACTGAACTCGTTAACCTCCACCCCAAAAACCCACTAACTAAAGGTCCAGCCCTGCAGCCCTTGTCTCCTGGGCAGAGTCACTGAAGCTGAGAGGACGTGCATGCAGACCCTTCAGTCCTTTCTTTGAAAAAGAACCACAGAGGCTATCAGATGGGATCAGACCAGTGGACCATCCTGCCCTGAGGCAGACAGTGTAATGCACTAGCTGCTTCACAGGCAGCTGCAGGACCTTGGCACCAGCAGTTATGGGATAACCTGTCCCCAAGGAAATTCCCTCCTGACCCCAATAGGCAGAGCTCAGCTCACACCCTGAAGCAGGAGGGTTTATAGCTACAACTGGTTGGAAATTTTTCACCCACATGGTTTTGGTGAAAAATGCCATTGCTGTTGAAATCTAGACAGCTCAACAAATGTGTTGCTTGTGATGAAAATTCCTGTGGGAGGGAAAATGCATTTTTTTTGTTTTGAAATTTTCATTTTGGGGGAAGTTTTGTTTCAGATTTTATTTCACATTATGTTTTTCATGTTTAAAATATTTTCACATTATTTCTTAACATGTCAGCAGTAGCGGTGCACAATCTGATCTAATCTAAGAGCTGAAATACTCTATTTTATTTTAAAAATCATTAAGGAAGACACTACATTGCAGTGATTGAAACATTTTCTTTTCCTGATCAAAGCATCTCCTGTCTGTGTTCCAGTGAACAGTCTGACCCTACTATTATTATCATGGTATGAAAGAAAATGGAATTCCCATAAAATTTCTGTTTTGGAAAATTTTCATTTTGGAATTCTGAAATTCCATTTTGAATTTTTTTCAGTTTTATATTATAATAAAATTCAAAATGGAATTTCAGAATTCCAAAATGAAAATTTTCCAAAACTGGAATTCCCATAAAATTTCTTTTTCCTGGGAAATTTCAAATGTTTTTGTTCCCATATGGAACAATTTTTTTTTCAAAATGTTGACATTTCCCACAAAATGGAAGTTCCATGTTTCAACCAGCTCTATTTATAGCCCTCCCCAGAACTCTTGTTTATTTTATAATCTCTCTCCAGATCTAGGACTCCAGCCAATCCAAATTCTGGCTCAGGAAAACAATTTGCAGGGCCAAATTCTGCCCTCAGTTACACTTGTGCAGCCTCCCTGACTTGAGGAATTTGGCCGAATTTACAAACAACATAGACAACAACAACTTCAGGAGGACACGTGAGGATTTCAAGACAACTGACCTGGCAGCCCAAGCAAAGGGCATCCTGTACTGCCCAAGCCGACTACACACCTGCTTAGCCAACTTATGAACCTTCTGGGCAGTCTGGAAAAACAAGAGAAAGGATCAACAAGGTGACAGTGGGGTCACACCTTCATAGGACAAGAATTAAAATGTGACAGCTGTGGGAAAGGAAAGCTCTCAGCCTTCCAGCAACATACAGCCAGGTAGCAAGTTAGAGCATCTAAGCTGACACCAAGGACCAAGCCGACAATCATTGTGACTTCACACCATGTCTATTTCATTGCTGTATGTGATCAACATGCCTTTTAGGGTCCAGCTGTGTTACCAACTAACCTATGCTGTATGCAAGGGGAGTACAGAGCCTTTACCCACCCTGGGCCTCACCCCACTCACCCTGAAGTCAACGGGAATCTTTTCATTGAATTCAGTGGAGGGTTGAGGTCCCAGCTGGGGTACACACAATTCATGGCAGCTACCACTAGAGGGCCCCCAGATCCTGCTCCCATTTGCACACGCTGGCCATCAGCCCTGTGCACCCAAGCAGAGGAGAAGGAGGTGGAGCTGTGTGCAGAGTGGGCGTGGCTACAGGGTGGGCCATATTCTGCCTGGTTCTGAGCCCCGCCAACTGTGGTGCAGGAGCCATTTTCATTAAAAAAAAATAGCTCTTCCCACCTGCAGGAGCAAACGCAGAGGCAACCTGAGGCAGCTGGTTGTGAGCAGAGCTGAATCTCTTGTGTGCATAGCAGTTCCACACCCAGCTTAGGCCGATGCGGCATCAGGCCCCGCACTGTTCTAATGTGCTGGGGAAATAATTATCTCATCTTAAAAATCAATCACGTTTCTGAACAGCCAAGCTCTGTTCTGAGAGACGAGCTGACATCAGCCGTGAGGCCAGTACCCAGAGCAAGGCCAGAAATGCCAAGAGCCGCGGCCATCTTAACTGCATAGGGAAAGCCCAAGGTTTGCCAGAAAGGACAAGAAATAACAAACCACATGTATTTTCATGCTTCTCAGAGTATCACAAGCCAACGGAGACTAGCCAGCTCCAGGTTATCACAGGAGTGGCCTGCAGTGCCCTTTCGGAGACCCTGCCATACATAACCTTATCCAGTACCTTCCCCGGGTCGGAGTTCTTGATGTACGGGTCCACACAGTGTGTGATGCTGCCTTGCAACACTTTCTCCACACGGGCGACAAGAAAAATCTCCACATGGGGGTTTGCCACAGAGAAAACTCCCTGAAAGTGAACAAACAGCAGAGAGTCAGAGGCAGTTACTCCTCCCACGGCCACGCTCTCCTCCGGCTCCAATCAGAATGGAGCCTGGTAGCCTCCCCACTTTGGCGCTATGCAGATTCATGGCACATGCCACGTGCCAGGTTCCAGCAGGTTTTCATGGCCTGAGGGAGGCCAAAGCCTGAGAGAGGCTACTGGGACGGTGCAGGCACTCAGTACTTCTCAGAATTGGCGCTAGCTGTGGGACTTGGAGGGTTAAATGGCTCATCAGATCTTTCTATGAGCCCCAAACATGGTAAAAGTCAGAACCATTTGGGTTCCCAGCAGAATGAGGAGCTGGGTGGAGGGGATTTGATAACGAAACCTCCCTCCCACTCAAAGAAAAGCTGCAGCGTATGCTTGAACTATGGGCTGGGAGTGTCAAAGGTGCCTTGGGGAGGGAGATGACCAGCTTTCAGGCACTTTCACTGGCTCCTTCGCGAATCCCAGGTGGATACGTTTCAGGCAGAATTGGTGATTTTTTTTAAATTTCAAAATGTTGATAAAATCAGGAAAAATGTCAACTAATTTTGTTTGCATGTTTTATCAGTGATCATTCAGGTACAGAGCGTCATGAGCGAATGAGGGCTGGATAATCAGGGCTGTGCTCTTGGGAGCACGGACCATCTTTTTGTGCTGTCTCTGTACAGCACCTACCACAGTGGAGTCCTGGTCCCTGACGAAGGCTCCTAGATGCTACAGCACTCCACATAATCAATCACATGCTGGACATTTTCTGAAGAGCTGCAACCACATCAAAGCTTTTTCCTTGCACGTACAGTGACAACAAGGAAAGAAAACAGGAAGTCAGTTCCTCACCTGCTTTATGTAGCGCAGGTGAGATTCAGCAATTCCATGAACGAGGTGCTCATTGGTCGGAGTCCCCTTGGGGTGACTGTCACCAGCTGCTTGGGTGGAGCTTCCCAGCAGCATTTCACGTACTGAGGGAGGATTCAAGTCCACGTGGAAGTCAGCTGAAATCTTGCAATTGTTTTTTACGTCAAATAATGCCAGGCTGATGAAAAAAGGCTCAACCTGGGAATTTGAATGAATGTTCTTGTTAAAAAGCCTGGTACGAGTTCTAACCTCAAGGTGTACTTGAAATTCACTGCCAGGTACACAAGTGTGATCTCTGTTTCTTTGAGTCTCAGTTCAACTCTTATGATGAAATTCACCCTTCCACGAGGACTGTGCACCACTTACAATCTGTGGGGGCCATCTATGCGGGGTGAATTTCACTGTAAAAGAATTATATAAGTAACCAATAGTTTATTTGCTTCTGACTATCTGGAAAAGCACTCTAAGACCACAGCTTTGCTGGGTCTTCTTGCATTCGTATCTAGTGAAGATGAGCATAAAGATGAGGGCCATTTTAAAATCACTGACATACAGAAAGAAGAGGAGAGGGTTATTTATACAAATGATGGAACACGAATGTCAGGAAGAGATGAAAACGCTGATCAGTCTGTAAGAGCTGTTTAAAGGCTGTACATTCAGGATAAGGCTACGTCAATCCTAGCCCTTTTGTCAGTATAACATTTGTCGGTCAGAGGTGTGAAAAGAACACAAGTTTCACCGACAGAAGCGCTGGTGTGGACAGTGCTATGCTGGCGGGAGACGCTCTCGCGCCGACATAGCTACCACTTCTCATGGGAGGGTTAATGATGCCGGCGGGAGAGCTCTCTCCCCTCAGCACAGCGCCGTCTCACGGGAGTCCTGACAGCACCGCAGCTGCGCTGCGGTAAGGTCTGCAGTGTACGCAGAGCCTAGGAATGTGCATTTTTAGCATATCTCACAAAGTCCCAAATAACTCAGTTCTCAGTTGCCTGACTTCAGTTGTGTTCTAGCAAGAGAGTTCTACATATTTCTTGGTCACATCAGGCAGGGTCACACAGAGAAAGCTTCCAGCATAAATTAACCACCTTTTCCTAGCTGTTTTCACCTTGCACGTGAACTGTCTGAAGTGAGTTCCACAATGGGGTGACTACATCAGATCTCAGGCTGGGCTTTGTAGCTCCAGGCCTTGACAAGTAGCAACAATTCCAGATGTTCTTGGTTCAGAAAGATTGTAGAGGACAAAGCTACCATGTGAAGGTCAGCCCGCAGCATGCCTGATCAGAGCAGTGATGTACATATGTGCTATAACAATGTTTAAAAGGGGACTGGATAAATTCATGGTGGCTAAGTCCATAAATGGCTATTAGCCAGGATGGGTAAGAATGGTGTCCCTAGCCTCTGTTCGTCAGGAGAGAGAGGATGATGGGCAGGAGAGAGATCACTTCATTGCCTGTTTTTTTCTTCCCTCAGGGGGGGCTGGCATTGGCCTGTCGGAGACAGAGATGATACTGGATGGACCTTGGACCTTTGGTCTGACCCGCCTCTTTTTCTCTTTCTATCTTATTATGCTACCTCCAGGCCTGATTCTGCAGGCTAAAATCTAAAGTCCCCACTGGCCCTGGGTGCATCAGGACTGAGGTCTCTGTTAGCAGTGCCTCCATCCCTCTCCGACATATTGGTGAAATATTGGAACAGGGATGGATGCAAATTCAGGCCCCAGGCCTGCAATGAGCTCTGTGCCAGTCGACCCCCTGTGTCGGCCCATAGGCCACTAGGAGCAGAATTGGGGCCTAATTTCTTTTCCCAGCTCCACCCCCAGTCGGTTTCTGTTGCCGATCAGAAGAAACGGGATGGTAATTGTCTATGTCTAAGCACAGCTCCAAGAGAAGAAATGGAACTTTCCAATGAAAATGCGTACGTTTGTGGGGGAGCCCTCGGCTCGGTCACCGACGTGAGTCTGGAGGTTGAAGGTTAAATCATGACAGTTCACCAAAAAGCGCCTGCTGCACTTTTCCTCAAAGGGCTTTACGTCAGGCTCAATTCCAGAGAAGTCCAGCCTCTAGAAAACAAATGAGACACAGTCTTTAAAACAGGAACCTCACAAAAAAGTTAAGGGATTACATTATAGCTAATGGTATTTTACCATGCTTAAAAACATGGTCTAAAAAGTGCAGCACATTCACAAACTGAGAGCCCATTTGGTGCCTGTTAGGCACATGCACTAAGGACAGGAATTCATAACTTTGTACTGGGTTTTAGCAGTCTGCTTTGAGCTGTTTGTACAGTACAGAGAACTAAATCACTGTAAGATTTCAGTTCTGCCCTCTGCCTTTTAGTTGTAACCTTGAGGATCCACCCAAAATGTCCGATTACAGGGAGCTTGGAGGTGAAAACAGCGTATGTGCAGCAGGAATGCTTAAAGAGTTTCTACCACTTTGCAGGATTCTGTTGGTTGAAGAGATCGTTCACATAGTTAATAGACAGCGCTGGCAGAATGAGAAACAGCTCACAAACGGGAAGACATTTTTGATAGGCAGCAATGACCAGTCTGGTTATAAACAGGCCAGATGGGCAATTGATTTAGATTGGCTGTAATAAAACTCAAACCACCTTGAATCCAGTCACCTCCTCCATGGCCCTTAAAGCCCATATGGTCCTGTGGCTGGTATGTACCCACAGCGACCTTTCACAGACAGTGCCGAACAGGAAGAAAGAGACGAGACGACCTTTAGGCACGACCCTTAGCCAGATAACAACTCCCTCCCTTCCCCAGACCCACCTTGCTGCGTGCCAAGGATGCAGGACTGCATCCGGAACATCAAAATCACAGTGTGTTGAAGGGCGGATGTACCCGCTATCATTCTCCCCCAGTTACTGAGGAGACCCATGTTATTACTCTCTGGGGGCTATTTCCCCCCTCTGAGTAATCTAAGCAAATATAGGCTGCAATCATTAACCCATTTTAGAAAACTATTTCTGAGTCACTTTCGAGCAGACAGAAAACCCTGCCCGCTCTCAGGCCCATGGCTACGATCACAGAATTGCTTCAACATCAGCCTGACAAGCGTGCAAACATGCCACAAAACTGAACTTGTGTCCACGATCGCAGACGTACCAAGCCGCAGAACACACGGGGTCTGCTCTGAACCAGAATCAACAGGCTTCTTTGTGCCCAGGGACAGGGCACTGTGAGTTCAGTGACAGCCCAGCCAATAAAGATGTTTTGTACTTTCAAGGATGTTCCCCTTCTGAATCACACGACTAGTATTTTGGGGAGTTGCCAACAGTCCCTTTTTAAAAACAAACCTCGTGGCTGCCACAGGGATGTAGAGACCCTGGTGCAATCATCCTAAGGAAGGCCCAAGAGGAAAGTTTGGTTTGGTACAAGAAAGACCCTTGGGAGACTCTGCATTTTTCCCATTAAATCAGAATTGTCACCCTCCAGGGCTCTAACCGCTCATATTGATTTGAAGCTAGAGAAAATCAGAAACTAGGAAATAAATGGAGCAGTTTTCTAAAGTCGTGTTAGCAGCAGCAGCTTTTTCCCTTTAAATGTCACAGGTGCCTTCAGATCCGTACCGCTGCTCTCAGGAACGGAGAAGAAATGCTAGCGTGCATGCCGAACCTTCCTTTGCCATCCTGGGGAGAACCTCGGGCCTCATCATCCCACATGGCAGCTCTGCTGGAGCCAGGGCAGTCTCTCTCTCTCTCTCTCTCTCTCTATTCCCATGACTGTGCAGTGAATAAAGTCAGGCCTTCATATTCCCAAGGTACTGAGCTCAAGCCGCATTATCATTGTGCTTGTATCAACATTTCTATTAACTCTTTCCTATCTGTGTGAATAGAAATTAATTTTTGCCACTTTTCCAAGGCCAAAACTTGAAAGTTCGTAAAGAATTAATATAGAGACAAACAGATGTATTACCTATAAAAACAGCCTACTTAAAGAAGGGTCAGCTGTCTACATGGTCAAATTAAGGGCTATCATGGAATCAGACTAAGTCCCTGGAAAGGAGCAATGGAGAAAGACCAAATTCAGCATTCTGCAGCTGTCAGACAGGAGTCTGAACAAGGAACAGCCTCTGTGGTTTGAGAGCTTCCACGTGCCAGCAGCCATGAGGACTTCCTTTACGTGAAAGCTGTTCTGAGCTTTGGCATCTCCAAAACCCAGAACCTGCATGGCTGGCATATCTCGCAAGGACTCCGCACAGTCATGGGCTTGCTGCTTATCTCATCGGCCTTAGCTGTAGAGGTGACTTGACTACCAGTCATTTCACCGTCTTCCTACGAGTCCCATTGCTGGTGTAGGTGACCATGGCCACCCAAGGAAGGAAGGAAGCAGGCGACACCAAATGGACTTTTCAGAATGGGTGAACCCTGGAAGACTCTCAAGGGTGTGTGTGGGGGGGGGTAGAATTACCTGGACTTCCGCGTCAAAGGAGAAGAGGTTTTGTCGTCCATCATTTCTGCTTAGTTTATTCAGCTGTTCAGTTTCTCTTCCATACTAGGACAAGGAAAACACTGACATTACTGAGGAGACCAAGCCACAAGAGAAGCAAGTGTTTGTCTTCGGGAGGAACGGACACAAAATGTAATAAAAATAAAGCAGTCAGTATTGTTCAGCGCTGACTGATGACCGGAGAGATTACACAATACCGCCCCACCGCACCAACGAACGCCGCGCTGGGAAACAGGAGGACTCGGGGTCCTGTGGCCTGGCCCTGTGACAGGGTCACTCTGAGTGACACAGCCAGCTGGCTACCAGACACCTGCACCTGGCCGACCCAGCGCAGGCCCAGAGAGCTGTGACAGCCATCCCCGCCCTGCCAAACAGGAGTGAAGCTGTCAATATTGCACCATTTTGGAGGCCAAGCTCTCCTGCCCCCGTCCGCACTGCATGTCCCTGCGGTAGATTTGGCGACCTCTTCTCCTGCCCCATCCCCAGATGCATCCACTGTCCCTTGCTTGACGCCCTCTCCCCCAGCTGAGTTATCCTCTTTTGTGGCTTGGGTGGCACCTTTTACGTCGATGACTCAGGTCAGTGCCCCCCCTTCCACTCTCCCACGTCTTCTGGGATGTTCGACGCATCCAAACCTGAACTTCTCGCCTTGCTCCCCAAATCACTTCCCTCCCTGCCTTTCTCCATCGCCGTGGGCAACATTCTCACCCTCTGAGTCACTCGTGTCTACAACCCCGTGGCTGTGTGACTCTTCCCCTCCCTGTCCCCCTCTCTTACCAAATCCAGCCTCGGCTCCCTCGACGGCCTCTCCCTCTGAGATCCGCCCCATCCCCAACCACAGAACTCCTCTCTGCAAGCCCTCGTTACCTCTCCCCAGAACTTCTGCAGCCTCCCCGGCCTCTCATCTCATCCGCTCCAATACATTCCACGTGCTGCAGCCAAAGCGGCCTTTCCTGGCGGCTGCTCTGACCCTGCTCCCCATGGCCTGCCAAGTCCCCACCGGGTTTCAGACTCCTCACCCTGATTGTGAAGGCTCTCGCCCAGCGCTGCTCTGGGATGCACGTACCCCTCATCTCCTACTGCACTCCCACTCCCTCCCTCCCACCTTTCGGAGGCCTCCAGCCCTTTCCAGCTCTGTGCCACGGGGCCGGGCACACACGTGGGTCGGTAGGACCCAGCACTGGCAGAGCCTCCTGCAGCTCCCTCCCACGAATAGCTCCCCGAAAGGAACAAGAGCACCAGCTCAACACACATCCTCAGACTGTGGCCCTGTCTTCCTCCTGTCTGCAGCTCCCTCCAGGTTCCTGCTCCAGCCTCCTTCTCCCCTGCCACTCCCAGAGACTCGGACACTCTCCCTAGTGCGACTCTCCCTGCCCTCTCCTGGCTTCAGCTCCCCCACCCACGGTTCTTTCTCCTATTCCGTCCCAGCAGCTGGTTCTGGGCAGCAGCAGCGGCAGTGCTGGGTCCGGCTCCTGCCGGTGGTGTGCCTGAGTTTGGATGAGAATACAGGCAGCTCTTTATGCGGTAGCCTCAGCAGCAGACCTGGGAGCAGCTCCAGCTCTGTGCTGATGGGATCTGTACACAAGGAGGCGAAGCTGGGGCCAGCAGCATCCCGTGGCTGCCCAGCTCTCCCCAGAGCACAGCTTAGGGACCTCTGCTGTAGGGACCTCAACCTCTGTCACTGAATAGTGTCCAGCAGGAAGTCCCTTTCCAGTGGCAGCTGCAAGTTAGCTGTGGGAGCTGAGGAAATGACCACTGTGGACACAATACCTTCATCAGCTCAGGATGCATGCTTCTCTCCAAGCTCTCCAGGATGTTTTCTGATTTCCCTTGGCTGCTCGAGTCATCATCTGTCAAGTCATGAAAAGCAGATGTTCCAAATGACAGCAACAGCACCTTCTAATCCCACCGGGCCCCCGGGCTCCGCTCCTGAGCCGCTCACTTACAATAGCACAGGGACAATTGATCAGGGCTCTTGAGACGCTGCCATGGGTTTCCATCCAGCAGGAGAGTCAAGTTTCAAATCCACCTTTTTTCTACAGACTATAGTTTATGTGCTACCAGCCAAATCTCAGCATCAGCATTTACTTGCTACGATGCCGATTTTTAATGCAGGAAAGAATGTAAACTCTGGTACGGGCGTCCTCGCCTCCATGCTGCTAACGACGACGTCAGTGCCGCAACGGTGGGAATGAAAGATCCAGGGATTTAAAGACTGACCTTGTGCAGACTCCACGGTGTCTTTCCTCTCTTGCACCAAACTCTCCGTATTGATCTGAATAATCTTTTTCAGAGTCACCAGCCACTCCTCCATTTCCTGTTCACTTTCGGCTGCCAGATAGTGGCTGTACTTATCTAGCATCTTGAGTTCAAATGCATAGCGGCGCATCTTGGGGCACTGCACACACAAACAGAGAGCGGGCTTCGCGTTACACCTCGTTAATATCGCCTTCACTTTAGAGCTCAGCTCAGCGCAGACCTGGTACCAAGCTTCTCCCTGGCGAAACCCACTGTGCACAAATAATAATGTTAGAGATGCACCTTTCATTCATTCCTGCACTGCTCAGCCCCACTGACATGCGGCTAGCTCTGGGGTGGAAAGTAGCAAGCAGCCAAGGTGCAGCCTGTTGTACACTAGTGCGAAGGGAAACATGAGCCAAAGTCACAAGAGCAAATTCCTTCCCTTATTAAAAAAGTGCCATGGAGCCTTTACAGTCCACCCAGGAGCCTGATTTTAAAGACTCGTCCAACCCACCAAGTAGAACTTCTGCCCGGCGCTATAGTAAGAAGCATTAATCAAAAACTAAACTAACATAGTTTCATGGTCGCTCACTGTTCCAACCGCTGCTGGTCTAACAGCAGCATATTCCAGTGAGAAGTCCAGGCAAGTCCCTTGATGCAACATGTAAAGTACAGTCTACGCCGCCCAGAGTCATGATGGCTACAAAGAAATCTACGGAAACTCATTTTGGAACCTGCGTGGAGCCTGCTCTACTCACCCGAGAGTTAGCCCAAACCCCCATGAAAACAGTGCGCCCTGGGAGAGCTATGCAAGAGACAGCACAAGGTCAGGAATAAAAACTTTCTCAGGCTTCAGAAGCTGTGGTTTTCCATACACTACTGCTAGTGCATACAACTCAGGCCTGACGGGCCTTTCCAAAGCAAGGGTTTTCACATGAGCAACAGTTTTCCGCAGAAGTCCCCAAATTGCAACATCATGGGGTCATTTCCCACTACCACTCTTTACCATTCACCACTCCTCCTCCTCTTTAACAAGAGCTACAGGAAGCAAACACAGCTCTTTTGCATTCTCTTATTATTTGTATTATAGTAGTTCTCCAGCAAACCACAGTGTTCAAATACACAGTAAGAGACTCTTACAATTTAAGGCCCTGTTTCCGTAACCCCTTGCACGTGTGAGTTACTTTACATGTGTGAGTACTCCCATTGAATTCTGCGTGTACAGGATCCAGACCTAATTTAAGCCAAGAGACAACCAGTGGGTGCAGACAGACAGAGAGAAAGGCAGATGAAGGTAACACTGGAATGAACAGCTGACTGTACAGAGTAGTTACTGGCCTCAATCTTTCATGTACTTCAAGCACCTGTAGTCCTACTGAAGTCAATGGAGGTGCCAAGAGGTCCCCTTGGTGGTGGACACTGTACAGTCATAAAGAAAAAGAGCTCATCCAATCTCAGCAGGGACGACACAGCTGGCTGGGGAGCAGGCGGAAGGCGCAGTGGCAGTGAAGCCCAGGTTTTACACTGCCAGCAGTAGCCTCTGCCCACCCCGGCTAGCGGCAGCGATGGCATTGCTGGGCTGGCTGGTGGGTAGGCAGATGGAACAGGCAGAGCGCATGAATGAGATTGATGAAGCACACGTACAGGGACGAAAGCAGGTAGGACTCACCCCTTGTCAACCTACCTGAACAACATCAATGCAAGCGTCCAAGAAGATGCAGCCTTTGGATTCTTTTGAAATTTTCTCATCTTTATAGGAATTCAGAATATAGGAACCATCCGGCAGTTGTGTGAGGTAAAAATACCGTCTCTTGAATACCTGCAAGAGCAAAATGCCATTCTCATACAAGGGTCACTCTGTGCCATCCGTAGCCAGCGAGGCACACGTTTTCAGCATTTGACTTCTCGGTCACTGTACGATACCTCGCTAGGGAAAACAGATGGTCTCTCAGTGCTACACATCTACCAGGTTATTATTAAACCTAAAGATGTTCTCACGCTCAGGCTTTGGAAGGAGGAAAGGACAGGAAGCATGTTGCACAGGTCAGCACACTCAAAGCCAGGGCTGAAATACAACCCCCCAGAGCTCCTGCATCTCACACACCTAGTTTCCTAGACCCTCCATTCACCTCCTGCAGTTTGAGACTGTTCACTCAATGGGGTAATTGAAAACTCCTTAGCAGGGTTGGATTCCACAACTAAAGAAGTCCCTCTCACGCTGGCAAGCTGAGGAATTTCCCCCCCAGGTTAGATGGGCAGAGACCCTGCGGGGTGGGGGGGGTAGTTCGTCTTCCTCTGCAGCCTGGGGCAGGGGTCACTTGCAGGTTTAAACCAGTGTAAATGATGGATTTCCTACAACTTGAAGTCTTTAAAGCATGATTTGAGGCGTCAGTAACTCAGCCAGAGGTTAGGGGTCTATTACAAGAGTGAGGTTCTGTGGCCTGCGATGGGCAGGTCAGATTAGATTGTCGTGATGGTCCCGTCTGAGCTTAAAGCCTGAGTCTGAATCTGAGCTGGCACCTAGTTCTGTCCCTCCGCACCCCCTCCTGGCATGGCTCACTTCTGCAAGGAGCTGAGCAGCGCCGATCAGGCAAAGCACTCGCGTCTGTCCACAGCCCCGCTGAAATCAATGGGATCACTCATCTGCTGAAGTGTTTTGCTGGATCAGGATCAAAGTGCTCAGCACGTCGCAGGAGCAAGCCCTGAGTTAATATCTTTGGGGGGGGGAGGGGAGGATGTGCATGATTACAGGCTGGGGCCCCCGTTCCCCCAGTGCAGAGGCTTCATGCTGCCTGCACACCCTCCCCTCCGCTGGCTCCTGTCCCCGTCAGCGCGAAAGAGAAAAGCCAAGTGGTTCCATGAGGGTCTGGGCCATTCAGCTGAGCAAGCACCCGGGGATTCGTTCCACCACACACAAGGCACTTGCAGAACCCTTCCCGATAAAGGCCTCAGCAATAGTTGCAATCCAATTGTCAGACAGATGTTGTAACGACAGCTTGGCAAACAGTCCAGTGACACAATCGGAACGGGCTCCACGCAACTGGTTGTATCTCTTTTTGGAGAACACAGAGTAACTTTTATGGACCAGTCTTGGCTTAGTTTCCTGACCCATTCACTCACCCCTAGATGCACTAAGTTTGACTTCAGTGTCTCCATCGCTGAGTTACGAACACAGACATACAAAGCGGACTGTGCCCTCCAGTGCGCCACATGCAATCTTGTGCTGCAAGTCAACGGGCGCATACGACCATGCGCACACTTAGCTGCATCTGCAACTTCTTGCTCCTACCGCACTGGAGGCCAAATTAAGGCCAGGATGTTTGTGATCCGACTGCTGTACACTGGGAGCTACAGAGACACAACAAAGATGAGACAAATGTGCTCTTGCCCTAGGCAGTAGTCACAAACCCCACCTTTCCTGGAGCCTGCTTAGCAGTCAGTACAAGCACATAATGCCGGGGAACATTTTGCAATTTCAGCCGTGGGAAAAGTCGCCTCAGCTATTCTCAGGTTTGCTATGAATCAGAAATGTATTTCCTTCTTGTTAGAGATCACGATTAAAAGGTGGGCACGGGAGGTCAGGACAGGGAGACGAGAAACAGCACTTGCACTCCCATTTTGAGACTCTGAAAATATTCTCATTGTAATGAGTGCCTGGAACAAATATGGATCAATGCAGCATTTGAACAACACAGATCAGGTTCTACCAGTAATTTCATGCCTCCATGAACAGTGAATCCATCACATATTTGATCAGGCCATTCACTTACTGCACAGAATCGGAAAAGTGAATTAAATCTAATCCATTCAAATGTAACACGGAGTCAGTGTTTAGACAGGTCCCGTAAGTGAGCTCCGAGGATGTGATGCTGATGAATTTTAAGTTTAGAGGATAGTGTAAGCACGTTGGCCCTGATTCAGCATGTGTGGACTTAAGCAGGAGCTCCAAGGTAAGCACTGCTTCAGCACTTTGCTGAACTGGGGCCTTAGATACTTCAGTGCTGCGTGCTACGGAAAATCTTAGATTAAATAGAGGTGTATTAAACTAATGTTCAGAAGACAGGTGAATAAGTCTCTCATGGGATGTTTGATTTCATGCAAAACATTTGAAACATTTAACATCCTTCCAATGGAAAGTGCAGAAGCAAGCAGCACACACAAATACGCTGCATTATTTATATGGATTTTTCCTTTGCTGGCCTGCTGTTACAAAGAATTGAGAGGAAGCTGTACCGCTTTTGGAATGAATCGCAGGAACCTAGGAAGAGAGTGAATGCCATATCAGATCAGACCACCGGTACAGCCAGCTCAGTATCCCACCTTTGGCAGCGGGGAGTTGTGAAAGCTTCAGATGAAGCAAAAAGAACAACAACAAAAATGCTGCTAGACAATTGCGTGGGGTTAGCCAGAGAATTGAGGAGATCCAGAAAAAGAAAAGGTCCTGATATAGTGATTGCCATGGGTTAAACTGGATTGGTGTGCAACCGAATCCAAGCTAACGAGAGTCAAGCTAGAGAACATGTCTGCAAGAAAAAAGGTTACTCTGAAGCAAACGCAGTCAACTGTAAGCCTAATTAAGTTTTGCTCATAAGCTGGCTCACCACGAAAAACATTCTGTACATGCTTAGCAACTGCCAGCACCATTCGTTGCCTAGCACATCACTGTAATGAAAGAACTCGGAACTGAGATCATGGCAAATCTCCTTCTGCAGCGCTCTAATGATGCTGCAATGTGCCAGTATGGATGGCTTCAGACCTTCAAGGTGCTACTGCTGTCTCGGAACTCTAACAACTGGCATTAGAGAAGTCTTCTGCACGGAAGAGCAGTGCTCAGAACCGTTTGCACCAATGGGCACTAATTTGGGGTCCCTTGATTTTTGAGTCACCCTATAGATAACATGAGCCTGATTTGTAGAAGTGTTGCACCCCCACAACTCCAGCTAAGTCAATGGGATTGCAGCTGTACATTGATATGCTCTAGCGCAAACAGAAGTTATGGGCTTAGTGCAGAAACTACCAGTCCTCTGGCCTGTATGATGCAGGAGGTCAGACTAGACCATCACAGCTCGGGCTTCAAGTCATGCATGTGCTTCTGCACTTCGCTGAATTGAGGCATCCGACTGAGAAACTCAAAATCATGGAATGCTTTGGAGAGTTTTTAGCATCCTAACGGGAGCAAAAGAATGTCATGTTTTTTCTCCTGAGTCTCGCTGTAATTTGGATACCCATCCAAGTCCTATCACCAGATCAGTCTCTTTTAGCAAGTAACAAAGCAGCTGTTTGCTGAAACAACAAATAGATCATTGGCTGAGCAAAATCAATTATACAATTAGTTGGAGCTTCTGTAGCCAAGTCCGAGCTGTGGAGTGCTGCACAGTATCCGATAAAAAGAGCTGACGACTTAGCTGCTGCACCGAAGGTCAGTCCTATGGTAGCAGCTCACTGACACCATCCCTGCTTTAAGCACAGATACTTGTTATTTAGGTTCTACAAGTTTGGCCATGTGCATACAAGAGAACCAGCACTGGTTTTTTTAGGCCAGCTGTTTTGCTTAATTCAATTGTCCTCCTTTTCTGGGCCTCGGGCGCTGATTCAGAAGGCAATCGTGGGTTTGCTTTAACACACCTCTTTGCTTAGCCTGCCCCTTGTGATTCAAAGCAACTAGTCCTGCGCACTGCTTGGTAGGGTTCAGCACAGACCCCACTGCAGAAAGGGACTCGGGCCGAGGGAGGCTCTGTAAGACAGTTACAGAGGGGCCCAAACCAGAACCCAACAGCCAGTCTTGGAAGTTTGGATCGGAACTGAGACACTTGGCTACATGTAAGCGAGACACCCCCCATCCCGTCACTGCTCTGGCACGACAGCGTATGGAATTAAGCTCACCTTCATGGTAACAGTGATTGTACTATTGACATTTGCTTTGTACAGCCAGCCTTGTTTGATGATTCCACCTTTCTGAGAGCACAACGAGGAGGAGTCCTGGAACAAAACAGGAGATTAGAAAGAGGTGATGTCAGTGCTAACCCAGTCCTGACCCTGCCACTGTGTCACATGCAAAAAGTCCCATGGAAGTTGAGGGGAACTTTAAGTCTCATTCACACTAGGAAGTAGCACTGAATTAATCGTTTGAGTGGTATTACCTCCCAACATGGATGCAGTTCTAGCGATATACAGTTTTGTAATGGCACCACTATTTCTGTACAGAAAGGGGAAAATCCATACTGGTTCAGTCACCCTTATACCTGTATAACTGCATCCACTCGAGAGCTTTTACTGGTATAATGCTGCAGTTTAAAAAAAAACCAAAAAACCCCACCCCTCTACCTAAACCACTTATACCGGTAAAAGCTGGGCCTTAGCATCTGCCCAGCTCGTCATACTCGGCGTTTTCCCACGCGTAGCTCTCACAGTGCTCTACGCCATTGCACAGGCAGGGAAGTCTCACAGCCAGTCAGTAGCATAGCGGGGGATAGAACCTAGGCCTCCTGGCCCCTAAAAGAGCAACTTCCAAGCCTCACAATTCAAGACTCTACAGTGACAATGGAAATATTCACAGTGCGTTCCGGCTGTGACTAACGTCCCGGATTTCTCCTTGCTGGCAGTTCACCCTTTCCCCTCACCACACTGCTTTTCACTGACGTTCTTTAACCTAATCCTGATGCAAAAGCTCTACTGGAAAATTACAAAGAGCACAGTCCACATTCGGTCAGACACAAGCCACGATCAGGAAGTTCAGCTAAGAAGGGGTACGGACGCACTCTCTCAAATTACTTCAGTATTTTATTTGGGGAACTGCTTCAAAGAAGACAATTCTATTATATTTTGAGGGTTTACTTTTGTCCTTTTCTTTTGGGAAAGCACATTGTGTAACTTACTGCACAATACCGCAGCTAGACAGAGTGAGATGCTATTAAAGGAAAGAACTACACACAGCTAATGTTAAAGCTATGACACAAGCCAACAAAACAACCAGGAAATTCAAGGTTGGGCCCAACAATCAATTCCCGACTATAAAGAGCTGCTCCAGGACATGCACAATCGTCATTAAAAATGCATACGAAACATCCCTTTCAAATTTCAGCCTTGGTAAAACACAAGCTGCCTTCTTCCTTTAATAAATTCATCAGCCATGGTGCCTCATCACCCCATCACATTTAAACACATTTAGGCTACAATGTCCAACAATTTTAGACTAAAACTTATTAACAACTTCCACCTGCGGCTCTGCCGGTGTTTCTCCAGAGAGGCAGACGTTATTGCTACGTTGCAGATGTGGGCAATGCCAGGCAGAGTTGCTAAGGTGCACATGTTCAAAAGTGATCACTAATACTGGGTGCCCATCTCGAAACCCCTCGGGCCTGATTTTCAGAGGGGAGAAGCAGTCTCAACGCCAAGAGATGTCTGTGGAAAAGCACTGAGAGGACGCAGAGCCCCTGGAATGAGGTGAGCACACAGATGCTGGCTCCCAGAAGCAATGGACACTTTCGAATATTTGGGATCTGATTGCAGGATCCGGACCTCGGAGTGGCGGTGTTTTACACCCTGTGAGCCGGTGTAAGTGACTACACAAATCGCAAGGCAGAAGAGAGTCAGACCCTGTGCCTTTGAACGAGCAGCAGCGATTACTTTACACATGGACACTTACCTGTTCACTTTTGATTGGAGTAGATTGAATTAAAACCTTCACACAAAGAATTGCTTAGTAATGTTCTTGGCCTCTCCATTTCATACTGCTGCAAGATACCAGATGGAGAGCCAAAGAAAGCATCCAGGGAAAACATCCCAGTTAACTGAAAGGAGGCACATGCCTACTAATTCATAAGCTTCTTGGCTCTAAGAGATTATCGTGTAACACCTGCAGATAGATAATTGTCCGCAGGCTTGTCCCAACCGCTCAGAAAAGGGAATGGGCTGTCAGTGTATGATCACACCAGGCAAAGCACCAGTCTGGAATGCCCTTGCTGGGTAAATTGTTCCAGCCTCAACGCACAGTGCTACTCAGACATACCTCATCCTTCTCAATGTCTTCATCAATCTCAAACATATGGGTTGGAATCTTCTCCGGTCTAAAGGATTTGCTGAAAATATAACACGGTATGTAAGACAGCCACTCAAAAGGGAAGAATTCAGGACAATAGTAAAGAACGGGTACCAGTCCTCTTGTCACTGCTGGGAACGTACATGCATGCAATGGGACGAGTAGGCTCAACAACAGATATTATCTGCAAAAATTGATGTGGCTGAGTAGGGAGGGGGAGGACAATGGAAGGCCATACATTTGTGCACGTCGCCATGATGTGTCAAGAGCGGGTGGCTGCCTAAAAGATAACTTCGCCAACTTCAGTGCAGCTATTTCTGGTTCACATGAGCAGGACCGAGTCAAGGGGCTGG
The DNA here is from genome assembly GCF_016161935.1 of Mauremys reevesii. Taxonomy (NCBI): domain Eukaryota; kingdom Metazoa; phylum Chordata; order Testudines; family Geoemydidae; genus Mauremys; species Mauremys reevesii. Next base: position 100,485,630 of record NC_052631.1, read on the forward strand.
CCCATCATTTATTTAGCAAAACCCAACAAAGATCAGATAGCAAGAACATGTGCAAACTGAATGTAATTCAAGCACCAATGGCATCCTTTTGTGCATGGCTTTCACGCCACCTGCATGGAGCAGGCCTCTTGCACGTCGAGCTGGTCGGGAATTTGTTGACATAACTTTTTTTCATTGAAAAATGCCATATTGTGGAAATGAAAACTGTCTGCAAGACAAGGCCCTTTCTGACGAACCTCCTGACCAGAAACATGTTTGGGGAAAGGTACTGAAATTGTCAAGCCGTCTCTTTTAGACATTTTCAAAGTGAAAAATTCCAGTTTTCCGGTTCAGAATGACTCTCTGTTTCAAAATATAAGCCAATTAGACTGAAAGGAGTTAAAAGGAAAAAGGTTGAAATTGAAACAAAATGTTCACAATTCCAGAACTAAAACATTTTGATCCACCCGAGCCACTTATTTTTTCCAGTTTTTTTGGTTCACAAAAATTTCCAGATTTTGACTTTTCATCTCAATTCAGGACAGCAAAACTTTTCAAACTCAAAACCACTCCCAGCGCAGGCAAAGCCAGCTGTCCCCTAGCTCTTGTGGTCTGCCTCCTCAGAGGAGTCAATTAGCAAGAAGAGGCTGTCAGCATACCAGGAGAGCTTTGTCTGAAGCGGTTTGAGAGGGGAGCGGGGGCAAAACTGGCTCCACCCAGCACATAACCACCCATCAATCAGGCATGCATGTGCTTGTCTGAAGATGGAGGCACTAAACGAGATTAGCCTTTGGCTGGAATAATGCACAGGGCTGGCATTTTAATGCACAAAGCTCTCTTCAGCATTGCCAGTGTTGATGGCGATATTCTTATTCCCCAGGACTGTATTTCCCCACCATGTTAAGCAGAAGCAGGACTGACTTGAGCAAGGACCATGGTGTATCGCGCCCTGTGACAGTCGGCATTCAGAGACAATGGGATTCCTGATTCAGGATGAGCAGACTGCACTGAAGCTACTTATTCTGCCACATTCCTGAATTTAGGCTCTTCCTGTCATAACAGCTGATGGAAGGAGGATGTTTGCACATTGACAGTGACCGAACCCCTGTAATGTCTCCTGCAGTTCCTTGATACAGTCTGAGTGACACAGACCTCTGGCTTGCAAACCCTAAATAAAGGGCAAGTAAATCTCATGAGAAGATACAGGGGTGGGGCAAACATCAGGGAACAGGAAATATTAGTGGATTGTTGGATCAATAACAATATGCTATAAGAATGGCCAGACTGGGTCAGACCAATGGTCCATTCAATCCAGTATCCTGTCTTCTAACAGTAGCCAATGCCACGTGCTTCAGAGGGAATGAACAGAACATGGTAATTATGGAGTGATCCATAATGATGTCCAGTTGCAGCTTCTGGCAGTCAGAGACTAGGGACACCCAGAGCACGGGTTTGCGTCCTTGACCATCTTGGCCAATAAGTTCATGGAGGATAGGTCCATGAATGGCTATCTAGTTCTTTTTTGAACCCAGTTATACTTTTTGTCCTTCACAACATCCCTTGGCAATGAGTTCAACAGGTTAACTGTGCATTGTGTGACAAAATACTTTCTTTTGTTTGTTTTAAACCTGCTGCCTAGTAATTTCAGTGGGTGACCCCTGGCTCTTGTGATATGTGAAGGGGTAAACAACATTTCCCTATTCAATTTCTCCACATCAGTCACGATTTTATAGACCTCTATCATTTCCCCTTGAGTCGTCTCTTTTCTAAGCTGAAACTTAGACCTGATCAAACCACAGTCTAGCAAGGTTATTAAGCGTTCCTAGCATCCCAGAGGAGAGACACACTTACCACGGTAACATCCGGAAATCACCCGAGTATTCTTCATATTTATAGTTCACCACGTGCCAGTCCGAGTGGTACGTTTTAATGCACTGTAAGGAAAATGAGGCATGTTCTTTGAAATCACAGCATGCTAAGCAAAAACATCCACAACTCTTAAGAATGAAGCGCAATTAGTGAGATGCTGAGGCTGGCATTAAGGTAACAAACATACACAATAGGTTGGACAAAGGCTTGTGGAGTTGTTTCATTTATCCTGGACTGCAGAAACTAAACACCACAGAACTCCTTTGAGACCTAGATACCCATGTGATAGGATGGCCGCTTTCAGAGCGCCTCCTCCTGGCCTCAGGGTGACTCTGCAAGAGGTCCCCGCCTCAATTTCTCTCTTCCAAGGGACTGGTCACCTGCACAATTTCTCCACCATGTCACAGGCCCTTCCTGGGCTGCCCTCCTGTGGCAGGCCATGGCATGACTGGTGCTGGCAGCTACCGCGCTATGCCTCAGCCCAGCCCCTCTAGCTGGGGGACTCCTCTGCCCTGTTTCTGTCCCGACTCCCGGGTTTGCTCCTAGCTTTTGCCCGGAGACATTGGCAGGTTCAGCCCTCTCTGGCCCTCTGGCTTCAGCTCTCCCGCTCGGAGAGCCAGCCGGCATCTCCCTCTGCTGCTCTAAGCCTCCAGCCCTTTCTGGCCAGGGGAGGTTTGTGGGTGACCCGCGACTGCCTCCTCCTGTCACCAGCTGGCTCTGGCTCCCCAGCTCGATGAGGGACCTCTCGCCGCTCCCTCCCCGAGGCGCTCCATCCCGCTTGGCTCCTTTGAGCTCTCCGTCCCGAGACTTTCCCTCGCCTCTGGGCCCTCTCCCATTTCATACTCCCAAGGGCAGCCCCACCCTCCTCATTACACCAAACGAGGAGCCCCTGGACTGGGCAGGAGAGCTGCCCAGTTACAACGCACACCTAGCCTCTCGCCAGCTGCACGGGCGCCGGAATCTGCGCTTACCTCGGCCGCGGCTTTCAGACCTGACTAGTGCTGCTGAGTGCCCAGCCTGATGGCGCCGGGCACCTGCCTCCGAGAGTCAGGCTCCTTTAACGGTGTCTCAAAACAGTCATCCACCAATGGCACCTCTGCCGGGGTCCCCCTTTCCCCCCACTCTGGCTGCACGGGAGCTGGGCTTCCCACCAGTCCCCACCCGCCGCTGCACAGGAACGACTCTCAAGGGCACAGCTGCAGCTGCCAAGAGGAGTTGCTGCTGGGTCAAGAGCAACCCAGGAGTCATTTTCCATTTGGTGCTGCTCAGAGCAGCTGCTCTCGTTCCTGCCGACGCACACACAGGAGCCTCTCCAGCGGCTCTGAGGCACGACAGGCAGAAGCAGCAAAGCCTCTGCCTTCCCCCTTCCCATTAAAGGCCTTGGGGGTTCATACTGCACCCCACACAGCTGGGGGCAGCAGGTGGCTCATAAACTGCATCTGCCAGATAGAAAAAGAGTTGTTCCTCCAGGCCTGAAGTTGCAGCTCCCCTGGGTCACAGATGAGGCCAGCAAAGCAACTTGCAGCCTTATCTGCCATTAGCTGCAGAGCCGCCTGGAGAGCATTTCCCCTGAAGGACGAGGTGCTGCAACGCTGCATGTCCAAGGCCAGTGCACACTACCTCTTTGACAAAGAGACTCTGAGCCTTCCTGTGAGCGTCTTCTGGCACCGTAGACTGGACAGTCCTCTGCTGGCGACCGATCACCGAGATCTGCGGGGAGTGGCGATAGTAAAAGAGATGTCATGGTTAACTGGGCCCATATAAATTGTCAGTGAAAATAATCAATACTCTGGGCCTGATTCAAGGCCTGGTCGCTCCCATTCGACCTGGCTGTAACGCCTTTGAAATCAGTGTAGAAGTGGACACTGAAATTGAAGGGGGTTCCCCAGCGTGAGAGTGGGTTAGTGGAGGGGTGGATTAGGCCCTGTACGTGAGAAGGAGCCAGCACAAACTCACAGACACATCCTCCATCGGAAACATGAGCAGGTCGCGGAGAGGATCGCTGTAGATCTGGGCTTTCCTTTGCAGGACCACATTCTCGTAGTCCAGGGGTTCTACCACTTTGGTTTTTTCCTGAAGGAAAATAAAAGCAGAACAAAACAGATAGTGAAAAACAATTGCAAATGTTGCATCGGAGGCACCCAGCCAAGAACTGAGATTCACTTCCCCAACAAGAGTCATCAGTTCCACTTCTGCCCTGAAGTTGGCTGCTACCGAATCCAGGTTATGCTGGGAGCCCTTAACAAATCACATTCGTGACTCACAGCACTTTGCCCTTCCACAGCGATGTTCACCTGAGGATTTCAAAGCACGGTACCAATGAATTACTCATTACATCAACCTTACAATCCTCCTGCCGTGTAGGTGAACATTACTACGCACGTCCTGCGGGTGAGGCAGAGGCTCAGCGACATGCCCATGGTCACACAACAGCCTACAGAAACAACGGGATCGTCCTGACTGCTAAGCGCCAGCCGCCGCAGTCCACACGCCCTCTCTCCCTTTAGCGTGGAAGACAAGCTGCCCGGACAGGTGAGCTGCTGTGGTTTTAAAGGTATTGACCATAGTAGTAGTTCATCTGCACTAGTCTAAAACAATCCTGCTGGACTGACACTCCGACACGCCGTGTCGCTTGAGCCGTCTCTGTTTGAGCCTTGTTATGTGATGCGGGCTGACAAGATTTACGCGGCCTTTGGAAGCCTGCCATTTGGCAGGATGAAAGCAACCAGCTGTTCCGAGCTCTAACCAGGAATCTTGCAGGATGGAAAGGAAGATCAACACAATAATCCCTTTCAACACTTGAAACGCAAACGCCTAGCAATAAATCACACCTCCAGACGCACTGTGAGGTGACAGTTTATGGCAAGAGCGATTGTAAAGTCTCTGGGCCCGATTTTGCTCTCAGAACACGGGCTCGCCTATGTTACAGGCATGACAGCAGCACAGCTACACTGTGGCAGCTGCACCACTGCAGTGCCAAAGTGGGGCCACTCGCTGCAGCGATGGAAGGGTTTTGTCATTCGACGCAGGTAATCCACCCCCTCGTGGGTCGCCAGAATAATTCTTCCATCCGCCTAGCAGCGTCTATACCAGGCCTTAGGTTGGCTTAACTATCAGGCTGTGAATTTTCCCCCATTCTGTGCAGCCTGAGCTAGAGCAGCCTGAAGGACGGGAACTTTAATTCTCTCCTCACATCCATTTGGGCCTGATCCCGGGAGACCCTGAGCACCTCCTGACATTTGCTGCACTCCCTCAGGAGCTGCACCCTTGCCAGAGGGCGCTCAGCCCTTGGGATGGTGGAGACGTCAACACGTCACACCCCCAAACACTCGCCCTTCACCTGCCGTTTGACTCTCCCGATCTCACACACGCTGGGGCAGGAGGACATTGATAGGCGCCTGGTATTCTGGACTGTTACTTGTGCTTCCTGGTGCAGCATTTCCTGCTTGCGCAGGGTTTGGCATTCTCCAAAGTCTTACGGAGAATTAATCTGCAGAAATTCAAGGATTTGCTTGTAAATTCAAACCCTGCATTGCTCTAGATACAAAGTCATTACAAGCAATTGCCACGACAGAGTCACGTTACGTATTCTGTCATCACTGTAAACCACGGCATTCTGATTCCACTTGGCAGACAGAGCTAATTCAATGTAATAGTGGGCGAACATCATTGTTACGTGCCATTATTTATTCTTTAAACTAAACATGCCCATATTAAGATTGGGGGCTGGGGGTGTTAAAAAGACAGAGAGTGATGCCATGACACAGAAAGATACACAGCTAAAGCAAACATCCAAGACTCTAAGGAGACTGCACGGACGTATCCCATAGCGTTATACCTGAGCGAGTGATCAGGCCAAACGCTGCCCTCGGGTCTATGCAGGGTTTTGTCCCCATGTCCATAAGGCAGTAGCCACATTAGTAACAAAAGACCAACTTCTGCCATCTTTACTCAAGCAAAACTCCTACTGAGGTCAAGGGGAATTTAGTCGGGTTAAGGACTGATGAATTTGGGCCACAATTCCCTCCTCCTCCTCTCCTGACCAGCTCAACAATTGTTTCTGGCCTCCCTCTACAGCGGAAGGAGAGGCTGTCTATCTGGGTGTCTCTTTTGGTTCTCATACTGCACCCATCTCCATGGTTTCTGAGATCCCATTCTCATTTGGCCTGCGACCCCTGAGTATTTTCTTCTCTGGCATCTCATGGAGTTGCACCTGCTGACAGTATGAAGGAATTTGGCTTTACGCCTTAGAGCAGAGTTTTGTTTCAGTATATACACCTGATCTGTTAGCAAGCAAAGGATACTTCCCAAAAACTGCAACCAAAGAGGCAGAAATGCCATTTTGTGAAAGAAGAGTGCTGCGGCCCTGCTGCTTAAGCACAAAAAACGGAAGTGGTGTCATATGATTAAAACTGAAATACATTCGATACAATTTGCATGTGCTCCAACAATGTAATGTGTTGTGGAAAACTATTTTGCCAGCCGTGGCACTAGAAAATGAGCACACCATTCCCTTTATAAAAAGAGAAATATTAGAAACTTCTTTTCTTTAACATTCCTCTATGCGCTCACGAATTAAATACCTCTGATTATGCTATTCTAAGGATAAAATTGCTGCTATTTATGTTTTTTGTTTCCTCATTTTTAACTAACTTCTATCAATAACATCTCATCAGCTTGAATACAAGGAGATGATATTTCCTTTTAACACCTGCAAATAACTCCAATTTACATTACTGGAAGGTCCATGTGTCCAGTAAGATTAAACGGATCCTTCAATTTGTTCTTTTAGGATTGGGGTCCAAAAGAACACTCCATCAATTCAGTAGGCGAGGGCAGTGGTACCAATTTATCTCAAGCGGCACTAACTGGGAAGGTATGTGTTACACTGTAAAATCTTGCTGTATTATGTATATCAAACAAGGCTATAAAATACTGGTTTATATTGCTCTTTTCCCCCGTTTTTCAAGTTTATGAATGGGCTGCTGCTAAGTTATATCACGTGTTGTAAATATAAATGAGTTGACCTATTCCTAACACGTCTGATTATTAAAATGAAAGAAATTTAAATATCCAGCGTGAATCTCACCATTTATTGCTCCTTATTTACTTTTTTGCATTTTTCCCCACTGTGGGCAACTGAAATCAATTAAGTGCTTTTCACACTGGTTTAAAGGCGTTTCATTTGCAAGGGCTGCAATATCCCCAGGAGGTTTTCCATTTGATCAAACACAACTGTTGCCACTCACTTTTAAAAACAAAACTAAACCCGTCTCTTACTGGTTTTCACAAATTGGACGTGTGGGGCCAAGTTGACTGGAAGGCGGTGGGAGGATGAACAACGCCCATTGCATAGGCTGTCCCAAGGTCTGGGAAAGGCTCAGTCGGGAAGTCATTTGAGGTTAATTTCTAATGTGATAAGTAACAAACAATGAGATCTTAACAGTTTTCCACAGCACTTAAAAAATATCCACCTTTCACTTCAAGTTTCCTCGACCTGGCATGTGCGCCAACAGAAACACCCCGGTTCTGCAACCTACTGAGCCAGGCTTGCCAGCCCCATCCCTGCAGGAGGCTAGCACAGGGGCTACATGCTGGTTAGGCCCTAGTTTCCTGCCGTAAGTGGTGCCTGGCCTCACGTGGCTCGTCAGCAAGCAGGGAATTCCATGTCGTGTGAATAGTGCACAAAGCTTTTCCCGTACACGCTTTGAGCCGCCACCTCGGCGAGCTTTGGGTTGGCAATGGAGAGGCCTTGAAAAAGTCGGTGTCTAACTGCCCCACCTGATTTTCCATTCTGAGTTCTTTTCATGCAGCGTAGTGCAGTAATGCCGGTGTGGATTAGCTCAAACAGCTGAAACGGTGCCACCAAAATCGCTCTCTGGAAATGTGTGTGTCACCCCCACACAACCTTCAACGAACTCCGCCAAGCTCCAGCAGTGGGCTGAGGCCAGCAAAACCCTTTAGACGTAGACATGATGAGCCCACCAGACAAACTAGCAACTTGGAAAAACAAGAGGTGTTTGCCAGAGAGCCGCTTCACTCTCGCAAGTGGGTAGCGTCTGAGAATTACACAGGACGTGTTACACTGCATGAATCACGACCACATGGAAGACCTAATTCTGGAGACTTCCCAGGATGAGGCCCCGTCAGCGTAAATGGTGTGGTGAACCACTGCATGACAAGGAGCTCCAGCACAGACGCTCAACAGCGTCTGTGGACTGTAGCAGGGAGTTCCGTGCAGTTTCCCCTACCTAGGCAGGGATCTGTGAAGCTCCAGTGGCCGGTCAAAGTGCTGCCAACGCCTCTGATTTTAGAGCATAAGAATGGCCCTACTGGGTCAGACCTAAGGTCCATCCAGTCCCCTATCCTGTCTTCTGACAGTGGCCAGTGCCAGGTGCCCCAGCGGGAATGAACAGAACAGGGAATCACCAAGTGATCCATCCCGTTGCCCATTCCCAGCTTGACAAACAGAGGCTAGAGACACCATCCTTGAACATCCTGGCTAATAGCCATTGATGGACCCATCCTCCATGAACTTATCTAGCTTTTTCTGAACCCTGTTATAGTCTTGGTTTTCACAACATCCTCTGGTAAAGAGTTCCACAAGTTGACTGTGCGTTGTATGAAGAAATACTTCCTTTTCTTTGTTTTAAACATGTTGCCTATTAATTTTATTTGATGGCCCCTACTTCTTGTGTTATGTTCTTGTGTTTATTTTATTACAAGTCTTGTGATAGCTTTTCATAAGACCCTTGCTCCTGGAGTCATCTGATTATGTGAGAATCTCAGTTAACACTGTTTTTTTAACAAAAGGAAGTTACTAGCTTTCACGATTGCAAAGAAGAGATTGAAAATGGAACCCCCAAAAGCTCAAAAACAAGAAAGAAAATAAAAAGAACCTGATATTCATTGCTGTTAATGTCTCACTGTTTTCAAGCCAATCTCATGATTTCTGAATGCTTGGATTTGACAATGCTGATACCACAGCAACACTGAGGGGATAAAAGCCAACCCCACCTCCCACCCCTCCATTCTCACCCCTCCCAGCGTTGGCAGTCCCATGCTTTCATGGCCTTCCACACCCACAGCAGTGTGATGAGAGTGAGGGGACGGGAGCTGAAATTTGACTTCATGTACTTATGGCTAGAGCCCGCAGCCTCTACTCATACGTCACTGCCCGAGCTGGGACTGAGCACTGATGGCAGGAAGTGGCCCTGAATGTAGCTGCTGGTTAGCGTCTCCGGACAGCTCTCTGATTTCAGTCTAACAGATGCACTGTGACAATGTGCCAAAGACTCGCTAGTGATGGGCAGAAACATCCTAAAAGTCACTTTCCTGGCTTGCAGCTTTATATCCTGCATGCACAAAAATAGAGTCTGACTTTCTCTGAGCCAAGCTGCTTCCTGAACAAACCAGCCCTTAACACGTTGCTCTGAACATGCACCAGCATTTGCTGCAGTGCCAATTAAGGTAAATCAGTAAATCTGATGGCAAACTAAAGTCTTGAGCCTGCATTCTCCTTCACACTGAGACCCCTTTCTCCAGCTCTGGCGGCAGGGATGATGGTAATTCCTGCCTACCTTAAGAGTCTTTTATACTGCAGAAGCAGCGTAACAGGGCTGCAGGGATTCACTTTGTGTCAAAAGGGAAAAAATCCTGGAAATGAGCCTGGGGATTCCAAAACTATTTCCATCCCCCACCCCCCTTTGACAAGAGCCAAATTCTTCTCTCCTTGTTAGGTGGCTGACGACCAGTTAGCAAGGAGAGATTCTAGAGCACATCCCAGCACGGGCGTCTTTAAAGGAACTGGTGTCAATTGAATTATAAAGACTTCAAGGTCTAAGCATGAACCCAAGCCCTTCTTACGAGAGCACTAGCAATTGGTGTTATTGAGCTCCAAAAAATAGACCAGCATTTCCTCATCTCTTCTGCTCTAAGGGGCCTCTTCTGATTTTAATGACATTCAACAAAGCATCTGACGTAACACCTCCCCCCCTTATGTATAGCACCTGGATGGCAGGGTTCCCCCGAGGTTCCAGCCTGCCAGGAGGGCTCAGGGAGAGCTGAGGAAACCCGGCACCCTTCAGGAACAGACCTTCAGCTGTATGTGGGGAAACTTCACAGACCTACAGATCTGAGCTCTTAGCCATCTCGTCCAGCCACCAGCACAAGTGCAAAATACTCATAAGGGTTTGCAAGGCTGGGCCTTTGGGTATCAAGAGCCAAGGGTGTTTTACGTTGCCTTTTTTCAAAGATGTGAGAAGTGCGACCCCTTAACCAGCAGACTCTGCAATGCCCAGCCAGGCAGGGAGGTCAGAGAGGGGGTTAGGGCTTTCTAGTTTGCTCTCAAGCATCCCTGAACAGCATCACCTAAAGCCTGAATGGAAGCTGCCCACCCACATGCATGAAACAGACACGAATCACAGGGTTTGAGGTCAGCTGACATGTTTTCAGTGAAGGATTGCACCACACCATTTTCAAGGGCATCAAATCACTCTCCATCTAGTCCTCCCTGTATCAATCAGCTGCAGCCCTCATTGGCCCAGGAACCCATATTGCTGAAGAACTCTGCTGGGTTAATGGCAGAGTCACATCACATTCATTTTACTTATCACCAAAACACAACCCAACTGCCACAAGCCATAAGATGAGTTAGAGCAACGCCTTCAAAGTGAAACCGAAAGGTGCAGGTCAAGTCTTTGTAAACAAACTTGACTGTTAGCCCACAGCACAGCTATGAGCCAGGAGAACCTGAATTCCTCGGGGACAGGTTGTCACCCAGTTAGAGAGAAGTATTTTTATGTGCCTGATGCAAATTATAACTGCAGACTGGGAGGATGGCAAGACAGGCATCACAAATGTATCTTTGCTCTCCAGCACGTATCAAAGGTTGCAGATCTAACAGGGCGGGAGATGAAGCTTTTTAAGCCCTGAAAGAAGATTTCAAAAGTCTTCGTTTTTTTTGCTGAGTTCTGTTAAACTGCAAACCACAGACACCTACAGATGTAAATGATTCAGCCTCTTGCTATTACATCAGCAGATGGCTCCAACCGAATCGTGACAGTAGAGGAGAAGCCATTGCATTAAGCAATTATACAACTAGAAGCCGACTCTACGGGGTCAGCTGACATTGGAGCACAAGGGAGCTTGGCTACCTCAGCAACAAAATCACTATCTCCCTCCAGAGAGAATCAAGACCGGCTCACGGAAAGAGAGAGGGGGGGTCACAGTCAGAGACATGGCAGGTGTCAACATTGGGCTGCATTAAACTGACGAGCTTGCACACATTGCTCCATGGAGGAACATTTCCCAACCCGGTTACAACACTCGTTCTGTACAGCTCGTGAGGGTCTGGTCCCACCCCAGAGCCTCCACCAGGCACACAAAGCAAACCATAAAGCTCAGCAATTTTCTACATCAGTGACCCCTTTGCCATGTGAGGAATCAGGGCTGCCCATGGGGATAGTGCCAGGCTACGGCAGCGGCAGAAATCTGGAGCTTCTCTGTAGGAGATGATGAAGCAGCCTCTGGTTACTGTCCTTTTGCACAACGCTAAGCAAATTGCTCCTGGCTAACATGCACCAACAGAGGATACTTTTAAGCTCAGCTGAAAAGGACAAGGGCCTGTGTCCCCTTACTACAGCAGGGTTGACAGGGCTGCTTTGGGTTCACATGTCTCTCCTCACCTTCACCCGGAGGCCACATGCTGGAGCTCGCGAGGGGAAGGTCAGCTCAGAGGCATGCTGCATTAGTACCTCCCAGGGTAGCTTCTTTGGCCAGCTAGAAGGAGTGTGAGCATCATGCTTCCAGACACGGGGCGAGAGGTAACACGTGGGAGGCAGCAGGGAGATGGTCTCCAGGGATGTGTCTGGACAGACAGCGGGTGTGTTTCTCAGTCAAGTTAGCTTAACACTCCTGAGAGCCGCACTGAATCCAGGCCAGCACGGCTGAAGCCATGTGGTCTGGTTGCATTCCGGGTCCTTCTCTGTGCCGAGCCAAGGAGGCCCTCGGTGTGTTGTCCAAGATGGTGGCCACCATAATATAGCCTAGGAAGCCTCCTAGGGAACAACATGGCTTCAAACACGCCAGCCAGCATCTTGACAGGGCCTTTAGCTGCATTACTCCATTGAGACAAACTCTTTTTGCCCAGCCATGCAGGCACAAGGCTCTGCCATTGGTTGGGTGCAGATACAAAGAGTGAGAAAGCTCAGAAACTAACCCCAAGGCAAAGCCGCTTTGTCTCTGTATCAGAGGGGTAGCCGTGTTAGTCTGGATCTGTAAAAGCAACAAAGAATCCTGTGGCACCTTATAGACTAACAGACGTTCTGCAGCATGAGCTTTCGTGGGTGAATACCCACTTCTTCAGATGCAAGAAGAAGTGGGTCTTGCATCTGAAGAAGTGGGTATTCACCCACGAAAGCTCATGCTGCAGAACGTCTGTTAGTCTATAAGGTGCCACAGGACTCTTTGTTGCTTTGTCTCTGTGTGGAACCTACCGTCACCTGTACGGCTGCCCAAACCCTGTTCAGCGAGAGCCACGTACAGGCGCCCCCGAACATGCAGCTTTTGGGCACCAGGGTGCGTACAGCCACGGGAAACAGCCACAGAGGACACAAGGAACGGGTAAGTGAATGATTGATGCATCAAGGAGACAGACTGAGGGACTCCGGAGGCGGACGAGGAGTCAGACAAAGATCTGTCCTGTATCCATTTGCAAAATCGATGGAATTCTTTACATTTCGTTTCAGAACGAGGTCTTGGGCACACTTTTTCTAAAAAGGAAATAGTATTTTTTTAAATGCCACTAGCCCAACTTTCATGAGCTGCCCTATAATGACAATTGGGGTGTTCATGGGATTGAGGACAGGACAGGAGAGTTCCATTTCAAACTTTCCAGGCCAGTACAACACTCTCTCTCCAATGGCCTCCTTTCTGCACCTGCTGAATTTCTTACAAACACGTTTATTAATCGAAATATACTCCAATGGCCTCTTTCTCAGTATCCCTTTTCTTCCAAATCACCCCAGATGGTGAATAAAGTTACGCATTGTACATAATTTGCAGAAAAGATTGTTTCACAAAGATTTGAGGGTTTTCAAAATAGTAACTTAAGGGAACAAATATAACAAGTTATTTCATATCATTAGTCATGTCGGGGGGCTCGCATTTAAAACAAACCAACCCAGAAGAGTAATTGTCCATCATCCGCTTGCAGCAGTAACACACAGACCAAAAAGCTGTACTTTGCCATTAATCACTTCACGCAGTCTGTTTAGACAGCATGTGAAAGACTCATCAGTAACCATCAGCTCACATTTCCTGCTCCAGAACGGAAGTTGGTCATTATTTAACCCACAGCCCCAGTGTAGGAACTAGACTAGATTAGACTTTCACTTCTTGATGCACAAATGCCAACCCGTTAACACTGACATTATTTTTCAGTAGATGATCCTTCCCCTGCTAAAGTCAACCTTCACTGCAGCTTCGTCGCTGTCATTTAACCTTGCACTAAAAACCTTTTGTTTGTGGATGAGCCTGTGAACAAGAGATGTCATGTTTTCTCACTGTGACTTGATGGAGAAATATCTGAGACTCAACTAAACACATCCATTCATCACACCAAAAAGAGAGAGAGAGAGAGAGACACGGCATCCTGAACAGGGACACCAATAATCTGAATAGTAAGAGTGACAGCTGTCAAGTGCACTGGACAAAAGAGGGGAAATAACACAGATCACATACAAATCTAAAAATATGCATCAGGCTAGGCAACTGTTGCTCACAAAAATCTTGGTCAGCTTTTTACAGTATATCCACTTTCTATTTTCTCTACTGTAACTCCGTAATGCATTGATTTATGTATGAAATCATTTCTAGGATGCATCTCATAAAACCCAGTACAAACTATATTTTAAAATAGGTCCTAAAGGACCAACTAGATGAAAAATATAGAAAACATGAGGCAAAAGTTAAGCTGAGGAACTGGTTGAAAAAGGTGCATTTATATATATATAAAATTAAAAATGACAACATATAATTTAACATTTTGGACAGGCTGACCACAGTGGCCCAGTCAGTGATGCTCAAAAAAGAAGAGGCGTGTGCATGTGTAATACACTCACATTGGTTTTGAAACTTGCAACCTCTAATTTCAGAAGGGGAACAACTTCCGAGAGAAGTAACTAACCTGGATACATAAGCATATAAAAACCACAGACATCACATCTCAGCTTTTGTTCACACAATTTGTTTGTGAAAGAGTTTACATTGAATCGAGAACTGGGGAAATCTACCTTTAAACAAGTACACTATGGAAAAGTGAGGCATTTTTACCAGTAAATAACCATAACAGAAGAAAAGTATCTCCAGCACCAAACACTTAGAAATCACGAATCAGGCTCCCCAAACTTCATGGGATTGGATTAAAAATCATGAAGTTGTTTTTTTTGTTTTGTTTTACAAAAGTACTAAGTTTTGGGTTCTTTTTATTTGCCTTCTGCTTCCTGAGCCATCTTTGCGTCACTCTAGTCACATTTTCAAACTTTTCACTGCAGCCATTAGAGCTAAAACTTTCATTACCAAAAAACCAAACCCACCACCACCAAACTGAGATTCTTACATAATTCCTGACTCCAGGAGCTGGGACTTAAAGAAAAACATCAATCCTCATGCAAGCTGGCAACACACATTCATCTATGCAATGCATGGAGGGCCGCGCCTTTCTTCCTACAAAGGGATTATATACGTTCTAGAAGAGGAAACTGGGAATCAGAAGTAGTGATCCACTTGAAATAGGCATAACCCCATCCTTTGTATGCTCCAGGTGTTTCAACGGACTCCCTGAAGCACAGGAAAATTATAAAAGACAAACACTTTGTCACCTGTGGTGCACACTTTTCCCAAAGTGATCACTCTATAGCTGACCTCTCAGTCCTCATCCCGAAAGGAAACCCCAAACATGCACAACACTTTCAAAAGACAAGCCTGGGAGCTTAGATTGGTTACTCATGGACTGAACAGGGGTGCTGCATTTATGGCTTATTACAACAATCTGTAACCCACTAACCCCCTCTTTTCGTCCTCTGACTACAGAGGTGTTAACCGGCCACTGTACCTTGAATGGTCCCTTACCATATGTGCTAACCCCTTACGCTCAACACTCTGCTCCACCTGGCATTTTGCTGTGATCTGGGAGTTCCTTTCCCAGGCCTGGGGCAGAGCTGTGTGTGGCTCAAAAGCTTGTCTCCCTCACCAGCAGATGTTGGTCCAATAACAGATATTCCCTCCCTCACCTTGTCCCATTGTCATGTAACAACACTTATTGGCACCAAAGGATCCTACGGACGTGAAACAAGCATCCACACAGCTGTACAGAGCAGGGCCTCAGAAGCAATGACCATTGGGGCCAGCTATAAAATGTGGGTGCACCCCCTGCTTTTCGCTCCTGTCCCATCTCCCCCCAAACCTGCAGAGAGGCCAGAGCACAGGCTCCCCCAAATCGGGACAAAGTGGAGCAGAGCTAGGGGCCCGTAGTTATACACAGACTCCCAGGACCCCGCCCAGGGTCCTTACAGAGATGACGTGTCCTGGGCAGAGTGGTCTACAGGGGGGCGGGGGAGGGGTGTGCAAGGGGCTGCAGACAGCTTGGAACTCAGGCACATGTTCATTTTGCTTTCATAGCAGCCACCTGTGATCCCTCTGGCAGCCCGTCCACAAGGCAGCAAAACTTGGCTCTGGGGACCGGACTTTCTGCTGCCTAAAGTTTGGGAAAGTGTCTCTCACCTCTGTCACCATGGGAGACTCTCTCTACCATGCACCATACAAATCAAGTGCTCCCTTTGGCGGGGCACAGTAACATGGCGAATATTCCCCTCTCTTCCAGACCTTACACCATGCCCATCACTGTGGTATCCGATCTGGGCACCGCTTTGCCATCTGCAGGATTTCTCCCAAGGCTTTGAACACAAAAACTCCCCCAGGCTGGAGCTCAAGTAGCAGCATCTCCCCAGCCCATTTCTCCCACACCGGACTGTCACCACTCGCTGCCTTCTTCCATACCCAGTGCCGGGTCCTGATGGGCTGTACTGCCCTGCTGCCTGCACGTCACCCCCTGTAACCCTCCCCTGCCTGCTTCGCCACACAGAGCCGACAGGGAGCACAGGGCTAAGCTGGGACTTTCTGGGTGCCCAGGGCCGCGGGAGACCAGCTGGCTAATGCAGCCCATCTCACCCCATGCTTGCAGGCTGCTGTGTTATTCTGCCCAGGCCTGGACTTTAATGAGAAGCAGAGTAAACACAACAGCTTTCCTGTTCTCCTCCAAGGGTTCCTGTCGGACAATGCAAGCCGGAGCCTCCAGGAGGATGGAAAGTCCCTGCTTTGGGACGAGGGGGGCAGCTTCGGAGAATCTGAGCAATGACAACGACTCTCAGTGTCCATTTGAAAATACAGGCTTAGATTCTGGCATCTGCAGCAGCACCATCCCCAACGGGGTCATCACTGGTGCAAAAGCAGCTGTAACTGGACACCCGTGTCCTGCCCTGCCACGATACCTGCATGGCACCTCCCGCCCCTGCCCAGGTGATTCCTGCCAGTGGGGCTGAGAGCAGAGCCGGCACACGCTCACTAACAGGAGTAGATCATGCCCTCTGATACCACAGTCCACCTGGAAATCCTCTCCAGGGACCCACTCCTAAAACACCTTTCACAAGTTCAGGTTTGTGGGGAGTCGGGGCAGATTCACCCCAGCCTGAGCCATCCGGCTGCCTCTTTTCCAGCATGCGCAGAGAGGCACATGCCAGACAGGATGTGCCCACAGCATGTGACCATATGTTGCATTTGTTTCACAAAGGAAGTTTTACGCCGGTAACACCCGCGTATACGTCCCAGGCGGGCAGAGCCAGAGCAGAGCGGCGCAGGAACTCCCCGGCCGACTCAGACTGAAAAGCAGCCGACAAAGCCCCACTCAGAACCACACCCCAAAGGGGATTCTAGAACCTGGATCTTTTCCATCTCTTGAAACACAGCGCTGACTTCTCTAATTATACAGCGAGGGCTTGCGGAGTGGGGTTAGGGTTAGTTTAGGTCACTGTCTTTAGGAACCATGCAGAGACTGTGATACGGCATCCACAGGAAACGGGCACCGCAGTTTCTAAGGCGTGGGGCCTTGGAGCTAAGGCCAAGCCACAGTTTTTTCTGGGAGTCGTTTTCTAAAAGCATTTCTTCACTGCAGTGAGTGTGCTCAGGGTGTCAGAGATTCCTGCTGCAGCTAGCAGGACTCGGGGTCGCATCCATTGTAGACCTGATGATCTCCCCCAACGCCAACAGCTTTGCATTGCTCCAGTGATACAGAGCAGTCAAAACCGGACAGCTTGCTGGGCATTCGCCCTGCTCCAGGGGAGTCTGTGGATGGCAGAGCCCCCCAGGGTTAAGAGCCACAGTATGTCACCTGGAACCACCCGCTGCTTGTGACCACAGGCTGCCTGCACGTACGCTGGCTTGCAACAGACTCCCTGGGCCACTGCACATGGGGAAGTGATTTTTCCTGGCTTGTCAATTTGGGTTGAGCCACATTTTAGATCCAACTTTTGCCCCACAAGAACGGCCATACTGAGTCCATCCAGCCCCCTAGCCTGTCTTCTGACAGTGGCCAGTGCCAGGTGCCCCAGAGGGAATGAACAGAACAGGGAATCATCAAGTGATCCATCCCCTGTCTCTCACTCCCAGCTTCTGACAAACAGAGGCTAAGGACACCATCCCTGCCCATCCTGGCTAATAGCCACTGATGGACCTATCCTCCAAGAACTTATCTAGTTCTTTTTTGAATCCTGTTATAGTCTTGGCCTTTACAACATCCTCTGGCAAGGAGTTCCACGGGTTGACTGTGCATTGTGTGAAGAAATACTTCCTTTTGTTTGTTTTAAACCTGCTGCCCATTAATTTCATTGGGTGACCCCTAGTTCTTGTGTTATGAGAAGGAGTAAATAGCACTTCCTTATTTACTTTCCCCACACCAGTCATGATTTTATAGACCTCTATCGTATCCCTCCTCAGCGTCTCTTTTTCAAGCTGAAAAGTCCCAGTCTTGGTAATCTCTCCTCATGTGGATTAATGTTTAAAAATACTGCTTCCCCAGAGGGGGCCAGACACTAGCTGAGATCAATCCCAAGCAGCCACATGAAATCAGTTTGGGGAGGATCAGAGCCATAGTTTGAGCCCAAGGCTTGTGCACAGAAAGTTGTAACAACTCTTAAATGTTGAAGCCGCATGGTTTTTTAGGAGGGCTGTATGTCAGGAATCGCTCGCTTGAATGACCTCAACTTTGATCACTAACACTGTCCTGGATCCCCATGAGCCAGAGCAATTTTCAAGAAAATCTGTTTAAACATGTGGATATTGGAGCACTTAAAAATCAGCTGTTAAACCGTAAGCTAGTCTCAACGGTAACGAGAGTGGCAACACTACCACCCCCCTAGAATGTGGGGATCTCTGTTTTCAGTTAAAAAAGTAAGTTTCTAGCCCTCACGTTTGCAGACGATGTAACCAGAGTGTGACCTAAGGACTCAAGAACCAAATAAGAACCCAAATGGAGAATTTTTTTTTTTAAAAAAGCCCATGCATGTTTTGGGGGCCTGACATGATTTCTGCATGTTCGGGGCTGGTAATACTGAATCTGCAACACAGGAGATAACTCTTGCTCTCCTTGTGGCCATCTCAGACCAGCCATTCACAATATTTCTTTTCAGGGGCATCTTCTAAAGGCCTAAAAACATTCCCCACCCCCTTTTCTGTCTGCACAGATGCTGCTGGGAGCATCACACTCGAAGGGTGGTGGGAAAGGGTCTAGTTGCAGTGTAAATACAACTGCAGCTGGCCCGTGCCAGCTGACTCGGGCTAGGGGGCTGTTTAATAGCAGTGCAGATGTTCAGGCTGGGCTAGAACATCTGCACTGCATTTAAACAGCCCTTAGCCTGAGCCCTGAGTCAGCTGGCACAGGCCAGATGTGGGTTTTTTAACTGTAGTATAGACAGACCCCGAGAGGCTGATCCAGCCCCCTGTATGCTGCCCTCATGGCACAAAAGGGCTGTCAGAGAGTCACTTTCTCCTTCCCAGGGCACAGGAGCAGCACAGAGCTGACACAGAAAGCCCTGGAGCAAGCGGAAGCCTTGGTCATTCACCATCAAACTGCTCTCTCTCGTTAATTTCAGAAACAGAGCTCTACACAGA
Organism: Mauremys reevesii; assembly: GCF_016161935.1. Taxonomy (NCBI): domain Eukaryota; kingdom Metazoa; phylum Chordata; order Testudines; family Geoemydidae; genus Mauremys; species Mauremys reevesii. Next base: position 100,504,701 of record NC_052631.1, read on the forward strand.
AGCAGCAAATCCATCAGAACGGCAGAAGGGGGTGGCACGAAGGGCCAGTCCTAGGACTCTCCTCAAAACCCGCTTCTGCCAGGATGCCTTCAAAAAAACCAACCAGCCAATGGGGGTGAGGCTGAGGAGCAGATCCAGTTCAGTCAGGCCTTGTCTACACTGGGGATCCGTTCTGGTTACAGCCGCTGGGTAACTGCCCAGTGCAGCCTGGAGCGTTATCAGTGTATTTACTCTAGTTCCAAGCAGGGCTAAGTGCCTCCCCTGTAAATAACCTCTTTGCCCGTCTACGCTAGGAGCCAGACTCTCCGTTGCCTTGCACCTTGTGTGGCTGTTTACACCAGAAGTGGGGCTAACCCCAGGAATTCAAAAATCACAACATCCTGAGACTGGCTTAAAGTCGTGAGATTTAAAAATAACGAGTGTGGGGTTCTTTTCATTTCCCTTCTGGTTTGGGGGCTCTCTTCCACAACCAGGAAGGCTGGAACCTCACTTTTTTTTCGAATGAATGCAGAGAGTCTCACCCAATCACTTGACTCCAGGAGCTGGGGCTTTAAGAAAAAACAACAACAAGTAACGAGACACTCAAGATAAAATGGTGAGAACTGGTAACGCTGCGAGCAAGGCAAAGTGAGTTAAAACGCCGCCGTGCTCAACACCCACTTTGCACCAGTGACAATGACCGCACAAGAGGAATGGAGAACCAGGCCGAGGTTAAGCTCGAATCAGCATCACTACACTGGTGCCTGCCACCCAGCGCTGGAATCGTGGAAAATCCCTGGCACAGAAAAGGTCTCGGTTTTAAATGTGTATCCGAGAGGATACGGTACCTCTAGCTGTCCAACAGCTCAGCAACGCAGCCACATGATCTTACTCCTGTTACCCTCACTCTCTTCTTTATCACACCCACTTGTTCTCCCACGCCTACCTACGTGTGTGCGCTGCACTCAGCACAATGCACTCCTGGTCCCAAGCAGAGTCACCGGACACTGCTGCATCACACATTATAATGACCATTAGGCCCCAATTGCTATGGCATCTTCTGCTGTGGGACACGTCGGGCTCCCACGGGAATCAATAGTGCACATCCCAGGGTAGAATCTGACCCTAAGCTAGGCCAAACGTGGCTTTCCTGCTTGTATACGTCAAAGACAGAGAGTCAGCCCCTGAGCTGGTGAAGTTCAGTGCATCTCCACAGACGTGAATGGAGTCACAGCTATTTCGAGTTCAGAGGAATGTAAACAAAACACTGTTTTGATTTTCTCCTCTGGAAATAGTGAGGCCAAGATTAAAAATTGGCAAAAGACTTGGTGTTTCCACTGGACACCTGGATCTCTGTCAGGGCTGATTTTTCAATCTGTTTTTGTACTGTGCTGTGTCAGGGAAATCATCAGCAACAACAGCACTGCTACTTTGCACTTCGGAAAGCTCCTTCCATCTCAGGAGCCAAAGAGCTTTACAGACATTGATGATGCCTCATCATGTATTGATGTGGTTTGGAATTTACATTTAGCGTTCAGCTCCAAAGCACCTGGGCTCCAGACATCATAAAACGATCAATGACACATCAACCCTCTGCTTGCTAACAGAAAAAAACCATTTCTCCATCAAGGAGCTGTTCAGAAGCTTGGCCAAAGGGCCCGGAAGCTCTCCAAACTAGCTGAATGCCCCTGGGAGGTAGGTGAAATGATAGAGATCTACCTGGCAGCTGTGCAAACTGAAGCATCGCGTGGTTAAGTGACTTCCCAAGGTTATACACAAGCCTGTGGCAGAAGCCAGGAAACACACACACACGGGTCGCCTTAACAACATGCTTAACATCCATGAAACTGCAGCACAAAAGTAAGGTTTCACAGAAGTGAAGATTTCACAGGAAGCTGCTCATGCCAGCTGCTCCTGGGCTTGCCCAGCCTGGTCTGCGGGCCAAATTAATTCAGGTGCAGACTGAATACTAGTTGCAACAACGTTTCTTTCTTTTCTGTTCCTACTGCAGGCACATGCAAACAACCCTTCAGGGGCTGGATTGCGAAAAGCGTTCACGAAGTTCCGGTCCAAACAAACGACACCAAAAACATTCAAGCTGCCAAATGAAGCACTCGGTCAGAAAACGACCGAGTGTGCGGTGTCCGTTCACCCTTCAAGCAAATGCATTGCAATGCAGGAGGAGGTGCACAGCATGGGCAGTAAACGAGGCAGGATTGTGCAGGGAACCCAGGCCTCCATTACCCACTATTGTTGTTAATAGGAGCTGGGTCGGGCCCTGTGATGGGGTATTCACCCCACACCAGCACTAGTGGAGTTAAAGTGGCTCCGAAAGGGTCATGAACCTTAATGACTGGACATGGAGCAGAGTCAGGCCTGACCCATAAGCACTAACTGAAGATGAAGCCGGGTGGGGCAGGAGCAGGTGGACGTGTAGAAAGCCTGGAAATTGAGAGCAGAAAGAGGCTGCCGGGAGTGAGCCTGCTTTCACCTCTGGGCACAGGCATGTGAGTGGGAGGAAGCCCAAGGAAAGAGAAGTGAGTGGTGATGGCTGCTGACAGGGTCCCGGGGCTGGAACCCAGAGCAGAGGGCAGGCCTGGGTTCCCCTACCAGCCACTGTGACAGTAGCGCAGAGCGGGAATTGCTGAAGACTACCTGAGACGGCACAGGGGTAGATTGCCGGTGGCACTTGGCTCCCCCAGAAGGGGAAATCTGCAGTGAGCTGGCTGGAGGGCTGGGTCCCGGAGAGCGAGAGGGATGTAGAGCCAGTGAGCAACGGAAGGAGGTGCTGGTCTGGATGAATGGTGATCCACAGACCCAGCTACGAGGAGGTGCCACAGCGGTGAGCGAATCCTGTTACAGGCCCCTAATGTAAGGGACAATCCGTCCTCGTCCCCTGAATGTAGACGCGTGGGAAATACAGAGAAGCACAAATAACTGCAGTTTCTTGACCCGAGAGCCTGGCTCGGTGTTTGGTTCCCCCCACCCCACCGCCTTGTTCTGGTCTCCATCTGGTCTCTCCGATCCGTCTGCAGCTCCTGCCTCCCCCCCTCCTCTCCTCTTTGGGCTCTTTATCATCTGCCTCTTCCTCCGCCTAACCCTATATCCTCTCTTCTGTTACCCCGTCCCTCCCCTCCGCTGTGCCTCGCCCCTCTGAGACAACTGGAAGTGCACGTTTTCATTCAAAACAAATCGCAGAGCTCACGAGAAGTAAAAAATCCAAACAAAACAGCAGCCCAGAACTGGAGCGTGAATGGCAAATATCCCACCCCGCTGTGTATTGTCAGCAATGCGGATCGGCCAGGCATGTGTTCCCGTCCGGCGTCAATGCCCTCCTCATGGCAGGCATGAAGAAAAGGTTTTGCAAGCAGGATGCCAGGGCTTGTGTTACAATAAGTGCTAATGGGGATGCTCCTGCTGCCGGCTTATTCCAGGTCCAGACAATTCCCCAGTTTACACAATCTCTGCTTATCAGGAATGCGCAACGGCCACGTTCTCCCCCGTGGAATCACAGCTGGACCCAGCTCTGTGGAGCCAATGGAGATGCACGGAGCAGAGCAGAGCAGGGTGGAGCCAAGGCCCCACTCACTGCCTCCCGCTCCCCGCCCACCCGCTGCACCTGCCTCCCCCTGCACAGCAGCCCCTGGGGCCAGGGACCTGCCCTGGGGTGGGGAGAGAGTTCCCACGTAGGTGTAGAGCCCAGTCACAATCTAGCGCCGAACCTGTCTGGGTCAAACCTGCTCTGATCCCTACGAATCACGCACCACCGGCAACTGCAGCTCTTCTGCTCGCCTCCGCTTGCTCTGCGAGTCTCTCGTCCTCCCAAGGCCTCTCCCGCGTTATCTGTCTGTGAGCTCTCGGGCACCGACCGCCCCCTGCGCTGCGTCTGCACAGCGCTTAGCTCCGAGCTGGGGCCTAGGCATGACCATCTTACTCTCCAGAGCAGCTCCCCGGAGACAATCGAAGAGATGGGCAAACAGGGTTTGACCTTTGGTCTCTCTGTTTCTTCAGCTGTTAAGAGGAGATAATAATACTTCCCTCCTCCATCTGGGTGCCGCGAGGACTGATGCTTGTGCGGGACAGCGAAAAAGGAAAGTCCTGTTACAATATAGGGGAGTTTACACTGTTTTATTCTGTATTTGCTTCTGGTAATGCTCTGTTACGGTCACTACATTTTACCTGCTCTTTTTTAAACACAGATCACCATTTTTAAAATCTAGATTCTCATTAACTTCCATGGCCGGCTCTCCCAGATGTCTTAGTCATGTCTGTCCAGCAGAGCCAGCTCGCCTCCGTGCGCAGCAGCAAAAACCTTTTCTCATTGCTCGTTACTTCTCATTTTCCCAATTTCTTCTGGCCCAGTGCGGCGGCCGCTGATTTTAAGGGAGTTTTCTCATTCACTTCAGTGGCAACAAATCAGGTGCTTAAATCTCCAATGGAATTTGTTTTAATGGGCTGGAAAATCGTTAGCTACTTTGGTTCCTGAAGACACATAATTTAAAAGATTTACTGTTACTAACGTTACTATTAGATCAAGCTGGGTTTTGTCAGGAGCTCAGGAGGCGTGGGGCCTGCTTGCTCTGAGCCCCTCTTGCAATCCCCTGACGCAGTGACGGAGCTCGGGCCAAAGGGAGAGAGCCTTTCTGGAAACGAATGAAGTCAGTTCCACACAGACGGGCATGAGTCCACGGCTGTTCTGGCTGAGCTAAGAAAACCCTGTCTGCAGCTGGAGAGCAAATGGCCTTCCCCTGGGCTGGTTCTGCTGCTATTTAATCCCCATCTCTGTCCCAAACGACATGAGTAGCTGTGCATGTTGCAGCAGCTTGCGCCCGCTTTGCCCGGGGTAGGCGATTACTGAGATAGCAGGGAGTGGAGGACTGGTCACTAGTAAATCACTTCCATTTTAAACCATCCCTCCACAGACACCTCATTGTTCAGCTGATCACAACCTTCTCCAGGGAATTCAGCCCTTCTGAACAAACCAGCTGAGCACTCCTCCTCGCACCCAGGGCGGGGCCCTCTCCAGTTCCCAGGAAAGCCAACGGGGGCCTTTGCCCCCCACCCCCGAGTGCTCAAGCCACTCGGCTCAGACGCGCTGAAAATCACATGGGGGCCCAGCAGCTGTTTGCTCCTGCCCGAGGTGGTGGCCACAGCACATCAAGGATTTACTCTCACTTGGGCTTTGCTTGTGTTTCCTTTGTTCAGGAGCAGAGCACCACGGTTTGTGGGCAGGACCTGCTGGCGCAGCCTGGGGCTGGCTGCATGGAGGCTGAGGGAGAGGTGCCAGAAGCAGCTGGAGCCTGGGTATGTTGGGAGAACAGGAGAGAATGAGAGAGCTGGGGCACTAAGCTCTGTGCAACAGCTGCCCTGGAAGAGAGAGAATCTTTTCCCCTCTGCAGTTGCTCCCCCGAGAAGCCCCCAGAGCTCTGATATTGAATCATCGCTAGATCAGCAGGAAATTAATAGGGCCAGAGACAAAGCTATTTCACATGGCATCAGGAGAGGAGTCAATGAGGGTGAGAAAAGGGCCGGCAAGAACAGACTAGACACTATTAGAGAAACAGCAGGAGCCAGGGGAGTGCTGGGCAGAGCAGACTGAGCTGTGAGCAAGGACCCTGGGACCAGGAAGGGAGAGCATTGATTGGAATCTTTAAGGTAATGAAAGAACGAAGCCAGATCGGCCATGGACAGAGGCAGCTGCAGGGAAACAGAGAATTCCCAGCATTTCTGGAAAGGCAGCAGGACACAGGAAGGTGTGTGAGTTTGCTCCTGTGCTCTGGAGAGAATGGGAGCAAAGGAGACGGATTAACCAGGGATCTGAAAACACTTGCACCTGAAAGCTGGTCGCTGTCCAAATGATTTATCGGACGGGATTGCACTGCCCAACCACAGAGATTTTAAAAGATTTTCACCATTTTGCCAAGACATTTGCCAATAATAATAATAATGATGAGATCATTTTGCAACCCTGTTAGAGATAATAAAGCAGCATGTTAGGCTTTAAAGGAAACACCGAAAAAGCCACCACGACTTATATTAGAACTGAGCACGTGGGGTCTCGATCTTTGGGGGGACTCTACCAATGGCCCCACTTTCTACCATGGGCTGGACCAACACCCCATATCCAAGCGCCTCCCTGGCTATTGGGCGCTTCCAATCCGGAACAGAATTTCTCATCAGTGCATGGTACAGTCACCAGCGCTAGCCAGAACCAAGGAGAAGAGTCAGCCCTCTAGCCTCTTCCTTTTACTAACAGTAACAGTCTGTTCAGACCCCCTCGGTAGCAATTCACCGGTGTGCACCCACTGCCGGGATCGGGGTTCTAGAGCCTTCAGCCATTCAAAACAACGCTGAAATCTCATCCTGGCTGGCAAAACATGATGGGACATGTAAGTGCAGGGGTGGGAAGGGCCCATGCCCTCCTCCCTCCTGTCCCTAGGTGCAAGAGAACCGCAGCCGACCCGAATCCTTCTCTCTAAGAAGCTGTGGTGAGACACTCAGGTCAGGCTCAGTGCTCTGCTTGCTCACGTGAACGCAGCCAGGGCTAAGCTGCCTAACATGCCTGCCTAGTAAATAGGGACGGTAGGTGCCTTTAGGTGTCTCTGTGGCACGACTGGGCCGCACACTCTGCTATTAACTGAAAGGCCGGTGGTTCAAGCCCACCTGGGGACGTTTCTCAGGCTGTACGCCTCGACCATTTCTCTTCGCTGTAGCGCAATCAGTCAGCAGCAGTATGTTCAGCTGTTAACCAAAAGGCCGCAGCGGGCACTGCCTGGGGTTCTCTGCTTGGTGTCCCCTTCTGGATCCCTGATTTTGAACCTGTATCCTCATTTCTGACCCTGTTTTCTCATTAGTTGTTCTCCATAGTTGCTTGAACCTCAGGTTTGGTAGCTCCTCCCCTTAGGCTGGGGGAGGGGCCTTCAGAGGTGGGCGGGCTTGCGCCCTCCCAAAACTCAGCAGGTGAATGCAGCCAGCAGAGAGAAGAAAGGCCCTCTGGGCTCGCTGGGGCGAGATCTCTTCTCAGCCAGGACCGTCAGGTTCTCAGCTCCCGGGGGCAAGTCGAAAACGGTGATAGTGAGGGATAAGATTTAGCACCTTTGGAGAACCGGCCCCAGCTTCCAAAAACCACCACCCAGGGTCCATTCACCGAATCCTGCACCATCACGGCCACCCACCAGCCTACTGCCCGCCTCGGCGGCCTGGGGGTGGAACCTCTTGCAGTAGCAGAGAGGGGCCTCGATCCCACACACAGGGCAGAGCTGTGAGGGGGCAGCAGGAGGCCAGGGAAGGTGGTGGTGGTAGCCAGGGGTTTTGCCAATTGGCGGATTTCGGAGGTGGGGTGGGGGGAGGTGTTTTGCTGTTTCTAGGTGGGACCCACGCTGAACGGCACTAGGGGGATGTGATGTTAGCAGCGCTCGCTCGTACCTCGGCAGTGCTCCTACACCCCTTCTGCCCCATGCTGCTCAGACTGGACCAGGAGGCCAGAGCAAAACTACCCATCTGTGTTGTGTAAATCGCCTGATAGCACAAAACGGCACGTGACTAACGTTGAGCTGTTCTCCAATACCCTAACTCACCGTGGCCCTGAACCAGGAAAGCATGTGATTAACTTTCAGCATGTGCTTCGGTGCTTTCCTGACTCCGAGTCTCTGAGCGGCCTTACCCTGCGAGTCACCCCATGGAGGTCAATGGGACCACCCCGGGAGCAAGGTGTTACTCAGAGTGAGTAAAGGTGGCAAAATGTGGCCCTAGTTATTTTGATGTGTAGAGGGTGGGTGAAATCCTGGCCACGCTGACATGGCAGGCAAAACTCCCATTGATTTCAATGGGCCCAGGATTTCACCCTTTGTAATGCAGCTGTTTGCTGTCAATATTATACCTGTGTAGTTACTGCTCAGACCGTAAATCCTTCAGTGCAGACCCCACGTCCGCTCATCTGTCTGTACCAGCCTAGCACACAGCCGGCACTGTCGGCGTTCACAGGGGGTTAGGTTATTACAACAAGGGTTTATGCTGTTGGAAGGTTGTTTTCTTTGCAGAGAGGCTCTCTCGTGTACTGTCTAATGAGTGTAAATCCTGCAGCCAATCATACAGATTAAACTGAAAGAGACGCACAAAGAAAAAATAAAATCTTTTTTGCCTCTAGTCAAAGCCTCTCTACCACCACCGTAATGGGCCGTTTTTGTCTCTTACTTTGTTTCTGTTGGAAACTGAGCCCCATGTACAAACCGAGCCCAGACTGGATCAAATGAAAATGACCTTCCTTTGGCTTCCTGCCAGTTCCCTAATAGCGAGGGGCCAAGGAGCACATCTCCGGCATCTACATAGCACCTGAGAGAGCAGATGCATTATTTAATCTGGCAAAAACCCACGCAGCCCTCTGCCAGCAGAGATTTTCACAAACGCGTGGGGGTGCAGACACACGTGTGCATGACCACACAGGTGTGCTCAGGTAATGCATTGCACCGTAGACTGAGGATGAGGCTAGCTGATCTTTCTGAATGTGTTGGTGAAGCTGCTGGTTTTCAGCTAAGATGCTGTATTACACCCACGACTTATTTTATAAATCCTTAAGGTGACGTACTGACTGGATCTTCAATTCATTCCGTGACAGAACGATGTAAAGAAAAGTAGGAGTAACACTGTCAGAGTTAAAATTGCCACCAGATGACTATTTTTGGCAACACTGTCAGGGAAACAGTTTGTCTATATTTGCCCAAATTCCTGCTTTCCTGATGATATATTTTACTTCTCCCCCCTACACGGGACAGCACCTTTGGAAGCCATTAAATCTACTCTCCCATCCCTGCACTGACGTTATGGCAGAGGCCCTGCTCCTTTAGAATACACTAGTGTTCGCAAGGGGAATAAGATCCATGAACTTTATGGTGTGGTGCTGAAATCACGATGGTCTCACTTTCACAAAGAGGAGATTACCTGGGGTAGCTGATGTGCTTTCCTCAGGCAGAGCTCTGTCCCTTTGCTGCCTATGCCACCAGGTGCAGCATTTTGGATCCTATTCCCACTGGGGACTTTTACATTATTAAACTAAGTGGGAGGCTTTTTGCCATGGCCAGCAATATTCCCGTGGTGAAGCCAAGACTCATGTGCTCCAAAGCGGGGAGCAGATGCACACAGAGGCCACTGCCACGGTCAGCAAGAACCTGTCTGCAGACCATGCTTGGCAAGCCTGATCCACGTCTCCCAATAACTCCTACAGCAGAAGTACCCAAATTCTACCCTGTGCTCCCACGGCTGTCTGCAGGTTTCCCTGTGTGCAATTCTTCACAGCACCGAGCCGGGCTGGGCCAGAACAGTCTCTCCTTCCCTGTTGGCTGGGGGACGCCCCATCCTGAGCACAGAGGGGAAGAGAGACCCTAGATACTATGATACTAGCACTTGTAGGACAGATAAGCTCAGCCAGAACAATCCTTGCCTGCATGAGACCAAGGCTTCCCCTTGCCCCTGTGTCCTGGCTCGGCTTGCGCAATGCCTCCCCGCCCGGTGTTCTCACTTTACACCCTGGGTGTGACGCTGCAGCCCAGATGGCGACATGTTACTGTCTGGGACCCCAAGATTTATTTCGCGACCAAACATTCGGTTAAGAGGGGTTTGAACCACTGAGCACTTTAGCTTAGCTGTTCCCTAGGCAGCACGGTCTGCCATCGCATGCCATTTACACCACAGCCCGACCACAAACTAAACACAGCAAGAGCATGAAAAGAGTGACCTTGTTCAGAAGTGATCCAGCCACTCATTTACAGACGGGCAAACCCAGGGAATGTTAAAGGCTGTAACTGATTCAATCGCACCCTACAGCTGTGTGAAAAACCTCACGCCTGCAGAAAGAATGAGGGTTCCCGTATGGCTGCACTGCCCAGAGTAGTCAGGGCTCTTTGGGTTTTGTTCTTAACGATTCCAGCTTGCCTTGGGGGGGGGGGGGTTCCCCCAGACTCTTTTTCTCACCCCTCCCTGATGGCTGTTTTCCTCTGCTGTGTGGTGTGAGAGACACAGAGAAGCCAGAGTTATGGAAGGGGAGAAGCAGCTTCCATATGCTGGCTAAGGGTTCGAGGAGGTGAAATGACGTGGACTGAGAGTTCTGTTCTGTCCTATCCTAGCCACCAAGATTATGAACGTCCCAGGCTGTGTTGTGGGCAGCCCTTTCGCCTCTAGAGATGGGGATTACAGCCCATTTCACAGCACAAGTAGAAATAACTTTGGTGGCCTTATCCTAGTGCCTAGTCAAAAGGGCAAAATCCCCCACCTGCCTCTCCCAGTCCAGAACTGCTCCCACACTGCGCTGGTGAGAGCCCAGGACTGGAGGAGCAGGAGCTGGGGGAGGAAGCTGGAATTACACCCAATGGTGGCTAGTGCAGTATTCAGCTCCTCCCTTTCACAGGCCTGGGGTGAAAGCCCAACCCCACTGAAGGCAATGACACAATGTCCATTGACTTCGCTAAGGCAGGATTTCACCCTGCTTCACACACACAACAAAAGGAACAACACTCATTCCAACTCTCCCCCTACTAGCTAGGCTTCACTAGAAGTGAAAATAGAAACAATACCACCTTAAAATCCACCAATGCAAGAACACTACGGGTGCTGTTTAACCAACACACTACACAACATGAGACACACATGGAGATTAGCCTACACAGGGGTATTTCTCAGCAGTCCCTGTCAAGTTGGAGTTATGTCGTCTTTTGAGCAGTGTTATTCCGCAATAAAACTAGACCGTTCTCCTGCTGCTAAAAGCTCTGTACATAAGAACGGCCACACTGGGCCGTTACGGGGTCAGATCCACTTCCCAATATCCTGTCTTCCGACAGCGGCCAGCGCCAGGTGCTCTGTAACCCTCAGTAAGATGTTTGCCTTTAAGCCTATTTGCAGAAGCTATGTGACAAAGAAACCTTCCCCAAGTGCTGGAGGCAAATTAGGCTCTCCCTGGTGTACCCACGCAGTTAGCTCCTCCAGGAGGATAAATTTAACTCTAAGGCACTGTGTATTTTCTATTCTGGGGCCTGATCACTGCTCACTGGAAAGACTCCCGTCAGCGTCGGTGGACAATGGGCCAACTCCCTGTGTATGACTGTCCTTTATGGACCCATACAGTGGTTAAGTGCGAAGACTGAGCTGAAGACGGTCACAGCTGCTTAGACCAGTGAGGGAGGGCAGTGATTCGGAGACTGGATTACTCCAGGGCTCACAAACAGAAATTCTCCCAGCAGCTGGTGGAAGAGGCATCCCTTCGGCTGTTCTGTGCTGGGTGGGAGTATTGAACTCAGCTGAGAGCTCTGACTGGCTAAACCTCACTTCCTGCATTATAACTGCACGGCACTGGATGGATCTTTACACTCCACGGTCACTAGCCTGAATCTGGCCTGGTTCAGAGCATCCAAAAAGGTTTGTGTGACAGTGAGGTCTCAGGCCAGTTGGCATCTCCCTGGCTGACGGCCTCAGACAGGCCTAGGATTATAGTCACTGAGGTGCCAGATCAGCCCCAGGTTTGCCGAGCTAGGCACGGTTGGAGGGCTGTGCGGGGAAGCAGGCACTGCCCCGGCCCATGCTGTACCTACTCTGTGCTCCAAGATAGCAGCTCTCAGGACTGGTGCCTTTTACAGGGCCTGCGAGCTGTCCCAGTCCCTCAGGCTCGCTGTGCTAAAATGAACTGTCGCTGGTGCCGGAGTCCAAATGCAGAACCCGCCACTCTGAGCCCGTGATGAGAATCTCCTCGGAAAGTTGTTCACACGGGTAGTGCTGGAGGAGGCCAGGTAAGTGCGTTCACACCATTCCCAACAGGCACAGCATGAGCCAAGCAGCTCCACATTGTGCTTTGCTTGTACACGAGGCCGGGTCATCAGCACGCACGGGAGATGTTATGGTTCCCGTCCGTGAGACGATTCCCCTGCCCTCTCAGCACCTCCTCACCCCAAGGCCCTTCAGGCTTTCCCCTCGCCCCTGCTCCCGGCCAGGTTCTGCTCTCTGCCTCTCTTCCTCCTCCTGATGGCTATGGGCAGCATGGGCGATCTCCCCTCCCAACTAGGCGAGTCTCTTCCCTCGCGTGACCAAGTGCCGAGTCCCAGGGTGAAGGTGGCTTCAGTTTATGGGACTGTCCCAAGTTCAGCCTGGGACTCTGGTTCTGACCTAGTGTTAGAGCAACGTGCTCCCTACAGGAGACCCAACGTCCAGCCTTGGCTGTGTTTATCCCGGCTGCTCAGCTGTCAGGAGCTGGGCTCTCTGCAGAGACAGCAGGTCCCAGCCCTGTGGAAATGAACTCTCTGCGCCCCCAACACTTGGCTGTGAACACGCAAACCAATTCCGAAGATGCACTAATGGGCTCTGGGGCACGTGTGTGTGAAAGAGAGAGAGAGAGGTGAGCCCAGGGAGAGCGTGTATGTGCGTGCGAGCCAAGGGGGTGGGGATGCAAACAAAGAACATGCCAGATGGGTGCTGAACATCATTACTGGCTCAGGGACTTGGGTTTTTTCTCTTCTCCTCTCTCATCCATTGTCTGTTTTGCTGGTAAGTCCCCGAGTGCAGGGACTGTGTCTTCACTGGGCTGTCAGGTACCTAGCAGACTATCCACGGAGATAATCACAATTTTAATGAGAAAAGTTCCATCAGCTTTAATAAAACATTTGTACATCTGACTTGAAAACAGTGAGCAAAACGAACGGGAGCCTGCTGAGAAACCCAGATTCAACATGATGCTGGAATTGCTGGGTGAAATTCTCTGGCCCGCGTTCGGCTACATTATTATAATGCTTCCTTCTGGCCTTAAAATCTCGGAGTCTGGGGAGATATTGTTAAATTCAGAGCTCTGAATCTTGGCCGCTTTGTTTTTAAAAGATTTGTCTAAAATTCTTCATTTATTCCACAGATGTCTGTCAGGTTAGGATTCGTAGAAATAATCTGTACTGAGACGTGCCTGCACAAACTGTACTTGTATTGTTGTACGTAGGCTCGACTAACGTTCTATCAAGTTCAAGGTCACACGTAATTGTCTCCTAACATAATTCAAAGAGGAACAGGGCAGCAAATCAAATTACGGCCCAGAGAAGCTTTGATCTGACCCTAACGTCAAATGCTGGAGCACCCACAGCCCTGCTGTTAACGTTCAGTCCGTAGCCTACACACTCAGTAGGGTACAGAGTTCATGACACGCTCCCTTTCAGTAGCCGGCCCAGGGCAGGGAAGCTAATGATCCACCCAGCGGACCAAGTTAGGCGATGGATCCTGGTGACATGCCACCTGAGACACATTGCACGCACACTAAAAAGTGAATACAACAGAGATATCCAGAGTACGGGGCTGGCAGGGACACCCTGCTCCCCAGGGCTAGAGTACAGGCTGTCTAAGAGGAACACAATATTCCTCTGGTTATTTTCTAAAACTTAAAAGGAATAAGTGGCACCACTTGACGCTTGATCTTCTGTGACTACAGAGACCTCTGGGACTCCCCGCTTATACCAGGGCATCCTTCTCTGCTGCTAGCCCCTCCCTCTCTCTGTACCACTGCTGTGTGTTGTCGATCCTAGGCGGTGAGCTGGCTGGGGCAGGGACCGCCTCTGTGCAACGTTTGCTCAGTGCCCAGCACAAGGAGGCCGGGACGGCTTGGAGCTCCCACCATAGAAATAACAATCCATAACCGTGAGGAGAATAGGTCACAACGGTGCCGATTCCTGTGACCCTCACACAGACTAACAGGCCACTGGGCGTTAGCTGGGGCTGCTCCACAGAGGCCAGCAGAGCAGGGGGGCTGCAAACCAGGTCCGAGAGGGAGCTTGAGCATGTAAGGGCTCCTGGAGAGGACAGGGGTGTAGTGGGTTAGAGCAGGGGGTTGGGAGTCAGGACGCCTGGGTTCTATCCCAGTTCTGGGAGGGGCATGGGGTGCAGTGGTTTAGAGTGGGTGGGAGTCAGGGTCTGTCCCCAGCTCACGGAGGGGAGCGGGTGTAATGGGTTAGGGCTGGGGTGGGAGGCTAGAAGCCAGAACTCCTGGGTTCTGTCCCCAGCTCAGGGAGGGGAGTGGGTGTAATGGGTTAGGGCTGGTGGAAGCGTTGGGAGCTGGGATTCCTGGGTTCTACCTGTGGCTCTGGAAGTACAAACACACACAGTCCATTGTTTCCAATGGGCAACACCCCTAACCAGCTCCCTCACAGCAGCCTTCATCCCATGGAAGAAACCACCTCAACTCACACCTGGCCCTGCAACAACCACCCAGGAGTCACCGTGGACAGCAGGACACAAACAGCCCTGCGCTGAGCAGGGCAGGCTCCCTGACACCCCCACAGACCCAGCGCCACGGACAATGCGTGCCCGGCGGGGCAGGAGGAGGTGGCCTCTCATTGATGTCTGGGTGTACTGAGATAGTGTCCAGGGCCCCCATCAGGAAGTGGGGGCCCCGCTGCACAAGGCTCTGCCCCACACAGCTCCCAGTCGGAGCGTGGCCAACACCAGGGAGGGGAAGTGCAGTGAGACAGCGGTGCAGCAGTGGATGGATGGATGGTGGGGAGGAGGAGACGGGTGTGAGTGCATGGTGGGTGGGTGGATAGATGCCAGCTGTTTTTCTAAAAGATCTGCTCTAGATCAGATAGGAATGATTCCAGGGCACTCCTCTGGCCAAGACTAGAAGATCACAGCCGTCCCTTCTGGCCTTAGAAGCTATAAACCTAATGTGGGGGCAGATTGGCCCACCTCTGCCTAACGAGAGGTTCCGCTAAAGCATCTAGCCATTCTCACAGCTGAGATGCTGGGCTCAATGGCCCAGACCACTGGTCTCATCCAGCCTGGCAGCTCCTGCATGAGCGGTGGGGCTCAGGGCGGGAAGAGAAGGGACATGGCAGTGGACGGAGGGCCCTCAGCTGAGCTGAACGTGGGCCCCCGCCGGCCGTGGCAGAGCTATTGGCCCCTGTGCCACACAAACCTTTAGAAAACCTGCCCAGGCCGGGGGCGGCGGCGAAGAAACACGGGTCATTCCATGCCCGTGCTGGCTCGAACCCCGGGCTCTCTGGGGAGAGTCACCCTGCAGCACCCCGTCCCGACAGCATGTCACCCAGCTCTGCCCGGCTCCAGAGACTGCAGCTGCTTGGCTGACCGGGTGGCACAGGCTGGGCTCTGCCCAGGCCTCCCACTGCAGCCCCATTGCCACGCAGGGTGGTGCCTTCCCCACAGGGCACTGGGCACAGCGAACCAGGGACCTGCTCGTGCCCACGGGCGGAGCCGGGCTCTGGCTGGCCCAGGCTAACTTATGCTGTGCGAGCCCTGGGCACGCCCGGGTAGCGGGGCCAGGGGAACCCAGGCAGCCCCGCCCGGGGCTCGCTTAGCGGATCAGCAGGAAGCGCCAGCTCCTCCCCGGGGCCGAGCGGGGCGCGGCCCTTCCCCTCCCACTCCCACTCCACCCGGGGGAGCTGCCCAGGGGGCGGGGAGCGGCTCCCCCCACAGCCCCCGCGGCACGGGGCAGGGGCGGGGCCCGGGGCCCCCGGCCCGCCAGGGCGCCCCCTTCCCGCGCCGGGCCAGGCGGGGCGGCCGCTGCCCGTGCGCCCTGGGCGCGCCCTGCCCGTGCGCCCTGCCCGTGCGCCCCGCGCTCACCAGCAGCAGCGAGCTGCGCACCGCCTCCGAGACGCTCTGCCGGAGCTCGGCCGCCGTGCCCGGCTTGCTGAGCCGCTTGGTGAATTTCCTCACTTCGGCCATGGTGCCCGGCTCGGCTCGGCTCGGCGGCCGCTCGCAGGGGCCCGCCCCGCAGCCTCCGCCGCCGCCCGCCGCCGGCCCCTCCCCGGCACGGGCGGGGGCGGGGTCACCGCACCGCAGCCGGGCGGGGCCGCCCCCTTCCCCCGGCCGGCGGGGCTGGTCCCTGCCCCGCGCAGCGGCTGCCTTGTCCATCCCCTGCGGGCGGCGAGTCCTTTGTCCCCGGCTCGCTGCGGAGCAGGGGCCCGTGTCCCCGGAGCGGGGCTGGCAGGAGCCGCGCGGAGAAGGGGGGGTCCCGGGGGGAAGGCGGCAGCTGGCTCCGCAGGGCAGAGCGAGCAGGGACCGGCCCCACAGCGCCCCGACCCCCAGAGCAAAGCAGGACACGCGGCACCGAGCAGCGCGGCTGGGGGAGCCCGGGGGAGCGGGCGGTGGGTGCCTCCTGCCCGGTGACCCGCCCCAACCCGCTCCCAGCTCCCCCCGGCTCCAGTGCACGGGCAGGGGCGCTGCAGCCCGGCCCGCCAGGGTATCAGCGACAGGGCGGGTAAGACGAGCTCGCGAGGCTCGAAAGCTTCTGTCTCACCCCCAGAACCGCTATTCGCTCTGCAGCCGGTAGCTCTCCGGGGTTCACTCAGGACAGGTGCACGTTAGAGGGCTGCAGGTGCATGCGTCCCGTGGGAGTAGTGCTAACGCGCACGCTGCCCTGCCACACTCCTGCTTTGATAACATGGGCTGGGGCCAGTTTTCCTGGTAGGCCACAAAACAGAACAAAGGAGGTGAAGGAAAGGCTCCTTCGGAGCTCACGCCAATAATGTATTTCTAACCATTGCTCTATGGTTGTATATTGTGTGATGGGTGGAACTGCACAGGTGTAATAGAGCCTGGGAGAAGGGTTGAGCCTGTGTTTTCACGGGGTGTGTCTTAAAAAATTGTATTTATTTCACCAAGTTGTGGTGGTTTTAACATCTATATTTATGTTGTATTTAGTTTATTGTGCTCTGTGGCCTAGGGCTAAGAACATATCATTAATATACAGTTAAGTATATGGGAAGTATCAAAACTGAATTGGATAGTTTTGCACTCAAGGAGAGCTCACATGCTTCCTGCAATACTGTTATTTAAGCACAGTGGAAGAGGATATTCTCTGTTACTGTATTGATATTACCAACCATGCAAGGTAATTATGTAGATTATCTGTAGGGTTCAAAAGTGCAGCTATTAATGTTTAAAATTATTTCAACTATATTAGTAACGTTTAAAGCGTGCCCTCAATTGCTATTTGGCTTTTAAGCGGCTTGTTAAATGGGCAGGAAGTACCAGTTCATAAGAAATATTACTTTTGCTTTCCTGTGCTTGGAGTCTCTGGAAGGAAAAATGAGTGAAGAAACGCAAGCCCAGTGGCTGATTCTCAGATATGTTGTCCATGAGGTTTAGGCAAAGAGGGAGGTTATTAGATGGTCTTTCAGTATCTTCAGAAGGGAAGGTTACTCCCCCTGTGCAGTAACTGGGATCAGTGCTGATTGTTTATGGGGTGCCTTGGTCAATACCGGGGGTGCTGATGTGGATCTTTCCATCATTTCCGATGCTGTTGGAGGCATTGGTGGTGGGGGCATCAGCACCGGAGAAGGCTGTGGTGCTGTGGTCTTCACCAGCATTGTCCATGCTATAGAGGAGGAGTTTGGCTTGTGTTTGCATCTCGACTTCCTAACTTTCCCAGCAGATGCCCCGGTGCGGGCGGTGCCGGAGGTTCCTGGTGCACCGAAGGTATTCACTCTTGGCATGGCCAGCACCGAGATAGCGACCTTGCAGGAGACCGTTTTCTTTTCAACAGTTCTCTCTGCTGGGACGATGTGTCTCTCCTTGTTTTCTTGGAGGAGTGAGTACTTGTTTCCAAAGACGATGTGCCCAGAGTCTCCCCGGTTGAGGGGGTCTGCTGGTTGGGGTCAGAAGTTGACTGAAGGGATTTCTCCATGAGGATAAGTTTCAGGCAGAGATCTCTATCGCATCTGGCTTTAGCTTTGAGGTTGCTGCAGGGAGTGCACTTCCGTGGTATGTGCGACTCACCTAAGCAATGGACGCAGACTGAGTGGCCGTCAGAAATCGGCATAGTGTCCTTGCACAAGGAAGAGCTTTGAAACCTGGTGAACCAGGCATGTTTTTAATGCCCCTCGCTGAGGTCATTTTTAAAACGGAATAAACGAAAGTTTGGGGTTTTTTTTAGAGGAGAACAAAAAGATGTGACATATCTAAACTAGTAACCTACGAAAACCTAACTATCACAAAGGAATTGTAACTAGCTAATTATTTTTCCTGGGTTGTCTTCTGACACAGCTACCAAGCTCTGTCTCAGGCAAGGATGGTTGAGAAAGAACTGAGGGGGTTGAGTTGTGCACACGCTGGTCAAGGCGCCAACAGCACTGCGACAACTACTGTGCACACGTGGCCTCGACAGACACTGCTACTGAAAATCTCTGATGGACAGTGCCGGGATGCACCGACCCCTGAAGTCTCAAAGAAGAAATGGCCTTTTCTTTTCAACATCCTCAAATGTACAAATTATTGAGGCAAAAAGGGTGAACTGATAAGACAAATATTTAGCATTTAAAATGTTTCCAGTAGCACAGGCACTGACTCCCGGGGTGTGCCAGCCCTGGAGCACCCACAAAAAAAATTAGCAGGTGCTTGGCAGCCACCAGCAGCCTCCTGCCTCCTGCAATCAGCTGTTCCGCGGCATGCAGGAGGCTCGGGGTGGAGAGGGGAGGAGCAGACGCAGGGCACACTCTGGGGAGGGGGCAGAACTGGGCAGGAAGAGACAGGGTGGGGATGAGGGAAGGGGAGCAGGGCCTGGGGCTGAGCAGTAGTTGAGCACCCCCAGGAGAAAAGAGGAAGCTGGCCCCCGTGTTCAGTGAAGTGTCAATTGGGCTCACTCTCTTATTCCCAGATATATGGACATTCTTACATAGAGGTTAGCTGTTATGTCAAAGCTCAAGAGAACTGCTTTTGTACCATATCCCTTTAGTGTCTGAAGCAGGGGTGGCAACCTTTCAGAAGTGCTGTGCCGAGTCTTCATTTATTCACTCTCATTTAAGGTTTCACGTGCCAGTAATACATTTTAATGTTTTTAGAAGGTCTCTTTCTACAAGTCTATAATATATAATTAAACTATTGTTGTATGTAAAGTAAATAAGGTTTAAGAAGCTTCATTTAAAATTAAATTAAAATGCAGACCCCCCTCCCCCCCCGGACCGGTGGCCAGGACCCGGGCAGTTGGAGTGCCACTGAAAATCAGCTCACGTGCCGTAGGTTGCCTACCCCTGGTCTGAAGTATGGTGACCTAGTGTAACTTTATTTGCAAAAATGAAAAGAAGGAGCACAACTCCTTATGCTTTGGCACATCACTGGACAGGAAACGAAATCAGCACCACAGCAGTCATAGTTCCTATAAAGTGAGGTGTCTAGTGGAGTTATGAGCTGGGCATGAGGCCAGTTACTGAGTGTCAGCCCAGCTGCGCATCAGCCTCCTGATGCAATTGGATTAAATAGTCATTGAAGCTACAGGGAACAATGGGGCCGTACTTTGGAGATGAACATAAAAATAAGTGAAAGGGAAGTGACGAGGTGCATTCTCCCACCTGTGGCGTCTTAATGCAACGTGTTCCGAAGGTAGCGATCCCCTCAGAAGGAATCAGCATCAGAATAGAGGAGAATTACAAGCATAATGGAACATTATCATTGTGGACAAATGACAGCAGAGCAGCAGGAGCAACATGGAGCTAGAGGGGCCCCTCAAAGGGGATGTATTTTCAACCACCTACGTGAAACGGGGAAAGGAATGGGGAAGATTGACCATTGGTGAGAGCAACAACGTAAGCAAGGAGGTCTCCACAGACCCGAGTGGCAAATCTCTCAAACTATTGACCCCACTGCTCCGGGCCTGCTGGGGGCAACCAGGTAAATCACACACTCAAGATTTTTCAGGTCTTTTCAAAATTTCCCTCTCAGTTTTCTCTGATGACCTGTGCACATTGGTGTCATTCTGACCTAGGGCAGGATTAAAAATACAGCTTTCGCAATACATAGGAGCCGATCAAATTTAACTTTCAAAATGTTAATGATTTTTTTTCAAAATTAATTTGATGACATTTTTTGCCTTTTTTCCCCACACCAGCTCACAGAGTTGTCAGAATGTTGAAAGAAAAACACCACATTTTGATGAATGATTTTCATGAAAAAGTTTGGAAAACTTTTAATGAAAAATATGAAAAAAAACCTTGTGACATTTGTTTCCATTTTTTTCAAACCAGCTCCCCCTCCAGTCCTGCTGATGTGAGGAAACTTAGTCCCAAGAATGGCTCTGAAGTGTCCCTCCTTTGCCATCACCAAATTTCCTACCTTCCACACTGAATGGTGCCCTCACTTTTATGGGTGGTTACCATTTACATCAGGAGTTAAGCATCATGGACTTCAGTCTATAGAGAGAGTCACTGCACTGAAGGAATCAGCCCCTGCATGGAAGTTTCCTGAAGGAACAATCTTTGTGTGACCCTTGTTTTAGAACTTTGTCACTGTGCCCTGCATCCTGGGTTTGGGTCTTCGCTAGCTGAAAGCTACAGCCCCCCCACCAAGGTCTTTGCTTGTGTTTAAAGCTTGCCCTGGTCAGTGTGATGCTAGGGTGCAGGAAAGCAGCCACTGGAATTAAAAAGTCTTCATATCTGATAAGTTGTCGTCACCATCCGACGGCTGCTCAAGGACCAACAGAAATGGGCACGGTGATCCTAGTCCACTTCTGTGTGGTATCCGCCTCTCAGAAACCACCGTCCCACTTGGCTCCTTTGTTGGCGACCTTGGCCCAGAAGCCAAGGGCTGAACGGGTCCTGGAGACCGATTTACTGAGGCCTGTTCCCATTCCCAGAGATGGTCCCCGCAGATTGAGGCCCAGTGACTAGACAGTGAGAGGAGCCTCGCCCTGCTGCCACTTGGGCTGTCTCTCCCCCGTGGACATCGTGGGCTGTCCTTGAGGCACCTTTCATGAGCATCAACAAAAAATTTGCTCCAGAAGGGCTTTACATCATGTACAAGACAGGTGCAAGTCCCGCTGGATTTCTGCTGGGGTCGCACTAACCCGTGATTAACATGCAGAATAACCCAGCACTGAGACTCTCATAGACATTTACAATCCCCCACCAGAGGCCTCCCAGGCCCTCACAGCTGGGAAACAAACAGGCCCTGCATCCTTCCCGTCCCTTAGTAGGGTGACCAGATAGCAACTGTGAAAAAACAGGACGGGGGGTGGGTAATAGGCGCCTAGATAAGAAAGTCCCCCAAAACAGGACTGTCCCTTTAAAAACAAGACCTCTGGTCACCTTACCCGCCCCTTAGTGCTCCTGCTTAACAAATCCCAGAAGGACTGGATGTATGGCCCCAGCACAGCGCTGGGCTCCAGGACTCCTGAGTCTGTACCTGGCCTGGCCACACGCTCCCTGGAGGACTTCACCTCTCCGTGCGTGCGTTAGTGCTTCTTTCCCTCACCGCGGGTGTTGTGGGTAAATTCATCCCTTGGGGCAGGGAGCAACTCTTTGTTCTGTGTCTGTAGTGCCTAGCACGAGGGTGGTCCTGGTCCGGGGCGGGGCTGCCAGGCACTGCTGCCATGCAAATGGTAATCCATGGCTGGACAGCACGTGTGGTCCATACATGGCAAGGGACACAGGAGTTAGGCAGGGGGCCTCTTACTCACTTTGCTTCTCTAAGAGCATGGATCTAGATTTCAAACAGGTCTCTTGCTAGAGGGATTATTTTTTTACTCCCTTACTGCCCTGGTCCTTCTCGCGTGACCAGAGAGCAACGCTACCCGAAGTCCGAACGTGCAAACAATTGGATGTTTATTGGGGTGAACTTTTAGCAACCAGTGATTCCAATTTCCTTCCTCAGTGTCCCCCTTCCCAGCTCTGATGCCACAGAGCCTTGTTTGTGTTCCTGTCCCCATTCCCATTCCTCTCCTTAGCAAAACATGAGTCCAATTCCTGCCCCCCCTTACTTCCTGATTGACTGCAGACTAGATAGTAAAGCTTGAGTTCTGCTTAGCTAGATCTTAACCAATCGTTTTACTGAAATTTAACTAACCAATCCTAACATATTGTAACGTGGTTATTTAACCAATTATATCCCATCACCTTAATTGGTTTACACCCAACAAAATTAATTATACAGCAGACAGTTACAGAACCAGACAGACCATGCAAATAAACTATAGCAAAGTGGGGGCCATAAAGATCAAACACACGGTTTTACAACCACAGCTATTGAGAAGTGATTTCTTGCCAGACAGGAGGCTGTCAAACTGCCTTTTCTTTAACCACCTTTCTCTGGAGGTGATCGGCGTTATCAGGACAGGACTATTTTGAACATCCCAATAGCACCTTATTTCAATGTGACTAGTTTGGAATGTGAGGATGTGACCATACACTTCCCAGCTTATGGCTGCCTCGGCTGCTTAGCCAAAGGCCTTAGCTTAAGAACAGGGCATCAGACTGTCACAGTGAGAGAAGGCCCTTATACCTCTATAACTAGCTAAATGATAAACGTACCTAAATTCTTAAAATATAGCCTTTAATGGCAGGCCTGCGTATCTATAGCTTAACACTCCACCCCTTAGAGCAGTGGTTCCCAAATTTTAACAACCTGTGAACCCCTTTCACTAAAATGTCAAGTCTCATGAACCCCCTCCTACAAATGAATATTTCCAGGGATTTTCTCCTTTACCTGAGTATAAATTATAAAAGCAGGGATCTTGGAAATGTAATTTTTTATGACAAGCTTATTATGACACTATTATTGATCATTACAGTATTACAACATTATGAAATCAGCAACACTCTTCCAAGATCTCACTTTCATAGCTTGTATCACTTTGAATAAGCCTGTTTTAAGACAAGGCTCCTAGGTTTCATCAAGGAGTATCAGATGTGAAAGAGCAGGAAGGTTTTTAAGAAGCCAACTCAAAGAGTTCCTCCTACACAAGCATTCAGGTCTTGAGCAGTCCAGGCAAACAACACACGTTACAACAAAGCTTCAACTTGTTCTTCATAATAATTTTTAAAACAATCCTAGCTGCCTATTTAATTTAAAAAACAGCAAAAAATATCCACCTTCCTTTCCATTGCTTATAAGAAGTCTCGAAGTTTAAATCTCCTCGGTGCGACAGAGATGCTTGCTTTGATCTGCTTAGCTCTTGGAAGTCCAGGGGCTCCGGGCTGCTGGCCCCGTGCTGCTCAGGGTTCCTAGGGACAGCTCTGTCCGCCATTAGGGAATTTTTTCCCCCCAAGAACCCCCTGTAACATTTTGCAAACCCCCAGGGGTTCACAAACCCCAGTCTGGGAACCACTGCCTTAAAGGGTTTAAACCTGGCTAAGAAATATGGGCAATTAGTGGAAATTTAAACTCAACTCACTCTTAAAATTTATCCCTGAAAAATCACAAAACTACCAAATCAACACACCAGCACCTATTGATTTGTATGGCAGCTGTCTGGAGATCAGTGAGGTAGGGTATGGCCTGCAACTGTCAAGAGGAGCAGGGATGCAAGTCAAGACCATTCAGAAGCCCCAAGTTGTGTATAACAAATATAAAGCTCCTTGTTCCTTCTCTCCCTAGCAAACAACCTAATCATTGCCTGTGCCCTCAGGGTGAGGAATGGTTGGCATCTGTATTATAGATTTTAAGCTCGTAGCGCCATCTACTGGAAACAAGCTTTGTTTCTCCAGTAATTGTCATGCACAGACCCTACCGCTGGTTACCATCCGTATAAAATCTACAGATTATCCATGCAGATTATCTAGGCACACCAGCTATTGAAATATTCTTTTTATGTTTTTGTATAAACCTAATCAGGGCATCATTTATTACAAAAACTTCATGAAAACTTGCCAAATTTAATTATTCAACCATCAGCAGTAATGCTAGATCATAGAATCTCAGGGTTGGAAGGGACCTCAGGAGGTCATCTAGTCCAACCCCCTGCTCAAAGCAGGACCAAACCCAACTACATCATCCCAGCCAGGGCTTTGTCAAGCCTGACCTTAAAAACCTCTAAGGAAGGAGATTCCACCACCTCCCTAGGTAACCCATTCCAGTGCTTCACCACCCTCCTAGTGAAAAAGTTTTTCCTAATGTCCAACCTAAACCTCCCCCTCTGCAACTTGAGACCATTACTCCTTGTTCTGTCATCTTCTACCACTGAGAACAGTCTAGATCCATCCTCTTTGGAATCCCCTTTCAGGTAGTTGAAAGCAGCTATCAAATCCCCCCTCATTCTTCTCTTCTGCAGGCTAAACAATCCCAGTTCCCTCAGCCTCTCCTCATAAGTCATGTGCTCCAGCCCCCTAATCATTTTTGTTGCCCTCCGCTGGACTCTCTCCAATTTATCCACATCCTTCTTGTAGTGTGGGGCCCAAAACTGGACACAGTACTCCAGATGAGGCCTCACCAGTGCTGAATAGAGGGGAATGATCACATCCCTCGATCTGCTGGAAATGCCCCTACTTATACAACCCAAAATGCCATTAGCCTTCTTGGCAACAAGGGCACACTGTTGACTCATATTCAGTTTTTCGTCCACGGTAACGCCTAGGTCCTTTTCTGCAGAACTGCTGCCCAGCCATTCGGTCCCTAGTCTGTAGCAGTGCATGGGATTCTTCCGTCCTAAGTGCAGGACTCTGCACTTGTCCTTGTTGAACCTCATAATATTTCTTTTGGCCCAATCCTCTAATTTGTCTAGGTCCCTCTGTATCCTATCCCTACCCTTCAGCGTATCAACCACTCCTCCCAGTTTAGTGTCATCTGCAAACTTGCTAAGGGTGCAGTCCACACCATCCTCCAGATCGTTAATGAAGATATTGAACAAAACCGGCCCCAGCACCGACCTTGGGGCACTCTACTTGATACCGGCTGCCAACTAGACATGGAACCATTGATCACTACCCGTTGAGCCCGACCATCTAGCCAGTTTTCTATCCACCTTACTGACCATTCATCCAGCCCATACTTCTTTAACTTGCTGGCAAGAATACTGTGGGAGACTGTATCAAAAGCTTTGCTAAAGTCCAGAAATAGCACATCCACTGCTTTCCCCTCATCCACAGAGCCAGTTATCTCATCATAGAAGGCAATTAGGTTAGTCAGGCATGACTTGCCCTTGGTGAATCCATGCTGACTGTTCCTGATCACTTTCCCCTCCTTTAAGTGGTTCAGAATTGATTCCTTGAGGACCTGTTCCATGATTTTTCCAGGGACTGAGGTGAGACTGACTGGCCTGTAGTTCCCTGGATCTTCCTTCTTCCCTTTTTTAAAGATGGGCACTACATTAGCTTTTTTCCAGTCATCCGGGACCTCCCCTGATCGCCATGATTTTTCAAAGATAATGGCCAATGGCTCTGCAATCTCATCGGCCAACTCCTTTAGCACCCTCGGATGCAGCGCATCTGGCCCCATGGACTTGTGCTCGTCCAGCTTTTCTAAATAGTCCTGAACTACTTCTTTCTCCACAGAGAGCTGGTCACCTCCTCCCCATACTGTGCTGCAGAGTGGTCAATTATTCTTCAAATTTGCCAAGTTCCACAGTTTCTGTAATAAATTATGCACTGATCCCCCTCACACCTTGTAGAGCTAATCAATAGTCACAAAAATATGCACATTTCAAACACAAGTTGAGTAGAATATTCACCAATAACTTCTGTCTGGCTCTGAACCTCACCTATGCATGTCATTTAAATAGGTGCCCTAGAAACACACAAGCCAGTCTGCTCTCCTCCTCCTGCAAGACAATAAATCAAAAGATGCATATTCAGGTCTACGGTGCCTCTAGTCATTGTATCCGATTTAATGTTTCTCCTTGTATTTTTTAATACATTGCTGCTTAGATTGTAAGCAGGAACTTAGTTGTCATGTGCGTAGGGACAGCGCTCAGTGATTGTGACTATTATTGGGATGTAAATAATAAATCATGGCAATGTGTGAAGTCCCATGGCTGCCAACAACAGACAGTGCAGGCTTGCAGACAACATACCTGTGATACAAGCGAAGGGCATTGTATTCAGTCCTAAGGGGCTGTAGCTTTTTTGGATTGTATTCAGTGCAGGGACATAGCCAGGGATGATATTGGAAGCCTGTCCTGTTAACACACCATGATTGTGCTAGCCTTTAAACTGACCGGGAAAGGTCAGAGTCAGAGCATCTGACGCAGACACGTTGGCGTGGAGCTTAAGAGATCAGACTGGGCTTGCGCTTTAAAGACCTGGCATCGTGGAAGGAGAAATCCTACTATTTGTCACTCACACAGCAATCCAAATTGGGGCACCATCCTACATTTGATCAGAAAGGTAGTGACTAGACAAACTAGGCTCACTTGAAACACGCTCAAAGTTGTGTAAGTGCCACTGTGGATGGAGTTTAGTTTCTCAGCTACTTACAGAGTTTAGGACAAGTCTTTGTCTACATTGATTTAGTTATTTTCTTCTGTACATGTGTTTCTTTGGGGAAAGAGCTTCCTGGTTAGTGTCTCATTGTTTCCTTGTACTCCCCATCTGTTGTCACCTGTCTTAGATTGTAAATTCTTTGGGGGCAGGGACTGTCTTTTTATTCTGTGGTTGTACAGCGCCGAGCACAATGGGGTCCTGGGGCTAATGTAACAAATATTGTGTAAATAGCATTCCTTTGCCTTACCATCCACCCAGTGAATATAAACTCTTCATTCTTTCCTTTGACATAAACAGCCTAATATTCATCCATGCCCTTGAAATCTCTCTGGTTAAAGCACAAGAGCAGCACATTCCCATCCAGCTGTGACCATCCGGGAAGTGAGTGGATGGTGGCAGCAGAGTTTCCTCTCCAGGAATTGCCTGGTTACAGGTACCTTCTGGTGCTGAAGAGGCAGCCATGGCTACTGAATGTTCAATAGTATAACATGCTTTCCTCTACTAGACTAGGCAGGTCCTAAATTAGCCATAGCGAAATGCAAGTGCCTCTTAGTGCGAAGGTTGTGAAAACCCAAACCCTTCTCCAGGCTGCCCTTTTAACATTGCTCAAACCACATGAATTCTTTTCTCTGACACTCTATTTGTTAGGAGTGATGGAGGAAGCGTCAAAGAAACATGCACCTTTACTACAGACTCTAGCTGCTGCATAAAGCCTGCCCCCTCGTTGGGAGTCAGTAGTCAAAAGTCATGGTATAAAGGTAGGAGCTGGTTGCAGCAGAGATGGAAAGGGGATTTATTGTTACAAAATCTGTGATCAAGCTGGCTTGTTCTACTGGTTCTTGGGAGGGGAGAGCTCATTTTTTCTTTGCAGGGATTTCCTGAGTAGGAATTCTTTCCCACAAGGATGATTCCCCTCCTCCACCATCCATTCGTGGTTTGTTTGGCATGGCAGGGAGGGGCTGAGTTGCCATTTTTTTTAGGTGGGATTTTGCCTGCACAACTGATCCCACTACTGATCAAAGAAAGTGAGTTAGTCTGTTGGAAGAGATGTATGTCACGGGAGGAAGACCTCAGGAATGACAGGAAGTGCCTCCTTGTAAGCTTCTCGGATGACTCAGATACCCTCATGTAGCTGAGGGAGGTCAGATTCCTTCTGCCTGAGGTGCCAGTGGATCATGCCTGACCTAACACAGCTGGTACACTCCACAGCTCTGTGGTGCTGAAGCAAAGAGCAGAGGCCTGAACGGACAAAACTGTAGGTTGTTTTGCTGTTGTACGTTGTAGCCAAGTACTCAGTGATCCACCAACTTCAGGCAGCATGAAGATGAGTCGCTCTGATATTTACTATGTCTCTGATTGTAGCTTCTACCCACAGGATTGGGGCACCCCTGTGCCAAGCACTGTACAGAGGAGAGGCCCGGCCCTGTTTAAGATGCAGCAACGGGTACAATGTAGGAAGGAGCAGGGGCAAGAGCACAAGGGAAAAAACAAAGGCAGCAGCCATAAACAGACTGGCTGTGCCCACAGCTTGGTAACAAGGGGGGGTGTGTGGTTTTTTTTTCTCTTTTAAATTGATGTACCTAAACTATTCAAAGAATCTCAACATAGTTCAGAAACCATGAGCGCTGAAAGTAATAATCTCACTTACGCTAGATATATAGCAATGAAAGCAAAACTAAAACTGGTTTGGTGTAGGAGACTGTCTCAATCAGAAATAGTCTGTTTGAGAGAGCATTTTGCTTACTGCCAGATACTATAAAAGGAGCTGGATAATTCAAGATAGCTGTAACCAGTGATTTTTATGAAGGGATATTGAATACTTTAGAGTCGTAGAGCACCATCAAACGTAAGTAATGGCGTCTTCAGCAGCTAAGGAGAAAAACAAATCTTTGATTCATCAAATTCCAAAGTGGATGGTATGTTTTAACTACAACCCAATCACGTTAAAATCCCTCCTCCAGATCTTTAAGGAAAGATAAGAGACAAAGGATTAGAAGGTTTGAGGTGGTTTGTGTAGATCAGCTTTGGTTCTCAGGCATGAGAAGTAGTAACTTGAAAAGAATCTGTTCCTCACTCGTGGCTAGATATCGTTCAATGGGATTGCATGTACAAAGGTCAGTGATTATATCTAATACGTATTTGCAAGGAGAAGCCAAGATGCTGAGGTACTATTCACCTCCAATTGCTGAATGATGGGAGACTGAAAAATCAACTATCTTCCTTAAGTTTGCAGCATGTAATTTACAAATTATAACAAATGAAGTTGTAAGTAGATGTTGAAAATAAAGTTAGCAACAGTGTTTCAGTTATGAGCTGTTCAAAAAAGCTGGATGGGAATTTTCCGATGAAATGCTTTTTTGTCAAGAGAAGTGGATTTGTCAAAACTGAAACTGGCAGTGGGAAAAGGTCAGTTTCAGCAAATCTCCCAATTAAAACATTACAAAATTTTAAAATTGTAGAAATGGAATGTTTAGACTTTTAAAAACTTTTGATTTGATGAGACTGTTTTGAAATTTTAATTAACATATACTAATAAGGTTATATTTTAAAAAGAGATCACAATTGAAACAAGATATTTCATTTGACCCAAGCTGAATTTTTTTTGGATTATCAGCTTGTGAACGTTTTCAATATATTGATTTTTCCCTCTGATTCAGGACAGGAACAATTTTCAAAATGTCAAAAATTCATGCAGGACAAGAATCTGTTCCCTGCTCATGTCTATTCTTTGAACAATACTGAGACATAGGGACTAAAGGAGCTCCTTTATCCTCCTATTTTACTTACCTGTAATGACCAAGGTCAGCCGTTAACTAGATGGCTTTTGCTTGCACCACAGCTGAAGACGTATGAAGGAGCTCCCTCCACATGAACCACTCTTCCCTGGTCATCCAGCAAAGTTGCTTGAATTAAAGGGCTGTAGCAAATTAGGCAGGACAGGCTCTCTAAAGGAGGAGACCCTGTCAGTGGTGCATTCCTATGGTGATCACATCTAGGAAACATGCTTGATGGCATATAGCACTATAGCTAGAGAAGTGAGCAAGTGGATTTTTGATATTCATATACTGTCAAAACATACAAGCTATGAAAACAATCTCGTGGAATCTAAATGGTCACAGATTAAGTCCAGTATCTAGCTACAGGAAGCAACACTGTCTAGTAGAACATAGTGTGTATTCACCCTCTTCATTATAGTGGCACCTCATTTCATTTTAGGAATCACAAGCTCCGCCTTTCTCCATGTTCTTCAGGTTTCTCCTCAAATTACTAAGAAACTGTCGTGGAAAAGAACAGAATAAATAGTACCCCCTAAGAACATCCCAACTTAAGATGGCTTTCAGCTGGTCTACATTACCCAAGTACTTATTTTCAAAGTAATAAGTCATGGTTATCCCAAGTGACAGCGTCTTGAAGGCAAACCGGATTTTCCACAGCATGTCTCTCATATTAGCATTTACTAAGCAGAGCTGTCAGAAGCAGTGATTTCTTTACTACAGTCCTTTTCAACTATCAGCTTTCTGGCTTAAGATACTGCCTCCAATATTACCTTCACTCAAACTGTGATCATACTCATCACAGCAGCAGTAGTGGCAAAGTAGAAATCAGAGCAATTAAAGTATGCCGTTTCCTTTTCTTTACGGCTTTCCCATTTCTTTCCCCATGCTGCTACAAATGTCAAGACTCCATGAATTTCTCAGAAGGGAAGTGTGTGTATAGGATCATGCAACTCTTAACACAGTCTCCGCCTAATACCCATTTCCAGTCCCTACTGCTTCTTTCAAGAAGAAAATTGAAATTACCATTTACAATCAGATGAGGGGAAAAAAATCAGGGAGAGTGGAGAGGACAAATGAAGAACTGTATGCAAAAAGATTTTGATCTGAGAAAAAACAGGTGGAAACTGTACTAAGACAAAGAGGCAAACATCAGGGCCGGTGCAACCTATTAGGCGACCTAGGCGGCGATCGTCTAGGGTGCCAGGATTTGGGGGGGGTGGCATTTTCTTCGGCGGCAGCGACCACAGCGGCCGGATCTTCGGCCGCCTCGGTTGCCGCCGGCATTTAGGCGGAGGGAGCTGGGACAGGGGAGCGCGGGGAGGGCCGCCTGCAGCAAGTAAGGGGGGGGGGGGGTGCGGCACGCAGGGGAACTTCCCGCCCCAGCTCACCTCTGCTCCGCCTCCTCCCCTGAGTTTGCCGCCCTGCTCTGCTTCTCTCCCTCCCAGGCTTGCAGCGCCAAACAGCTGATTGGTGCTGCAAGTCTGGGAGGCGGGAGAAGTGGAGCAGCGACAGAATGCTCGGAGAGGAGGCGGAGCCGAGGTGAGCTAGAGCAGGGAGCTGCCACACAGCTCCCTAGGCTGGGAGGGGGTGTGTGTGGAGCTACCACGGGGTGCCTCCGGGCAGGGGGGGGAGCGGCCACTGGGGGTGGGTGCCTCTGGGCTGGGTGGGGAGCTGCTGCAGGGCTCAGGGAGGGGGCAGAGCAGAGGTGAGCTGGGGTGGGGAGCTGCCGCACAGCTCCCCAGGCTGTGGGGTGTGTGTGTGTGGAGCTACCACGGGGTGCCTCAGGGCAGGGTGGGGAGCTGCCGCGGGGCTCAGGAGGGGCAGAGCAGAGGTGAGCTGGGGTGGGAGCTGCCGCACAGCTCCCTGGGCGGGGGAGGGAAGGAGCTGCTGCAGGAGGGGGCACCTCGGGGCGGAGGGGGGGATGGGGAGCTGCTGCAAAGGGGGCACCGCCGCAGGGCTCGGGGACAGGGAAGGGCACAAGGTGGAAGTTTTGCCTAGGGCGTGAAACATCCTTGCACCGGCCCTGGCAAACATACAAAATATCTGACAATGAATGATATTTTCCAAGTATTTGTGACCAATTTTAATGATACATCTTTGTTCTCTGAAACAGTTTTAACCATCAATAACATTTCATGGGTTATGTTGCCCAGAACGTTATTTCATTGGTACATTATATGAATATTTACAAAGACTTTCAAATTCAGTAGCTCTAAACGAACAAAAAGACAACTTAAAACTTTTTTAAACTACAATGCTTAAAAAAAATATGTAAACAGTTTATTTTACATTGTTGTAAAATATAAGAATTGTTTCTAATGCAGCTTAAATTTTTTAAGTGAGCATAGCATGGTGCTCGTGAATAAGGAATGAGAGAATTCTTTACATAGAAATATTGTGCTCCGGTGTGCAAAATATATATATATACACATATATAAAGGAATCTAATCCACAATTAAAAGACAACAAAAATTTTCACGTCCTGAAAGTTGACAAAATTTATAAAAACATTTAACACATGGTTGCTGACCCATCAGAAACTTGCATAACTTAGATATTCTGAACCATAACTACCACAAATTCAAAATAGATCACCTTTCTTAGAAATGGAACTTTGTGCAAAGAGATTGCATTTTCTTTTCAAGCTAGACCATTTAGCATTTTCTAAAATTTATTTTCCCCTCCCGCATCAAGTGGCCATAAGCACCACTAAATAAATTAACTCTTGATATATGTTCAATTTAGTGCATGTAACCAAAAAGGCACACACATGTGTGAATATATTAACATATTTTCATGCAGAAATCTGTGCATGTTCACAATTATGTAGCAAAACAATGGTATTTAGAAAACGTAGAGCCTATTTGTTTGGCAAGGTTATTATTACACATTCCCTTCTATTCTACAAGCCCAGGTATTAATAGGTTGAGACTGCTTCCCAACAGGTCTGATAACTGAGTAGCTTTAAAATAATGATTTAAAACTAAATCAGCCCATGATGCTATTACATTAGGTACTTTGCTTCTGTTCATGTCATCTGTGGAGTTTTACTTCCAGGGTACCACATTTTAATGCTATCAGCTCCAAATAATTAAGATACATTTTTCTTTTTATTAATGAAGACTTTGATAGCTCCAGTAAAGTCAGCCGATAAAAGCACTTCTGTGTGATCTGTCTTCAGAGCACCTTAAGGGAAAAGAAAGTATTGAGTTGATTTTAAAAGAGAACTGCTTATTAAAACAAAGCTACCAATGGCAATGAAAGATGCAGTTTTCAGCTGAAGACCAGATACAACATAACTTGTCCTCTCCATATTTCCCATGTTATACTCAGCAGTTGCCTCTTGTTATCTGCCAAGATCATAAGCTATCTTTGGGCGAGGGACAGTCTTTTTATTATGGGTTTGTATAACCACCTACTACAGTGGGGCCCCATTGTCCTCAGTCTGAATGGAAAAAAATGCATCTTCCTAATGGGGACTGGATGTTAGTGATATGTTCCATTTGCCCATTTCTAAACAATTTCTACAGAATAACAGTTGGGTATTCTTACATCCATTAAAGCACCTCATTAAAAAAAATGCCCATACCAATGGATGAACTACCAATTTTCCTCAAGAAAATTCTGACAAGTAATTTATACACTATGGGTCAAATCTTGCCTCTGATCTTTTCGGCTGGTACCAAATACAGGTGGACATCAGCAACCTACCAGAAGGTATAGTGTCTGATGCTTCAGAATCATCTCCCTTGCTTTCAGCTTCTTGTTTTTCAGAGGTTTCCAATGATACCATCAAACTGGGATTTGGGGCAAAAATTGCTGATGTGACAACGGCATTGTGTGCTAAAGAAAGCGGGAAAAATACATTTTAAGATAAATTCATTTCAAGAAACATCAATTTTTCTAAAATACAGGATGTGTAAATACAGTAAAAAATGCCAAGAATTTGAGTCCCAAAGTAGCTTAATGTAATAAGCTGAACTAAGGCATCCCCTGCATTTTCCAGGAATTCTGGGGCTAGGCAGAGAGTATTGTTGCCGTCTTAAAAATCTGAGGAAATAAAATGTCTCTGTAGGCACCCATCCCATTAATTAAGATGCACAATATGAACGATTGCCCAGACAGAATAAAATATGTACAAGAAACTCCTCTTACTTTAACTCCCCTCCCAACCTAGGTGTCGGGGTGGGAGAGAGAAGATGGGCGTTTTGCTGCTTTCTTTCTTTCTTTCTTTCTATTGATGCCATGTTTTCTTATTTTAAGGAGTGGCAAGTTACAAAGCTTAAAGTTTAAGCAATTCATTTTGTTTTCAGAGTCAACTTGCTATTTCCATACAACAGAACCCCCTGGGATTTTAAATTAGACACCAAGCAACACATTCCTCAATGTTGATGACCCTACCGTTCTACAACTGAGCGAATAGCTCTGCTGACGTGCATGAATTATTATAGTGCATCTAGAAACCTAAGTACAGACCCTGACTGAAGTTGGATTGACACTTATGGATTATTTGAAAAATTTAAATCCATCTCTTATCATGCCACTTATTCAGTTATACTTAGTCAAATATTCTTCAGCTCTTCAAGTGAAAAGTTTCATTATGAGTAAAGCTAAAAAGTTATGTATTACACTTTGCTTCTATAAACTTAATGCTTGTTATATTAGGTTAATGAATCTGTGTGACTTTCCTTACAGTTTTTAATTGTTGCTGGCAAAAGTAAAAGCCAAAAGGCATTAAAAACATTCAATTCCTAAAACTGTACAAGCTTAGATAAAAAACAAAATATATAAATATTATATCAAGTAATTTACCTTTAATGCCTTCCCAGAAGTCATTACGATCTCTCCTTACTGAAGTAAACTTGCTTAAGTCATGGTAGGTGCTCCAGATATAAACATATTTATCTTCTGAGCCACTTACAATGTAAGTAAAATCATGGCTGAAGATACAAAAGAGAAAGACTTATTACCTTCATCTTTGGCTCTTCCACTCAGCACACCGCATTGCTTTCCTTAAAAGGACATGAAATCACAGAAAAGCATACACCTGCTGTTTAAAACTTACAGAACAGAAATCAGAAATTATTCCAATACCATATATAAAGCTAGTTAGCAGTCAAATCATAAGAAATACATCATATCAGCAGCTGGATTGTAACAAGTGATTGGGTTTGGACACTAGAACAGTAAGGAACTAATGTAAGGAACTGTGGAAAAACAAGTTACAATCAAGGTAGCTCCTTTGCTTCAGTGGCAGCACCACAGCCACTTAAAACAAGAAACCCAGAGTCTAAGGCCAGGTCTACCCTACAAACTTAAACTGATAGAACTACATCGCTTAAGAGTGTGAAAAATCCACACCTGAGCAACATGGTTATGCCCCTTAACCCTGGTGTAGACAGCGCTATGTTGATGGGAGAGCTTCTCCTCTTGATGCAACTACTGCCCCTTGGGGAGGTGGATTAAGCACAGCAATGGGAGAAGCTCTCATGCACAAAACGCTCCCCAACAGCTGACAATGGCAGCTGCAAAGAAATTACTCTTCTGCTACTACTGCTACTAGAGGGGATTACATTATCCTAGTTTACGACATTCAGAGGGAGAAAAATCACTCATACAAAAGCACAGTCCTGTTTTTCTTCTTCTTCTGGCTCCAACCTGAAATAAGCACCTTGCAAGATATACAGTGACAGTGCAGCCTATCATACAATATAGATATTCATGGTCAAACAGACCAGTATCTAGAGGCACAATTTTTTGTGTATGAAAGGTTGCAAAAATTAGACATTTGAGAAATAGTATGTGCTCATACGATAACAGACTGTCACAACAGAGTCTTTTTTAAAGCCCAGCTTGACAAAGCCCTGGCTGGGATGACTTAGTTGGGGATTGGTCCTGCTTTGAGCAGGGGATTGGACTAGATACCTCCTGAGATCTCTTCCAAGCCTAATCTTCTATGATTCTATGATATACAAAACGGGCTCAGTCAAGGTAGTACATACAATTCCTAACCTGAGTACTTAACTGTGCTATCCCCTAATCTTGTTGTACAATTTTGGTTTTTAAACGCAAGCGTATTTAAACGTCACACAATGTACAGCCTTGTTAGCATGAACATCTCAACTTCGGGGACTTCATTCCTCCCCCTGCTGCCACTCCCACAAGAGGATACCTATTATTTTTGTATACATTTGCACCTTTGACGTAAGAACCCCAGCACAGATTTTGGGTTAAGCAGCTATTCAAGCCAACCCCCTTCTCAGGGATAAGAACATAAGAAAAGCCAGACTGACTCAGACCAATGGTCCATCTAGCCCAGTACCCTGTCTTCCAACAGTGGCTGGTGCCAGATGCTTTAAGGGGAAAGAACAGACCAGGTCACCCATCAAGTGATCCATCCCTTGTCGTCTAGTCCCAGCATCTGGGAGTCAGAGGCTTGGGCTGGGATGGGCTCTGCAACTTTCCTGGCCTGACTACCGTGTATGGTACGTGTAAAGAAGGCCCCCTTTCGTCTTCCTTCGAGCTCCCCAGGTTTTTTTTTTTTTTTGTAGCAGGAAACTGACCCCTGCATGCCTGAGCGGAGTCACAAGCTCAAAGGAGCTTAATCAGGGAGAGAATATTATGCTTGTTGGGCCAAATACTCCTCCCCTAGCCAATGCAGTGTGAGGTGGGGACAAAGGAGAATTCCCCCCCCCCCCGAGAAATGCAGGCACCTTGCTGATGGGGTCACCAATAAATGTGATCAAGAGCCTTTTGCTTCCCTACGACAGATGGGGAAGGAAGAACCAAGACATCAACAGCCACCAAGAGATTTTCTTCATTAGAGGAAGGAACACCTCAGAGAGCCTCTCTTTCTCCTCACCACTGCAATGAACTACAATACTTTTTCCAGACCTAGAGTTTTCCTAGCTTCTGTGAGAGGCTTCTGGAACCTGTGGTTTGCCAGCTGTGGAAGCAATTACGGGACATGACTCAAGAATTGGGAGTAATGGTGCAGATAAGGGAAGGAGATTAGCTTATTTACATGAGTTCTCTATCCCTAAGCACCTCTGACACTCCTGCCTGCAGAGTGGGTTTGGGTTCTCCCCTCCCCTACAACTCACTTGGGATTTCTAGCAAACCGGCATTCAAGCTGCTCCGTTTCATATTAGGTTACATACAGATATCCTCCAACAAGACGATTTTGTACATTACCCTGAACAGATTTCTAGGAGATTTACAAAATGTATTGCTATAACACAGTCTACATATTTCCACTTCTTACCTGAAGCTGGCTTTAATTTGGCTGCTGCTGTTGACATAACCTTTGTATTTCATGGACAAGGACAAATCT
The DNA here is from genome assembly GCF_016161935.1 of Mauremys reevesii. Taxonomy (NCBI): domain Eukaryota; kingdom Metazoa; phylum Chordata; order Testudines; family Geoemydidae; genus Mauremys; species Mauremys reevesii. The sequence goes on from NC_052631.1 coordinate 100,540,940, forward strand.
CTTAGGTCATACAGTCTGATTCTGGAGTCATTGGATGTCACTAATATCTAGAAGGGAAACAAAAATGTTGCAAAGATTTAGAAACTGCTTTCCAATTTAAAATTAACAGAAAAAGGTAAATTATACGAAGCACAAACCTTTAATACAAAACAATACAGCATACACAAAAGATCATCATAGCTGATTCAAACCACAGCAGCAGAATTTCCAGGTACTTAAATAGACTGACACTTACTTTCCTTCTCGTCACCTACATTCATCCCAGAAGAACTGATACAATGACATTTCCATATTTTTGGTCTTGTGTCAAACGGCACATGCAGGACATCCCCACCCATGTTGGTTATGGACTGAACCAAATACATCACCTAGGAGTCCCAGTCATGGACCCCACTGCGCTAGGTGATGTACGAACACAGAACAGAAAGACAATCCCTGTATCAAGGAGCTTACAATTGAAGTATTAAACAAGAGAACAGGTGAACAGAGACACAGATCTGAGAATACAAGGAAACAATGAGACAATATTGGTCAGCATGATAGGCAGCCGTCTCAGCATACCAATGGCATAATTATTGTCAATTTTTTGTTGGATCACGTCAAAGGAGAGTTTTAAGGAGGGATTTGTAGGTGGTTAATGAGGTAGCTTGGGTGACGTTTACAGGAAGAAGAAGAATATTTACAGGAATGGCTCTTCCCAAAGTGTGACGGCCAACATGGGAGAAAGCACAAAGGTGCTTGATTGAACATTTGAACAAGTGGGAGATGGAGGCTGGCATCCTGGGCTGATTGGAGATGGGAGTCAACAGATCCGTAGTGAATGAGAGATAAGTAGGGTGAGGACTGACCATGAAGAGCCTTGAAAGTGAAGACAAGTCACTTATGTTTCATCAGCGAGGGAAAGGGGAGCCAGGGAAGCTATTTAAAGATAGGCGTGATATGGCCAAAGCAATGGGCTAGGAAAATGGTCTTTAAACAACATTCTGAATGGATATGAACAGGGCAAGATGGCATGTGTCAAGGCCAGAGAGAAGGATGCTGCAGTTATTGAGATGAGAGGCTGAGCAAATGCTTTAGCTCCGTAGAGGGACAGGAAAGGCTGTATCTTAGAGATGTTATGCAAGAATATCTGCAAGATTTAGACAGCCTTGATGTGAGGACCCAGAGAGAACTGAGTCAAAGAGGGCAGCCAGGTTACGGGTCTGAGAGACAGGCAGAATGGTGCCACTGTCCATAGTGACTAAGAAAGGAGGCAGTGGGAGAGCCTTGAGGGGGGAGGCAATTCAGCGCTCTGTATTAACCACTGCATTAGCAACTTAGCAGGTGTGTCTAGGCTGAGTTTCATCTCACTGTGCTACATGGCAGTTAGAAAGGAGCCCTTGAATGACATGAGCTCTCACAACAAGCCATGTGTACTTCAGGTGGAGACTGGGTGCTCATCTAGTCCCTGTCTCTCAAGCTTATAAAGCATCCAAGTAATATGCCCAGATCTGGGAGCCTTCAGGAGATAGCGCAAGATGTATGTTTAAATCAGTTTCTTGCGGATTGGCATCAATAGGTAACTTAGTAGAATATTCTACTGCCTACCCTTTGATATCTGAGGTATGCTGTTCACTCAAGTCACATGGTATTGTTTCTGCTACCTGATTGGAAAACCCAACTTCTATCAACAAGAGTTCTTGAACAAATCATTCAGGCTTTGACTGTCTCAAGAAAGTGTGCGAGAGAATGACACCAAATTATTGATAAATAGGGCTAGAGAATTTAAGGAAATTTTTTAAAAAACCTTTTATTATTTTGCACAAGAGCAGTATATTGAGCTATTTGCATTGACTCCTGATTTCAGAAAACCAGGCTCCCACCTTACTGAGGGAGAGATTAAGTCAGATTTATTGGCTGTTTAGTAGTATTCATATTTTTTCTTGTCCCTTTCATGCGAAGTACAGATAAAAACCAGGGTTTGGTTAATTGGAGTTTAAATTCAGATATGTCCTTCACATCAAATCTTGATGCAGAAACACTTTTTTTAAAATTCAGATTATTCAAAAGGTTAATTCTGGAATATCTGAATAACTGGGACTAACCTGTAAATAAATGAATGTGCATGTAGATAATGCTCTCATTATTTTACAGGACATTAAAGTTGGCAAGTACACCTGCACACAGCTTTCACATGTACTGAGGCTCAAAGGACATTGAATCACTTGGTAAAGGAGATTTTGGAAATGTGTTAGTTATTCTACAATAAGGACAAAGGGAGAGCTGTTTAGTAATCGCGGTCTCGCAGAAGAGCACAAGTATATCATTCACGCCACACAGCTGGAAGAACAGCCGTAACCCCAAATAAGACTGGCCCCTTATTGACAACATAATTTAATGTTTTGGTTTTTTGCACATCCATTGTCACACTTCTTAAGATCAGGGATTTAAGTGCACATTTAAACAGGGAACATTAGAAAAGGTACATGGGAAAGCAACTACGCAAGAGGACAGAAGAAATTTCCACTCACTAGCACCTTCATATCATGATGGAAATAGAATAGGATCTGCCGTGTAGCAATAAGCCCAATGGGATGTTGCAAAAGTAGGTACCACTGGACTCCTTGGGTGCATTGTGAAGCAGAAGTGGTCAACTATTCAGGCAGTGCACAAAAACTGAGACAGTCCTTGGCGTGATTTATTGCTATATCATATGCTTATCGGGTTCCCTCATTTTGGCATTCATTTAATTGAATAAAGTTCAATTGAAGTAGGTGTTACACACAGTATCCTTCAAACTACAGGGGGAAGATATTTCCCAGTTGAAGGAGAAAAGAAAATAAAGGTTAGAAACACCTCCCATGAGCAGGTCACTTTTAACATAATGGGCAGAGGGATTTCACCTATTTCCTCTAGGTGATAAGGTCCCATCCCCTGCTTTTTTGGAAGCTCATGCACAGCTCACCACCAACCCCAGTTGATTAACCAGAGCATAACATTGCCCAGTCCAGATCCAAAGACTTCTGAGGTTTCTGCACTCCCTTGAGATGGGCCAGTGCTGCTTGCAGCATTGGTATACGTCTAGAGTACAATCGCGGAAGCAACAGAGCAGCAGGTGATAAATAGTTACGCCAGAGCCAGGAGTTCACATAGCAGAACATCAGAGCCTTGACAGAGCAGATGTTAGTGGCAGCTGAGAATTCTCTCACTTTAAGCTGAGTATGCTGTAGTGTAGTTCTTTGATTCATGATAATTTGTCCTTTATGACGATCAAGGGGACCCACTATGGAAACACCAAAGGTAACTTATTCCCTAAAATAGCAGCTTCTGAGTTGTGTTTAACAACTTTTCTAGGTAAATCGTATGAAATCACATGTAAATTCAGCAAAATTTCCAAAAATAAACCCAATAGGAAACAAGTGAGACATACTAAAAGGTAAGATGTAAGCACTTCCTGGGGTAACCATCAGCAATCAATTGCAGTATTTTAGATTGCTACAATATTCCCAATATTAATATTAAATTTGGCGTTTGTGGTACCATATCAACTGAACTACATCTTGGCAAATGTTTATATCGCAGTAGTGCCCAGAAACTATTATTCAAAAGTCAGTGGGGGCAGTGTGTGTGTTCAGGACCTCTTAAATAACTATTAGCATAGGCCCTCGGAAGAATACTGAGTATCTGAGACCAACACCTTGCTGAACATGCATGTGAAAGATTGCTTGGACTATATTACAGTACCTTATTTTCTCCAGGCAAAGGCTCAATGCCAGTAATTTTTCTTCCAACTCTGTTCCGTCCTCTGGTAGAACGCACATGTATCTGTGTATGGTACTTCAAGTGCTAGAGAGAAATTACACTGATTCTTAATTATTGGAAAGTATTAGATAAAACTGCAGGCAGCATAAATAAGTCTGCTAGAACTTGAAAAATAGTAACTGTTTAGAAAGCTTATATTTCTGTAAATGAATAGTAAAAAAAGGTTTTAAACTAAGTTGTTTATCTAATATAATGTAAGTTAGAAATGAAATGTCCTATCAATAAATGGATGCCGTGGCTGTAATTAACAACTCAGTATACAAAACAGAAAATTTTACCTCTGTATCATAGAAAATACATCTGCCATCATATGTTCCAATCACTGCATATTTGCCATTCTGACAGAAGTTTGCTGCTGTGATCAATTTTGTCTGCCCATCCACTTCATTCCATAATGCCACTTTTTTGTCAGGAATGTTCCAAAGTCGGAGTTTCCCATCCAGTGAACCACTTAAAAAGTACCTGTCATCCTAAAAGGGCAGATACCATAAGCTGTGGAGTAAAAGGATGTGTATGCACTGAAACACATACTGGAAACCCCATTCCCAGCCCCACCATTTGTCCCAAACAGGAATTCACTGATAATTCTACTAACTGATTTAAGACCCAGACACTATTTGAAATATCATTTAATGTACAATGCACACCTCTAAGTTTTTTGGTTTTGTTCTTAAATTTAGCAAAATCATCAATATCTTCTATCCAAAGATGGCCTAACTGTTCAAAAGTCCCTCTGAGAGGCGCAACGTGTTAGAGCAGGGGTAGGCAACCTATGGCACGTGTGCCGAAGGCGGCACGTGAGCTGATTGTCAGTGGCACTCACACTGCCCAAGTCCTGGCCACCGGTCCGGGGGGCTCTGCATTTTAATTTAATTTTAAGTGAAGCTTCTTAAACATTTTTAAAACCATCTTTACTTTACAGACAATAATAGTTTAGTGTTGTATTATAGACTTATAGAAAGAGACCTTCTAAAAACATTAAAATGTATTACTGGCACGCGAAACCTTAAATTAGAGTGAATAAATGAAGACTCGGCACACCACTGCGGAAAGGTTGCCAACCCCTGTGTTAGAGTTCTTTACTCTCTGATATACCCTGCTAAGGACTGATGTTTTTCTGGCTGGGTGGACACCGCTCCTTCTGGAGTCCATGAAGAAGCTCATAAGCGGCTGGGTGGATTTTCAGAGAGTGCTGCACTGTGTTCCTGCTCCGTTGTCAACATTGGGAAATTTTATCATTTTGAAACATGATTTATTTTACAATCAAGTTAGCTAGCCATATATTAGTGGTCAGTGCAGACAAGAAGAATTCATGTTCTATATCATGTCAGCCAGTCAACTAGGACTAGAGTTGAGCAATAACTAGTATTTAGGACAGAATTTTAAGGACACAGGGAATAGTTTCAAGAGGCACAAAGAGCACTCACGTGCCCAACTTTTACAGAGACTCAATTTTTAAGTTTGACAGTTAATGGGAAATGCCTAAATCCCCTTTCAAAAATATTCCCCTCTATTCATATTAAAGAGTATACAAATACTTACTCTTGGATGGAAAGCTATCGCAGTGACAAAGTCTATATGCTGGAAACAGCAGAGACACTCTCTTCTGGATATGTGCCATAATCTGACTGTTTTATCCATTGAAGAAGAAAGCAAGAAGTAGTTCTGTGGAAGAAATTGCATGAAATAATTCAAAGGTTTATCAAATATACTGGTACACAGCACAAATGCAATTTGGTATATAATATTTCCTGCTCAGATTATAACATGGATTTCCAGGTAACAGCACTCCAGTAGAAACTAAGTATTAATGAAAAGCTTACCCACCACCTGCCCCAAAATGCTAATGCTCGAACACTTATTTTAATATACCACCTTTGGGAGGGGGAGGGGGACTGGAAAGACAATAGTTGTAGCAACTAGCTTACTAAATGGGGTAATTAGCAGAGGCACCTACCAACTACAATTTTCTTAAGTATCTTACAACATTTCTTGAAGAATTCTGAAAACCACTTAAACATTTCTATATCATACTCTGTTTCTCCTTGTTTGTTTATTACTAGAAAAATTTGGATGAAAATTTTAGAGTTCATCTATTCCTGATTATTCCCCATCTTAAAGTCAAGAACCATTCCCATTTATGACATCAAAATAACCTCCACAGAAACTAACTGCAAAGTTGCTGTTGCAGAAGAGGAATAATCAACAAGAGCAAATTAACTCTTCAGGAATAAACTTTTCCTTTTCACGAAAACAGAAGAAAAATATTCTCTTTATATTTTCAGTTCTTCAAAAGAATAATTTTCACAGTATTTGAAAGGTGCAGCCTGTAGGTTAAGATTTTTTTTAACAAACAAGATTACTGAGCACATGCATATAAGGTTTCATCCTTTGTAAATTTCACACTTAAAGATTAAAATGATACCAAGTGAAGTTCTTTACAAACTCCCACAGACCACTTAATCATTTCCTCCTATCATGCTTAACATTTGATCTTTTCGTAAAAACGTCACTTTCACCCAAAATACTTATTGATTGTGCACTGATTTAGGTAGAATTTATTTTTTAAAATAGGAAAAAATATCAATGAAAGTGGCAATGAAATCGTTATAACAATTAGTTCTTAAAGTAGTTAAAAAAAAGCAAGGGTACAAGAAAAACTCCAGGGTGAGGGCAGAGAGGCTACTGCCTGGTCTCCTTTGGCCAGATGTCTGCATTCCTAAGAGGTTGCTCTGTTATTTATTTCAGCATAGAGAACTCTAGAAAAGTTAATTTGGTTTTAAAATGTGATACAAAACTGAAGGTAGGGTAATTTTCTCATTTTAAATGCAGACATACAGCAGTGGCTTCAAGGACTATACAATTTGCACGAGAACAGTGGAATGTACTGAAGACAAAAATAGCAATGCAGGAACTAGAAACCACAGAATACATCAGTGGAAATTCCCCTTCCCTCTCCTCTCCAATTCAGTTATTTCAGTACTGCATACATATCACTTAGTTCTATTTAGGGTCTTTTTTTCAGCTGAAAGTTCTGTTTAATCTTTCAGTTCTTACTTGTGCACTCTGTGAAGGACAGACAGTGAAGGATATTTTTTTATTGGACCAACTTCTGTTGGTGGGAGACAAGTTTTCAAGCTTACACAGAGTTCTTCTTCTAGTGTGGGAAATGTACAAGGTGGAACAGATTGTTTAGCGTAAGAAGTTAACACATATTTCAATGGACCATTCAAGGCAAAGTGGCTAGTTAACCATTCATGGGGGGGGAAGGAAAAAAAGCTGAGGTGTGGGGGGGTGTTAAGTGGGTTACAGATTGTTGTAATAAGCCATAAATCCAGTGTCTCTATTCAGTCCATGACTTTTAGTATCTAGCAAAGTTACGGATTGAAGCTCTCAGTGTCGCCTTTTGGTGTTGAGCAAGTTACCTTTGAGGATGAGGACGGAGAAGGCAGATACAGAAGGATTACTTTGTGAAGAGTTCACCCGCAGATAATATGGTGTTTTTTACCTTATTTTTCAGCGTCAGCTCATTCGAGAGTGTAGCAATTTCACCCACACAGGTGTTATTGGGGCACTGGATGAAGTACATCACATGTTGTGACAGGCATGGGTAAGGATCCATGGATCTTGAAAGGTGTGCTGTGAGGGGTGTTGATCATCAGAGCAGTGGAGATATGTCTACAGGTTTTGCATCTGTTGTGGCAGGGTCTGGTGCTTCTGAGTTGGTGTGTCCTGCTCTGTGGGGAGCCTGCTTGTAATTATGAGCTTGGAGAGGCTGGAGGGTTGTTTAAAGGCCAGAAGAGGGGATTCAGAAAAGATTTTTCTGGATGGGGTACCCATCAAGCGGAGGGTGTCATTGTTTGATACCCCCTGTATAGGTTCCAACATAGGGTGGTGGGGAAAACGAGAGGTGTGTGGTTGGAGCGGGGTTTATTTCTGTACTCAAGTAGGTTCTCTCGGGGCATTTGGGTGGCCTGTTCCATGATGAGCTACACTTCTCTGGTAGAGTGTCCTTGTTTGGTGAAGGCAGTTTTAAATGTGTTAGGTGTATATTCCAGACTTTCTCCTGGAAGACTATTCTGTGGATCTGAGTGCCTGGCAGTAAGTAACAGATGTCTTAGTTTGTTTGGGGTGGTTACTGGATCTGTGAAGGTAGGTGTGGTAATCTGTGGGTTCTCTGTATATGGTTGTCTGTAGGATTTCACGGTTGAAGTGGATTGTAGCATCCAGGAAGCTGATGCTAGTGTGGGTGTGTTCTAGAAAGTTTAATGGATGGCTAGTGGTGGCTGAAGTTGTGGTGGAAATTAATGAGGGAGCTCAAGTCGTCTGTCCAGAGGATGCTAACGTCTTTGATGTATCTCACGTATATTACTGGTTTCATGGTGCATTTGTCTAGAAATTCTTCAAGGTGGGCCATGAAGAGGTTGATGTACTGGGAAGTCATCCTAGTAACCATGACTCTTCACATGGTTTGAATAAAGTTTGTTGTTAAATATGAAATTGTTATGGGTGAAGATGAATGGATGAATTTGGCGATGTGTTTTGGGTGGATATCTGAGAGTTGTCCATTATCTTGTAAATATATTCTGAGGGAGATTGTTAATTCGCAGAGTTTTTGGAGGAAGTCAAGTTTTGTCCTGGAGGAAGCTGGCCCTTTGAGTGGTGAGTGGTTTGAGGATAGTTTCTATGAGTCTTGATATTCCTTCAGTAAGAGTGCTGTGGCCAGATATGGTGGGTCTGCCTGGGTTTCCTTGTTTGCGTATCTTGGGAAGATCCCTGAGGTGTGTTCTGTATCAGGTACTGAATGTATACTACTTTGATTTTAATACAGACCCTTAACTGAGTAGGAAATGTAATGGCCTCCAGAAATTAAGGTGTTTGATTTGATAATGGTAAAGTTAAAATCTTGATTTCTGAATCTTTATAATCTAAGTAGCTTCCAGACAATCCAATAAAAAGTTTTCCCTGTTTCCATATTTATTAACAACTGTATTGGAACACCGTTACTTATGCTGGTGAGCCCTTACACACATGAGTAGCCTCATGGTGAGTAAGATCTCATCAGCACAAGTCAGTAGGGTTGCACAATTAGCTGCAAGAATTTAAAACTTTTTTTTTTTAAATTAGCTGTTATTCAACCACACTCATTCAACCAGTGCCAATCAACCTCTGAAACAAAGTAACAATAATTCCTGCCTCCTCTCTGTGTAGCTTAAGGTCTTCAGTGAATGGTCAAAAAGGTGTGAAATAACCAGTTTTCTTCTTCTTTTAAAAATAGGGGAGATGGAAGAAGAGCAACATTTTCAGATAATCAAACTGCAGCCAGTAGTGGCAGGACATTATGTAATCATATGAAAGATGGAAAGCCACAAATGGACTCTGCTTCCTGCTAATACAGACTGAGCCACAACAGAATAGTTAAAAGGGTGCAATAAAATAAGCTCTTCACAGAACAGCAGCCAAGATCACATTTTAGATATAACACAGACAGCACGGCTCGAACTCAAATGGCCAATCTGAAGGTATTGAGTATTCTGCGATCAGATCCTCATCTAGAGTAAACCAGCACAGCTTCACTGACTCCAATGACACTATGCCATTTACACCAGCTCAGAATCTGGGCCCCTAAAAAACTGCAGCGGAGCTAGAATGAGAGATAATGTTCTTATGCTGGATACTCTACGAGAGACAAGAGGAAACCATCTACAAAGTGTTTTAGACATTTATCAGCCAATTCACGGATGGGCTGTGCCTATATCCACAGACTAATAATCAGTCGTTTCACTGGTTAGATATGAAGTGCCAATGGCAAGTGCAAGAAAAGGAACACAGCAAAACATGGGGGGAAATGGGAAAGTTCTGTATAGTCTGCACAAAAGCTGTCTTACTTTAGACCATGAAAGATCAAGAAGATCTGCTGTATGACCTTTGTATTTGCAAAATGGCCGCTGCCGAAATGGTGCATTTTTATCATCAGGGTCTTCATCAGCTCCACTGCAAACCTATCAATATATCAAAATCAATGCAACAGGAAAAAAAACCATGGTAACAGAATACATTGTTACTGCTTTCTGATATGCAGATGTGCCACAGATATCTGAGCACAGATATAAAACCTAAGTACCAAGTATTAGAGAAATAAGTGATTCATATCAGTTACTTGAACATTCAAAATAAATTACATGGTGCTGAAAGCAATGTACTGAGTTTACAACTACACTGTTCTAAAAGCATTAAGTTCTGCCATACATCTCGAATGTTTAATGCTTATTATTGTACTTAACTGATTTGAATAGATTAAAATAACATTGTCTAAATGCATACTGCATGTTTAAGACAGGTCAATTCTCTGATTTATTGGCTAAGTATTCAGTTTATGTAACTGTATAAATAAATGAAACAGAATATGTATACATACATATCTACTATAAACATACACAACTCTTAAAACTTCTCTTGTGTTTTTTGTTCCTTTCTCTCTCACACCCACCCACCCCCCAAACCCCGACACCAATCTGTGAGAATGAAGGGTGCAAGTTGGTCACAGATTCCGTGACTCTCTGGTACCTCCATGACTTCTGCAGTGGACGGTGCAGCTGACCCCAGGGCCACCCGAGGAGCTGGGGCGGCCTCCGGAGCCAGCCGCACTGGAGTGGGCCCGGGGTCAGCTGCTCAGGCCGCCCACCCGCAGAGCAGCAGTGGGCCCCTGGGATCCTCCCCAAAGCACCTAAGATTTAGTCATGGGTATTTATAGTACAAATCATGGACAGGCCATGAGTTTTTGTTTATTGCCTATGACCTGTCCATGACTATTACTAAAAATGCCCATGACTAAATCTTAGCGGGAATTAAGGATACAGTGTCAGACTCATTTTTAAATAAAGTTGTAAAAAATTGCCAGGTGAGGAAATTCAAAGTTATCTGTATTTAATTATTTCCAGCATTCAGCTCAAAGACCCACTGAGGGATTAGCTTTAATTAATAACGTATCAAAATGAAGATGTGCAGACTAACAAGTTATCTAGTTTTGCTCTACTTTATTTTTTTGCCTGTATCACATGCACACATTGACTAAACATCTTCAATCAGATCTCAGTTTTTGACTAAGTGAATAAATGTTTGAGTCATATTCACACATGATCCAAGCCTGCATTTATTGAGGGAAACTCCTTCAGAAGACAATGTAGAATTAGATTGAAGAATTGAGACTTCAGAGTTTGAACTCCTCCGAAGCTGGGGCATACTTTCTGGATTAAAGCAGTGCAAATCTATAGCATTACAGAAATAGGAAATACATTGCTTAAAAAACTCCTACACTATCTGGTACACATACCCCTGCATCAGTATCAGACTTGGAAGAATTCAGGCTCTCTTGAGAAGGGGAAGGAGAGACACGACCTAGAACACAGATTAAAACCCAGAAAGTTAGAAACTATTTAAGTAGAATTTTAAAAAAAAAAATACAAGAAAAACTCTAGATTGTTCTAGAATTTCTAATGCCCTTAAAGTACCAGTGAGATATGGAGAGGTACCTTCTGTATTGTATTTCAGTCGCATGTTATTGAAATAGTCAAAAGCATTCTTTAAAACCCATATTCTCACTACATTGTCCTGTCCAGCTGATGCAAGTAATCTTCCACAGTGAGAAAATTTCATTGTCCAAACAGCACCCTGTCAAAATAAGAGTTCACAATAAAACAAAGAAAGTATGTTTTTCCATTCCAGAACCATTAACATACGTAATAATTGGCATATACATACACCACCATGTTAAAACAACATTTTATTAGGATTGTGAAGTTAAGCACCAAAAAGTTAGGAAACACCAGAATTAAGGTTGCCTGTGCAATCTGAATTTGTCCCCCGTCCCGAGCTCATACATTATGATACTATGAGAATTTCATCATCACACACTGCTTTGTACAAAGGAGCCCTACTTCATTCAGTGCACAGGATGGACAGTGTTCACTTGAAGTGCAGCTATTCAATATGTGGCCCCATGCCTTATTTACTGGACACTATTCAAACCCTACTTGCATCCGACGAAGTGGGTATTCACCCACGAAAGCTCATGCTGCAAAACGTCTGTTAGTCTATAAGGTGCCACAGGATTCTTTGCTGCTTCTACAGAACCAGACTAACACGGCTATCCCTCTGATACTATTCAAACCCTGCGAGGAAGACGGAATTAACAACTTCTCATCAGCTTGTCTATGGCACCCACCACTCTATCAGAGTGCTTCAAAAACATTAGTGAAATTCTGTTATACCCTTGTGAGATGAGTGGTTATTATAATACACATTTCACAGAGGCACAGAGATTAAGGTCAAAAGTATCCACCAATTCTGGGTGCCCAATTTGAGATAATTACCGCTTGATTTTTCAGAATATTTAGTGTTACACAGCACTTGATATGTTCAAAGCACAGCTCCTATTGACTTCAGTGGCAGCTGAGCGCTCAGCACTTCTGTGTATCAGACCCAGGTCTCAAATCAGGCACCCAGAAAATGCAGATTACACAATTAGTGATCCTCTGTGAAAAGTCTAGTTTAAGTGACTCGACTTGCACCACACAGGAACTCTGTGGCAGAGGCAGGGATAGAATCCAGTTCTCCAGGGCACCATTTAACTGCCTTATGAGACCCTCCTTTCTCTTTCTGCACACCCCTGCAGAGTGCACTACACCTCTAACAAATGAAGCAAAGGTCTTGAAGATGACAACCTCCTTCACTACACAACCCTGATTCATCTCCAGAGCAGTTCCATCCTGTGCACTACATGAGGCAGGGGTCCTGCGGAGAAAAAAATATTATGTAGTCACATAATTCGTGACTATCATAATTCATGTGCACAAGGGGTCCGAATTAAGGTTGGGGAGGCAACCTTAATTCTGACATTTTATAACTTTTGAGGCTTGACTTTGCAATCTTAATGTTCTTGTTACATAGTTTGCATGTAATTTTCCTAGGTTTTAAAAAAGTAAACTGAGAAAACAATTCCATCATGTGGCACCTTTTGACATCCACATGGCTCATCAGCAGGTCTGGAACCTTTAGATCCACTGCACAGACTTCTGCCACTTGAGCTAATGGAGTAACTGAGAACAAAGTAGGTTCTCATCCTTTGGGTGAATGAGTGCTGCAGGGGACTCAGACACACACTTTGTCAGGGGGTTCATAGACATTTGCTGACAGCAGAAGCCTGGTGAGACTTGTGGGTTCCATGCCAAACTCTGGAGAGGGGGCTGTTGTAGTGGGAAGACAACTCTTCTGCCCATTCCACACTCAAGATCGACCTCCTCCCCACCCCAGGCTCCTCATCACAATCCCATTCTCCTCAACTAGCGAGTCCCAGCCTCCACTCCTGAGGCTTCTTGTCCCAGTCCCAAGCTCCTTACCCAGTAAATCCAAACTTTCACCCCTCCAGACTCCCTGTTCCCCATCTCAGCCATACCCAGTTCTGCCTACATTCCCCCAGCGCCTTCTCTCCAGTCTCTTTACACAGCCAGTTACAGGCTCCCCATATCCACTGATTCCTAGGGTCCCACTTCCCCCTGCTGCCAGTCCCAGTCTCCTTGCTCTGCCAGTCCCAGTCTCCCTCACCTTCCTGCCAGCCTCCACTCTCAGACTCAGTCTTTAAGGCCTCCTGCTCATCACCAGCCACAGAACCTCACCTATCTACTCCCATAACCTCTGGCTCAGTTACTGAAGTCCTCAGATCTTGATTTAAATACTTCAAGTTATAAAGAATCCACCACTTACTCTAGTTCAAATCAGCAAGTGATCCATTCCCCATGCTTCAGAGGAAGGCGAAAAATGCCCAAGATCTCTGCCAATCTGACCTAAGGGAAAATTTCTTCCCGACCCCAAATATGGTGATCAGTTTGACCCTGAGCATGTGGGTGAGACACCTGGAAAAGAATTCTCTATAGTAATTCAGAGCCCTCCCCATTTACTGTTCTATTTCCAGCTGTTGGACATATTTGCTAATAGCAGTCACGGATGGGCCATATGACACTGTAAGAAACCTCCTCATACCATCCCCTCCACAAAATTATCAAGCTCAGTCTTAAAACAAGTTAGGTTATTTGTCCCCACTACTCCTCTTGGAAGGCTGTTCCAGAACTTCATTCCTCTGATGGATAGAAACGTTTAATTTCGAACCTAAACTTACTGATGGTCAGTTTATAACCATTTGTCCTTGTGCCAACTCTGGCCCATAATTTAAATAACTTCTCCCTGCCTGGTGTTTATCCCTCTGATGTATTTAGAAAGCAATCCTATCTCCCCTCAGTCTTCATTTTGTTAGACTAAACAAACCAAGCTCCTCTAGTCTCCTCTCGTAAGGTAGGTTTCTCCATTCCTAGATCCTACTAGCCTTCTCTGCACCTGTTCCCAATCTATTCTGCCCTGCCACAGTCAAGATTTTCTCTTCTCTGCATTTGAATCAGGCAGCTTCCTCCTCCACGCTGCCTGGATGTCTGTCTACAGTGAGAAATCACTGAAAGCAGAGCAAGACAAGTTCCCTGCTCAGTTCTAGTGCCCAGGTCCAACCTTGGTCTGCAACAGCCCAGAGCTGCAATTATAGGGAAATTTCTGCTCAACCTTTGCCTGGAGCATGCCGAATATGGAGAACATCTTTGGGGAACTTAGCTGGGAAGCGCTTGCACATGTTGAATAGAGATTTGCTAACTGCAAGTTTTCAAAAGCTTGTAACTTGGCCAAATTTGGGCGGATTTTCACAGGGATGGCAAAAGGCACATCCCCAACAGAAAGGCCACCTCCCCATCCCAGCTGAATTTAAAGTCCCTGCTCCAAAACACAGGCGCCAAAGCTTCTCAAAATTAAAAATGGCCAAAATTTTAATATGGATAAAACATTTCCCTAGCTTTCTAGGAAACTGCCAACCATTTTGCCTGAAATTTTCTAAAGAAAAAGTCAGCATGATACAGACACCCAGCATAGAAAATTTCAGCTCAAACAGTTAAGGTTTGGCAAAGTTATAAGCTACTGAAAAAAACAGTCTTTAAAAGGGAAGAGTTGGGCAATCATTATGCTGTAACACACACACTTGAAGAACCAGGCCAATACCAGTGCATTGCAATGCCAGGTTGAAGACTTAATTCAGTGGCACTCAAATAGAACATTGATCTTAGGCATGAAGGCTCTCCAGCAAGGCTGGAAAGGGAGGAAGGGAGATTCTTGCCTTCCAGTTCCCACAAAAACACTCAAATCAAGAGTATGAGAAAGCAGCATGATACTTTAACTGAAGGAATGGCACTGCATTAGCTGCTGCATATACACGGCTACATCCTGCAAAAAGCTCCTGGGGAGTGGGGAGGTAGGAATGAATCCAGACAAATTTATTTGCAGAACCTCACCCACAGATAAGACAGAAGAAAGGAGTCTTAATGGCTCTGTCTCCCTACTCTTGTTTCATAATCTGAAGATACACTTGGATTTCACACTGACCACACTCGGCAAGCAGAAGTATTCTCTTAATTTACATCAAAGTGGAATTTGACATAAAAAATAAACTTACCATGTGTTCACCACTGAGATCCTGAACTACTTTTATTTGTTCAAAGTCATAAGGTCCCTTGAAGCCATGTGCTGCTTTGAATTTAACTGGCCTTGTATATGGCATTCCTTCATCATCACTTGAAGAGGGATCATCCTGGTCAGTATGGAACACTAAGCAGAACACAACACCACTGTGTACATTAGATAGCATTGATCCCAACAATATGCATTTCTCAATCATTTTTCTTGGAACAGAAGATTATTTTGGTTTTGAATTAATTGTGATTCTTTTAGTAATGAGTTCTGATGATCTTACAAACTGATTGAGGTTGTTACTGCATTAGTGTGTCTAAATCTAATCTGAACTGAAAGGAAGAACACTAATCATAAAATATCAGGGTTGGGAGGGACCTCAGGAGGTATCTAGTCCAACTCCCTGCTCAAAGCAGGGCCAATCCCTGGACAGATTTCTGCCCCAAACCCCTAAATAGCCCCCTCAAGGATTGAACTCACAACCCTGGGTGTAGCAGGCCAAAGCTCAAACCACTGAGCTATCCCTCCCCCCTCTGCTTACACTGCTGAAGACCCCCTTGATCAGAGTCCAATAACTCCTCGCTTAACGCTGCAGTTATATTCCTGAAAAATGCTACTTTCAGCGAAACCATGTTAAACTAATCCCATTTCCCCATAAGAACTAATGTAAAGAGTAGGGCAGGGGTCCCAAACGCGGTGCCTGTGGGCGGGCATCTAAATGTGCCTGCGTCCTGGCCAGCGGTCGAGCACCCGCCGAAATGCCGCCCAATTTCTGCGGCGACGCCTCATGATGACGCTGCTTGCCGCCGACAAGCGACATCATCGAGAGGCGTTGCCACCGAATTTCTGCGGCATTTCGGTGGCGACGCCTCTCAATGACGCCGCTTGACACTGACAAGCGACGTCATCGAGAGGCATCACTGCCAAAATGCCGCAGAAATTCGGCAGTATTTCGGCGGATGTTCGACCGCCACCACGGTCCTTCGTCTGGCGCCTGCCAGACGAAAAGGTTGGGGACCACTGGAGTAGGGGGTTAGGTTCCAAAGAAATTTTTTTCGCTAGACTATACACACACACACACACAATAAGTTTTAAACAATTTAATAACGTACACAGCAACGATTGTGAAGCTTGGTTGAGGTGGTGGAGTCAGAGGGTGGGATACTGATCTTATGATCTGCACACAAAGACTCACCCAACTTGGACTAGGATGGGGAGGGATGCTCTCTCTTAGAGGCAGATGTGCATGGGGATCTGTCCTTATGCCTGTGGTCATATTCCTTACTCTTGTGAGGGGGTTTCTTAGGCTTAACTGATTTGGCCTCTACTCGGGGTTGATGCTGCTCATGGTTTGAGGACACTTATAGATACTGAAAGTAGAGGACGATCATAGCGGACACAGAATTCCAACTCAGGCCATGTGGTGGTAAGAAGGAACTGGAGTGGCATCGGTCTACGCCGCCCTTTATGCCCACGGTTTGGAGCATGGGGAAACCAAAGAGCACTCCCTGCTACAAATCTCTAGTCTCGGGTGCATGCACACCCAGGTGTGGAATACACATGGGGACCAGGACTAGAAGAACCACCAAACATAATTCTTTATGTTTTTATTAAGTATATACATCGATTAAATGTCTTACAATTCCCTATATTTCCTGTACATCTATAGACTAGATTTTATGCTACACTTAAAATGGTTATTCAGCTCCCACCACCCTCTCCACAGCTTTTCCTGCAGTTTGTACTGTGTAAGTAACAGTAACACCATAAGGGAAGCAAACAAAACCATCCCTGAAGTATTCATCTGTCATGTCATACAGAGAACTGCAAGACAGACCTCAGTCTTGAGAACTCGCATTATGTTGAAGCTATTTGGTGGGAGCATAATTCATTTTTAATTTTCCCCTCAAAGGAAGATCTCAAATTCCCTTATACAGCTGGCTTTTGTCCCAAGGGATACACAACAAGACTCGGCTCTATTAGATAAGGATTCTATTTCACTGACCTTCATCTCGAACACTTTTAACTTTATTTACAGCACGTTCACCGTATTCTTCAGCAAGATGCTTTGCCCTCTTTACTGATTTGCCCAAGAACTTTTTCAGCTGAGTCCTTAAAAAGCAAGAATATTTGTTCACCACCCATGTCATGCAAAGAAAACCAATCACATAGTATTTGCCATCTGTGACCCAAAACCACTTTGGGTTTGAAATAAAGTGTTATTTCTTTCCATTTGTATTTTTACATTTTAATATAAGAACGGCCATACTAGGTCAAACCAATGGCCCAGCTAGCCCAGTATCCTGTCTTCCAACAGTGGCTGGTGTCCGATGCTTCAAAGGGAATGAACAGAACAAGGCAATTATCTAGCGATCCATCTTCCGTTGTCCAGTCCCAGCTTCTGGCAGTCACAAACTTAGGGACACCCCAAGCATGGGGTTGCATCCCTGACCATCTTGGCTGACAGTCACTGATGGACCTATCCTCCATGAACTTACCTAATTAGTTTTTGAACCCAGTTATACTTTTGACCTTCACAACATCCCCTGGCAATGAGTAACAGAGGTTGTCTGTGTGTTGTGTGAAGTAGTACTTCCTTTTGTTAGTTTTAAACCTGTTGGTTCAGCTTTTTTGCTCGTAAGCATCAGTAATTTAATTAGGGTAAAATATAGCTGCCTATTTTTAATATATAGTAGTCGGCATAACTGATTTCAGACCCTTGTTCTGAAATCATTCTTAAACACAAAGGGGAGATAAGTTGTGACCAGAGTGCAGATCACTACATAAAAACAAAACATTTGTACTTCTAAAGATACTGGTAGTTTACATAAAACATTAAAACAAGAGTCCTAAAGTCTTACGTTTTTTGTTTTAATCTTCCTCCATCAGAATCAGTTTGCTGTGTCTGCATTTTGTCTTCATCATCAGATTGTGCGGCATCATTGCTGTGAAATATATGTTTTATGCAAAATACCATATCAGCTCTTAACACAAATTAAAGTGCTAGCATCATTCTATTAAGCATTAAACCATATCTTCTGATTCCTACTTATATCACACATCTTGATGGACTTCTAAATCAAGAGCTATTAGTAAGTTCAACATCCTCCAATAACGTTCACCATCACATTCAGCAAGCAATAGTTTTAGTCAGCAGATCAAGGTACCTAGTGCATTGTATCAAGGCAAACTGCATACATCTCTCCCAGAGCGACCAACTCAAGCGACATGTTATCTATCACCTTCTGTACATTCAAGTATCCTGAAAGGCCACATTTTTCAAAACAGACGAGAAAATGTCTGAAGCAGACTAAATACATGAATTGGCTAACAAATTATTTGTATGTATAACAACTTGTTATTGTTTCATAACATGTTACGGATACTTCTGTTCCATCTTGCTACTTTGTTTCCAATTGTAAATATTAAGCAAATATGTATCTAAGAAAGCCAATACTGAAGGAAGAAAATGCAAAGCAAAACTTTGCACACAAGTTTATTTATGTGGCTGTCTGAACATTATTTTGTCCAATACTATACGTATTTATAAACAGTACAAATGTTCAAATTTGTCTGACATTTATGCTAAGGGCTTAGAGATCTCTGCATTAAAATATGACTTAACAGCATCAAGTATCTGCAATAGTCTACCATAAAGTCAATTGACAACAATCTCCAAACTTATTCAAGAACTCAAAAGAGAAATTATAAACCTGATTAATAGGATGGAGACTAAAATACTCAACTGTAATGGTGGCCGTAGATTTTCAAAGCATGAATTACCTCTTAAAATAAATTTATGGGAGAATAAATATTAACTACTTCATAGATTCCCATGATAGTGATACAATAAAATGCATTCAGTTCAGGTCAGAAGCGACAACATTACGCATATTTACTGCTGTTTGGTTTGGAGTTAGGGCTGATTTTCAGAGATGCTGAGCACCTGCAGATCTAGTCAGAGATTTATTGTCCAATAGTCAGTTATCCTAAAAATACAGTATTTCAATAGATATCCTCTGTTACCTAATTAAATAAGCTAATGTCAGAGAGAATTGGGTAACGGCATTCAAATTATACACACCACAAACAGATGGATGGGTTGAAACATACTTCCTTGCTTCCATTAAAAAAGGCTTTAAACAAAATAATGAGTACAGAAACAAAACAGGAATATTAGAGCAAGGGACAACAATATATCACAAGCTATCAGAGATGAACAGCTAAAAGCCATTTTCACTCATACCTGACATATTCCTTAGTTCTCCTCATGATATGTAACGTCAGGGGGTTAATGCCTGTTGGCAATTTTTCTTCTGCTAAGCTCAATGGTATTTCTTCACCTGTATCAAGGTTCTTTATCATTACACTCGCTAGAATTTCCTGCAGTAAAGAAAATATGAAGAATCTGACATTAATGAGGCTTCCTTAAGTCCTGAGACTTAAAACAATGATTTTAGAGGATTCTAAAGAAAAAAGGACACCTTATATACTGGAATATTTTGTATTTGTTTTTAGTGGGAAATTCTGCAGTACACGATATGCCTTACAATACTGCATTATAGGAACCATTTTTCATAAATTATCTTGATTTAGACATGTAGAATGCCCACGGTGCATTTTTTTAAAAAAGGACACAACTAACTGGATTATACGGGTAGAGTTATACATTTTAGATGTATACTTGGTGGGAGCATGTGAAGAGAAACATTCTCTATGACCTCTGCAGCACACAGACCTAACTTGTCTTCTGTTTTACAACATGCAAACTCAACTTTCTTCTATTTCTGAATTGATATTTGGTAACTGATACTGCCTTAATAGCCAACTGTACCACTCTACAATTAGGAAACTGGATAAGGGAGCAGATTGGATAAGATGCAGATTCCAAAATTCTGAAATCCTTCTCTTAAAACTTTACTTTAGGTTTATGTCTGAATGGAAAAGAGAGAAGAGACCATATTATCTGCCTACTGCCAACCTCTATTCACCAGGGGGTATTGTGGGCTAGAACAGTTGAGTCCAAGTCAGGGAAAGACAGGGACAGCTTTTGAAAGGCAGTTTAACCTACTGATGTCCTAGATGTGGTCTGCCATCCCATGATAGCAATGATTCAGTCCTGGGTTGGCTTATTCATGCCTCCATTCATTTTTTTAGTTTATTAATAAGCCTTCTGTTTCCTAATGACACTAGGAAGATGTTCATTTGATAAGAAAGGTTTTACTCCATCCTTTTTAGAAGCATGACAAGTTAAACGTGCTGGAATTCCCACTCATGATGCTACTTAGTTTGAGAATGGAGTGGGGTAAAGCAATCCAAGAAAGAATAATTTTAAAGACAGGTCCTCTATCGCTATTAGCCAGGATGGTCAGGGATGCAACCCCATGATCTGGGTGTCCCTAAACCTTGACTACCAGAAGCTGGGACTGGACAACAGGATGGATCTTTCAATATGTTGCCCTATTCTATTCATTTCCTCAGAAGCATTTGGCACCGGCCACTGTCAGAAGACAGGATACTGGGCTAGGTGGACCATTGATCTGACCCAATATGGACATTCTTATGCTCTTATGAAAGGAAACTAAAATTTTGCTGAAATAACTAGTACAAATTTAAGGTATGGAATGAAGCAAGAGATATAAGGGAAAAGCGTAAAGAACACACAAAGCCAACAGTGTTATTCCAACAACAAGACAGCTAGTGCCTATTTATGACGGGAGGGAATCCTATAATGTCAGAATGGACAAGAATACGCATAAGAATATAAGTCATAAGTAAGGCTAAGATTTTGTCCTCCTCCAGGTTCCAGCGACTCAAGGGGACAGCCTCCCGGGGTGGGGGTGCGGAGGGAAAGAATACCCTACAGTTCCCAGCCACCATGGTGACGGGCAACAAACAAAAATTCATGGAAGCCGTGCCCTGTCCGTGACTTTTGCTGCTGCAGCTCTATGGTTTCCCCTGCCACCATGGTGGCTGGGAACTGTAGGGTACTCTTCCCCTCCCCACTCCGGAGGCTGTCCCCTTGAGTTGCTGGAACCCTGAGGAGGGCCCCGGAGGATGCTGTCGCCGGAACCCTGCAGGGAGACCCTGAGGAGGCTTTTGCCTGTTGCTGGAACCCTGTTGGGGCCCTGCTGGCTTCCAGCTCCTGTCTCACAGCCCCAGGGGCTGAAGCAGAAAATGTCACGGAGGTCTCTGGAAGTCATGGATTCCGTGACATATGACTAAGGGTATGTTTAAGTATGACAGAAAATATTCTATCTTCTAATAAAATATGCAGCCAAACACTCTTGAAATTCCAGTATGCTCAGAGGCATTTAAACATGTTGTGAGCATTCACAGCCCTTGATTCACTTGAACTTCTAACTTGTGAAGAAAAATAGTGTTACCCTACACCGTTCCCTACCGCACCTTCCTTCCCCCCCCCCCCCCCCCCCATCTCATTATACCATGGTTCAACAGTGCATGAGCAGGGGTGATGAAACATGACTATTTTAACCCACCTCTCAAACTGCAAAGAAAAAGCACACACAAGAAAGAACTGGGTAGAAGTCCTAGTAATACCTCATCTGTGAGTTCTCTTCCAGAGTTAGATCTGGGTCTTTGCGGTCCAAGTAATTCATTTGGTATTGTTTGTCCATCAGCTGCTTTTCCATTTTCCTGCAGTTGTGTGTGTGCAGAGATATACAGATATATTAATATATGTATTTACTTCAAACATTCTTTAAGTACATTAGTTTCACTATAATTCCAGAAATACAAATTGGCAATTACATTACACTAGATTTCCAGAAAAATAGAGATATTAACCATTTTCCAACTGAAAAATGTACATTTGTTTATTAATAAAGTATTCTGAAATTAAACTCTGAATGAATAGCTATACAGATGGACTATCAAATACACAATACTTTAAACACCTAGGCCTGATATCTGCAAGTGCTGAGCACCTGCAGCTCCAACTGACTTCTGTTAAAGAGTTGTGAACGCTGAGAACTTGTGAAAGATTGGGTCCCAAGATCTAATAGCTTCCCTTGCCTTTGTCCCAACCAAAAGGTGATTGTGCTTATATTTAAGTGACTTTCCGATTATCTCATTTTCTCTTGCTCTGTCCTGTGGTGAAAGTTCAGAGTCAAACAAATCCCTGGGCAACTTCACTGGCTACAATGGAGTTAACCCTAAGGTGAATTTGGCCACAATAATTTCAGCTGCAAGTTTGTCAAAATCTACTGTATCAAATCAAACAAAAGGTGGATTGGGAGATAGAATAATATTATTCAGACAAAAAACACCTTCATTGGCAAGAGATGTACTAAGAAATACTGACAAAGTAACTGTATTTTCTATCGTAATAGGCTCTCCCCCTGACTAGTTGGGATGCAGGTAGGTGGGGTTAGCGAGAACCTGGAGAAGAAAGGGAAAGCATTTAAGTGAGCTGCTACTTGTAGTCATCTCTAGGAGACAGGCACTTGTGTGAGGCTCCATCTGCATTAAAGGACTGTCAATAATTTAAAAAAACATGCCGTCACTATTTTCATTCTCCTTTTGCTGCATTGTATTTTATGCAATATTAGCTACATGTATGTACACCTTTGATTTCTCCAAGTTTGTTATGATGTGAAATTGCCAATTTAAATAAACCCATTTGCTGCGATTTCTAAATACTTTATTAAGGTCGTCCAAAGATTTTAACTTCATTTGTACACTGAGGCAAGGAAAATCTTTTCATTTTGTCTGTTGTACACATATGTAGTGCCTAGCACAATGGGGCCCGGATACATGAATGTGATTCCAGATAGCCACAATGCAGAATAATATAACAGTTCACTAACCTGTGCAGTAACTATTTTATCTCCACTGGTTGCGCTTGCCAGATCCAAAGAAGGCTGAGAATCTTTGACCATGCAGTCTGTCACTGTATTCAAAGCAAAGACACCACCAATTGTTAAATTCTCTCTAGGAACTATAAAGCAACTGCAGGTTAGAAAAAGGTACACCATGATATTATTCTATGCCCTAGAATTTTTTTTATTTAATTGCAATACCAAATAGATGATATTTAGTCAAAGTTACATTAATAAACCACATTTTTCAAACTGAAATAAATACTATTAGTAATCTGTATTGCCAATTAGATTTCTTATGCACACAAATCCAACACAATTTAAGGGGATCATTTAAGCCTGAAAATAAGTTTTGCTACTAACCTCTACTCCATTCAGCAAGTGTTTATGTTACTGGTTTCCCCCCCACGCCCAGGGCCTGAGCAGCACTTGTTTTTGTTTACTTCTGTCTATTTATTAGCATGAAAATATAGATTATACACGCTTCAGCTGCAATTTACACAGCTCTGGGAAGCCGTCCATGTATACCAAGCTGCTGAACACACTATTCATTGTTCTGTTCCTTGTACAAGACTTTGTTAGGTAACTATTTCTACTGAGCAGTACAGGCAGCTCAGCCAGCCAGTGCAGATACTGTACTTTGGTGAAACAATAATATAGCAGCTTCTTTAAACACAGAATCCTAGGACTGGAAGGGACATCGAGAGGTCATTTAATCCAGACCCTTGCACTCATGGCAGGACTGAGTATTATCTAGACCATGCCTGACAGGTTTGTCTAACCTGCTCTTAAAAATCTCCCATGACAAAATCTCCCTTGGCAATTTAATCCAGTGCTTAACCACCTTGAGAGTTAGGAAATTCTTCCTCATGTCCAACCTAAACTGCCATTGCTACAATGTAGGCCCATTGCTTCTTGTCCTATCCTTAGAGGTAAAAAGAGAACAATTTTCTCTCCCTTTTCCTTGTAGGAACCTTTTATATACTTGAAAACTGTTATGTCCCCCCTTAGTCTCCAGACTAAACAAACCCAATTTTTTCAATCTTCTCTCATAGGTCATGTTTTCTAGACCTTTAATCATTTTTGTTGCTCTTCTCCAGACTTTCTCCAATTTGCCCACATCTTTCCTGAAATGTAGCACTCAGAACTGGATACAATACACCAGTTGAGGCCTAATCAGCATGGAGAAGAGCAGAAGAATTACTTCTCGTGTCTTGCTTACAACACCCCAGATCCCTTTCCTTCCTAGGCAGTCATTTCCCATTTTGTATGTGTGCAACTGATTGTTCCTTCCGAAGTGGAGTACTTTGCATTTTTCCTTATTGAATTCATCCTATTTACTTCAGGTTATTTCTCCAGTTTGTCCATATCATTTTGAATTTTAATCCTATCCTCCGAAGCACTTGCAACCCCTTCCAGCTTCATATCATCTGCAAACTTTATAAGTGTACTCTCTCTGCCATTATCTAAACCACTGAAGAAGATATTAAACAGAACCAGACCCAGAACTGATACAACCTAGTTGGATCTACTATAAGGTATTTCCCTAGTTTCTTTATGGGAAAGTCATGTGAGACAGTATGAAACTTTAGTAAAGTCAACATATACCATAGCTACTGTTTCCTGGCTATCCACAAGGCTTGTTATCCTATCAAAGAAAGCTATCAGATTGGTCTGACAAATCCATGCTGTTACTTATCACCTTATCTTCTAAGTGTTTGCAAATTGATTGCTTAATTATTTGCTCCATTATCTTTCTGGGCACTGAAGTTAAGCTGACTGGTCTGTAATTTCCCCTGGGTTGTCATTTTCCTTTTTATAGACTGGCACTATATTTGCCCTTTTCCAGTCCTCTGGAATCTGTCCCATCTTCCATGACTTTTCAAAGATAATCGCTAATGGCTCAGATACCTCCTCAGTCAGCTTCTTGAGTATACTAGGATGTATTTCATCAGGCCCTAGTGACTTGCAGACACTTAAGTAATTTTTAATTTGTTCTTTCCCTATGTTGGCCTCTGATCCTACCTCATTTTCACTGGCATTCACTAAGTTAAATATCCAATCACTAACAACCTTTTTGGTGAAGACCGAAACAAAAAACTCATCTCCCACTTCTGCAATTCCCACATTTTCTGTTGTTTTACCCCCTCATTGAATAACGGGCCAACCTTGTCCTGGGACTTCCTCTAGCTTCAAATGTATTTGTAGAATATTTTCTTGTTACTCTTTATGTCTCTAGCTAATTTAATCTTGTGTTATTTCCACTTTTTGCAAGACTTTTTTTGAGTTTCAGATCAATTGAAGAACTCCTGGTTAAGCCAGGGTGATCTCTTGCCATACTTCCCATCTATCCTACACAGTGGGATAGTTTGCTCTTATTGTGACTTTAATAATGTCTCTTTGAAAAACTGCCCACTCTCTAACTGTTTTTCCCCTATAGTAATCTCTGAAATGAAATATTTATTATAGAATATTTTACAGGTCATTTATAATTTTAGAACCAACAAAAACTGAAATAGTCTGTAATGATATAAAATGATATAGTAACAATATGACCCCACTAACTCCTTCTCTTTATCATCCAGTGGTTAAAAATCATCCAAAAATTTATCTAAGCTGACTTTTGGCAAACTGAAACTACACAATTTCTCTATTTGTTGGAGCAAAGGTTAATTTTCCTCCTAGTGGAACGTTTCAAAGAGTTTCATTAGGAATGTGCCCTGCTTAAAAACCAAATCTTCAGACAATACATATGGGGAAAACCATCACTGGAAAACTAAAATGTATGCGTGTACTATGCTGGGTGTTTTACCTTTCACCACAAGAGTTCTATTTTGCTCAAAGTATATTTTATAGCATATCAAACTTGCCATTTTCTGTCCTACACTATTCTCAACATAAAAGACCACTCTCTCCTATGCAGAAATAGTTGATAGAGTGCCTGAAGATCACGTTTCTTTTGGTTCTGACTAAAAATTATTTGACAGTTATTGCATCAGAAATTTAGTACTGAAGGTTTAATTTGACCTTTGTGAACGGTTTACTGTTTCTAATCTGCTGTCCTCACTGTTGCTGGGCAATTCTCTGGGACAGTATATAATTACTGAGTATAAAGTGGCATAGTGCTAGCTTCGGAACTGCGTCTCATGTTTACTTATGACACTCCAATACAAATGCACACCCAACCGCCGTTAGTAGAAGGTAGTAAGATACCTACAGTATGGGCAACAGTAATAACTAAAAGTCATGTGTAGAGATTTTTTAAGAAGTTCAACATGAATACCAAAGAAAGACTCTACTTCTAAAGATCTAGCCATAAACATAGCCATCTAGCCAAAAACATAACTGAGTCTCACATCTAATCCATGGCTTTCTAATCACTATTTTTTTAAAAAACATTTAGTCTCCTATTGCTGTGCAGAAGAGACATGAGCAGGGAAAAGAAAGGAACAGTGAAACTGATCACAAAATGGTGCAAACACAGAAAATAAAGAAAATAGAGAAAATGTTTCCATTACCTTCTCTTGCGCTGTTGTTTTAGGTGTTCTGTCAGAATTTTTCACCCACTTTTATTCAGAAGTATGGAGTGAGCGTTTCAAAAGAAAATGTGAGTTAACAGCCCAAATCCCGTTGACTCTGAAAGGACCTTGGGCTCCTAACTCACCTAGATATCTGAAAATCTCATGTGATTGTTCAGTTGATTGCATCTCTTTAATTCAAGGATAGCTAGCCAAAAGAAAATCAAGAGGCTCAGTAATTTCTGAAAAGCAGAAAAATAGCAACTGTCTATTGACAGAATACCTTAGGGCAAAGCATATACTTGCCTTCTAAACCAGATAACTTTCGCACCTCGAACTCCAATTCACTCTTTTTCTTCCGTGGTGGTGGAGCAGGCCGTGCAGGTGGTGGTGGTCTAGGAGGAGGAACATTTGCTGGAGGCGGTGGGCGTGCCGGAAGAGATTTCTTAGTGCTAGCAACTATATCAGGTTCTACACTAAGTTGCCTTGGGGGTTTGGCTGGAGGCATTTCTTCTGTTGTAAGATCTTTGGTAGGTAAGAAATCTGAAGTCACCTGTTCTAAAATATCTGTCTGTTTCACTTCTGTTATTTCCTCATTTTTAGATGTTTCTTTTGGTGAGTAAGTTTCTGTGATTTTAAGCTCTTCAGTTGCATTTATTATTTCTGCTAGTTTATTAGTGGTTTCACCTTCTTGATGCTCAACAGCATGGTCAGAAGGCAAAAAAAGCCCTCTGGATTCCACATCTGCCTCCTTACATGTACTCTGAGTCACAGGTTCTTGAGTATCTTCTTGTAATGCTGATTCTGTAGCTACTAGTTCAGGAATATTACTAAGGATATCTGCTCCAGGAATCCAAGTATTTGTATCTGAAGTTTGATCAGTTAGTTCTTTTCCTTGGGAAGCCAAAGGATCACCTTCTAGCTGTTGTACCTTTTGGCTTTCTTCTATAATACTGTCAATAATCTAAAAAAACCCAAAACATATGTTTGCCAAGACACACAAATATAGGAAGGCAGAGTTCTTAGAGCACACTTGTCAGGCAGTCCATGCCACAGCATAGGATAAGTCTCAGCTTCTAAGGAAAAGTCACCTCACTTTTATAATGAAAACAAGGACACAACCAGTAAATATTATCCTCCAGCATGTTTTAAACAAAATTATGGGGGCTAGAAGCTAAGTACAGAAATACGCCCACTTGAGTGGTAATGGGGGCAAGTGACTTCAGAAAATGTAGACTGCATTTTAGCGTAGTTTATATTTTTTTAAAAAGAAGGTTGTAACAAAACACAAAAATCAAATCTGATTAATTTTTTTTGACATTTATCATCCCTCCCTCCCCCTATTTATTATACTGTAAACTAGCCAAATGATTTAGTGGCCACAAATCTTGATTTTTTATTTTGAACATATTTAGCTTGATTTCTCTCCCCCACCCGCCCAAAACAACATTTGGGCTGTTTACAATAACTATTTCTAAAAAATGTGTATTAAGGTAATTTTAAAACTTATTGATTCCAATTTCAATATATTGCTAGAAATATTAAAATATTTTAATTCAGCTAAGAACATTTTCAATCTAAATTTAGACATTTTTATGTACTGGTAAACAGATGTTTAACTAACCTCTTTAGAGTCATCTTGTTTTACTTCCTGTATCAGGGCCTCATTTGCAACTCTGTGTATATTGCTGTCTGTTTCCTGTAAAAACCACCATCGATAATAAGTAAGGAAAGGAATAAGAAATTCCTCACTAAGGTAATTTAGCAAAGATACAAATTAAGTGGCAAAGCAGAAAAATATCCCAAGGGGGAAAACACTCTGCTATATATGAAGACTGGTTTTATTGCTGTCATACTGAGAAGCTTAAATAGTAGTTCATAGAGCAAACTGGAAAACGTACGTCACGCTGGGGTAATCATAGAAATAGACAACATACACTACACTGAGAAATAAAAATGTAACTCAATATCAGTAGTTTTCTATTCTCTTGCTATTTAGGAGTGCCTGATAAGGTGTCTGCCTTATCCCAGCTTGATCCTACACAGAAATTAGAATCTCGTGCTTATGAAACCCAGTGTTTTCCTACTGAAATCTCACAAAAAGCAATATTCTGACTTCACTGCTAAAATGACCAAATTGAAGGTAATGTTGAGTTATGAGAAATAAATGCAAGCATATTTTTTAATAATCTGCAACAAATGAAAATTAGGAAAACAAACATTTATAAGAGAGAAGGTAGGTAAGGTAATATCTTTTACTGGACAACTTCTGTTGGTGGAGGGTACAAGCTTTTGAACCACACAGTTCTTCTTTTGTTGTCTAGGAAAAGAAATCAGAGTGGGACAGATAGTAAACATAAGGGGTAACATACTACAGGTCCCTTGAGATGAGTGGGCAATAAGATTGTTATGCAAAGGGGGTATGAAGTGGACCATTAAGGATATGTCTACACTACCCACCAGATCGGCAGGTAGTGATCGATCCGACTCCTGTACTCCACTGCAGCGAGAGGCGGAAGCGGAGTCGACAGGGGAGCAGTGGCAGTCGACCCCGCGCCATGAGGATGCAAAGTCGACCTAAGAGACGTCGACTTCAGCTCCACTATTCTCGTAGTGGAATTGCATATCTTAGGTCGATCCCCCCCCCTCAGTGTAGACCAGGCCTAAGGGTTAGCAGGCAGGTGTGTGTTACAAATTGTTGGAATGAGCCATGAAACCAGTGTCCCCATTAGGTCCATGGTTTTTAGTGTCTAGCAGCATTAAGAATTTAAGCTCCCAAGCTTGCTTTTGAAGGTGTTGTGCAGGTGTCAGAATGAGGAACGAGAGATCAGATACGAAGCAATCGCTTTGTGAAGCGTTCGCTGATGGATGATATGGCATTTTTCGTCTTATTTTTCTGAGAGTTCATTTAGAGTGCAGTGATGGTCTAGTTTCACCCATAGTTGTTACTGGGGCATCTGATGCACCAGATGAGGTACCCTACATGTTGCAACAGGCACGTATAGGATCCATAAATCTTTAAAGGTGCGTTGTGAGGGGTATTCATCATCACAGAGGTGGAGAATGTCTGAGGGTGTTGACGCCATTGTTCTGGTAGGTTCTGGTGCCATTTTGATTTGGTGTGTCCTGGTCCACGGGGAGCCTACTAATGTTTGGGAGTTGTCTGAAAGCCAGAGGAAGGAGCTCAGGAAAGATTTATTTTCCAGTATAACTTTTTTTCTATTCCTGAAAAATGCTCATTTTTGCTCCTTGGGTTAAGCTTGAACAAATGGTGGTGGTCTCCTGAAAATACTGCACAGAATGTCATACCAGTACAGCCAGTAACTATTTAGAAATGCTGTTCAAGAAGTAATGGGTATAACTATAACTCGAATAGCATATTTCAATTAAAGAAATACTTTTTCTTTTGGACATTTTTTTTTGTCGTATGAAAAGTCCACACTTTTAACATGCAATTGTAGGTCTTTAAAATGTTCAAAATTAAGTTTAGTTACTTGAGCTAAATAAATGGCTAATGCTTTAGAATTGGGTTCCAAATGTTTGCTTTAGGTCTTAGTGTATTTAATACACTTCATTGTGTCAATTGCACCGTTTTCCTGGAGTGCTTCTATACAAACTTGCTAAAATTTATGCTACATTTTACTTTCTTGGC
Source organism: Mauremys reevesii (assembly GCF_016161935.1). Classification (NCBI taxonomy): domain Eukaryota; kingdom Metazoa; phylum Chordata; order Testudines; family Geoemydidae; genus Mauremys; species Mauremys reevesii. The sequence continues at coordinate 100,571,308 of NC_052631.1, forward strand.
TAAGCGTGACGGGGTGAAACAAAGTGCTCTAAGGTTTGCATTGTATGTTTAAGATTGATTCATAAAGTTAAAATATAATCAGTGGAAATACTATTCAGATGAATGGTACAAGATGCAAACTGCCCTGGATGTGTGAGTATTTTCTAACAACGTTTCTTATGTTTGTAACAAGCAAATATCCCATAAGGATCACACTTAATGACTTTCATTTTAGGATGGAGCAGTTTTGTCTGTCTGAGGAATGTAAACAACTGCTTAAGTATTTTCTTGGTTGTGTTCATTAAACCTCATAATGAAATGGGTTTAATGTACTGTACTGCAGTTTCATTAGATTCCAAAAGCATCTGATTGAACGTACCTCTGTATTTAGTTGTATTAACTAGTATTGCTATGCCAGGTGTTAAGCAGTTATAGTTAGGACAGAATACAAGGTTGTGAATTTTCAAGAGCTCAAAGACTTATTTGTGATTGCCAAATGTGACTGTCCTGCTATAACCTGGCAACTACTAATCACATTACACTTGCTATTGTGGGTGATGGTAGTACTAAGCTTTAAAAATGTGAAAATACTGCAAGTACCTAAAGATCACTTGTACTGAACTAGTTTTGTATAATCAAGACAAACTTTACGTAAACTACTATAAATGTAGCTGTGTTGATCCCAGGATATTAGAAACACAAGGAGGTAAGGTAGTGTCTCTCTTACTGAACCAATTCTACAAATGATTATGTACAAGAAAGCCATGTATCACCAAACTTACCTTCACAGATCCAGCAACCACCTCAGACAAACCAAAAAATCTCTTATCTACAGCCAGGCACTCAGCTACCCCTGAATTTGTGCCAAAGAGAGAGTCAGGGATACACATACCTAAACACACTTAAAACTGCCTTCACCAAGCGAGGACAGTCTACCAGAGAAGTAGATTGCATAATGGAAAGGGCCACCCAGATACCCTGGGAGAACCTATTTCAGTATGTGGGAGGCGGGAAGCCAATCACCGTCACCCCTAGTTGTCACCTACCACCCCACACTGGAGCCCATACAGAGTATCATCATCAAACAGTTACAATCCATATTTTATGGGGACCATATCCTGAAATTGATGTTACTAATCAGTGGAAGTGCTCCTTACACATCTGCTATTGCAATTTAGTTATTAGGAATTCACTCTCTCCTCTTCAACACTGCTAAGGAGACAAACAAGCTAGTTTTCATTTCAGCGGACAAAATACTGATCATAGGCTGACCCATAAGCTTTTAGATACTCTGCAACTCACATACTACATGGCTTACGATGATGTGGAGAAAAGAGACTGGCTCTTAGAGCCCAAACCCACAGGCAAAGGCCAGTATTAGCTAGCCTTACACAGAAGAAACAAATCCTGGTGCATAACTGGCTGAGAGGAGTAAGCTGATAAGCCATTATTTTAACCTGTGATGAGGTCAAAGCAATGCAAGAGCAATGTAAAATGAACACACTTGATTCTCTGAACTCGGATGCAGCCAACGCTATTCTACCCCTCTGGTCTGGTGATAGAGCAAATCTGGAAGCAGTGATTTTCATGTGAGTTGAACAGTGCTCCCCCCTCCCAGCCCCATCCAGACCTCTTATTTCATTAAGCTTTCAAACTATTAGCGATTTTAATCTCAAATTCATAGCCAAAGTGAAAAGATTTCTGACATTTCATATATATTAATAATGTACGTGCACTTTATATTTTACAGCACCTCAATATTTATTTTTTCTTGATAGAGGCAGAGGCCCTTTTTTTCAGACTACTGTATCTTGAGAGAGATTTTAAATGACAACCTTTTTAGTATAAATTTAGCAGATTTGGTCTATTTTTTCTAGATCTTTTAGTAACCTAGTACAGTTAAAAGGTGTGTTATCCGGCACTTTACCAGCTGGAAAGTTCTAGAAACCGGCATTTTTGATACCTCCCAACACAAATATTCAATCTAGTAACCAGGACCGATGCTGAAGCTAACCGGAATTGATGCCAAAGCTATTCGGGACTCGAGTATTTCCGAGAGCAGTCAGACTACGCTCAATTTAGCCAAGAAGAGCCAAAGGCTGTTCTGTTTGTATCCGCCATTGTGATTGGTCGGTTTATTACTCTGTGTATAGTCCTGTGTTTCATAAAGTATCAATGCCACACTACCATTATGGCATCCAAAATACCAGTGAAAAGCAAAGGAGAGAAGCATAAGACTTGTGTTGATATTAAAACACAAAATAGATATTTCTCCGTGCCTTGTAAAGGGCGAGAATAGGAATGTGGTCTCCTCATCTCAAAAAAGATTTACTAGCATTAGAAAAGGTTCAGAGAAGGGCAACTAAAATGATTAGGGATTTGGAACAGGTTCCATATAAGAAGAGATTAAAGAGGCTAGGACTTTTCAGCTTGGAAAAGAGGAGACTAAGGGGGGATATGATAGAGGTATATAAAATCATGAGTGATGTGAAGAAAGTAAATAGGGAAAAGTTATTTACTTGTTCCCATAATACAAGAACTAGGGGCCACCAAACGAAATTAATGGGTAGCAGGTTTAAAACAAGTAAAAGCAAGTTCTTCACACAGCGCACAGCAGGGCTTTGGAGCTGTGCTCCGGCTCTGCTCCAGCTCCAGGCAAAAACCTGCAGCTCCACTGCTCCGGAGCTGCTTTGCGCTCCAGCTCCGGGCTCCACGCGAAAGCCCTGGTGCATAATCAACTTGTGGAACTCCTTGCCTGAGGAGGTTGTGAAGGCTAGGACTATAACAGTGTTTAAAAGAGAACTGGATAAATTCATGGAGGTTAAGTCCGTTAATGACTATTAGCCAGGATGGGTAAGGAATGGTGTCCCTAGCCTGTTTGTCAGAGGGTGGAGATGGATGGCAGGAGAGAGATCACTTCATCATTACCTGTTAGGTTCACTCCCTCTGGGGCACCTGGCCTTGGCCACTGTCGGTAGACAGGATACTGGGCTAGATGGACCTTTGGTCTGACCCAGTATGGCCATTCTTATGTTCTTAATGTTTATTCATTTTATTGTATTCTATTCTTTGAAAATTGGTAATCCATTGGTAAGTATAACTCTTAGTTAACTGGAGTTTTTGACTAACCAGCACCCCCCATTCCTCCAACATGTCGGATAACAAAGCTTTTACTGTAATATCAAGTTTGTCAAAAAAATGTAATAGACCAAATTTTATCTGTTCAATGGGATCCAGTTTAGTCTACAATTAAACCGTTTTTACAATTAAACAGTTTTTAATCTCAGTTAAAAATCAGAAGTCAACATGTTTATGGCCTGAGAAGGAACAGGGAGAAATGTCTATAATACACTCCAACAATTAGAATTGAAAAGTTAGAAAATAAGGGCAAGTTCTTGAAAAGTAGGAGCCTGATTTCCAGCACCCAAATCCATATTCAGGCATCTAAATCAGTGGCCTGATTTTTAACCAGGCAGAGCACCCAGCAGTTATCGGTGACTTCAGTGAAACTCAGCTGTCTTTTGAAAGCCAAGTTTAGGCACATTTATTTTTAAGTGTTGGCCCAGAAATGTACATTAGTAGAGAAGCACCTGCAGTTATTCTATCAGAACACAAATTAATGAGCAAAATTACTCAACAGTAGAGTATATAGGCACTTTCCCCATAACAGAAATACTTGTATATTTTAATGTACTTTTTCTAATTACTCTTAGTGACATGACATCATATAATAAATTCCTACAACACTTTAATTTAGGCTACTCTTCAAAGGCATACTGACAAGGTGACAAGAAGCAAACACATTTTGACACAAATACATCCCACTATAGTCTGTGCCTCAACAAGCCTGCTGTATTAATTTCCACTTTTGTTGACATTAACACAGACTTTGGACTTGTGAAAGATCCCAAACTCCTTCAGCTGTATGGTTAGTCACAAGTTTAATGAACTGATAATGGTACCAAGCAGTGAAGCTGATAGTGTGTTTTTATACAAGGCTGATTTTTGAAGGTCAAGTGATTTAGGAAAATGCTCCTTAATGAAAAATGAAAATTAACAACATGGTGAGGACCCCATAAGCAACAAACAGTAGTGCCCAGCCACTGCATATACTTAAAAATGTGGATTATAGCCAAACGTCCACACTCGTGATACATGGAATCCAACTCAATCCACGTCCACATACTACTTTGTCAGAATTAAATAGAACTACATTTACTGAAAAGTTTAGACATTTAATACCACATTGTCAAGGAGACATTGAAATTAAAGCAGGATACCAGGTGAGACACCTATAAAATTTGACAACATTAAGTTACTGACTTTTCTAAATCTCTCCTTCTAAATCTCAAAAAGATATGCTGTTATCTGTGGGACAGTGTTATGACTTATTTTCTACTACTGTTGATGAATCAAAATATTGCTATTTTCACTACTGATTACCCAGCACTTCTGGGACAGAAATGGCCAACCCTGCTTTACTCCACATAAAAGATTATTGCATATCACCACCTTTGGCCCTTCTCCCAACCCATATAATGAATTGTATCTGTATATATACCAATTCCTGACCTACTTAATAAATACCAGAGGTTCAGCTGCACTGTCATTGTGCACAGAAGCAGCATACTAATTACCTGCGTGGGAAGTGGTGATGCTGCCTCGATAAGCTAAATTTAGAGTTTTGCTTTCATGTCACCTGAAGTGGTAGCTTTTGAAGTATAAACACTTTGCTGCCTTCTGTCACCAAAATACGAATAGAAATTTTAGTCAACGATTTGAAATAAGTCAGCATAATCAAGGTGACCAAAACTCTCCCACATACTCCTGTATCTGAATATAAAACAAAAAAGAGATGGGTCCAGTTCCTCTACATACTGTTTGAGTAATTAAAAACTCTGCAAATTTAAGGATACCATTTATTAGCTCTTTAGTCAAAGCATGAAGGTTCATTTTTCTTTTCCTTTTTTAAGCCAAAGGAAACAAGCAAAGTTTAAACTTAAAAAAAAAAGTAGAAGCATAAAAAAAAACCAACAAACCCACAACAAGGAAAGTCTGGTTTGGGAAAAAGCTTCATCCTTAGTTTGCCATTTTCTGCCTAGGCATGCAGCTATACAATATCATGAATCAATATTATGGACTTAAGGTCAGGCATGTTACATAAGCATTGTCAAATTACAAACATTTAAGATTATATAAAGAGAGACATACCTTTAATACATGGGACCCAACTTTTGTCGGTGACCTGCTAGAAAAAAAAGGAGAAAAGATTTAGATGAAAGTATGCAAAAGAACCCCAAAGCTCCAAAAATAAATCCTTCCCTTGATTATTTAATGGAAGTTTCACTATACAAAAACCACAAGGACAAAGGTCTTCTCTAAACTGGTGGTTTACTTTGAGTTTTCAGTTTAAAAATATTATGTCTGCCTCTTCTACACGAAGACAAGTGATTGTACCACAGGTTCCTCAACACTTACAGTGAAGACTTTTCAGAGAAGCTGAAGAGAGTTAAATGCTCAATTGTCACTGACATTTGACAGGAGCTGGGAAAATAACTCCCAAAATCTCCTTTGAAAACCCCAGCCAAAAGCAATTTCTAAGAACCTAATAATAAGATTATCCTGCCCTCCATCCCTTCTATAAAACCGATGCTATCCATCTCTGTGGCCATTGATCATTTCTAATCAGAGGGATTTAAACAGAGTTATTGCCCATGAAAGATGCCAGAGAGGCATAACTGAAAACTGAAGCCCTCATTGAAAGGAACAGTGCAAACTCCAAGAGAGCAATCAAGTGCCTCAGCCCTCACTGACCGAGTCATCTCTGGCATGTCCAGTCAATCTTCAGCCTCTCCATAAAGGCTGCAACCAAGAGTTCCAACTAGCACGGACTGTGATAAGAACACCTTCACATCAGTCACAGGAATGAGACAAGCAGCTTGGACACTTGGCCTTCAGAAGTTTACATTCAGAGCCAGAGAACTACATTAGCATCCACTCTGAAGTGCAACTTCTAATAAACCTAATCAGAGAAAGGCTCTAGATGCCTCCAGGGATTGGGCACCAGGGAGCTATTCATCTTCAGGTCACTGGTTTAATGATACTCAGGTTGACGGCAAGGGTAAGTTGACTGGTTTATTTTACTTCTGCAATGTACCCAAATTCCTGAACCTGTTCTTGATTTTTGATGTTCCAGAAGATACTCTTATATTGAATAGTGCTGTGTCAGTTTTTTGACTTCAGGGCCCTTAAAGTTACATACACCATAACCTCTGCCTATTATGGGCTGTTTGATACTCTCATTGGAGGAAGCAAACTATGGGCAAAGTCTGAAGCTATGTTAAATAAACTGCTCAAGTATTTTAACTGGCTGCAGAGTTCAGTGATCACACCTTTGATGAACCACATACATAAACAAATCCTTGCTTCCTAATTGATTAGGCCTAGTCCACACTTAAAACTTTTTGCCAAAAGTTATGTCAGTTAGGTGTGTGAAAAAAATAATCACATCCCTAAACCAATATAGCTGTGCCAGCAAAAGCCCCATTGTGAACATAGTTATGCCTGCAAAAGAGTTCTTTTGCTGGTAATAGCTTATTTAATTCAAGAAACTGGCATAATACTTGCAAAAGAACTCTTGGCAGTAAAAGCTGCTACTCCATTAGGAGGGTTTGCTGGTGCAACCATATCAGCAAACCCTTTCTAGTATAGACAAGGCCTAAGAGAATAGTTTTTTTTCCAGACCTTTTTCCTTCATTTTCTTCCAGAATGACAGTTTCAAGGGACAATATCAACTTGAAAAACAAGTAATTACCATCTTTTTTTGGTTTTTCAAAAGACTACCATTGTTACACCAGAGACAACTAAAAAAATAAACTGAAAGGTTAGAGAAAAATATTTACTCAGTTTACTTGAGTCATCAAGTTTTTTCTTTTGTTCAAGAAGGTCCTTCAAAGAATGGAGTGAGATTTCTGTGGTTTTTGTTTTGCTTTTTAATAAAAGTTAGGTGCAGTATCCAAAACTACTTTCAGCTCTTTTAAAAATTGACTAGATTTCAGGTTGACAGCATCTCTTTAATAGGAAAAAACCAATATGCTTTTGAAATTCATCAATGCATTGGACAGAGATTTCCAGAGATATACAGAATATTTGTAGTAATATAGATAGTAACTTATTTCAGTGATTATGATGTAAAATTACTGGAAGTAAATGTTGACCAATGTGTTCAGGTCAATAAAGCAATATTTAACTCAAATATCAGTATGTGCCTTTTACTGCTATTCTTAACATAATGCTTGGGAAAATGACCTATCACTCGCTCACTCCCCTCTCCTCCTCCACTCTCTCTTCCCAGCAGCTATCCATAACCACTTTGTATTTCTAGTTAGAAGGACTTTGTACTATAATCCCTTAATTTTAAATTGAAAAGAATTGATGTACACAGTACCACGTCACTATAGCCATAAATCTTAGAAGTATTTTATTCCTTAGTATTATTATTAAACACGTTTATTGTGGCAATGCCCAAGGACCAGCCAAGAATGGGGGGCCACTATGCTAAACACTATACAAATACAACAATAGACAGTCCTTCCCCTGAAGAACTTAATCTAAATGACCAAGGTGGTCAAAGATATTTCAGACACCCTGTTACAAAGTAATAACACTAAACAAAGTTATATAAGTATGTAACTAAAATTGATTATTTCTAAGCAAAGAAACACACCAGGGAAACACCCCCTCACATTCCTTCACTAATTGTATGAAGTAAGTAGTATAGTAAACCAATTTAATTCTTCCCGCCTTCTGTGGATAGATTTTTTAGATTCAAAATAATTAATTGCAGTTTCTTGGGAAAACGCACACAAGTTCCATTTAATTATTTTCCACTTCTGATGTATTACTGAAGTGTACAGAACGCCTACAAAGAGAATACAATAAGAATGTCAAAGGTATCACAAGGTATAACACAACACAAGTATTTGATAAGGCCGTAGAATAAAAGTCACATTAAAGATAAATGTTTTTTGTTGCTGTGGCATCTATTCAACATAAGGCTGGGGGGAGCCAACCTGAGCCTGAGAAGGAGCCAGAATTTACCATGTACGTTGCCAAAGAGCCACAGTAACAGGTCAGCAGTCCCCCATCTGCTCCCCAGCCCCCACCAATCAGCACCTCCTCTGCCCCCCCCCCACTGCAATCACGTTTCACACACACAGGAAGCTATGGTGGGGAGAGGGGAGGAGCGAGGGCATGGCAGGCTCAGGGGAAGTGGCAGGGGCCTTCGGGGAAGTGGTGGAGTGGTGGCAGGGGTTGAGCAGTGAGTACTCCCCGGCATGTTGGAAAGTTGGCATCTATAGCTCCAGCCCTGGAATCACTGCCTAAGTAAGGAGCCGCATATTAACCTCTGAAGAGCCACATGCGGCTCCGGAGCCACAGGTTGGCCACCCCAGAATAAGGCATTCAGATTATCTGCCATAATTATTCTTGGTTGTGGTGGCATAATTCTCTGAGATCAATCTGTGGTGCAGTAAGAATAAAATAAACCCTGTTCATTAGGCTTGTGTGTACTTCATTTAAATTATTCATAAATGTCACTACTTGTCCCTCCAAAGCATGAGTGCTTCACATTTTTATCCCTCTATAACTCAGCATAGCAAGTACATCACAAACAAACAAAACAAAAACAAAAAAACCAACCCACACAACTGGTTAGTAGGCACTTTTACCAATAAGAGTTTTTGTTAATATTGTTCTGTAATGGTTTCCTTTTCTTTCCCAGCCCCCTAAAATGATCAGATCTACTTCATCAGACACTGATTTTACAAATACTGTATCTGAACAGCAGCAGTTTCATAAATAAATGTACAGAAGACATGGAAATTTATTTGGTACAAATATTAGTCAATTATAGAAGTTTGAGCCTGCATGAAAAAAATCCATTAGGAAGTCTCTTTATGCTATATGAACAATGAAATGTAACGTACTAAACAAAAACTTAAGGCAAATGAAGATGCTAGATACTGTTATTAGTAATGAAAGTACTGTTGAATGTAATTGATATTCATCCAGGAAATTTATCAGCTCTATAATCCCATTATCTGACATTTAGCAGTTAGAGGACCATCCCTGCATAACAGATTTCATAAAAATCCTTTCCAACAAAACTGATTTTCAGTTAAATGCAGATGAAATGTTTAGAGAGCAGCTTGTTGTCACTACACCTGAACAAATGGGGTTTAATAGGCAAAGCAGGAGTCAAAGAATAGCCAGTGGGACAGCCACAAACATAACCAGCTTATTAAAATATCTAAAACTGAAAATACCAGCAGCCTCCTGCAGATCTTGCTCTTATATTCATTCAACCTACTTATTCATCCTAACTCTGACCAGGCTATAAAAGGCCTCCTCCTCCCTGTTTCCCCTTATTGGGCAGCTCCATGCTAGTAGACTGTCAAGCAAGAACAGAGACTTCATGAAGATTAATGTCTTCACCACTGAACAGCTTCTTGCCGAATTCAGTGCAAGTGAAAACAGGAGACATTTAGGCCTGCATTGTCCATGATACATCATCTTTGAGAAGATTACTGCATTTCCTTTGTCTAAGAAAAGAAGTTGATCTAATCCACCTGGATTTCAGTAAGGCATTTGATACAATTCTACATGGGAAATTATTAGTTATATTGGAGAAGATGGGGATTAATGAGAATTGAAAGGTGGATAAGGACTGGTTAAAGGGGAGGCTACAGTGGGATTATACTGAAAGGTGAACTGTCAGGATGGAGGGAGGTTACTAGTGCAGTTCCTCAGGGACTGGTCTTGGGACCAATAATATTTAACATTTTTATTATTGATAAAAAGTGGGATGCACTAATAAAATTTGCAAATGACACAAAGTTGGGAGGTATTGCTAATACGGAGGAGAACCGGAACATCTTACAAAAAGATCTGGATGACCTTGTAAACTGGAGTAATAGAAATGGGATGAAATTTAATAGTGCAAAGTCATGCATTTAGGGACTAACAAGAAGATTTTTTCCTATTAGCTGGGGGGCATTCACAGTTGGAATTGACAGGAGGAGGAGAAAGATGTGGGTGTTTTGGTTGATCACAGGAGGACTATGAGCTGCCAAGGTGATCTAGCTGTGAAAAAGGCTAATGCAGTCCTAGGACACATCAGGTGAGGTATTTCCAGTAGAGACTGGGAAGTGTTAGAACCATTATACAAGGCACTGGTGAGATCTCGTCTAGAACACTGTGTGCAGTTCTCATCTCCCATGTTTAAGAAAGATGAATCTGAACTGGAACAGGTGCAGAGAAGGGCTACCAGGATGCCCGGAGAAATGGAAAACCTCTCTCATGAGAGGAGACTCAAAAGATCTTGGCTTGTTCTGCCTAACCAAGAGAAGGATGAGGGAGATATGATTGCTCTCTATAAATACATCAGAAGAATAAATACCAGGGAGGGAGAAAAGCTATATGGACACAAATACAAGGGATATAAACTGGCCATCAACAAGTTTAGGCTTGAAATTAGGTGAAGGTTTCTAACCGTCAGAGTGAAGTTCTGGAGCTCCAAGGGGAGCAGTGGGGGCAAAAAACCTAACTGGTTTCAAGACTGAGCTTGATAAGGAGGTGATGATATGATGAGACTGCCTACAATGACGTGTAGCCGATTTGCGATGGCTAGTAGCAAATCTCTCCAACGGCTGATGATGAGACACTAGATGGGAAAGGCTCTGAGTTATTAAAGGTGTCTGGCTGGTAGGTCTTGCCCACATGCTCATGGTCTAACTGATTGTCATATTTGACGTCAGGAAGGAATTTTCCCCCAGGTCAGATTGGCCAAGAACCTGGGGGGTTTCCCCTTCCTCTGCAGCATGGGTCACTTGCAGGTTTAAACAAGTGTAAATGCTGGATTCTTTGTAACTTGAAGTCTTTAAACCATGATTTGAGAACATCAGTAACTCAGGCAGAAGTTAGGGGTCTATTACAGGAGTGGGTGGGTGAGATTCTGTGTCTTGCAACATGTAAGTGGTCAGACTAGATGATCATGATGGTCCCTTCTGAGCTTAAATTTTAATGTGTCTATGAACGACACAAACCTTTTGTCAAATCCCTTAACTGTAATCTGCTTGCTTTCCTGGGATGAAGGAACAAGAGGGGAGCAAACTGGCTTAGGATCAGCCTAGGTAAGAGGAAGATGAGGCTGACAGGAAGAGGGAAACAGGACTGGACTGAAGCCACAAGACCATCTTGTACAGGTGGTATGTGTTTGACCTCAGTCAGCCCAGTCCAGTCATCATATCCATTACTGCTCTTTGATTTCCATGTGACACCAAGAACATGTAATGTTTTCCTCCTTCCTACGACCTATGGCTGGTAGAGGCTGCAATTATTCCTACCTGCAGATCTTACTGCAGTAGTCTAGACCTTTGTAATCACAAGGATACATCACTACTATGTACTCTACTTGAGCTACCCTTGGAAAACATTTGGAAATGTCAGCTGATAGAGAACAAAGAAGCTTGTCTCAGGAGGGGCGAGCCGTTTCAAGGATATAATTAATGCACCATACACTGCACTGGCTACCGATTCACTCCGAGTGCAGTTTTAGATGTTGGTTAAAATAAGTATAGGAACAAAGGAATTACCATACATGTCACATCAGCGTTTTACCTAGTCTCTAATAATGGCCAGTATGAGATGCTTCAAAGTTTAAAACTCTAATAATATAATAGCCTTAGGATAGTTAGATCGTAATCCCCAAAAAACTAGTGGTTGGCTTACATACCAAAAGCATGAGCGCTGAAACCCTCAACTATTTACCCTACCTAGTTAATGTAACAGAGGATATTTTATAGTCCATGGAAGTCTAATTCTTTTTTTAATCCTACAATTCTCTGCCCCAATCTCCTGTAACGAGAAGTTCCAAGTTTCCTGTGTGTAGTTCACAAGAAGTATCCCCTTATCAGTATTAAGTCTGCTACTGTTTCCATTTGGGTGACACCTTTTTCTTGTGATATGAGATAGAGTAAATAAATGCCTATGAGTGACTTTATCTATACAATTCATTATCTCTACCATCTCACTTGCCTCTTCTCTGAACTGAAGAGCCTGAATCACTTTCCTCTCCTGAAAATCTTCATGTCTCTATTAATCTTCATTGCCATTCTTGGAACCCCTTCTATCACTATACCCTTTTTGAAATGGGGTGACCAAACCTAAAAATAGTAGTCCAGATAAGGGCATTCCATCTGTTTATATAGGGTCATTACAATATTTTCAGTTTTATTCTCTATTAATACAGCCTGTCATCTAGGATGCATTTTGACCCTAGCTGCACACTGAGCAGATGTGCTCATTGATCAGTCCATAACAATGCCCAAGTTATTTTCCTCAGTGATGTACAGAAAACTAATTAAGGCTGACATGGTCCAGGACCCAGTTATCTGAGAGACTGACTCTCTCCATATGTCCAGTCATAGAAGCATAGTTACAAATAAAATGAAAGAAGATATACTTTGGCAATGAAGCATATAGGCTCAGCTAGAGGGAATGCCTTAGCTCCCTAAACATCTGGTTTAGCATATTTAATCTTACTGAAGTCCCCAATCTGGAAGGGCAAGCTCAGCCCTTAATCCTCGGGATAAATTGCATTATATGCAGTTACTTGTATGGATTTTTATCCATACTAAACATTTACATAGCACCATAGTTTTGCATGATGCTTCCTGAAGGAGTTGAGGTTGTGATTGTCAAAGGAGCCTTGGGCATCCAACTCTTACTGAGTTGCAGTGGGAGTTGGGAACCCAAGTCTCCTTTGAAAAGTTCAGTCTTGCAATAGAAGTTAGGTCATAAGATGACAAAGGGAGGGGCAAGGGAAAGGAGAGACAAAGGTTAAAAGAAAAAATTTGAATAATTTTATAATGGGCAAATTACAAATTCTGATATGTCTGGAATGGCATCTGCAAGTGTAAGGAGCAGCATGTCAAGAAGCACAAAGGTGAGAGTGGGATGAGGCAACAAAGGGAGTGACAAGGCCTGAAAAGTGGGCAGAACACAGCAGGAGAGGTGGGAGCAACTTTGGGCATGTCACTTACTCTATGCTTCAGTCTCCTTGTCTGTAAAATGGAGATAATACATTTCACAGTAGTGTTGGGAGGCAAAACTGATGTTTGTCATAGAAGAGCATAAAGAATCACAAATTATTACACTTCATATACTGACCAGACACTTTCATCTCAATAGATTTCTCACACAGAGAATTAGAAATGTTACATCCATTCTAACTCATTATTTGCTAGAGTGGTTGGGCTTCCTGAGTCTGCAATTATCAAAACCAGTCTATTCCTACTGTTAGGTTCCTGTACTCTGCCACATAAATCACAGTGGACATTGTTCAAGATATTTATGGCTGCATGCAAAGCAAGAAATGAGGTTTGACGTGACCCCAGTTGAGTGTTAGACAACATGGTGCTTAAAACAGCAGCAGTTGCATTCCCCAAAGCTGCTAACACCAGAAAACTGAACCACTATCATTCAGTGGTGGGAAATTTTTGAAAGATATTCCTATGCACACAGGGTCACAGTAATATTGGAGTAGACAATTCTTTAAGGGCATTGCTTAATATTTGGCTGCAATCAGAAGGTTTTTCTTGAAGTTGTGTTAAACAGAATGACAGCCACAAGATTTTAAAGACAGGAGTCACAATATTCTTTTTTGAGGGACAAGCAGGGTTTTCAAGTAACATTGCCACCAGTGTATGCAGCCCATAAGTGAGATTCAACTGACTAAGCACAATAGTGTAGTCATACAAAATCCTCACTGCTAACTGTGATTCCTGTTAAAATCATTTATGCTGTTACTATGAATATCACCATGCAACAGATAAAAATACCAAATCAAGTCACTATTTTGAAGAATTTACAATGTAATGATAGCCTTGCATACTTAGACTCCTCTTGTATTTTTGATTTCCCTGAAATGCTGGCTTTGTGCTTCAGAGTCATACATCCCAATTACTGCCTTTTGTGGAATGTTAACCGCTCCTCCCAAATCATATGTGAAGACATCTGCAGAAAAGTTGGCCTATCAATAAGAGCAGCAGCATGGGGTGTTTAAACCCAGCCTTCCCAACAGTGCTGCTAGATGTGGAAAAACAAGTTTTCCATTCTCCAAAATACAAACTACTCCTACATAGTACTGCAGTAAGAAACTTGACAGCTGCTTAAAAAACACAGCTCTAAAATAACTAATCAGATATTTTCAACAAAACAGCAACTTTGTGCTATTCCTCAAAGCTATTCTGTTTATACCTTAGTCCAGACCATTTTTTAAAAAGCTACACGAGGTGTTCTAGGCAATACAATAGCCCTACCATTATACTAAGATTTAGAGCTGAAAAACAAAACTAACATACCAAGCAAGTTCACAAGTGAAAAAATAAATAACTTAATAAAGATGAGTTCAAGCTATTAGACGTAAAGAATTCTAGCTTAGCAACACAATTTAATCATAAGTAGGACTTGGGGTGTTTTCTCTCCACACCACCATCAAAACTTAAAGGGTTTTCAAACACCAATGGTTGTCACTCGACTAAGTTTCATTGGTAATGACAGAAATTAATGTCAAAGTGCAGTTCGAGTAGGGGAGCTGTGCTAAAGCCACTGCTCCCCAAGGCCCAGGAAACTGAGGGAAGAAGCTGGTTATATGAAACAATCAAACATTAAATTTATTGATTTACACATTTCTTCCATCAGCTCCAAGTTTTAGCTAGACACTTACACGTGTGGACACCCTTAACAGTGAAAAACCTAACCTGCGGCTATTATGTCAATATGACCAAACCAAACTTTTGAAGAGAGATTACACTGCAAGCACTCAGCAACAAGAACTGTCACCTGTGTAGTGTGGTGTATGGTCCACACAGGTGTCAAACTGAAAACCAATGCCCAATTTATAACACCCCATCCATAGGTAGCTTTTACCCCTCTAATTCCTTTCACGTTGAACACTGGGGTCAAACTAAAAATAATGGTATTAAGAAAAAAAGAATAATGCTTAGGGAAACTTCTAAAGACCAGTCTCCTTAGCTATGATGGAAACCACACTGCTTGAGCCATTTCTACCGTAATTAGTCTGGAAAAAGCCCTGAGAATATACACATTGTGAAAATCTTATTCAGGCCTCAGAGAAGGAAGTAGGTGGCCCAATACATTTTTTCCACCTCTAAAGTCAGTCTTCTTTTGCTGACATGTTCAGAAGTGAAATTGTTAATGATATTTAAACCATTAAACTTCAGAGTCAATATTCAACTGATATAAGTAGTGTAGTCTACATATCTGAGCTACTGTTTGACTTGTATGCTGTCTCGGCAAGACAGCATGACTCTGGTTCATTATCAGAACATATCCCTGTAACCAAAAACGCTAACTTTTTTTTTTAAATAAATCCTGATGATATTGATGGATCTCCCCACAGAAACACTGGAATACCATCCTAACTTTTAGCCTGGGCTTTGAATGCACACGTATGAATGAACATGCAGTTAATCAGACCAAGTCATGCTTTCCAAGCACAACTCCAGCCCCCTTCAAATCTATTCCTACTCTTGGCAGAAACAGAACACAAGGGAACTGCGAAAAGGTCTGTCCCAGCAATGATATGGGTGCCCATGAATGTTTTGCAATGTCTAAATTGACTATTTTGGGGTGGGAGGTTAAGTCATTTGCCCCGACATGAGGATATTGCCCCAATATTCTGAATCCTACTGATATGCTATTAAAAACTAGAACATGAAAGTATACAGCCACTCTCTCTTGTTGTATAGAAGAGATTTACATAGTTTTTTAAACAATTTTTAAACACCTAGTCATGTAAGCAGGATGTAAATAAAAGCATTCATAAACTGACTAAGTACATTAGGTCATATACAACAAGGTCAATATGTCAACTTGATACGATATGTTATTGATGACATGTTGATGTGCTATTTGGTAAGGCGGCTAAAAAACAAGACATGCGGTCCACTGGAAAGGCAATAAAAATCAAAGTTCTGCACAGCTTTACAAGATGATTTTAATACAGTTGTCCCAGTGGACAAGTCAGTGGCATTAAAACATTGCCATTTGTATAGACACAGGTGAAGTGTCTGCTTCCATTAAACTTCTATTTTGTTAAGTTGTTAAATTCATGTTTTTGTTTAAGTCAGACTCAGCAGTGAGCATTTCATTTGTTGTTTACTTGTCCACTTATGTTGTTTACATCAAGCCCAACTTTATGCTGTATTTGACCTTTATAAGCACAGAAAGTTGTATTAGTAACAAATTTAAAAAATTCAGGTATGACACATTAAAGCTGTTAAATACATACACACACCCCATGCTGAAGGATATACACATTTAGATCTGTAATGCACTGAAGAATATTTTTTGTGTAAGTGTGTTAAAGTTCTTTCCAAGGATCAAATGAATTAAGTCATGAAAAAGTTTTTAGCAAAAATTACCAAGAAAAATAGTCTGAAGTACCAGTCTTCAGAAGCTGTCATAGGACTCATTACGCTGAGCAGAGAACTCCAACAAAGCGTCAGAGGAACTACACTTTGTGTGGTATGTTTGTATTGAGTGATTCTGCTAACCTCTTCTTCAGTGGCCAAACTGCTATGATCAGGTGCTAGCTCAAGCAGAGCTCGTGCATGGATATCTACCTGCACTGGGAACCACAACTCCCAGCTGCTATGTAGACATACCCTGCATGGGAAGAGCCTCTCTAATCAGTTCTTACTCTCTCAAGGGATATTTCTTTTGGTGGATCTCAACTCAAATACTGTTCCTCACACATGCACAGAAACCTCCAAGAGCAACAGGGACAGCAGACCACAACCTAAAACAAAAAATGTTTATCCAACCTCAGAAGCATATGAATTGTATAGGTAGCAACAAAAAATGCTACAAGAGCCAGATGGAGTGGGCCCAGTTTCAAAAGATGTTACAATTAATTCTAAATGATTTGTGCCCAGAGAGGGTCAAACATAATGGCAGGCATTTTGACCGAATGCAGTGGGAATATTTGAAAATACAGCTAGTTAACAAATGATACTTGGTTTTGCTAGTAATAATACTTAGCACTTTAAAGCTTAATTATTTAAAACAGTCTTCACAATACTCCTGTAACGTGGGCAGGCAGTATAATTCCTAATTTTCAGACAGCGAAATAGAAAGGTTGTGAGACTTGTCCAAGGCCAGAGGTTTCCATATCAGTAAGGGGATTAGAACCCAGTCCCATATTCTATTAGGCTATGCCTCTTGTTTCCTGCTACTAAAAAAAAACACAAAAACATGTTGTCATAACTATAAAGGGAAGGGAATAGCCCTCCTGTGTACAATACTATAAAATCCCTCACGGCCAGAGACACCAAAATCCTTTTACCTGTAAAGGGTTAAGAAGCTCAGGAAACCTGGCTGACACCTGACCCAAAGGACCAATAAGGGGACAAGATACTTTCAAATCTTGGTAGGGGGAAGTCTTTTGTTTGTGCTCTTTGTTTTGGGGGTTGTTCGCTCTTGGGTCTAAGAGGGACCAGACATCAATCCAGGCTCTCCAAATCTTTCTGAACCAATCTCTCATATTTCAAACTTGTAACAAACAGCCAGGCAAGGCGTGTTAGTTTTATTTTTGTTTTCTCAACTTGTAAATGTTCCTTTTTGCTGAGAGGATTTTACCTCTGTTTGCTGTAACTATGAACCTAAGGCCAGAGGGGGTTCCTCTGGGCTCTCTGAATCTGATTACCCTGTAAAGTTATTTTCCATCCTGATTTTACAGAGATGATTTTTACCTTTTGTTTCTTTAATTAAAAGCCTTCTTTTTAAGAACCTGATTGATTTTTCTTTGTTTTAAGATCCAAGGGGATTGGATCTGGACTCACCAGGAATTGGTGGGGGAAAGATGGGGGGATGGTTAAATTCTCCTTGTGTTAAGATCCAAGGCGTTGGATCAGTGTTCACCAGGGACTCGGTGAAAAAGTCTCTCAAGACTATCCAGAAAAGGGAGCTAGTACTTGAGAGTGGTGGCAGCGAGACCAGATCTAAGCTGGTAGTTAAGCTTAGAGGTGTTTATGCAGGTCCCCACATCTGTACCCTAAAGTTCAGAGTGGGGGAGGAACCTTGACACATGTATTTGGAGTATTACACCACATAAATTAGTTCCTGTTTTGTACTCCTGAGCCCAAGTATTAATTACAAATTTTAATGAAAGATCATTGAAATTGTGAGAAACCATATTTCTGCTTAATTTTACTGTTATGCGTGCTCTATACCTAATGGCAGAGATGGAATTGGAGCTGGGTGAGAAACTTTTTACATTGCATGACATTTTCCAGGAATTTATATTTCTGCATTGGGATGAACCCAAGATCTTTCAAAGTTTTTTGCAAAAAACTGGAGACAAGGACTTGAACCTGGATCTACCACATTCCATGCAAGTGCCCTAACTACCAGGCTATAGCCTATTCTGGACTATACATTGGTCAGTCTCTCTTGAATCCAATCTGGGCCAGAGAAACCTTCCCAAAACTGATAGGTTCCTGTAAAAAACCTTAGTTCTGACAAATCAGCATTTTCCAATGAAAACCCATTTTGTCAAAAATTTTCCAACCAGCTCTACATGGAAATCATACAGCTACTGCGTACTAGATTAGCTG
Source organism: Mauremys reevesii (assembly GCF_016161935.1). Lineage (NCBI taxonomy): Eukaryota > Metazoa > Chordata > Testudines > Geoemydidae > Mauremys > Mauremys reevesii. Next base: position 100,589,988 of record NC_052631.1, read on the forward strand.
GGTCAGGTGCAAGATGGGGTAAGACGAGTAATTCTCTAGGTCTCCAGGTTATTCTATAGAGGCTTCCTGAAGGTGGCCACTAAATTATACATCCAACCTAGGAATGACTACGGTGAGTGACATTAGAAAAAAATCAAATACCAGGTCTAGTAACCCTAATATACATCATTGTGACATTAAGATAGCCCAGGACAGAGTGCACGTAAAAAGCTGATGGTGCAAAATGCACTAGCTTTGACAAAAGTGCCGGGGGGGGGGGGGCGCGGCGGGGCGGGTGCAGACAGCATGGACTCAGTATCTATTGCTTTGCTCTGGACCATGGCTGCTTGTTGATATACAGATTGTTAAAACTAAAACACTAACTCAAAGTTTTAAAAATGGAATGGATCCCATATCTTACTGCTCTTTCAACAAGCTACATATGGTCTTCCACTGCAAGGTCAAAGGATGTATGGTTTTTGGTTCAGACTATGCGCAAAACAGAATTGATCCAGCTAATAACTATTTAAAATACACAATTAAAAAGAAAGACATTTGTGACAGGTAACTATAATAAAAGCTTACTTATCTGCAGCAGGGGTAGTTGTGGCTTTAGCTAATACACAATTTCCAGATGGTCATTTTATGATTTTACATTGAAATAAAAAAACCTCTTATTTAACCCATAAGATGTTTTATAATACCTGAACACCACTACATCAGTGGTATGAAGCACCACACACACTATAGTTCACATAGGGTAAAATTAACTTCATAAAAAAGCCTAATTTTCTACATAATTGATTTTGCCTTACTTCTATGGTTCAGTGTGGTTCCTAGATTATATATAAAAGTAATGTCTACCACCAACTTCTACTGCATGTAATAAAAATATTTATGTCCTTATATAAGGCAATGCATTACTTGACCAGGGCACGCAAACATGATTTTACAAAGATGATTCTCAATATACATGTTAATATATGTAATAGATACTAAGAATAGGGTTAGAGTTTTGATTTCCCATTTGTCATCTGTGAGATATTTCTCTCCAACAGCAATTGTGTAATCAAGTGCAGCCAATTAAAGAGCTTTTATATTCAAAATAAAAATGAAAACTTTAAGCATTTTTGTTCTACCAAAACCTATAATTAGTTTTCAGTAATAGAGAATTGTTTCTGAAGCACAGAAAACATACGAGACCTAAGTTTTTCAAACAGTATGCAGCTGTAGCAATTAACAAAAACCCGCAATACGAACAAGCATAGGTTACAACTGTAGACAATCTGGCTTTACTAAACTATAATGGTTTGAACTTTAACATTGATAATGGTACCCTACCCTCTCTAATTCAAGACAATAGGTACTGAACTAGCATTAGCAAGAGTATATCCTATGAAATAAGTAACTAGATGACGTAGCACAAATATTCTAGAATGAAAGATGCCATCATCTAAATTGCAGAGTCTTGTGTGACGTGTTAGTTGTACAGGCATTCTTAAACTCCAAGTTCAACATAAAAGAAAAGTAACATAAAACATGATATTGAAGGTCTACAAAACCTGTAGATTGCCTCAAGAACTCTGTATTTCCTAGGTATGAACTTTGTGTTTATAAACATGAAACTGTTTTCACTCTCTGCATCTCAGCTCATAAGAAGGCCTTAAATTGAATACTATGAAGTTAAAAATTATGCATTTAAAAACTAGTACTCGTTATTAATTCTTACATGGTTATTAACACTTCCATGATCTTTATAAATATCTAATTTGCTTTTCCCATACAGATTCTCTCTGAGTTTGGACAGTGAATACAAATCAATCAGTGCCATTTTCATGATCTCATGTATTGGCACCATGCTGCAAAGTTTGACTTGCAAAGACTGCAGGGAATTTTTTTTTTAAATAGCTAATTTCACCACATTTTTTTATTTCATAGGAAGCCATTTCTATTGCATTTAAGTTTTTACTACCGCATACATCTGAATCACCAAAGCAAACATGAATAATTCTTCAAGGAGCAAAGGACCTTTTGACAGAAGAGTCTGGAAGCAACCTCAATTAGGAAAATATTTTTTTTAAGTCTGTAAGGTCAGATAATTATTGAACACCCTAATGCCATCCAGCTGTAATCACCACATAGTGCCTCAACACCCAGAGGGGGTGTCCCACCCACTGACAAACAAGTTGAAGACTTAGGGATCTTTTTTGGGAGAGAGGAAACAGCCCCAAGGCCGTAGCCATCTAACCCCAAGGGCAGCAGTCGGCGCAGGTCAGCTAGGAGATTGCCTCTCCCACTACCTGACACTAGCCATCAGAAGGCCTCCTGCCCAGAGACGGAGCCGGCCCTGCCCAGGCTGGGGCGGTGCAAAGGGAAGCGCCGCTTCCCCACAGAGCATCTTCCCCTCCGAATGCATCGCCGCAGCGCCCGCCCGCCCCCGGCCCCTCAGGGCGGGGGAGCCCCAGGCGCACCCCACTTGGGAAGGGCCCAACGGGCGGGGGGCAACGGGGAGCTGAAGGGCCGGGGCAGCAGGCGGGGCCGGGGGGAAGAAGCCAGGGGAAATGGGGCCGTGCTGGGGCTGGAGCTATTCCCGGCGCGGGGGGGACTGACTGGGGGTGCCCGATACTCCGAGGTGGGGCTGAGGCCGGTGTTCCCGGCGCGGGGGGGGAGAGGCCGGGCGGGGGCGCTCGGCTGGGACCTGTGGGGGGGAGGGGAGGCCGGTACTCACGGGGCGGGGGAGGCGCCCCCCGGGTGCACGTCCTCGGGCGCGTCGTAGAACTCCTCGGTGTCGCTGTCGGACGCCATGGGCGGCCGCGGCCCGGCGGGCAGCAGGCGAAGCGGCGGCGCGGGGCTGGCGGCGGCAGCGGGTGGGGGCGGGGTGTCCGCACAAGTCTCGCGAGCGGAGCGGGCGCTGCGGAGGCTCCGCCCACTGCCGGCGGGGGGGGGGCGCTGCGAGTCGGCCAATGGCGATGGGCGCCGCGACGTACCCCGCGCGGGGCGGGGCGGGGCGGGGCGGGCGGGGCCGGGCCGCTGGCGGGAGCGCGGGGCGGGGCCCACGGCAGAGCCTGGGCGGGGCTCGGGGCTCTCGGGGCTCCCGCCTGGGTCTGAGCTGTGGCCCTGCGGATGACTGGTGTTGGCGCGGCGCCTAGAGACCCCGCTCGGGCAGGGCTGTGCTCGGCGCTGTACAAACACACAGCACAGAGCGGCTGCCGGGGCCCCTGGCGCAGCACTGGGTGCGCCCAGAGGCTGGTGCTTAGTTCTGTGGGGCTCCTCTGTGTGCTGGGCTGTACAAACACCCAGGGGAGAGCCAGGCCTGGCCCTGGAGAGTCATACACCCTACGTGATCGGGAGTGATAAGCCCTTCAGAAGGGCAGGGGGTTAATTAACTTTGTCCCTGGGCTGCCAGGGTGCGGTAGATTGCACAGTTATTATTGGCCTGTCAAGCTGCTAGCTGCAGCCCTGCCTCAGCTAAAGTCGCATGACGCAAGTTAAATACAAGGTCCCAAAAAAGGAAAATAAGCAGTTAAATCAGTCAGCGCCCCACTCATCCATTCCCCTTCTCAGCTTCCCCCCACCCCCCGCCGCCTCCCTGCCTTTCACCAACCACAACCCGTACGGAAAGTGGCAATGGCTGAAATGAGAACTGAAGAGTGTCATGTAATTAATAAATGGGGCTATTGAATGACTCAGCGTCTTGTTTCTTTGCTTTTGGGAGGGTTGCTTTGGTGGCTTGTTTATACAGCTTTTAAAGGAAAGACAGTGACTACATAGAGAAGACCCACACAACTCTGTCTCTGAGCAGCCATGATCCAGAGTTACATGATTGAGGGATAATAGCTGGGGGACAAATTGATAAATAGCAATAAGGCACCAGGACCAGATGACATTCACCCAAGAGTTCTGAAGCAGCTCAAATATTCAATTGCAGAAATAACAACTATTGTATGTAACTACTGCTTAAATCAGCCTCTGTACCCGATGACGAGCACAACTAATGTAATGCTGATTTTTTAAAAAGGCTCCAAAGGTGATCCTGGCAATTACATGACAGTTAGCCTAACTTCAGTACCAGGCAAATTGGTTGAAACTATAGTAAAAAACAGAATTATCAGACACATAAATGAAAATGCTATGTTGGGGAAGAGTCAATACAGCTTTTGTAAAGAGAAATCATGCCTCATCAATCTATTAGAATTCTCTGAGGGAGTAAACAAGAATCTAGACAAGGGTGATCCAGTGGATATAGTGTACTTGGACTTGCAAAAAGCCTTTGACAAACTCCCTCACCAAAGGCTCTTAAGCAAACTAAGCTGTCATGGAATAAGAGGAAATGTCCTCTCATGAATCAGTAGCTAGATAAAAGATAGGAAACAAAGAGTAGGAATAAATGGTCAGTTTTCACAATGGAGAGAGGTAAATAGTGGTGTCCCCCAGGGGTGGGGTCTGTACTGGGGCCAGTACAATTCAACATATTCATAAATGATCTGGAAAAAGGGGTAAACAGTGAGGTGGCAAAGTTGGCAGATGATACAAAATTACTCAAAATAGTTAAATCCAAAGCTGACTGTGAAGAGTTACAAAGGGATCTCACAAGACTGGTGGCTGGGCAACAAAATGGCAGATGAAATTCAATGTCAATAAAAAGTAATGCACATTGGAAAACATAATCCCAACTAGCCATACAAAATGATGGGGTCTAAATGAGCTGTTGTCACTCAAGAAAGAGATCTTGGAGTCATCATGGATAGTTCTCTGAAAACATCTGCTCAATGTGCAGCAGCAATAAGAAAAGCGAACAGAATGTTAGAAACCATTAGGAAAGGGATAGACAGAAAATATCATAATTCCACTACATCTCCACAGTACACCTGTACCTTGAACACTGCATACAGTTCTGGTCCCCCCATCTCAAAAAGCCATATATTAGAATCAGAAAAGGTGCAGAGAAGGGCAACACAAGTGATTAGGGATATGAAACAGTTTCCATAAGAGGACAGATTAAAAAGGCTGGGACTGTTCAGTTTAGAAAGGAGATGACTAAGAGGGGCTATGGTAGAGGTCTAATCAAATTGTGAATAGGGAAGTGTGATTTATCCCTTCACATAACACAAGAATCAGGGGTCATCTATTGAAATTAAAGGCAGCATGTATAAAACAAAAAAAATAAAAATAAAAAGGGAAGTACTTTGCACAATGCACAGTCAACCTGTGGAACTCATTGCCAGGTGATCTTGTGAAGGACAAAAGTATAACTTGGTTCAAGAAAGAATTAGATAAATTAATGGAGTATAGGTCCATCAATGGCTATTAGCCAAGATGGTCAGGGATGCAACCCTATGCTCTGGATGTCCCTAAACCTCAGACTGCCAGATGCTGGGACTGGACGATAGATGTTGGAAGGGAGTCATAGTTGATCACAAGCTAAATATGAGTCACCACTGAAACACTGTTGCAAAAAAAAAAAAGCAAATATCATTCTGTGGTGGATTAGCAGGAGTGTTGTAAGCAAGACACAAGAAGTAATTCTTCTGCTCTACTCTGTGCTGTTAAGGCCTCAGCTGGAGTATTGTGTCCAGTTCTGGGCACCACATTTCAGGAAAGATGTGGAGAAACTGGAGAAATTCTGGAGAAGAGCAACAAAAATTATTAAAGGTCTAGAAACCATGACCTATGAAGGAAGATTGAAAACGTTGGGTTTGTTTAGTCTGGAGAAGAGAAGACTGAGGGGTGACATGATAAAGTTTTCAGGTACATAAAAGTTATTTCAAGGATGAGGGAGAAAAATTGTTTTCTTTAATCTCTGAGGATAGGACAAGAAGCAATGGGCTTAAATTGCAGCAAGGGAGGTTAGGTTGGACATTAGGAAAAACTTCCTAACTGTCAGGGTGGTTAAGCACTGGAACAAATTGCCTAGGGAGGTTGTGGAATCGCCATCTCTGGAGATGTTTAAGAGCAGGTTAGAGAAATACCTGCCAGGTGTGATCTAGATAATACTTAGTCCTGCCATGAGTGCAGAGGACTGGACTAGAGACTTCTCGGGGTCCCTTCCAGTTCTACGATTCTATGATTCTAAAATAATGTTTTCTGTTGGTTTTTGAAAATGTAAATGTTCTGGTTTAATATTTTTATTTTGGGGGATTCCCCCTTTCTCTTCCTTTTTTACTTTTTCTACTGGAAACAGGGGGAAATAGTAAGAATGTGTGGGAAAGCGGGGAAACATTTTTATATTTTATTAGTTTTTCAAGTGTCAAAAATGGAGTTCCCACATTTTCTTACTGTTTTTCCCTGGTTTCCAGTGGAAAAAGGAGGGGAATGTATTAAAAAAAGAAGCGGGGGGAATCCAAAGACAAACCATAGAAAACCAAAATGTTTTCACTTCCAAAAGCCAAAAATGAAATGACACTTCAAGATGAAATAAAATGCAAAATTTCCTGTAAAAAAAATCTGAAAATGTTCAGTTGAAAAAATTTTAAAAGGGATTTTTCCTGTTGAAAAAATTGTTTTTTGTGACTAGCTTTAGCAATGAACATTTGAATCCAGCAAGAGACAAATTCTTTGGTTCTTCATTTTATATTATATATATTTATATTCCTGCCTATGATATTCATTTTATGTGGACATTTCCCACCCACCACCAAATAATCAATGGATAAGGCAACAACAGTTCACTGTAGGGAGCTAACTTCTTTCTGACACATTAAACATTCCTTTCATTTTGCATCTGCACAGTAATTTTATAAGTACATGTTACTGAAACAAAGCAGAATTAATTTATCAGCACTTGCCAAGATGACATGCTGATCATAATTGTCGTTACCTTGTGCTTCCCCCGCATCTATCTGTTAGGTCCACCTGTTTTCTCTTGTTGTCTCATACTTAGGTTGTAAGCTTTTTGGGCCACCTCGTTATGTGTCTGTACAGCACCTAACACAATGCGGGTGGGAATCCAGGCACTACTGCAATACATTAATAATTAATTAATAATAAGGCAAATATTTCTGGCCAGAGCTGGAAGCTGAATGGTGGGTCTTTGTAACTTAGGCTAAACTTCTAAACTTTTAAATACTTGTACGGATTCTCATTCTTGAGGAGTGGATAGTCTCCTCTACTTCAGAGTCTGCAAGTAGTGCATTTTAAGATTATGACAGTCCTTCATCTTTCCATACAGTACCTTAGCCCTCAATCCTGCAAAGACTTGTGCACATACTTAATTTGATGCACTGTGAATATTCCCATAGACTTCAATGAGATTACTCTCAGTACCTCAAACTAAGCATGGGCATGAGTCTTTGCAGGGTTGGGGTCTTAAATGGGACTCCACATTAAGGATTTCCTGTTAAAATATATTGCAGGTCCAGGAACAAGCTGAATTAGATTCATTACAGGTAGTTGTGATGTTATCTAATTAAAATATAATCAGATCATTATTGCTACCACTGTTATATAATTGCAACAAATTTTACACAAAGTATAACACATGGCCAGAAAGGGTTAAACAGCTGGCAGGCTAACTAACCAAGAGCCAACCGGTAGAGACATGTTAGAAATGGTAATTACGGCCATTCTATAGTAGATAGGCTAGAACTTTGAAATGCAAACCTATATTGTTAGAAGTGATACTAATTGTGTACTCATAAATGTTAGCCATGTAAACAGACAGTTCCTGTCTGTCACTCTAGCTGTTGATTTAGAGATCAAAAGGGAATATTAATATTTAAATGAATTTTGGGTGCAATAATGTCATTGTCTATATATCTCTTTGAAGTTCGTGATATCCCGCCTAATGGATAAATTGCCCTGTTAATTTGTATAACTAATTACTGGGGGTGTTTAGGAAACAGAAGGTTACATCAAAAGCCTATTGTTTACACAGGACTGTATGGTCAAGTGGATGCTAAAACACTGGCTCTTGGGTCCTGATCCTATCATCTCAGATCTGCTTAAGCTTCATCGGGGAAGTTTGAGTCGCAAGACTGAGATCCCAGCCTGAGCTGGAACACCCTAATATAATATTGGACATTGAACTATAACCTATGGACTAAATTCTAAAAGAACTTTTTGCAACTATAAAGCTCACCATCTCTGCTAGGAATCTGAATTTCAAGACTGTGCTCATGTCTGTATGTATACTGATCTTTTAACCAATTCTCTCTCTCTCTTTTCTTTATTAATACATTTTAGTTTAGTTAATAAGAACTGTCTGTAAGCATGTATTTGGGAGCTAATCTGTCCGATCCCTTTTTTTATATGATTATTAAGATTTTCATTTATCCTCATCATACCTGACTTGGATGTCTAGGCGGAGCCCTGAGGCTGGATCACTATAAGGGGACTGTGTCATTTGGACTTCTGAGTAACCGGTAAGATAATAAAGAAGCTGTTTTATGCTGGCCTGGTAAATCTAAGTATTGGAATATCCACCAGCCGGGAAGCGGTGCAAGCCGAGGGATGTGCTGGCTGCCGCTTCCAGCAGCTCCCATTGGCCTGCAGCAGTGAACCGTGGCCAGCAGGAGCCATGATCGGCCAAACCTACAGACACGGCAGGTAAACAAACCGGCCCGGCCCGCCGGGGCTTTCCCTACACAAGCGGCGGACCAGCTTTGAGAACCACTGCTCTACATAGCATGTGGGCTTAGGCCAGTCTACACAGGAGGCTACATGGCCTGCTCACAGCATACATCCAGAGGACGGGCTGGGCCTTCAGCTCCAAAACCATACGCCTCTAGCATTTGAGCCAAAAGACACACCTAGTAAGTTCCCATTCTCTCTGGACTTGCCAGTGACTACAGGGTGACATCACTCACCAAAAGGCAGTAATGGGTGAAGAGTAGCAGCCAACCAGATGACGATGGGTTGTGGGGGGTGGGGGGAAGATGAGGAGGGAGGGCACCGGGCACATCCTTAGGCCGTTGTTGTACTTCTAATAATAATAGGTAAGGTGGGAGCTGGCTGGAACCCTGCACTTTTATGTAGGAAACAAGAGGGCAAATATCCCATGCAGCAAATTACTGCCGAGTGTTGGATACCTAGCTCATGTTCCTAGTCTGGCAGTCAGCGTGGCACACAGACTCCGTTAAAGACAATAGAGTGGTCTCTAAATTATTAAAGCTAATGATGTAATCCTAATTGGAAAGACAGACCTCTACCGACGTTCAAAAACCACGAAGAGCTTCTTGAATTTAGTACTTTGCCAATAGCTGAAAGAAATGGTAAAGCTGAGTATATTGTTGCCCAGAGGAAACGGTGTAGAGAACATTATCATCTTAAAGATCACCAAGAGCCCAAGTCTGGACTTACTCAAGTATAAGCCATTTACTCCTGCTTTGTACAAGCTAAAGATCAGAATCAAGCCCAATTTCCTATCTGTAGTGATCTTTGCCCTCACATTCTGAAAACTCTCATCCTGTGAATGTCTGAGAAGATTCACAGCAATTGTTAGACACTATAGGGAGTCAGTAGGATTATTACCACAGCACTAACAATCAGCAACCTAAATTTCCTTTATCGGTTTGGACAAGTATAAAGTTGCATATTATGAAGGATTTTTTAGAGATGTCATTAAGCATCAGCAAATCTATTTGTTGATCAGAAGAGGCTAGAAAGGAAGGTGTGCACAAGATTTGGCAGCCACAATGCTATGTTTCTGCCAAGTTCATAGGAGCAAAACAGAAGAGTGTCTTCCATGGTTTTAATCTCACTCATATTTCTTCAGGGTGCAGTCAGGTGTTTTCAGTTTGTTTTAAAAGGTGAATATTGTTAACTTTCCTGTTCCCAGCCAACCAGAACAGCACAATTTGGGTGTAGCAGGAAGGGCCGTCTCTCAGGCGGTATGGGAGCCTGGGGCAGAAGTGACGAATCCGTCACTTCCAGGACTAATCCATCACTTCCAGGACCAACTACACCGGCCAATCACACCGGCTCTCAAAGCGCAGGGCCAGGAGCGTTCGCCCCGATTCACCATATCGTAGGGACAGCTCTGGTAGCAGGAATACAGTTTCCAGAGATATAGTGTACAGTTCATGACTGGTATTACAAATTATTCAGCCTTTTTTCCCTCCAATCCAAGCAAATCTTTGCAGATAAAACTTCTGATTGGCATTGCACACGGCTGTGCTGAGTGCTTTGGCAGCAGGTAAGGAGAATAATGATCTCTGTAACTGAGAATTAGATTATCTGGCTGAGGCTGGATTAACTACAATGCAGCCCCAATCTGGCATGAGGCTATGACCCCAGCTATACTGGTCCTAACCCAGCAATGAGGCTGCAGCAAATGGCCACAGGGCCCTGCTGCGAACGGCACATTTCATATTCACTGAATACTCATAGACGGCGAGGGAGTGGCACTCACCTAAGCCAGAGGTGAATTTGACCCGAAAGAAGCAGAACACCTGTGTGCTCAAAGCAACTGTCACTGCAGAAAAAAATTAACAGGCCAAGGTTAATAATAGGGTCAAAGTGTCCTTGGTAATGCCAGTAATCTTAAAAATGTTCCAGATCAGTCAGCTCTCACGTGGCTGTGTGAAAGGGGAGCTGCAAGCCAAAGGCAGAGCATGGAGAAAATGGAAATGAGTTCCTTGTAGTAAGTGCTGAGTGCACAAGACTTGACTAAATTGACAGCCCTGGCATTCCTGGCCAGTCAGTAGGAGTTCCCAGCTGAGGTGGCTCTGACAGTTTGGTCTAAGGAAATAAAACAGTCTGTCGATACTGCCTTTCTGTGGGCATGCCTGGAACACATCAAAGGAATGCCACAGGGGGAAGGCTCACAGATCTGGATGGGCTGTACCTGCCACCTGTGTGAGGAGGGAACTGGCAAAAACCTTTTAATGGAACATTTATTTTTTCTGGCTATTAAAAAAAGTGAAACACTGGCTCTGGTTCTTCCCTACAATCTGGCTGCTTCACATCACTCCGGCTTAACAGGTTACCTGCCCCCAGTGGGACAGAATCAGAGTAGTGGCTCTACTGCCTGCCCACTCCCGCCCAAGCTCAAGGAGTGTGGGCAAGTAAAAAGATGAATGAGTGGAGTGCTGTTGTGTTCTGGTGATCCCTGGATGTCCTGGGTGTAACCTAGAGCAGCCCTGAGGCTACTCCAAGTTGTGCAATGGGCCAAACCTATCACTAGTCAGCCTCAGGGCCACAAAATTAATATAAAACCGCCTTTGTCCTTCCCAGTCCTGGAATGAGCACAGCTCAGCAGGACACAGGAAATCTGGGCCATGGTTTCTGCACCCTCAGGACCAAATTAAGCTCTGGCATTAGCAAGTGCAATTACCATTAGCATTAACAGGTGTTGCAGCAGCTCACCCCAGAGCCATATTTGCCTTCCTGGTGTCACCAACCAAGAACCGCCATGACAGCCACAATTGACAGGCAATCACAACCAACAGCAGCTAATGATTGTTGGTGTCTCTTCTTGGGTTTCCTTCCTCTCCTCTTCGTGATTGCTGTGCGGCCTCCTCTACCTCCCATAAGCAACACCCCTGTACACTGAACTTAATTCCTCACTTCATTTCTAGAATGTGCCATCTTGGTTCAGTCCATGTAGTTCCTATATGGGGGGTGAGGGTCAACTGCCAATGTTTGGTAAAGAAAGAGCGCCTTGGAAATGTTAACCTATAATTTCACTGGGTTTTCCATGGAAAGTGGAGTCTTTGTAGGGTCACTGATATACTGGTCTTGGAGTAGATCTCTGGCTTCCTGGTTAAATGATGATGATGGTTTCTCTAGTGCCCCAGAAAGTGCTCGGCGCTTTACAAACGTATCAAAAATCTCTAGTCAGGTCCCTACCTAAAGAGTTTACAGTGGCCACAGGCAACACGCAGACACATTGGTGGGCAAAGGGCGGGACTGCCTTTCTTTAAATAGCCAAGAGAGGATGCTGTCTGAAGCACTGTGGGAAGAGGACCAAAGAGAGGTCGTGCTGCCTATAGGACGAGGAGGATATTCCAGGTGTATGAGGCACCATGGAGAAAGGGACAGAGGTACGGCTGTCTGTCTAAACAGCCCCCAGCATAGTAGCTGCTGAGCCACTCACAATCGTTAACCAATCTGCCCAAACCTCTAGGAAGGAGGGAAGTGTTAATATCCTCGTTGTACAATGGGGATCTACAGCTCAGTGTAGATTAAGCAATACTCCAGCTGAGGCCTCACCAATGTCCAAAATGCTGTTGGCCTTCTTGGCAACAAGGGCACACTGTCGACTCATATCCAGCTTCTCGTCCACTGTAACCCCTGGGTCCTTTTCTGCAGAACTGCTGCCTAGCCACTCGGTCCCTAGTCTGTAACAGTGAATGGGATTCTTCCGTCCTAAGTGCAGAACCAAACTGCTTTGTCGGGAGCGAAATATGTTTGTTTCTTTTGGCAAGGAACTGCACTAAGCATTCGAATAGCATATAATGCCCATACTGATGTGAGACTCCAAATTGCACTGCTACTCATTTTCTGCTAGACAGAAAAACAAACAGCTGAGAGAACTCTCAGTGGAGCTACCCATCTGCCTCTTCAGCTGTCCTCCCAAAACTCAGAATGCAGAAGTACTTATGTTTAAAGAGTTTTCCTGCTACTTTATCATCTTAGTCTTACAAATAAAAACATTTTAATTACACAGATTTGATGTAAAGACTTGTTCTTTATCCATTATTACTGGCATGCTGCCAACTTTTGCATATGCAGATGAGCTATATCTCAATCTTTGCAAGAGCAAATATTCTATTGTCAGAAGTGCCATTTTTTATTTTTGTCTGGAACAATCCAGGTGTGTGTGTGTGTGTGTGTGTGTGTGTGTGACTATATAATGGTTATCATTTTGTTTTCTGTGTCCTACTTCATTAAATATCTAGGAATCAGCTGCCATTTTATGAAGCAGAGTTGATACATCATTCTACAGCAGCACCACACAGTGTGGTCTCTCCTGGAAACTGCTTTTGTTGTTCCTGGTCTGTTTTCATTAAGCTAAAATAGAAGTTCTTCACACTAAGAAGTAAATGAGGTCACTGTTTATGCATGGAAAATGTGTGATACAGACAACTTTCTTTTAATCAGTGTTGGCAGGTTTACAAAGTTATAAAATAATTCAAAATTCATTAAGAAATTCAAAGAATTTTTTTATAAAATAAAGGAAATATTTTCAAACACATTTTTTGTAAAACAATCTCAGGCTTGAGAAAGAATATTAAAAATTAATAAAATAATTTAAGCAATTGATTTTGTCCACATTATCCCCACTGGATCCCACTCAAACCAAAGTGGCTGGGTTCAAAACATTCTCATGAAAGTCAATTGAATGCTATGATTGACAACACAAAGTATTTTGAAATGATTGTAACTTTATATGTTATAATACTCTAATGATCAGCATTAAGAAAATGTCCCAGTTTCCAATTGTCACAAAACTGTTCAAGGATGTTGTAGATGTCTGGGAATTGTCTCCTCCAAAAGTTAGATGGAGAAGGGGAACCAGGCTTTCTTGGGTTATGGTTGGAAGTTTAGACAAAGAGCTTTTCACTGAGGCTTTGTGCACCACCGATGGTCCAATATCACTTCATATTTCAGACTCCTTCTTCTTCTTCTTCAAAACAACTGGATGGATGACTAAATCTTCTGGAGAAGATGATTTCAGTGCAGCATTTTACTTGGAGAAAAATATAGCTGTTCCTGTGATGGAGAGAGATCTGCTAGGCCAGCAAGAATGAGAGGACTTCATCACGCCACTTTGCTTCAGATGACACAATGTTTGGGCTGCGTGCAGAGCCATTAAGAACATAAGAACAGCCATACTGGGTCAGATCAAAGGTCCATCTAGCCCAGTATCCTGTCTTCCAACAGTGGCCAATGCCAGGTGCTTCAGAGGGAATCATCAGAACAGGGAATCATCAAGTGATCCATCCCCTTTCACCTATTCCCAGCTTCTGGCAAACAGAGGCTAGGAACAGCATCCCTGCCCATCCTGGCTAATAGCCATTGATGGACCTATCCTCCATGAACTTATCTAGTTCTTTTTTGAACCCTGTTATAGTCTTGGCCTTCATAATATCCTCTGGCAAGAAGTTCCACAGGTTGACTGTGCATTGTATAAAAACATACTTCCTTTTGTTTGTTTTAAACCTGCTGCCTATTAATTTCATTTGGTGGATGCTAGTTCTCATGTTATGAGAAGGAGTAAATAACACTTCCTTATTTACTTTCTCTACACCAGTCATGATTTTATAGACCTCCATCATATCTCCCCTTAGCCATCTCTTTTCCAAGCTGAAAAGTCCCAGTTTTATTAATCTCTCCTCATATGGAAGCCATTCCATACCCTTATTCATTTTTACTGCCCTTTTCTGAACCTTTTCCAATTCCAATATATCTTTTCTAAGATGGGGCAACCACATCTGCATGCAGTATTCAAGGTGCGGGCATACCATGGATTTATACAGAGGCAATATGATATTTTCTGTCTTCTTATCTATCCCCTTCTTAATGATTCCCAACATCCTGTTCGCTATTTTGGCTGCTGCTGCACATTGAGAGGATGTTTTCAGAGAACTATCCACAATGACTCCAAGATCTCTTTCTTGAGTGGCAACAGCTAATTTAGACCCTATTGTCATTGTTGTCAGAGCGGTACCGGTGTGGTGCTCTGCTGTCTCCTTGTTGATATCACTCGGCTGCGTGTGTGAGTCCCTCTGTGTGCTGCCCCAGCTCTGCAGAAGCTGACACAGCAGACCCGACGAGAATCCCCAATGACCACAGAGTCCAGTAAGATGCAAAGCCACATCGGGCTAGGTTTATTGCGACCTCGGACACAATTGCAGTTCCCTGTAGGTTTCTTAGCCTAATTCAGGGCATACTACGAGAAAGTGCCTCTTGGCAAGGACCCGGCTTAGTGGCGGGACTTTCCCTAGGATGCATTCTTATACACCGATACAAACAAGTTACACATCACACCTGACGTATTGAGGTACAACCTCTCTCGTAGCAAGTTACAACCCTTCAGGCACCGCCTTCTACCTTGTACATGTTGGTTCGAACAAAACAACTCTATCCATCATTTTACCCTTTTGCCCCTGTCATTGGGATGGGTCGGCCTGTCCTTTTATTATCTATGGAATGTTTCAGTATAGTGTGTTCTAGTGCTGTGTTTATGCTAGGTGAATGCAGCATCAGCCCTTTCCGTGCCAGCTTCTGTGAGCAGGGCCTACCTCTGGCTCACAGCTTAACTTTGCTTTATGTTAGCAAAGTCTTGACCATTACTTTAGTTCAGGCCTCAGGCCTCATACTGGGCCTTTATCAGGGCCTGCACTTACTACATTCCCCCGCTTTTTGTCTTTTTATGGGGAGGATGTTTACCCATCGTCCCGGAAAAGCATAATGTATGGACTAAAGATAACCCAGTGGGCTAAACACTGTTATGTGGTTACCTTATTTTACCATCCATACACTCATGCCCCATCTGTCTGTTTAGTCTGCACATTCCCTCGTACGACTATTAGGCAGATTTTATTATCCAATTATTTTAGTCCCTTATGTTGGGCCTGGGAATGTTAGGCCCGGGACCATAGATTCATAGGGGGTAAGTAGCCTTTCTAGTGTTTTATTGAGGGCCTCATGAGACCATACAAATGTAAATGTAAATGTAAAATATAAAGGTAGTATTATGATTGAGCCTTAGAGGCACTCCCAAATAATTAATATATATAAATTATATAGTTATAGCATATATATTTGTAGCGTGTATGGGCATATATGTATAGTATGTATGTGTACATATGACACCACCTTATATCCAAGCATAACCATGTTTTTCCAATTTGCTGGTGTACTCTGGCCCTTTTACTTTGGTGATACAGATAGACACACACCCCTATTAGGGCAATTTCAGTGACTATCTCTCTCATTATTAGTAGTAGGCTGAATGTTTTAAAATACTGGGATAGGGATTATGATAGTGTGTCCCACAGTGTATATGAGAAGTAAAACAGAAATTTGGAGTAGTGACACTACCACTGAGGCCTTTATATATAAATATATTGTAATTAGTTACTACACAGTACTGTCCATTCATATTATAGGTTATCCTTAAACTGGTTGTCACCCTCTGGTCAGCTTTACTGGGCAGGAAACAGAAGTGGGTATCTTCTCTGTTCCATTGGTTGATGTAGATCCAGTTGTTTCTTATGGATGCTGTCTTCCAGATAACCTACTGAATGGACAGTAACCAATTTATCAAATATTGCTGTGTCTGGATTTAATATTGGTACCCAGACACTGAACAAGATTGTTTTGAATAACATGTGCCTTAGTTAGGATGCAGTGTTACTGACCCAAATTATGACTGGTACTAACAGGCAATTTGTTTACCCAATTTGTAGTTACTATGTAACTTAGTTTCTTTACCAATTTGTTCTTTTCTTGTCTTCATGTTGTTTGCTGCCATTCGTTTGTTGATTTGTACCTGTGTGTTGGTTAAACAGTTTAGCAAGGTTATACACATTGTACATGTTGTACAGCAATCATACAATACAGCAACAATACAGTAGTACAATAATAATACAGTAGTACAGCAATAATACAGCAGTACAGTGATAATACAGTAATACAGCCATCATACAGTTGTTTTTACACAATAACCAACTTGAAATTAAATGACAGTTTTTCTGGTCCAGCTAGTGGTTTTTAGCTGATTGTTAAATTAATTGTCCATATATTGTAAATAGAGGTGTAATTGACCAGTCTCTTATTTATAAAACACTTCATTTTTCTTTTCTTGATGCTTGGGGGTTTCTTCACTGTATACAGATATGAACTGGTGTTTTCAGGGTGTGATATTTTCTGGTGTTTTTGGTCTGTGGGATGCAACTTAAACAACTTTTGTTAGTTAACATAGTAAAGTTTTTTTTTTTGTTTGCTTTTTAGTAACCCAAACTTAATACACAGTTATAGGGACCGAGTCTTTTATAACACAAGCTATACTTTTGCAATTGTTGTATAGACATTCATTTTCATTTGGGGTGCATTACTAATATTTCATATTAAATATAACGCTTAACAGCTAAAATAAATGCTCACAATCTTCCATGAGAAGGTGTATTACTTTCCTTTGCTGAACACTTTGTTTCAGCAAAAGAGTTAGTAACATAATTTTAACTAGCTTTTTAGAGTTAATTTGCTTGTGATACCAACTTTATTCTTGTTAACTGTTTAGGAGCACAAACCTTAACAACCATTGCTTCCCATTAACATAACATAACATAACATAAAAGAAAAGCATATAAAACTAAACCAACTATAAAATTAAACCAAAATAAATTTTAAATACAGATACATGCAAATACTTTGAGAGTATTTGAGGGTATACTTTCATGATGCTCTGTTATGTTTGGGAGCCAAAGGTGGAAACCTGTTGAAAATGTTAAAACCTGTTAAAATTGTTTGGTTAGCTTTATGCATAAATTGTTGTTTTAAAACATTTTGGTTATGACATTCTTATAACTATATTTAAAAGTGCAAACAAGTTTATAAAAAGCCCAAACAAGAAATTGACATTTGTTAATATTATCTTTACCTTAATGTTGAGGTTTTCCCTTACATTTTTTCTTTGAATAACAATTTAAAAAAAAAACTTAAAAAACAAAACTGTGATTGATAAAGATAATTATTTTTGTTTGCAATTGCATTATTTGTTGAGGCAGAAATATATGTACATATATTTGTAACTGAAACCTTTTTGAACTTTGCACAAAAAATTGGTGTTAATAATATGATTATACCCCAACCATGATCTTAAAATATTGTGGTACCACATTTTATATATATTTTTAAAAGGGTATAAAATTGACTTTTGTTGCAACAAAATAAAAATAATTTTTTAAAAAATAGTCACGTGACACACACAACATAGACACAAGACACAACATGACATACAGGACCAACTTACAATTAAAAACAAATGGCGCCAAAATTCTATTCATAACTATACAAAATAACACAACCAAAAATAAAAAATAAAAAGTTATTACCTTATTTAAAACTTGTAGCATAAATTTGATAAAAATATATTAATATTTGCCAAATGTATTGTATTAATTTGGTAACCAGGAATTTTGCATTACTTTATTTTTAACATTATTTTAAAACTCTGCTATATGGAAATAAAAAAAAAATCCCACGTTTCAAATATTAATTAGTGCTTAGGATTAGAAGCAGAGAGTGCATTTTTGTTGCTTGGCAACCATATCTTTAAGAAAGTTAGGAATAATTTCAGCTGTTGCATTCCTGAAGGGTTAAAATAATTAATTTACTGGATTTAAAGTTTTTACCTTGTTTTGTTTTTGTTTCTTGTTTTGTTCTGTTTTCAATTGCTTTATTTTTTGGAGGTTTCTGTAAAAACTATAACTTTTAACGTTTAAAACAAAAAGAGAGAGGGGAAGGGAGTTTGTGAAGAGCAACCTAGGAAGGTAGCGAGACCTGAGCCAAGAAAGATTAACTCTATCAAGGTATTTGAAAGTACAGGCAGCAGCAAATTTAGCAAACTGAGACAAATTTAGCAAACTGTCCTAACATATAAAGGACAAAACTTAATTGGTATGTACAAATATTTAAGAAACAAGGTTATATTTTTAGATATGAGCGAGTGTGGTTCCATGGGTCAAAGCAATTGGGAACCTGCACAGTTTTTTATCCTGGCTGTGAGAGGAGATTGGGGTAGTTACCTGCTCTTGTAAAACCTGAATTTGTTCCCCAGTGTTTGTTGCTTTTGTGTGCATGCCAAATGGATAGTGGAGTGCCCTTTTTGCTGCAGTTAACTGGTTTTGGGCAGCTCCATGTGTTAATGCATCAATTCTAGGTGTTAACCCGCTTAATTTCAGTTTTTACTTTGAAATTCTTTTTATTTACTCCCCTGCAATCGCTCCTGTCTCCTAATGTGCTCTGTGAACTGTTCCATTTTTTCCTTCATTTGATTTACCAATTCAGTGAGAGTATTGTTTCCTACTCTTTCCTTCTGTACACTTACTTGTCCCATTCTGACAGGCACCCTAGGTTCCGGTTTAAGTTTAACTGGAACCTGGCTTTTATCATAAGGTGATGGTTGCAATACAGTGGACCCTGTTTCATGTTTTAATTTTACTAGGGTCACCTTTTTCCATTTCTGTCCCCATTCTTCAGGCAGAGAGTAGCTACCTGAAGCCTGCTGTTTACCACCAATATTTATATTTATAACAGGGACGGCACAGGTATTTTTGTAGGTTCCTTACAGCTGTTTCCAGTGTTTCACTCTGTTCCTGTACTGGTTGTCTCTGGGCTGCTTGCCACCCTGCAAGGGTGGGAGCATTCCAGGGCTGTGTAGCTTCTTTGGATTCTTTTAACTCTTTCTTTGTTACTGTTACTTGTTTGGCCAGCATGCCAGCATGCTGTTTCACTGCTTTTTACTTTTATTACTATTTCTCAGAGTCTCGGTCTGTACCGTTGCTCTACATATGCCAGTCCATGTTTCCCCACTCTCTTTTTAAATTCATAAGGACCCCTTTACTGGCAATCCAGCGGGTCCAGGAGTTATCAAACTCCGTGGGGATTAAAAGGAGGGGA
This sequence comes from Mauremys reevesii, assembly GCF_016161935.1. NCBI lineage: Eukaryota > Metazoa > Chordata > Testudines > Geoemydidae > Mauremys > Mauremys reevesii. The sequence goes on from NC_052631.1 coordinate 100,609,536, forward strand.
TAACTAGCTCGAGGTTTACTGCCATGTTGGATTGCGATTCTTACCACGGCAGGCTTGCTTACTCACCAGATCAGCGGTCGGGGTCACCAGTGTTGTCAGTGTGGTGCTCTGCTGTCTCCTTGTTGATATCACTCGGCTGCGTGTGAGTCCCTCTGTGTGCTGCCCCAGCTCTGCAGAAGCTGACACAGCAGACCAATCCCCAATGACCACAGAGTCCAGTAAGATGCAAAGCCACATCGGGCTAGGACACAATTGCAGTTCCCTGTAGGTTTCTTAGCCTAATTCAGGGCATACTACGAGAAAGTGCCTCTTGGCAAGGACCCGGCTTAGTGGCGGGACTTTCCGACAAAGACACCGCCCCAAGGATGCATTCTTATACACCGATACAAACAAGTTACACATCACACCTGACGTATTGAGGTACAACCTCTCTCTACCTTGTACATGTTGGTTCGAACAAAACAACTCTATCCATCATTTTACCCTTTTGCCCCTGTCATTGGGATGGGTCGGCCTGTCCTTTTATTATCTATGGAATGTTTCAGTATAGTGTGTTCTAGTGCTGTGTTTATGCTAGGTGAATGCAGCATCAGCCCTTTCCGTGCCAGCTTCTGTGAGCAGGGCCTACCTCTGGCTCACAGCTTAACTTTGCTTTATGTTAGCAAAGTCTTGACCATTACTTTAGTTCAGGCCTCAGGCCTCATACTGGGCCTTTATCAGGGCCTGCACTTACTACAGTCATGTGACAAGCATCCACTCTCTAGTCTTTCAACTCTTGCTCCTAAACACACCTTTCACAAAGCCTATCACTGAAACCACCACCCTAAGCAGCTCCATTCTTCATCCGTTCGACCCACACAAGCTGCTGCACTGGTGTGTAACGAATGCACCTGCAGGTCATGCAGAGCACCATGACTCTCTGTTGTATGTTGTCTTGGACAGTAAGCTTCATAGGAGTGTGTGTGTGAGGGAGTTCGTGGCCGTCCCTCCCCGTCAGTCTCGGAGGGAGACCACACCCCTTCACTACAGTGTGGTATATGAACCTATATAGAGCAGATTAGCTTCATTTTCAAGGTGACATCAAGAGCAAAAAATAAAGTAAGTAGCTATAATTACCTACCTGTTTGTACAGCTTGGTCACTGAGCTATGTGACAGTCTGATGTAGAGCTGCTGCACTCTGGATAAATAATGAAAGAGTGGTTGGAGCAGGAGGACGGGATCCAGCTAACCACGGGGCTACAGAGTCATTCTCTCTGGCCCAGTGACCACTCCACTGTGGGCAAATGGTTAAACAGTCATTGAGCCAGAGAAAGAGAGTGAAGTACAGTCTGAAGAAATGTGTGGGCAGAACACTGCTCGGTATGTCACACATTCTAATGCTAAGGCACAATAGGATGGGTTAATTCTGAATGTGCAGATTTTCCTGGGTTTAAATCAGATCCTGATAGTTACTCCTATACCATGCATCCACCTACTGGTTTAATTTTAGCCATGTACAGCTAAATGTTCACTCAATGCTGTATTATTAACTAATTTAAATGTCACAGTCCTAGATGAAGCACTCAACACTGGAATTAAATTAAGGGTTTCTGCTTCCGTCATGGTCTAGGAAAGCACAGTTTGCATGTTCTACAGTAGCAGCAAAGCCAGAATTACAGCCTGGGTATTCAGTCTGCGTGCACATCTGACACTAGAGACAGCAACAGGCCAAACTTGTAAAGGCTGAAGCCAAGAAACAATGGAAATGCTGTGAGTGATTTTAGACCTAGCTTTGGAGGTAAGAGAAGGAATAGTTCCCAATGTTGCACTGGGATCTGCCGGTGTGGGCTCCCATTCCTGTGCAGAGTACCACTGGGCCTCTGTCTGGGCGTAGGGGTTCATGCTAGTGTGAGACACTGCTTACCCTGCGGTACACATCCCTCTTGGTACGTGATGCCCAGAGGAGCTGACACTGCTACAGCTCCCAGCTGGAAGACTCCCCATGGGAGTCCTTTACAAATCGGGCCCTGGGTGTTTTAGTAGCTCACATTCTGGGTCAGGGAGCTGCCGGGTTCACGCCCCAGGTGTGACTGGGACGATTGTCACAACTCTGGCAGATTGTACGGCAGGATCAGGGTTTCAGTAGACATTAATTTAGCACAGACCAGGGATCCAAGCCAACCCCCTGGACTGCAACGATCCAAAGTCCTTTTCACGCAGGGAGAGGAGAAGCACTATGCTGGTTGTGCGGGAGGGAAAGCTAGAGCTGCGGGTAAATACACCCGTGCCCTGCAGCGCTGGCGCTGCCCTGGTGGAAAAACACCAGTGGGAGAAGAGAAGGAAAGGGCGAGTGTCTGTCCTGCCACTAGAAAGAGGCTCCCTGCTGTTGTCATCAGGGTCATCTACCCACTTGGGGGAAACACCTTCTTCAGAGGGAATGTGTCATCCTCTGGGGATGAGCGCATGGCTGGTTTGTGCGATCTCACAATAGCTATTGGGAGGCAGCATGGCCCAGTGGATAGCGCGGTATCCTGGCCATAGGAGTCTAAGTTCTCCCCTTGACTCCGCCCCTGACCTGTGTGAACTTGGACACAGTCTGTCTTGTCTGCTTAGCCTGGGAGCTCTTCAAGGCAGAGACTGTGTTTGTCCAGGGCAAGGAGGCTCCAGCCGTGTTTGGCATTATGCAGTGATACAAATAATAGGAAAGTGGAACTGGATAGAAGAAGAAGCCACTCTGTGTGCATGACGGGAGGTGAGAAGATACACAGCGCACACATTAGCTACATCATTTTAGGGTGATGAGCACACGATTAACGTGTTTAACTGCGATACAATGTAGCTGTGAGCCTGTAGCATTGTTCCCAGCCCTTTCAGTGAGTTTTTAACTGGGTGATGGTATGGCTGGCTGTGAGGATAGGTCATGGAGGCCCCACCTCACCAGCTACCTTCCTGGACCTGCTTCAAACACACAGAGTTTTGTTTTTGTTTTTTAACCTTCAGCCCACAAGGATTTTAAGTGCATCTACTTTTCTGCTTCAGCACCAGTAACCGTGAAGTCCTCCTATCTATGAACAGGATTACCGAGCCTTACCCCGTCACTAGCAGAGAACGTTCTAATCCTCAGAGTCAGCTGGCTGTGTTTAGCACTAGCATATATTATCAGAAACGCACCAGCCGACTGCTCCTCCTTCCACCTGCTGTCGGAAGGGAAATGTTTAGCTGTATTACCAGGGGAGGTCTGCCTAGGGATGTGGCCTGCTAACAGCTCTTTTCTACAGTTTGATACAGTGTAAGAGCCAACCCGGACGTTTTGCAGTTCTCAAATTGCCTTTGCTTTTTTTTCTTATCCTCCTAGCCACATTTAGGACATAATGAAATTCCCCTTCCTTTCTTCAGCTAATACTTAAAAAGGACAAGAAACAACAATAGGAACTTTTCCAAGCGGATATCATGTGCACGCACACACACAAGCTTGCTACAGAAATGCTTGACTAGATCTTCACTCCTGAATATCTCATCCCCCCACCCACCTCAGGACCCCTTTGGCAGATGCTGTAGATTCTCTAGTCTCTTCACTTGTTCTGCAGATTATTCCTTTTAACTAAAGCTAGTCAGAGAATGTTAAGTATTGGCTATGGAAAAAAATTCAAAAGAAACTCCCCCCCCCAAAAAAAAATTTACACAGACATTTTCAGTTTTTTCAATTAAAAATATTTTATGGTTTTCAAAAAAGTTTTAGGCTTTTTCAATGAAAAACCAGAAGATTTAGGAAGTAAAAGTTTTCTGAAAAACTTTTCCTTTGAAAAACGACCACTTTTGTTGCCAAGATTTTGACCAGCTCTCCTTTAAACAGTGTTTGTTTTCTCTGCACTCTTCTAGGCCAGGTCTGCCTGGAAGTTGCAATAGTGTTGCTAATAACAATGACGGGGGTCATTGCGCCACCTCACCAACGAGGCGAGTACATTTTGAGAAACTACATTATAGTCTATACAATGATTGCCATGAAATTCCATACAGCTGTTGCTTGCAAGTCACTAATGTTACTTTGCTATTTACAGAAATACTGTGGTAATTGGACAAAAAGCAGAGTTTAAAGGATTTTAATGACAACTTTGGAAAGACACCTTGTGCTATACGGTAACACGCGAATAAGAGTGGGATGGATTCCCTAGGCACATAGAATCATAGAATCTCAGGTTTGGAAAGGACCTCAGGAGGTCATCTAGTCCAACCCCCTGCTTAAAGCAGGACGAATCCCCAGACAGATTTTTGCCCCAGATCCCTAAATGGTCCCCTCATAACATAGACAGCCACAGCCCTTCTTAAACAAGAGACATTTGTTAGGGACGACAGCAGCATGCTATAGACAAAACATCTCGGCTTCCATCTTTTGTCTGTAACCAGAGCACGCTCCCTTTCCTGGAGCTCCAAACACAGCAGAGATATGTCGCAGGTGACCAGCATAACTGACGGCCTAACTGCAGGTGAGTAGTGTTCCTTCCCTCTGACAAATGGCAGCAGCAGAAGTCCAGGGCTTTGCAGACCTGCTTCTTCTGGGAGGCGAAATCACGGGTGCAGGGTCTGAGCACATGCTTTGTGCAATTTCTTTTATCGACACATACCCACTAGTCCTGGAACAGAGCAGGTCACACAGCTGGCAGGCAATTCCTTCTTCCAGAAATCTCAGCCCAACTCCAATGCCTGGCTCCCAGGGACCCACGCTGCCCCAGAATACACTCTCCTTAGAGAGATTAAAGCAGAGAGCAAACTCCCTGGCTGCTGGCCATAGCTCCCCGCAGAGACACAGCATCAGAAAACTAGCAGCACAGCATTTCTCCAGGGACTGAAAACCTGCTTCCTTGCTAAGAAAAACCTCCAGGGACATGGTGTACAATGTCAGGGCAGAGGCCAGGTCAATCAGACTGGGAGGAAGTGTTGTTATCGTCATGTCAACTGTCATGGTGACTGCACCTGAGGTGGGGTCTGGGCCGTTTTACTGCACCTGTTTGGTGATGTCAGTGGTGAAATTTGCATGGGTGCAGAGGGCCTACAGACAGCCCTTCACGCTGTGTCTGTCTGCCTGCTGGTGCAACAGCAGCATGCCAAAGAGGTGTCTGCAGCTGGTCCCCTGGAGGGTCCTTTCTTGTCTTGGTGGTGATGGGGTATGTGGATGGAGCAGCTTCAGCAGCTATGACTGGACACTCCAGTGGCCTTAGCACCAACCCTCTTGTAAGTGGTATGAACAGCCAGTAGCCAGACTCATTAGAAAAGGAGGGGAGGAGGGTTTGAGCATTGGCCTGCTAAACCCAGGGTTGAATTCAATCCTTGAGGGGGCCATTGAGGGAACTGGGGTAAAAATCTGTCAGGGGATTGGTCCTGCTTTGAGCAGCGGGTTGGACTAGATGAGCTCCTGAGGTCCCTTCCAACCCTGATATTCTATGAGAAGCAGCAAAGCACATGCATTCCCCAGTAGCACACAAACACCACAGCCTCTCCACTTAACTCCACTCAATACATGTTAAGGCAGCGTCCATGTTGTTTCCTGACTGATAGTCAGCTGTTAAGAAGCTGTAACATACACTGGGCAATGGCTATATGCTGCCTTTTGAAATTCTCCTTGATGCCAGCATTTGATGTCCAATTTCAACCGACTTTTACACAGGCCAGAGAAAACGCATACGTGTGGTTAGCAAAACTGATCAGTAAATAGCACCAGCCAATACCCACTGGTGACTCTTGGCCAGTACAACTAAATTCACTGCTGAGGAATGTGAAACTCCTGGAATAGTTTAGCATGCAGCCACTTTTGGGAACGGGGGGGGGGGGCAGCCACTCCCACAGAAGACCCCTGGGACCCACTGCTTAAACGGTGGGCTGCTGCCCTCCGCACCTGCCTGGGTTTGCAGATTTTCTGAAGGACCAGCCCCACACAGGGTCCTTTGCAGTAATCAAGCCCAGCGATGCCAGAGGCAGGATCTCAGTACCCAGGATCACAGCTGCAAGGCATAGCTGGTCTCCCACCCAAAGATAGTGACGGCAGTGGTGCCAGAACAGGGGGGACCAGGGGGCTAGGGCCCTCCCAGTTTTTGAAAGTGGGCAGGCCTGGCCCATCCACTTTTCACTGGGGTAGACACCTTGCCCTTCCCCTCCTCTTCCCCCCGAGGTCCCACCCCCTGGCCAGGGCAGCAGGGAGCTAGGGGGCAGGGACACAGGCAGGGGCCTGCTTTTGGCCCTACCCTGGGTGGGATCCCTGGCCCCACTCCGGCTTCTGGTTTGGCTGGGGACAGGGCCTCAGGGGGAAAAGGTGGGGCAGGGGTGGGCCCTCAGGGGGGCCCATAGCCCTCCCCTCTTTTGTGAAGGCTCCAATGCCCTTGAAGGCCTGTCCTGGGCAGTGCTGCATGATCATCTAACAGCAGGTCAGGATCCAACAGCACCCCAGGGTATGACAGATGCACACCCGCAGCAAAAAGGGCATTAAGAATTCTTGCCAGAGCCCCCAGTTGCTGCCCCGACCTGCCGCCGAAAGAGCTAGGCTGCATGGGCTGTATCTGAGTTCCCCAACTGCAGCTAGTTTGACAAGTGAAGCAGCCAGTCGATTGGGTTACACCAGAATCCATGCACGGGGATTCCAACCCAAAAGGGTGACGTGCTCAGACCTGTGTCTCCAGCGAACCGGCTCTCCTTGTTTAGCCTCTGTCCTCAGAGCCGGCTCCGGGGGTTTTGCCGCCCCAAGCAGCAAAAAAAAAAAAAAAAAAAAAAAAGCCGCGATCGCGATCTGTGGCAATTCAGCGGGAGTGAGGGACCCTCTGCCAAATTGTCGCCGAATACCTGAAAGTGCTGCCCCGCTCCGGAGTTGCTGCTCCAAGCACCTGCTTGATAAGCTGGTGCCTGGAGCTGGCCCTGTCTGTCCTACCGAAATGATATGTAAACTGTGGGCCTTATCCTGCTGCAGTCCCATGAATGGGGGCTGGATCAGGACCTAGAGACCAGAAAAATGCATCCTCCTCTGGGGGGAAAAGTGCCGTTTGTTTACCAGCGAACAGAAACACCAGCAGTGGAGATTGGCAATGGAGGAGAAGACCACACCCTAATGTAAACGATCAGGGCTGCAGTGTGAGTAGGGCCCCAGGACAAACATTCCCCACAGGTGAATAGAGTCACAGAATTATTACTGACCACAGGTCGGCAGGCCCTCAGGCTCACACCGCAGCTGAAAGTTGGGACAAAGGGCAGCAGAGTGTCATTGCAAACAAGAGTTTAACTTAGCCTGCCTCCAAGGACCACAGAGCCTCCCTCCTTCCCAGGAGAGTGCCCCTCCGCAACCCCACAAGAACCTGCAAATTAGCTGGTTCCCAGGTGCCACGCCTGAGGGCTCTGGCTACTTTCCAAAGGGCGAAGTGCTACAAAGACAGAAAAGAGGAACACAGCTGCAAGGAAGGAAGTGGGTCAGTTTCTGAGAGGGAAGCTGCTCCAGTTTGCATGTGGATATAAGGGATCAATGGAAAACTATTGAGAGTTTGCTTTTCAATACAACACCAGAGGGTGGTGCTCTGGCCTCATGCTTATAATCACACACAGGTTTAAAAAAGGAAACGTAGTGACAGCAAGAAAAACTACAAAGAGCACCAACCAGGGTTTTCTTGGGTTATGTTAGCAATGTTGGACAGCAAAGCAAACTCTAACTGAAGTACTGTTTTTTCCAACACCATGCAGACCTTATGATCTATAACAGTGCAAGACAGTGACCTGAAGGAGATTTCCTAGAGCAGCACTGTATTTAAAAGCCTACATTTAAACTGTGAATCCTAGGACACAAGAGAAAAATAATCTGAAAACCAAAACTGAGGCTTAAAAAAGACATCATTCACGGAAAAAGCAAAGTAGATGCACATTAATGGGTTTTTTCTTAGAAGACATCCCTGAGAACTAACCCTAGACATGGTGGTGGTCTGATTGCTATGGAAAGTTGCTAATGAATTTTCAGAAATAGCAATGGAATATTGTTTGCAAAGGTACGGTGTCGTCTCCTGCACAAACAGCAAACTAATGACTGCTGTGATTGCTGCTTTTAGAGATGAGATTGGAGGAGCAGAATGACTAACAGCACATGCACACATCCCCCTTTTAAAGCATTCAGGTTGGCCCCGGCACTGCTTACTCAAGCAAAAGTCCCACTGAAGACCAGAGAAATCTTTTCCAAGGAAGGACAGCAGAACCGGACTCATTGTAAATACCTCATGAAGGCTCTGATACCTTTCAGCACAGGGCTAGCCAATGACACACCTACGACGCGTCACTTAGTGTCTGGTCCTGCAGCCCTTACATGCGCAAGTGATTCTATGAAGTCAATAGTGTGACTTGCATGTGTAAGCACTACTTGTCTGAGTAAGGGATTGAAATACTGGGCCCCTGTTCTTTACCCAAAGCAGATTGGGGTGGCATTGTCACATCATTTTGGTCAGATATGAGGAACCATTGTGAAAGGAAAAACAATATGTAGCTTCTTCCATGAACTGCAGACTAAAAGAAGTGATTTGAAGTCCAGGAAAGTTGTCTCGACTTTCGCTACTGACATGAGTAGAATGTGTCCTGTGCTTTGTGCCTGAAAACCTGTTCGCATGCTCATCATTGCCTTGTGATATCCAACAGGAACCCATGTATCCTTGATCACCTCTTAATAAATGGGACCCCGGGGGAGTTTCTCCTGCTCAGTTTCTGTGATTAGGCTCTTGGGACCAATTGCAATAACAGAGCCAATAGTTTAGCAATAAAATGAGCCCAGGTTTGCCCCTGACAACCTGAAGTTTTGAGTTATGGTTTATTTATTTTTTTAAATTTCAAGTTTAAAAAAACCCTCAGACTAGATTTCACCAAAATTTCAGAAAGCATGGAAGCTAAATTGTCCCTGTTCCCGTACAGAATCTATTTTAAACAGGGTAATTCCTAAAAGTTTAACTTTTATCCTGAATCTCCTGGTGTGACGCATGGCTAGAAAGGGTTAAACAGCCTGCAAAATAAGTAATCCACAGAAGACATGTGGGAGATAATGTCTGTGTTTTTGTGTATTTACGGTAGGTATGTGTAGGGTCCACAATGTAATCAACAGTCCCTGTGTCTGCTGTATTCCGATATCATTTACATGAATTGTAAACATGGAATATCTCGGTATTCATCTCTCTTTGAAATGCACTGTGAATGGTGGAGGAGAAAGCAAATGGCCACCTCCTTCAAAGTTATCTTAATTGCCTTCTGTTCCCAGAGGAAATCCCAACTTGTCAAAGAGGACATGAAATTGTATAAAAGATCCTTGGGTCCTGATTCTGTCACCTCAGATCTACTTAGAGTCTTAGACTTCATCAGGGGATGTTTGAGTCGCCAGACTGAGGCCCCAGTTATGCTGGTACGCCCTGAATATGAGATTTGGACATTGGACTATGACTTATGAACTGAATTCTAAAGAAACTCTTTGCAACTATGAAGCTCACCATCTCTGCTGTGAATCTGCACCTCAATGAATTGAACTCATGTCTGCATGTATATTGATCTTTTAACCATACTCTCTCTTTTGTTTTTTAATAAATTTTAGTGTAATTAATAAGAATTGGCCATAGCGTGTATTTGGGTAAGATCTGAAACATTTGTTAACCTGGGAGGTGATGTGTCCGATCCTTTGGGATTGGTAGAACCTTTTCTTTTATATGATGAAATAAAATTTACAAAAATGTTCATCATATTTGATGTGGGTTCCTGGATGGAGGCCTGGGGCTGGATGTTGTTTGGACTTCTGAGTAACCAGCAAAGTAAGAAAGAAGCTGTCTTATGCTGGTTTGGTGAATCTAAGTATTGGAATATCCACCACTTTTACGGGGATTGTCTGCCCCATTCTTTGCAGTTCACCTTAATTGAGTGACCTCAGCTGGCTCCCCATTAGGACCCTGGTCACAGTGGCGTAGTCGTGCTTAGATACCCATTACCGCAGGTTTATTAGGTTTTTGGATCCGAACCACACGCTTGTCAAAATTTAATTTTGATATTGGAGAGTTTAAGGGTTAAAAATCAGTTACAGTGAGTGGCCTACGATCAAGATCCTGACAGAAAAAGCCTGGAAGAAATGTGCTCACAGAGCGGGTTGTATTTTAAGCAAAAGGCCCCAGAGCAGGAACTAAAAAATCAGTTGATTGCCAGTGATAAGGAAGCAGACCCAGCGAAAATGCTTGCAGTGAGAAACCAGCAGTTAGAACATGAACAAAAGCAAAAAAATAGCCATTATGGAAGGAGAAGCTGCTGAAAGAGAATGCCTGGGCTTTGAACATGAACAGAAAATGGCATAGATTCAATTGCAGGAACTAGAAGCTAAGGCAAAGTGGACAGACTTAAGCTCCAACTCCAGAGAATAAAGGAACAGGAACTGTATCATCCTGAAGAGCCAGCTCCTCTCAGCAACAAGATGGGGATAGTATCAGAGGGGGAGCCGTGTTAGTCTGGATCTGTAAAAGCAGCAAAGAATCCTGTGGCACCTTATAGACTAACAGACGTTTTGCAGCATGAGCTTTTGTGGGTGAATACCCACTTCATCAGATTGCATCCGACGAAGTGGGTATTCACCCACGAAAGCTCATGCTGCAAAACGTCTGTTAGTCTATAAGATGGGGATAGAATCTATCCAGTTTGCGACAATGTTGGTATGTTGAGCAGTTGTCTGTGTGTAACCAAATTTACCCCAACACTGCCACTTTTTATGTAAATGATTTTACTGTGAGCTCAGGTGAAGATAACCCCATAACTTGTGCAGAGATTGTAGCAGTCAAGGGGAAAAGCTGTTTAGGGCAAATTACAACTTCTAACATCATTCTTGTTAAAGCAGATCTTGTCAAAGAGGTAGATTATTTCCAAAATCAGAGTGTGAATATTGTGATCCTCTGTGAGTTTACTGTACGTGTGCCTTTAGCCAGAATCCATGGAATGGTGTTAAACATAAAGTTAAAACTGGTGTAAGAAAGTTATTGCCTACGGCTCTTTTGGTTGGGGATAATATTAAAGCTTTGTTCAGTCAAGCTGATGACATAAATCAGCCACAGGAAAGCAATAATACTGAACCTGTGTCTACTAGGGGCAAGGATTTGCCTATGGAGGGTTTCTCCAAATGTTTGTATGAGGAAGATAGTTGTTTTTCTGTGCAAAGAAGCGTCATTAATTTCTAAGTGTCTGTCTGGTATCTCAGAAGTGAATCTGGCATTAGATGAGGCTCAGGGAAATGTTTCTCTAGAGCAAATTAAAATTGGGTTAAAGCCCTGACTGAGGAAGGAAGGGGGACATTCTTAGTGAGTGATACCAAGTGTTGGCTAGTAAAGCTTGGGAAAGTAAGCCTGACCCAGGGAAAAGTGATGTGCTTAAAGTGCACTAACTGAGTGACCACAGCTGGCCCCCACTAGGACCCTGGTCACACCTGGAGTAGAGGAAATATTGTCCATTGCAACCTCCTCAAAGAGGTTTCACCAGTGGGCTAAAGGATAGAGGAAAGAGCTCATTCAGGGGACATGCACTGGGGTGTAACTCTCCTTAGAGATTTCCCAAGGCATGGCACACATTACATTACCCATTTTCTCAAGCAGAAGAAAAAGGTAACTCTGCCAAGATGGAAGGGCGCAGATTCTCCTGCAGTAACAGGCTGGCAAAGTGCATTACTGCAGGTTATAAAAGTGGTATTTACTGTAAAGAAAATAGACCGAATATGTTCCTCAGAAAATGGGCTAAAGCATCTCCCCAGGCTGTGTCCTGCTGTGACTGGATTGCCTCGGGATGGAGGCTGGGATTTGTCCTCTCCTCCACTTCCTTCAATAACCCATGAGGAGTGTGGCTTAGCCACGCTTTTGTCAGTGTTTTCCCCAAAGGGGCTGGCAGTTCTATAGTTGGCATGGCAGGCCTCACCGCGGTAGCGTGTAAGTAAAACATTTTTATGAAAGCTAATGTTTAAAATCAAATTTACACAAGTTAAGAGGGAAGGTCCTGTACATCTGGGGTCAGGCTTGAGTTGTGGGGGATTACAAGTGCCAGTTACAAGGTTCATGAGATACATACATATCACATAACCAGCATAGGCCCAGATTGGGGTGCGGGAGTTTTTAAAGCGTCAGTGGATAAGTGGGCTCAGGTATGCCACCCAAGGAATGTATTAAGCGTCCAAGTCAGTATTGGTGTAGTGAATAAGTACATGGGTAGGGTGCATCCCTTGGTTCGTCAGGCAAGGAAGTGGGTTATTTCCCTGGTCGGCGTTCTCGGTTACTCAACCTGGTACTGGTGGTGTCCCGTGATGTGTTCCGAGTAGATGTCTCTGGACCACCATGAGCTGTCTCATGAGCTGGGCATAGCGCCGACCGACTCTGCATGCTCTCAGCACTGGCTTGTTGTGGGGGTCCCACGCGCCCAGGGCTCCCACGATCAGGGCGTGAATCTGGACCTTGTAGCCATGGGCTCTCAGGGTGTCGGCCAGCGGGGTGTATTTCAACACCTTCCAAGCTCAGAAGGTACACTTAGGGGTTGCCCACATCCTAAGCCCTAATTTGTTTTTACAGTAAGAGAACGAAGGTCTAATTCTACCAAGCCCACAAATACGGCCTTGCCTGTTTCTGAAGCCAGTGCCGGAATACCCAGCTCTCTAGGCCAGTGATACTCAGACTGCGGCTCGCAAGCAGCTCTTTGCAGCACATGCTATTAAAACACTGGGTGATTTCATTCTTAACCCATCTAGGTTATTAACCAATCTGGATGCGTTTACTATATCGTTGTTGATAAAATAATTATACTTGATCAGTTGTTTTGCTGTGAGAATAATATATATGTATACAGACTAAATATTTCCCCTGTCATGCTGTTTCAATATGACTAGGAAGTACGATATCAAATGAAACTATGAATTCACACTGCTGAGGCTCTTTTGGATAATGTCGATTGCTAATTTGGCTCCTGAGCCACTGAGGGTCTGAGTATCGCTGCTCATCTGGCTTCGATCTCAAAGCAATAGGTCCAAGGAGAGAAGAAAACACATTCCCTGATAGCACATTGCATTTAAAAAGCCCAGTGTGTGGCTGCTAGTATGAACTTACATCCTGGAGCAATGATGTCAGTCTCTTCACACAGAAAAGTTCAACAGCTTCACAAAAATCAGCACTGCCCCCTCACTGGTACATTTTGTTTCAGGAGGCTGGTTTATGAGGGCTCAGGCCTAAGGCCAAGTACCTGCTATTTTCAGCACTGTTCAGAAACAAAACTGAGTTCCCCGAACCAGTTCAGAGTAAAGACAAACAGTGGCATTCTGGGGAGGGGAGCATAAAGTCGCGAACAACACCTCCGATGAAACTTTATTTAACCAGACAGAACCTTTATGCTTAGACGCAACTGCTAAATCCACCAAAGACCAAATGTCAGCCCTTGCCCTTTAAAGCACAAGACAAATGACCATACTAAAGGCCACATTACAATAAGTAAAGTTGAAATTGTCATATGTGCTCAGAGTAATTGGAGGAGATGAGTGCTGGTTAGCCCCAGCTTTGGGCTGATCACCATGCTGTTGTGAGGGCCAGATGTTTGGAGTCACAATTAAATACCTACCACAAGACACTGTGACCAGTTTCCTAAAAAAACCCAAAGAGACAATTTCCTTTTCTTCTCTAGGGCATCAGGACATCAACGATTCAGCTCCTTCTAGTCAGAACCAAGCTGCACTAATTAATTTTCATGAATAGCTTTCTCGAAGGCAGAGTGCAGTGTATACCTTTGTGCTGTTATGTTGGGCTGGCCAGCCATGACTAAACCCCTAAGATGTGAGCACCCACTGTTCAAAAAACCCAGAAGAAGCAGAGTGGGCTCCAACATGCTTAATGTGTGAATTCTGGATTGAAATTAGACAGGTATGAATGAGCTTCTTCATATACAAGATGTGCCAAGAGACTGGTCCGAATCTCCCACCTGTTTACCTTGTGAAAGCATATGAATGGCTTGGCCGACCTGTCCAATCTTACTGCTGCCTGATGCATTTCTATGGATGACGGGGATTATTATGAACCGAATCGCACTGCCACACGCACAGCTGATCTGACAGGACCACCATTGCAATGGGAATGGCAACTGCTCAAGGTATTGCTTATATGCTTAGCAGTCCAAAAGGCAGCCTGGCTGAGGGCTTGAATCGCTTGGCTATAGGTTGTAAGGGGGCGGGGGTTGCATTCAGGCCTAGCTCCAGGAGAGGATTCGTGGCTGTGCAGCCTGAGCAGAGGCAGGTGCTGAAGTGCCTTTGAGGGGTGGAGTTAGGCCCGTCTTCTCTCCTAGGCCTTTCCCATTAGCTAGGTTCAGCAGCTCCCCATGCAGCGTGCTGGCTTTGGTGAATCCCATTCTGCGGTGCCTACCTCTCCCTAGGCACGGTGTAAGGAGCCGGGGCACCTCGCATGAGGCTGGGGATTCCACTAGGGGGCAGCATCCCTAACCATTAGGCCTTGTGATGCTCAGCCTGTCCCCATTGCGAATCTAGCCCCAAATCTGCAGCAGCAGAGGGGCAGTGTCCCCCTGGCATGCTGCTCCTGCCGCCCAGCCCTGCTGTGTGAGAGCCCCAACCCTGGGGCTGGGGTAGCGTTCTGAGAGTGGGGCAGGAATGACCGCTGAACTGGGCATGAGTGTCCCACCTGCACCAAGCTTCGTAGCCAGAGAGCTGTGCTGCCAAGGGAGATGGAGCGCCGAGCCCAGGACTCCAGATCGACAGGACCCAGAGGCAGGGTTCTGCACAGACTTCTCCACGGGTCCTTCATCCTTTGCACTGGCCCAACCTCCTTCCCCCTCAGGCAGGGCAGCTGTGCCTTTGATCCACAGCACTCGGGGTACATACTTTTAGGGTGACCAGATGTCCCGATTTTATAGGGGCAGTCCTGATTTTTGGGTCTTTTTCTTATATAGGCTCCTATTGCCCCCCACCCCCGTCCCGATTTTTCACACTTGCTGTCTGGTCACCCTACATGTTTTAGCTCCTCATGGATTTATATGCAGGAATGTAAAACAAGCACGTTGTTTTTTTAAACTCATGCTTGGAGCATGGGGAATCCCCTAAGCAATGCACTCCCAAGCTCCCCCATGCCAGAGAAGCCCCATCCGACTCTGCTCGGTGACAGGTACTAGCAGTAGTTCCAGCCCTTGTTGCAACTGAGCAAGCTTTAGTTTGCACTTTTGACCTTGGTGATGAGCTATGAGACACACAAGAGGCCTAGTTTTCAAAAGGGAAATGCTGCATCCTACTGTCCCAGCCTCGCCAAGCTCCCCTGGCTGGACGCTCACCAGGCTGCGGGTTTGGGTTCACACGCTGGACCTACGTACCCTTAAGCATCCCTTGGTCCCAGCCAGCATTTGTGCCGCCTCAAGCGGCAGGGAAAAAAAATAAATCCGCGATCGGCAGCAGCTCTACCGCTGCCGCTTCATTCTTCAGTGGCGGGTCCTTCCCTCCAAGAGGGACTGAGGGACTTGTCGCCGAATTGCCGCTGAAGAGCTGGATGTGCTGCCCCTTTCTGTTGGCTGCCCCAAGCACCTGCTTGCTGTGCTGGTGCCTGGAGCCAGCCCTGGTCCCAGCAGAGTCCTTTCCCTTGGCCTCTCTGGCACACATGCTGATCCCTGCCCCAAAGTGGAAGCTCACAGTCCGGACAGTCCAGCTGCCCGAGGCCCCCAGGGCTGACCCCTCACATCCCCAGTTGTTGAAGCAGACCCTTTTCCAGAGCTCCAGCCTTGGCAATGCACCTCTTCAGGGACAAAGGAAGCAGCTAGCATACAGGCTTTGGAAGGGTTCCCAAAACCCAACTGCTCTTCCCTCTAGATAGCACAAGGGTGACACAGATCTAGACAACACAGCAAAACCCCCTGGACGCCTTTCCCTGCCTCATTTCCCTCACCACTCTGGAGCATGCCTTGGGTCAGAGCCGTCTGAGGAGTCCAGAGCCCACCCCCCAGCCTAGGCCTTCTCCTCAATCCTTGGAGTCTCTCTGCTCTGCAACCAGTTTCCTTCTTGCTCAGCCGGTCCCACCCTTAGAGGTCCCCTATGCAATGGAAGCACACCCTGCTGTTCCAAGCTTCCTTCATCTCTCTGAGGTTCCCCTGAGTTCCCCCTTTTTCAGGCCTTCAGTCCCACCCCGAGCCATTGCCTCCTCCCAGAGATCAGACCTGGAAGAACAAGTTTGCCCAAACAGCAGCCCACTCTTTGCCCCAGGGAGCTTCCGAGTGACTAGGGAACCATCAAAGTTTAACACCCCCCCTTGTTCGCCTTGTCGAGGTTCCCGTGTGGGCTGGTGGGCTCCCTTGCCAGCCCCAGAAAACTCAGCCTCATGCCCATCGCTTTCAGGCTCTTCCCTCAGGGCACAGGTTATGAATTCAACTAAAAAGTCCTCAAAGAAACCCAAACCAAAGCCATTCCCCTACCCAGCACCACCTGCTGGGGCCTTTCACTCTATGCCTCCTGGTCTGCTCTAGGGCCCATCACGGCAGCCAACCTCCCTCCAGCTGAGCTCTCCCCAGCCTTGGTAGGGATTGCTTGCCTCTGATAACTGAGCGGTGCTGGCTGGCCCAGATACCTGGCCCTTAAAGAGACATGCCACAAGCAAGAATTTCTCTGGTTCTCTCCTGTGAGTTTTACCTCACCAGGAAGCCAAGAGACAGCGGACACAGCAGCCAAGCCCCACACCCGTACTGGAATTTGCAGTTGGCACCAGATACACAACCCCCCGTCTCACGCAGAGTTCATAAAGTGCATGGCCAGATTCCTACTACGCTTGCTAAGTACGCTCATGTCTGACCTGCCGGAGAGCAGCAGGGACTAGCGATCACAGAATCATAGAGCCATAGGGTTAGAAGGGACTGCCAGGGCCAGCTAGTCAATCCCCTACTGAGAGGCAGGATTTGTTGTGTCTAAACCATCCAAGACAGGTGCCTCTCCAGCCTCCTTTTGAAAACCTCCAGTGAAGGAGCCTCCACAACCCCCCTAGGGAGCCTGTTCCATCGTCCGACTGTTCTTACAGCGAGGAAGTTTTTCCTGAGATGAAGCAAATGCAAAGCTGTGGGGAGAAGGTGGCAGCTGAGAGCCCGGTTCTCCCCTGCCACTCACACAGTCATTGACACTTGTGCTGAGCGGGTGCCCAGTGCCGTGAGTAAGTGGTGAGTTCTGACTGCCTGGCCATTCACACTCCCTGTGCCCAGGCGTGAATGGCTGCACAAGGTACAGGGCAAGGGAGAGGCAGGCGCCAGAACACCCAGCCTGTGTCGATAACGTGAGAAAATGAATTTGCTGCTGACATCATCCTACTTCCCTTAGGACACCAGGTCACATTTTGCCCAGGTGTAAATGGGCTGAAATCAGTGGAGCTTCACAAGGGACAGGCTTGGGTCATTCTGTCTACATTACCAAAAAGCTGCAAAACAAGCCCTCGGAAGCAGCAGTCCTGCCTCCCAAGAGGTCCCTGCAGAACTGGAAGAGAAGAGGTGCTGGAGATCTTGACTGGCTGCATTGATAGCACCGTGTGCAGCAGTTACACTTAGCCAGCCTGTGCTCTGCCTGCCTCCAGCCAGCTCTATAAATAGCTCGTGTTCATGAGCGCTGAATTCATCACCGAGAAAGAGCAAACAGACTCACACCAAGCCTGGCCTAGTCTTAGCCCAGAATTTAGCCAGGACTTATTATGACAGGTATTAGCTATATAGCACACAAGTGTGCTGGACAATCGAGTGCAATGGAACCACACAGGATGTCAGGGGGCAGGGACTGTTCCAGGGGGTGACTCGGACAGCCGGGCCTAGTTCCTTGTAATGACGTTCAGGGACAAAGTCAGCCCTGCTGCAAGCGGCCGCATTTCTGCTGGAATCAGAGCTGACGATCTTTTCCGTTCATAAGAAGTCGTCAGCCAACCTCTGAGGACATCTGCAGCCAACTGCAACCCACTGGGCGTCAGGATAGAGCAGCGCAAACACACACAGAAATGACTCGTCCCCAACGCCCAGGAAAACAACCCCTGGAAAAACCCTGGCTAAACAAAGAAGCCTTCAGAATGCCCCAAAGAGGCTCCACCACGAACACCCTGATCCCAGTCCCAGACGTGCCAATCTAGGCACTCTCAGGTATTCGTCTCAGCTGAACTCAGAAGCTGGGATGGAAAACAAAGAGAGAGGCAGGTCTGAGATACATTGGACCCAAACCATTAAAGGATGCCAGTGTCAACAGTTATGAATTGGAGCATCGGTGAAGCATGCTCAGGGTGAGAAGCCCCGGTTAGCAGACCTGTGCATTCTGCACCAACTGGATTTCTGGAGTAGCCCCATCCAGAAACCATTGCAGTGACTCAGTCCAGACATGACAAAGGCAAGGACAGCTGTTAGGAGAACACCGGTAAAGTCACACACTCTTCTTGCGAAGCACATTTGCAATCTAGTTCAACTCTGATTTGAATCAAACCTCTCTCTACTGATACCTGTTCAATGAACAGTTCCACAGGCCAGTATACAGGTAAGAATAATAAATAGTCCCTAGCTCTTTTCATCAAAGCACTTTACAAAGGAGATCAGGATTTTACAGAGAGGGAAATGAGGTACAGGGAGGGGACGTGACTTGCCTAAGGACACACAGTAGGCCAGTGGCAGAGCCAGGAAGAGAATGCAGGTCTCCTGAGCCCCACTTCAGTGCACTCTCCATTACATCACACTGTCTCCCCACTGCTGGTGGCACTGAAGTCTAGTTCTGTATTGGAACCAAAATTAGCATTGAATAAAATTCTAGATGAGCCGTAGATCAGGAATAAACCAGAACACGGACAGAAGCCATGCTGGATTTCTCTGCGTTGTTTAATTTAGACAGGTGCCAGGAAGAGAGGTGCTTTAGGAAATACAACGTGTACAATTCTGAAGGATGCATCTGGCCCTCAGCCTATTGAAATTTTAAACCCACTGTCATCTAAACCACTTACCTCTGATTTCCTATTCAGCCAATAATGATTGTTTTATTTCCCCCTATTGTAATTTATTAGATCTAAAGAGCAACTATACTGGCTCACCCTAGGACACCTCCCATATTTTACACCGATTTATACCAACAGAAACCTAGTCATGAATGTGAAATGGGGGAATCTGCTTTGAGTCCTTATAATCTAAACTACTATGAGGCCGAAAAGTGCCTGGATTTACATCCCAACAGACATTCAGATAAAGCAAATATCACATACTATTGAGCTGAGTGCAGGCAGCCCAATCACAATGCAATGTTTATAATCAAAGGACATTACAAATCTGATTCAAGTGCTTGCTGCTGCACGTATACCGATAACACAAAAGTTCCTGGTTTGCAAAAGGAACATGATGGAGAAAATGCTAATGTGGCTTTTGTGGCCTATTTCCACTGGTAAACCAAAGCCCCAAGAAACAGAAAATTGTATAGAAATAAAGAAAAGACAGGTTGGTTCTACAGAATGGCTTTACTGCCTTGTTTGAAATAATTGCAAAGTGATAGAAAGGAAACAATTGGGGAGGAACAGTACACAACACATTGTATTCTGGGGGGATTGTTTCTAGTCTGGTAACTATACAAGTTGCAGCCAACAAAGAAAAGAGAGATCCTATGCACCTGGATCATAACTAAGTCTAAATAAGCCATATAAATACTGGAAGAGAGGGGCTCACTTCTCAACACCCTACACTCACAGGTTCACTCATTCGGTTGTACTATTCCAGGATGCTCAGTTAGCCTGCATCGCTCCTTATAACAGCCAGCCTCTAGTTCCTACAGAGGAACTGAAAAGCTTTGTGCTTGACAAGACTTTGGTTCAAGACCATGTTCATATGTGTTCTTTGGTGGGCAGCAGAGCTGATCAGACATCTGCATTCTGATATTTCAGCACTCCCGTTTGTCCCGAATGAGGACAAAATGTCAAAACATCACTTTTTTGATTAATAGAAAGTTGGAAAACTATTCAGTTTGGAAATGTGAAAATATTTCATTTTAGATCAGTTCAGCGTTGAACTGCCTTTGTCTGCACTGCTGCAATTCCTCCTGGGAGATGTCATTTGGGCGTCTTATGCCCCTTCTTCGCTATGGATCAGCTGCCCTGGCTGAGTACATTGTCCAGGATCTACTAGATTAGGGGTTCTCAAACTGGGGGTCGGGACCCCTCAGGGAGTCATGAGGTTATTACATGGGGGGGTCGCAAGCTGTCCAGCCTTTGTTGTTGTTGTCTTCCTCTAAGTATTCAAAAGAAAATAACAAACCAATAGCATCTGCGTATCGGGGACATTTATTTTGAGTAGAGCTGGATGAAATTTTTTTTGTGCAAAACCTTTTTTTGTTAAAAAAAAATTACAGATTTGGGTGAACCAAAACAATTTGTGCATTTGGGTGGATTTTGGCAAAACGCTTAGGCCGACATTTTTTCATAAATGTCAAAATATTTCACTTCAGCATTTCCCAAAATGAAACATTTGGAATTTTCATTTTGGAAAAGCACTTCTTTTCTGAATTTCCCTGAATTCTATTTTAAAAACAAAATGAAATACTGTGGGTCAAACTAAGTGCTTTGTTTGACTTTAAATGAATTTTTTTAGATTTGATGAAAAAATTGACAAATTTTAATTTTGGATCAGCCTGAAACAATTTTTTTCTGGTTCAGCCAGTATGTCAGGGGATCGGGTCATAGGTGGTCATGCCTAGTGGTCGGCCCAGGAGTCAGGCCTAGTGGTCGGAGTCCAAATGCCAGTGCCAAAGGTCAAGACAGAGGCTGAGTCAGAAGTCAGAGCTGAGGACTGGAACCAGATTACCAAAAGTCAGGAACAGGCCGGAGCAAGGCTGGGACCAGATGGGAACAAGGCTGGGTGCAGGGCAGGATCTGGGCTGGACCTGTAGAGGAGCAAAGCAGGAACAAGGCTTAGAGAGACAGTACAGGGAGTACAGTACAGAGAGTCCATGGGCATGTGCATTGAACAGCCTGTGAGGAGCTGCTGCTGCTGAGTTTAAGAATCAGCCTGCTGGCTTCTTCAGCCTCCTGTCAGGCAGCCTAGCTGGCTTGTTAGGGGATCAGGAGTACTGAGCAGGTGCAGCTGAGGACCTCATTCCTGACATAGTGAGGCAAAAAACTGGATATTTATACAGCTGTACCTATGGTGCCTTGAGTCCTGTACCCTGGAACAGACCATCAGCTGGTGTAAACTGATATAGCTCCCTTGAGGTCAATAGATATGATGATTTACACCAGCTCAGCTAATTGATTTTATTCTTGTAGTACCACTACAAATACCTTGCTCGAATTAAGAATGATTTCATGTCCCTTACATTATGTTGGAATGTTTGATACGTGCGTTCTGCCTGGATGTTTTTACTTTTTTGCTAGTGTTTGTTTATTATAAAATCATAGAAAGGTGGTGGTGGTGGGGGGGGGGTTTAAAAAAAGGTGGAGCCCTTTTGTAGCACTGGTTAGCACAGTAAGTTCATTTGAGCGTCTCACGAGCCAGAGGCTAGCGTGGCTATTTTGATTCACTATTTTTATAAAATGAAAGTAGTTCACCCTCTCTAACAGGATTGGTTCATTCATGAATATTCCCTCTTTCCTAGATGCATCGGAACATTTATCTGCAGGGGATGACATCGCAGCCACTCATTCCAGGTGCTTATGTGCAGAAGAGTGTGTTTCTGAGAATGCCATTAGAGCATCTCACACCATCAAGTACTCTGGTAATTTGGTTCTACCTCCAGGTGGGCCCAGATACCGTGCAATCTCTCTCTCTAGGAGCTAGCTACATACTGGGCACTATAGCCTAATGCACAGCACTTCCCGAAGAAACGACAGTCATTTGCATGCTGAAAGCTCTCCGTTATATTTAGGAATGAACAGAGCCTTTTAAAATTCCTTCTTTCTAAGCCAGTTCAAGTTTCTCCAGCTATCTTTTTGCATTTTGGGAACACAAGTCCCATCCCCATTGAGGAGACATCTGCCCGAGGATGCTTTCTACAACGACTCTGAAAATGGAAAATTGAGTCATAGCCACAGAACTACATAATGGAGAGGCAGCGGAGACGGCCCTTCACAATAAATATCTGCCCTCCACCTGCTAGAAATGTGGTGTTGACAAGATCCAGCAGGACAATTCGATTATGGTGTTCTGGCTGTTCATTGCTTACGCTGGCCTTTTTCTGCAGGAACATGTCAAAAATCCCATCTTCTTTAATATTCTTAGGAGTCCTGGTTCAAAGCTGCTCCGCTGGGGCACCTCCTTGCAGCTCATCTGGGGATTAGCTCTCAGTGGGTCTGACACCCCCTCCTTCGGTTGCTCACTCTGTGGTGTCTCTCTCTCTCTCTGGACTCAGGGTGCTCCCTCTTTGTGATTTAGGGGGCTCCCTCTTCGTGGCTTGGCCCTCCAGCCAAGTCACTATCATTTTCTCCTTTTGGGGGGTCAAAGTCTCTCAGGACTAACTATCCCAGGCAGTCTTCAGCTCCACAGCCCAGACCATGGCACTTCCCCAGCGGCTGGTAGGGGAACCCGGGCCCACCCTCTACACTGGGTTCCAGCCTTGGGACCCCCTGCCCAACAGCCACGGTCTGTCTAATCTCAGACCCTGTGGCTGTTTCCCTGGGCTCTTTCCTACCTTCCCTTCTCTGCCTTCTGGCCTGCTCTGGGTTACCACTGGAGCTCCCTCTGCTCCCTGTGGCCACTTTGCCCTCTCTCGGGTTCTTGTCTGAGTCTGTGTTCCCAGGCAGGATCCCAGGGCTTCTGCCCCACTGCTCTCTAGGGAGTGACTGCAGAGTTCCTCCCTACAGTCTCCTCTTACCACCATCTTCTTCTTTATGCCTGTCTCAGCTCCTCCCCGAGCTGGGCTTCATCCACCATTTGGGCCTCGTCAGCTCTGACTCTCCTCCAGGGGCAGCTTATCATGGGGTTAATTGGCCCTTTCCCCCCCATCAGGCCTTGGTGGGGTAGACACCCCAGCACACCGAGATACTCTACATCACTCCCGGGATAAAAGCACGGAGGAATGATCAGTGCTAAGAAAAGCCCAGCTAAATGGAGCAGAGTGAATGGGTAGGTGATCGGCCAGCGTGGCGTGTAGTCCTTCGCATGTCTGTTTGTATAAGAGAGGCTGCTTCTTCCTGGGCAATATTACATGGAAAAGTTGTCACGTTGTATTTCAACAGTAAGTTGAGGACAAAAGTATAATCCAAACTCCTGGGTGTTGCTGGGGGTGCTCCCCTCTGGAATTCACTTCCACAGAAATCTGTCTGAACCCGATGACAGGCAGAACACGTTGTCTGTGTTTCACATCCTGGGGGCTGGGTAGCCAGAGGAGGACTCTTTTTACAGAAATGCTGCCGCTAGCATTCAAGCCACATGCAAACAGAATGACTTCTTCATGCCTCCTCCAGAGTCTTCCCTCCTGCCACCTGTGCTTCTCCCTCCACATTCCAGGCAGGGTGCTCCGGTCCAAACCAACCTCTGTCTGTGGACTCAGGATTCCTGAGGAGCGGGGGGTGGGGGATGCCAAGGAGACATGGTCACCTGGGTGTGCAGCATTGAACCACCTGAGCAGTCCAGAACTCTGACAGGGACGCTTTGATATTTGGGTGTTGGAGAGGGAGAAAGCACAGGAAAATATCTGGAGAGCAGGGACTCTGTGTGGATGTCCCAAGCTCTGTAGGGTTGGCACCAAGATTTGCCCCAGATGCTCAGGCATCACATGGTCCCCAGGCCACAGCCCCGCCCTGTCTGCACAAACCCTCACCCCTTTTCTAGAAAGGGAGAATGAGTCATGACATTGCTTGGAGAGCTTCCTGCGCTTGGCCACTTCTTATCTCGGTCAGAGAAATACCTAGAAGTTGCGTTGTGCTAAATGCTTTACAGACTTCACATAAAAAGACGGACAGCACTTGTCTCAGAGAACTTAGTCTGATGTCAAAAAGGCAACACTGGGACAAGACAAGCCAGACTTTGGCTGATTGTGTCTAAGTGATTTATGCAGCATTCCCGGCAAGCCCAGTTTTGAATTTCTTTATTGTTCTTTCTTGAGCAAATCTGGTTACAAATAAAGGCCCCGATCCTGCAATGTAGCACACTGCCAATGCCCCTGTAGAGTTCGGTACAGGATCAGTGCCTCAGATTGGTTTATCTAATCTGGCTCCTTCCCAGCCATGTCCCCATGCAATATAATTTCCTCCTTCCCTGGCATATAATTAGAGTGATTCACTTGAGAATGTGCAAATTTTGGTATTTTATAACCTTTTTTTAAGGTCAGATCAACTGAATTCATTTCAGAACTTAGGGTTTTGTTTCCTAAGCAGAGTATGATTTCACTGACCTTCTAACAACTGGCTGCAGAGGCTAAATTCATATCCAGAATAATAAGAAATAGGAACCCCAGAAAGTTAGCCAGTCAGAGGAGTTAGCCAGTCAGAGGAGTGAGGGACAAACTCTGGAACATATTTCTTTTTCCTGCCCTGTGGAAATCACCTGCTGATTTGAATAGGGCCAATCACAAGCATTTGAGGATTTAGTTATTCAGTGTATTAACACTGCTTGAGAAAATACTGCTCTCAGCTATTGAGCCAAGCCTCAGTTTCTACCTCCCTCCCCAGGGGAAATTAACCTCCATATAGAGGAGCTGCACAGGGTTTTCTTCTGCTCTCAAACCAGAATGGAAGAATCCAAAGGTCTTGTACTGGGGTGACTTTGACTCCAAGGGGACAGGTTCCACATCAAAACCATCACCATCAACAAAGGTCTTTTCAGGCTGGAGAGCGGTACTTTCTATTTGCCTTCTGGGTTTTATTGGACCTTTAGGATACATATTTTCAACTAGTAGGGCTAGCAGGGCCAATATTCTCAAGTAATCAGTTGACTCCAGGAGCTGGGGCTTTGAGAAAAAACACCAAAGATTGCAAGACTCATGATAAAACAGTGAGAGCTGGCAACACTTGAGTAGAATGACTTTAATCACCCTCTAGCATACTGTATAAGGGGAACAAGGCTATGGTTTTTATTTAAAGATGTCAGGCTTCAATTTCTTAATAACCAGTCACACATCACACTAACCCTGCCACTTCCTTACCTCACGTGTGCAGGAAAAACGGCAAGTCACAACAGCATAACCGACATGACATCCCAGACACTATGTTCTCAGCTTTCTTACAAAGCTGCTACTTTTCTCAAGTCAATTTCCCCAGCCAAGCCCGGACAGTGGTACTAAACAAGAGCAGTAATTAGGCCGGCCTTTCTTCCGGTTTTAAGCTGGACAGTCCAGTTTTTAAATGGTTTGTCCCCATTCTGGTACTGAGACAAAACTGGTCATGGTTTGTCCCATAGCATTTTGAAGCACACTGCTATGGCCTCGCTGGTGTGTCCTTGCACGCGACGCTTCAGAATGGCATCTTCCACGTGGCGTGACCAGGGCAGGGTGCCCTTCAAACCGGTGTCCTCTGTGCAGCATGACCTCATGCACACTGGGCATGGTCCTGCTGGTAGGGTCAGGGTCATGCCGTTCCTACAAGTCCCAGAATGTCCAGTGTTCTGGGCATGCCTGAGCAGCCACCCTAAGAGTAATACATCACATTTTTCAACCAAGAATCACTTTTCAAAGGGGTCTGAGCAGCTGTTTCATTATTCCTGAACTTATTTGTTGTGCATTTTTCAAGTAGCTTCTTTGCTGGGTGCAGTTTTGACGTGCCCTATTCTATTAGAACCTAGCGCTATTATTTTATAAATTTGTCCGGAGGAGACTTACCTAGTGGCAAACACATCAGTGAAACTAGGTATAACCCACCTGCAAAATGGGCAGAAGAAAGAGGTTGTAGCAGGATAAGTAACCAACAGGAGGATGTATATGAAGGTGTAAAATCAAGCATGTCTACTTAGCTTATATCGTATATTGCCTGGTGGTTGCTGCTATGAGCCCACTCTGCCCCGGCCCTGGCATGTAATCTACAGCTACTTGCCCTCATTTGTGCTGACTTTGTTATGTGATACTTTCACTACATCTAGTCTGAATTTGGCCCCAATGGTTTACACATCCAGAGACTTGCAAAACTATTTTAAATGACTGTAACCAAAATCTTTAGAAAAAAGCGTCAAAAGGTATTACGGTTGCATGCAAAGAGAAAGGTGCCACGAGTTTTCAAAGATAATGGCCGATGGCTCTGCAATCACATCAGCCAACTCCCTCAGCGCCCTCGGATGCATTGCATCTGTCTTATGCATGTCCAACTTTTCTAAATAGTCCTTGGCCTGTTCTTTCACCAGTGAGGGCTGCTCACCTCCTCCCCATACTGTGCTGCCCAGTGCAGCAGTCTGGGAGCTGATCTTGTCTGTGAAAACTGAGGCAAAAAAAGCCTAGAAAATTATTAGGCTATTCACAGCCATGTTCTTCGAGGCTTCCCATCAACTCTTCTAACCTCCCCATCCCCCCATGCCTCCTGCCAATGTGACCTGGGAGAAGATTCATTCCTGACCCCAAATCTGGGGAGCAGTTGGTCCCTGAGCATGTAAACAAAACTCACCTGGCAGGTATCTAAGAGAGAATTTTCCGTACCACCTCAGAGCTCTAGCTCACCAAACCTGAGGTCCCATCTCCAGTTGCAGCCAATCTCAGAAGCTTCAGAGGAAGGCAAAAAACTACCCACCAAATATATCTGGCCAATTGTGCATTAGGGGGAAAATATCCTCATGCTTTAGGGGACAGCAAGACTTGATTATGGTCATTGTTTTAATGCAGAGCAGCAAGTGTTAAGAGCATGCCGAAGTCAAGGCACAGCATCCTATTCTCGTCATGGCCCAAGAAGGGAGGGAAATGAGCTGGGGCAGTGATATAGTCCCAGGCCAGAAAGGACCACCATGCCAACCAGCCAACCCATCCTCCCCGCTGCCACACACACACCACATCTAATCTCTTCTGAAAGAGTGAGCCAGGGTGAGTCCACCACTCCCCTGAAGCTGTTCCATTATTTAATTACCCTCACAGCTAAAGCAGCAAAGAGTCCTGTGGCACCTTATAGACTAACAGACGTTTTGCAGCATGGGCTTTCGTGGGTGAATACCCACTTCTTCGGATTGTGTCATGTTTTAAAGCTGAATGTATCCAATTTCAGCCACTGGATCTTGTGATGTCTTTGTCAGCAAGGCTGAAAAGCCGCCTACTATCAGATCTCTTTCCCATGTGTAAATATCTAGACCCGGTGATCAAGTCACCTCCCAACCTCTTCTTTGATCAGTTGAAAAGACCGAGCTCCTTAAGGCTTGTTTTCTGGCCCTGGGATTACTTTTGTGGCCCTCTTTTGAATTCTCTCCAGCATTTCCACATCCTTCACGAAGCACAGACACCAGAAGTGGACACAATAGTCTAGTAGCAGTTTTACCAATCCCGTGCACAGAGGCAAGATCACTTCCTACTTCTGCTTCTTGATATCCCCCTTTTTATACATCCAAGGATTGTATTAGCCCTTTTTTTGCCATACCACTGCAAGGAGAGCTAATGTTGAGGCAGTTGTCCTCCTAAATCTTCCTCCGAGTCTCTGCTTTCCAAGACAGTGTCCCCTCCTCTAGGTGTAGCCTGCATTCTAGAGTCCCAGATGTGCTACCTTGCAACTGGCTGTATTAAGGTGAATTTTACTGGATTGTGACCATTTTACTCAGTAATCTAATCTCCTTATTACTTACTACTCCACCAATCTTTATCAGTTGCAAACTTTACCTCCACACATTTCACATCATTGTCTAGATCAGAGGTTCTCAAAAAGGGGAGCTGCACAGATCATATTCTGGGAGGGTGGGTGTGAGAAACTTTAGAGAAAAAAACCTACCTGCGCACATTCTACCTACGGCAATGAATAACTGGCCAAGCTGATTCCTCCAGACTGATCAGGTCCTCAGAAGAACTGTGCATTTGACTCTAGATGGCGCTGTGCATTTTGACGGATTTCTGTTAAACTGACATAGCATTGTACAAAGTCGTTGCCACCTGCACATTAATCTGTTTGTTATGATGTGGTGGGCACATTTAATTATAAGCATCGACCACAACTGCAGTTTTGCATTTGCTCTTATTACAACAGACCCTTGGCTCTGTTTGAATCAATGCCTTACTGTTTTCAATATTTAGTGAGAGTTGCATGTTGATTTTTTTTTTATCAGTTTATGTACTTGTGTGGTGGTGGGGGGGTAAACTACTACAGACACAAAGAAGTGGGGGTGCAATCAAATGCATCTGAAAACCACTGGTCTAGCTCATTGATAAAAGTATTAAATAGCATTGGACCAAGAACCAATCCCTGGGGCCCCTGCTCAAAACAGTTCTGGTCATTGATAATTCTCCACTAACAACTACATTTTGAGATCTGTCAGTGACCCAGTTTGTAATCCATCTAATCTGTGCTGGGCTGGTTCCATATAATGCAAGGTTTCTAATCAAACTGTGAACTAAGTCAGATCCTTTGGAGAGATCCGACAATACTGTATCAACAGACACAGTTGCCTTTACCAACCAAACCTGTCAAAAAAGACTAACAGGTTTGATAAGAAATACTTTCGGTGAAACCATTCTCACTGGCGTTAGTTCTAATTAACCTCTAATTCTTTGTTGGCAAAGTCCTGGATTAACCATTCTCTTATTTTTCCTCAGGTTGACTGCAGGCTAATGAGTCTATAGTTCCCTGGCTCATCCCTTTTACCATTTAACATATCTGTGACGTGCTTTTAATGGTCCTTCAAGGGCAAGCTGCCCTGTTGCAGTGTGAATTAAAACGGATTGAATTAATCGGATGTGTGCGGACACTCTCATTTCAGATTACCAGTCCCAGAGGAAGATTAAGATTCACTGGGGCCCTGGGCACAAAGAACGTTTGCCCCCCCCCACACCTCCATTGCCACAGGGCCCCACCCCCCAGCCAGGCCAGAAGCTGGAGCTGGGCTGTGGTAAATGCCACCCAGGGAGCCTGGGCCGCTATGGAGAGCCCTGGACCCTCCACCTGCCTTGGGTGGTGCACCTCGGGGGACGGGGACAGGGGCTGGGGGCTGCTCTCAGGCCCTCCAGCCCTCTGCCCAGGGAAGATGGAGGGTCCGAGGCTCCCCTCAGCAGCATGCGCTCCCTGGGAGGCTGGCTCCGGCCTCTGGCCTGGCCAGGGGGCGGGGCCTCAGGGGAAAGGAGGAGCAGGGGGCGGGGCCTCATGGAAAGAGGAGGAGCAGGGGGTGGGGCCTCAATTCCAGTGCCTGTGGCCCTACCGCTTCTACCCAGGTTCCAGAGCTCCTTCCGAGCCCCAAAATTGGCCAGGGCCCCTGGGCACAGGCCCATGCCACTGCCAATGGCCTGTTTTGAGTTAGCTTAAATAAAACCACTTGAGAGGAGAGCATCCACACCCGGATTTGCACCGTAGCAACCAAGGGTGTGAATGAAAAGCAATTCAGCTATTTTAGTGGTAGTTTATGTGGAGCGCTGGAGACCAGCCCCAAGGCCCAAAATGAAGGCGGTCTCTCCCCCAATGTCACATTGTTTGAGAGACACATTTTCTTCTATTGGTGGAGGAAATACTGCTTAGCGCCACAGGGTATAAATAACTGTGGCTGAGAGCGTAACAATAGCTTTGCCTCTTCTATAGTGGAGTCAATAATTTCACACCCAGTGAGCACAAACCAGTGAAATAATAGGCAAAGCTGATAAGAGGTCCCTTCAAGCCTATAAATACAATTATACTCTGCAGCTATATGTGGATGTTCAAATGAGTTCCATCTAAAGCCAACGGCAGAACAGAAACGGGCAGTCTTTATGTGCTTTTTCCTTGGGATACTTACAAACAATTGGAACCTGCCACAGGAGGAGGCTAAACTTTTTCCCCAGCGTAGTGTTGTTGCTCTAAAGATTCTGTTTGCTCTTTCTGCTATAGCCCTGGTCCCACTGTGGTGCCGATAAAGATGAGCCCTCTCAGTGCACACGAAGGCACTAATGTTCAGTTGTCGCTCTCTCCATGCAGCACAAACGAGCAGCCAGGTGTTTGTGCAGTTGGAGAAGTGGGGTGTCATTCCAATTGCATTTTCATTTTTTGGAAGCAGCTACTTTTTTTTTTTTTTTAAAGAGGAATGGAGTGAACAGAAAGCAGCTCTGCGACCAATCACAGCATGTTCGTAGCTGTGCCGCAGAACCATAGTCAGCAGTTTGTACTTTAACTAGACTCCAAACAGATGGCTGGTTAATGGCACAGCCTCCTGGCTAGTGCTGTGTGAACAACCAATTTTTGGTTCTCTAGCAGTTCCGAAAAAACAAAAATTAATTTAGGATCAAATAAAACATTTAGTTCTCCCTGAAACAACAAAACATTTTGTTTCAAGTTTGAGCTTTTTTAAACGTTACATTTTTTTAAAATAAAATTGAAGGAAATGTCCAAAAGACAAGCCATGTCAAATTGAAAAATCAAAAAGTTTAGCTGCGAAAATGTGGAAATGAAATGTTCAGATTTCTTCAGGGTTTTTTGTGACTCAGACAAGTCAGCGACTTTGACACAAATTCACACAATGTTTCATTTGACCTCAGTTTGCGTTTTTGATGTACTCAAAATAAGTCTCAACCAAAATATTTCACCCAGCTCTATTTCCGACCTCCACTCCTCGAGCTCTGCCATACCTGGCTGGTTGTGCCCATTCAGATCTGCTTTTTATGAGGCTCAAGACCAGAGTCCTCTAACCTCAGGGCCAGAGACACGTACAGCCTACACATTGGGTGATGGTGCATGAGTCATAGGCATGCAGCATGCCATAATGGTACAGAATGACAACATTAGCGCAGGAGAAGGGGGGATCTTCTCTGCTTGCTCCTGTTCATTGACAGGCCAGGTTGTGCCATTCCATCCAGGCTGGCAGAACCTTATGTCCACGTCGAGTCACGTTGACTTCACTGGGGCTCTGCATAGGTGTGAAGGCTGCATGCAGGATTGGGGCCTTTGTTTGTGCTAGGTTGGCTTAGCTGCTTGCCTCCGAGTAACACTGGGCTGGAAGGAGCATCAAGACCCCTTCTCCAGCAGAAATTTCAACTGGGACACAGTAAATCATTCAGAGTGGAAATATCGCACTGGTGTATTGTGGTCACTTTAGCACTAGTTTTCCTCTCCAAGCTTATTTCCCCAGTGGCTGTTTCTTCTACCTTCTTGGCTCTTCTTTGGACATATTTTGGGCTATGTGTTTTATCTCTGTTTTATTAAAAATAATACTAGAGGGTCTTAGAGCACTTCTCCCAAACAAGCAACACATAGCTCTAGATTCAAATGCTGCAGGGTTGGTCGTAGAAGCCATTAGTGGTTTTGCAATGTTCTGGTAAAAGAGTGTAATACTTGTTTTTTCTTTAAAGGGGTTACGGCTGCTATAGAAGCAGCAGCAGCAGCAAAAGTGGTAATGGACACCTCGGCTGTCAAAGGCAAAAACCTCTCGACCGACAAATGACCACCCACACTACAGCAAAACTTACAAGTTCACAGAACCATCCCTGTGAAGCTTATCTCAGCTGAGTCATTCTGTGAGTATCTCGCATCATCTGAGGTCAGTGTGATAGGAAGTGGTCCCCGTACAGCACTGGGCAAGGCGTGTAATGTATGACTTTATGTCAGGCTTTGAATGCAGCTGCATTTCCTATGCGTGTTCCTCTCTCAGCACGCTTTATTGCCTTCCATTTCAAAGCACAGTTTTGACCTTTTGTGCCTGTTTTAGTTTATCAGGTTGCTGGATAGCCTCCAGAAATTGTCACAAAGTACCAGGCTGCCTGCATCCCCTGAAATTCATGCATCTCCTCTTGGGGATTTGCTTGATTTACTCTTTACATTTTCTCTCCTATAATTGGACCTGGTCTCCTCCTCATTTTTCACTCTGTTTCTTGTTTTCATTATTTCCCAATAAAGGAATTCATGGAATTGCAAGAAAACAGCTCTTTTTAGGTCTTCCTTACCTCTGCCCAGGTAGTACCACCTTTTGATGGAAGTGTTTTCCTTGGCTAAACAAAAGTGGATAATGCCAGTACAAACTCCACTAACAAACGCCAGAAGACTGGAAAAACACAGAGACTTGCAGGAATCTTTGATCTACCACATTTCTTTGCTTGAGGTATCATTGCTGCCTAGCAACAGTGATTATGGCAGGATTCTTGTCAGCAGGACTGAGACCTCACATAGCAAGGATAACGGCTGGCTTCTCAGCATTTAAAGTTGCTTGCAGAGTGGTTGTCGCTGTGTTGGTCCCAGGATATGAGAGAGAGAAAGTAATATCTTTTATTGGACCAACTTCTGTTGGTGGATAGTACAAGCTTTCAAACTACCCAGAGTTCTTCAAGTCTGGGGAAAGAAATCAGGAAAGGATTTTAAAGGCAGCTGCTACCTTTGTATTTTGCACATGGTCCAAGAGGGGACCAGCAGATTTCCCTAAAACAACACACCTAAGGGGCAATCACAGACATATATGTAATACTGTGTGTAGAATCTTAAGGACATAAAGACCATGCTGTCCGTACAGGAAAGGTATGAATACAAGAAAAGCCCTGGAATGCTTAGTCTCTTCAGACATTAAGAGTGTAGGTGTTTTCCTGCTCTAGTGGAAAGGAGAATGACTTTACCAAGGTGAGGCTCAAAGACTAGTGAAAGGTCAACTTGCAGACAAACAAACAAATATCCCACCACATAGACTAAAGTGGCGACTGCCACCTGGAATTCACTTAAGTTATCACTTCTATTGATCATAGTTTCTCCTAAACCAAGGTCAGTGTCTGTCTCACACTAGCAATGCATGATTCTTCAGCCACTTGCTAATGCTGCATTATGGGTCTGCGGCTGAGTACAACAAATTACATGCATAATTTCCAAATACTGTGGTACAGCTTCAACCATTTGTACCAAACCAATTTCCATCAAGCCATTCCAACCTACCCAGAGCGAAGGGCTTTGCTCCTATGTCCTTGGCAACACTCTCCCCCAGTTCAGCAGTGGACTGGATGCCAGTTGTCTGCCCGGATACTACTGCTACTCCCTCTTTCTCCCACAATTTCCCAGAGGCCGCTGCATTATTGTTTGTATTACAGTTGCACCTAGAAAGCCAATCAAAACCAGGGGCTTTCGGGCTAGGTGATGTATAAACTGATACTGATATTCAAGCCTTGCCATAGAAAGCTTACAGTCTAAAAAGACACGAGAGACAGCAGATGGGAGGGGAAAGAGTCACAGAGAGGTGGAGTGATTTGCCCAAGGTCACGTAGCAGGTCAGTAGCAGAGCCAGGAATAGGTAGGGGCAGCAGTGAAATGGACAAAAATCATGTCAGTTTGAGCTGTCAGGAGCATATATCATTCTAGAAACACCATGTTTTAGTGTTTCCTAACCAAAATAGTTTGGGATTTTGATTCTGCAAAAAGTTGAGGTTTTATCTTCATCTCTATTGAGAACATGTCCTCCCCAACCTCTGCCCAAAACTCAAAGTAGTCTCAGAATGGAAATTCAGTTTCCCAGAATCCTAAATAGAACCCAGGTCTCCTGACTACCACTCCAGTGACCAGTCTGCTAGACCATGCTGCTTGCATAAAGTGTGTGTGTGTGGGGGGGGGATTCCTTTGTGCATATGGAGCCTGATCTCCTGAGATTCTGAGCACCCTCAGCTCCTGCTGATGTCAATGGAAGTTGAGAATGCTCCGCACCTTGTTGGATTGAGCCTGTTGTGTACAAAGCCTTTTGAGATGAAAGTGCTATATAATCAGTTAATAAAAATGCCATCACTTTGACATGTGGTTTGACCGATGTCCAGCCTTGTGCATTTGTTAACCATTTATATTTAATGTAAGTTACTGTAGCATTTTAAAAATGATTATAAATTTCAGCATGTCTCACCTCTTTCATTTAGGCTCTTTTATGCACAGAAAACAGTCTCTAGCTAATTTAAAATCAGCTGCATATCACTGACTGAGGAACTGGAAACCAGCAAGAGGAGGGAATCTGTCAGTTCACATCAGAATCCCAGTGTATACCAACGGGCATAGCCATTGATCTCCACTCAAGAGAAAGGTTCTAGGGAGATATTAGCTCTTCATCTCCCAGATGAACAGAAACTCGGGTTTGATTTCCTGCCTTTTATTCTCTTTAGAAATTTTTCTCTCTCACTTTTGGAGACCTCCTGTTCCCAGCCTCCTCAGGCAATGAAGTAGTTTCTGTACACAGGGCAGCTGTGTTGTCAAGAACACTTCTGAATTCTAATCCTGTATTGGGTCATTCACAGCACACCTCATGAATACAGCCAGCACTGGAGAATGGGAGGAAGAGAGGCATTTGTAATAGGGAAATGCCATAGCAAGATGTGGAGTAATTTTTTCCTATACAACTGGCCTTAAGTGGAAGCATGGTTTGAATTGCTTCTCACCACTACAGGGACCAGATTTCCGGGTCACAGTGGACTCGCTTGTTAGCTAGCTGGTATAACTGCTGCCAAGTGGTCATTAAATTTTAAAACATTTTGTATTTAAATATATATTTATATTCTAAAGCAAGGACACTTCAAGAAACTGGCCTATGAAGTTTTACCAGTTCATATATTCCATGAAGATTAAATTAGTCATGAACTATTATTTTATTATTGATCAAATCCAAGACATTGGTGGGAAAGGATCAGACATTCATATTTACCCAGTCATGTGTATTTCTATGTGACTAAGATTGATATATACTTTCCTTGAGTTCAAATTAAAAGAGTCTTTTCTGCCCCTCTCCCCATCCACCCCTACTCTCATTCTGACTTTATACATACCGTATATTAACCGAGAACAATAGAGCTTGAAGTGAACATGAAATCATGCATAAACTACTGCTCCATCTCTCAAGTCTTATTCGAGGGTGATTACAGGTGCTGTTGCAATAGCATTTTGAGTCAGGGTTATGGTTAAATTGTAGCTCTGAAGGAGGCAGAAGTCTCCACAAACCACTGGCTTCACAGTTAGCCAGCTGAATGTGGTGCAATGCAGAAAATTTCTGTATACTTTCCTCCTGTTGTGTACTGACAGGTGTCTAGAGAGGCACAGAGAATGATGCGTCCTGGCCTCAGTTAATCTCTGGGGCGTCTAGGTAATGATCAATGTTGGGAATGGGGAATATGGCCAATCATTTCTAGAATTTTTTCCTCTCTCTTACATTTAACTTTGATCTTTATAGTTCCTAGAAGGAAATATGTTAGAAACTGGAAGGATGATGAACTAAGCAGACAAATGCATGTACAGATCAAATATATTTGCAGCTGCCACTGGTTTGTCGTTAAGCACTGATTGGGTCCCAGTGGCAGTAAGAAGGCCCAGGCTCACATGTTGTTATGGGATAGCCAGCATTATTTAGCTTTCACACCACTGGACTTGCTTCTAAAAATTGGTTTGAGCCATCTTTGCTAATGGGGCTGCTACAGTTTGGAAGGAACTGCCAACAAAGTGCAGACACTGTTTGCCTGTCACTTTGTGGGAGAGGAAGAGTCAGGATTTACTCTGGGTGGAAGAGAGATGAAGGCATGCAAATATACAGGATGAGATCCAATATCTTGGGGAAAATTCCAAACAACCCCCCACCCCCTATTCTAGCCACCTCTTGTATCCTGTCTGACTGGGGGGATCGATCTAAGTTACGCAACTTCAGCTACGTGAATAAGCAACATACTTAGACCTACTCACCGAAGTGTCTTCACTCTGTCTGCGCCTCTCGTGGTGGTGGAGTACAGGAGTCGATGGGAGAGCGCTCGGAGGTTGATTTATCGCGTCTAGACTAGACACGATAAATCGCACGCCCCCCCGGATCGATAGCTGCCCACCGGTCCAGCAGGTAGTGTAGACATACCCCTAGACTGTGAGCTCTCTGGGGGGAAACTCCTTTCTTTATTACATGTCTGTACAGCATCTAGCACAGTGGGGCCCTGATCCTTGGCTGGGTTCTTAGATGTTACTATCGTAAATGATAATGACAGGGCAGCAGCCTCTCAACTGGGTGAGGTGGACAGGGGTCTTTCTTTCTTTCTGAGGAGCAATGAAACGTGGGAAGACAGTACTCCATGCCTGGTCCCCTCATCCTTTCTTTACTCTGCAGACACACCCACTGGAATTCCAGGAGGAGGCTCCCAGGGAGGAAATCTCAATGACGATGGTCTTACAGAGAGATTCCCTGATTGGACATGGGGCAAATCCTCAGAGATCTGAGCCCAGCACAAGGGGATCTGCAGAAGGCCAGAGCAGTGCTGCCAACTCTCATAATATCTAGTGTTTTTTCTTAAGGCTCCAGCTCCTGGAGTCATGTGAACTCAACTTTCATTTTTTAAAAGGTAAATTTCTGGCCCTCCTGGTTGCAGAGAAGAACTTGAATAGTGACTCTTAGAGGTTCAGAAACCAGGCAGCATATATAAGAACCCCAATTTTGTTATTTTAAAAAAATCTCATTATTTTAAAGCCAATTTTATAAATTTCGGGGGCCTGACTCATGATTTTTGAACACTTGGGGTTGGCTGTACTACTGGAGCCAACCAGATGGGGCCCTGCACCTTTGAACTGGTTCTAGCCTGACTCCCCCAGCTCCACTGGAGACAACCCCTCACCGCAGCCGCAGCTAGGAGCGCCAAGATGGGTATGAGTGGGAGTGAAGTAGCGTTGAGGGCTCCATGGGAGTCCTGGGATGGAAATATCTTTTCTGACCAAGTGCCCCCCAGGACCAGAGGGAATTGGCATCATACAGCCATGTGGCCTGGTGAGGCTTCTCCCTCCCCTCCCCAAGCACGTTCCCCCTTGGGACTGGAGGATCTTGCGGGACAGTATCATGGATCTCAGTGAGGAAGCGGGGAGACAGGGCCCTGTTGTTAAATAGATATTTCATCTCTGTAGGGCAGCTTTATCTACGAGTCTCTCACGATTAACCTGGTGCTTTAGGACTGGCTGTGGATTGCATCTGCTGGAGTATTCTAACAGGGGGAAGTTGCTAAGGACTCTTTTCTAGAGTTCTGCTTGTCGTATAACCCTCTGAGTGGGCTATGTTCCTTCACTATTGGCCTGTAACAGGGTCGGTACTCACCCCTGCCGCGCCTCCTGCTGGTCGGTCCCAGAATGTCCCTCGGTCCGGCCCTGGAGCGCCCCCGGCAGGCTGGTGACCCGCCTGTTCTTTGGCCCCGGCGTCCCTCCCTGGACCCGGTGCCCGCTATCTATAATTGGGTCTCCCCCTCCCAGGGGAACCCCACGCTACTATCCCCGCCTTGCCTCAGTAGTGGCTACTGTCAGTCATGGTCTAGCCCCACACCCTGGGGCAGACTGCAGTATCAGCCCACTCATCACAGGCAAAGGGGGTTTGGATCTGCTGCTTTGTCCTACCCTTAGGTTGCCCTCGGCAACCCCTCAATACCTGTGGCCGTTTGCTAGGCCACAGCCTGGGGCTTTCCTGGCTGGAGCCTCCTTAGCTCCTCAGCCTGTCCCCCAGCCCTGCTTCACTCAGGTATCTAGTCTCAGCCTCTAAGCAGCCAGGCCCATCTCTCTCTGGAGGCAGAGAGAGACTCTGTCTGGGCTCTGGCTTCCCTGCCTCTTATAAGCCCCAGGGCTTCAGTTTGGGGCGTGGCCTCCAGCTGCAGCCACTTTCCCAATCAGCCCAGCTCTGTCAGGCTACTTTTAACGCCTTAAAACCCCGGAGCAGGGTCCACCCTGCTACATGGCCCCAAGAGTAAATCATATTAAAATATCAGTTGAATAGAAAATGAAAGCACTCTGGTAGTATCAGTATTGGGGGAATAGATTGAGGTAAGGAGCATTGCAACCTTGTCTCAGTGTGTGTGATTGGCCCATTCAAATGTATCAGAATGCAGCAATGGGCCCTACTGCTTGCAGGTGGAGAAAGTCATATTATCTGGAGTCAAAATGCCACCAAAACCTTTCACGTTCCCATTGTCTTCATGAGAGTATTTGCTGCTGATCTGAAAGGAAAACAAAATTGTAACCATATTTAGAACTGTGTAAACCCAATAGATAAATATATACACCTGCCAGTTTGTAAAGAGACAAACTACAGAGAGAGAGCAGTTCATTTGGTATAAATATATTCAGTTATTTCAGCTAAAATTAGTTAGGGACAGCAGCACATGAAATAAACAAGATACCATCATTTGATTTTAATGTCTTTCCACCTTGCTGCAGGCCAAAATTCAATTAAAATTCAGATTTGCTATGTTAAAGTGCAATTCCCACCCCCCATCCCCCAGGAGCTGCATAATAAAGAGAAAATGGCATCCACAACACCTGCCTAGAATTCTGAACGTCAACAACCACCCCAGAAAGTGTGGGAGCTGCAGTGCTGCAGCAGGAGTAATTTATCTTTTCAGGCCTCCTTGCCAGTAATATGGGGCATCGACGAAACATTTTTGCACAGTCAGAAATTTGTGGTTTTAAACCCTAGGCTTCTTGATTGAAAAAACATTGGAAATTTCCCAATTATTTTCTCCCTCCTAAAAGGACAATTGATTATTTTAAACGTGAGTTGTGAACCAGACAGTGCGGTGGGTCGAAACAGGCTCAGCAGTCCTTTGCATTCATAGAACACAGAGGGGTGAGAAAACTACAACAAAAACTGATAATGATAGATAAATGTTTGACAAGCTGCAG
The DNA here is from genome assembly GCF_016161935.1 of Mauremys reevesii. Lineage (NCBI taxonomy): Eukaryota > Metazoa > Chordata > Testudines > Geoemydidae > Mauremys > Mauremys reevesii. Next base: position 100,648,158 of record NC_052631.1, read on the forward strand.
CCAAGTCTAACAGTTCTGTTGCCAGCAGGATCGTCATGTGGTGTAAAAATCAACACCCAAAACCACAGCTTGCTCATGTCTATAGATTTTATTAGTTTAATTTATGCAACCACTAGTTACAGCAATTGCATCTGAATTTAGTAATACACAGTATTACCAACCCCAAACATCCAAAAATCATGAGTCAGACCTGCCACCCCCAAATCATGAGATTGGCTTGAATATCATGAGATTGAAAAAACGGGGGACTTTTTATTTGCCTTCTGGTTTTTGTGTCTTTAGGTTTCACATTTTCAAACTTTTCTCTGCAACACTGAGGGCTTGTAACTGATCTTTTTCTTTTTTCTTTTTTTTTAATGAAAGCAGAGATTCCAGGAGTTGGGGCTTTAAGAAAAACGCCAAATATTATAACACTTCTGATAAAATGCCACAATAACAGCTGGAAACACCTCATAGCAAACATGGCAAAGAAAAATAAGGTACAATATGCAAGTGATTCCTTACAATGGTAGCTTTGGTACTACAACTAAGGTGTTTGCCACAGAAATTCAGTGTGTTTGAATGTATTCTGTGTATGTTTAATTCAAATTTTAATACAAACTGCTATAGAAAAGACTTGAAAAAAATAAGTTTAGTCACCTAACATCAGATCAATATATCAAGGCAAAAATGTAGAGTGCGGTTTGTGCTGGGCAACTCACAGTTATTAGCATGGTGAATTTTTCTTTTCTTATAAACAGGTTTACACTGAGAAGAATAAATGCCAGGGTTCAGATGTCATCATGCATAAGTCTGTGCTGAAAACCCCTCCTCTAGGATTTCCTCCCACCAGTCACAGCTTCTAGTGCATGTGTTACAGTGAGAGGGTACCTTCCATCCAGCCTTGTGTGGGCCTGTGGGGGGAATGGAGGTAAGACTTAGGTCAAAGAGGATCCTTCACACTGCGGAGAGCCCCTGTCCTGGGACTAGCTTTTCCCGAAGTGGGCAGGAAGGGGATGGGTTCAGGTCCTCTATGCAGGCTAAAGCAGGTCTAAGGATCACTCTGACTTGTACCCTGTTGCAATAGCTACAGCGGGGGTAGGCAACCTATGGCACGTGTGCTGAAGGCGGCACACGAGCTGATTTTCAGTGGCACTCACACTGCCTGGGTCTTGGCCACCAGTCCGGGGCCGGGGGGGCTCTCTGCATTTTAATTTAATTGTAAATGAAGCTTCTTAAACATTTTAAAAACCTTATTTACTTTACATACAACAATAGTTTAGTTATATATTATAGACTTATTGAAAGAGACCTTCTAAAAACATTAAAATGTTTTACTGGCACATGAAACCTTACAGTAGAGTGAATAAATGAAGACTCGGCACAGCACTGCTGAAAGGTTGCCGACCCCTGATCTACAGAATGGCTGGGGCCTAAGACTGTCCTGGCCACATCTTCCTCCTCTGCCTTCCCTGCCCTAGCACATCTCCTCTGCCGCGGGGCTCCTGTGGAGGTGGCAGAGAGAACACAGCTGCAGGAGGGCTACATGTGGAGTCTGCAGAGCGGTGCTGCACTGGGCCCAATGTCTTAGCTCCTGCTAGGACAGTGCATGTGAATGGTTAATGTAAGTCCAAGGTAGGACACTGGGCAAGGGGCTGGAGAAGGATCTAAGCAGAAAGTGAGCCATGAAGGCCCAGCTTTATGGATAGAACTGAGCCTCTTTCACTAATAAAGTTCTCCATTTGGTGGTAGCAGAAAGCTGCTCTGTCATGTGACAATCATACAGGGTACGTCCAGACTACCCGCCGTATTGGCGGGTAGCGATCGATTTTTCGGGGATCAATATATCGCGTCTCATCTAGACACGATATATCAATCCCCGAATGCGCTCCCATCGACTCCGGAACTCCACTGGAGTGAGCGGCGGTAGCAGAGTCAACACGGGGAGCCGCAGACGTCGATCCCGCGCGGTGAGGACGGGAGGTAAGTCGGAATAAGATACTTCAACTTCAGCTATGGTATTCCTGTAGCTGAAGTTGCGTATCTTACATCGACACCCCCCCCCCCCAGTGTAGACCAGGCCACAGAAACACAGCCCAGTAACATGGGTCTGTAGCTGTAGCTACCTTCAAGGCAGTAGGGCTGAGCAAAAAACAGGAGGGAATTTCCATCCAAATGAATTCCTATTTTTTCTATTGAAATTCAAAAACAATACCTACAGCTTCTCTTTTTCTTTCTCTGTCCTACTACTGAGATTAGCTTTGTTTCTAAGGTAATGTCTACACTATGAGCTAGGGGAGTGATTCCCCTGCTTGTGTACCCGTACTTGTGCTAGTTCTCATTGAGCTAGTGCTAGTATAAATAGCAGCATCATCATGGTAGCATGGCTAATGGCTGCACAGCTGAGCCGCACCAAGTACATTCCCACTACACAACATTGCCTCTGCTAATTCTTGTAATTGGGAAGTCTGCTCCGTCCTTCTGAAAAACTAATACAGCTGCAGCACAGCCAGTTGGGATTTCTCAGCCCCTGTGTCCATTAGTTCTCAAAGGGATTTTAGAAATATTTGCTCTGTATTTGAAAACTGCAGTGGTCCAGACAAACTGAAGAGCAATCTAATAGGCTCCGGCATACTACCCATTTTACCTCTAATTTCAAATTTAAGGTATTTCTGCATTTCATGCACAGTATCAACAGGATTTCACTGTGCCACACATATCATTATTTAAAAAGCAATATTTTAAAAAGACATCAGGGCACTGCAGCTGCAATCAGTACTAAAGTAATGAGCTTCTAAAGTGATTGACCTGTTCCACCTCAGTGTTTAATGTGTTGCATATCACTTATAATTACTGTGCCAATAGCGGTGGCCAATGCTTTACAACCCACACCCTGTACTAATTCATTCTGTCTCTTTGATAGGAGTGTCACAGAGAGCTGGGAATTTCAGCCAAAACTCATAGCATTGCGAATCTTAAAATTCAACTGTAAATTCGTATCTAGAAATGAGACAAGCAAGGAGTTTTAGAGGCAGGCTTAGACACGGCCATTCCTTCAGACGCTAGCCAGCAAAGTGGTATTCCCAGGAATAACATCTTAATAGTTTTACACACACTGATGTGCACTGGGCACTGCTGTAGTGAAATCCTCAGGGATACCATGCCACCAGCCTTGTCCCCTAAAACTAACATATAGACACACTGCAATGCTCACCAGTGGGGGTGCTCCCTGCAAGGTAGGGTATTCAGCGATGGCGTGAGAGACTTGTCACTTAAGAGTATCTCCCATTCGAAAATTAATCTCCATGTACAGGGCCAGATTGTGATGCCTTTACTCACGTTAAGCAGCATCTTTCCTGCCTCCAGTGGACACGCTTGTGGGGAAAGGTGCTAGTCAACGAGTACAGATTGCACAGCTTAGCCCACAGACATTTTATATTCAAACGTGTTGTAATGCAAATTGACATCGTATTGGTTTGTGTTACTGTCTTTGTTACAGAATATGAACATCTGATGCATTGCTTGAATGACCCACCATCTCTAACTAAAATATTCCTGGGCTGGGGTGTGTGTGTGCAGCATTTTCCTTGCATTGGCTGGTACAACAAGGATGATTTTTTTTTATCATTTTACAGATTTAAAAATTAGGTGACAGAAGAAAACAAGCACATAGGGTGTTGTGAGAGAGACCATTCAACAAGACACTTGTTTAGAGGGGTGAGTCTTTTATGGTTGCTTCAGTTCACACCATGCTGAGTCCAAGGATTTTAATGATCTTACAGGGAATTTTTGATTGGCTTTCTCATTTTTTTTAAAATCCTTCTTTTAAAAGTTTAGGGTTTTTTTTTGGCATATCTAATCCTGTCCCTAAGGATATTCAATTCAATTGTTTGTAGGTTTTAGGATAACTTGTTTATTTATCTCTCAACAAGAAATAACTTACCAAGGGCATGGCTACACTTGCAAGTTAAAATGCTTTAAAGCAGCCCCAGGCACCCTAACTCCTGACCCGTCCACACTGGCAAGGCACTTAGAGCGCCTGGACTCTGCAGCTGGAGTGCTCCTGGTAATCCATCTCCACGAGACGCATAACACTTGTTGCGCCTCGGCTGAACACCCCAGCATCATTGTGAACGAGGTGTTGCATTACTGCACTTTGATCGGCCACCAGAAATGTCCCATAATCCCCTTAAGTCAGTGGCCACTCTCCTCATTGTTTTGGAATCGGCTGTAGGAATGCGGATATACCCTTTCAAAGCTCCATTTCTGACATCCGGCATGCTTATCTGCTCTGGGACAAAGCAACCATTGATGTAGAATATTGCTTGCTGTGAGTGTGTGAGAGAGAGGCGGGGGCAGAAGGGTCTGAACTTACACAACAGCATGCTGACACACTCTCAACACCCCCAAAAACCCACTCTCTCTCCCCCCACATAAACATAACACACTCTCTGTCACAATCCACCCCATCCCCCACATTTGAAAAGCATGTTGCAGCCACTTGAACGCTGGGATAGCTACCACAATGCACTGCTCTTTGTGGCACTGCAAGAGCTGCTAATGTGGCCACGCCAGCGCGCTTTCAGCTGAGAGTGTAAACACTCGGCAGCATTTTCCCTGCTGCGCTCTCCGAAGGCTGGTTTAACTCCCAGCGCTCTACATCTGCAAGTGTAGCTATGCCTCAAGTAAACACTGTACTGATGCTACTGCAATCTAGCCTGACTGTATTCACTCTCCCATTCTCTGTAACTGGTTCCTGCCTCTGACTGTGAGAGAGCCTGTGAGCTTAATATGTCCTATATTGCTCTGAGGATGATCATGATGAAGCACTGCTTAGTATCCTGCAGGACTTGTGGAACTTCATACCTCCTGCTAAAGCGTTGCCCAGAGCACACATAATGAATATTCTCTTATTGTCCCCATGATCAGGTTTATGAGTGGTATGGGGCATATTAAGCTCCTTCACTAGTGGATCAGCCAGAATTGATTGATGGAAAACTCCCAAAGCATTGACATTTACTATATTTGGTTCACTTGGAGCCATCGATCTGTTCTTGTTTGGAGTTGGAGTTGGATTTGGTAATGTATTTCCTGGCAGTAATCAATAATTATTTTATATTCAGTATGATACTTAATTGTGAGTAAACCAAAAGACAGATTGCTTGGATAGAAGAACTATTGATTGCCAGCAGAAGGCACACTTATCAGCTAACTTTCTGAAGAGCAGGAATATGAAACTACTCTTCTGTATTGCGCTGATGACACTGGGAAAGTGACAAATAGCTCTTCTATTCAAGCATGAATGGATGGTATTGAATCAAACTTGCCACATCTTGGGTCAAATTCTTCTTGCCTCATTCACATGAGCAAGGACATAGAAAATCAATGGGAATGCTTGAATAAGGCAAGCAGGGTCTGGTTCTTAATAGGTGCTTTATGATTTTTAAAGTCATAGGTAGCAATATTTTTATCCTGCTTAGATACTATGGTGATAGATGATTTACTAATACCAATAAATATTCTCAATTTCCAGTTTGCTACTCTTAGTGCACAAGGAAAAACAAGAGGCCATGCATCACCTCCTTCTGTATGGAAAGAAATGTCCATAAAGAGCTATCAGTGGTGCCCAAACTATTCCTGTTAACGCTTCCCCCACTTACCAGTAATGGAATCTGTCTGTGCTCCCCTCCCCATTACAGTACAGTTGGCTCAGCAGAAGAATTTGGGCTGAAGGCGGAGCTGGAGTTGGAACTGGGATAGAGGAGGAGCTGGGGCTAGAGGTGGAACTGGCCTGGGGGTGGAGAGGAAAGGAGGGCAGAGCTGGGCTGGGGCCGGAGAGAGCTTTGGATGGGGTGGGAGCTGGGTAAGGGGTGGAATGTTGCTGCGACTGGGACCGGAGCTGGACTGGGGGTGGAGTGGAGTGTGCCCCGCCACGCACCCCCCAGAACATTTCTCCCTGGCACGCCCCATAATTTGGGGACCACTGAGCTAGATTGTGACTTTGCTAAAAGCCCTGAGTAAAGGGCAGTGCAGAACCAGATTTTGACTCACTGAGCATCCCTGGTGTCCCCTTACACCAAGGGGAAATTATCTGCACCAGCCCTATACCTGGCACAGATTCCTTCCCTCTCCACTCAGCTGTTCTGGGGGAGAGGCTCTGCCCTCTTCTTGCCCATCTCTACCCACCTGCCCAGAAAGGGCAACAGCAGCCCTGTGGAAGGTTCTCCCACCCTCCCCCTGCACTGCTACTGGCATTATGGATATGCCAAGGAGTAAGGATGCACCTTGTGCCCCCTGCTCCCCTGAGCAAGTGTCTAGCCAGTATCATGCCTGTGCCTATAATACCAGTTTTGTGCTTCAACAGGAAAAAGCCTTTTTAGATATTTGAGCAATAGGATTAAAATATATCTATCTATCTAGCTCTAGATCTATTCCACATTCTCAAAGCTGACCAAGAGTGATATGTGAAGAAGGAATATCATTTGTCACAAGGGAACAAAGGCATATAAGCGTGCAATGCAACACTGTCTAGTCAGTTGAATACAGAGTTTAGTGAGATGAAAATAGTTTTCTACCACTGAAAGTAATTTTTTATAGAAGGTATTATAGCAATTGGTCATCTAGAACAATAAGGCCTTCCTCTGAAGACAGCAATTAACCTATTATTTTAGCTGACCATTTGAACTTGTGCTCTGTAAATGAGAATGTGATTAGTTAACAAGTCATAAAACAGCCAAAACTTTCATTGCCATCAAACCAAAGCTCTGTTCATTCTGAATCTTGCTGTATGGACATTTTAGTAAAAGAGCCATTGATGGAAGTGATGTTAAAAGAGCTATTGTAGTAGGGTGCATATTTGAAACTGAGTACAGTACAGTTAGCCTTTTGCATTGCCATTTCTTGGAAGCATTGCCATACTGTTTGCCATTTGAATAACCAAAACATTTGTTTTTGTTAATTTTTTGCCACAGCGGAAAAAGACAGAGAGGGAGAAAAACAGAGGGAAAGGGAGGATGAAGCAGCAAAGTTGACTTAAAGTATCACATAAAAAATAAGATTTCCCATCTTGATAAAATCTTCTTTTGGGAAAGTCCAAGTCTGGATACAAACTGATGCTCTATTAGTCAGTAACATTGCTAATAGAGTGTAAGGAGTGTGTATGGATGGATGCAACCAAGTGAGCTATAACTGACATTTGTTGTAGGTGGTGGGGGTCGGAGGAAGTGTTTCTAGGATCAGAAATACTTAAAATTAGTCACCTTTTTATCAGAAAATATTTTTGTTGTTTTTACCTGTTGACAAATAAGCAGCTGATTTCTTCCTTTAGAATTGTCTTCCTTTAGTTCGTTGTTACTATGCCATGAATGTATCCATCTATTCGGCACAGAACAGAGAGCATTAAGGCCCTGATCTTGTAGGCACTTATGCATATGCTTAACTTTAAACATGTGAGTACTCCCACTGACTGTAGCATGAGTAAGTGCTTGTAAGATCAGCAATTTAAATTGTAGTGTTCTTAATGAACCCTAAACATAATTATAGGTATCTGAGCTTTAATAAAGCTTAGCTTCTCATTTAACAAAGCTTCTTGTTGAGCTTTGTAACAAGTAATATTGTAGTTTATGACTTAAATCTGTTAAATTAAACCAAGTTCTGTTTACACCATGTATTGCTTGGGGCCTGGGGTGGTAGCTATGCTTTAATTTTGTTTTCTTGACTAAGTAGTAGCCCACGAAAGCTTATGCTCAAATAAATTTGTTAGTCTCTAAGGTGCCACAAGTGCTCCTGTTCTTTTTATAGTAAATACTGTTATATTGGGAACATCATTGAATGGACCTGGTTCTCTCTCCAGCCCTTTGCATAGTCAATAATAACAGTGCATAGCGTATAATCCATTACTGTTCTGATTAGGTAGTGTTTTGTGCTCACTCTGTATTCACTTAGCACTGCTGTAAAGGACTACAAAAGTTACAAAGCCACAGAGAATCGGAGTCTCTTTTGCTGAAAATACACAGATGAGTCTAAAGGTGGAAAAGCAGGTAGAGTGAATGAGCAGCCTTTTGCATTCCTGAGATTGGAGTTAAGACATCTAACAAAATGTTTAATTTAGTAGCCATTATGACAGCTAAATTTGTGGGGAAAATGTTAGCATTAAACTAGATAAGGGACATACAGCCTACCTCAGCTGTTATCTTTTCAGCTTAATGATCAGGCATATTGGCAATTAAAAGGGATACCTCAGAAAGCAGGAGTGATATAACAAATGAAATATTGTTTTTGGCAACAGAGTTAGTATATTAGGGTGTGAATATAGTATTAGCATGGATTCCAGCACATGCTGTGATACCTGATAGTAAAGTGGTGAATAAAGAAACAAAAATTGCTTTAAAAATGGAGAAATTGATATAAAGGTTCCTTTGAGTAAGCAGGAATTTAAAAGTTTAGTTAAAAACCTTTAAATACAGGAATTGTGGACTAAGGAGAAAAGAGGAAGAAGATTCTATGAAGTATGCCACAAAACAGAGGATAATGCGTGGCTCCAAAGTTATGAAAGGATCAGTGAGGTGCCCATAATTAGACTGTTAACTGGTCACTGTGGTTTGAATAATAATTTATATATACTGAATAGACACAAAGATGGGTTATTAACACATGTAAAGTTAAAGAACCAGCTGATCCCTTGCTATGGGAATGAAAGAGAGTTCCCAGGAAAGAAAGGATCTTTATGAAGAATGTAGAGCAGTTCTCAAACTTCATTGCACCATGACCCGCTTCTGACAACAAAATTACTACATGGGAAAGGGGCCTGGAGCTTGAGCCCCGCTGCCCTGGGGGTTGGGGTGGGTTTAGGCTTCCGGCCCGGTCCCAGTAAGTCTAATACTGGCCCTGGCAACCCCATTAAAATGGGGTCGTGACTCACTTTGGGGCCCTAACCCACACTTTGAGAACCACTTGACATGACAGAACATGTTATGAGGGGTTCAGTGAGAGTACTGGGAAGGTGGGGTGACATTAAAAAGCTCTACTTTGTTTTTGGAGGATATACAGCAGGGTAAGAGAATGTAGTGCCATTAATGTACAAGGAATATTGTATGTGGTGATTACAAGACTCAGCCATAAAGAATAAAAAGAATCACGTCCAATATATTTATGAAAGAAACATAGTGGGTGAGGTAATATCTTTTATTGGAGCAACTTCTGTTGGCAGAAGGGCAGCTTCACAGAGCTCTTCTTTAGGTCTGGAAAAGGAAACTAGACTACCCAAGCTAATTATAAGGGGGCAGAATGTTTAGCATAATGGTTTCAGATATGTTGTTGGGCACCACTTTTAAAATAAAGTGGGCAGTTAACGCCTCTGCACTCACTGGACAATGGAGGGTTAGTAGGTAGCAGGGTGTGTTACAAGTTGTAATGGGCCATAAAACCAGTGCCTATTAAATCCAATTTTTTAGTGTCCAGCAGAGTTATGAATTGAAGTTCCCAGGCCCATCTTTTGAAAGTGTGATGCAGATACAGAAGCTATTCTAATAAAAGGGAGGGATAGCTCAGTGGTTTGAGCATTGGCCTGCTAAACCTAGAGTTATGAGTTCAATCCTTGAGGGGGCCACTTAGGGATCTGGGGCAAAAATTGGTCCTGCTAGTGAAGGTAGGGGGCTGGACTTGATGACCTGTTGAGGTCCCTTCCAGTTCTAGGAGATTAGTATATCTCCAATTATTACCTAAACAATATTATCTCACCCACCTTATTTCTCTTATCCTGGGACTAAGCCCTACTCTACACTACACAGGTTGACATAAGGCAGCCTACTTCATATCTTGTCCTCAGTGGAAAAGTTATATGGTAACTCTGAACATAAAAATAACACTTCTGATCAATTTAAAATGCAAAGGGAAACACTTTATTTTCGTTTGGCTACTAGATTTCTTATTTTAGGCTTGGACTGTAAAACCATTCAAATCTGTACAGAATATAACAAGTTCAGACAAAATGAAATGTAATATCTGCCAAATATCTCATCTGATGTGACTATTACCCATTTGCTCTCTCTGTGTTTCTGTCTTGTGCACGAGTTAGTATGCAACACAAAAGGAGAATGTGACATGCAGGGAAACAGTGGACTGTATGCACAGTGAGGGTGATGTTAGACCACATGGTACTTCAGGGGGGACTGAAGAATGAAGAGCCTCCAATAAACAGCATTAACTCTCCTGAACAAGGAGCATATTGCCTCTTCTTCACTGCTGCTCGCACGACCCCTCCAGCATTCCCCCTTTACAGCAGGCACTCCCATAGCAAATACCCTCCTCTTTGTCCATCTCTCCTTTCTTGCACTATTGTTTTGTTATATTCCTTTCCCCCGTGATGTGTATTTTGGGGGGAAAAAAGACATTCATCATTTTACAGGAATAGGTGAAGAGTACCTAAAAGTCTCTAGGAAAAGCTGAAAATATCACATCTTATAATTCTCTGGTTTGTATATTGCAGAAGAGCGCTAGTGAGGATCCTGGCCTTCTCATACTGGGTATTGTATGAACACATACTTTCTTGTAAAGCATCACATGTATGCATGACACTTTACAGGACAGTAAAATACAGATGTTTGCACTGACTAGTTTGCACTATAAAGCCTATCACATGGCCACAAAGAACTCGCTTCAGGATCAAGACTTACAGTTAGAAGTCACATGCATGATAGAAGATGAGACAGTGAGAGGCCTGAGGAGGGTTGCCATAGGTTAAGGTTGTGGTTCTCCTTGTAGCATATGTATCATATCGGGCCCTTTTTGTGTCACAGAGCAATTTCATTTCTTGACTCTTGGTACCTCACATGGCTCAGCCCTGCTACCCCTGGATGTTACTTGGACACTAGGTGCTGCAACAAGCAGATCTGTTGATGCAGACAGTGGGTCAGATGAAAACCCAGGGTGCAGTTAGGCCACATGCATGACCCTAGGTCCCTCTTCCTCCTTATACAGCCATCATATGAGGAAGCGAGTGACTCCCAGGCAGGATGAGTCAGTATCACTGTCCTGTTACAAGGTGAACTCTGAGGCCCAGATTGATCAAGGGCGATTACCAGTCAGAAAACACTTCAGCCTCCCTGGACACTCAGTAACAGACCCAAAAGTGGCAATTTTTCAACAAAAAAACTTCAGAAACAGACTCTAATGAGAAACTGCAGAACTGGAATTAATTTGCAAACTGGACACCAACAAATTCAGCCTGAACAAAGACTGGGAGTGGATGGGTCATTACAAGAACTAAAAACTAATTTCCCAATGCTAATTTTCCCTGTTACTCACACCTTCTTATCAATTGTTTGAAATGGGCCACTCTGATTACCACTACAAAAGTGATTCTTCCTCTTGTTGATAATAGCCCTCTTTAATTGAATTGTCTCATTAGGATTGGTAAGGCAACCCCCATCTTTTCATCTACTATGTGTGTATCTATCTATCTATCTACTGTATTTTTCACTCCATGCATCTGATGAAGTGGGTCCTATCCCAAAAAAGCTTATGCTCAAATAAATTTCTTAGTCTCTAAGATGCCACAAGGACTCCTCGTTGTTTTTACCTCAGTATAGTGACACCAGCACAGGTTTCCCTAGTCTACCAAGGCCTACGTGAGTGATCCAGTTGTTACCGAAATATCGGGTCTGTCTAGCTGAGAGCCAATAACAGCCTGACAGGGATAAGGAAAGATTGCTTTATTCTGCAGAATAAAAGAAGAGTTCTGTACTCAGGTACAAAGAACTCTGCTTCATACAAATTTCACAAACTTTTTATACACTTTCAGATAAAGACCATGCCGTGTTAACACTTCATTGGTGGTTGCCAGACCCCATGAAACTGTTATCCGGTCAGTGAAAACCAGTTTGAAGCTAGTTCCTTCTGCTTCAAGGCAGAGGAGGAAAGACAGTTCAAAAGTTCAGGTAACTGTGTATGTGAGGCTTCCGCTTTCCCCCAGGGGCTGCCTGCTAGTTGTTAAGGGGGGTTACCAGTAACTTTCACACAGTGGCGCCTGTGGCTGAGCTGGGGACCAGCAGTAACCCATTCTCAGGGGGGCAGGTGCCCCCCAATAACCCCAAGTCTTGGAGCCCCACCATGAGGCGACTGAGCTGTCACCAGCGTGACGGGGGAGGAGGGCAGCCCCAGGCCTGACCCCCCCCCAGAGCCGTGTCCACCTTCTCGCCAGCTGGTGCGCTCCTAGGGGCCAGCCAGAAGGACACACGGCTTGGGGAGATTTAGGGTTGAGAACAGGTGGGGACTTGCCCCTCCTCCCCTTTCCAGAGCCCCAGCCCCGCCCCCTGCCTCAGGCTCGCCCCAGCCCAGCATCTTTCCTCCCCCCGCCCCTCGCAACTGCCTGGCCAGTAACTTAATCCCGACCCCCCGCGCAGGCGCAATGGCGCGCGGCCGCCATCTTGGCGGCGTGCCGTCGGCGGGGGGCGGGGCGAGCGGGTCCGGGCCGGGGGGGGGAGTCTCCCAGTCCGGACTCGGGACTTTTGAAAAGCTCCGGAGTCGGGGGGGCCGCGGGCTCCGGGGCCGAGCCGCCGCCGCCTGAGGCCGGGACCGAGCCAACCGGCGCCTGCTTCTCTCCGGCGGGGCAGCTCCGGGGCTTCCGCGCCCAGCGGGTGAGGCGGGTTGGTGCCGGGGGGAGCGGGCGCCCCTCGCCAGGGTTGGGGTGAGGGGGCGCTGCGTACCCCGCCCCGGTGAGCGGGTGCCGCTGAGGAGGGGGGGTCACGGCGCGGGGGGAGGGGGAATAGAGGGGGTCAGTTTGAGCGCGCGGGGGTCACCGCGTGGGGGGAGGGTAAGAGGGGGTGACTGTGCGCGGGGGAGGGGGTGACTGGGGGGGCTGTGTCTCTCTCTCTCTCCTCCCCCTGCCCGGGAAGCTGGGTCCCTCTCCCCCCTCCCCCGTTGGAAGAAGTGCCATGCTGCTGCCTTCCCCCTCCAGACAGACACTTCCCGGGCTCAGTAGCCCCCTCCCCGTCCCGCCCGTCACCCCCCTGCTGCCCTTTGCTCCCCGTTTGGGTGCCGCGTGCAGGGAGCGTGTGCGGGGTCCATTGCCGAGCTGCACAGTAAGCGGAGGGAAAGAGAGGTGTCTGTGACAGTAATTGACTTGGCTGGGCTCCCTCCCTGCTCTGCAGTTAGGCCCCGCTCTGTTCCTCCCTGGGGACTATTCACGGTCCTTGATGTGCTGTGCTAACTTGTGAAACCCTCTGAGCTCTTAGCACAGTTCCTCTGCGCAACTTCAGAGATGCACACATGCACCTAATGTACCTTGTTTGCTTGGTGGAGGAGAGGGATATTTTTGAGTGTAAGCATTCTGAGTGCTAACAAGATACTGACACCAGCTTTCTGAGCTGCTGCAGACAGCAACAGAGAGGTATTGTGCTTCAAATAATCTAGAGGTGTGAGCTATGTCTAAATATTGTACAGAATATTACTGAGAAGCCTCAGTAATTCTCATTTTGCTAGTCTATACATTTGGTAATCCTCATCAGAAACCTTGAGGAACTCTCCCCATTTCTCATCAGAGATTTCATAGCAAAGCCAATTCTGTAATCCTGTTTAATATTACTAAAATGTACTACAGACTATTTTAACACATTAAATTTGGGTGATGATTAAGACTAATCCACGTTTCAAAATAAGTGCGTCTTTTTAAAAAAAAAAAAGTGTGTTCTTTTATGCCCTAATATGCAAAGTTCAGCAAACTGCAGTGAATCTCTAGCACATTAGCATTAGCATGCTGCGGTGCATCCAAAGCAAGAATACTTACAGGGACACTGTCAGGTTGAAACAGCTTTCCAATAATAAGCTCACTGTAGTTTTTCCCTGAGTTCCAGCCAGTTTTGCTTTTACATTTCCTTTTTAAAATACTTTCCCCTACAGTTCTGTAATCAAAAGGGAACATAGTAGTGGCTAAGGCCCCAGTCATGCAGAAAGAACTATGAAGTTGAAACCCTGTACCCTCAGAAAGTGGATGCAAAGAGCAGTCACTGGAGATCCCCTCTGTAGGAATGGGTAACTGACTGCATTGTGGCAACAGTGACATTGGCTATACAGGGAGTGCTGTTGCATGTACAAAGTAAAGTAATTTTTCCATAATTTCTTTAAATAGTAGTAACCAGAGATGTTGCTTGTTACAACAGCAGGTTAAAAAAAAAGGCACAAAAGTGATTTAAGTTAATGATATCCCATTTGCAAAATCTAAGATTCTCTGCTTTATCTTTCTGAGCACTTGTACACCCTTCTATTTATGTCAGTATAATTTGTCACTCAGGGGTGTGAATAAGCCACCGAACTAAGTGCTGGTGTGGACAGCGCTATGTCAGCTGGAGAGTCTTCCCCAGATGCGCAGTGCCACCACTGTAGTGCTTTTAGTGTAGACTAGCCCTAAATGTAACAACACCCCTAGGAGATATTAGGCAGTGGAACCAGGACCTCTGGTTCTAAAAGCATGAGCCTCTACTAGCTGAGCTAAAAGTCCCTGTTATGTTACATCAAAGGTTATATGGATTCGAATATCTGTGTGGGACAGCCATATTGATCATGGGTTATATAAACAAATTGAGAAATTAGAAGTTTTTGTTTTAAGAACTAGCTATATAAAAGAGGTGATGGTATTATGTTTTAAGTATCAATGTGTGTCAGTAGTAATATTACATAATTTTTTCCATGGCTCTTCAATAGCTTATGGGAATTGACTCAGTTGGGCTCCCTCAGACTAGGTTCCACTGAATAGGTATCCACTTAACAATCTATCATCACCACGTCTGACATCCTCATGAGTCTCAGAAGAGGTACCAAGGATTGTACAGATCTGGTGGATGAGCCCTCTTCTACCTCAAGACAGCGTCTATTCTTGAGAATCTTTAAAAATTCTCAGTATGCTGCCCTGGTAGAAGACTGGTTGCAGATGTTTTTATCACTGAATTTTTTTATTCTAGTTTTTGTGACAAAGGATTACTACATCTGAAAGATGGAGTATGGATAAATCTCAGAAGATTTGAGTGTCTCTGCTAAGTATGCTTCTTCTGTATCCTTTTGTGGTCTGTCTTCACTGAAAAAAGGTGTTTGCCCTAGGGCTGCCAAGCAATTAAATAAATCACGATTAATCATGCGGTTAAAAGAAGTAATCGCGATTAATTGTGTGATTATTCACACTGTTAAATAATAGAATACCATTTAAATATTTTTGGATGTTTTCTACATCTTCAAAATATATTAATTTCAATTATAACAATACAAAGTGTACAGTGCTCACTTTATATTTATTTTTTATTACAAATATTTGCCCTGTAAAAACAAAACAAATAGTATATTTCAATTCAACTCATACAGGTACTGTAGTGTAATCTCTTTATAATGAAAGTTGAATTTACAAATGTAGGATTATGTACAAAAAATAACTGCATTCAAAAATAAAACAATGTAAAACTTTAGAACCAACAAGTCCACTCAGTCCTACTTCAGCCAATCGCTCAGACAAACAAGTTTGGTTACAGTTCGCAGGAGATAATGCTGCCCACGTCTTGTTTACAATGTCACCTGAAAGTGAGAAGAGGAATTCACATGGCACTGTTGTAGCTGGCATTACAAGATCTTTATGTGCCGGATGTGCTAAAGATTCATATGTCTCTTCATGCTTCAACCACCATTCCAGAAGACACGCGTCCATGCTGATGACAGGTTCTGCTTGATAACGATGCAAAGCAGAGTGGACCGACGCATGTTCATTTTCATCCTCTGAGTCAGATGCCACCAGCAGAAGGTTTTCTTTTTTGGTGATACAGGTTCTGTAGTTTCTGCATTGGAGCGTTGCTCTTTTAAGACATCTGAGAGCATGCTCCACACCCTATCCCTCTCAGATTTTGGAAGGCACTTCACATTCTTAAACATTGTGTCAGATCTGCTGTGAAAGTGTTCTTAAAACGAACATGTGCTGGTTCATCATCCGAGACTGCTATAACATGAAATATATGGCAGAATGTGGGTAAAACAGAACAGGAGACATACAATTTTCCCCCAAGGAGTTCAATCACAAATTTCATTAATGCATTGTCTTTTTAACGAGCATCATCAGCGTGGAAGCATGTCCTCTGGAATGGTGGCCAAAGCATGAAGGGGCATATGAATGTTTAGCATATCTGGCATGTAAATACCTTGCAATGCCAGCTACAAAAGTGCCATGTGAACACCTGTTCTCACTTTCAGGTGACATTGTAAATAAGAAGCAGTCAGCAGTATCTCCCATAAATGTAAATAGACTTGTTTGTTTTAACAATTGGCTGAACAAGAAGCAGGACTGAGTGGACTTGTAGGCTCTAAAGTTTTGCATTGTTTTGTTTTTGAGTGCAGTTATGTAGCAAAAAAAAATTATTTGTAAGTTACACTTTCACAATAGAGACTGCAAAGAATCCTGTGGCACCTTATAGACTAACAGATGTTTTGCAGCATGAGCTTTCGTGGGTGAATACCCACTTCTTCGGATGCAAGCAGTGGCATTCCACTGCTTGCATCCGAAGAAGTGGGTATTCACCCACGAAAGCTCATGCTGCAAAACATCTGTTAGTCTATAAGGTGCCACAGGATTCTTTGCTGCTTCTACAGAACCAGACTAACACGGCTACCCCTCTGATACTTGTATGAGGCAAATTGAAAAATACTGTTTATAATTTTTACAGTGCAAATATTTGTAATAAAATAATATAAAGTGTGCACTGTACACTTTGTATTATATGTTGTAATAGAAATCAATATATTTGAAAATGTAAAAAAAAATCCAAAATTTAATAAATTTCACTTGGTATTCTATTGTTAACAGTGCGATTAATTGTAATTAATTTTTTTTAATCGCAGTTAATTTTTTTGAGTTAATTGTGTGAGTTAACTGCGATTAATTGACAGCCCTAGTTTACACATCAAGATAGCTATTTCAATATAACATTTTAGTGGAGAGAAAGCACAATAGCTTTTACCTATATGTAGTTATTTGAGGCGCATGTCAAGTAGGGTGTGTAGATTTCACCATGACTAGCTACAGCTAGGTAAAAACTACCTGTACCTTATCTCATCTAGGACATTACATTGAGGTACATTGGTGTAAAACCACACCTATTTCTTGCAGTGAAGACTTAACCTATGGCTATGGCTACACTTAAACTTCAGCGCTGCGCAGCCAGCTGCGCGCACAGCGCGCTTTGAGCGTAGCGTGTAGTCAGCGCGCCAAGCTGGAGAAAAAACCTCCCAGCGCTGTCCGTCAGCTGTGGGTGGGGTGGGGAATAAGCGCTGCGCGCAGCGCTGGGGCTGGCTGGGCTTTGCTTACACTGGGGCTTGTTGCAGCGCAGCAGGCAGCGCTGCAGAGGCTGTCACGCAGCTGCTGCTGCTGGCTGTAAGTGTCCTAAAATACCTTCCTGAGGTTGGACTTGTAGCTGAGTTCAGATTTCATGCATTCTGAGGCTGTTTACTCAGTGTGTGAGACTTGATATTGGCAGTGACAAAAGGGCTCCACTGACCTTCAAAGAGCTTTTCATATATGGGCTTATTGGGGAACCATAGCGAGGAAGTAACTGCCCTGTTACTAAGTGGGAGTGTGTTTGGGGAGGAGGGAGGGAAGGTCGTATTTGAATTTCAGAGGAAAAAGTTTGCAAGATGGACCAAAATTTAGATCTGTACTATGGTGCAAATTGATTTGCCTATATCTGCTGAAAACAAGGTGGAATGGCATCTCAAATAAGGCTCCATGGCCATTTCAAGGTGTTGAAATAGCCTACCCTATGGCTACTTATTATTTGTATTCTTAGTTCCTAGGAGCCCTAGTCATGGACCAAGGCCCCATTGTGTTAGACACTCTGAACAGAACAAAGGCAGTTCTACCCCAAAGAATTTACAATCGACGTATAAGACCCGAGACAACAGATGCATACAGATTGGGGAAGTACAAGGAAACCATGCAATAATATTAGTCAGCATGATAGGTTGTGATCTCAGCACATCTGCAGCTTCTCTGCCCATTTAGAGAAACTTACGCCTTTTTAAAAAAAAGCAGATCATGTGCATGAGGTTTCTAGAGGGAGTGTAGCAATTGAGTTATGTTCTTAGAGCTTAGGCTTTTTTGCTATAAGCTCAGCTGTAGTTTAATTTAAACTCAGCTGTAGGAAACAGAACATTTTATTTCCTTTCACGGAAACAGCCATGCTTTGTTGTAGATACTAATGACACAGTACAGTCATATGATTTCTTGTGGCTTTTGTTTTAAGTTCTTCTTTGTGAATTATGTAGCAATTATTGGTGTATGCTATAGTTGTAAAATCTTTGATGAAAAGCAGAGACTTGTAGGGGAGACTGGACTGGAATTGCACGAGCTGAAATTGTTCAGTTTTGGGCTTTATGGGGAAAGTTGGAACTTTACAGATACTTAATCTTTTGGGAAAAAGGGGTAAAGAGTCAAAATTAGAGTATTTTGTTCTTTCAGTATTCTAGGTGTGAAAAATGAACTGACATTAAAACCAGTTTTACCAGTGTATACAATTTAAAGATTGCATCTCGAGGCTAGGAATTGATAATCTGATAGAAAAATGAAAAGTTAAAATTTGGTGAATACTTCTCCATTTGACCAGCTGCAAATTGGCTTTACAAGAACTGGGGGAAAGTGAGTGGGATTTTCTGAATGATGGGAGGTGGAGGGGAAAGAGTAATATGTAACTTTCACAGACCAGCAAGCCAAGCTGCAATGACTTAAATCGGGTTCTCAAACTTCATTGCACCACAACCCCTTTCTGACAACAAAAATTACTACACAACTCCAGGAGTGGGGACTAAAGCTTGAGCCCACCTGAGCCCCGTTGCCCTGGGTGGAAGGGCCAAAGCCTGAGCCCCATCACTGGGGAGGGGCGGGGGGCAAAGCCCAAGGGCTTCAGCCCCAGGCAGGGGGCCTGTAACCTGAGCCCCGCTGCTCAGGGCTCAGGCGTCTCAACCAGTTCCTCACTATTTGTCAAAATCAAATCTAGAGCAGCCTCTCCCTTAGTAGCTTTATCCACCTTCTGAAATAAAAAAAAAAATCTCCAATAAATTCTTAGAATGTATTGGATAATCTGTGCCCTGTTGTGTTATTTTCCCAACAGATGTCTGGTAGTTGAAGTCCCTCATCACTACCAAGTCCTGTGCTTTGGATGATTTTGTTGTTTAAAAAAAGCCTCAGCCACCTCTTCTTCCTACTTGGGTGGTCTCATCACCCTTGTTTTTTTTACCCTTTTTATCCTTACCTAGAGACTTTCAACAAGTCTGTCTCCTATTTCCATTTAAATCTCAGTCCAAGTGTATACATTTAATATACAAGGCAACACCTCCTCCCTTTTTTGTGCCTGTCCTTTCTGAGCAACCTCTACCCTTCTATACCAAATATTTCAGTCATGCGTATTATCCTACCAGGTCTCTGTGATGCCAACTATGTCATAGTTGTGTTTACTTACTAGCATTTTGAGTTCTTCCTGCTTACTTCTTGCATTAGTATACAGACATCTAAGATACTGATTTGATTCCCCCCCCCTCCAAGTTCTGTCTTGTCTCTTCTTTATCCATGCTATAACAGCCCATGCTCCCCTGAAATTCCGACCCTTCTCCCAGGTCTCCATGTTTTTGGCTTACCTGTGGGCTTTGGTCACCTGCACCCTTTGAACTTAGTTAAAGCCCTCCTCACTAGGTTAGCCAGTCCGTATACAGATATTCTCTTCCCCTTCCTTGATAGGGGCCTCCCAGCCAGGCATTCACTTCCAGGATGCATCTGTTTTTGTCTGGGCCCCTACCCTTGACCATGTCTTGTATCCATTCAGAAAGATGGGAGAGGAGAAGAATGTTTTAAGTAGCAGCAACTGAAGCAAGAACTAGAGAAAATCAGAGCTCACCATGTATGAATTCAGTGATTTAATTTTGTATCCATTTCAGTTGAGTGGGACCTTGTATCTGCAGCCTAGATACCAGGGAAAGGTGTGCATTAGAAATGCCTGAAATGTGTGGAATGGTGGGACAAGACCGTCTTGCTCTTGCAGTGAGTAAACTGACTTTCCCTCAGGGCTAAGAAGGAGGTTCCACTTTTCCACTCAGAGTGGAGATCAGGCTTAAATAACTGCAGGAGTCAGTAGTTAACTCTGTTGGAAATGCTGTACCCTGGATATCTTTAAATAACATCTACAGTGAATAATAGCTTACAAGCTTATGTGATGGTATTTTCTTTTTCTTCTCTGAATTTTGTTCTGTGTCAAAATTAACTTGGACTTCTGGGACTGATGAAGCAGCGCTCTGTATCACAGAGGTAGTCCTGGATTCTGGCATAAGTGCATCAAGACAAGTGTGAAGTTATGGTCACATTCTTTCTAAAATAATTGTAAGTAATGAAGGCACAATGAAATAGTTGATGCTGCATTCTTAACTACTCAATAGTGTTGGCCAGTCACATTAATACAGGTGTAGTGTTATCTTTTTAAATAGCACTGAGGGATGATGATGAAAGTTGTTAATTCCAAACATGCTTGTTAAGGTAATGTATGTTAGTAATACTCTCAAAACATCTATTGCATTGTGCAAGGGTTACTTTGTTGGCTGCTAAAGCAATTTTTGGAATCCTCCACAATTCTCATAAGAAATTTACATGAAGGAGCTAATGGACATTTTTAGATGAGGAATTAATGTACTTATACAGGTGTTTAATTCAGCTAGCATGAGCATGGTGTTCTTATCTCTTCTGGAATTTATTGACGTTTTATAGATGACAATTTCTTCCTGGTTTATTGAGTCCAGTAGAACTAGTACTTTTGAAGGCATACTGTGCTCTTGACAGACTTATGGAACTAAATGGTAAACTTTTATGAAGGGGCTTTGAATATTCTGTTTACGTTGCTGTTAGTGCGGCGATATTCTCAACTTTTGGGCTTTACAGTATGTGTAAAGTATGTAAGAAAATATCCCACAATGACATAGATGTTTCTATAATAGGTATGCACACTGCATGCTTTGTACATACTTTTCCTATATATACAGACATGGGAGTAGGATCTTCTACTATAGTCATGGACCTCCAGTCCTTTAATTTATATTTAAATTAACATTTCCATTTTAGTTTCACTGGCACTGGAAGTACATATCTCAAGAGGAATGATTTATCTTATTATGATGTATGAGATACTGCATGTGGACCTAATGTGGGGAGAAATAAGAATGGAATTTCAGGTTGTTGACACTAAATGTCAACATTCATGGGGATAGAAGCTAGAATAGCTGTTTTTTTGTATTCCAGGAAATATTTAGTTGGAAAAAGCTAGGTTTTGGAAATTTGCATTAGTACGCAGATGTTGGAATGATTTGATAAACACTTTCTGCAGTGTTACAGAACTGATAAATGGTGTTTAAATCATTTCTCCTTCAGGGGTTTAATGCTATTCTTAAAAGGCTTGCCCCATCTATAGCAATTGAGAGAGTTAAGTTTGTGTGCAACTTTCAAAAGTACTGTAGTGATTTAGGAGCACAAATCCCACTGAAAGTCAATGGGACTTCATACTCCTAAATCACATAAGTGCTTTTGAAAATTGCACCTTTTCATCTTTAGTTTGTTGCAAAATCTACTTGCTCCTCTGAAGTCATACTGTTAATTGGGAAACATTAATTATAAGTTGGTTTCTTATGGATTCTTAAATACTTGAGATGAGTTAAAACTTGACACTGTTAAAGGGGCCTGATTTTTTTTTCAGAAAGTGCTGAGCACCTGCTTTCTGAAAATTAGATCCTTTAAAGTGTCTTAAATTGGCTAGCCAAAAGTGGAAGCACCCCAATTGCTAATCATGGTCAGTGTGTGCAAATTGTAATGAAAGCTAGTTACTTTAGAGGCTATATTAGTAATAGTATCAGTGTGGAAAATGCTAATTCATGGATCAAATGGCTGTCTGATTAGTGGTGGTGGTCCACTGTTGGAGTAACAGGGCAGAAAAATAGTTCTTGTACTCTTTCTGTAAGTTAAGCCAACATATATATGTGGTGGGGATATTAAAACTGCCTAACTCTCTCATATATGTATATACAAGCACACACACACACACAAACACAAATTTAGTGTGATTCACTGAAAAGCATCTCTTAGATGTGAAGTAGTTTAGAAAATTTAGATTTACTTTCATAAGTTACAGTAAAAGTAGGCAACCTTTAATCCATTTAACAAAGAGCCTTCAGTTTCTACTTCAAGGCATGTGGAATAATACTTTGTAAGGTAACTTAATCTCTAGCCAACTATTTTAAGAAGTTTGCTCTTGCAAGGAGTAGGCCAGGTGAAATGTTTACTTAAGCAGCCTTGTTTCTTTATTCAAGAAAGGTAACTCTACTCGTATTTCCAGAAGCACAACCTAGTGTTACTTAACCACTTCAGTTATCCATTTCAGTGCTGGCTAATATATGTGAGATGTTGGACAAACCAACTTTTACCTCTGCTTTATGCTTACATAAGAACACAAGAACGGCCGTACCGGGTCAGATCAAAGATCCATCTAGCCCAGTATCCTGTCTACCGACAGTGGCCAATGCCAGGTGCCCCAGAGGGAGTGAACCTAACAGGCAATGATCAAGCGATCTCTCTCCTGCCATCCATCTCCATCCTCTGACAAACAGAGACTAGGGACACCATTCCTTACCCATCTTGGCTAATAGTCATTTATGGACTTAACCACCATGAATTTATCCAGTTCTCTTTTAAACGCTGTTATAGTCCTAGCCTTCACAACCTCCTCAGGTAAGGTGTTCCACAAGTTGACTGTGCACTGCGTGAAGAAGAACTTCCTTTTATTTGTTTTAAACCTGCTGCCTATTAATTTCATTTGGTGACCCCTAGTTCCTGTATTATGGGAATAAGTAAATAACTTTTCCTTATCCACTTTCTCCACATCACTCATGATTTTATATACCTCTGTCATATCCCCCCTTAGTCTCCTCTTTTCCAAGCTGAAGAGTCCTAGCCTCTTTAATCTTTCCTCGTATGGGACCCTCTCCAAACCTTAATCATTTTAGTTGCCCTTTTCTGAACCTTTTCTAGTGCCAGTATATCTTTTTTGAGATGAGGAGACCACATCTGTACGCAGTATTCGAGATGTGGGCGTACCATGGATTTATACAAGGGCAATAATATATTCTGTCTTATTCTCTATCCCCTTTTTAATGATTCCTAACATCCTGTTTGATTTTTTGACCGCCTCTGCACACTGCGTGGACATCTTCAGAGAACTATCCACGATGACTCCAAGATCTTTTTCCTGACTTATTGTAGCTAAATTAGCCCCCATCATATTGTATGTATAGTTGGGGTTATTTTTCCCAATGTGCATTACTTTACATTTATCCACATTAAATTTCATTTGCCATTTTGTTGCCCAATCACTTAGTTTTGTGAGATCTTTTTGAAGTTCTTCACAGTCTGCTTTGGTCTTAACTATCTTGAGCAGTTTAGTATCATCTGCAAACTTTGCCACCTCACCGTTTACCCCTTTCTCCAGATCATTTGTGAATAAGTTGAATAGGATTGGTCCGAGGACTGACCCTTGGGGAACTCTACTAGTTACCCCTCTCCATTCTGAGAATTTACCATTAATTCCTACTCTTTGTTCCCTGTCTTTTAACCAGTTCTCAGTCCATGAAAGGACCTTCCCTTTTATCCCATGACAGCTTAATTAACGAGCCTTTGGTGAGGGACATTGTCAAAGGCTTTCTGGAAATCTAAGTACACTATGTCCACTGATCCCCCTTGTCCACAGATTTGTTGACCCCTTCAAAGAACTCTAATAGATTAGTAAGACACGATTTCCCTTTACAGAAACCATGTTGACTATTGCTCAACAGTTTGTTTTTCTATATGTCTGACAATTTTATTCTTAACTATTGTTTCGACTAATTTGCCCGGTACCGATGTTAGACTTACCGGTCTGTAATTGCTGGGATCAGCTCTAGAGCCCTTTTTAAATTTTGGTGCTACATTAGCTAACTTCCTTGTGGCGTATAGGATTGCAACAGCATGTTGCTGAACGTTCCAGGAACATCTTCAGTCTTCTCTTCAATGGGTTTTAATTATTGTGGTAAGTGTGGCACTGAAAAAGCTCTGAATGGGTTGATTTTGATAGGGTATTGATCCAAAAATCGTGTAGTAATCTTAAGTAACTTTCATGTCAGATAAACATGGCTGTGCTATTTCTGCGTTTAGGCAAAAAGCGTCTAGGTCAGGAGTGGGCAAACTACGGCCTGCAGGTCACATCTGGCCCAGCCTCTGAGATCCTGGCCCAGGAGGCTTGCCCCTGGCCCCTCCCCCGTTGTCCCCCCCTCTCCTGCAGCCTCAGCTTGCTTGCTCTGCCACTGTTGTGATGCTCTGGGCAACGGGGCTGTGAGCTCCTGGGGCAGCACAGCTGCAGAGCCCGGCCTGACCAGGTGCTCTGTGCTGCGTGGTGGCGGTGGCAGCATGGCCTGGCTCCAGCCAGGTGACGCAGCCGTAGCACCGCCAGCCACCGGTGCTCCAGGCACCGCGGTAAGAGGGCAGGGAGCAGGGGGGGTTGGATAGAGGGCAGGGGAGTTTGGGGTGGTGGTCAGGGGGCGGGAGAATGGGGGCAGGGGTCCCGGGAGGGGCAGTCAGGAAGGAGGGGAGATTAGATGGGGCGGCAGGGGGATGTCAGGGGCAGGGGTTCTGGGGGCAGTCAGGGGACAGGGAGAAGGGGTAGTTGGATGGGACAGGGATCCCAGGGGGGCTGTCAGGAATGAGAGGAGGGGTTGGATGGGGCGGTGGGGGTCCAGGGCAGTGAGGGGCAGGCAATGGGGCTGTGTGGATGGGGCAGGAGTTCCAGGGGGGTTGTCAGGGAACAGGGAGGGTTGGATGGGGCAGGAGTCCTCGGGGGGGGGGGGGGAGATAGGAGGTGGAGGCTGGGCCACAACCCTCTTCCCTAACCGGCCTCCATACAATTCACAAAACCCGATGCGGCCCTCAGGCCAAAAAGTTTGCCCGCCCCTGATCTAGGTTATTTTGTGGTGTCACATGGGTCCAGTTCTTACACTGAAATATATTTTTGAATAGTATTGATATAAACCTAATTTTCACCTATTTACAAATATATGGTGAATGTAACTGCAGATTCAAGGCAAGATATAAATTGCTACACTATAAATGGAAGATAGCATTCAAATGGCTGATTGTGGTTTCTCTGTGCTTTAGAAACCTGGATCAGTGGTCCTTGCGTCTGGATTAATCAAAGCTAGGGACGTGTTCAGTTGTGCTGCCTTGAGGAAAGTATTCATTCAGGTTAAATGAGCAGCTGAACTCTGGAATCTGGAGTACATACACCTTACTGCTCGTTGTAGTCCTTCACTCAAGTGGGCATATCCCACATGATCAATTTTTCTTCAAGTGGACTTGCACTGATAGCCTCTAGCCACTGCCATTATTTAAGATTGCATATATAGTGCACTTGTTTTTGATTACTAATGGGTTCCCTTTCTTGACAGTTACAATAACTGTGGGACTACTGTTAACCAAATCACCTTTCAGGGAACAGTCATTGATTTGAAGTCCTGTCCTTTTTTTCTTGTGTAGTAGTGAACAAAAACACATTTTTAGGGCATAATACTGAGCTGTTCCTTGTCCTGAGACTTGGGGTATATCAGCACTTAAAACAGTACAACAGTGCAGCTGTAATGCTCAGTGTAGACATTACCTGTGTCAACAGGTAGGGTTCTCCTGTTGGTGTAGGTAATCCACCTCTCTGAGAGGTGGTAGCTAGGTTGATGGAAGAATTCTTCTGTTGACCTAGTGTTGTTTGCAATGGCGGTTTAGTCGGTATAGCTACTTCTCACAGTGGTATAGATTTTTCACAAAATCTAACCTGCCTCTTCAGCATTATTGATAATTCTACGATTTCCATCTAGTAAAGGACCATCGTAGGGTTCTTTTTGTTCCTTATATATTTAAAAAATTGCCCTTCTTATCCTTAACTCTGCTGACTATAGATTTCTCCTTGTGTCCTTTTGCTTCCTTTATTAATGTTGTGCAATTCCTAGCTTCTGATTTATGTTCAATACTATCAACTCCCCCTTTCTTCCATTTGTTGTTTTATTTTTTATAGCTGTCTTCCTTTCCCTTCTAAACCATCTTGTTTTGTAATCAGTACAGCATTTGTCATATATTGTGGGATTTTTTAGTTTTGGGCATCTAGTAAAGTGTTCTTAAATAATTTCCAATTATCATTTGCATTTTTCTGATTAAATTCTTCCAGCTGATTTGGCTCATAATTGTTTTCAGCTTTTTGAAATTGGATCTTTTCCAGGTATGCATGTATATATCACTGGTCTGGACTATATTCTGTTCGCACATTATAAATATGGTCAAGGCATGATCACTTGTATGTAAGCAACCATTAATTTTTAGTTCTGTGATCAGTTCCTTTCTATCTGTGGAAACAAGGTCCAATATAGAATTCCCCCATGTTGGATGCAGTACTTTTTGAGTTACGAAATTGTCATCTATAATATTTAGAAATTCTAAGGCTGTTTTAGTATTACCAGCATGAGACCTCCTGCATATGTCACTCAATTTTAATTCCTGTATAATCACGCTGCTTTTTTTGCCTACACATCATAGGCCTAGTCTACACTGGGGGGCGGGGGATCAATCTAAGTTATGCAACTTCAGCTACGTGAATAACGTAGCTGAAGTTGACATACTGAGACCTACTCACCTCGGTGTCTTTACTGCAGTGAGTCAACTGCTGCCGCTCCCCCGTCAACTCTGCTTGCGCCTCTCGCGGCGGTGGAGTACAGGAGTCAATGGGAGAGCGCCCGGGGGTCAATTGCTGGATCAATTGCTGCCTGCCGTTTCGGCGGGTAATATAGACCTACCCATAGATGCGTAAGGAGCCAGTCATACTGTTTCCTAGTGTGATTTATTTGGTGTCTGCTACAGACATCCAACACCCCATCTTTTAGTTTATCTGTTAAGAGACTGATCCATAAGCATTCAAGATGTTTTTCTTCTGAGTTTTCAGTTACTTGGAAACAGCTAATGCCAGAGGGCCACTCCCTTACCTGTTTTGCCCATTCAGTCCTTCCCAAATAGGTTATAACCATTGATTTTTAGTAGAGCCCTGTTTGGATACAAAATTTGTATCTGAATCGGATCCGCAAACATGGTCTGCAGATACCCGCAGATTTGCAGGGCTCTAATTTTTAGTATTCCAGTCATAGGAATCTCCATTTGTACCTTGATCCAAAACTAAGCCAACCTCTGTTTCTCTCCATAATGCCTTGTCAGGCAGCAACTCTTGGGAAGCCTTAGATGCTCAAGTTTAGGAGGGTTCACTACCTCGTTCAACCACGGATTACAAAGTTGAGTCTAGGGTTTTTGCCCTGCCAGATATATTTGGAAACAGTTCTGTGTAGGTCCATAAATGCTACTGGAACAGCTAGGGGAATGTATTAGAATGAATAAAGCTGTCAAGCAACAAACTCCATTCT
This sequence comes from Mauremys reevesii, assembly GCF_016161935.1. Lineage (NCBI taxonomy): Eukaryota > Metazoa > Chordata > Testudines > Geoemydidae > Mauremys > Mauremys reevesii. The sequence goes on from NC_052631.1 coordinate 100,675,662, forward strand.
AATTAGATTAGCTTTTCTTGTCCATTATACAGACAGGACTTCACATCCAGATGTGTTTTATGATTGTAATTTGGAGAATGGCATTCTGTTGAGTGTCTTGCTTTTGGAGAGTGAATTAATGACTTTGTTTTAGTGGTGAAGATTGCTAGAATGCGATCTTTGGCAGAAACATTTTGTGTTGGTTTTTTAAAAATTTATTTAGTGGACTTCTCTTTGACACAGGAAAACCTCAAGGTCAGTTGAACCAGTAACATGTCCTGAGGTGCAGCAGCAACAGAAGAAGCAGAGAACAATTTTGATCTTCTAGCAACGGCAACAGAAGTGACAGCAGGCAAGTTAGAGTTTGTTAAAGGATTTCTTTTATATGGTGCCATTTTTGGTAATGCCATATTCTAGGTGTTGCTTAGAACACAATAAATTAATAAGTAATGCTTTCACTTTATTCATGTGAATCACTTGTAATGAATTGTATCTGATTTGACAATTCCCATTTAGGTAAGATTCTAGATTAGCATTTATCATGAATCCTACCCCTGAACAGAAGGGCGCCCCTTAAAGTTTTTTTTTTAAATTGGTATTTATTTTTTTATTTTTATTTTTTTGCATGGAGGTATTGGTATAGAGAGCTTTATTTGTTAACTGAGGCTGAGTGCCTGAGGGATTTGCAGAAATTCCTAAATTTATTTTCTTTTTTGTAGGACTGACCCATGAGCTTTGTGGTATATTTAAATAAATGTGCCATTTTATAAACCTTTTATGTGAAATTATTTTCCACTTCATGCACATGAATAATACAACTCATTTAACACCTATAAATGCAAATGAGAGAACAACCTGTTCAAAAAGTGTTTTAGGACTATAAAGCTCAGTGTACCATCTTTCATAAAAGTAACCAATACAAAGTCCATAGAGTAGCTAATTTTTGTTGCCATTTCTTTCTTTATAATACAAAATAGGAAAGTAAATAAGTTCAGAACTAAAAATAAGTGTAGTTCAGTGGTATATACTTTGCAGTGCATGAGTTACAATTCTGTGTTAGTTGCAAATGAAAATAGTGTGCTTTGCTAAGTAATATTGCAGCAGTGTGCCCTTTAGCAAAATCCGTAAATTTAAATTGAGTTATGATTGAACACTAGAATCAATCTCTAATTATTGTAAAGGTACTTTAAACCTTTGAGAATGAAGAATGGGGGGTTGATAGTGTAAATATTTGGTAAGTGATTGTGGTACATTTAAAAAATATGGCTCATAAAAATTGAGGCCTTTTTTTTCTTTTAGTGTGCGTATTTTATCACACACTGGTAATTTAGGCTGGTTCTCCCCTTCACTCCTAAAATAGTCACATCTTCCGTTTTAGTAAACTGTTCATGGGATAGATAGGCAGGGTCAGGCACAGCTAGATTAAACCATGAGATTAATTTGAAAAATCTAGGGCCTGTAGTTTCCCTGCTCACTTGATTAGTTTTCATAATTCATCCTCATTCCCACAGCAGGAGTAGTAGTCATAGGTGTTGGAACTAGGAGTGCTGGGGGTGCGGCAGCACTCTCTGGCTTGAAGTGGTTTCTATCATGTATCAGGGTTCACAGCTTGGTTCATTGGCTCTCAGCACCCTCCTATACAAATTGTACCAGCACCCGAGCAATAGTAATATAATATTTGCCTCCAGAAAAGCATTTTTTGGTTTCTCTTTCATTCTTTTATCCCTAAGTGTCAGTGGGAACAGTTGGTGGAACAAGGAAGGAGAGAATCAGTTGAATATGAATGATTTGGATAGAGCTTGCCCTGCTTTGCTTAAAATCTTTGGAATCTGGGAATCTACGCTCTATTTCTTGCTGTCAGTCTGTGACTTTCTGCTCCCCCCTCTTTTTGTGTGTTCAACTGCAGGTGCATGAACAGCACAGAAGATAATTTTGCTTTTGAGGGATGATGTGGAGGGACACTTTGTGAGTAACTGTGTGTGTTTAAAAACAAAACTTTACTGTGTAGGAACAGAAATGAAATTGAAGTTGAATTTATTTTCCTTATTCCATGTTGCATTAAATCAACTTCCCATTTATGACAGTTGATCATGCTTCAAGTCCTCATTAAGCTCAGAAAAAACATGAGTTTGAGGTGCATCCCTTGAAAAACAATTAATTTAAGGTGACGTTTGGATGGTGTCTTTAAGTTCTAGAACTAAAAAATAGATTATCTGTACTGCTTCATAAACAGCCATTGATGGCAGTAACCTTTCTGTGATGACTGATCCACTGATGAACTTTAGTGTTACCATCAACATAATTTGCTCTTTAGATATGAATAATATATAACCTGTGAAGCTTGTTCTGTGGATGATCTTTGGCAGGATTAACGAGATACTTTGAGTCCCTTCAAATATTCAGTGGCAGTGCTCCATGGTAGAAGGGTTGAATTAGCCACCTAAGGATGAGCTTTCTTCACTACTGCTAATAGGTCCATGTAATTTATGAATTAAATCTCTCTAATTCTGATTGAGGACTCTGACTTGTATCACACAAAGCTGGTATAGTAAAATTCTATAATACCATTAATTCTGAAAACCAGCTTTTTATCCACCCCCTGAAATGCAGCAGCAGTATGACAGGACACAGACATTACACCACAATTCAGCACAGGAAGTGAAGAAAAACTACCATAGTCTTTTCACCTCTAAGGCAAAAGGAACGATCCATATATTTAGCTCCAGTGCTTTGGTCACTTTTTTCTAAAACATTTATTCTTGTGAAAATTTGTGTTATCTTTAATGACCTTATGTGTTCAAAGCCTCGGTCTGGTGCCTTATTTGACATAGTAACTCTGTCAGTACGCTACTTCCTAGTGCCACAGTGGAATACTGAGTCATCAAGCAGCTCTTTCCTTCGAGCCAGCAATTTCTTAGCAGTAATATTACTGTAGCCTAGAGTAACAACTTAAAACTATATTGTCACATTACTCTAGGACTTTGTAGTAGAAGACTCCCCCAGCAGCAATACTATCATTTTGCTTAATTTTACTTTCATATAGTATAAACATGCTGCGTTCCTTAGGGTGGCTTCTGAATATTCCCACTTGGGACATGAGTTAATCTTTCTTTCTCTCTCACCCCAACCCCCACCGTGGGGTGGGAAAATGCTGTTGAGTTCCGGGAACATTCTAGAAAAGCAGTGCCTGTTGAGACAGCTTGAGTGCCCCTTCATGGCACTAAGCACCTGGAGCTGAAGTATTGTGAGGCCTTGTTTACCCCTATCACCTCAGTTCCTTCCTTTTTCATTGACTAAGTACAGTCACAGGAACTTGAACTTCACACTCAGAATTTTGCTTTTATCAAAAATTCTCTTGTTAACTTGTTATAATTATTCTAAACTTGTATAGCGATTACTTAACCAGTTTTTAATTCGTTTAGATCCCATTTCAGGTGATTTTGAATTCCATACTGGTTCTGCCTTTTCTTCTAGAATCCAGACTTACGATAAAAACACACTTAAGCAGTATATTTTGTACCTCTCCGTCTTGGAGCTACATGCACAATTTCATGGATAACATTGTTCTGGTTACTGTTCTGTAACTAATAGAAAAAACAGATTTCATTCCTAGTAGTGTTAAATTAGATTAACGCTTGACTTCCTAATTCGGAGCTTGATTTCAGCCAATTTAAACAATGGATGTTATTCCCTTTCTTGATTCCTTCTTGACTAAAAGCAAAGTGTTGGCTTCCAGTCATCCCCCTGTTGGCTCCTTTCAGGTTCTGCTTGCCAGTTCAGGAAGGCTGACTGACAGTTTTTCTATGTTCCAGTGCCCTAGTTGGCACCTGGATTCCTTATGAATCAGGAGAAGAAAGTGCTGCTTTTGTTACTCCAGGAGACTTCAGCATCAATCAGTTGGGTTGATTTGATTTACATGGTGTTCTTGGGCCCATTCTTCCTGGCCAGGGCCCATGTGGACTTGCCATAGTTGGCAGACTGTAGAATTTAGCAGCGGCCAGAAACTAGGTGTCTGCACATCACTTCTCTGCCCAGCGTCAGTTCAGAAAGACCAGGAGCTGCATCCTGATCAGCGGAGCCATCAGTGTGGATAGCAAGGAGGAAGATTCCACTGATGGCTTTCAAATTGAAATAGAGATACAGAAGCTGTGATCCCATTATGCTTCTCCTTTTCAGTGAGGGAGCTCTTATACCCTGGAGTATAGCCTACCAGAACAAGGCTGCTGCAGCTTCATGACCTCTTCCTAGCAGAGAGCCTTTTTGACATTGTTCCTGTTCTCCCCCTAGCAGAGGAACAACCTAAAGAGACTTTCCTTTCCACTACTTCTGTAGCATCCTTCTGTCTCTTCCAGGCCTGCCTTTGGTTCCCCTGCAGTCAAGATGGTGCTTTTCAACACAGGAGGGTACCAACTGGTGGCTTATCTGGTTTCTCACATCTCTGAGGTTCAAAACGTTACTCCAGTAGAGTTCAGGTCTCTGGTTCGAGGTGGTGGGCTATCTGTTTATGAAGTGAAGTCTCTAGAACTTGTCCTCCCCATCTTTCCTCCAAAATTGTGAATTTGAGATACTCCAGCTTTTAGATGACTCAACTTAGCCAGGAAGTTACGGGCAGTAAGACTCAGACTTTGTCTAGAGGCATCACTCAGTGGATGATGACTGTTCACAAAGAATCATCTGTGCTAAGCTTCCCCAATTGGTCTGCAGGAATCTATCAAAGTTAAACTGCTGATTGCCAGAGGACATGGCCAAGCACACATTCTGGTTTGTTCTATCCTGACTCACCAGGTTCTGTGCTCAACTATGGAGTGGGACATGTTTTCAGAATTCAAGCTCCTGCTTCTGCTCTTCAAAGATTTGAGGCTATTTAGATGGGTCCCAGACTCTGCTGTCAGGATGTTTTAAAGAGGTGGTGTAGCCATGCTGATCCCAGGATATTAGACACAGTGGGTGAGAAATCTTTTATTGGACCAGCTTTTATTGGTGATGGAGAGAAGCTTTCACGCTTTCACAGAGCTCTTCTTTACATATCTAGGAAATGTACTCAAATGTCACAGCTAATACAAGGTGGAACAGATTGTTTATCATAAGTAGTTAACACACATTGTCAGAGACATTCAGTTCAAAGTGAAGTGGCCAGTTAACACCAAGATAACTCTCACTACCTAGTAGCCCATGTATGCAAGAACAAATCTACTTCCTCCTCCTTCCCAGAGAAACAAGCATAACTTCTGATGAAGTGGGTTCTAGCCCACGAAAGCTTATGCCCAAATAAATTTGTTAGTCTCTAAGGTGCCACAAGGACTCCTCTTTGTTCTCTCTAACAGTCTCTGGTCAGTCCAGACTGTAAGTTTCTGGGCTCAATGAAGGCTGTACACCCTGCACTACTTTGTTCACTGGCAAAGGGAGTGCCAGTTTATATGACAGAGAAAAATAAGTGGCTAAGAGAACATAGTTCTAGTCCAGTATTTTCTAATTTGAATTTCTGAAAACAGTTAAGTGAAGCAATTTAAATCAAACTCAAATTTTACTACATCAAAAGTAGAGTAAGTTAACAAGTGTCACATCAGCCTGGAAACTTTGGAATTGCTATGTTTTGAGATTGGATTAAAGTATTCTCTAACCATCAGGGGAATCTAGTTTTATTTAACTACAGTTGTCTTTTAATTAAAAGACCACAAATAAATGTATTGATGAAAAAGAACAGCTCTGAATCAGTATAACTTATAAATATTGGCTTCATTTAACTATAGTAATTTTCAAAGCAGGGCTAACTATGAAAAATAATCTTGGCATAGGAACATTTGGGTTAGTTATTTGTGATGCTAAAATGTGATGCACACAGATGATAAATGGTCACTATTAAAGTCCTCTAAGTACAGAAAGTAGATAGATTTGCTTTCAGTAACATATGGTTAAGTCAGGTATGCTCTGATTCTTAAAATGAGAGAGAGAGAGCAGATAAGGATTACAGACATTGACACCCACTCTGAAGAGTCTGTCTGGATTTGCATACAGTAAGACTATTCTGTTTCAGACAGCATGAGCAGGTGCAATAATAAGTAATATCTTTGTGGCATTTCTTGCAAATTGTTATGGATCAAGATGCATGAGGATAAAATAAATATGGGGCAACTGTGGGTCAGGCTGATTAGACTTGGGAGGTGGGAGCCAGCATATCTGAGTTTTTTCCCTATTCTGCTACTGTCTTACCCGGTAACCTTGAGTTTAACCTCTGTTGTAGTATCTTTGTAAAATAGTGGTGCTGCTTATGCAGTTTTACAAAGTACTTGATCTATGAAAGTGAATGTTATCTAAGTGTGAGTATTACCACTATTTTTATTTTCTCAAAATAAGTTTTTGGTAATATCTAAATTGCAGAAAACTGGAGACCTCAAAATATTTAGCAAGCAAGCTTCAAAGACTTTCTGAACGTCTGAAGAAATAAAAATGGGTTTATAAATGAATATGTTCACACTGCAATGTGTACTTGCTGCAACTTGGAATCAATTTAAAAAATATATAGTTTAAAACATAGAAATCTGGTGGTGGTGGTAAATGTGTCCTCATTCAGCAGTCTTGTTCAGTTCTTAAATTTACAGCCTTTTTTAGTGCTAGATCACGAGTGAACTAGATAGATGGTGTTGAACCTCAGGTTGTGCAAAGAAGACATCTATGGCTCTGGTTCACTCATTGAGCTTGACATCTGAATTAGGGTTCCTCATTCTCCCTAATATCTGCCCATGTCTAATTAGGAGACTCATTTGTGCAATACTACTTGAAACTTTACTTCAGCTGTGGCTAACAATAATCAGTAGATTAAGGGAGTTTGACAAGTTTGACAGTAAAACTCAAAAGCTTGTTTCTCACAACAGACGTTGGTCCAATAAGATATTACCTTATACTCCTTGTCTCTCTAATATTTCTCCAATTATGCCATGCATAACATAAGCTGTTCAATTTGATGACTGGAATAATCGGCTCTTCTGGCTGTTCCTAATATTAGTAACTACCTAAAGATGTATTCTCTTACAGCACCTGGCTCATGAATATTGGTTAATCTGACACTGCGGAATAAGATGACCCAACTCTGTTTCCTTGAATTAGCAGAGATGATTTCTTTTTTCTTTTCTTTTCTTTTCTTTTCTTTTCTCTTTTCTTTTCTTTTCCCATTTCTGTGGTTTTGCTGCTGTGTATTTTTTCTAAAAGGTACTATTCAGTGAATCTTGCCTTTCAGTGGGATCCATTTTAGTGTGGTCTTTGCCTAATAGACCTGTAATTATTTCATTAGATGAAACTACATTCATAAGCATATAGCTGTTGACTTGCTATAGCTCTTTGACTGGTCTAAGCCTGTAGTGGGTGAAAAGCAAAGACACTCTGCAGAGCATTTAAGGTGTGTGTGTGTGTGTGTGTGAGTACCTCCTATTTTGTAGCGTATTTCCCATTACACTTTTAAAAAATATTTTGTTTCAAATTTATTAGCAGCAGAGCCAACAAAAAATCTGCAGAAAATATTGAGTTTAAGATTTTCATACATCTTGCCAAATAAACTTGCTCTACTTTGCAAATAAAAAATGTGTAATATTGCTGATCAAAGACTTCATTAATAAGTCAAAAGGACCATACTTAAATTTATAAATACACACACATGCTCTCAGGGAGATTACATCAAATGAAGACAGACAACTAAATATTGACAAATGTTGTAAGTACTTGCATACAAATATAAAAAGCTTACATACTAAGATGGGTGAACCTGAGTGCCTGGTATTAAATGAGAATATTGATTTAATAGGTACCACAGAAATGTGGTGGAATTATGATAATCACTGGGACATAATACCAAGGTACAAAATATATAGGAGTGACATTGTAGGTTACAATGATTGGGAAGTGCCACTACATGTGACAGAGCATAGAGTCAAATACAGTAAAAAATCTTAACTGAATAAAGCAGTACCCTAGAGACTCTATGGATGGAAATTCCATGCTTGAATAATAAGACTATAGGAGTAGGACTATACCACTGACCACCTGACCAAGATGGCGGTAGTGATTGTGAAAGGCTCAGGGAAAATAGAGGGGATACAGAACCAGAAAACTGAAATACCCTGTTATTGGTTATCTCCATTTTGACTGGGTACATGTCACATCAGATGCAGAAATAAATTTTCTAGGCACCATTAATGACTGCTTCTTAGAAAAGCTAGTCCTGGAACCCACAAGGTGAGAGGCACTTCTTAATTTAGGGGGGGAAATGCTGAAGAAACCCCCAAAGTAGCATTTACATTAGAAAGGGGAACTATACAATGAGGACACTAGTTCAACAAAAATTAAAATGAACAGTCACAGGAGTGAAATCCCTGCAACCTGCATGGAAACTTTTTAAAAACATCGTTAGAGGTTCAAACAATATGTATTCTCTTCCCCCCCCCCCCCCACACCAAAAATATGCCACCATGGCTAAACTGAGCAAAAGAAGCTATTAGAGTAAAAAAGGCATCCTTTTAAAAGTTGGAAGACAAATCCTTGTGAGGAAAATAAACTCTGGCAAGTCAGGTATAATTAGGGAGTCCAAAAAGTATTGAAGAGCAACTAGCTTAATTATCTTATCACTTCAAAAAGTTTTTTTTTCCTCCTGCTAACGATAGCTCATCTCAATTGATTAGACTCTGCCTGTTGGTATGCATACTTCCACCTTTTCATTTTCTCTGTATGTATAAATATCTCCTGTCTGTGTGTTCCATTCTATGCATCCGAAGAAGTGAGCTTTAGCTCACGAAAGCTCATGCTAAAATAAATTTGTTAGTCTTTAAGGTGCCACAAGTACTCCTGTTTTTTTTTTTTGCGGATACAGACTAACACGGCTGCTACTCTGAAACCTAGCAAAAGACAGAAAAACTAACAGCAAATTTCAAGTACAGCAGAAGCAGAAAGTCTGTCAAAGAATCAGTGGGGACACTGAAAGATCAAAGTGCTAAAGGAGCAGTCAGAGAAGACAAGGCTGTTACGGAGAAACAAAAAAATACATTTAGCATCTGCCTTCACTGCAGAGGGTGGGAGGGAGATTCCTGAGCCATTCTTTTTAGGTGACAAATTTGAGGAACTCTCTGAGATTGAGATGTCAATAGAGGAGTCTTTGTAACAGATTGATAAGTTATACAGTAGTAAGTCCCCAGGACCAGATGGTATTTACTCAAGAGTTCTGAAGGAATTCATATGAAATTGCAGAACTACTAACTGTTGTATGAAACCTATTCTTTAAATCAGCCTCTGCACTAGATAAGTGGCGGATAGCCCCTGTAATGCAGAGTTTAAAAAAAAAAAAAAGCACAGCTGTAGAGATGATCCTGGCAATTACGTGACCATTAGTCTAACTTCAGTACTAGGTAAATTAGTTCAAACTATAGTAAAAAAACCCAGAATGATCAGACACAGAGAGGAACAAGATATGTTGGGGAAGAGTCGACAAGGCTTTTGTAAAGGGAAAGCATGCTTCACCAATATCAGAATTCTTTGAGGGGGTCAACAAACGTGAGCCAAGGTGATCCAGTGGATATTAGTGTACTTGGACTTTCAGAAAGCCTTTGACAAGCTTTTATCCCCAAAAGCTCTTTAGCAGTCACAGGATGAGGGGGCAGGTCCTTTCATGGATCAGTAACTGGTTAAAAGACAGGAAACAAAGGGTAGGAATAAATGGTCTGTTTTCAGAATGGAGAGAGGTATAGTGAGGCCTCCAAAGTTGTGTTGGGACTAGTGCTGTTCAAGGTATTTTTAAATGATCTGGAAAAAGGGGTAAACAGTGAAAAGTGGCAAAGTTTGCAGATATATAGAATTACTCAAGATAGTTAAGTCCAAAGCTGACTGCGAAGCGCTACAAAAGGATCTCTCAAAACTGGGTGACTGGGTACCAAAATGGCAGATGAAATTCAATGTGGATAAATGCAAAGTAATGACATTGGAAAACATAATCCCAACTATACATATAAAATGATAGGGTCTAAATTAGCTGTTACCACTCAAGAAAGAGCTCTTGGAGTCATTGTGGATAGTTTTCTAAAACCACCCACTCAGTGGGCAGTGGCAGTCAATAAAGCTAAGAATGGTTAAGAACCATTAGGAAAGGGACTGGTAATAAGACAAACTATCATGCCCCTCTATAAATCCATTGTATACTCCCACCTTGAACGTGGGTGCATTTCTGGTCACCCCATCTCAAAAAAAGATATATTGGAAATGGGGAAAAAGTACAGAGAAGGGCAACAATTACTAAGGGTATGGAACAGCTTTCATGTGAGAAGTGTTTAAAAAGATTGGGACTGTTCAGCTTGGAAGAGAGATGATTAAGGAGGATATGATAGAGATCTATAAAATCATGAATGATGGGGAGAAAGTGAATGGGGAAGTGTTATGTACCCCTTTACATAACACAAGAACCCGGCGTCACTCAATGAAATTAATAGGCAGCAGATTTAAAACAAACTAAAGGAAGTACTACTTCACACAACACAGTCAGCCTGTTGAACTTGTTGCCAGGGGATGCTGTGAAGGCCAAACATCTCTAATTCTTTTTTTAACTGTTATAAGTTCATGGAGAGAAGGTCGATCAATGGCCATTAGCCAAGATGATCAGGGACGCAATACCGTTCTTGGAGTCCCAAAAACGTTCTTGGAGTCCCAGTTGCCAAAAGCTGGGACTGGATGCATCACTTGGTGATTGACCTGTTCTGTTCATTCCCTCCGAAGCATCTGGCTCTGGCCACTGTCAGAAAACAGGCTATGGAGCTAGATGGACCATTGGTCTGAATCAGAATGGCTGTTTTCATGGTCTTATACCCCCACACCCAATTGAAAAGTTCATCATATAGTAAAGACTCTCTGCCTTTCTATTACTGCATGGTCCAAGAAACAGGAGTCCAGGGTTTGTCCCTGCCAGGCAACATATGCAGTAGCATATAGCAGTAGATATTTCAGTACTGTTTTCCCCTATTCTTATAGAAGGGTAGGTGCCAGATTACAAATTTGAAAATAGCCAAGGATGAAAAGGAGAGGTAAAATCCTATAGAAAAACACCTGTCAGGGATGGTTTAGATCAGTGGTTGTGAAACTTTTTCTGCCAAGGACCCCTTTGGCACCTGATTAAATTTCTCAAACCCCTTTCATTTAATATTCATAAATTTCTTCTATTAGTTAGGTAACTTTACTATTTTAAAAAATATAGTTAAAATAAGACTCACAAAGGAACCAAAAGAAAAATGTAGCATTAAAATCTTGTCCTGCAAATGGTAAAAGTTACAGATTGTCATTCTGGTGTGCCCTACTGCAGTACTCCAGACCCCCGCATAACCCTGTGAAAACATCCGCTCAGTGTGGAGCAGTAGTCAAAAAAGCTAACAGTGTTCGGAATCGTTAGGAAAGGGGTAGATAATAGAGTAACTATCATAATGCCACTGTATAGAGTGCAGCCACACTGTGACTACTGTGTGCAGTTCTGGTCAGCCCATCCCCTCCAAAATATATAAGAAATGGAAAAAGTACAGAGAAGGGCAACAAAATTGATTAAGGATATGAAATGGCTTCGGTTTGAGGAGAGATTAAAAGGGCTGGGAGTGTTCCTCTTAGAAAATAGATGACTAGGAAGGGATGTGATAGAGGTCTTATAAAACCATGAATAGGGAAGTGTTATTTATCTCTTCACATGACACAATAACCAGGGGTCTCAAAGAAATTAATAGGCAGCAGGTATTAAATACACACGAGGAAGTGCTTCTTCACACAATGCGCAGCCACCCTGTGGAACTCATTGCCAGGGGATATTTTCAAGGCCAAAAATATAATGGGATTCAAAAAAGAACTAGATAAGTTCATCAAGGACAAGTCAATCAATGGATATTAGCCAAGATGGTCAGGGATGCAACCCTGTTCTTTGGGTGTACCTAGCCCCTGATTCCCAGAAGCTGGGACTGGATGACAAGGGATGGATAATTGTTCTGTTCTGTTTGTTCCCTCTGAAACATCTGGCACTGTTCACTGTTGGAAGGCAGGATACCGGGCTAGACAGACCATTGATCTGACCCAGTATGGCCATTCTTATGTTCATGGTGGACCCCTGGGGGTCTGGGTACCTCACTTTGGAAACCACTAGTTTAGGTATACTTAATCTTGTTCCAGCAGAGGGCGGAAGCCTAGACAACCTCTAAGGTCTCTTCCAGCTCCACATTTGTATGATTTTATGACAATTCAAAATTTTGTGGCCCAAACAAGGATGACAGAAAAATTGGGGGGCAAAGAAGCTAGGAAAGGGTAAGTTTGTTGGGGATTAATACAGGGTTATGGGTAAATTATAAATTTGATTCTAAACCCTTAGAAGTAATGCCCATATATGTCTTCCAACGTGTTTCTAGAGGGCCTAGTGCAGCAGTCCCTACTTTTGATTTGGGCCTCTTGGCAATACTGCTTATAAGGCAAAGCATTACTTAATAAAACCCTTCTTCCTTCCGCCCATCCCTTGCATCTGCATAAAGTGAATCCTTCTGTGTTTTTTGTTTGCCTTGGTTTAGAAGGTTAGTAGAATAATGGTCCCAAAAATACTGTCAAGAAAATCTCTGTTTAAATGGGGATGTTTCGTGATTGCTAGTTTTCTGCACTGCCAGTTGAAAACACTAGTATATTGGAAAGCAATCTGTGTAGTGAAATTGAGTTTAAATTTCATTTCATACATAACAAGAGAGCCACCCCTGGACACTACAGTGCTAATAAGCGATGGTCACCTAAACACTACCCTATACCGGAAACCTACTGATTGCTATACTTACCTACATGCCTCCAGTTTTCATCCAGACCACATCACATGATCCATTGTCTACAGCCAAGCTCTAAGATACAACTGCATTTGCTCCAATCCCTCAGACAGAGACAAACACCTACAAGATCACTATCAAGCATTCTTAAAACTACAATACCCATCAGAAGAATACCCAGAAGTCACCTACTCCAGGACAGGCCCAACAAAGAAAGTAACAGAACACCACTAGCCATCACCTTCAGCCCCCAACTGAAACCTCTCCAGCGCATCATCAAGGATCTACAACCTATCCTGAAAGATGAGCCCTCACTCTCACAGATCTTGGGAGACAGGCCAGTCCTCGCTTACAGACAGCCCCCCAACCTGAAACAAATACTCACTAGCAACTACACACCACACAACAAAAACACTAACCCAGGAACCTATCCTTGCAACAAAGCCCATTGCCAACTCTGTCCACATCTATTCAAGGGACACCATCATAGGACCTAATCACATCAGCCACACCATCAGAGGCTCGTTCACCTGCACATCTGCCAATGTGATATATGCCATCATGTGCCAGCAATGCCCCTCTGCCATGTACATTGGCCAAACCGGACAGTCTCTATGCAAAAGAATAAATGGACACAAATCAGACGTCAAGAATTATAACATTCAAAAACCAGTCGGAGAACACTTCAACCTCCCTGGTCATTCATTTACCTAAAAGTCGCAATTCTTCAGCAAAAAACCTTCAAAAACAGACTCCAATGAGAAACTGCAGAAATGAAATTAATTTGCAAACTGGACACTATCAAATTAGGCTTGAATAAAGACTGGGAGTGGATGGGTCATTACACAAAGTAAATGCTATTTCCCCCCCTACTGCTACTCACATCTTCTTGTCAGCTATTTGAAATGGGCTATCCTGATTATCACTACAAAAGTTTTTTTTTCCTCCTGCTGATAATATCCCACCTTAATTGATTAGTCTAGTTAGAGTTGGTATGGCAACACCCATTTTTTCATGTTCTCTGTGTGTGTATATATATCTTCCTACTATATTTTCCACTGCATGCATCCGATGAAGTAGGTTTTAGCCCATGAAAGCTTATGCCCAAATAAATTTGTTAGTCTCTAAGGTGCCACAAGTACTCCTCGTTCTTTTTGCAAGCAGAGGTATTTAAAAAAAATAGATAAAATCAGGATCAGAGTATTTCCCACTGGCCCTGGTTATATGCCTGAAGCTTGCTGATTTATTTGAGTGAAATAGGACAGTCTGAAACAAAAGTTCTATTGTACTTTTTGTATGGAGTCTGTCTACAGCTCTGTACTTAGTTGCTGTGTGAATAAGCAGGCAGTTTTCATTTTGAACTTCTATTTTGCATAAATCTTCCTTTAAAATTTGTCCAGAGGAGCAGAATTACTTGGTTTGTCTGTTTCTTGTTGCCAGACTGTGGCTGTTGGAGAGTTCAAGTTATGCATTCTGATTCTCAGACATGGATTGACTTGAAAGCCAAGATCCTTTAGGGTACAGACGCCTACGTACTTAGACAATGAAATAATCCAATTTTTAGCTCGGCAGCCCAGGAGCGTGTTGTTAGCCCAAATGCAAATACTGCATAGCAGCTGGATTTGTCAAGAGCAATTTCAAGCTTTTAGTAAGCAGGCAGCAAAAAATGTATATTGTTTTTTATTTATTAAACAGCTTTTGAGGCATATTTTGTTATATGTAAGATGTCTTATTTTGTCAAATATAAGACTGCTACATCTACCATGAAATAAAGATTTTTGGATTATGGAATGTTCATGATACTGTACTGGATGATTTCAAGGCATACAATGAGAGGAGGGGCATGCAACGGGTTACAAAGGTCTGTTATTCACATTGCTATCTTTTGTTTTCAGTGCCAACTCTTGTCCTTGGTATTAATAATTCAACTTTGAACTACTTAATGAATCGGATGCTTAAATTTGCTTTAACAAAAATGTCTCGCTGTAAAAGCTAGCTTTTAGGGTAATAGTTTATGCATAACTTTTTAAAAAATTATATGTACCATCTGGGAGAAAAAAAAAAAGGTTTTGTATAACATAGTTCAGTTCAATGGACTATTCCAGTAGAGTAAAACAAAATTTTAGGTGTTTGTTTCCTGAAATATCACTTGTTAGCAATAGAATATTTGTTAGGATTTCCTCAACACATAATGCTTAATTGACTGTACATATGTTAAATGCTGAACCTGAATGCACGTTAGTGTGGACTGTGAAGTCTCTTGATGATGTGAACGCCAGACACTTCCTTAAATTATAGACCTTGGCTTATTGCAGCACAGATGGAAGCACTCTTCAGTGTTTTGAATCTTGAGTGGAGAAATCCTGAGAAAATGGTTTCTAAAAATCATATATTTTAATTTCACACACTCCTCTTACTGAAGGAGAAAGTGGAAGTGAAAAACCTCCAAAGATTATAGCTGCTGGTAAAATTGTTCTGAAAATGTTTGTTTCTCGTGTCTCCATAGTAGTCATTGATAAGTGACCTGGCACAGTACATATGTAATACAATGTAGGATTTACATTTGACTTCAGAACATAATACCCTCTGTAAGAGAGAAGGGTCTAAATCTTTATATACTACTATCATGCTGTCCGAGTGCTCAGCCATCAGCTTACATCTCTTGTCATGTTTTCAATTATTTGTACAGGGTTTTGGAAATATAAAGTGCTGCATTAATAGTTACCACTTACCCGCGTTTGTGATGCTTGCCTGTGGTATGTTAACATGGCTCTCCTGGTTCTGATATAAGAATGAGAGGTTAAAAACAATCTTTTTTGTAAAAGTACTTTGGCTTTACTCAATTTCTAATTTTTAAATAACTGTTACTAATTAAAGAAGAAAGAGACTTTGAGTTCATCTACTTTTTTAAAGGCAGGCTATAGCAGCTTGAAAAATCTACTAGCTCTGGGCAAGTAGGAATCTTGAATCTTCAAGCTCTGCAGAATCAAAGCTTTCATTTTTTAAAAAAATCTAACCTTTAAATATGAAAAGTGTACACCAATGCAGTTCAATATTCTTCAACCTGCAGAGAGCCCCATTGCTCAGGTATTACAGTAGTGTCAGGAGATTTCATGAACCTACTCTCATGGGCACTGTGCAGACAAAATGAAAACACTGTTTCTGTCTCAAGGAGTTTACAAACCAAGTATGAGAGAACAGGTGGAGATGGGGGAGGAGGCCATTATAACCATAATAAGCAGCAATAACAGCGCACCAGCTGCCAGTCTGTTGTTAAGTGTCTTGTAAGCAGGCACCATAGCCTAGGTGAGTTAAGGTGAGATGTGAAGAATAATAATGTAGTACATTTATGGATTTTTAAAGGGAGCTCCTCCCATATATAAGGGGTTGTATGGGCAAAAGCATGGCAATGCTTGTTGGACAGTTTGACTAATGGAAAATAAAGGCTGACATCCCTGGTGTGGCAGAAGAGGGCATAGATGACTCCGTACCATGTAAGAAATGGGGCAGAGCTAAGCCCGAAGGGCCTGAATACAGAATACAAATAGTTCATTCTTCATGTGGTGGAAGAGGAGGCTCTCGCCCATGGAGGGATACACAGAATGAGGGTTATCATGCATGAGATGACAATCCAGGAAGATGTTTGCCACAGTGTTTAAATGAATTTAAGGGCAGAGTGGCAATATGGCATTTTCCAGACCAGAAAGGAGTTTTCAGTAGTCAACTGAAATAGATCAAATTTAGCTGTGTAGAAGTCCAAAGAAAGATGGCGTTTGGAGATGTTGTTAGGGTTGCCAACTTGCTAATTTCTGAAAACCAGAACCTCCCATCCACCTCTTCCACCCCGCCCCCCCACATTCCGCCCCTGCTTTGCCTCTCCTACCCCCAAGGCCCTGCCCCTGCTCACTCCTTCCTGGTCACTGCTGTCCCCTCTCCCCCTTCGTCATCGCTCAAGAGAGGATGTGACTAAAAGAGTTATTTCTGATACCAACATGGCTTATGTGAAGGTTACAATTCTTTTTCAGTGACACATGAAGAATTTGACATTTGCCAAAACTCAAGAATACCTTAGAGTTGAGAACTAGATACAGGGTTGACATAAGTTAACTCTTGATTTATCTCATGGTAGCTAAGATGCTGATCTTTGAGACTAACTGCTAACATATAAGGATGATGGAGGAAATATTCACAGTTCGTTTTGAATACTTTATGGTGACAGAAGGACTTAGGTGTATTGTTGGCTTCCATTTGAATGGAAGTAGCAATCTCTTGAGTGCTAGCTGAAATTTTCCTTACAGCCCTAAGGGTATGCCTGCATAGCAGTCCTGGTGTGTAGACCTATCCAAATTAGCTGTATCTAGCTTGCTGGGTACCACAACATGGGTTTCAACTCGGGATGTACAAGCCCGCCTGGAACCCTGGATAGTTACATAAGGTACGTCTACAGTGGATGTGATTGGCAGTGTATAGGGTACATGTAGCTATGTGTTCCAGTGAAAAGCAAGCTGCGTTCACACCGCAGGGTATAACTACACATGAGTGAAAGGCTCCAGCAGTGAGTAGCTGCTCTAGCGAGCCTTTCCCTGTGATGGGGAAGGACTCTGGCAGCAGGACACTACATTGCTAAAAATAGCTGTGTGGACAGGGGAGGCATTGCTTGTGCTTGTAGAGAGATGTGTAGGGTACATAACCACAGGGTTCAGGCATGTCTTTACTTGCCTAAACAGTGCCTCACCAGCGACACTGCTATTTGTACCAGTGCTAGGGGGACATGCTTTGTATGTACTCTGCGTGCTGCCGTAAAGCCTGCAGTGTAGACATTTCTGTAGGCAGCTAGGTTGTGCTGAAGCCCTGGATTACAGCTAACTGGGATATGTGTACACAAGCTACAGTCACACCACATGAGGTGCAGACCTACCCTAAGAGTCAGGGGAGGAGGAGAAATTAATGCTCTGGGAGTAGTAATCACAGAATTGTCACATCAAGAAATCAGAATAAGAACTAAGCCTTCCCTCCCCCGCCACCTGGGATTCTTTCACCTCTGCAGCATTTCAGTGTTACCACAAGTTATTTCACTTTAATAAATTGAGCTAACTGGTATCTAAACCTTTCCAAAAATGGAGGGTTTTTTTTGCCTCTTGCCAGTAGAGAATCTCACCACAATTAGCCTTGCATATTGGTAAACACTGATTACTGGTTTAAAGACACAGATTTTTGCCCTGTTTATTAAGTATATTTATTAGGTCACTTACATTTTGAGGCATCATTTATTCAATCTAGAGAGTATAAACCATGTTTAATATTTCACTTACATTTTCAACAGAATGCAAAGTGTTTCACAAGCATACATTGAAATATCAGTTTCTCTGTGAAGTATATAAACATCTGGATTAAAATTTACAATTTGAGAGTTGGTAAATGTCAACCATTTATTTAGTTACCTAATTTTCAGAGGTTCTGAGTGTCCAAAATTGCCACTGAAGTTGCAGGGAGGTGACTTCAGGTGCTGACAACCTCTTACCATTTTTGGTGTTTTACACAAATGCCTGATGTTGGGCACTCCAAGTTTAAAACAAATTTGGCCTATAAACATTTAACATAGAAAAACTGAGAGTAAGTTGCTGAAGGCCACACAGTGACTCAATGATAGAGGCAGTTGCAAACCAAGTGAGTTGACTTCTAGTTTCCTGCTCTAATCAGTACTATTATTCCTCTGTGGTAAATTGTATAAGGCAGGGGTTGGCAACCTTTCAGAAGTGCTGTGCTTGAGTCTTCATTTATTCACTCTAATTTAAGGTTTCACGTGCCAGTAATACATTTTAACATTCTTAGAAGGTCTCTTTCTATACGTTTATAATGTATAACTAAACTATTGTTGTATGTAAGGTAAATAAGGTTTTAAAAATGTTTAAGAAGCTTCATTTAAAATTAAATTAAAATGCAGAGAGCCCCCCCGGCCCCAGACCGGTGGCTGGGACCCAGGCAGTGTGAGTGCCATTGAAAATCAGCTCATGTGCTGCCTTCGGCACACGTGCCATAGGTTGCCTACCCCTGGTATAAGGGCTTACTTAAGAAGTTGGTTGCAGGAAAAGTGGCAAAACTAGGTATCTCCATCAATTCTGTGAGGCTTTTTAGCCAGCTGAATTAGTTACCTAATGGGATCACATGCATGATTAAATATAAATTCTGCTAGTTGTTGCAAGAGAGCTAGATACATTTGGGAGGAGAGTGAAAAAAGGCCTTCTTTCTGCTGTTTACTCATAGCTTGTAGGTTTGAATAATAAAAATTTTATTTCCTCTACCCTTAAACTATACAATATCCTGGACCATGTGAATTGGTCTTAAAAAATCCAGTCAACTTTTAATTACCTGCCAGTTATACTGGCAATTTTTTTTTCTAATTTCTGGTCTTCTGCCGTACAGTTGTGCATACAGTATTTCAAGTTAGTATGAGGAGGTGGTAGATGCTGTTTGGGTCATACTTTTTATTGCAACCTAGGGTATTTTTTTTTTAAAAGGTGCAGAAACTGAACGTTTTATTTTGCTAAAATCCATACTCTGACACTTTGTTTGGAAATAGACCTCTGCTAACAACCAAATTAAAAATCAGTATTCCTTTTGATATTAAATCTTTTGAAAATTATCCAAACTTTGAGAAATTCTCAGTCTTCTACAGTTTATTTGCTTATTTTGCAAAAAAGCAAATAATTACACAGTTGTCCCATTTATTTGTTAACTTTACATGCTACTAATTGATTCAGCAAACACATGTGAGTAGTCCTGGTGAGTTCAGTGATACTCCTCACATAGTTACCCACATGCATAAGAATCTGTAAGGTCATGGGGTAAGATTAAATTTAGCTCTTCCATTATAAACTTGCATTTCCAAAGTTTAGTTAGGTTTTTTTGTTTTTAAATATGCAGTGCAAGATACTAGCTGAAGAGTGATATTTCTTGGTTTGGATAAAAATGTTTGTCCTTTATTGATAAAGTTACCAATTTGTATTCTAAAAAAGGTATTTAAAATCTACAAGGGGTCGGGTCTTAATTTGTATTCTTGCATTGAAACTATTAGCTGTATCCCACCGATGATACTGTACATAACGTGCGCGAGAAAGGCATTAATTGTATTCTAAATAAAAATAAAGTTAGCACTTGATCCGATAAACTCGCTCAGTTACTTTTTTAGAAACACATTAATATTTAAGAATTGTGTTCTTGAGATCAGTAAAATTTTAAATCCAAACATACACTTTTTATACATAAAATTCCATACTTTTTTTGTATCGCACAGATCAAGGAAGCTCTAATAATTGAGAAAGTTAGGTAAATATTTTAATGGTACAAAAATAACTGTGGATCTGATTACCAAAACCCTGACTTCAAAGTTACAGCTGACTTACAGCTTAAACTGAAAACATTTTTGAAATTCTGCGACAGTAATAAAGGAGTTACAAGGCTCTTTTCCTGTTTTTTCACTATTTTAACTAATGCCCTTTTAGCATCTCAAAGATTCTTTTAGGAGAGAATTCTTAAATGGCTATTTAAAAACAATTTCCTATAACGTGACTTTGTGCCTCATTTGCAATTTGTACAATGTGGTTTCAATTTTTTTTTTAAATATTAAGATGAGGCAATATATTCTTAATGACTTCCAGAAACACATTTGCTACTTCATTGTTAACAGGGTGGAATGCGACCAAACAGGTTAACCAGTTTCTTAGCAGTCCTTTCTAGTTGCACAGACAGGATCTAAACAAAGTACCTTGTAAAAAGTTCTGTGACTTCAGGTTTGCCAGAGTGACAGTTATGCAGGCACAATAAGTGAGGATTTGAAAGTAAAATTGTGCTAAACTGGCTTAAATATCTTCTATACATTCAGATTTTGTGAAGGAGATGGGGAGAACATAGTTCTAAGAAATGTGTTTCATTAGGGGGATAACTGTCTCTACTGAGGATTGGCAGTTTATGTCTATAGTGTTGTTTAGATATTTATACCTGTTTACTTGAGACATTTTAGTTCATGAATAGTAATTTATAGTTGTTTTGAGATGTAGAAAAATGGCTTTTCAACAAGGTCCTGAAAATAGTTTCTAAAAGACAGACAAAATGTTAAAAATATGTTCAAAACTAAAAAGGGAGGGGCAGTATAATGGCAATAAGCAATGGTTCAATTTACTGTGCCGCAATAAATTAATTATATAATGGACCTATTGTTCATTCTGTCACTCTGTTGTGCTTTTTCTTTCCATTTAAAACAAAAGCCACCTTTTCCTAACAAAACAATAGATAGGCTTCATGAATCTTCAACAGTGACTGCATTTTTAAGTCCCTCATGTTAAATACACTTTAGGGTAGCTGCTCCTTTTTAAAATTACATGTTATATTTTATCTCATTTGGTCAACAGGGGAGTTACTAACCTTGACGGCATGGATCATTCTGTGCTCAGAGGGGAGATGTCAGCAGTGCTTCATGACAGGTATGTTTTATATAAGTAGCTAAAATCAGGCAGCATCTTCAGTGCTTATTGTCAGGGTGGCTGCGATTTTTCTTAACCTTGAAAACCTATTCCTTTTTTCTTTCTGGAAAAGCTTGAAGAAATCTGAAAAACAAACAAAACAGAACAAAAAAGCCCCCCAAAAACAAAAGCAAATGTTTTGAGAAATAAAACATACAACACATAATATGCTACTCACTTCATAAGTTTATTTGTTCCTCTGACATAGAGTACATGATTTTTCCAAAATGAAAAGCTTGCAGTTCTATAAGTAAATTGCAAGGAATCAGTTAGAGATCCCTCCCTAGTCTATCTAGTGAAGTGTAGCAGTCTTTTGGATCTGCTCTTGCTCTTTGTCAGGAACACAATCAGAATATGCTAAAGACACTTGATTGCTGGGCTGGTTGAGGAGGAATTCTGGTGTTTTTAAAACAAAATTCTGAATTCAACTACCCTGTTTTCTTTGATTTTTTTCTCTTTTTTTTTTTAACTTCAGCTTTCTATTATTGATGCAGTTAACTGTTACCCAACCTTTCTAGAGAAACGGATTCAGGGTAGGAATCTAGACACTTCTCTTTATATACTAGAAGATGATAAAATCCAGATTGTTTTAGCAGCTGCATTTCAGCCTTTTCTTTCTGTTTTGAACTCTATCATAAACTCTGTTTGGGATCAATCATGTTTTATATAATTGGAATGGTTCTAGAGTCCCTTATATAAAATCATAGAAATGTAGGACTGGAAGGGATTTTGAGCGGTCATCAAGACTATCCCCCTGCACTGAAGCTGAACCAAATAAACCTAGACCATTCCTAAAAGGTGTTCTTAATACCTCCAATGATGGGGAATTCTGCAGCCTCCTTTGGAAGCCTGTTCCAGAACAACTATCCTTGTGATAAGAAAGTGTTCCCTAATACTTAACCTAAATCTCCCTTGGTGCGGATTAAGCACATTACTCCTTCTCCTATCTTCAGTAGACACGGAGAACAATTTTATCATCCTCTTTATAACAGCTCTTAACATATTAGGAGACTTACCAGATTCTACTGCCGTCTTCTTTTCTCAAGACTAAACATACCCAGGTTTTCTAAACCTTTCGTCATTTTTGTTACTCTCCTCTGGACTCCCTCCAGTTTGTCCACATCTTTCCTAAAGCGTGGCACCTGGAATTGGACAGAGTGCTCCTGCTTTGAGGCCTCACTAGTGCCGAGTAGAATGGGACAGCTACCTCCTATTCTTACCTTTGACATTCTTGTTAATACATCACAGAATATTAGCCTTTTTCACAGCTGCATCAAATTGTTGACTTGTATTCAACTTGTGATCCACTATAACCCTCAGATCCTTTTCAGCAGTACTACTGCCTACCCAGTTATTCCCCATTTTGTAGTTATGAATTTCACTTTTCCTTCCTAAGTGAAGTACTTTGCACTTGTCTTTATAGAATTTCATCTGGTTGATTTTAGACCAATTCTCCAATTTGCCAAGGTAATTTTGAATACTAATCCTGTCCTCCAAAATGCTTGCAACACTTCCCAGTGTGGTGTCATTCACAGATTTTTATAAGCATACTCTCCATGCCATTATCCAAGTCATTAGAGAAAATATTGAATAGTAATGAACCAAGGACAGACATAAACCCTCCCAGTTTGACAGCCAACCATTGATCACTACTTTTTGAGTATGGTCTTTTAACCAGTTGTGTGCCCACCTTACAGTAATTTCATCTCAACCACACTTGCCTAATTTGCAGGACTGTGTCAAAAACCTTACTAAAACCTTACGAAGATATCTCGCGTCTACTGTTCTCCCCCTCCCCCCCCCCCCGCAGCCATTAGGCCAGTAACCCTGTTGGCTATTCCTTATAACCCTCTTATTCTTTAATTTGATTGTTTAATAATTTGCTCCAGTATCTTTCCACATATCTTTCCACTTTTGGCTGACTGGTCTGTAATTTTCCAGGTTCTCTTTGTTCCCCTTTTTAAAGATGGATACAACGTTTGCTGTTCTCCAGTCCTCTGAAACCTCATTCATCCTCCATGAGTTCTTCAAGAAAATTGCTAATGGTTTTGATATTGCTTCAGGTAGTTTCTCAAAATGTATGCTGTTTTGATCAGCTCTCCACATTGATTACAAATGTTAATATACTTATTGTAGTTGGATGCAGTGTAGAGAGAAATCTTTCACTGGGTGTCATTAAGAAGCTAGGACATGAGTATACCTTTAATTAATCTTACCAGGAAGCTCCTGGTAGCTGAAGATGAAATTTCAAACTTAAGTGTTACTAATTCATCAGCACATTATAAATAGGGTGCAAAAGACTCTTATGTCAATGTTCAATTAGCAGGGTATGAAACATACGTGTAAGAAAGGACATGAATAGATTGTTCAGATTGTAATAGTGGCTTCATCCCATTCCAGTATTACTTGGAAATAAACAAATAGATGTTGGTAAGTGACACTTTGTCTTGCTCTATTCTGTCGCTTAATCCTAATATTTGTACTCTGGAGAAACCACAGACTAAGTCTGGAAGTGCAGGTCTGTGCACTAGAGGGATATTTAACTGAAGAGTGGATGTACCAACCATACAACTACAAACTTTAGACTTTTTATTAATTTTTTGTCTCATAACTCATTCTACTTTTTCTAAAAACAAAACTCATTATGGTGTTTTCAGATACTGACTATATTTAGAATTGCATTATCCTTCTGTATTAATGCTTCATTTACCTCGCATACTGAACTGTAAGTAATCTGTTCTCAATTTCCTATAGAGATACTTGTGAGTTTTTTTTAGTTGTTTCTAAATGTTCCAGTCTTCTTTGTGCATCAGCATAACAGTATTTCCTTTCAGTTTTCCTAGACTTGAAGTAGTTGAGACAACTCACCAGGCAGAGAGAATTTAGTATGCTTACAGGAATTATAGGTGCACTCTGTTTATATACAAACAAAATTCTCTTTCTTAGAAATATCAGCATGGAGGGATTATTCTAATAAACTGCAACTGTCACTCTTTAAAAAGTGGGATAAGTAGTATTTAAACTAGCTGTGGTTCTGGGAGCCACTACAGGGATCCTCATAGCATCTGTCGTCCATTGGAGGGGAGAAGGATGAAATCTGTTAGATATACTTGGAAAGCCTTACTTTGAAACATCACTAAAAGGCAATGTATCATATGCACGTGTGTGGTCTTCTAAATGGATCCAAGATTTATAGCTTATAAGAGGTACAGTCCATGATCAGAAATGCTTAAAATTATTTGTATGAGGTACACTGCTAGAACAAGGGCATTTATTACGTAATAGCCAGGTGAACTGTAGCTTTGTGTGTGTGTGTGTGTATTATATATAGCTGTTTTTTTTCCTGATATTGGTGTTTCATGACCTGTCTGAAAAGAAAACTTCTATATCAATAACTATTGTGCCTTTTTTCCTCAGACTTCTTAATAGGAATATATACAGCTCATTTGTTCAAACTGAAGTCAACTAAAAAAGTAAAGCAAAAAAAAAGTCAATATAGTGGTCCGAGTTCCGATTTATATATCTTCTTTTTATATCCCAAATTAGAGGGCAAAACTTCTTTAACTAAATTGAAAGAATCAATTCCTTCTTCCACGGGCCACCACAAAACTACACTGGTAAGGCTTCAGCTTCAGCCCTGGGTGGCAGGACACAAGTACCTGGGCTTCAGCTTTCTTTCCTGGTCTCCAGCGAGTCTAAGGTTGGCCCTGTTTGAGGTCTCCTAGGGGTCACCCTGGTTGAGAACAAGTGGCCTAGGTAAATCTCCGCTCCCCAGGCATGCACCCCCTCTGGAGCATAAACCCAAAATAATTAGTCTTGCGCTGCACAGGGAACTGTACAGCATAAGCTCATAGATTTCCCGCCCCCCCCCCCCCAACGTGGAGAGGAATATGCAACAGCCTCTCTGAGCTAAGATTCCGAAGCACTTCACTCCAACTCACTGGTTTAGATAAAACAAAAACAAGTTTATTTAACTACAAAGATTTTAAGTGATTATAAGTGATGGCAAACAGGTCAAAGCAGATTACCTAGTAAATAAACAAAAACGCAAACTAAATCTAAGATACTAGAAGGATAGGATATGAATTAGCAAATTCTCACCCTGGCTGATGGTACAAGCAGGCTGCAGATTCTTAAGGGACAAGTTTCACTTGCTTTACAGCTTGGAATCCCCAGGTCTTTCATACACAGGCTAGAAATCCCTTTAGCCTGAGTCCAGCACTTCCCCCAGTTCAGTCTTTGCTCCTCTGGTGTTTCTAGGAGTCTTCTTGTGTGGGGAGTGAACAACAACAGATGAGGTCACTCTCTGCCTTCTATAGCCTTAGCATATGTCGGGAACCCTTTGTTTCAAAACTTGGTTCCCAGACCAGTTTGTGGAAAAACACTGACATCCCAAGATGGAATCCAGAATCATGTGGCCTGGTCACATGTCCTTGTAGAGTCATAGCAGCCATTACTTACAGGCTGTTGGGAGTGTTCTCAGGAAGGCTTCACAGGTGGGGGATAAGCTTCTCCTGAGGCCTGTTGTTCTCCCTAATGGCTCATTGCCCTGAATCGGTCCTTCCCAACCAGCTATCTAGACTGAAAGTATCCTGCCTAGTGGGTGTTACCTAGGTGTAACTACGTTTGAATGATAAATGATACATGCATACAAATAGAATAATCATATTCAGCAAATCATAACTTTTCTAGCTCACATCACTGTTCTTTCTTGCCGAAAATACATAATTATGCAATAATCATGTCATAATATCACTATGAAGAGTATGGGGTGCAGTGTCAGTCTTCTCAAACAAACAGTTGGGACTTCCCAGATTGAACTTCTGTTTTGCATGAAGCTCCAGATGGTTTTATCTTCAATAAAATCAGTCCTGACAACTCCTATGTTGGATTCTGAACTAGTTTGAAAATTTCAGGAGGTTCTTTTTCAAGGCTGGCCAGCCAAATTAATACTGTTTCCCTCTTAATGGCATTTTGTATTTATATGTAGTTGTTGGCGGTGTCAATATCAAAATTCTCATGCATATTTTAAGAATGTAAAGTAAATTTAAAAATAAATTGTCATGTTTGTCTACATCATTGATCTTCTAGATCAGCTTCTTCCCCCCCAGTTGTAATCCTTACTTTGATTAATAGGGGCACCAATCTCCTGGATGATTGGCTAGGGTAAACAGGAGGGCTTTAAATCAGCCACAAAGTGGGAGGCATTCACGGTATGCTAGCCTCATGGTATCTTGCATATGGCAAATCCAAGCACTGTGGGCATGTAAGGAAGAAATTTTGAAATTGTTTGCATACTAGTGCTAGGAAGGTAGGTAATAAACAAAATGGGTTGGAGTTTTTTTGTATGAGAAGAAATATGATATGGTTGAAATCCGGACCTCTGAGAGGCTGTCACTCCTGCTCTGCAACCTGGGGTGCCTCACAGTGCTTTGCTGTTGTAACTCCCACTGTAAGCGCCTCACAAACAGCCAAAGAGCATGCAGGTCACATCCTTTTTATAGAATCATAGGGTTGGAAGGGACCTCAGGAGGTGTCTAGTCCAACCTGCTGCTCAAAGCAGGCCCAATCCCCAGACAGATTTTTGCCCTGATCCCTAAATGCCCCCCTCAAGGATTGAACTCATAACCCTGGATTTAGCAGGCCAATGCTCAAACCACTGAGCTATCCCTCACCTGCTGAATGTCTGTGTACAGCTACAGCCCTGGTCCGACAACTCTGACCCCAGCAGCCTGTCGGCAAATACCAGCCACACTCTGGCTTCCAGCAGCCTCTGGTTACTGCACCTCTACCCCCATATAACACTGTCCTCGGGAGCCAAAAAATCTTACCGTGTTATAGGTGAAACCATGTGCAGCCTTGCCTCCCTGGAGTGCTGCTTTACCGCGTTATATCCGAATTTGTGTTATATCGGGTCATGTTATGTCGGGGTAGAGGTGTACTTGCAGAGTGACCTCAACGCGTCCCGAGTCCCAAATTTTCCCCCCAAACGTCTGTTCTGCACTGTCCAACTGTCTCCTGGATGCTCCAGATATAGTAGGCAGAGATGGATTAAGGTATCCTGGGGCCCTGGGCCAGAGCAAGTGGGGCCCCTCCCCAACCCTTTCTACCCATACTCCACCCAGGGTCCCTCCCCCCCCTTCTGCCTCTCACTGCAGCCCCTCAACCCATTTGCTACTTTCTGCTCCTCTCCCTTCCCCTGTGGCCCCTAGACCAGAGAAGCTTTGTCCCTCCGCCATGGCCCCAGGCTGCAGCTGGGAGCGTGAGCTTCCCCAGCCCTGAGGCCGTGGCAGGTAGCGAGAGCTCCTCCAGTCCTGGGCCACAGCAGGAGTCCTAGTGCTCGGGCTTCCCCTGCTACCCCCTGCACTGCTGCTGAGGACTGGGGTTAGGGCACTGGGGCTTTCCCTGCTGCCCCACAGCTGCTGCCAGGGAGCAGGATTGGGGGATGTGGGGGCTTTCCCTGCCCCGCCCAGCAGCTGGGGCTCCGGCACTCCCCAGTTGGCCGGGGCCCCCTGGACACTGGCCCAGTGGCTAATCCCCCACTGATATTAGGTCTGCTGCCCCACTAAGGGGATCAGTATACAGCTGTCTGCAATCTGAAATGGAGTGACCCAAACAATTTACAGTACTGGACTGGGTTTAATTAAAGAATAAAACAAGTTTATTTAACTACAGGGTTTTAGGTGATTATAAGGCTTTAATGTCAGAAGTGGTTACAAGAGAAAGATGAAAATACTTTCTGAACTTGACAAACTAGACTTGGTTCAAGGTGACGTTCTTACCACAGGTTCCCAGTAACATTGCTGACCAAATTCTCAGGCCAAGATCTGCTCCCAAAGTCCAAAGGTTGTTTCTTTCTTTTTTCTTAGGTGAAAAAGAGAGCGATGGATAGGGAGAGACTTGGGGTGTCTTTGCCCCTCACTTTTATAGTTCAATCACCCTTTGAAATTGCATTTTCCTCAGGGTTACTCCTAGATAAATTTTATTTCCTCTGTGAGGATGGAGTCTCGTTGTGAAAGAGTATCAGAGGGGTAGCCATGTTAGTCTGGATCTGTAAAAGCAGCAAAGAGTCCTGTGGCACTTTATAGACTAACAGACGTTTTGGAGCATGAGCTTTCGTGGGTGAATACCCACTTCGTCGGATACCCACCGACAAAGTGGGTATTCACCCACGAAAGCTCATGCTCCAAAACGTCTGTTAGTCTATAAGATGCCACAGGACTCTTTCTTGTGAAAGAGGTTTCATGATTTTTGCTAAAATGTAGATTTTTGCCTTGCCTCCCTCTTGCTGTTTCAAAGGACCTTGTTTACTACTTGTATGTAAATTGAATAAACACATTCCTTAGCTGAAGACCTGCTTGACCAGTCCTGCCTAATCTGGGCTATGTGGGTTTGGACATGTGCTACCAACATCATTCAGGGGGAATTTATAACTTCACATATAATGTTGCTACATACATTCCACCATGATGATATTGACTAGGAAGTTATTAATTTTCAAATGATATCTTACAAGGCATATATTGTACAAAGACTGTTACAGTGGTGGGTTGGGTGTGAATACAGGGCTGCATTTTGTCATTTGCTATCGCTGATTTAGTGGGATGGGTCTTAAAACTGGAACATTAAAATCAATAGTTGCAACTTGTTACATAAGAATAGAAAAGGAAAAAGTGGAGTTTGGTGGACTCTACATCAGACACTGTTACCTGTTAAAGTCATAGTTCAGAATCACAGAACTTCAAATGTTTTTGGAGTAAAGTTCTAACTGGTAAAATTAAAGACAGGTGACTGGTGAACATGGATTATAGACCACCAAATCCTACTAGCAAATAAGACGAACTGTTCCTTAAACTGTTCCATTATGTGTAGGACAAAAAGCTGTTATGGGTGAATTCAACTTGCAGGGTGGTTGCCAGACATTTCACATATCCAATAATAAAAATTCTTTAGAGTTTCTAAAAATAATAGAGGATATTTTAACACAGAAAGTCTTGCACCAACATATAATAACTCGGTATTGAACTTCATTTTGATGGACAAAGAAGAGATTATTGCTGACCTAAAAATTAACAATTTTCTAGGGACCAGTGATCATGATCTGGTTACATTTAATGTGTGAAAAAAAGAATATGCCATCTATCAACGATGTATATATTTGGAACTTCAAAGGCTTAAAGCAATGATTGGCACAACTTATTGGGAACATAAATTTAAAGTGAGATGTGTTAACGAAACTGGAAATTGTTCAAGGATATCCTATTAGATACCCCCCCCAAAAGCCACAGTTCCACACACGTGGGGGAAAAAATTATGCTGGGCAAGAAGCCATCTGTCTTCTTTAAACGGAGATGTGGAAATGGTGATAAAACATTAAAAAGAAAGATTGGAACAAAGAGGAAGTAAATGACAATGAATACAAGTTACTAATTTATAAAAAGCAGGTGACTGAGAAAGGAAGCCAAAGTAATCAACAAAATATCAATGGCCAATAGAGTTAAAGATAAGGTATTTTTAAATAGGAGCAAGAAGAATACCAGATCAGGTATAGGTTAATTGTAAAGAGTGATGCAGAAAAAACAAATGTTCAGTAAGTGTGTGTTCTGTTGAAACAAAGGAGATTATAACCATCCCATATGAAGTGGATGTAATAAAAAGGTTACCAAGGGAGGAAGTGAGGCAGCATCTGCTAAAATTAAACTTTTTTAAATGAACAGGCCTGGATAATGAACACCCAAGAGTCCTAAAGAAACTAGGTAAGGAGCTCTCTGAATCACTAGTGCTGGTTTGTAACAAATCTTGAGGAAATTCAAAAGGGTTGGCAGTCTGCCAGCATAGTTCCAATAATTAAAAAGGTAAAAGGTGATGCAGGGAGCCATAGACCTGTTAGCTTAATGTTGATCGCAGGCAAAGCAATAGAGTGGTTATTCCAGGACTCAACAGAGAATTAGAGGCAAAAAATATACGTAATATGAATCAAGTTCATAGAAGGTAGATTTTTGTGAAACAAACCTGTTAGTCTTTTCTGACAGAATTACAGATCTGGTTGATACAGACAACTATGTTGATTTTAATATACTTAAGTTTCTCCAAGGTATTTGACTTGGTGCTATGTGGCATTTTGATTAGCTAACTTGCATTATAAGGAATTAATAGGGCACAGATCAGATGGATTAAAAACTGTCTCACTGATCTCAAGATATAGTTGTTAATGGGGAAATAGCAAGGACAAGAGCTGTTTTGAGCAGTGTCCTCAGTTCTTGATCCAACACTATTTTAAAATTTTTATCCATGATCTAGGTGGTGAAATTGCTCAAACAATAATTTTGGCCACTTGGAACGATCTTTCTATTTGAGGGACCATATTGTTTTGGTCAGTGATGCTTGTATTTACATATTAGACCCACAGTTTGTTTTAAAATATGACTGCATGTAATTGAACTTGGAAATTGTTCTTACTGGTTTGGTCCAGCAATGGTATTGTAATCTAATCACATTCAGTTTGTCCCCAGATTTTCCTTTTGTTCTCCTATCCCGACTGCTTTGTCAAACACATATGAATTTGCATTACCTGTAGTTGTTTGTATGTGAACTCGTATCCATGTATTTACCAGCTAAAATCACTGAATGTTGCAGATAAAAGTGTACATTTGAGTTATGTAGGCCATATCTCTTCTGCTTGTTTTGGTATCTGCTGAACACAGTGCAGCTGTAATCGAAGTATTCCATAATTCAGTGTAATCAATATAGTAGTGATCATCTTTAATTTATATTTTAGTCTTTTGTTCAATAACCAATTTCTCTTTAACCTTATTTTTGAATACAGGCTGGATTAGTTCTTGTCGAATATAAACTCAGAAAAATACAGCACTCTTACAATCTTTGTGCCTGCCTTTAAGATTCTTCCTATTATGCCAAAAAAGAATAGTTCTAATGTGCAGCTTAGTCTGCAGTACATTTAGGCGTTATCCGCATTTTATGAGCTGCAGTTAGAACGCTGCTTTAGCCAGCAGTTGATTATCTAAAAGAGCACTCCTGAAATACATGCTGTATCTCTTTGACACAGTGTAAAAAGGAACATGCTATCCTTAAATCTTCCTGTAATCTGTTTGAGAATACCATCTGTTGATAAATAAGCATTTGTTCTCAGGTTTATTATGCCCCCAAAATAGTCTTTTGGTGCTAGCTTTTAACTATGACTTATAG
Source organism: Mauremys reevesii (assembly GCF_016161935.1). Classification (NCBI taxonomy): domain Eukaryota; kingdom Metazoa; phylum Chordata; order Testudines; family Geoemydidae; genus Mauremys; species Mauremys reevesii. The sequence goes on from NC_052631.1 coordinate 100,707,166, forward strand.
TTTGACATGAAGTTGAGAATGGAACAGTTAAATTGATGCTGATCCATTTGGAATTCCCTCTTCTGTAAATGGATCTGTTGCATTTTTTTCCCATTCCTGGCTAGAATCCAATGAACTGCTTTTCAAAAGCAAGATGACTTTCTGTGTGGTGTTATTTAAACTACAGAATTTCTCTAAAAGCTAACGAGGGATTTCCATTTAAGTTGCTCCTTTTAAAAAAAAAAAAAAAAAAAAAAAGGTACTTGCACCATATGGAATACATTGAGGAATATTTTTCTTCCCGTATGCCTGTATTGTTCTAAGAATATTTAATCCATTGTTTTTAGACACTTAGGAGATGTCTACGATTCAGTTTGTAGCTCACTTGAATGCATAGTGTGGCACACTTCAGGATTAGAAGACAACTGTTCAGAGTGGCAGAGACTACAGAATCTAAAATATATGAATCTGTGCTGAAAACGTAGGACTGTGTGTTTCTAAAATGTAAGAAATGTTCCTTCGTTGTGCAAATGCACTATTAGGCTTTGCCAATATGGTGTCTATCAGATTAACTCTGACTTGTCGTGAGCTACAGTGCAAACTATAGAGGAAAGGTTTTACATATTTTTGTATTTGTAATTAGTGTAGGTATCTTTGCAGGAATGTATTATCCTGGACAGCCTGCATTGTGGCTGTTACAAATAATAATGCTTCGCATTTAGAAACCTGATTTCTTCTTGAACATAACATTGCCACCAAAGCATATCTTCAGACCTTATTTATACTGTTTTAATTGTTTTAGTTCCAATCTTTTATGTATTTTTATCCCTGGCCTGGTGAGACCGCTCCTCAAACTCCTCCATGGGTATACTGTCAATTTCACTCCATCTTCATATCTCATTTTAAAAGAAAAATGTTAGCTTCCATCTCCATCCCTTTGGACCACTGTTTCCACATTCCCAAGGCCTATTATTTCATTGCCCTGCTTCAGGGTGCCTATTGGAGCCTGAGGTCTATCAGCAGGAGTTCTGGAAAGGAAGTGTATATGAGACGAGTGTATTAAACCTCATATGTTCTCCTTGCCTCTCCTGTATTAATTTTCATCTTAAAGATAGCTTCCTAGAGGTAATATAGAAACAGGCTGACAGGTCCCTCAGCACCCCTTTTGGACAAAGATGGCAGAATAGCAACCCTGTTTAAAGCTTATCAGTGTCCTCCTTAAATTTGCCAATAGGGACAGGGATGTGGATGGACTGAAGTACACAACATGGGAAGTGAAGTGGAGAGGAGTTGGGCTGGCTTTATAAAGCGCCACTTCTCTGGCTATCCTGTCATACTATGGCTCCTGGCTGGGTTCCTCTTGACCCTCATAGCTCCAGTACATTCATGCCTGGGTTTTCCTCATCTGATAGGACCAGTATAACTGGCCAGCAATAAGTCCCAGTCCTGTTGCAGGGCATTGATAAGAGCTTGGCCCAGCTCTTGGATTTGGGTAACTGGCTCTGACTTTGCTTGCTGGCTTTGCCTTGGCACGGTAGCATGGCTGTTAGTGTGTTACCGTCTACTGAAAATTCTCTTCAGTGCAGCTGTGCTAGGGGTGAGTTCCCAAGTGTAGACTAATGAGGTTCTCCTGTTCGGTTCTGTGAACATGCCATCACCTGTATTGCTTTAACTTGAAGCTAGACTAGACCTCCATCTACTGTGGATGGCTTAAGGGTAATTATATTCAAGCTTGATAGGAAATGCAAAAACTCATCCTTTCTATCAGTCTAGGAGAACTATCAGGTTAGAATATGATGGGAACGTTAAAAAAAAAAAAAACACCAACAAGAAAACACCCACAACCCTCCTCCAAAAAACTGGAGAGTCAAATAGATTTAAAATTACAAATGCACTTTGAAACCTACTCCTATCCATAGAACTTCAAGCTGTTTGGGTTCTGTGTTCCTCTTACATTAGATTATATATCAGAGTGGCCAAACCATGCAGCTCTTTTACCGTTAAAGTTACCGTTAAAGCTCTTTTACCGCTTGCAGAGTCATTGCCCTCCCCCCCCCCGCGCGGTTCTCCACCTACCAGACTGGGGGTGAGGCGAGATCGGGACCTCTGCCTTGCAGCGGGGTGGTGGGGTAGGGGCTTCTGCCCAGTGGGGCGGGAGGTCTCAGGTCTTCTGCCTGTGGGGTGCACCTGCCGGGGCTCAGGGCTTCAGCCCCACTCCTTCTGAAGCCCTGAGCCCTGACAGGTGCCTTCCATGGGACTGAAGCCCAGAGACGCTCCTTCCCACAGGGCTGAAGCCCCAAGTCCTGACAGGTGCACTCCGGCTCTCCATTGTCTGACGATTGTCATATGCAGCTCGGAGGGTCAGTACGTTTGGCTATCCCTGTTATATATCACTGTAACTTAAAAAGACTATTTGATAAGTTTCTGTGCAGCTTGGTGGTGCTGGTGGTGGTATAGTCCCATGTAGAAGAAACAAACTAGAGTAGCTAAATTCCAGTTTTTGCAGATCCTGGTTACTTTTCGTTAAAGTATCTGATCTGGTGTGGTTGTGGTCCTTGAACAATGAATTAATTACTTTTAATAGTTAAACAATTATTTTAGCAGTTTGTTTCAGCTCACCTTTAAGTGAGGCTTTGAAGAATTCTTTTTCCTCAGTGAATTAGATTTTTCTGCTGGAATCAGTTACTGCCACTGTTCATAAATGCAAAAAAGCTCATGCTAGGATCCAGCTTTTTGCCAGAAGTTGTTTTCTATGCAGAATGGTCTTGATAATCTAACTGAATTAGAAATATAAACATCTTTCTCTCTGAGCTTTGCCTCAACTCATTATATTCTTTGTATTCCCTCTTGTGTCATGATTCGCTAAACAAACCCACATATAGTGATTGTAGAAACGCTGATGTAATGTTAGCTGTTTCTCTAATAATGCTTATGTTTAAACCAGTATAGTCCAGTAGCCTATTTTATTTATCTAGTTTAGGAATTAATTTTCTTTTTACTCATTTTGCAGTCAGATTCCTGAGACCATACCTACCAGTCTGATGAAATAAGGATTATAATCTTGGCTAGAAAATGTCTTTAATTTTTACTTTCTTTTGTGTGCTCCCCTCTCCACTTTCAGTTCCCCAGTGCTCTGTATATGATTATATATCTCCTTCTTAGTAACTAGTACAAGACATCAATTTATCTCAGACTGGTGACCGAATGTTGATGACTAAGTTGTTTCAGAGCCCCAAGCCCTGGGATGCAAAGTTGGCTATTGCTTTAATCTCAAGGGTGGCTCTTCACTGAAGAGTGACTGTAAAGCTGCCATTGTTGCATTACATATTTCTCAGTTTTTGTATCCGTGATCAGTTTATAAGTCAGATTTTTTTAAAAATAAACTGCTAGCCTTTCAAATGCAGCCTGAAATCTGACAGTGCAGCTGGACTCTTTTTGCCTTGTATCAGTAATAAAAGTTTTGCAGACCTAATTCTATCCTCAGCTACACCGGTCCAACTGCACAGGTTCCAATGGGAGTAGCACAGGTACATCTGAACAACAAATCTGGTGCACAAGGAATAGAATTCTACTCTCTTCTAGAATTACGTTGACTTTGGAATGTTAACAAAGATATGTGCTAAGATAAGCTTCTACTGCTTTTAAGACTGATCACTTACATTTAACAGATATGCTCATAGTATTTAAATACTGGTGGTTTGAGGATGAATGGATAGAAGCCTGTGTGCTGCCTACGCTATTGTGCTGTGTTCTAGTGTCAACTGACCTCTCAGGTAGGGTTATTTGTGTTATAATTTGAAATTCATCCGAGGGTTACCCTGTCCCAAAACCACCGACCAAGACTTACTAATGGTCTGTCACGGTGGTATAATTCACTCAGCAAGTGAGAGGTGGAGGGTTGGGGGAGGTGTTACAGCAGGATAAAAGGTTATTTAATGGTAGATCAGATGAAACTGGTTGTCAAAAAATAATGTAACCAGGCATTTTATTTAAACTGGAACAAATGAAACTGGATTCCGCTTACCTACAATAACATTAAATAAATGAAGAATATGTATAATAAAAAACACAGAACAATTCAAACACACACACACACACACCAGCTTACTACTAAGTGTACTTAACTAAATATAACCCTTGAAATTAAGAATATTTATATCTCTGTATGTACAGGCTATTCTCTGTTATAGGTGGTTGTTGTTTTAGTTCAAGGTTCCTCTTTCCCCAAATATCTTCCTGGATGCTGTCTAATGCTCAAGTCAGTCTTTGAGCCTCAAGTATCTCTTGTGACTTCCTGAAGAGATGGACTTGTCTCCAGTGATGGATGCTTGTGGGCCAGACCAGACCAGACCCGACCCGACCCATGGTTGCTGAAGGACCTTAGGTACTCCTGTTTCAGATCTCCGGGACCACATGAATCGATAGGGGATGACCAGACAGATGATCAGGAACTGTTAAGAATGGCCATACTGAGTCAGACCAAAAGAGCATCTAGCCCAGTATCCTGACTTCCAACAGTGGCCAATGCCAGGCGCCCCAGAGGGAATGTACAGAACAGATAATCATCAAGTGATCCATCCCCTGTCACCCATTCTCAGCTTCTGGCAAACAGAGGCTAGATACACCATCCCTGCCCATCCTGTCTAATAACCATTGATGGACCTATCCTTCATAGAATCATAGGACTGGAAGGGACCTCAAGAGGTCATCTAGTCCACTCCCCTGCGCTCATGGCAGAACTAAGTATTAGTTAGACCATCTCTGATAGGTGTTTGTCTAACTTACTCTTAAAAAATCTCCAATGATGGAAATTCCACAACCTCCCTAGGCAATTTATTCCAAGGCTTAAACACCATGACAGTTAAGTTTTTCCTCTCGGCGGCCCTGCTTCTGCATGTTTGTTCTGTTCAATCTGTCTCTTTACTTACTGTGTTTCTCTCTGTCCTAGTTTCCCTCTGTTCCTCTGTCTGCCTTCTCTCCCTGTTTCAGTTTACATAGACTCTCTGTTTCTCTGTCATTTTCTCTCTTAGGCTCCCCTCTGCCTGCCACTGTTCCCCCCCCCCCCAATCTCCTCCAGCTGTCAGTCCCCCTCCTCTGAGGGCAGGGCCATCTCCTCTCACTTTCTCCATAGAAGAGTGACAGCACATTTACCCTGAACACACCCTAAATCATTTATCCCATACATGGTAGAGTCTCTTTACCATATTTACATTAGGCAGAAAAGAGTAAATACAAGGTGTTTCTAAATGCACCCTAGAAGAGCTTCTGAGGTTAGTTTCTTTGCCTGCCATTGATGTGTATTCACAGTAATTTTTGTATTAAATCTGTACGTACATTTTTAGAGGCCATGGGGGTGGAGGGTTATATTACCAGTGCTTACAATGTCTCAGGGCAAACATTTTTTTTATTCTGTATCACTAAGGGGTAGGGACTGTCTATTTGTTTCAATGTACAGTACCAAACATATTGCTGCTTAGCAAATGTTGTGTGTGTAATTGGCAATGGCCCTCACAGAGAAGTGTGACTACTATATCCTGTAGCTTGGAATAGAGTATGTCTGGCTCAGCTATAAGATTTCATGGATGTCTTCACCAGCAACCAGACCCTGGACAGAACACCGAATAGCACTTCTGCCATCCTTTCATGCTTCCCATGAATGCCATGTGAAGATGGACTGGAAGACTTCAAAGGCGTCAGCCTTCAAGTGATCCCAGAATCTAGACTCATAGAAGTGCTGAATATATCTGAATTTAAGCTTGTCTCTACTGAGTCATTCATTGCCTAAGCTTTGAAGCCTGAAATTTAGCATGGCAGTCCCTAATGAACAGTAGATCCTTTGCTAAACTGCAAAAAAGCAATTATCAAATTGTTATGAATGTCTGAAAACATAGCTGTACATGCACAATGCAGTGAGTTTACAATGGCAATAGATTTGTGTCACAAGGCTTGATTATTGTAACACTTTCTAAACAGGACTTACAGCAGAGCATTTTTGCTGACTACGGCTTGTTCTGTATGCGGTGATGTTTGCTCCCTGATCATGAATTACAGTGGTCATATGATGCCTACCTGTACTTGGCATGGAAAATATATAAACTTCACTGAAATATAGTTGGTGAACTTGTTCAGATCTACAAAAGAAAAAACTAATTTGGTTACATAAACCTCTTATTTTAAAATCTGATTTGACTTTGTATTGTAGTTTCCCCATATAAAAATATATATGTACATTTTTTTTCCCATTTGGCTCTGTGGCTATATAGAAAACAAAGAGCAATAACTAGAAATTCTGTAATTACATTGCTCATAAAAATAAAATTTTGTTTGGATAGGACACGTGACATTTAACGGTTTCTCTTTTTCCACTGCTTATGAAACAAACATGGGGACTTGTGAAAATAAGTGTTAGGTATGCTGAGACAAGGTGAGTGAGTAATTTTTATGGGACTAACTTCTGTTAGATATGCTGGTTAGTTCACATAGTCACCAGAAGGTGGCATAACTGATTTTTGTAAAGACTTTTAAAGAGTGAACAAGAGTTACAGGACAGAAAATACAGTGGATCCTAGCATTCAAGTGTTTGGCACAGCTAACCATATTCAAATATTTAAAGTTTAGATCTGAAGGAAGTCATAGCAGTTTAGCCTTTATATTTAAGGGACAGATTATAAAGATTATACGTTCTGCTTGCTTCTGAAATGTGATTCCTCTCTAATAGGACACAGCTTTATTTTTATAACTTATTTGCATTTCTGTTTGAATCGTAAGATGGAAGGAAGGGCATTCTTGTCACAAGCATAGGGAATTGGGAGACCTAGATTCTCTCTACATACTTCCCCTCTTACCTTGAGCAAGTCATTTAAACACGTGTCATTTTCCAATCTATAAAATGAGACCAAAATACTTGCCTGCATTACAGGTGAGTTCAGGTGCTTCAAGCTCTTCACATAGAAGGTGGTATGCAAGTACAAATTACTATTAATATGGAAGTACATTTTACAACAATAGTAAATTTTTGAAGATGTATGAATGAAATTTATATTTAGAATGTTCAAGCTATCTAGATTTTTAGACATAGCTGTACCCTAAATTTTAGAAAGACGATTATGATATAGACAGTGTATACTGAGAAGATTAATATTCATAAAAATGAAAATAGTTTTCATTGTGAGAGGTAGCATACCTTTCATAAAGCCAAAATAAATTAATATTTTCTGCAAAATAGCAGAGCTAACATCTCCAGCATCAAATATTTCATCAACATTTCTAAATTTTATGTACAATAGTCAGTATTTTAAATAACTTAAGAATACTTTGTAAATTTAATAACTAGTATAGAATAATAGCATATGGAAAGTAAATGTGTATGGAAGTTTCTTGTAATTAAATGAGATAAATAATCCCTACCGGGCAGTAAAGGTTCCTAGGGGTGCACTCACCATCTGCTGTTTGTACTTTTCATTGTACAGACTTGTGTTTGTAACTTTATACTTTACGCCTTTGTGTTTTCTTGGCAAAACAAGCATAGGTTTGTCCTCAAGACTTCGAAAGATAGAAAAATGACCCAGTGAATTTCATGGATGCAGGGGTTCACTCTCACTACATAGTCTCTGAAAACACCTATCTAAATTTGACTTGCATGTCTAGGATAAGTTCTAACTGACTGATGCTTACATCGGAGTCTTTATTTCATCCACTACAGAGCAAACTTTCCACTGAAGATAAGCCATCCTTAGATAACTAGTGTGAACTACAAAACGTTTTTTGCAAAGTTTCTTGGGCTTTACACATCTAGTTTTGCAGCAACATGTACTGTTTGTTATAGTACTGATTTACTTCTAACTCTTCTGGAAAAATTAGATTTTTAGATTAGATTTAGTGCTTTATTTTTCATGTTGATTGGTGCACAATTTCCCCATATACAAAGGTGTTAAATCCCCACTCTAATCTCAATTCACTCAACTATGGAATCACTATTGAAATCCATAACACTGAGTGGAATCCAGAGATATTAAGTATCCAACTTCTATTTAGGTATATCACTTTATTTTTCACTATATCCTCACTAATGCTACCAGAATTTTTGTTCATTAGCAGCAATTCTTTCCTTGATGTCTGACCTCTGTAGCTAAGTTGCCATCTAGTTATTAATGTAATTTTTGCTAAATAAATAAGGCAAGAGTACTAAGTGCATACATCAAAACTGCCATTTTAAAGTTACTTTTGGAAATGAGTTAATGAATACATTTTTACCATAACAAATTTGTGTGCAATACCAAAATAGCTAGCATCTTTGAATATACATCTTCCTTGTTGACTCTAGTTTGATTTTGAAGGTTTTCAGAAAATATCACAACTCTTAGTTCTTTTCTTTCATAGTTACTGAATTAAATTTCTTTTTGTGTTCAGGACTGTTTTTGACATTTGGTAATAAGTGGCTCTGATGTGGAACATGAGTACAGGTAATTACATGTTTCAGGATAAACTGAGCCATCAGTTCTGAAGACATAATTTTTTCACAGGTACAACGAATATACTGTGAAATTTGCTAGATTTTCTTTTTAGTGAGAGTAAACTGGTTAGTCAGTTTTGTACGCATGAAACATTACTCTAGCAAAGCCATCAGTTGCACTGTTAAAGCATTTTATTTCTTTTCTTAATTAGACATTTAAAATGAATGAAATAATGTCCTTTATTCAAACAGATCTCTTAATGACAAATATCTGAAAGCATGTCCTAACTTTGTTTAGCATGCATCTGTTCATTGGTTTTCTGTAATCTTTGGTAAAGTGTCCATAATGGGTACTTATAGTAAGAGCTACAACAGGGTTTGTGAAACCAACTTTCCTGTGGTGAATAGGCACCTTTGGATGAGTGCCATCAACTTCTGCAGAATCTAAGCTTTTGTTTAAAAAAATAAAAAAAAAAATAATAATTGTTGCACAGGTTGTAAAGCTGCTCTTCCAGACATGAAGAGAGTATACATCTTCAATCTACAGACTGGTCTAGTGCCTCTGCCGCTGCCTATGGCTTCCCCAGGAACTTGTGAAAACTAACCATGTTGTCAGTTTTCAGTGTTGCTCCTGGGAATATGGGAGTGGCGAAATTGATGCAAATTAGGTTAGCTCCACTTTGCTGCAGTTTGGGAACGTTATTAGCAATGTAGAAGTTATCACTGGAGTTGTTCACTGACGCGGGGGAAGCAGAATAGAAGGATAGATTAGTGGATACCCTCCCATTATTGTCTTCATAGCAAGGAAGAGGCTTTGGGTGGGAGAACAAAATGCTCCTACTTTCTAGCAGGAAACTGAGGGGGTGGGGGTGTGTGCGCGTGTGTAGGGATGCCCTCAGGTTTTTCAGATATCAACACACAGACAAGGAGTTGGAGTGAAGGAGAAATCTGAGATTCTATTTGGATTTTCATTCATTTACATCTCACTTTCACACACGTATAATGTTCTTCCTTCTCCCTGTCTCCAGACAACTCAGACTACTACTTCAGTTTTGGTAGTAACTTCACCTGCTCTCCATCACTATCAGGTGGAGGGGGGCTGTGCCTTTGAACTGGGGCTCCCTGGAAGGTATTGTTGGAGGACTGGGTTTGCCTTATTAAACATATGTTGATTACCAGGCTTTCCTGGGGACTCAGTAGGGTTCCTCTCATCCCATCTTTGTCAGACACTGAGCTGCTTATCCAGTCATAAATTGATGACCAAGACACTGGATCTGGTCTGGATTCCTAATAATTTATGCCTAAAATTGGCCCTCTAATAGTTTAATGAACATCCTTATAGACCTCTTAATCCTTCTTAACTGTGAAATCTGTTGGGCACGTAGATGAAACTATGGATTGGTTACAGCCCTGTTTTGAAGCAGTCTGCTAGTTAGATATCTGCAGTGTAACTGTAGCTGTGTCGGTCCCAGAATATTAGAAACACAAGGTGGGTGAGGTAATATCTTTTATTGGACCAACGTCTGTTGATGAGCGAGACAGGCTCAAAAGCTTGTTAAAGATATTACCTCATCCACATTCTCTCTCAGTTAAATATTTGCCAGTGATAGAATGGACTTCCACAATCCAGGCAGATGTGGCTTCTTCAATCATCTTTAGAAAGTCGCAGAAAGTGCTGTGTGTTATGTTACTATTGGTACCCTAAATGATATAGCCCAGGGTGTTATCACATTGGCTGCAGCCACTCTGGCTTTGATTAGAAGAGACTGAGATTAGGTTGTGGTGAATTACTGCATATTTTCCCCAGGATGACCTTGACTAGCTAAATTGAGGTGTTAGGTCTGGTCTGCATTTAAAACATAGGTTGATATAGCTACAACACTCAGGTGAAAAATCCACACCCTTGAGCAATGTAGCTATTCCAAGCTAAGCCCTGGTGTAGATTCTTCTGTTGACCTGTCTGCTTTAATTCATATCTAATTCCAGTTTAAAATTGGCCAAAAGCAAGTAAGATGAAAGAGGAAAATGTATCATCAATTATAATTTGACTTCCAGGTAAACATAGAAAAGATCCAGAAAAAGGGAATGAAAACTAACAGCTGCAGGACACTATCCCATTTCTAACTGACCAACACTCACCTCTGTCTCCCTCTTAATTATTGAACTGTTTAATATTTTGGAATCATTCTGGTATACTGAGTGAATGTGTTTAGGCAAGCTTTAGTAAATAGAATCGTTTGGCCAATAGACTGTACAGCTACAGAGAAGTTGTAACTTTCATATAAATCCTTTGTAGTTCACAGATTAATCTAATAAAATGAACTGTTGCTTTGGACCAATTATTTGCAGCACTGTCAATCTGGCTGCCATGTATGTGTATTGAGCGCTCAGAGTGCTTTGGAAACTTAAATATATGTATGCTGCTTTTGGAAAATGAGCATAGTACTCTGAACACTTTTAATGCTAATTGAAAGCAAGAGCATTTCTTGTTGAGCTGCAGTTCACCAGCATAGTCGCTGGACTGAGATTAAAAGAGGGTGAAGAGGAAATGTGCTTACTTTTATTACTAAAAAGTAAAAGACAGTGACTTATGAAGAATTTATTTTACCTACTGCTCTTCTGTAAGAAGTATTGTGACAAAGTAAAACTGAGTTTTGTTAGTACCTGTGATATAAATACATAAAAATAGCCATACTGGGTCAAACCAATAGTTTATCTAACCCAGTATCCTGTCTTTTGACAGTGGCTAATGCCAGGTGCTTCTGAGGGAATGAGTAGAACAGGCAGTCATTGAGTGATCCACCCCGTCGCCCATTCTCAGCTTCTGACCATCAGAGGCTTGGCGACACCCAAAGTATGGGGTTGCATCCTTACCTGTTGTGGCTAATAGCCACTGATGGATCTATCTTCCATGAATTTATCTAATTCCTTTTTGAACCGCATTATAGTTTTGCCCTTTATAACATCCCCTGGCAATGAGTTCAGGTTGGCTGTGCGATGTGTGAAGAAGTACTTGCTTTTGTTTGTTTAAACCTGCTGCCTATTAATTTCATTGGGTGACCCCTGGTTTTTGTGTTATGTGAAGGAGTAAATAATGCTTCCTTAATCACTTTGTCCACACCATACGTGATTTTGTAGACTTCTATCATGTCCCCTTTTAGTCATCTTTTTTCTAAACTGAAAAGTTCCAGTCTCTTCAATGTTTTCCATATATGTTCCATTTCCTTAATTCTTTTTGTTAGCCTTCTCTGTACCTTTTCTGTTGCCAGGATTGCCTCTGGAGCCTTTTTTTAAAAGCCGGTGTTACATTAGCTATCCTCCAGTCATCTGGTACAGAGGCTGATTTAAATCTTAGGTTACATACCAGTTAGCAGTTCTGCAATTTCATATACAAGTTCCTTCAGAACTCTTGGGTGAATATCATCTGGTCCTGGGGACTTACTACTGTATAACTTATCAATTTGTTCCAAAGCCACCTCTATTGACACCTCAGTCTGGGACAGTTTCTCAGATTTGTTATCTAAAAAGAATGGCTCAGGTGTGAGAATCTCCCTTACATCCTCTGCATTGATCTTTGCTGCAAAGAATTCATTCAGCTTTTCCACAATGGCCTTGTCTTCCTTGAGTGCTTTTTTAACACCTTGATTGCCCAGTGGCCCCACTGGCGGTTTGTCAGGCTTCCTGCTTCTGATGTACCTAAAAATATTTTTGCTGTTAGTTTTTGTCTCTTTCTAGCTGTTCTTAAAGTTTTTTTTGGCCTTCATAATTATACTTTTACACTTGACTTGCCAGAGTTTATGCTCCTTTCAGTTTCCCACAGTAGGATTTAACTTCCAATTTTTAAAGAATGCCTTTTTGCATCTAAGCACTTCTTTTACTTTGTTGTTTAGCTATAGCGGCACTTTTTTAGTCTGCTTATATTTTTAATTTGGGGGTATACATTTAATTTAAGCCTCTATTATAATGTTTTTTAAAAGTTTCCATGCAGCTTGCAGGCATTTCACTTTTGGGACTGCACCTTTTACTATCCATTTAACTAGCTTTCTCATTTTTGTGTAGTTCCCATTTCTGAAGTTAAATGCTTCTGGTGGCTCTTTGGTATTTCCCCCCCCCCCCGCCCCACCCCCAAAAGATGTTACAATTAATTATATTATGCTCCCTATTACAGAGCTGTTCAGCTAGATTCACCTCTTGGACCAGATCCTATGCTTCACTTAGAAGTAAATCAAAAATTGCTTCTCCCCTTGTGAGTTCCAGGACTGGCTGCTCCAAAAAAGAGTCATTAATGGTGTCTAGAAACTTTATCTTTGCATCCTATCCTGAGGTGACACACAACTAATCAATGTAGAGATAGTTGAAATCCCCCATTATTACTGAATTTTCTATTTTTATACCCTATCTAATCTTTCGGTGCATTTCACAATCACCATCCTGGTCAGGTGGTCGGTAGTATATCCCTAGTGCTATATTCTTATTATTCAAGCATGGAATTACTATCCATAGAGATTTTATGGTACAGTTTAATTAATTTAAGATTTTTACTATATTTGACTTGATGCTTTCTTTCAGCTGTAGGGCCACTTCCCCACCAGCATGAGCTACTCTATCATTCCTATATATCAGGGGTTGGCAACCTTTCAGAAGTGCTGTGCCGAGTCTTCATTTATTCACTCTAATTTAAGGTTTCGCGTGCCAGTAATACATTTTAACATTTTTAGAAGGTCTCTTTCTATAGGTCTATAATATATAACTAAACTATTGTTGTATGGAAAGTAAATAAGGTTTTTTAAATCTTTAAGAAGCTTCATTTAAAATTAAATTAAAATGCAGAGCCCCCTGGACCGGTGGCCAGGACCCGGGCAGTGTGAGTGCCACTGAAAATCAGCTCACGTGCCGCCTTCGGTACGTGAGCCATAGGTTGCCTACCCCTGCTATATATTTTGTACTCTGTTATTACTGTGGCCAATTGATTATCATCATTCCACCAAGTTTCTGGGATGCAGGGTAGGCTAAACCAATATATTTAGAATACTGATGGTACAGACTTCAAAATAGTAGTATCTTCATTTAATACCAGGCACTCAAGTGCAGCCATCTTAGTAGTTAGCATTTGCATACAAGCACTTACAGTATTTGTTGTTTTTTAGCTGTCTGCCATTATGGGATGTAATTGAATTGGGACTCTTTTTCATTTGACTATTTCTGTTCAGTTCCTACCTTTCCTTCTATCCTCTCCTCCTAACTAGGATATAGAAAATCCTTGTTCATAGAATATCAGGGTTGGAAGGGACCTCAGGAGATCATCTAGTGCAACCCCTTGCTCAAAGCAGGACCAATCCCGAGACAGATTTTTGCCACAGATCCCTGAATGGCCCCCTCAAGGATTGAGCACACAACCCTGGGTTTAGCAGGCCCATGCTCAAACCACTGAGCTATCCCTCCCTCCTTCACTAAGGGATGTCTCTGTCTGAACTGTGTGCTCTCTGTCGGATTTCCCCCAGCCCTTAGTTTAAAAACTCCTCTACAGCCTTTTTAATTTTACAAGCCAGCAATCTGGTTCTGTTTTGGTTTAGGTTTAGGTGGAGCCCATCCTTCCTCTATAAGCTCCTTTCCCAAAAGGTTCCCCAGTTCAAACCTAAAACTATCTTCCCTGTACCATTGTCTCATGCATTCATTGAGACTCTGCAGTTCTGTCGGTCTAACTGGCCCTGAATGTGGAACTGGAAGCATTTTAGAGAGTGCTGACGTGGAGGTCCTGGACTTCAGTCTCTTACCTAGCAGTCTGAATTGGGCCTCCAGAACCTTTCTCCTCCATGTACCACGACCACCGGCTCCTCATTTTAGAAAGACGCGTGTTGTTAAGTCTGAAGTTTAAGTTAAAGCTTGCTATAAACTTTCCTTAAAATCTCGGTCATAATTGTGGGAAGATTTTTCTTTTAACCTGATTAAAATTAGACGTGAAATTGGAGAGTCCAAAATCGGATCGTATTGCTTTTGAATGTTATGTCAAAACAAAATTCAAGTAATAGCAAGAGATTTAAGAAAATAAGACAGACTTTGATGGTTCAGTAAAATGCTCCCTCAACTGGAAATACTTGTTGGGGGAACATTTACAGAAATAACTTCTCTAATCATTATGCATAGTTACAATATAACCTATATTAATACATTCAGAATGCTTGTTCAAATAATTCTTCCAAATGCTGACTATCTTCTAGAATAACAAACATGCAGTGCCATTTTTTGTCACCATTTCTGGTGTCTGGTTACATGACTTGGAAAAATTATTTTGCTTGTTTTAAAAGGTTATATCTCTGACTGTCTTGTATTAAATAGATTTTTACAAAGTGTTGCTGCCTGCAGTGTATTCAGAAATTCTTTGAGCTATCAAAGTGTAAAAGGTTTGCCTTATTAACATGCCATTACAGTTGAAAAATGTTTTTATTTTGTTTTGTTTTTTGAAAAACACATGTAAACCACATAATACTTACACTGGTAATGCTGCAGCTTATTAGTTAACTTGGTTAGTTTCCAGAGAACCGTTATCTCAGTTAACTGAATGTCATATTTTGCTAGTCTGAAAACCAGATGAGGAAAATCTCCAAATAAATATTATTTTCCAATGGGGGTGTGTGTTTGTGTTGGAGGAGAATGACTTTTTTTATTCTTTGAAGTAAAATTTCCTTGTCAGATAAAGGGGATCTGCTGTATGTAAGTGGCTGCAAAGCTGCTTTCTCTAACATGGTGCATCCTAGACAGACAAGGTGGGTGAGCTAATACCTTTTATTGGGCCAACTTCTGTTGATGAGGGAGACATGGTCCAATGAAAAATATTACCGTACCCATATTGTCTTTCTAATCCTGGGACCGCCACGGCTACAACAACAGTACATAGTGCATCCTAAACTGTTGCTGAAGAATTTGCTGCAGTAAGTGTCTAATTTATGTGGGAAAACTGTTGAAAGCTGCAGTATTTCGTGTTTAAACATGTGATACATACCCTGAATGGAAGTCTGACTGATGCTTCACTTTTGATATTTAAGGATTTTTTTCCTTTTTTTAGCAGTAGCTCTGCTTACATTGCTATAGAGACCGAAGCTTGTCCCATAATAGTGTTTTGACAGCACTAAGAGTAGGCTACAAATCACTTTTGTATTACTCTCCCCACTCTCAGCCTACTCTTCTCCACTCTCGATTGTTCCTCATGTTTTTGTTTTTATTTAGGGCAGCCAAGCATATCTGAAAGTATTAATTATCTTTCAAAGTAACTTTTGTAGACTTACACTCTTCAGGAAGTGAACAGAAATATGTCAGAGTGATCTAGAAGCACAACTGCTTTAATATATTGGCACCTAAATTCAGTGTAATACAATAAAATATTGTCAAGGTAATGGGCCAGCTCTTAAAAAACCAAAGGTAGGTACAGTTAGATGGATTGTAGGAAGGAAGAGGGAGAGGCCTGGGGGAAAGGCTGAGAGTGGGGCACAGGCTGACCAGGTGTCCTGATTTTATAGGGACAGTCCCAATTTTTGGGTCTTTTTCTTATATAGGCTCCTATTACCCTCCACCCCCTGTCCCGATTTTTCACACTTGCTGTCTGGTCACCCTAGTGGGGCGGGGAGATGATGGGTAAGGAAAATGGTTTGCTAACATTTTGTAAAGCTCTTAGGGATCCTGACTAAAAGTGTTATGTAACATTGGTTGGTCTCTTTCAGTGTCTAGGCTTGTGTCTTGAGACCTCCATTTAAAATGCTGGTTGTGAAGTGAAGATCACATTTGAGTTCCATGTCTTTGAGCCTTTTGAGCTTTAGTTCTATTTCATTTTTTGTTGATTTAAAATAGCTTTTTGTGATAGTTCATGTCAGTTCAGCATTTTAATAGCTCTAAAACACACAATCCCAATTTTTTTTTAGATTTGAAGTTGGGTTTCTAAATTTAGTTTAAAGCAAAGTATTTTTTTTAGTCTTTTTGACTCTGATGTTAAAATGGAAAATGGGGTTTGAAGTGCACAAATTTTTTTAGAACAGAGAAATTGGGTGGAAAAAACAGAAAAACAAGTACAGTAAAAGCTGTTTTATCCAGCACTTCACCAACCAGAAAGCTCTCTACACCAACATTTCTGATCTTCATTGAAATTCCAGTTTATAGTCTGGTTAGCTTGGGGCCGGCAGGTGCCCAGTTGGAGCATGGGCTCTGGGAGGGTGCTCGGGGCAGGGTTTTGGGGCTACTCAAACCCTTGAGTGGCTCCCTGCCCCATCTGCTCCTAGGTGGAGGCATGGCAGGCAGCTCCTGCTGCTCCCATTGGCAAAGCTGTGTAGAAGCAGCTGGGAAAGGTTGCCATTTATGGGAAGCCACCCCAGGTGAGGACCCCTTGGATCTGTCACCTCCTCCTTTGCCCCTGCCCGCCCTCTGTGACCTGCATGCCCTCCCAACCCCCATCCTGCATTCTCGTTCCCCTCCCCTGCACCTGAACTCCCTCCCTCTTAGTTAACAAGCATTTTTCACTTATTGGCACCCCCATTCCCTCACCATGCTGGATAAAACAGCATTTACTGTAATTCTAAAGTTAGGTTACCGATCTCATAGAGCCGGAAGGGACCTTGAAAGGTCATTGAGTCGAGTCAAGTCCAGTCCCTTGCCTTCACTAGCAGGACCAATTTTTGCCCCTGATCCCTAAATGGCCCCCTCAAGGATTGAACTCTCAACCCTGTGTTTAGCAGGCCAATGCTCAAACCACTGAGCTATCCCTCCCCCCACAAGTAATTCTAGCACTGACTGATATTACCCTGTTCTCATTTGATTTTTGCTGCAGTACCTGACACTTTTTATTATAGATGCATTCTCTCCCTCTCCCGTTTGAGGAGTAGCTCAATACTATAGATCTTTAAATATTTTAAATCATGAAAATAATCTTAGATTGTTATCCAAGTCTCTAGATTATTATAATAGTAGGCATACATCACACAACCAGCATAAAATTAGACACTGGTAGTAAGTACCCTGTAGTCAAAAGGCCCAGGACTAGAATTGCAGGGCTTTTGCAGGTCATGTTGAAAGTGGTTGGGAGAGTTTTTGGGAAGTTTTCAAATTGCATACCTGCACTGTGCCGTTTCTAGCTAGTGCCTTGGTAGACTCTTACTGTCTCAAACACTAGATAGGGCACACGTGAGTAGGGTGTTAACACACTTGTTTGAATAGAACAGCAACACAAATAGTGTGGTGAACATTAAGAGAAGATGAGTTCAAACAGAGGATGGAATTGGTATGTTTTTAAAAATGCTAATGGCAGTGTATTATGACAATGTTACTAATCAGCACTGTTATACTCCTATTACCCTTTAATGTACAATAATGGATTAGTCTAAGATACTTCCAAATTAAAGAAACAAAAAACCCGAATATGGTTAATCAAGTTCTTAGGTGGTTCTGTTCATTGGCTTAACTTAGAGGGGTCAGAGCTGATCAGTGACTAATGGATTCTTGCTCTTTGGCAAGAGGTTGGTTTCATCAAAGCCACGGTAATTGCAAATATTATTTGAGGTACAAGGGACTGGCTGAATTGCTTATGTGTACATTTATACTGGCTGAGCCAGAGTGTGACACAGATGACATCTTGAGGCCATTGTTTTTTAAATTAATCTGTTTATTGGCTTTTAGTGTTTTCTATTAATACGTAAACAGACTCTTTAGTCCTCTTGTTTTTAGATATTGCAGGAACAGCTAAACCTTTCTACATTCAGAGAAAAAATCCATAGTATGCTGTGGTGGGGCGATGACTCACTGGCGCGGTGCCTCCTGCTGGTCATCTCGGGAATTACCCGGAGCATCCCCTGCAGGCCAGTGTCTCGCCTGCTGCTGGCCCCCATGCCCTTTGCCCAGGGGTTCTGCCCACCTCAGTACCCACTCACTCTGGGTGTCCCCTCCCAGGGGAATCCCCAACCCCCACCTTGCCTCAGTGGCTATTGCTGATCATCATCTAGCCCCCGCTTCCTGGGGCAGACAGCAATTTGTAAACCACTCATCATTGGCAAGGGGAGTTCGACCAGCTGCCTCTGTGGGCCCTTAGCTTGGCCTGCAGCCTGGGGCTTTGCTAGGCTGGAGCTCCCCAGCTCCCTCTGCCCTGCCCCAGCCCTGCTCCACCCTAGATACCCATCTCAGCTTCCCAGGCAGCCAGGTCCTTCTCTCTCTCAACAAGCTAGAGAGAGAGTCTCTCTTCTACAGCCTCTGGCCCTCAGCCCTCTTATAGGGCCAGCTGTGATCTGACTGGGGTGTGGCCCCACCTGTGGCTGCTTTCCCCAATCAGCCCAGCCTTTTTCCAGGCACAGCCCTCTCCCAGGGCTGTTTTAAGCCCTTCAGGCCAAGGAGCCGGGTGACCACCCCACTCCATATACATTAAGCATAAGGTGGGGCTTAAGAGCATTGTATTGTTGTGCTTTAAGGCTGTATACATTAATTTACATTATTCTTGCTATACAGTTTTTCTTTTTTTTTTTAAGTCTAGTTTCTTCCATGTGGTTGTGTATTAGCAAATATCAAGTGACTTTTTTTTCTAATTTAAAAGAATGCTAAAACATGGATTCAGATAGCGCAAGATCTAATCTGGCTAGTTGTTGTATGCCAATCAGTCTTTTCTGTGCATTGCTGGTAAGTGTGCCTGTGTGCATACAAGTACATAACTGTAGTCTTAAAAAAATAAATAAAATAGGGCCTGTTGTTATGCATGTGTCTTATTTTGACAGACTGCCATCAGCTAAAAATGGATTCTTAAAGCTTGCAAGACTTCAGTTTTTTCTATAGGATTACAGAACATAAAACTCATTCTTCCATATTCAGCAAGTACATCTGGATAACTTTTTTGCCAGTTTCAAACTGTCGCCAGTGTACATCTTTTTTTTCAAAATACTAAGAGATTAGCCCCTTAATTGCTTGCTGAGTAAGAGCAAATTGTTTTTGAGTTAGAATAATGAACTCCCAAAACTGCTTTAGTTTATGTCCTGTGTTTATGCTAATGTAACTTTAAACTGCCCAGTGCCATTTTGGGGAAAACGTGTAAAGACATGCAGTGCTAAGTTTTAGTTTAGAACAGCTTCCTAGAGTAGTTATAAATTTGAAAATAAAGATTTGTAATGGATGTGTTAACAGCCCCTTTACAGTAGTGCTTCCAAGCACTGCTAGAATGTTTTAGAAATGTACAGAAAAGCCTGGCAGGAATACTAGTGATAAATGTAAACAATAGCACTGTTTCTGTCTTTTCCCAGTATATCTGAAGAGGCTGTTACTGTGTTAGGAAAGAATAAAGCCATGCTGATAACCAGAATAATTAGCTTGGCATACTAGCATGATGCCACATGTAAAAGAGACTACTTTGAAGTCTGTACCATCAGTATTCTGAATATATTGGTTTAGCCTACCCTGCCAATACACTAACATTGGTTTAAAGAAGGTGTTATGTGGTAGTATCTTTAAAACAAATATTAAACAATGATTTCAGTGAAATAAGATTTCTTATGTTTGTGCCTTTTCTAGGTACATAAACTTCTTATGCAAAATAATTTTCATACAGTGCCTAAATGTCTGTTTTTAGCAGCTCACCTTTTAAGCATCCCTGTCAGTCATCAGCCCCTGGAGGGCACCAAACAGACCACAGAGCTGCAGAGTGGTCCCTGATGGACACCTGCGTGACCGGCTGCTTCATCAGTATTTCAGGCAATTTGTGAGCTGTTGGGGGGAGGTGAGGGAAGGGGGGCAATGAATTAGACTGTTGATAGCGTCCCTACAAAGACTGCTATTAACAGCATGCTATTCTGTGCTTCTCTACTGCAGAAGACAGAGTGATATTCGTGTTCCCACAGCATGTTGTAAAATGCATGAGATTTTGCTCATCCTTCATGGAAATAAGAATAGAAAAATGAGAGCAACCTGAACCAGAAGCTATTAGAAGAGCATGCAGAAATCTGCAGCAATTTATACTTATTCTTACATTTTGCCTCCCTAACTATGGATTAGAAGGACTGGCATTTTTGCAATGGGCTTTTTCTATAATGGCATTTTTGTATTGTCTGGCCAGAGCTTGCACAAGAGGAAAACAGGCTGCTGAATTTAGTCACTGATCTCTATTAGCCGTGGCCTAAGGCTATGCTGAGATTCATATCCCATTTGTATTGTTGCAGCTCAAAAGAAGAATGTTCAGAGGATGACAAGTGTATTCTGAGTAGGTATGTTGTTTCATTTTCATATGAAACCCATTTTTTTTCCTGCTACCATTGGTCAGAAATCAGGTTAATAGGAACAGAATGAAGCACAGTGCTGCAAGCACAGTACTGCAGTGTCCCTGTTAAGGTAGAACAATAGCATTACAATAGCTTTTAAAAAAAAATCTTAGATGGTTTAATTAAATAAAGCTGCATTGTGCTGGTTTGCACAGTGCAGTCTTTTTTTTTTTTTTAAACATATACTGCAGTCAACGCTTCCCTAACGAGGTGGCACTATTGTTGAGTTAGAATGATAGAATCATCATATTGCTTTAGGGGACAGCAGGATTTAAAAGGAGATGCCTCACAGCCCTATTTTACAGATTGGAAGCATCGGTTTAAGGGCATTGGCAGAATCGCTTGCTTGTTCTTAGCAGCAGCCACTGCTGTGTCAGTAGTGTGTGGAATGGAAGTCCTAGTTGGTAGTCTGTTATGGAAACGCTGTTTACTGTTATTGTAGTACCGTGGTGACAACATGCCATTGAAATGGAAAACGAGCTCTCCTGCTATCTGGAAATTCCCAGTTCCTGTGCTTAAAACATCCAGGTCATCGCCACTTTCTCCAGCATACATGTAAGTGAGAGAAATGAGGATAAATAAGGTGGGATTTCTTTCATGAGACTACCATGTGGCAAAATGCCCTGTTATATATTTAATGACATTGGCACTCAGAATTTTACCTTATTTTTTCTTTCTACATATACAACCTCAAATGTTACCTTCTTATTGTTTTCATGGTAGTTGTTGTCAAGTCTTTCCTTTGTTGAAATGCGAGAAATTGTGCAGATTTATTTACAAATACTTTTAACTTTTCATTTGAAAAGTTCAAGTTATCATTGATTTGTAAAACAGATCTCAGATCAATAAGTCTAAGCATCTAGGCAGGCCTTTATTTGTGGCGTATATTCTAACAATAAATAGCTCTCTGTTACTTCAACATTGAATATAGAATCACCTGCTAATTGTTGTGAACTTTTTTGTGTGTATTTTAGTTTTGGGATGGTACATCTTGACTTAGTATTGCTTTTTATCCTTTACAGTCATACTCTTTAAGAATTTAACATATCACATTTTTAAAAAGAATACTGGAAATAAAAGCATGAAGGTTAAAACATTTTTTTATTTTGTATAATACTTACATGTAAAATGTGTACGCAATTGTTTATGCAGTTTGTGCACTTACAGTAGGTTGTAGATACATGAAATCTATATGCCTGAATTTATCTTGGTAAATCTTAGTAAAGCTTATACTTCAGCTTCTGATTATTGTTGTAAGTTTTGTATTAGTGTATACAAGTGGCTTGTTTTGCTTTAGCAACGTGAAATAAAGCTAAATCTTGATTGAGTACACAGTTTTTCCTCTTTTTAAAATGCTATTATGGCATTTTTCTTTAAATCAGGAAGATTATTAAAAACAAACAGCTTAAGTACATTTGATACTGCACACAACATACGCTATGAAGAAAATTAATGGAATAAAAAGTTACTTTTAGTAGTATTCCTTAGTATAATAGCTACATTATTAATGCTTTGTGACTTATACTTGTGTAAAATAGGAGATGTCATTACTCAACCTTGTTATACCTAGGGTTTTGCTTTATCTCTTATGAGGACACAGTGTGACACGTAGATGCTTACGGGTTCCATAAATATTTTTCTGTTGAGGGGTCAGTAATAATTTGTCAGTAAGATTAAAGCAAGATAAGGCACCTCATATGTATAGTCCCTATTTTTGTGGTGAAAAAGCTAATGGTTAAAAAGCTAAAATTCTCAGATCCGATCTACAATATATATGCCCTTTATTTAAATTTAGTTTTCATAAATGCAATTCAGATAATTTTCTTAGCTAAGCAAGTTGTTAGCTACCAGAAAGTATCAAGGTATTTCTACTAAATGGAGGATATGAACTTACGTAGTAAAATATAAGACAAGGTCAAATATAAAAACAGTAGTATGTCAGAGAAGAGTTTGAGGCCTTTGTACCTATTTGGGAAAAGAATGACTAGATATTGTCTGATAGACATTTTTGTGGATTTTTAAAATCACAAGATTTAATAAAGTTAAGATTTTAAAAAGCTCCATTCCATTCTTGTCTGTCTACAGACATCTCGAGAGATGTAATTTATTTTATGCATCATCTCTAAATTGTTACCTTTTGTTTTCTATGTGCTCCAGCACTTTGATTTAGATGTGTTATTGACTTATATTGATGTAGTCAATGTATGTGGAGCAGTTCAGTGGTCACATATTAACTATCTTATGTTAGGTACGTCTGCAGCATGTGAAATACATGAACAGCTGCTTTAATTAAAAAAAATTAGTGCTACAGTAGGCACTGATTAGTGTCTAAGCAGACATTTCTTCATTAATACACACAATCCTGGCATTAGCTGGAATATTACATCTTAAATATCATACTGATATTATACATACATATTAAATGAGAAGAATTACAAAATGGATCCAGTTTGATTAGGCAATATATATAAAATGCTAAAAATAGCCGCCTGAGCTAGTTTTAAGAGCAAAATAGATAATAGACACTCACTACTTCCAGTGCAAAGATTACGATAGATTTGTTAAGTGTGTAATATAGTATATATTGGTTTTCATCTCCATGCATGCGTTTTTTTCTTCTACAGGAAGT
The DNA here is from genome assembly GCF_016161935.1 of Mauremys reevesii. Taxonomy (NCBI): domain Eukaryota; kingdom Metazoa; phylum Chordata; order Testudines; family Geoemydidae; genus Mauremys; species Mauremys reevesii. The sequence goes on from NC_052631.1 coordinate 100,730,495, forward strand.
ACTTGTGTGTGTATATGTTTAATAAAACAAACCACAAAAGACCTAAGAACTGACTATTTTTATCGTGTTGCTACAATTTCTTAATACTTTGGAGAATCTGGAATATTTGCACCAGTATCTAGTATTAGAAAACCAATTATAGGAATTAAGGTTAATTCTGACATCTAAATAGTGAAATAATACTAGTTTAAATGAACTTCATTCATATACTGGCTATGCTAGTAAAGGGTTTTTTTTTGTGTTTTTTTAATTTCTCTACTTGGTGAGGTGCAATTCATATTTCAGTTCTAGAACAGTTAACTTTGGCTTTAAATATTGAATCCTATTTGCTGTTTTAACCACTAGATAGTGATTCAGAAACAAGAGTAGGAGTCAGGATACCTAGGTTTTATTCTTGGACCATCTGCTTATTTGTGGTGTTATGGGCAAGACATACTGCCTCAGTTTCCCCATGTGTAAACTGGGTTTACTACACTTTACCCATCTTGTTGCTGAATATTGAGTCTAATGTGTGGGCATTCTGAGCTTCTTTGATGAAAGTTGCCATGTTAGGTACAAAGTATCATTGTTAAATATTTATTGCTTCTCAAAATGGCCCTGTAAGCTCTTCCGTAAACTGAGTCAGTTTACAGAAGATTTTCTTATTTAAAGTTTGCTACTACTTGAAAGGCTACAGAAGTATTGTGTAGAGATCAATTTAAAAGAAAGCCCTCTGCTGGAAGAGATCTGTATACATTTGGTGTGTGAAACAAACTATTTGTTTCACCTGAGCTGATATCATTGTAGACTGTAAAACTCGGGTGTTCTAACTGGCCCTCAGACTATTTCAGAGGTGAGATTACACTTCCTTGGTAGTGGGAAGGAGAGAAAGTACCACTTTTTCGAACCCCCTCCCTGCTGATTACTGGTAACTGTGACCTTAAAGGAAGTTTCTTGTCCTACTAGTTAAAGCACAATGAGTGCAGTGATTTATATAAACACTTCTAGATCATACTGGAACAGCAAGAGATAACTGTTTAAAACTGTAGAGAGTGGGGCAGAATTTCTTTGGGTGAAGAGATGAGTGAAACCTATGAGCTTTGTTTCAATTGGTCAAAATAGTTTCAGCTTTTACACCTGGTCTGGTGAGAGATCATTTGGCATATCCTAGTTATGGTTGAGTAAGATGAGAACTGGGGTGTTGGCCTATGAGAAATATTTTTTCAGTATCATGCAGCTTTTCTTCATAAATACACAAATTATAAATGTACAGGGAATCTCTGTGTGTGCATTTTCAAAAACTACCTTTCACTGCCATCCCTTCAATAAAGCTGATATTATAGATTCCTGTTCTAAAATCGGAGGGTTAGAGCTATTGAAACAAGTAAGCAATATAATTGGCAAGAATGTACATTAGTATTTCAATTATTAATTGCTGCCTGCTGTTGGCAGTACTCGTCAGTTAATGTTAGTGTGGCAATGTGTGCAGTTTACCAGTAGGAGTATCCTAAAAAAAGGACAGGCAAAGTTAGACCATTATATGCCTTGCAAAAAGTGCATTTGTTGTAGATATGCATTGAGAAGAACAATAGATATATTTAAATGAAAATGGATAAAGGACATATAAGACTTAATACTTAAGTGTGGAAACACCATCCTGGAGGAAGGGTAGGAACAATTCATTGCTAGTTTGGTCATACAAGACACTACTTTTGGGGTGGTAAGAGGAGATGTACTGTATCAGTGTTTGCTAACTAAGTGGGTTGGTTTGCTGAATGTTTCTTGGGTTCTGCATCACTTACATGAAATGGAGAAAAATTCTTCTCAGATCTGTACAGTAGAAACTTGACTTTTATATTCTGTTCTCCCAACATGTGCAGGTCTCCTATTGACATTTATGGATATCTACACATGTACAATATGAGAGCAAAGTCCTACAGTGCCTATCTGAAAGAATGTATTTTTGCATTAAATAAACGCTTTCAGCAGATTTTTTTTAAATGAGAACACCTATGTCTTGGTTTCTTACTGGAAGAGTTTCTATGAAAATGAGCACACTGCTAACTGAATAAATAAGTCTTCAATATGTCTTTTTGAAAAAATTAAGTAAAATTCAAAAATGAAAAATGAAAAATATCTAATTTGTTGTACAATTATTTGGTTTTATAAATAAAAGAATAAATGTTCAATATGACATTGATAGCTGAGTGGGTAATGTTAGAAGTAAGCTACTTTAAGTGATTCTACAAATACTTTGCCATCAAATGGTGTACAAAATAGTAGTTATTGTGAGTCACTCTTTTTGTTTGATGGAGTCAAAAAACTGCCGTGCAGTAATGAAAATCCTTTACCATGTAGAAAAGTATAACCAGTGCTAATCCCCAAGAGCAATTCAGTGTTAGTTTTCAGCTGGTGTTGTGGCATATGTTTTTCTGTTTTCTCCCATTAAGTCTCCTATTGCCCTATAGTGGACACTGGGGTTAACTGATGCTACAAAATATGTGTATATCTTTAAAAGTTAGGAGTGGAAATAGCACTTGCCATTTTGCATGGGTCTGGCATTTCCTTGAAATCAATAAAAATGGTAATGTTCTGTTATGTGGAGTGACTATTGTAAAGCACTCAGAATATTTCTATTAAAGAATCAGAATTTGCTAGTCCTTACTACAGAGTTGTATCCGAGATACTACCGCTGCCCTCTAAACATAGAATGGTGTTAGCAGGGAGAGAGGTATTTCTGGGAGTTGTAGTTCCTTTCAATGGGCAGTACTCTACCTGGACATAACAGACAGGAGAACTGCCAGTCCCAGAGTCCCTTTCTCCCCCTCCCTCCAGTGGCTTCCTAGGAAGCGTAGTCTCTGGTCCCCCTTCCCTGCTCAGGATTGGAGCAGAGAGAGACCCTTCCTCAGAGCCTGATTACTGAACCTGTTGTTTTGAACCGGTTTTTGGGTTTAGTTCTAGTTTTCAATGCGACCGACTGTTTGTCTACACTTAAAACTTCACAGCCCTGAGCACCGTAGTTACGTTGGCCTAATTTTCTATTGTAGATCAGGCTGAGAGGTTTTCAGATTGGGTTCAGTTCCAGTTCACTCAGATCCCCCTTCTGAATCAGTTTTCAGGTTCAGTTCGACTCCCTGGATTGAGTATTTGTAGGGGGATGCAAGGGCTGTGGGCTACAAGTCATGCCTGAGGCAAACTTTGCATTATTTGTATCCTCAGGCTCCTAGCTAGGTTTGGTGCTCTTGTAAAATAAAGAGAAACCTGAGGAGCAAATTGGGGAAAGAAGAAAATCCTTTCTTTACCTCAACCTCGGCGATCCCACCCAAACAGGTTGGCAGTATTGTCTGTGAAGGAGTACGGCACACACTGTGTTGGGCATTCCCTCCTTTGCTGCTGCTGCTGGGTCCGTGGGAGCTGTTTGTGTGCTGGTTTTGGTCACAGTGTAGAGTGGTCAGATGCTAAAGAACACACGACGGAATGCATGCAGTGTCATGCAGGGACCATCTTGCTCCTCAGTGGCCTCTGTCCTCACAAACATCTCTGTTTGACGCTATAGAAAATCAGATCCTCTTAGTATCCCCCTCCTTTCTCATTTTCTCCATTTCAGCCTAAATCACATGTTGTGCATGACTTCTTGACTACAGATTTTTATGCTAGGGCTTTGTTGCTGGGTCCCCACTGGGGATCTAAGCAGACTCAACTTTACCCTAGAAACAGAGGAGCAAGTTTCAGGGACTTAAAAAATAAAAAGAGTCTAGCCATTCAGAATTGCGGGAGGGGTTGTTTGTCACTTTAACATACTCAGGGGAATCTGCCCCAAACCTGACCTTGCTGGCAACAAGGCACCAAACCTGAATCATTCAAATTACTGTCTGAGCATATCATTATTCCTAAACTATCTTGAATTGGTGGGTAGCTCTGAGTATCCCACTGGTAGCCCAGTGATGATTCCGCAGCTTCCCAAGGCAGCTTGCTTCATTGCTCAACAGTTTCTATTTTGAATCTCCTTAAAATATGGCCAAAATTTTAATAAAATTCGGATAACAATTTTTTAAAACTACATATGTGTTTTCCCCCAGTGATTCCTCTCTGTCTTCTAGGGCCAGGTAAATCACTCTTCTCCAAAGGGCTGTCTGTCTCCATTCCTATGTGCTAGCTGTCTTCTCTGTGTGTGGATATTATCTCTAGCTCCCTCGTCACCTTCTTCCACCCTCCCACCTGGCTTGCCACTGGCAGTTGCTCTCCTACCACCATTTGTGGTAGCAGAGGGGTGTCTGTGTTCAGCTCTGTGTAGAGATGGTTGCTGCAAGATGGCTGGGGCAGAGAGGAGGAATGATCTCAAGTTTAATCAATGTTGTTTTCTGTACCTGAAACCAGGTTAAGGGGGCAGAGCACTGACCAGTCAGCACTATCAGCATTTGATGCTATCATTATTTCTAGGATCTAGCACAGGCAGCATTTCCTTGCTGGGACAATGGGTTTCATTTTTCAGTGAGAAAGGACAGCAAATGCTCAATTAAGTAGATTTTTTAGTCTCTTCAGTATAATGTAATTTAAATAGATCCATATAAAGTTAGTTTCATAACATTTAATGTAAAATGCCACCTCTGTAGCTTAGACCTATTTCTGCTTGTTTTGTTGTCTTTGATTGGGTAGAATAATTGATACAGTTCTTCTTTATAGAGACAGCTTTGTCATAAATTTAAAAAGGGATCTTTTTCACTGTACTGAACAGAGCTATTTTTCTTGACATTTTTTTTCTATGTTATAGGCAGCACTTTTTTTACCTTTATTGCTTTCCTGTGGAAGTGGAATAATTACCTGGTATGTTTTACGCAACTTATGACTATTACTGTAGTTCAATACAGTGTTACCATTGGTATCACATTATTGGCTTATTCAGTTTAGCATCCACTATATAAACTAGAGAACCTTCTCTGTGGAACTAATGCTTAACTACTATGTCTTCTTTGGTATATCTCTTCACTTCCTTTCTTTGTAAGCCATTTAAAAAAAAATCTAATTCTGTTGACTTATTCCAGTTGTTAAATTATAAAGATTACACTGCACTTATTTTTCCACAATTAGTTGTGGGTTTTCTTAGCATACTTACAATTCAATTATCTGAGTCACTTACGAAATTTCAGTAGAATTGGAAGTCTTCCCTTTTCCTCTCATAAGTATCATGAGGATCAGAAAAGAGAAGAGGAACCACGAAAGTGAGTGTGCAGCTGAGACTTTCATGGTCTGAAAAGAAAAGTCTACATGCACCTACAGTTGGGACATGTAAAGTTCATTCCAGTTCTGCAGTTATTACCCACTTAAAGGATTCTCTGACATATTTGCTATCTCTAGCATCTCTATCTCTGTATTAACCTGACAAAACTCAGTGAATTCAGAGTTTTCTGGAAGTGGTAGCAGTGTTTAGCACAATTCTCTGATTCTCATTAGCACAATTCTCTGATTCTCATTATCTCTAAAAACCAAAAGGAATCATTTTAGTCTAACTGCTGTACCAGTGGTGGGTAGCAGGCAGAGGAGGAGTTGGGCTCTTTGGGAATGAAAGACTTCTTCCCTGCTCTCTCTGGTAGGTTTTGAGAGGTAACCAGAGTTGGCAGCCCAACTGCCAGTGCTGCCTTCTCCTTCATCTCAATGTGGCTTGTAGTTGGCCACCCTTCTATAGCAGCTTAGGGATTCTGGAACTCCAGCCCTCTGTTATCTTTCCTGTCGGCCTTTTCTGGAGCCTTGGGAGACAGAGAAACCCCTTCCCCATGGTAGTGTCAGCAACAAGTGGTCCTCCGCTTTATGCTGCCTGGTTACCTCTTTGCTTCTGCATTGACATTATAAGAGCAATACCCCTTGCCTCTGTCAGGAGGTAGAGGCTGGGAATAGAAAAATTGGTCTCCGTTTAAATTGTTACTTAATTTAACACACACCTGGATTTTATTTTTGTCCTTTTCAATTTGTGTGGGTTTTTCTGTGACCCACACTCTCAAGGATGCAGTAGTAGCACACCTAGACAAGTACAGCATTTATACATTGCTCTTTTGTGACCCTAACACATTCCACAAGCAATTTCTTGTTTAAAAATAAAAACTGGAATCTTCAAAAGTAGGCACCCAAATCCTATTTAAAAAATCAGTGGAATTTCTGCACCTAATGCTTTGGATAGCTTTGAAAACTCCAGCCAAAGAAGTTAAGCTATAGAGTTCATCTGTTTGTGACTTTGAGATAACTAAACATTATTCAGAATGCTGCTGATCACTGAGACCCATTTTAAGAGAACAGCACTCAAAGGCTATAATGAGGGAGGAGGTAGAAGTTGGACTTCATTAACTTGGTGAATAAAGGGTCCAGATTATTCCACCACAGAACTTGCAACTTCTGTTGAAGTCAGTGGAACTTGGGTGTGCAGCTGTCAGGATTATTAAGCCCCTATATTTGATAATAGAAGTTAATGTTTCCTTTAAATTTTTTAGCCAGAACTGTGTGTGTGACACCTACAAATGAATAGCTTGTGACTGGACACCTCATCAGAAAAGCATTCCAAGTAGAAAGGTATGCTTTAGTTATCATTTAAAGTCTCAGAGGTCACTTCACTGATCTCTGCTAGTGTGATGCTTTCATGCATCTTAACTCTGGATATTTCACAGCAGAGGAGAGCACAGAGTACCCTATTATATTGTGAGTCAGCACCTGTGTGTCCTAAAAGAGAAGATGAAAATTTCAAGTGCTTGTTTGCTAAATATTGCAGTTGATCTGTTAAAGATGAATTAGACTTGCTGTCAGTGCTCTTCCATATCATCAAATTAGTTTCCCCTCTCCCCATCTCAGATGAAATCACTCATACATTTGTACTAGCAAAACTTTTATTTCTTGTATTAATTCATAAGAAATTTTCATTATAAATAGGCATTGGCAAATCACAATGCTGACTACTTTAAATTGTAGTTTAAATGCTAGAGGAGTTGTGTGTTACAAACTGTAGTTGAGTAATATTAATTAAAGGATAAGACTTTACTATTTTAGAGGAGGACAAGAAGAACAATAATTAATACATTTAATCTAGTAATTTTTTGCCCAATTAAAGTGCTTCTTTAAATTACACAGATGAATGATGCAGAAGTGTGTGTATTTAAAAAAAAAAAAGTGAAGAACCATGCATTATGTAACTGGATTCATCTGTGTTACTTATTATAACAATATTAAATTCCCTAACATCAGAATGATGCTGCCCCATCACTGTTCAGCTTACTCAGCTCTTACATGGCCATCTAATTTATTAGAGAATTCCTAAATTTGCTAGTCAAGAAGTTAGAACATCTATTCTTAATGGGAAGACATTAAGGTATTTAATATTTAAAAATCATTTTTGGCAGGCGAAGGACAAGCATTACTGTATTTTCTAATAATACATGAAAGCTTCATTATATTTAAATCAGCCTCTTCATTAAGTTAATAGTTTCATTAGCTAAACATATGCTTGGCTACACATATATATACCAGAGTTTTGGTTACATCATAAAATAATAAAGATCTGTCATGAGATAGGATAATCTTAATATGAAATTGAAATTTAGATCCTTGCTGGCTGATAAATACCATGGTGCTGTCACATGACAAGAGTAATTTCAGAAGATGCCACTTACCAGTGACCAGAACACTTGCAGTCATGGTTCATCGGAGAATAATTTGACAAAGAAAATAAGGTTATAATCCTTTAAGAAACAAACTGCTGAGCTACACAAAGTTATCAATATACTGTCTGGACTATGTTGCTTTGGTAAATTTTTAATGTATTATGTTGTGTCGTATTTTTTAAAATTACCCATGAAAATATGTACTCTGGTATGAAGAAAATTATGCTAGAGAAAATTTAGGCCTATTCAGTATTTTGTGTCAAAAGAAGCATACATTATAAAACATTTAAAACAAATTGGATTTATTTACCTAAATTAATAGATTCACAAAATTATTCATTCTCGTAGTTGTCTTGCTGACATGGGATTGGACTAAATCCAATTTCATAGTGAGAGCAATGCAAAATGAAATACACCTCTACCTCGATATAACGCTGTCCTTGGGAGCCAAAAAATCTTACCGCGTTATAGGTGAAACCGTGTTATATTGAACTTGCTTTGATCCACTGGAGTGCGCAGCCCCTCCCCCCGGAGCACTGCTTTACCGTGTTATATCCAAATTCGTGTTATATCGGGTGGCGTTATATCGAGGTAGCGGTGTAACTGTTTTATTGTTGTTTTGACAATAAGTGATGATATAGTCAACAAGAAAAAACTCTCAGTACTTCCTACTAAATTTTTAATGGTATACTGTTCGTTGCATGTGCTCACTCAACAGGCCAAGATCTAAAGGGAATGCAGGGTTTTAGTTCCAAATATTATACATACTGTTTTTAAAAACTGTTAAAGGAACATTAAAGTTTCAAAGTTAAACTCTCTGGTTAAGAAATTCCAGAAATAAATTTGCTCATGTAACCTTAATTTGGCCTCCTTGTGCACATGCATTATGGTACAGTATTTAATTACATCATCACGTGCAGTCTTTTCCACCAGAGCTCTGCCTCATTCAGGGCATGGGATGGATGATGCGCTGGGAATAATGAATCAAGATGATGTAACAAATGAGGCAGTTGTCTCTAATACCCCTGCTAGTCAGTCTCCAGTCTTCCTGCTCTCAGTTCTGGTGTCCAGCGCCACAGTTGCCCTGGGGTCTGCAATTCCAGGAAAGCCTTGCTTAGCCTTGGGATGAACCAGGCTTGGTTGCTCTCCAGAGGTGGTGCATGCACAGTCTGACTGGCACATAGGTTTGGGCCCTACCAAACTCATGGTCCATTTTGGTAAATTTCACAGTCATAGGATATTAAAAATAATAAATTTCATGATTTCAGCTATTTAAATCTGAAATTTTACAGTGTTGGAATTGTGGGGGTTCTGACATTAAAAGGAGTTGTTGGAGGCTCGCAAGGTAATTGTAGGGGGGGGAGGGTACTGCTACCCTTACTTCTGCGCTGCTGCCGGCGCTGCCTTCAGAGCTGTGCAGCTGGAGAGCTGCAGCTGCTGGCTGGGAGCCCAGCTCTGAAGGCAGAGCTGCCACCAGCAGCAGTGCAGAAGTAAGGATGCCATGGTATAGTATTGTCACCCTTACTTCTGTGTTGCTGCCTGCAGAGCTGGGCCCTCAGTCAGCAGCCACCACTCTCTGGCCACCCAGCTCAGAAGGCAGCACAGAAGGAAGGGTGAAAATACCACAACCCTCCTAAAATAACCTTCTGACCCCCCTGCAACTCCCTTTTGTGTCAGGATCCACAATTTGAGAAATGCTGGTCTCACCCATGAAATCTGTATACTGTAGTATAGGGTAAAAGCACACAAAAGACCGGATTTCACAGCGGGAGACCAGATTTCATCGTCCATGACACGTTTTTCATGGCCATTAATTTGGTAGGACCATACACATAAGAGCTGTGTAGAATGGACTGTGCTCGCTAGAGATGAAATCTTTGGAGCATTTAGCTTTCAAATTCTAACACATCTCTGAGCATGTGCAAACAGATCTTCAGAGACTTTATGATTTGAACAAATTTGGACACATTTTCACAGGGATGGCAAGACACAGCCCTAACGCTAATCAGTTGTTGAACAACATGCTGTACTCTGCGGGGGTTGTGGGGGAGAAGGAACACGTACATAGTTGTCCATGCACACTTCCAAATATATATATACACTTAGGAAAAATGTAGCAAAGAATATCTTTTGCTATTTAGGGCGTAGGGTCTGGTGATGATTTTAAGGAAACTGGAGATAGGAAGCTAATTTGCATTTTCATTCTTAAATCTGATGCTTTGATCTGTCAATACACAGGATTAACTAGTTTAGCAGATTGTGCAGCAGGCAATATGTAGCTGAGTTTTTTTTCGGACCACATATTTGGTTGTCATGGACGCCAGACAATGAGATATTTTTAGTCTGGTATAGTCTGTTACACCAAAGGAAAGTATTTTGAAACTTCCTGAAACAATTTAATGAGAATTGTTAGCATTTAGTAAGCATTTCATGAACAACCTGTGTTTTCCTTTGTGTACTCCATGCCTGTAACTAAGACTTTTGCTGTGTTATTTAGTATTCAAGTTTGTTCATGAAATGAGATAAAAATGCTGTTGATGCAAACACATTACCGTGGATATTGCAGTTAGCTAGTTTAGTGGAAGGTCATCCTATATTGTACAAAGTTATTGTACAAAACTTGCGATTCAAAACAATTTGTTTCCTATTCTAGTCTTAAAGCACGGGTGTATGGAGAAAAGGGTAACCTAGTTGTATCAGTTAGGCTGCTGTATACTAGTAGAGACAAAGGAAATGCAAGCAGGAAAGAAACATGATACAAAGATTGGCTGATGCGAAATATGAAGAGTAAAAGGCTATATATTACAGAACAGAGAAGACTCAGGGAATGGTGATGGGATACACAATATATCTACAAACATTTTCAAGGAAACAATATAAACAAAGATAATATTCATTCTTGGATGATTGAGATAAGAGCAAGGCCCTGAATATTTTGGGGGGAAAAGCTTAAAATACGCATTAGGAGAGTTCTCTACTAGTAAGAGCTGTTGGGTAATGGACTTGATGAAGGACAATAGCAAAGATATCTTCACTGCAAATATTCCAGAACGGGTTATGTACAGTGTTAGTGTAAATAATGTAGCTGGCAGTCATGTAAAGCACTTGGGTCACCTGACTAACTGTTGGGTGTTAGGAAGAAACCTCTCCAGTTGTCCACTAATTAGCTTCCTGCACCTTTCCCTGAAGCCATGGTACTAACCTCTGAGAGGTTACTGAAATAGGTGGACCCTTGGTCTGATCTGGTATGGCAGTTCCTGTGTTCATTTCATAGTTAACTCAGCATTCCTTTGACCATAAAGCTATTATAGAATACTGTGCCCAGTGTTTCCCCAGACTGACTTCTTTCGATTAAAGTAGTGTTAACATCCATGTTTATATCAACTTGTGAATTCTCATTGTCCATTATTGTCACGGCTGTAGCTCTGCCTTCATCAGCCTTTTTTATTCTGATTAAAAATGCTTCTGCTGCACTTTTTACTTAATGACTTATTGATCAGAACAATACAACTAATTAGAAAATGAATTAACTTTCTTCTTTGCAAGTAAGCCTAATTGTGATATACTGTACTTATTGTAAAGCACCGATCAATATATTTACATTCATTATTACCCAATTAATTATAGTGCTTGGCAAACCACATTAATAAATGGAAGTAAAATGACTTTTTGGTAACAGCGCCTATTCTACTTATTTTGTATCTTTAGGCATTAGATATTTGGTTACCTTATATTCAGTACTTAAAGTATATTCACCTGCAAAAAACCAAATAACTAGTATATCCATCCTTTTTTTTTTAATAACAGTTGATAGACATGCCTGGTCTGTTAAATATATGTAATGAGAGATTTCACTCAATTTTAATAAAATCACTAGAAGTGATATGTCATAAGTGTTGTAAAGGTTTTCACTCTGTAATATGGTAACCACTTGTTAAACAGAGAGCACTGACTCTGTTCTATAACGTCTCTGTAAACAACAGCCACCTGTTGTAATGATTTTGTTTCTGGTATTTACATGGTAAGGATTTGTAAACCTGTTAATATAAGATTAAATTAGTCATGTGTTCCCAGAAATGAATAGTAAAGAATCACTTTTATGAAAGTTTGGTTTACAGGCCTAAAAGTGCAGGTTAAATAACATTTTGAATAAATCTGAATTCTGTTTGCAGGCTCAGGTTTTTTTTTTAAAATTATTCACAAGTATTTCATGCCTTATGATATCTATTTATTTGCCGTTATCTTGGATACTGCTAGAGTAACTGAAAATATATAGGGAATACTGCATTTTCACTTTCTTGCAGAGATGAGTTTTTAATGCTGTGATAGCATACATGGGGTTTACACAGTGTCAGTAACAAAATCAGAACTCTATCATTTTGGGAGGCTGCATTTTGTAGTGGCTATGTCAAAAGATTAGGACTCAGGAGACTAGAGCTTTATTTCCAGCTCCTACCACTGACTTGCTATATGACCTTGGGCAAGTTGCTTAAATTCCTCTGAACATCACTTTCATTGCCTGAATAATGGAGAGAAAACTTACCCTTTCTAAAGCATTTTGAGATCGTGAAAGATGCTGAGTGCCCACTATCTTTTTTTCTTTCTTTTTAATCTTTTTCTTTTATTGATGGTGATATTAAATAGAAGTTGAGAGTCTACTTCTTAAACTTGACTGTCTGGGAGATAGGGCAATCTTGTTATTTTTAACGTGAAAATACAAAATGTTGAATGGGTTACAATTTTGATACAATGAACTTGACTTGCTTGGCAAGCAGTAAAATCAAATCTTATGGTTGCTTGCTTTTGTTTCCTTAAGATAGATCTGGATATCTAAGAGCTTACTCAGTTCCTTCTAGTAGGTCACTAAATTTTATAGTGTAAATGCCAAGGGTACTGTAGTGATTGCTTAACTATAGTGTAAAGGGTAATACCTATTAATCCATTCTGCAGCACACATTTTTAAATGTGCAAATATAGCCAGTTGCAATTAAATGGTTCTAGTTTACAAATGTTGCCATGAAGTGTTATCTTGTAAATACATAAATTGTTCTAATTTTATTGTAACATGAGAAAACTCTGTACAGACTTGCTGTTGTTTGTTGCATCTGGGCCAGTGACCAGTAAGAGCCCATACTTTCCCCCAACTGTTTAGAAATCCATAAGCAGTAACACTCCAGACAAGGATCTTTGCACCTCTTGGTTGAAGTTACTGTGACAAGATTTGCTTTTCTAATGTTCCAGTGGTACAGCTGTCCCTGTGGTAGCAATGATCGAAGTACTTGTAGAGACAGTCACTGGCATTTTAACCTGCTCAAAAGAGATCTGGGTGTCCTGGTCGTTAAAATGGTGATGCTCACCAGTAGCCTGACTACAATAGTACTTCCATTATTACTTCTACCTAGTCTAGTGTAGACAAGGCCTTTACCTTCAGTTCAAATCTTTAAGATTCATGCTAAGTATATATGAATATTGTATGGAATTGTGTCATATATTATGGCTGAAATCTTAAAAGCCCACTGAAAATGTTGGCAAGTAAGTGGGTTTGCCTGTTTTTCTAGTTACTGCATATTAACTATGCGGCAAGTTTTCCTTGGAGTTAAGAAAAGCCTTTTGAAAATTACCGCTTCGTTGGTTATCTGAGCTGATACTTTTATTAACTGTTCTTTCAGAGAAGTAACCTGACAATGTAATTTTAAAAGGATCTTAGTAATAATTCTTTTTCTCACAACAACATAATTCTTTCCTCCACATCAACACAAATCTGTTTGAAAGGAAGGACACATGACATGTAAACATAAGGAGCAAATGTCCCTCAAAATCACTTGAGACAATGTACTTGATATGAGTACATTCAGATTTAAAAAAAGAGAGCCAGAGCAAACTGACCAAAAACATTCAGGTCATGCACTAGAAACTACTTTATCTAACCTCTTGTTGAATGTTGTTTTGACTGTTGTTTTCCAAAGATAAAGTATGGAGAGTAACTTTCTGATTACAAAATACAGTGTAAAATATTGACTTGTATTTTAAAGAACAGTTCCAATGAGATTTAAAACAGTAAACTATTTTAATTGTAAACAAACTGTACCATAGTGCATGCTAAAATATATTCACATTTATTACAGCTTGTTCAAATTTGTGTATTAGGTTTTTACATGTGAATTCAAACCTCTGAAGCATACCCTTGTTCCTTTACTGTGTGTTACTGTTATGTCTGTGTACATAAAATCTTACTGTTTCAAACCCATGTGCATTGTTGAGTGATCAAAATGGTTTGTTTTGAGTTTTTGTTGTTATAACTGGCACTTTAAAAAAAACATGGGTTTGAACATACAAAATATATTAACACTATCAGAAAAATTCTCAAGTTTCAGAAACTGCTTTTACTAGAAAATTTTAAATGTGTATATTGAGAAAAAATTATTTGTTAAAAGGCAATTCACATTTTAAATTGGGCTTCCTCAATAAAAGTGTAGTGTAAAATATTGGAGATCAAAGTTGAATTATCTTCTGGCAATGATTTTCAAAGTGATTTCTGAAACTAGTTGGAGGCCAATGTTACAATGTGGATGAGACTTTTTATTTCTATATGAGATGTGCAATAGTTTCATCAAATTGGTTACGTGTTATGAATACTTTACTCAAATACACAGTTTCTTTTACGGATCACTTCAATTCCATATTTGGGTTTATAACACATTTGCTAATGCCTTCTGTTGAACCATGCCGATATGCAAATTGATAATTTACAACATTCAGTAAATCATAAAATACTGTAACTGGTTAATATTGATAATTTTCTGAAGGCCTAGCACCCAAGTGATTAAAATCTAATTATTTGTAAAATCTCTATTATTTATTTAATGTTAGTGTATCAAAGCCTAGTTTACATGTCTTTTTATTATTTAAATAGACATAAAATAAGTAGCATTTACATAAATATAAGAGCTAGACATCCTATAAAGTTTAAATGCACTTTACATCACAGGATGAAAGTAGTAAGCCAGCAACATTGCAGCAATTGAAAACATTAGCATTTTATAAAGTTGCTCCACCATTAGATCTGGACAATAATTATTGGGAATTAAAAAACCCATGTGCAAGGATATCTTTTGTGTTAACAAACTGTGGCACCTTTTCAGTATTCTTTTCATACTGGAGCAAGACTGCAGTAACCAATACAAATGAAAGTATTAAACTTTAAGAACATATTTTGCACTAATAACCTCCAAATGGCATGTGTTAGTCTGATGAGGTAGGGAAGACACTTAACTGTCAAATTAAAAAATAAGAAAATAAAGGCATCTTAAATTGTAAACACAAATACAAATATATTTTAGGGAAGTGTCTTTTTTAAAAATAATTTAAAGAAAATGGAATTGACTGACTTTTTTAAGACCACTTGTATCAAAAACCCTTGCTGGTCTACTTAATCAAAAATCTAAAATGAAATAATGAATTTTTAAATCATGATATGTTACATGCATAACCTGTGAACACGTAACATTCCTGTTAAGTAAATCTGATGGGCAATAAGGACCCAATGCAGCTCCCACTGTAATCAATAAAAACAAGCTCACGTTGATATTGGCTTGGAGCCTAAATCACTATGGGTTGAATGTTTATCAGCAATTAACTTAACCAACTGTGCGCTTAAGCTTGCTCTTTTGTTTCCCCCATTTTCTTAGATCTCTAGTGGAAGAGGAAGATCCTCACATGAAAGTATCTCTTGGTAGCAGCGATATGGGCGTGTCTGCCCATCTACAGTCTTCTAAGACAGGGACCACACGATTTTTCACCAGCAACACTCATAGTTCTGTGGTATTACAGGTAACCCAACACAGTATATTGTAATATTTATACCAGTCTTAATTGAAGATTTTCAAGGCTTTGAACTGTATCTGCACCTAAGGAAGTTCTCAAACCTGGAAAAATGCCCCAAAGACCTTATTAAACATTTGTTTGTGTCATGTTGACAGTGCCTTTGTTGAATAGACAGCATGGTTTTGTGTTCTTTATTTTCTCTGAGAACTCACGTCCTCTGTGAAAATCAGATTTTTTTCAAGTTGAATGTTCAGATCACATCAACAATTTGAAAAACATGAGCTTTCTCTCTAACTATAGACTTGTTCCCTGTTAACTTCAAACAGGTAAATAAGGCTTGCTAAAGTGAGGGACCACTGTCTCAAAGAAACTCACCTTTTTAATACAGTCAAGCAACTTTTTCAGGTGAATTTCCTCTTCTGGCCTTTTCTGTGTGAACGCTGTGTTAATATGTTGTCAGGAGGCTTAACCATTCCTCTCTTTGGGCCCCTAAAACATGTATCAGTTGGCAATTTCATTGTTTGATCTATCCACATACTATGCTGGAGTCTGAATACTTCCCACAAACAGTCTTAGCAGCCATTTGTAGTTTCTACATGGTTTCGAAGCCACAGTATGTGACCTACATATGAAATCATTATTAAGAAGCTTGCACTTTCTGCACGTAGAAAAATGGTTACATTATCCTCTGAAGCTCATCAATATACCAGCTCTCACTTATTTTTTAATAAACATGCCACCTGTCTTTTACAGACCAACCACGAAATAGCCTTCAGTTTCTATTCTGCCCTGTTCAGCTAGGGAAAGATTACCTTTGTTTAATTCACAGCTATCAAATCAAGCAAGTTTCAAGTTTTTACAATGATAATATATATTATACATACAGTGGTACCTGATGCATAGAAGGAAGTAAATGGCTTTGTTAATGTTTGTGTCATAGGTGTACACACTTCAAGAAAAGCACACAAACCCCCTGTGGATAACCTCATAACAATATATTAGCATATACTTGCCCCTTTGAGTTAATTCTTCCAAACTCAAGTATAAAAACTCAAGTTGCATTAAAGTAGGTATACAAACTGAAGAGGAAGGAAATGTTAGACAGTGGTTCTACTCTGAAAAGTGACTGTAAAAATGACACTTCCATCCCCTATGTTTATTCAGGGTCACTTCAGTGACAAAAATAAAATTGTAGCATTTCTTACTTCCGTGAGCTCTACAGAGCTAAGGAGTTAGACTCTGTTTCATCCTGCACATGCCAGGTTTGGCTAGTATATCTTAACCTATTAATCTGGGCAATCACTTGGAAGGAAATAAGTAACTGTGTAAATGAAGGTGCATAGGTGTAAATGGAGACCTAATATGAAGTACAGAACCTTTATCACTAGTGATGATGCACAAAATGAAGAGAACGCAGCTGCAGGGCCTAGCAGGCAGGGGAAAACATCTTTTTACTTATAAACTGGGCACATGTGAAATGGAAAAAAATGAGACAAACTTGGAATTCCATAGTGCTGTTTTTGAAGCATAATTTTTCAAAGCAGAACTGCACTTTAAACATTCACCCTTGTGGTTTTCTCATCCTATTGTATGTAGGTGTTTCAGTCTTTTTTTTGATCTGAGACCCTCCACTTGCCCAGCAAAACAGCATCACTGAGCTTTAGCATTCACTTTGAATTTTCTCACGTGTCTTTTCCATTTTAATTTAAGTGAACTAAAGTGGTGGCCTCACTTTGTCAGTTTCCTATACTTTCTATGTAAAGCAAACAGACCTTGAAATGTAAGATTATTTTATTGCAAATATTTGTTGGCTTATTGTGACAGGGTCAGGCCAGATGGCTACAGGAGAGGGTTCCTGTTGGGAACCAGGAAGTGGGCGGGCGGAGCCTAAGAGGAGGATCCACAGGGCCTGGAAACCAAATAATTCTGAGGGACAACTAATGAGATAACAGGGACGGGAGTGAGGTCAAAGGGTCAAACAAAGGGAACCTGACGGGGACACCGAGCAGAGAACCCCGGACAGCGCCCACTGCTCCTCGAAGGCGTCAAGGGAGCCAGCGGATACAGGAGAGTGTTCCTTTTGAGTACCGGGACATGGGCGAGTGCTAGCTCGCCCACTGCTGAAAGCCCCTCCTCCAGCCTAGGAAGGGGCTACTAAACCCGGAACCCAACTGACTTCAGGGGACAACAAAGGCAACAACAGGTACAGGCGTGGAGGTCAAAGGACCAAAACTAAGGAACTGGAAGGGGACACCAAGCAGAGAACCCCGGACAGCGCCCACTGCTCCTCGAAAGCATTGAGAGAGCTGGCGGATACAGGATAAGTAGGTCCCTTTTCACTGGGTAAGGTAACAGGGGCAGTTCCAGAACAAGCAGGAACTTGCTGGAACCAATTAAGGCAGGCAGGCTAATTAGGACATCTGGACCCAATTAAGAAGAAACTGCTAGAATCAATTAGGACAGGCTGGCTAGTCAGAGCACCTGAGTTTATAAAGGACCTCACTTCAGTTTGTAGCGTGCATGGGCGGAGCTGGGAGCAAGAGGCACTAGGAGCTGAGAGTGAGAAGACATGTTGCTGGAGGACTGAAGAGTACAAGCGTTGTCAGACACCAGGAGAAAGGTCCTGTGGTGAGGATAAACAAGGTGTTGGGAGGAGGCCGTGGGGAAGTAGCCCAGGGAGTTGCAGCTGTCGCACAGCTGTTCCAGGAGGCACTCTAGACAGCTGCCGTCCACAGGGCCCTGGGCTGGAACCCGGAGTAGAGGGCAGGTCCAGGTTCCCCCCAAACCTCCCAGCTCCTGATCAGACACAGGAGGAGTTGACCTGGACTGTGGGTTCCACCAGAGGGGAAGGTCTCTGGGCTGTTCCCCGACCCATAATCTCTGAGGCAAGCAAATCCACCAATAAGCGCAGGACCCACCAAGATAGAGGAGGAACTTTGTCACATTATGTAAACCAATTGGCATATTTACCCTTAAACTTGCTAATTGCTTTATAGAACTATACAAGTACTTGCAATAAGATAACCTCCCATTGCTGTTCCAAGACTTTATTTAAAAAATCCCAAGAATTATTAAACCTGAAGAAGAAGAGAGTAGGTTAGTTATTTACTTCATTGGTTTCAAAAGCCTGTTGATGACTATAGCTCAATATGTATAACTTGAAAAATGTTTTCATTACCAGCAGATTTCTGTTTATACCCCTGCAGCACAGAGACATAGCTACAGATAAGAGAATTACACCCCAGTTGTTCCAGCCATTGGAATGAGGGGCTTTGAATTCTAGAACCAGTTTGGGTCAGTGAGACTGGGCGTTCGAACTTACTGCATGAGAGAGCTAGCAGTGCCAGAGGTGTATGTTTGAATGAGTCAGATGCTATCATTAAGAGAGCTGGGGTATTCTACAACCTACTAGAGAAGGGGTAAAATGTGCCCTGAATTGCCACTAGCTCTATCTTTCACCTCCACCCTCTGCCCTACCCCATAAAGGTTGATGAAAGACCCATCCCATTCAAAACGCTATTTTTTCCCTTGTTACAATAGCTGTGACATCACTCACCAGAGAAACAAGGAAGCCTGTAGGTCTCACTTTTTAGGATCTGAGTACAGTATTTTCATATAGTTCTCTAACAACATTTTGAAACACTTTGAGCCAGTTTTTCTTTGTTCAGAATATTACAAGTTTGTAATATATACAAAACTTGTGCAGATACTAATTTTTAAGCAGAGGAACATTTTTTAATTTGATCAGTTTTTCTCTACAGTTACTATTCAGAAGTAAAGTTTATAGATCTACCAAAAGGTGCAGATGGATTAAACAAAATGTATTTGAGCAACTTCTGGTATATTCTTTGTTGCATCTATTTCCATGAGGGGAAATTGTCTGGTGGGAGCTTTGTATTCTGCTGGTGATAATTTTCCAAAAATGGTCTTCTGGCCCACCCTGAACTAAGTTCTCTTTTTCTGTTGGAGCAATCAAACTAAGGCACTCTGGGATGCTGTCACATGGTGTTGCTCTCCTCTGGCAGATAAAAATGTAATCCTCTCTCAGAAGCTCAGGAAGCTTTAAAATGTTATAAACTTCAGAAGGTAGTTCCTCTATGTTCTAGTTTCTGCTTGAATTGTGTAGGCATCACTAGAATTCTTCCATATCCTATGGATTCAAGCCTACAACCCATACAATCCTTTGCTATATCCTACTAGAACTTTACGCAGAAGTGCTGTGTATATTCTTGTATAGGATGAGGATTCCCTAAAGAATTACGACTTATTTTAGGACTTGCTACCAGTATAGCTTAAGTGGATCACAATGGGTTTTCAGACAAAGACAAGGCAGAGATTTTTTTTTTTTCTTATTTTAGTTTTGGGGTGAAAGCACCAGTAGTGTCTCCTGGGCCTCTGCTTGGTATTCTTCTTCAAATCTTAGGACAGGTCAAACTTTTCTAATTTCCCCCCAGGTACCCACAGTGTTTATAGTGCACCTCTTACGTTGCTGGGAACTATCACTGAGTCTCTTTTTCTATATGATTGGAATGGGCCTCTCTCTGGAGCCTTTACAAAGCTGGAGTTAACCTTATGGAAAGATTTTCCTCAAGGCAGAACCCAGGTTACTGCATCAGTAAATTGATTACCATCCCACTGGATAGTATATACTCAGGCTACAAGGAGCCCCATGTATATACAGTAGATTCTGTGCTTAAAGGGGCTTTCACAGAAGCAAAAAAATTGGTGGCAGGTTGCTGTCTGTTCAGTTCATAGTTTATTAGAAAGTGACTCCAATCATCAGTACTGCCGCAGAGATATTTTTGCTTCATCTTTCAGCATTGCTGCTAGTATAGCAGCAAATAACACTGGCAAATAGACATATTGAACACTGCTCATTGCCTTCAGATTCCAATTGTAAAAGAATATTTTTTTCTCCAAAGTCTTAATACCTATCCTTGCAATATAAATTGTAGAACTGGTAGGGTGCCTCTTTTTGCAAGGACTAGTTTCAGAAGGCCTGGTAAAAATGCGCCAGTTGAGGTTCATTTGATTACTGAAATGCTTCATTCTGGTCCTTGGCTAAAAATTAATAGATGGATTAGTTTATATAATTGTATTAGATCATTGTAAAAATGCTATGTCATTGTCAAAAAATTAAACTCCAGTTAGGTGCAAAATATTTTGTCCTGTCCTTGGATCACACTCTGGTTTGCCTGGATATGATGGGAAGAACAGCAGAGAAGGCGGGAAGACTCCCATATTTCCATGCAGCCCAAAGGCTCAACATAGAGAAATTCACTGCTCTTAGGGTATGTCTACACTACAATTTAAAAACCTGTGGCTGGCCCATGCCTGTTGGCTTGGGCTGCAGGGCTGTTTAATTGCAGTGTAGATGTCTGGGCTTGGGCTGGAGCCGAAGCTCCAGGACTTTGCAAGATGGGAGGGTCCCAGAGCTCGGGCTGCAGCCTGAGGCAGAATGTCTACACCGGAATTAAACAGCCTCACAGCCCGAGCCCCACGAGCCGAGTCATTTGGCACAGGTCAGCTGTGGGTGTCTTATTGCAGTGGTAATCAGGTTTGCAGGGCACTGACTAGCCACTTTGGTTATGATTGTAGCTGTAAATTTTGGTTCAAAGCAAGAGGTTGTCTTCATATCTTGGGTTATTGTATATCTGAGCTGGGTTCAGAACAGGGCTCTGTCAATATGTTGAATATTATGAAGGATTACACTGAATTTAACTATGCCCATATTTATGCTTTCCTCTGGTTCTTTTCTGTATTCCCATTGTGTTCTTTCTTTAGGACAAATCGGAGTTTTCATCTCTGTATTTCTGTTCTCCACAGCTTTAAAGTCCGGGCTTCTTTTTTAATATAAAAAATAAATAAATTCTGGAATTTGGAGCTGAGATTCTCAAGTCTTTTCTGTAAGGCTATTTGCATCCTTTCCCTCCCCCAGCGTCCTTTGACCTTATCAGTATTGATGGGTTAGGTGACATATGACTAAATGAAATTGATCTAAGCCCATCCCACGTTAGTGTAATGCATGAAAGGGGTCATTATTTCTATTGATCTTTAAATATTTCCAAAATAGACTTTTCCCTCTATATGCAAAGGTGCCATTGTTATCTGAGACCCAGGGAGTTGTAGTTTGTGCCTCAGACTTCTCTGGAGAAGGAAACGACATGAGAAATACTAGTACAACATGAGCCTTCTGGGAGGTTTTACATAGTTAAAATTGGTAATAAAATTGACAAAAGTTGTGGTTAAGTGACACCCTTCCTTTAAGTCCCAGTATCATTCAACCTTCCAGGTTGCAGAGTACTTTGAAGGAGTAGTATGGAACTTAAATGTATCCTGCACATGTTCTATTTTTCTAAGAAGTGATGCTGATCCAAATGGGCAAATGTCAATTCCTACCTGATACCATTTACATCTGGAGAATAAGTGGACAAAAAACATACCCTTTCTGAACAAATCTATCTTTGTCTTATGATTAAGAACATGTAGTCAGTCAGACTGTACTTTGCACTCTGTAGTCACTCATGGAGACTAATTGAATTGTTCTATTTGATTTAAGTTTTTTAATGATTTGATTATACTTTAAAGTCTGAGCACATGATGATTATAGTATGGAAGATCACTACTCAGACTTCAGTTTCAAGCAATTGTCAAGGAATGTAGACAATCTTAAAGTAAATAAATAACTTCCCTTAAAGAAATCCAAACAAACTTTTACTTTCCGCTTCAGATGGCTGAGCAGTTCAAGTTGTAATCTTGTTTTAGGGTTTTGACCAGCTGCGAATAGAAGGTTTACTTTGCGATGTGACGCTAGTACCAGGCGATGGTGATGAAGTATTTCCTGTTCACCGAGCTATGATGGCATCAGCTAGTGATTACTTCAAGGCTATGTTCACAGGTAGTGCTTTTGTTTCTGTAATAAATTTGGACTCTGAGCTGTTTTAAGCTTGTCTTCTGTGTCAGATATGCTAATAAATGGCTAATATAGATACTAGATCAAACACTTTTTCTTCCACATAATATTACTATCATAATCATAAAAAATCAAAATCTTTTCATTTAATTGAAATTAAAGTTCAGATGAATTAAATTAGCTTTTTAATTGTGTAAGAATATGTATATTATTAGAGTGAACTCTTTCAAATGTAATTGAAGAACCCATTTTAATTTTCTTTCTTAGGTGGAATGAAGGAACAAGATTTAATGTGCATTAAGCTTCATGGTGTGAACAAAATAGGTCTAAAGAAGATTATTGATTTTATTTACACTGCAAAACTTTCTCTTAACATGGACAACCTTCAGGACACTCTAGAAGCAGCCAGTTTTTTGCAGATTTTACCTGTTTTGGACTTCTGTAAAGTGTTTCTGATCTCTGGGGTAAGGTATTTTGATTTGACATTAGTTTCAAGTTCTGACTTTTTAAAAAAAACACAGCGATTGTGTAATATCCATAAGCGAGGATTTAAGCATGACACTGGATAACTTGGGTTCGCATACAGTAAGTTCCTCTAGCTTCAAAGGAACCATAAAATTGAATCTTATTTACTGTATCTAACTCTAATCACACTAAGCTTCTGATTTAAATATCATGGCACATTAAAAAATGTAAGACCTTGTTGCAATTTCCAGTTTTACTGCATGAACTAGAAAATTAGATTCCAGTAAACAGTAGTCATAATTCATTAGTTTGTTACTGGATTTCTCTCACTGATGCTCATTTTTTATAACATACCATAAGAAAATTACTTGGTGAATTAATAGCAAGGTAGTCATTATTGTACAGTGAATTATTTGTCATATTCTCTTTATACTTATGTGTCTTGTATATAACATTTTCTTATGGGGCATATGAAGCACATAATTACAGTGGTTGTCACTGAAATCTTTACAGTGTTATCTTTGAGTTGATGAGGTTACAATAATGTTCTTTAAACAAAGTGCAGTATACCCAAATACAGGGAATATGTAGGGGATGTTAGCTACAGTAATGTTAGTTACATGAGAAGGTAATTATAAGGATTTTAATGGTGACAATTGTATATTTCTGCAGTACACTAAAAGAAAAAACTTTTACCTTGAATATATACTTAAGTATTTCATCACAATGACTTCGATAATAGGTTTTGTAAGGGACAGAACTCAGTGATTTAATAGTCTCTGTTTTCTCCCCATTAACTAATCAGAGGATCATTTTTATAGTTTTTTAATATAAAATGTCGCGCGCGCGCGCTCTCTCTCTCATATATATAATATGCTCTGTAGATGTAGCGCTTAGCAAAGTCATCCATCCCACTGCTCTCATTTGGTTGAACAGTTTTTTAAAATAAAATCACAGCATCACAAGATGGGGGAGATGTGTGCAAGTGTACACAATAATAGATCTGGAGAGACTTAACTTCTGAATCTCTGGAGGTTTTCCCATCACTTAGTTGTGACCTGAAAGAGAGCATAAAAGGGTTTGTCTGCACTAGGAGTATAAGTGGTGTTTTTACAATAATTGAAAAACTCACACATTTTACAGCACTACTTAGCACCCAGTGTACATAGACAGACAGTCGCATTTAAAACCCAAGGAGTGGGAAGGATACTAGAACTGACCATGACAAGTGACCGCAGTTTTAAACACTTTTCTTCAGTGTAGCAATATGACTACAGGTGGCAAAATGAGGTGTCTTGGAAAATCCATTGGCCATGTCCACACTAGAAAATAAATTGAGGCAACTGATCATTCCTGCAAATACGGTTAAACAAGAAGAATACTGTTCTGTGAAAGGGAGATGTGACATCTTCTCTGGGAAGACAGGTTATTGCATAATCTACTCTTACTAGGAACTTTTTCTTGCCAAAAAAAAATTCCCCTTCTGACCTTCTTTCCATTGCTTTTGGAATGATTTCTTCTTGAACTTCTTACAACGTTTTTTGATCTCAGTATGAATTGCCATTTCTAAAAACTGTAGTAAGGTAGGAGAGTGTTATATAGACTGTTGAGCACTTTATACTCTTATCTCTGAATTACTAAAATTGGTGGCTGGGGTAATGAAAATCAGATAAAAAGCTCTCTCAAGTTGAGGGGTGTAACTCTATTTATTACACAGTCTTACCACGACGTAAGCAAGCAAGAAAACTCAATGTTGTGAGAATTAAGTATTTATTCTACAAAGAAAATACTAAAGAAAAGCAGGCAAATAAACAATTTTAGTTCACTTACAATCTTGGCATATCTTATTCACCAACTTGCTTAAAGAATTTCAGATAGGCAGATTAATGAAAAATTAAACATCTTAAATTAAATCCAACATAAATTGGCTGAGGGAAACAGATTATCTCCTCTCCAAGAATATGATGTCGAGCTACTCATGCTTAAACAAAAAAAGCTGTTAATAAACCTTAAATTGCAATAAGATTTCAATATAGAGTTAAATCAATGTCAGAAATAAAGTTAGCCTAATTCTTGGCAATGCTTATGCAGAGTTTCTCTCTAGCAGAAACTTGAGTTTTAGTGGTGGCATGTTTTTCCAGTGCAACGCCAATGAGCTTCTGCGCTCATCTGGTCCTTGCTTTGTGTGTGTTTCGTGTTCTGTGAACTCTCCTTTTGAATACTGTATCAGGCTGTTCATCATACTTTCTTAGGGAAACAGTTGTTTTTGTTCGTTCTAAATAGGATCAATTTAAAGGAATTTTTTTATCCACTTTCTCGTAGATTTAATTGAAGGTGGAGAACACATCTCTCATGGGTTTGGTTAGATTCTGGTATCAGTGTTTCAAGTTTTTCTATGGGTTCCTCCTGTTTTTGGATGGAGTCAATACTGTGCTAAAGCATTTGTAGTAAAAGTTTTACACTGTTGTCTTTTATGGCATGCTTTCTGGCCGAGATGGGTCTGAGAAACTTTTTAAATTTTGCTTTATTCATTCCATTTTCAGAAGTATTTTTATTCCAAAAATATCTTGGGGTACTTTCATAAATTCTAAGGCCAGAATGGGACCATAGTGATCTCTAGTCTGACCTCCTGTGTAGCACAGGCCACAGAACCTCACCGACTCATTCCTTGATTTGAAGACTTCAGATTACAGAGAATCCACCACTTATTCTAGTTCAAACCAGCAAATGATCCAGGTCTCATGCTGCGGAGGAAAGTGAAAACTCCTCAGGGTCCCTGTCAATCTGACCCAGGGAGAAATTCCAGCCTGATCGCAAATATGGTGATGAGCTAGACCTTGCTTATGTTTGGTGGCAAGACCCACCAAAAAGACTTGGGAAAAAATTCTGTGTAGTAACTCAGAGCCCTCCCCATCTAGTGTCCCATCTCTGGACATTGGGGATATTTGCTAATAGCAGGCATGGATTGGCCATACGCCATTATAGACAGTTTCATCATTCCATCCCCTCCATAAACATATCAAGTTCAGTCTTAAAAGAAGTTAGGTTTTTTGCTCCCATGCTCCCCTTGGAAGCTGTTCCAGAACTTCTCTTCCTCCTGTGGTTAGAAACCTTTGTCTAATTTCAAGTCTAAACTTATTGATGACCATTTTATATCCATTTGTTCTTGAGCCCCTTAAACATAGTTAGTTACTGCCCCCTGGCGTCGCTAGTTATCACCCATCATTTTGTACATGTTGGTTCAATTAAAACATTTCTATTACGTACTGTCATCCTGACTTTATCTTTTAGGAGGGGTTAATGTGTTCCTGTTCTCCTTGGGGAATGTTTTTTGTACCATCCTTAATATCAGGATGTTCTGGTACCACTTGATATCAGGATGTGTTTGCGTGAGCAGTCTGTGACTAAGACTTCTTAGGAATGTGTATTTTTGCAATATTAGCCCTGTTCTTGCCAAATTCTGTAAGCAGGTCCTGCCTCATACAAGGGCTTATGTCTCAGGCTCTCTTTCTACTACAGAGCCCGAGGATGTCGCTGTCAGGGTGATGCTCTACTTCTTCCATGATCAAACCATCTGAATTATGCCTTCTTTTCCTTAGCAGTCCTACCTCGGGTCTTCTGGAAGATTCATCAGGACAGGGCACAAGTCGTCCTCACCACCCCCATTGGCCCAGACAATTTTGGTTTCCGAGTCTCTTACTCATGTCACCTCGGTCACTGATCAACAGTCAGCCTTTTTCCGAACTCCTGACCCAGGAAAAGAGCAAAATCAAATATCCCAATTACTCCATCTCAGACTGTGGTTTTAGGATGGTTGTTGACTTTAGAATGTTCATACTCTGAAGCTGTACAAAGCATCCTTACTAATAGTAGAAAGGATTCCACTAGAAAATGCTGCATAGCCAAGAGGAGGCATTTATCTAGGAACAATAAAAATGTATATCCCCTAAACTGTGGATATTTCACTTATTCTGGACTGTAAAAGCAGCAGAGTGTTCTGTGGCACCTTATAGACTAACCTAATAGACTAACATGCTAATAGACTAGCATGCATCCGACGAAGTGGGTATTCACCCACGAAAGCTCATGCTCCAATATGTCTGTTAGTCTATTAGGGGCACAGGGCTCTTTGCTGCTTTTAGAGATCCAGACTAACACGGCTACCCCTCTGATACTTATTCTGGACTATCTTCTTTCCTTCAAAACAACAGGCCTTTCTATCAATTCTTTATGGATCCACTTGGCAGCAGTCAGTGTATACAACACACCTTCTCAGGGTTACTCAATTTTCACTTACTCACTGGCCGACAGATTCTAGGAAGGTTTAATCAGAACCTTTCCTGTTCTGAGGGAGCCTACTTCTCAATGGGACCTAAATCTTATTCTTTCAGTGCTCACTAAGCCTCCCTTCGAGTGACTGGCTTCATGTTCCATGTTTCTCCTGTCCATGAAGGTTGCATTCCTGGTAGCCATCACCTCAGTCTGTAGCAGTGCATGGGATTCTTCTGTCCTAAGTGCAGGACTCTGCACTTGTCCTTGTTGAACCTCATCAGATTTCTTTTGGCCCAATCCTGCAATTTGTCTAGGTCCCTCTGTATCCTATCCCTACCCTCCAGCGTATCTACCACTCCTCCCAGTTTAGTGTCGCCTGAAAACTTGTTGAGGGTGCAGTCCATGCCATCCTTCAGATCATTAATGAAGATATTGAACAAAACCGGCCCCAGGACCGACCCTTGGGGCACTCCACTTGATACCAGCTGCCATCTAGACATGAAGCCATTGATCACTACCCGTTGAGCCAGACGATCTAGCCAGTTTTCTGTCCACCTTATAGTCCATTCATCCAGCCCATACTTCTTTAACTTGCTGGCAAGAATACTGTAGGAGACCATATTAAAAGCTTTGCTAAAGTCAAGGAATAACACGTCCACTGCTTTCCCCTCATCCACAGAGCCAGTTATCTCATCGTAGAAGGCAGTTAGGTTAGTCAGGCATGACTTTCCCTTGGTGAATACATGCTGACTGTTTCTGATCACATCAGAATTGATTCCTTGAGGACCTACTCCATGATTTTTCCAGGGACTGAGGTAAGTCTGACTGGCCTGTAGTTCCCTGGATCCTCCTCCTTCCCCTTTTTAAAGATGGACACTACATTAGCCTTTTTCCAGTCATCTGGGACCTCCCCCGATTGCCATGAGTTTTTAAAGATAATGGCAAATGGCTCTGCGGTCACATCCGCTGGCTCCTTTAGCAGTCTCAGATGCAGCACATCCGGCCCCATGGACTTGTGCTCGTCCAGCTTTTCTAAATAGTCCTGAACCACTTTTCTCCACAGAGGGCTGGTCACCTCCTCCCCATGCTGTGCTGCCCAGTGCAGTTGTCTGGGAGCTGACCTTGTTCGTGAAGACAGAGGCAAAAAAATCGTTGAGTACATTAGCTTTTTCTACATCCTCTGTCACTAGGTTGCCTCCCCCATTCAATAAGGGGTCCACACTTTCCCATAAAACCTAGGGCCGGCATTAAGGGGTAGCTAGCAGGGCAACTGCCCAGGCCCCATGCCATCAGGGACCCCACAAAACTCAGTTGCTCAGGCTTTGGCTTCAGTTTCAGGGCCTTCAGCTCCATGTGGTGGAGCTTTAGCTTTCTGCCTTGGGCCCCAGGAAATCTAATGCAGGCCCTGCTTGGTGGCCCCCGTTAAACCTGCTTGCAGGCCCCCAGGGGGCCCCGGACCCCTGGTTGAGAGCCACTGCTCTAGCTGGTTGCTCCCTTGATGTGCTCCTTTTAACTGAAAGTTTAGTTTTGGGGGGTTAATTTGTTGGGTGAATTAACCTGAACTGTTTTGCTGTGTAGGCAAAAATATCCAAAGTGTAAAGAATGCTTACTTGGAAGAAACTCTCCCTCCGCTCCTTCTGGTAGAGTTGCTAATGTTTGTCCAGTTATAACCTTTCTCTGCCTGTGTATAAAATGTCTGTTCTGTTCAAATATTTCATAAGCTTTTTTTTTTTTTTTAAAGAGAAATCTTACATTTTTGCTTAGGCTGTTCCTTTAAGTCCTGAAGCTTTGCCATTCATTTCAATGGGAGCATTTTTGGGGCCAGTAATAGTGGTTGAGATATTCCATTGCCTGTTAATGAGCCCTTTCATTCTTGGGTTCCATACAATAGAAGCAGCTTCTGTGTCTACCGTAGCTGTTGTAACATAAGCCATAAAAATTAAAAGGAACTTAAATTATCATGTAAATGAAATTCTATAAAGTACGTTGCTCTGTATCCTAGCAGTATTTGGAGAAGATTGTATCTGCGTACTGTATCTTGTCCAATTTTTGAACATTTCAGTGCGAGTGATTATTAGACACCCTGCTGTTTGTCAGGGTTTTTTCCAGATGAAAACCAAGTATATTTTATATATTTTAAAAAAGGGAATAACTGTAAATCAAGCTATGATTAGTCTATACAATATAATGTAGCCTGGTACCTGTCTCAGTGCTCAATAAAACCAATCAAAAATTACTAATTGGGCTAGTGGAAAGGTAGCTCTCAAGAAATAGCCTTTCTCTGTGTATTAAATTATTAAATGTATAAAATTATTTAACATTTTAATCAAAATTGAAGTTAATAAAGGAAAATAATTTATTAATCAAGACAAGCACAGAACAGGGCACAACCCCATTAATGCACCTTGGGAATAACTGATCATAATGCTTAAAAGGATTATGCACAATAAAGTTGCAGTAGATCAGGTTTATACCAACTAATCAATTAAACCATTAAAACTATTTAAATTTTAAAGAGTAAATATTTTGCAGAATAGATTTGAGATGGTCTATTTTCAGATCTGCAGATAGTGTTTAGCAGAGTATCATACAAACTGTAGCAATATAAAAAATGAATGAGTCAAACAGGAATTGTAAAATTCACAACTATAGGTGGCAAGTGCGTTATGGATATTAATTAGATCTAACACAGAAACAAGATTTAAACCTTCTAGTTTAAAAACAATTTTTTAAAAATATACATGTCAAAACTTTCTAACAGGCATGCACTCTGTCTGCATGTTTCAGTGGAACATAAACTCCCTGGATATCTACCTGTACCTCTTTTGCCCTGCATTTGACTGAAAGCAAGTGTTTCCTGGACCATTGCAGTCTGCCATAACACCATTTTCTGTCTGTCCTTTGGAAATAATCCTGCATCTTTCTATTGCATGCAAGTTCTCTCATTGAATAGCTGTGTTTTAGCATGTACCTTGATATATACCGTATATACTCGTTCATTAGCCCATTCGTTTATAAGCCGACCCCTCAAAATGGATAGATAAAAATAGCAAAAAGTGTATGACCCTTTCATAAGCCGACCCTATATTTCAGGCGTTGGCAAACTTTGGCTCCTGGCCTGTTAGGGTAAGCCGCTAGTGGGCCTGGACGTTTTGTTTATCTGGAGCATTCACAGGCATGGAGCCCTCAGCTCCCAGTGTCTGTGGTTTGCCGTTCCCAGCCAATGGGAGCTGCGGGAAGTGACTCGCCACTTCCGGCTGCTCCCATTGGCTGGGAACGGCAAACCACAGACACTGGGAGCTGAGGGGCTCCGTGCCTGCAGATGCTCCAGGTAAACAAAACGACAACATATTAGATATTCAATTCAGTGATTCCATAGAGTTTAAAATCATCAAATTTTGGTGTAGACCCGTTTATAAGCCAACCTCCGCTCTTTAGTGCGTTGCTTTTTTACCAAAAATATTCGGCTTATGAACGAGTATATACGGTGAGTAACTCTTGCCTTAGTTACAAGTTAATTGAGTTGTGGGACACCATGAATTGGCTGCTTATTGGAGACAGAGTATGGTTCTCCTATTTGTTTTGTTTCATTTTTATTATATAACTTGAAACAGGTTTAGAAATGAGACTACTCCCAATTACACTAGTGTTTAAATAAATTTAGTGTGTGATGTTCCCCTTAATTTGCCATTAACTTATGTAATTATGAAGCCTATGAGGAGAAAATAGAGAAATTGGCTTGATACTGACAAACTTTAAAGGAAAAATAAAATAAAAATGTTTGTGAAGTTTCGTAGAATAGTCGGTAGGTGATTATTAGTTAATGTGTTATCTAGCTTTTGATATAAACAGTTTTGTACTTCTTTCCTAACAACTATAAAGCAAGTTTAATTCAAGTATATGATGTATAGGCATTTTACTGTATAAATCCTGTTAGCCTGCCACCTGTTAATGTTCTAGTTTTTAAAAAATAATAATTACAGGGCTTGGTTTTACAGAAGATTAATAAGGGAATATGGAACATTTCACCTCTCTCTTGTTTGAGGGCATTGCAGGCCATCAGTGAATGAAGATTATCATCTGGTAGTTCTCCAGTGGCCTATGTAAAATGGGTTAGTGTTTTTAGGCCCTGTTCCTAGTGAAGAAAAACCATCGTCACCACTACAGTTTGCTGATTTGTAAATTGCTCAAATGTTGAAGGGGCAGTACCACACTCAGGAATGACTTGCACATGATACTGATAAGATCCCACGTGGTGTGAACCCAAACAAATGGGCAGCTTATGTTTCTAACTTAAAACCTTCTGCTATTTCCCTGGACAAGATCTTTGAAAAAACCCAAATGTTCTGCGATTTCTAATGGGCACTGCAGTACTGCTAGTCCCAAACATTCAACAATCATGAGTCAGACTCCAATTATCAAATATGTTTGAGTTATTTTTCTTTGTTTTCTGGTCTCTGGGTCTTCAGGCTACACTCAGGTGATGTTGTCTAGCTTTACCCCCGACCACAAAGATTAAAAACTTACTTTAAAAAAAAATTGACATTCTTGTGACCCTGAGAACTGGGGCTTTAAGAAAAAAACAAATATAGTGAGATTCCCCTCACCAGGTCCTAGAGCCTGGACTCCAGCCTGAGCCCAGAAATTTTCACAGCAGTGAAACAGCTCTGCAGCCTGAGCCCCGCAAGGGCAAATGAGCTGGCATAGTGCAGCCGTAGTCTAATTGCTCTGTAGATGTATGCTGTGTCTTCAGTACACCACATACTCATTATTGAAACTAAGCTTTACAATTAACAGTTTTCTATACATTAGTTAGGGTTAGACTTGGCAGAATTCAATTGTTGTTTTTTGATAATTTTGACAGATAACATCAATGTTTATTTTAAAGATTTTTTTTAGATTTTTATCTATTTAAATATTCACAGTTGCACAGAATTATGAGGAGTCAGGCAGTGGGGGTCAGGTTATTTAAAGACAGCAGACATTCAAAACTCTAAAGCTTTATAACTGTTGTATACATCACATGTCAAAATATACACTACATATCCTTAAATCAAACCCTAATAATTTTTCAAGCAGCATTTTCTTACTTTGCTTCTTTGTAAATTTTGATTGACAAAAATATTTCCCTCAACAATTTTTGTGTGTATGGTAAAATCAACATTTATCATTATGTACCCATCAAAATCTAATCCTTCAGCGCCTGGTTATGGCACACAAGTAATCTTTTATAAAGAACATACCTAAGGAATTAAAAATTCAGAGTAAAAGCTGACTGTATGAAATGTATAGCATTGGATAAACTGGCAGTGTTTCTTTCAAACACTTTCTGGTTTTGCTACTGTTAACTTTGATTTCTGTGCTTTGGGGCATGTTAACCTGTCTGGTCACTAAATTCTTAACTATTATTTTCTTGCTTTTGCTTTGTATAGGGTTACCATCATGTGCAAGTAAATGTTTCTTAGGGAACATCTTGCATAATAAAAATTATGCACTGTGGGTACTGTTTTTGGAGGGTGGCTTAGATGTGGAGAATAGTCATAAAATAGTACAGTTTATTTTATTGTAAACAAAAATTAATGAGGGGGGTGTTGGTGTAGTTGTCTGAGCATGGGAATGTGTTAGGAATTTGAGGCCAATCCCCAGTTCACATGATAATTCACTCTGACAGAGCTACGCATCCCTCCTCTTACCGCACTTTCCCCATTCCAAACATATAAGGTGTTTGCAGAGCACTTTGAAGATAAAGTGCCTTATAAATGCTATGTATCATCATTTTAAGATAGCAGATCTGACATATAATTAATATATGCCATCTATTCTCCAGTAGTCTTATTTCTTTCTTCAAAACAACAAAAACCTTACTGGATCTTTTCTTGCAATCATGAATATACACTTCTGACTGAATATTTATTTGCTCATATGCATAAATCACTTTGAGCATTGCAAAATGATGCAAATATTGCTGGTTCCATAGTATTCCTTAAATTGTGTATTATCCTAATATGCCTAAATGAACAGCAAATTAGGAAAAAGTGTTTTTGATTCCTCTTTCTACTCACTTAATAGGTTTCTTTGGAAAATTGTGTTGAGGTTGGGCGGATTGCCAATACGTACAACCTCACAGAAGTGGATAAATATGTTAATAATTTCATCCTGAAGAACTTCCCTGCATTATTAAGTACTGGTGAGTTTGTGAAACTCCCCTTTGAACGTCTTGCCTTTGTGCTTTCAAGCAATAGCCTTAAGCACTGCACTGAGCTCGAACTCTTCAAGGCTGCTTGTCGCTGGCTACGGTATGAGGAGCCTCGAATGGAATATGCTGCAAAACTAATGAAGAATATCAGATTTCCACTGATGACACCACAGGATCTTATTAATTATGTGCAAACAGTGGATTTCATGAGAACTGACAACACGTGTGTGAATTTGCTTTTGGAAGCCAGCAATTACCAAATGATGCCGTACATGCAGCCAGTCATGCAGTCAGAGAGAACTGCCATTCGATCTGACAGTACTCACTTAGTAACATTGGGGGGAGTGTTAAGGCAGCAACTGGTTGTCAGCAAAGAATTACGGATGTATGATGAAAAGGCACATGAATGGAAATCATTAGCTCCCATGGATGCACCAAGATACCAACATGGCATTGCTGTGATTGGAAACTTTCTTTATGTAGTTGGTGGACAGAGCAATTACGACACGAAAGGGAAAACAGCGGTTGACACAGTCTTCAGATTTGATCCTCGCTATAATAAATGGATGCAAGTTGCGTCTTTAAATGAAAAGCGTACCTTCTTCCACCTAAGTGCCCTCAAAGGACATTTGTATGCAGTTGGTGGTCGAAATGCAGCGGGTGAACTAGGTAAGTGTATTTTATCTTGAATGTATGAATTTTGGGCTTTTTTTTCGGGTCTTAAAATGATGCTGACCTGTGAAAAAGGGAAGAAAAACAAGTATCCTAACTTAATTTGTTTTCAAATTATTTCTTTCCAGCAGCATCTGTGGAGATTAATTTGAACACTGTCAGTGAATTTCAGGTACACTTTTGTGAAGGAAGCTCATAATAAATTTAACTTGTAGAATAAAGTGACACATTGCTGACTGATTTAGATATGTAATATCCAGTGTTTTTCATCTTTAGCATCAAACTATTTTTAAAAAATCTCACTGCCATTTATTTAGTGTTTGTGGAAGCTTCTACTGAGTTTTGCAAAGTTTCTTTAGAAGGAGCTTTAAACATTTGACTGAAGAAATGTTTGCTTGCAAATAGATTAACCTTTTCTAGTTCTGCCTCCATTTAACAGTTGCTTTTCAAACACATCATGATTTAGTAACCTTGTATATCATGTAAACCAAAATAATTTAACACATTTTTATTTGGATAAGAATGTCTCTTTTGTATTTGAAGGAAACCTGTGCAGTTGCACTCAAAAGATGTGACTTTTTCTTGTAGTAATTGCAATAGTGATTTTGGAATATCAGTGTTTTAAACATGTTTGTTGCTTAAAGGCAGGCTGATAACTTATCTGTGAGACTAAAAATGTTCTGACATACTCCACTTGTTTGTCACTAAAAATTACTTGTTCTTTTCCATAATCTCTGCCCCTCATGGTTAAGTGTCTCACTTCCTATTAATCCTCCTTTCTTCACTCCCTCCTTGCCAAAAATTGTAATTCATTTTACTTGAAGAGAAAAAATAGATCTAAATAAAAATTAGAAGGAATAAAATAGGCTCAGACTACAATAGGCAGTAGCTAGTCACTACTACAATAACCAGGAGCTAATTTAGCATAAGCCATCATAAATGTAAGTTTATTAATCTTTCTCTCCAAAAGCAGAGTTGATACAGATTTGACTATATATACCCATTGTAAATTTTGTCTTTGTGTATTAGAAATACAATAATGAGATGCAGTATTATATTTCACATTTCTGATTGCGTAATATAATTTCACTTACTTAAATCACACTAAGTGTACACATTCAGATGTTTTATTTAAGCTTGCAGTCTCTCTATCTGATCCGCATTCACAGCAGAGACTTGGCAGCAGACCTGGCTTTGTAGTGAATCTCCTGTTACTAAAACGTCATTACTTTTGTGGATATACTGCAGTGTATTTTATAAATGTACTGTGAAGTATTGTCTTAATTAAAACTAATCCGAAAAAATGACCTGATTGTTTTGTGATGTAGCATCTGATTCTCTCCTCTCCTCCCCCTCCCTCCCATTTTACTCATCCAGAAATCTGCAAAATTCAGATGATCTGCAATGGATTTCCTAGTCATATAAAAAACTTCCTTTTTGGGAAGCATATAGTGTTACAGTTGTAGACTTTACTAAAACTTTGCTAAAAGAATTAAGAATTGATTTTTTGTGTTTTTTGGTGTTATATGTTAACTGTGTTTTTAACATAACTTGGTTCTTTCATGCAACCGTTTCATGATTTTAGCTAGAAATGCATTTAGATATAAATGATTGTTGATTGGTAACTTTTCACTTCATCTGCCTGGTGGTGCAACATGCAGTAAAAGTTTAGTGTCTTGTCAGTGTACCTATTGTATAATTAATTAAATTAATGAATACCAACCATCATTCACATGTGTGAATTAGTGTCAGAGCATCTGGGCTTCAGTGGAGGACCCATGTTAATGGTTCACCCTAGGAGGATAATCCATTCTGCCTGTTACTTGGCATGGGTGGTACCTTGGTCTCTCCTGTTCTCTGCCTGTGGCACACAACAGTTAAGTCTCCTGAGAACTGATATGCTTTGGTCTAACTGAAGTAATTGAGACCAGTATAGGGGTATCTGGGTAAAGCTTAGTGGTCTGTGATATAGAGGTCAGACTTGATGGTCTCTTCTGGCCTTAAACTCTGATTTTCAGTTCCAGCAGACACCTAAGGAGCTTTAATCAAACTCACATACATAGATGTTCCTGCAGTAAAATATTGTGCTGGCTGCCAGCACAGATTAAATGGCTTGTAGATGTCCTTTTCTTTGCATTAGGGTTACCAACTTTTAAATCGCACAAAACCAAACACCTTGCCCCACCCCTTGTCTGAGGCCCCGCCTCCTCTTCACTCCATTCTCCCTCCCTCCATTGTTCGCTCACCCCCCACCCTCACTCACTTTTCTAGGGCCGGGGCAGGAGATTGAGGTGTGGGAGGTGGTGAGGACTCTGGCTGCAGGTGCAGACTCTGGGGTGGGGCCAGGAATGAGGAGTTTGGAGTGCAGGAGGGGGCTCAGGGCTGGGGTAGGGGTTGGGGTGAGGGCTCTGCGAGGGGGTTCTGACCTGGGACAGGTGGTTGGAGTGTGGGAGGAGGTTCAGGGTGCGGCTCAGGCCGTCCGTCACTTACCTCAAGCAGCTCCCGGAAGCTGACAACATGTCCATCTCCTAGGCGGAGGGGCCAGGGGGCTCTGCACTCTGCCCACGCCCACAGGCGCCACCCCCACAGCTTCCATTGGTCACGGTTCCTGGCCAATGAGAGCTGCGGAGCCAGTGCTCAGGGTGCGGGCCGCCTGGGAGGTGGACATGCCAGCCACACCTGGGAGCCACGTGCAGTTAGGGCTGGCAGAGAACCTACCTTAGTGCCGCCGCCCCTCCCTCCCTGTGCCACTGACTGTATTTTGGCAGTATGGTCAGCGGTCCTTGGCGGTGCTGACCAGAGTCACCAAGGTCCCTTTTCAGCTGGTCGTTCCGGTCAAAAACCGAACACCTGGCAACCCTATTTTGCATCATCTCCACAGCTCTCTTTGATTTAATTGTGGGTTGTGGGAACTGATGCATTTAGAGTTAAGGCTTGCATGCTGGTGGAGAACCCACTTGGCAACTGATCATCTTCTCATGTATTGTGCTAGAAGCCAACAGTTTTTACCTCTTCCCTGGGTGTGAAGGATTTATCCATTGGAACCATTTTGTGTTGGTGATTCCAGTTGACCTCGAGGAAAAATGTTCTTCATTTTTTTAAAGTACTTTTTACGTGCCCAGGGCCATGTCAGGATCTCACATGTAAAGTGGGTATCTCTACCTACAGGCTGCTGTCTAAACAGCAAAGTCAGAAAATCAGTCTCGTACTTTCCCTGACTCCAATATGGTGGTTTGAGTTGATCTAAGACACTGATTAGATTTGATATACATGAGACTGCTCATGTCAGTGTCAATACACAAAGTTGCAGCAATTGTATCAAATCACACCTTCTGTTAAACTGATGCAATTTTGTGTGTAAACCAGGCTTTGAATTTACAGAGAACACTGAACCTATCTCAAGTGATACATTCTGACCTAAATTTCCTCTGCAGTCTCAGTTTAAGATAGGAAATGAAGAATATTCGGTGTAACTTTTGTGTAGAAGTACTATTAAACTGCTGCAGTGATTTCCATGTAGAGCTGGCAAAGTAATTTTGATCCTTTCGCATGAAAAGCTCTATATAAATGTTCGGTATTCTGGTTGCCTAGGATTTTGATTTGGGGACTGAAATATTCTGTTTTTCTTCCCATCAATTGCCATCCAACTCATGTTTCACTTTAATGTTTCCCTTCATAAAAACTGACTGTCTAAAAATATGAAATCCAGATATGAAATCTCTCCCCACCCCAAATAAAAAATCCTAACTTTTCATAAAACAGCAGGTTAAATGTGCATTGGAAAACTATTATGGAATTTGCCCTCTTGGATTCAAACTGATTTCAACTTCTTAGTTATTGTATGTGATATGAATTTCTGAAAACTTGAATTAAACTTTCCAAGGAGATTGGCTTTAAATATTAGCTTTCTATATGTTAAACTATCTCTCGTCAATTCTGTTGTACTGACTAATTTACCATCCACTTCGGGCACAGCAGGATCTAAGGGTCAGAGTTATTAAAATACATATCCTTCTTATTTTTTTTTCAAAAAGTCTCCTTTAATCAATAATAAAAGGGATACTTTTATGGGGTCCTTCAGCCTTGATACCCAAAACGTTTCTCAAATATTTTAAGCTTATCAAAACGGTGTAGTGTTACTTTTCACAATAGCAATGTCTGTTTTTCACTAGTGGTAAGATAATAGTAATTTAACAGTGCATACTAGTACCCATTTGAAACGTTCAGAGGGAAGTTACCAGAATTGGAATTTGGCAAAGACCTCAAATACCATATGTATTCTAAAATTGTAATGAGTTTCTTTAAGGCCTCATTTTCAAAACAGCAAAAGTGCAGGGCTATGGACAGCTCTACATCTAATTTGAGCATAAAATGACTCCAATTGTGCATGGAAATAAGATATGGCTGGTTAAGTAGGGGTGCTATCGGATAGAGAAGGGAAGCCAGAATCAAGGGAGAACACTCCAGGGAGTGTATCTGTTGGAACAAACAGAGGAGGTGACTGAGAAAAGGAAGACTCCTAAGGAAAGAAGGTGTGGAAGACAAATTGAGAGGTGCCTTACAGAAAAGCCTGAGAGATCAAAGGGTGTACAGACAATCTCCAATCATGATAAATGCTGGTAGATTGATAATAGCAGGGGTGGTCAACTTGTGGCTCCGGAGCTGCATGTGGCTCTTCATAGGTTAATATGTGGCTCCTTGCATAAGCACCGACTCTGGGGCTGAAGCTACAGGTGCCAACTTTCCAATGTGCCGGGGGGTGCTCACTGCTCTGCCCCAGGCCCTTCCCCCACTCCACCCCTTCCCCTGAGCCTGCCATGCCCTTGCTCCCTCCTCTCCCCCCACCAGAGCCTCCTGCGCACCGCATAACAGCTGATTGCGGCGAGTGGGGAGGGAGCAGGAAGCACTGATTGGTGGGGCTGCCGGAAGGCAGGAGGCGCTGCAGGTTGGAGTGGGGGGAGCGGATGGGGGACTGCTGACCTGTTACTGTGGCTCTTTGGCAAGGTACATTGGTAAATTCTGGCTCCTTCTCAGGCTCAAGTTGGCTGCCCCTGGATAATAGGCTCCCTTTCTTGGAAGACAAATAGAGGTAGCCAGAGCTTGTTGAGAGAGAGGATGGTTGTATTGTGAGAATCATGTGGCCTGACTGGGGCTGGGGTGGTGATACAGGTTAGATAAGCATCCTGCAATTTTGATGGTTAATCTCAACATATCCAAAACTCTAGAGATTCTGGGTTCTCCAATAACTAGTTTTATATGCAGTCTTGTGAGTAGGATCTTGTGTGCTTTCAAATGTATTTTTAAGTGTACTGTTACAAAACATCATCTTGTATTGATATCAAGTCATGATACAACACAGAGGGGGTAGAGAATATTGGATTTTCATGAGAGAACATTAGAGCAGCATGGAAATTTCAGTTGTGAGGCCCAGTTAAATAGAGATTCATGTAACAAAATAATTCACCAGAATTGGATTGGAACACCAGTGATGTGACAGCGGAGAAAGCAGTGGTATTCAATTTGTTTATTCAGAGAATTGTCCTTGTAAAATTTATAAATGGTGGTAACAACCATAAAAACCCTCAGTAGTATCCAGCTGGGTCAATCTGCGACAGTAACTCAAATACCAAAGAGAATGCTGTATAAGAGATCCTTTCAGCCTGCTAGTAGGAGTTGTAACCATTGCTGTGCTATATTTGTGAAAAAGATGCAGCACTTTATAAGAACAGGCCATACACTCTCCTCTCTGACAGGATGATCAAATGAAAATCCTACAAGTGGGAACAAAGTAGAGTTCCATTTCCCAGTGCTGGAACACCCCTGTACGGGGACAATATGTCTACCGTGCATCTGGGGGTGAGCCTCCCAGCCCAGGTCCACAGACCTGCGCTAGTAGGGCGTGTGCTAAAATAGCCATGTAGCTGTTCTCACTTGGGATGGAGCTTGGACTCTCAGGCTCACCCCAGTCCCCTAGACTTGAGAGTGAGAGCTGTAGCCTGAGCTGCAATGTCTACGCAGGTATTTTTAGCATGCTAGCATGAGTCCCGGCAACACAACTCTTGCTCTGGGCGGGGAGGCTCACTCCCAGATGCACTGTACACACACTCTGGGTGCTCCTATAATACGAGTAAACAATGGTAATACATCTCAAGAGTCATTAGAAGCTATTGGGACAAAACTGATAAATGTCTACATGCTGCACAAACAATACCACAGGGTGCCATGCTCCAGGTGTGCCTTTCGCAGTATGTATTCCTTTAATTCTGTCAAAAAGATATTCTAGGCTGTTTTATGGGATACATGCTGGTCAAAAGTTCCTCTGCTCCAATATAACAAAACCTAGTGGGATCACTCAAGCTTTTGAGAGAGAGAAGGAAACCTTCTCAACCTATTTAGAATGTACCAGTCTAGTTAGTAAATTACCTTCAAGTATGTACTATATCTGCTTTCAAGAGACGCTGTCATCTTACTGGGGGTGGGGTAGAGGGGGCATTTTTTCTGATGCCTTGTTGAGGTTTACATGGGCCTTGTTATTTAGGGAGAAACTGACAGACTATGCATGGAAAACAGCGAAACTGACTATAGGCAATGTAAAAACCCTGGAAAAATAGCTAACTTCTGTTAGTTGTGATAATCTTAGAAGTTAGTTGTGAGTGTAGCATCCACAAGATTTTCAGTCACTTATGATCTTCAAGTTTATAGTAAAAAGCAACAAAGAGTCCTGTGGCACCTTAAAGACTAACAGATGTATTGGAGCATAAGCTTTCGTGGGTGAGTACCCACTTTGTCAGATGCCACAGGACTCCTTGTTGCTTTTTACAGATCCAGACTAACACGGCTACCCCTCTGATACAAGTTTATAGTGTTCATCTAAAAAATGAACACTGCAGCTATATAGCTGATGTTCAAAAATTAAGGATTTTGGAGCTGATAATAGTCTGTTCTCAAACAGGCAATTCTTTTATAACTTTGTATGAGCCATAACATTGTACACTAGCTTTTGCATGCTGTATTTGCTGTCCCCTCTCCTAACTTGCCTATGCGTCCTCATCTGTAGATCCTCACTCCAGTTGGTGTAGGATGAACAGCTGTTTGGTGTGTTGGAGATAGAAGAATGAAGTGATGTGGCCATCAGTTGAATTTTTGGTTCCTGCTAGGTCGTCTGTGACTCTTTTTTTTTCTTAGTTACTTATTCCATAGTGTGCTTAATATTTTACTAGAACTTGCTTTGTTTTTTTGAATTTTTTTTTTCCAGAATACCAAGAGGTGCCAGGAAAAAAACTTTACATATTGTCCATGTGTTCACATTGCTGGGCTAATGAAATTGGTGGTGTTGATCCACTACTAGGAAGTAAACAGTCAAACTAACAGGGTGGATTGATTTAAATCATCGATTTTAATCGTGATTTAAATCAGCAAGCAGTTAACTTTTATTTAAATCATTGATTTTAATTACATTTTGCATTTGTACTTAGTTATTTTCCTAAAGAAAGTTGATTCTCATTGGTGGTAACCATTAAAACATAATGTATCGCAACTAAATATAGCCTTTATGCTAAATTTGGTGCTGCTTTTTGCAAATCAGGAAGACATGCTATATCTATACACTTTTATTTGCGCAGTTATGTAGCTTAACTCACATCCTTAATTTTTACATTTTTATTATGCTAGAAAACAGTGAATAATGCATTTCTTATTTACTAGATGGTTCTTTTTTTTTTTACTTGTGCAATGTGTCAAGTTCTATTTGGATGGAAATTCAAACACAATTAAAAATGAAAAAAAGCAGCATTTTAAAGTTACTTATTTTTTTAATTAGTTAAATAAAACTACCTTAAATGTCCTGGATACATAAGAAGAAAATTGATAAAAAATGATCAAAACATGTTTTGCATTTAAAAACTAACAGATTTATGAAGTAAAGGAACTATTATCTACAGTTAGTTAGTGAATCAATGTGATTGCTTCTTGTCATCATGTCCTTCCAGATTTTAGAACTAGTAGATCTCCTAGATTGGAAGAGGGAAACAAGCTGTTTTGCTTTTTTCAACTTCCTATTGATTTTTAACTTTTAATTATTTCAGTTCAATTATTAGTTCATTCAATCAACTGAAATGAAAATATTGTCCCTGAACCTGCAGATGAGGTTACTGCTCTCAAAAGTGAATTTAGCATATCAAGAAACTCTGAATCCAGGTGCTTGGCTCTTGGCTTCCACTAGTTTAGTGCTTTGATTTTCTTTAAAACTGCTGGTAAAAATATACTGCTTAATTTTTTTTTAATGTAAGTTAAATTATTTTAATAGATTTGAGTAAGTTTAGGCTTTAATGTAGGCTGTCATAACTTCAAATTTAAATTTAAGTACATTTGTTTTTAAAAATAAACCTGCATTTAATTTAAATAAAATTGGATTTAAATTTTATATATATATATATATATATATATATATATTGATTTTTTTGTATCCTCCCTTCAAGATCACTGTTGCTCCATTTGGAGAAAAGGCAAAATTGGAACGGAAGGATGTTTATCTAGCAATAGGTAGGGGGTGGAGTTACCTACA
This sequence comes from Mauremys reevesii, assembly GCF_016161935.1. Classification (NCBI taxonomy): domain Eukaryota; kingdom Metazoa; phylum Chordata; order Testudines; family Geoemydidae; genus Mauremys; species Mauremys reevesii. The sequence continues at coordinate 100,773,019 of NC_052631.1, forward strand.
TCAGAGCCAAGAAGTTGCAATATTTCAGTTCCAGACTTGGAACTCCTTAGCAGAAAGTAAATGTAGACACTGAGAACCAAAATATTTTTGGCTCCAGATAGGAACAGTTTTATCACTGTCATCTTCTTAGTCTCATGCATACAAATGTTGCTGCATCCATTGATAATTGGTAACTTTTGTATTTCAATGACTTGGTGTAACCTAAATATTATTTAACCAACCCAAAAGTCACTTAACAATTTTATTGTTTATCACAACTTTAATACATTGTGATATGCTATAGCATAATTGATAATATTTACCTTATTTATAAATTAAATTTGTTCCATACTTTTGGTCCATTTAACAAAGATATCAAAATGTTTGGCACAACTGGCAGCATCTATTCAAGAGATAGATATTAAAACAGCAGATGCATTTGAGGTCAAGACTATTGGTATTTCCTCATTTTCATAAACACTAAATTAGCTCAAATTATACCTGTAAATCAAGTGTGCAGCTTGTTGTGAAAGAAATGGAAGTGGGATGGGTTTTGTCTTTATGTCCTCCAGGAATGACTTCTTGTGCTATGGCCTTGTCAGGTCTCACAAAGTATGCAGAATTTACTTGGACAGTACTTGGATGAGAAATGTCCAAGGAAAATCCAGGATGCAACTGGAAATAGGGACTTGTGTGAGTAATTTAATAGCTGGCGCTTTCCTTCCGAGTTTCTGCTGAATCAATTGTTCAGCACACTGTTCAGGGTATTGTGTCATTGGAAGTGTCATTAGTCCTGAGGTAGTGATGAATTTTTGTTTAGGGAGCTGCATTCTGTGCAGAGCTTACTAGTGGGTGGGTATATGGGTGTGTGTGAGAGAGACAGCGAGAGTGAGAGATGCCCCTTTTTGCTGGATTCCCTTGCTAAAGTGCACTTTGGAAGTACTCTCAAATTCAGAATTACTGCCACAGCTAAATCTTGTCCTTAGAAATTGTCCCTAAGGATTTTTCAGACAATTGAAAATAACCTGTGTGCTTGTTTTTAAAAAAAACAATAATAACCAGAACAATTAAATAGTCCTTTTATAGTCCTTGTATCATGGTACTGAGTCACACAATAGATTCCTGCCAGCACTGCAATTGTCAAACCTTTAGAATGTCAAGATTCTCAGCCTTTCAATTTTATATATTTGTGTGTCATGCTGATGGTTTGAGATGACAGACTTTAAAATTAACCCTGGCCCATCACACCAGTTTAGGAGTTTCAGTACTTGTCTAAGATTGAATAAAAGCAAGTTCTAGGGTAATATTTAACCTCTGAAAACTGAAGACATTTGTAGTCAGTGTATACAAAACAGTTTGCTAACCCGACCTGATTTATTTAAAATTAAGAGGTTTAATTTGCTTTCAAGACAGCAGCAGTTTTAACATTATAGGTTGCTACAACATGCATTGTAGTCAAACTATATTACTTCCTCTTAAGTCTCTGGTCACATCTCCTCTCAAGCTGCTATTCTGAATACCTCATTCATATCCCTTTCTCAGGACCATGTCTGTGCCAGTCATAAGGCCCCTAAATCTGGAACTCCCTTTCTGAACCCATCCTGTTTCCAGGTACCTCCTCTAAACTCTCCACCAAGGAAACTTAAACTATGGTTTCTTGTACTGTTCTCAGATGCCTGCATTACGTTCACAAGCAACCAAATGCTTGTATTTTTGCCCTTGACCTCTTACAGTTTCCCTGTTCCCTTAGTCCTCAACAGGGCAGATTGATTTATATCAGTGTTTTAATTCAGCAGCAGGAAATCTTGATAACAATAATCAATTTTAATCTTGTTTTTCACGTGTACTTTTTATTTGTCTAAAGAAAGGTTGATTCTCATTGTTTTTAATTTGGTACTACTTTTTGCTAATCAGGAGTATATACTATAGGAGTTGTATAATTTGACATATGCTTATTCAGATTCTTAATTTTTACTTTGTTAAAAAATAGTGAATTATGCATTTCTTATTTCCTAGATGATTAAGTATTTACTTCTGATTTGTGTCAAACTGCATTTGGATGGAAATTGAAATTCAATTAAAATGCACAAAAATAATAAAGTGGTTTATTAGTTAAATAAAATTATCTTAAATATCCTGGATACACAAGGAGAAAAGCGAGTTTATGAAAACATTTTGCCTTTAAAACTGATTTATTAAACAAGGACAGTATTATCAATAATTAGTGAATTGACGTGATTGTTTCTGGTCACCATGTCATTAAAGATTTTAGAACTAGTAGATCTCATCCTCTCACCTCATTTTTTTTCATAGATAGTAGCAGGAAAACAAACTTTCATGCTTTTTCATTTGGTTTCTCAACTCTGAACGAATGAATAATTTAACTGAACTAGTTGAAGAAACTGAGATGAGTGAAATATTTTCTCTGCAACTGCAGAAGCTATTAAAAGCTGGTTTGTCGCTTCAACAGACTCTGGTTCCAGGTGTTTAGCCAGTGACTTCCACCATTCAGTGGTTTGAAGTTTCTTTAAAACTTCAGCAGCAAACATGTACTTGTTGAATATTTTTATTTAAATTATCTTACTATATTTTATTAAGTTTAGGCCTTAACACAGGTGGTCGTAGTTTTAATTTTAAATAGGTTTATTTTTAAAAAGAAAATGTATTTAAATAATTTTAAAAAACATTTTAAATCATTGATTTTTTTAATCTACCCCAGTCCTCAGTCCTGCAAACAAAATTGTATAAACAGAGCCATGTTCCCACACACAGCTGCATTTAAGTCAGTACGGCTCTACATAGTTTTCTTTGCAGGCTTGAATCCTGGAAGCAATTTGGGTTAGACCTGTATTCTTTTTTGTAAAGCGCCATGCACTTCTGTGGTGCTGTATAAGTAGTACAAAGCAGTCGCTACAAAAGGCGGTACCACATTCCCAAATCAAGAATTCATGTGTCAGGTGTCCTTTCAGGCAATCTTTGAGTGAGTGACATAATGGGATTCTAATGCAGTAGGTAGAACACAAGCTGGGTCTATATATCCATATGTGCCTGGGTGTGGGACACTTTTAAAGAAATGTGACTAACACAGGTCCTTCTGATTCCCTAATGCTTTCATCCTCTTAGGCATGTTTAAAGTTTGCTTTGTATCAGTTTGCCCCAGACACTGGAAGGGTTGTATGAGAAGGAGGATTAGAAAAGCAGTTATACCTACTTTTATTTTTACTTTTTTTGAGCACACCACAGTGTGTACAGAGCAAGATAAATGAAAGCTATGGCAGGCTAAGCAGCAACTGTATTGAATGCAAACCAGGGGAAACAGTTGGGCAAGAGTTCTTTTTCTTCTGCACCTGTGGGACAGAAAACATATAGATTATTCAAGGATATCTTTAACTACACAGAGTATCTGAATGTATCTCTGAAACTGTCTTATATGAATAACATATATTTTCATTGAGTTGTCTATTTATGAATGTATTAATTTCACTACTACTGCACTCAAAATCAAATTACCATGCTAAATTCAAGCACTCTTTTTTTTTTTTTTTTTGGTTTAACAGCCACAGTGGAATGTTACAATCCAAGAATGAATGAATGGAGCTATGTTGCAAAAATGAATGAGCCCCACTATGGTCACGCTGGAACGGTGTATGGGGGATTAATGTATATTTCAGGTAAATCGTTCTCATATGTTTATGAACAAAATCCACCACACGAGGCATATTGGCTACATAGTTTTCCCTACTCCAGTGGGTGAAGGAAGATTAAAAGAAGTGTTCTTACTTTAGATATAAAACATACGCGTGTTTCAAACAGCAATTCATAGCTTCATACAAAGTTAGTCAAATAACATACACTTAAGAAAATCTCTAAAAGAACCATTTTAGATAAAAAATACCACAGTTGTTAGATGCTTATTTTAAACATCTCTAATTTGCAATGCTCACTGGTACATCTTAACCTTCAGTGCTGCATTTTTATGAACACAAACACTCATATAGAATTTGTCATTTTTCCCTTCGATAAATAGTTACCTCACTAAGGATTGGAAAGGTTAGCTAATGCTACAAATACTGAGATAAAAGTATCAACTTATGTAAGACAAAGTTGGAAGGATTTTAAGATTAATCACAGTATGTGAGTGGTGTCTTTACTTCTTTCATTGCTTCTGTGTTGCTATAACTTTGGTTGGCCCTGTGCCTCTGAAAGGCGGTAATGTAATGCATGCTGTTCAAATCAGGGGCCATAGTTATTCCTAAGAAAGCAAGTTCTCCGATCTCCCAGATAATTGTTCTCCTTTTTGGGGAATTCCATGCCAAGTCAATAAATGGTCCCACCTGACCTACTCTGATTTCACAGGCTTTTCATGGGTAGTAGCATTTAGTAGGCTCCATGCCCACATTTTTGCCTCATGCTTGTTCTAAATAACACTTGGCTCAGAATTTCCACTGACCTCAGAGAAGGACACTTCCTTTTTATAGCGATAGTGCAGTTGAAATGAGTGCATTGCACCCAGTGTATATTCTACAACCACTCTAACAATTCTGTTTGCCCTCCTTTAAGAACTCAAATGCAGATATTCTAGGACATTGGTTTATTAGATATAGATTGAACCCAGGCATGACAGGGTGGTCTTAGTAAATGGATTTCTCGTCAGAAGGGATCTGTATTTTTTTACATGTTACATATTGGGTAAAATCAGGGATTTGTCATGCTGCAAAAGTTGTTTTAAAGTTAGATTTCTGCCCTCATCTAATTTATTTTAGTAGATGTCCCATTTATACTTTTGTTTGTAGGAAGCGATCTGAGAAGCAGGTAAGTTGCCTCTGAAATTTGCACTGTTTGAGGGGATGTCAAAGTTGCTGTTCAACATCAGCTGAAGTGGCAGCAGTGACATGACTTGAAAGTGAGTAAGTGCTGCTTGGAAATGGGTCAAATGGAACAAAAATCCTTCCCCAGGCAGCACTGTTCATTTCACTCAAAGCCACCACTGCTGGTTCTTCAGCTGATGTCAGAGTATCTCTGATATGCTCTTGACAGAGGTGCTCTTCAGATGTAGCTTACTCACACTTGGACAATTGTCTGTCACTAGAGAGCAGGTAAAAGAGATACTAATTTACACTTGTAAATCGTAGTCTGTCAGATTGGGACCATGAGCAGGGACAGTGTGCTCACTTCTCAGAACTGTTGCTGGTTCTTTAATTTCAGGCTCTTGAAATAAATGAAAGTGGAGGGAAGTTTGCCAAATCAGAAAGTGTAAAATGGGAAAGGAATACAACTATTTCTCTCTTTTTTTAAAAAGATTCATATAAACAATGGAGAATTAGTCAGAGAGCCAAGTTGCCTCTCTCATATCCACAACTAGAGGGGGACCTTTGCACATGTATATCTCCCCAGTTCAGTTCAGAGGGAGGGCTCAGCTGCCTCTGAGGAACAGTATTCTCCCCTCTTCAGGACCCAGCAGAATCCTCTTCACATAGTCCAAGTTTTGTGTTGACAGAGGTAGAAACTGGGTGATCTGTAATGAGGAATGGACAGGATATAGACGAGCCAAGGGAGATGCATTTTTTCTCCAGCACCATCTATGGCTACAAGGTTCTTACTCAGAAAAGAGAATACAACCTGGGGCTATGTTATCTTGCTGATTGAGCCATTCCCCAGAATTCCCAGGTGCGGCCACACTCAGGGAGTGTCCCTACTAATGCAGGTACCATGGTGTGGAGATGGGTGTGCTCCACACAAATGTTTCTGGTCTCCCGTATCTATATCCTTGGGCTGTGGTTCTCAGGTAGGAGTATGTGTACCCCTGGAGGTATGCAGAGGTCTTCCAGGGGGGACATTAAGTCATCTAGATACTTACCTAGTTTTACAAGAGGTTATGTAAAAAGCACTAGAACAGTCAGTACACACTAACATTTAATATAGACAATGACTAGTTTAAACTGCTCTATATACTCTACACTGAAATGTATGTACAATATTTATATTCCAATTGATTTATTTTATAAATATATGGTAAAAATTAGAAAGTCAGCAATTTTTCAGTAACTGTGCTGCGACACTTTTTTGTATTTTTATGTCTGATTTTTGTAAGCAAGTAGTTTTTAAGTGAAGTGAAACTTGGGGTATGCAAGACAAATCAGCCTGCTGAAAGAGGTACAGACGTGTGGAAAGGTTGAGAGCCACTGTCCTTGGAGATCTTCTAGAATTAGTTGAAATACTCTTACATTTTTGCTATGACTTGTTTACTCCAGTGTCAATATTACTTTGATTTCTTTCTGTCTTTCTATAGGCGGAATTACCCATGATACTTTCCAAAAAGAACTTATGTGCTTTGACCCTGACACAGACAAATGGACTCAGAAGGCTCCAATGACAACAGTCAGAGGTCTGCACTGCATGTGTACTGTTGGAGACAAGCTTTATGTTATTGGCGGAAATCACTTTAGAGGAACAAGTGATTATGATGATGTACTAAGCTGTGAATATTATTCACCCACCCTAGACCAGTGGACTCCAATTGCTGCTATGTTACGTGGGCAAAGTGATGTTGGGGTTGCTGTCTTTGAAAATAAAATCTACGTTGTTGGAGGGTACTCTTGGAATAATCGCTGTATGGTGGAAATAGTCCAGAAATATGACCCGGAAAAGGATGAGTGGCACAAGGTCTTTGACCTCCCAGAATCACTTGGTGGCATTCGAGCCTGCACTCTTACAGTTTTCCCGCCAGAAGACAACACAGGGTCACCTTCTAGAGAGTCACCTCTGTCGGCACCTTAAAAAAACCCTTTGCCTCACGGTGTTGTGGTAATACCTTTGCACTGCATCATGGAGTGTCTCATTTTTCTTCAGTAGTATCTGTTAGGCTTAGCCTACAGCAATTGGTACAGTTACTGAGGGAGGAAAAAACAAGACTTTGATATTACTTGTGCTGTTTGTTTGGCCTAGAATGTTTATCGAGTGGTTGACAAAGATTATGGAAAAATGTACTCAACAGAGCCAAATCTTTAACAAGTGAGAAACGAGATATTGTCTATAAAATATATGAATTAGGTACGTTTTTAATGTTGTGTATTGGGTGTGAGGTACCTTACAACTTACATTAGGAAGCCCAATAAGTCAAATCGGAAGGGGTTGCAGTGAACATGTAATTATGTTCACTTAACTTTATATTTGAAAGTCTTTCTTCCTTTCATCTTTGATTGCAGATTTTAAAGGGAGGCAGCCTACACCCATGTGAACTATGACAAAAGGTTGCCAGCAGGCCTGAGCTACCTCCCTCTTTTCACAGAGTATTTTTGACATATCTCTTTACTGCCCAGCTGGGTGGGTGCTTTAAGAGCATATGGAGTTTCTTAGGCAGACAGGAGAAATCAAATAATAATTTAAAAAATATTAATATTATGCAACAGGTGGACCCTGTGTAGGCCCGGGGTTTTTTAATAACATATATTGTGGGTTTTTTTCCCTGACTCAATTAAGTGACACTTCAAAGAGAAGACTTAAAATGTTTGGGCTTTTTAATTTTTGGTCTCTTCCTCCTCCCCCACACACAGTAATCAGCTTCTGTTTGTAAGGGAGCATAAGCTATTAATAAATTGGAATTCAGTACAGTTGTATGACCTGTTGTATGCCTGTATTGAGTTATGTAGATAAGGGCTAGAAATGTTAATTCAAGCCACTAAATTTGACCAAATTGTTCCTTCAGATCAAATTTAATCTAATTTTTCTCCTTTGCTGTTGAGATAACTTACATATTACATGTCCTCTGTATAGTCTCAGTTAATAAGGTTATTTAGCACAAAGTGCAGCTTCAGCAGGAGAGCTGCTTTTTGCTCAGTGAACTCAGACTACCATGTTTTACCTTCTTTTGTTCAATAAAACTTTTAACTGCAATTATTCAGCCTAAGATACCTCATTAATGTTACTTGGATTTTCTTCTTTTGCTCATTGTTGCCAGGGATACACATTGCGTATATCTGTGTGGGCAGATTAATTTGCTAGGAAACCAATGCACAAGTGGTCTCAAATGGGTACTTTGACCTACTTTCAAGGAACTATTTTGGCCATTCTTGTCTATTGTAATTTTAAGGACTGAAAATGTGGAAATAATAAGTGAACAATTGTGCATAGAGTGAGCTAATATTTAAATGTTCAGCAGTACAAATGTACTATACAGTAATCTTTATTGGTTCCAACATAGTAATTTGCTTCTGAAAACGTTTTTTTAAAAAGTTCTAGTTTTAAATCAAATTAAATTTAAAATGCAGGGCAAATAATCGCAAATGTTAGTCAGTTTTGATTATCTAAACCCACAATCCTCATTGTTGTTTTTGGTTTTCCATCATAAAAAGCACAAGAATTTGTACTAATTGCTAGCAATCATGGTGGCTTTTGCAGACATCTGGAGATGGGCATTTACATTATTTAACTTATTTTATTATGGTATCTATTACCAGTTACACTATAAATCTTAGTAGCATGCTCTCAGCATGAGTGTTCTTTTCCGCATTTTTCCACTATAACAATATTGGGGTTGAACCCCAAATCTTCTAACTGCTGGTGTTTGGTTTTCTCTGATGGAATTTAATTGGTCAAGTGTCCTTCACTCATTATTCAAATATGCTTTTATCACAGGTTTCGTATTTTAACATTATTTTGCTTAAAAGCTAAGTGGATCTTCCTAAAAACGTTTTCTAACTCTGGGATAGTTATGTTGAATTACTGCAGGCGATCCTGTATGGAATGAAAGATTGAATGCTCTTGGGAAATATTTGACCTGTCGATGATCAAATGAGTATAGGTAAAATATTTTGTTTCACTCATAGGAAACAGAAGATGAGAAAATATTGCTGTCACTAATGCAGGTATTTAACATACACTTTTCCTATCTTTAGATTAAATGCCAACTCTAGTGAACTATTGTGAACATAAAACCCAGAGGCCTGTATCATATTTACTTTATTTTTTAAGTAGAAAAGAAATCTTCCTCCTAGAAAGAGAAACAGCAACTCATTTTGGATGATTCAAGTATGTTTTTGGTTTCTGAATCCTTAGGGTCCACTTCTTGAAAGTGGATCTTAGCCCCTGGTGGTCTGCACTCTGAAGATGCCGATGATGGAAAGACCCTTTGGAGATATTTTCCTGAAGGTTAGAAGAGGAAGTCTAGCAACTTCCCTGTCTGAGAGCAGCCAGGTAACTGGAACATGGCAACTCTTTCAGTTTTAGGCATTCTTTTTAATAACAAAATGTTAGCTACAATCCTTAAATGCAACGTGCTTGTGTTGAATTTCTGCACCAATGCTGGATGTATATGGGATAATGGATTAGATTTGTACTTAAATAAAATGCTTCTCCTTTTGAATTTTTTTCCTGTTATTTTTATGGCTAAAGAATTCCACCACATAGTGAAATTATTTCAGATCAGTTCACCAGGATTTAAGAGTAAATCTCAAAGACTCAATGGAGATGGCAAATTGTTTTTCTTTCATGGTGTGCTGTTGAATAACTTGACACTGACTGCATCTCTTTTCATGGTAACCTGAGAAAGCCTCAGTCTGTGACTCTAGAAGGAATTATGGAAAGCTGCTTCCAGGAGAAGGATATTAACCCTCCACTTTTAGCAAGGTTGCTTTCATGGAGAGATAATGAGCTATCATGGCATTAAATGCTCACAGTACACAGATGATGCCCAACTCCTTCACATCAATTCTTAATAGTAACATCTTCTCATTATCGCAGTACCAAAGTGAGAATGGTAATTGAATACAAAGTTGATGCTTACCCTGAGCTGGATGCAAGGGATGTTAAGGGGACAGCTGGAAGAGCCATGGTAATCTCCAATACTCAAAGGCCAGAGATGTCTGTCTTCCAACCATTAAGGCAGTTTGTAATCTCAGGGTTGATCTGGACTCCTATCTTGGTTCCCAAACAGCATTCCTAGCAGCTGTTGCTTTTGTCCATTTAAAACTGGTCAGGAGACTGTCACTATCCTCTCAGAAGCCACATGTTTGACTTCCAGGCTTGACTGCTGCAATGCGCCATACGTTGTCCCAAAGCCATTCCGGATTTCATTTGTTGCTTTGGCTAAATCGTGGTGTTGCTGGACTGTCTTTACAGTTTAAAGTTCTTTTTGAAGATGGATGCTCACTAGTTGTCTTATGGTAGCCTCTCCTTCCCATCTTATTCTAAATAATCATCCCCTGTTCCACTGATGTCTGCTCTTTTTGTTCTAGCCTAACGACTGGTTTCACGTGAGAAATGTCCTTTGCCTGGAGAGGTTAACCTGTATCCCAAAGTCCTGTCTGCCTTGTTTCTGAGTTAAGACAGAGCTCACGTATGTTTATAATTCTCTTAATACTTCTGTGTCTTCTGTTTCTGGAAGGTGCACCAAAATTTGTAAAATTGTAATGACTTGCCTGATTTAGGAAGGACTGAAGGGCAAAATGCACCATTACTGCTAAGTAACAACTCACTGCTTTCCTAGGAATAAACTTTGGAAAGTTAATCTGATCATAGCACAACTTTCAGACACTCAGAAGTCAGCTATGTAAGACCAGTAGTCTTGATTCAAAATTACTGACAGTGTTTCTTGAAAAGCAGATATTTGCTTATCTTACTGCGGGAAAAATACTGAGTCTTGTACTCCACTGGCTTGCACCTTGCATAGTAAATCATGCCTATACAAAGTGAATGTAGTCTGCTATCCACCTTGTAGAGGGTACCATCTATGCAAGAATCAGGCCCACTGTATACAGTGCTTTACATTTTCAAAGCACTTTACAGCTGTTCGTTTCTTTTTACTTAAGCACTGTGTAGTTAATCATAGTTTCCACCTAGCCACAAGAGAATGATAGTTCTTAAAGTATAGCTGTTGTCAGAAAACGTCTATGTAAAAACACAACATGTTTATATTTAAGGAGAAAATCTGTCGAATGTACAGTTATATCAGTTTTGGTGACAGAAATAAGTTTTTGTTTGTTCTTACTTATGTCAGTACTGCAGAACCAGTATAGCGATGGAAATGTGAGCCTGGTCTGGGAATCAGACCTTTTCTCCTTGGCTGCTACTGACGACTCTCGTGACTTTTGGCATTTACTCTCCTGGTACATCTTTACCCCTGCTGCAAGTTAGGGATCATGTCAGCCTCCTCACAGGAGTCTGGTGAGGCCTAATGGTTGTAAACTGCCTCGAGTGCTCCAGAGAAGGGTACGAAGCAGGGGGTTATTTATTGGGGTGATGTTTTTGGTTTATTTCATCCATCAGCAGGGTTAAGTGAATTTATTACCTTATTTTTCATCCCCCATCCTCAGTCTGTTCCACTTCTCTTCCACTACACTCACTCTTGCTGGTGTACCATGGAGAATACCACAGTAGCCTCAGGTTTCCATCTTCAACAAAATGTTTTGCCTAGTTTCTTCTGTTTGTAAAGATGCTGCCTGTTAGATATTAGGAGGGAATTAAGGCAACCGGTGGCACAAGTGCCCTTCTGAAGTGTTTAGATAACTAGGCTGTTTGCATGTTTTCAGGGGATGCAAGTTCATATAGCCTGGGAAAGGTGCTGCTGTAGAGGTTTGTCTGTACTTCATCTGGGGACATGCCTCCCAGCCCTGGTAGATAGACACACGCGAGCTTTTCTTGAGCTAGCATGCTAACAATAACTGTGTGAACGTTTGTGACACTGGGTGGTGACACGGGCTAGCCAGCCAAGTATGGACCCTGGTGGGCTTATACTTTGGATCCTAGCCCAGGCTGCAAACGTCAACACTGCTGTTTTAGCATGCTGGCTCAAACAGAGCTACGCCATGTCTGTGTACCCGCGCTGGGAGACTTGCTGTCAACCTGCAGTGTGGGTCTGGAATGGAGTTTGCCCGTTTAGAAGTAAGGCTGATCTTGGCTGCTATGGTTCTTCTATATTGAACCTATTGCTGCCTTCTGTTTTTCAGATTTCAGCCATGAATTGGATAATGCCTTTTTTCCACCTGTGGTTGGACTGGAAGCTACAACTGGTCCTTTCTGATCCAGAGGTTGCCAGAGTGTTCATGTATTTACAAACAGTCCTTGCTGAATGTGTATTGTTGATAAAAGGAACGCTTAAGACACTCCAGAAGCATTCCTCTTCAGTTAACAGATGATGACCATCATGGCCAAGATATTCACAAGCAGCTAGTGATTTTGAATGCCCAACCTGAGACACCTTAAAGGTGCCTGACTTCTCAGAGGGAGGTGTTCCCTGGCACTTTGTAAACATCACTCCCCCTTTGAGCTATCTCAGATGGGCCACCAAAATTGCTAGTTACTTCTGAAAAATCTTGGCCAAAGAGTGTAGAGTGGGAAAGATGCCTCTTTAGGATGAGGTTATTTAAAATGTCCTGTGGGCATGCCATAAGCGAGCAGGTTTGAAATAATGTTAACTAAGTTTAATGCTATGCTGTTCATTACATCAGTTCACATTTTAAAACTGATAGAGAAAGTTAGGAGTTATCTTCAAAATCCCAGTGTGCAAGTTTACTACATAACGAGGTTTACATACATGATCTTATCTGCATATAATCTCCATCCATCCACTAATAGGACTATATTACTGTAGTGATGTATTTGTCCCCAAGGCATGGGGAAAGGGAAGTAGTAGTATCCCATTTAACAGATAGGAAATTCAGACTAAGTGACGACCAAGGTCACCCAGGAAGTCTGTGGCAGAGCAAAGGATTGAACCCAGGTTTCCCAAGTCCCAGCTTGCATCCTTACTACTTCCTACTTTACAGGAGAACTTCAGAGTTACGAGCCTCTCGGAAATGGAGGTCATTCATAACCCTGAACTGTTCATAACCCTGAAAAACGGTTATGGTGGTTCTTTCTTGACTTAATACAGCTTTGGAACGTTACCACGCAGTAGAAAAATGCAGCTTTCCCTTTTTTAGTAGTGTCCGTTTAACGCAATGGTGTATCTGCTTTTCTGTGTGTGTGCATGTGCGCTGCAGTCTTATTGTGTACTTCTGGTTCCAAATGAGGTGTGTGGTTCACTGGTCAGTTCGTAATTCCAATGTTCATACCGTATATAGGACTGATAGGTTGTAGTCTGGTTAATAAATAAATCAAATAACTGAGTAACTGCAATGCAAGTCTAGTCAACTTACATTTTCAATGTGTTATATAATACTAATCCCTCTTAATGATTTTATTTTTAATTATCCCTGTAGTACACAAATGAGACAAGAATCAAGAGCCCAGTTCTTCTCTCACTATCTGTAACTCTCAAGGGGGCAGGGGGAACAATCTTTGTGTTGTACTCCACGTGGTATGACACAGTACTGGAAACGGGAGTCCAAGTGGAAATCAAGTGGTTTTTTGCATTACACGCACCTGTGAAGTTTGCCTCTCAAATGTACAGCTGCCTTTGAAACATTATCAAACCAGTGTGAGACAGAAAGATGACTCCCCACCCCACACACACTATTTCTTGGCCTATATTTACAGCTGCATCTCCAGTGGCATTCAGTGCAGCTGCAGGAAGCTCATGTAACTATCACTGCCGTCTGATCCTTCACAGTTCTTGCAGGATGGGCTGTGTTTACTGGCAGGGGCTGTTTCCTCTGGGCTCCTGTGAATGACGTTACACATCTCCTTGTTTCCGATGATTATTCAAATACTGCATTTCGTTTAACTGTGGTTTTAAAGGGAAAAATTTATCTTGTATTCTGCCATTTCAATTTCTATGCCTAAGATGCATTTTTTTCTTTCTCATCTCAGCAATTAGTTACCATGGCAATGGGCACTATATAAATATCTATATTTCTGATACAGTACTTTGTTCAGGTTTGGCGTCTGTTGTAGAAGGCAGCACCTTTCCAATTAGCTGTGGAATGTCAGCGGAGGTTGTGTCCCCCTGCTCCCAAATCATCTTGTAGGGAAGGGATCAAATTGTTCTAAATCTCTTCAGAAGGCAGCACTTCTCAGCTGGTTGCTGCCTCTTGGAATAGCATTGCTTCCCTCTCACTGCTATGCCTGCGCGAAAACTTGGAAGAGGAAGGGTTGGTGTTTGGTCATCCTGCCATCTTGCTAATCAATCTTGTGTCAAAACATCAGAGGAAAACAAGCTTTTGCACTCTAATCCGGGCGTGTGCTGCCTTACCAGATGTAGAGCTGCCATAATGTTTCATTTACTAAAGCATTGCTCTAACCCGCTGAACACAGCAATCCTTTTCAAAGCATTTAAAGCCAACCCCACTTCTGGTGCATCATCCCAGATGTAACATACTCGTTAAACCATTAGTAATATTATCCCAGCAAGCATCAAGAAAAAGATGTGAAGTGCACTCTTCCAGCTCCTAAGGTGAAGCCTCCTGGTCCTGAGAAGTCTGTACTGGGGACAGGGAGAGCTTAGCTTAACTTTGATGGAAAATCAAAGGGGCACCTTGGTAGCACCACAATAAAATAAAATCAACATCTTGATTTGCTGGATTGACCCTATAGAAAGGGTCAGGGGAGTTTGTTTCCCCTACTAGTGTTTTGTCTTGAGTGAAGGGTATTCACAAATTAAATCTGATCATTGCTGTAAATAAAAACATTTTAGCAAATCTCTCAATGCTGGCATAGTCCGTAGCTATGAGAACCAAAGCAGATGACTTCTAGGTCAATATGCAATACTATTAAATTCCTTGACAAGAATATATTCAGAAGTGTCTGACAAGTGCTTGCAGGGAGAAGCAACACCTGTTTTTCCAGTTATATGTTCCTGTAATTTTATTTGTTCAAGAAGACTCAGTTTAACAAGTTATCATCAATCAAAGCTATGTGCTCCCTTTGTGATTAAAACTCCTAAGAGCCACATTTAAGAATATATATCAAATGCTGCTGAAAGTGATTTGCTTTCCATAGTTTTGTGACTATCCTTTTTCCAAGTGAGATTCTGCAAGTGGCTGTTACAGACCCGTTGTGGTTAGTGTAACAGACAGACAGACGGTGCTAGGTGTCAGTGCTTGGTTTATCATTCATTTTTGAGCATTGCCTCCTTTTTGCTTTGTGTACAATATTTGTAAAGCCCTATTTTTTCCTTGCCACAGTGAAGAGGTAGAGCAGTTTTTAATGTAGTCTTTATCACTGTATAGATTCTATCAGCAGTTGTGCACGTTGGGGCAATTTTATGATTTTTCTCCAGCTGTTAAATGTATCTTGTTTAATAACTCAGAAGGTCTCTTTTTGGCTTGCAGTAACATAGTGCTGAGAGAGCATATGCCAATGTCTTTGAATTCTTCCAAGAGCTGTGGCTTGTCATTGTATGTTTTAGAATAACAGCATTTACCAATGAGGCAGGAAAACTGAAATTCCATCTCCGTACGCCTGCCTCTGGGACAATCTTCCCCTCCATCAGCGAGAAGAACATCCTAATGCCAATGACAGAGTCATGTAACTTTATATTCCCCAGCTGAGACTCCGGCTGATAGCATCAGGAAGCTGAAGGTCAATGCAGTAAGCGTTTGTGCATTAAACCACACTGCCAGCTGAGGCTGTTTATATTTTCATCTGTATGTAGCTCAGTTCTAAAATAGTGTGGTGAACAAGGATCCTAGTGTAGGCACTAAGAAAAGGAAAGAGCTACTAACTTCCTACCACCAGTCAAAATAAAACAAGTTCATTTCATCTACCTGATCTCTCATAGAAATTATCTGACTCCTTCCCCAGACAGAGCAAGCCAAATTTGAGCCAGGAATCTTCTTTATATAAAGAGCAGAAAAAGCACTTTTCTTGATGGGAGATAAATTCTGAATTTTGACATTTTCCTATCATCAATTTTTGTGTCATTCTTTACCATTCTCTGTTACCTCCTAGGGCCTTAAACATCTCACTCAAGTAGTTTGAGAGTTACTCAGACACTTCTCTCACCCTCATTTTTTTAATCAATTCCAAATTAAGACCAGTTGTTGGTCTTTCCCAAGTACTGTATTCCACTTAAGGATGTGCAGTCAGTACACAGTTACCCTGTCTTGCATGAGAGTACCACAACAGGAAACCCAGTTACTCTTAAGGAAATGCATTTGTCTTTTTCCCCTGGCTATTTGGAATTTTTCTAACTTGACAAAACTTCCATGAAGCCCCATCATGGATCAATGACGACACGTGCCATATGGCAGCTGAGACAGGCTGTCATTTCATTAACACGTGATACAGTATGGAGGCAGATGAAATGGCAGCTTCAGAGGACTGTAGACAGCCTACTCATGTTATCTGAGCCATTCGGCCATACTGACTTCACCACCTTCCAACACCTGGCAGCGATTCCCTCCATGGCCCCTGCCGAACCGACCGGACCTGCTGTCATAGGATCACGTTGCACCCCGACCTCGTGTCCCTCCACCTCGTGGTGTGGATGTTGCATGGCTGAACCCTGAGGAATGGCGGGGTCCAGAAGGTCCTCGAGAGTAGAAAGCCCTCGACTAGACAGACTTACCTGGCAAAGTGGACAAGTTTCTCCCACTGGGCAGCCGAACAGGGCATCTCCCCTTCGCGTTCTTCGGTGCAGTCGTTCTTAGCAGGTTACCTGCTTCATTTGAGGAACCAGGGCCTGGCACACTCCTCTGTCAGGGTGCATCTGGCAGCCATTTCTGTCTTTTATCCTCCAATCCGGGGCAGACGTTGTTCTCTCACAACATGATGGTCAGGTTCCTCAGAGGTCTTGACAGACTTTTTCCACAAGTTCGGACCCTGGTCCCTCAGTGGGATCTCAACTTGGTTCGACCCAGGCTCACAGTCCCGCCCTTTGAGCCTTTGGCCTTGTCCTTCCTGTCTCATCTATCGTGGAATGTAGCTTTCCTGGTAGCGGTGACGTCGGCGAAGCGAGTCTCTGAGCTGCAAGCCCTGACCTCAGAACCGCCATGCACGGCCTTCTATAAGGACAAGGTTCAACTCCGGCCTCTCACAGCCTTCCTTCCCAAGGTGGTGTCTACTTTTCACATGTGCCCGGACATCTTCCTTCTGGTCTTCCGCCCCAAGCCCCATGAGACTGGTGAAGAGAGGCACCTTCACGCTTTGGACGTAAGAAGGCCTCTGGCTTTCTACCTAGAGTGGACAAAACCTTTCCGCAAGTCAACTCAGCTTTTCATCTCTACAGCTGATAGGATGAAGGGCCTCCCGGTGTCCACGCAGAGGATTTCTAACTGGATCACCTCCTGCATTCGCACCTGCTATGAGTTGGCGGGAGTATCTCCACTGCTGATCATCAGAGCCCACTTGACCAGAGTGCAGGCATCTTTGGCGGCCTTCCTTATGTTCTGATGTTCCTTCCTGGCACACTTCCCAATCCAGGACATCTGTGGTCACATGTTCATGGCCCACTACACCATCACTCAGCAGGGCAGAGACGATGCTGGGTTTGGCAGAGCTGTATTGCAGTCTACATGTCCGTGAACTCCCTCCTGGAGGGAGGGATAGCTCAGTGGTTTGAGCATGGGCCTGCTAAACCCAGGGTTGTGAGTTCAATCCTTGAGGGGGCCACTTAGGAATCTGGGGCAAAAATCAGTACTTGGTCCTGCTAGTGAAGGCAGGGGGCTGGACTCAATGACCTTTCAAGTTCTAGGTGATAGGTATCGCTCCATAATTATTATTATTGCCCACCTCTGAGGGGTACTGCTTGGGAGTCCCCTAAGTTGAATGGACATGAGCAAGCACTTGAGAAGAAAAGCCGGTCACCTTTTTCCGTAACTGGTGTTCTTCGAGATGTGTTGCTCATGTCAATCCCATGACCCGCCCTCCTTCCTCACTGTTGGTGTTTCCAGCACGAAGGAAGGGTGGGAGAGCCGGCGGCACCCTATATACCACGGCATGTGCACACCACTCCAGGGATCACCGGAGCTGGTCCCCTATGGATACTGCTGAGGGAGAAAACTTCCAGCACCGGTGCATGAGGCGAGCACACACACCTAAGCTGAATGGACAGGAGTAACACATCTTGAAGACCACCAGTTATGGAAAAAGGTAACCGTCTTTTCCCAAAGCCCCCAGTCAAGATCAGGACCTTGTTGTAGTAGGTGCTGTATTAACACCCTTGGTGACATGATTCTTGTCCTGAACAGCGTAATCTTTAAAAAGGAAAGACTGGTACATCTTGGTCTTCACTTAGTTCATTTCCCCCACGCTCCCTGGAATGGAGGGAGGATGGAGCATGTCCCCATCTGGGCTGGTAAATGCTGTTGGCACTGCTGGCTATGCACACACTTGCAACACATGCTGGCTGCCTCCTTTGTGGGTGTGCAGCTGGGTTTTGAAAAGGTTTTCTGCCCTGTCTTCTCACTCAATGTGCAAGAGATGCTGTGTTTGCGCCTTGCACAGGAATGTTACGGTGAGTGCAAGTATGGTAACATATGAACGACGTCGGAGAGCCTCCTACACAACAGTATTTTAAAATCAATGGTATGAAAATCTAAAATGTCCTGAGTATCCCTGATGGTAAGTGTTACTTGCTATGGGACATTGCCAGTGCAGTAGCACCTAAAGGCTACAACCAGCTTGGGCCCCACTGTGCGAGGAGCTGCACACCTGTAATAAATGACCGTCTCTGCCCTAAGGAGCCATGTATTGACCGTATAATTTCTTCCCTCCTGTACACACATTTCAGAGCTGCTGTTGTGATTGCAAAGCTCTGCTAGTGGATTTTGACACCAAGCTCAGCAGCCTTCCTCCCCTTCCGGCACTGGAATGTGGATAACGTAAATATCGGTGCAACTATCTGACGACGTGATTAATCGGGACTTCCTGGGACAGAGCCTAAAATATAAGGGAATGTAAGTCTCCGAGAGTGCAATCATAATCCATTATAGAGCCCAGCAAGAGCAGATTTTGTGAAACACACAGCTACTGACGAAGCTACATTCATCCGACCAAGTGGGTATTCACCCATGAAAGCTCATGCGCCAATACGTCTGTTAGTCTGTAAGGTGCCACAGGACTCTTTGTCGCTTTTTACAGATCCAGACTAACCCGGCTCCCCCTCTGATACTTGACACAGCTACTGAGGCTGCTGTGTCTAGCAAAACAACCGCTCCAGCAGGGGCTGGTTATGCCTGTTGCTGTTCAGCATTCATTGATTGCTGGCAGTTACTATTTTAAACTATAAAATCAGTCTAGTTGTTAGGGAACAAGTCTAAGTTTTAGCCGGTTAATTTTAGATTGGCCTATGTTTTCATTCCCCTAACACGGAGATCCGCTACCGTGCCCTTACAACAATATTCTAGCCCATTTATGGTATCTCTGGGCGGGGGTCTGTCCCATTGGCATTTAAACTCCGGGTTTCATGGGAGGTGGCCAACTGGCTGAGTTTAGACCTGTGCAGTGCAGAGCACTGGCAGCTGACTGTAGTACCACTCCGCTCCCAGCAGGCGACAATGCTGCATCCTGCGTTAGCCACTTGAAATGCCGCATAGAGGCCGCTGCGCCCAACCCAGGGGGAGCTGGGACATCCCTGGCCTCACCCTCAATCCCTGAGGAGCCAATCCAGAGCCTTGCCTGCCAAATCTGTGCCACGCTCACCCCCCACCTTCCAGCCTGGCCTGCCCTGATGCAGTGTCTCTCCCCATCCCCGAAGCAGCTGCTCTGCCTCTGCCAATGATATGCACCATGTGTGACATGCATACAGCTGCAAGAGCCACTGAACATGGGAAATGTTCAACTTCAATCAGGCGTGGAGGGGTTGGGGGTCAAAGTAGGATTGTCCCATAAAACTTGGGACTGCTGAGAGGGCTGGATCCGCCTGGCTTCATGAAGAATAGACAATGGGCCTGGTAGGCGAGACAGTCAGATAGAAACGTTTCAAGGGCACCTCCATCTATGACCTTGTTTGCCACTGGGCTTGTGGCAAAACATTCAATTGCTTCTTTAAATTCATGTTCATTTTCATATCTATTAAAATAGCAGAGCGTGGGAGCAACCTGCACCACTGCAAACCCAGTAAAATAGTGCAGTGGGGTGCAGCAGCCACCAGGCTGTTAAGCTGCTTACCGGGAAATGCTGCTTTGGTTTCCGATTGTTCGATACACAAGTTACACTTCTGTACGTTCTAAATGTCAACACCGCCAAGTGGCTGCCAGCTAGAGGGAGCGCAGGGCCCTGACGGAGCACAGAGACCACGCTGGCAATACAAACTCACTGTTCCAGCAGACGCGCCCCGGGCTTCCCATGGTGATTTCACGCCGTTTCTGCAACTTGCTCCTGAATCCTGCCCTTTCACTAGCAAGAGATGTGAATTACCAAGGGAAAGGTCGTCTGCCTCTTGCTTAGGTAGTGACCTCAGCCGCTGAGCTCAGTGTGTGACTGCCTCAGCCTGGATACCAGCATTGGCTATAGTCAGGCATCTGCCACTAACGAGGAATGGCAGCAAAGCTTCATTGGTACACAGCAGGCCAAAGGTTGATGATGTACATTATTTATCTGCACTACCTGGCTCCTAGGAGGCCCAGTTGTGGGCTAGGTGCTGCTTTGCGTCTGGCAGCTGTCCCTGGACAGAAACCCATTGTTGTCAAGGTGGAGTGGGACATCTGGTAACCAAACCGAACCCCACCTCCCCTCAAATAACAGCAGAATGCGTGTGTAGGGCTAGGTGAACGTGCATGTCCTGTTCTCGGGGAGGGATGATGGGTCAGAGACCAACACTCCATTGGTAAAATGTGCGTTAAGATGGCAAATATACAATAGCGAGGGCCCTACCGAATTCACAGCCAGGAGAAACGCTTCACAAACCGTGAAATCTGGTCTTTTGTGGGCTTTTACCCTGTACTATGCAGATTTCGGGGGGGGGGGGGAGACCAGAGTGTGTCAAACTGGGGGTCCTGACCCAAAAGGGAACTGCAGGGGGATCACAGGGTTACTTTAGAGGGATAGTGGTATTCCCACCTGTACTTCTGTGCTGCCTTCAGAGCTGGGTGGCTGGAGAGTGACATCTGGTAGCCGGAAAGTGGCGGCTGCTGGCCGGGCGCTCAGCTCTGAAGGCGGTGCCCCGCCAGCAGCAGCACAGATGTAAGCCTGACAATACTATACCATGGCACCCTTGCTTCTGCACTGCTGCTGGTGGCAGCTCTGCCTTCAGAGCTGGGCTCTCTGCCAGCAGCTGCAGCTCTCCAGCTGCCCAGCTCTGAAGGCAGCACCACCGCCAGCAGCAGCGCGGAAGTAAGGATGCCATGGTACCCCCCTGCAACTATAACCTTGCTACTCCCTCCAAACTCCTTTTTGGGTCAGGATTCCCACAATTACAACACTAAAATTTCAGATTTAAATAGTTGAAATCATTAAATTTATGATTTTTAAAATCCTATGTCCGTGAAATTGACCAAAATGGACCCTGAATTTGAGAGGGCCTAACTATAGATTTCAGCCCTGACCTCTCCCATTGCTTCTACGACAGGCTTTACCCGGTGTCATGGACACATGTTCCCATCTCTGTTGTCTATCAGCATGATACCAGAAAGAGGTACAGGCGCTTAATGTGACAAGTGAAATGATGAGTTTTTAGAATATGTTGACAACAGCATGTTTTCATCCCAGCACTCGAGTCTCCTTGTCCTCTTGAAATTGCCTGACCTTCTATTTTATGTGCTTCATTTACACTGTTGGTACCGCAGTTCTCCACTTTGCAATCAGCAATGTTAGCAGGCAACAAGAGAGTAGCAAATACATTAAACCGGTGAACAGCTTTCCTAAAGCTACTTGTGCTGATCTGTTACCAACCATATTCCTTAATATGTGACCCCTCCTATCTTAGGTGGTTCCACACCATTACAGTGGTGAGTCTTCACATGTTCTACAAACTACTTCCGATAATGTGTATCGTGCTCTGGAAAAGAATTAAATAATTTGTTTTAAGGTTACCAGTGGTGGGATCTCTCGTGGGCAAGTCAGTTTTACCAAAGCTATGATTTGTCTTTAGCTAGTTTGGTAAATCTCGAATTCATTATTTTTAAGAAGAAAGAGCTAAGCTATAAAAACGGGAGCTGGAAAAGCAACTCACAGAAGACTCAAAAACTGAATAGCAAAAAACGTAAGTCATCAGAAGCAGGAAGCCTGGGGCCACTGGACGATTGAGGTGCTAAAGGAGCACTCGAGGCTATTGAGGAGAAGCTAAATGAAGTCTTTGCATCGGTCTTCACTGCGGAGGATGTGAGCAAGATTCCTACACCTGCACCATTCTTTTTGGATGACAAATCTGAGGAACTGTCCCAGACTGAGGTCAGTAGAAGAGGTTTGGAACAAATTGATCATTTAAGCAGTAATAAGTCACCATTAGTTATCCTCCATCCAGCACGTAGATGATGCTTTGGTGGCTTCTGGCATATTTAACACCACATAATGAAACTGGCTTCAGAGACTAGTTGAGTTGTTGGTAACAATGGGGGAACTTGATTAAAAAGTTCCTGACTGTAGGGAACAGAACCCAGCACCTCTGCTCCATGCTTCTGTAAAGGCAAATGGTCCTCTGATACTAGACCCAACAGGCCTATCTGTACGGACCCTCAATAGCAGTTTTATCTTCTGCTAGTACAGGGGGTGGACAAGGAGGCCTGAGGCTGCTCCATCTAAGGAGCAGAGGTGGCACCTGCACGTTGCCTGGGGCCTATCTAGCTCATCTGTAGTGCTTTTCAGTAATAGACACATTGCTTGGAAGTGGAAACTATCCCCTGCTTCAGAAAACATCTCTAAGTCTAGGGGTGGTGCAGTTACTTTCTGCTTACCCCAAAAGCTGTGCCTGAATCATCCGTTCTTCCCTACACCCAGTCACAACAAGAAAAACTTTGCAAAGTCCTTGGCTCCGTTTTACAATTTCCCTCTTGCTGGAAAAACTCTCACCTGCCAGTACATTGGTTTTTCTTTTAAAATGCCAGAGCGAATTAAAAAAAGATGTGCCAGGAAACAAAGGGGGAGAAAAAGAAACATGCAGCTATTTTCAACACCACCCAGGAGCAAGACCTAGTGCTGGACGAGAAGGCCCCCACAGCAGCCCTCTCTGAGAAGGATGCATTTGGGGGTCTAAAAATGCCTAATTGCTGCTCCTAGTTAATACCACAGCTCTTCCGAACTCCTGCTTTCCCAGATTAGCCGCTCATGTGGAAAAACTAAGCAAAAATTCACGTTCCCCGGGCTACAGTAATTCTACAGGAATGACACGCAGCTGGAAGAAAAAGAAATGTCCAACTTGGAGAAGTTCAACCAGCAATTTCTAGGTGTTCCTCGGGTTGCAAGCATCCGGTGGTCCTAGGGGGACACAGGGGAGGCACAGGTTAAGAAGCCTGACTGGTAATTAGACCGCTTAGGAAGTATCTAGGTTATTTCCAGCTGACATGTAATCGTGTCAGCACCAGGCTCAGTAAGAGCTGCTTTGAGAAGTTCCAAGAGGCATTTTAAAGAAAACAAGGACATAATTGTCAGTATGATACATGGTTTGAACCATAACACAATGCACATTATAATTTCTACATGCATATTATTATCACTAGTTTTCAGAGCCAGGGTTTTTTGGGCTATTACATTGTCAAAGTAAATAATAAAACAGCACATTTTGGCTGTTTCTTCCAGTCACTGAGCCCTAAACTGATCCTCTGGTTCCTTTGATTCATTTTCCAGTCGCCGTTGCTCTATTAGATCAGACTTATCATGATTTTCTAGAGAACTTTACAGTCTTCACAGAGACAAACTAGGAGTATTTAAGCAAGAGGATGGACTAACGGGAATGGCCAGACAAACGCATTTTCTTTAAATACTGCAATTTAGGGTACAGACAATGCAAACATAACTGATACAAGCGACAAAGACGTCACATGCATCTGACGGAGTGGGTGTTCACCCACGAAAGCTCATGCTCCAATACGTCTGTTAGTCTATAAGGTGCCACAGGACTCTGCTGCTTTTACAGATCCAGACTAACACGGCTCCCCCTCTGATACATAACTGATACAGTCACCAATCCAGTGTGCATTCTCCAAGCAGGATAAACAACACATTCCGATTTTGAGTGGGCGAATATATTTAATATAATTGCATGTCCTAGACAGTATTAGTAACTGATTTATCATTCATGGAAAACATGCTATGATCATACATTCTAGATACAATATGTAAGAGCTGAGAATGACTTTTAGTAAATTTTATGCAGTAGGATGAGTTAAGCATAAAGGGAAGTAAATTTACTTTTGCAGTACAAATGGGAAAAGCCTATTTTCTGTTCAAATAAACAGACACGGCTGAAATGTCGAGCACTGTACACAAATACATGTGTTCCCTGTTGCATGAGCTCAGCTTCATGTGTAGCTTCCAATGCATGTGACTCAGCTGGGTTTGCACACCTGCCTAGGACTGTGCCTGTGTAACATCAAATGTTGGCATGAGCATTAGATGTTGCATGCACATTGAAACTGGGCGTGCATGGATGTGGATGGGCAATCTTGAAAATACGCCCTCCTTGCACTGTGGGGGCGTTTTATTTAGGGAAGAATTGCATCTCCTAACGCCTGTTACAATGATTAATCTCTGGTGCCCCATTGACTGTATATTACAATGAAAAGGCCTCTTGCAGCTGATCATTTCATACGCGAACGTTGTGCATGCTCACCGCACAGCTAACGAGATAAAAGGACAACACGTAAAATAAAAATGCACCATGTAATATGTAATAAGTATGTCCATGCCATTAACTAATGAATCTCACAGCAAATGGATAAAATGAGTGTTCAAATCCTCCAGCTCTGACTCAGGCAAAACTCCCCTGGAGGGCTTGTAAATGTGCGTGGTAGGTATCAAAAACCTTGTATTCCTTAAAAAGCCTGGGGGAAGAAGCCCTACTTTAACACAGAGGTGTTAAGTGAGACGGGCCCAGATTGTACCCCCATTGTACCCCCTCTCGGGAGAGAAGGTCAAAGCTCCCCAGGCCCTCCCCACGCACTATGAGAACTGCGGGGATAGCTGGAGAGCCATTCTGCAGCAGCTCCAGGCGGCTCCCCTGTAACACGGGCCCCAAGCAGTGACCCGCCTCTGTCTTCCTCCCTAACAGCTGCCGGTTCTGTGCTGCGCTTTGGCCTGTAAGTGCAGCAAGCGGTTAGATCCCAGCACGTGCTGCCGTGCCCAGCTAGCAGCAGCAGGCTCCTGTGCCCTGAGCGGATTCGAGTCAGACGTCACCTGAAAGTCTTGGCCTGAGCGGACAGGTCAGTTCTGCAGTGTTTTTCCTTGTCGCTCTGAAGACCCTGGTGTGCACAGGGAGGCAGTAAGGTAGAGGCTGGGTAGGCGCTCGGTCGCATCTGCCCACATGGTCGTCCTCATCTCCCATCTACGCCCCACGTGCTCTCTGTCTGCATGGCTGGATCGCGAGCAGAGCCGGCATCCTGCCTCCGTCAGGATCGTGCATGTCCTGGAACGTCCCCCCTTCCCCACGGGTGGCCCGGTGGGCTCAGATCTAGACTGACTCTTTGCAGAGCTTTTAACAACTCAGCAGGGGACAAAAATGTCTTCATTTATTATGCGGCATCTGGCATCTAATGAGCACCAGCTCCTCATTCTCGCTGCTTGTTGGCCAGCTGGTTGGTTGTTTTTTTTTTTTTTTTTACACAGCCCAACCCAATCCTATTAAATGTCTTTCACTGCACAGCCCTACAGCTAGCAGGGGGATGGAAACCTTTGGTCTCCCTTATTCCCAGCCAGTGAACGCTGGTTATAGCCGGCGTGCCCAGCACCAGGTCCTCCCTCCAGAGCCGGCCTTGTGCGAGGCTCTTCCATGGGCCTTGATCATTGAGGGGAAACTTAGTCTTATGAAATCTAACTAGGTGCTTGGGGAAGAGCTGCCCATGCAGCACCATAGCCAAGGGAGACAGTGGTAAAGTGCCGTCCTTCCTGCGAAGGCTCCATGTGTGCTCCTGTTACACGGTGCCGGCAGAGCTGCCTTTGGTCCTTGCTGTTTTCTGGACTCCCCTGGGGCTGCGTGTAATGGTTCTCGTACGGGCTAACTGCTGCAAAGCACCTACATTTTCCCATTCACTGAACCTTGGCCACAAAAGCCGTTAAGCTGCTGTGGCATCGCTTAAGTGATTACTTGCAGTAGCTAAAAGCTGCTCCGCGGCCGGCTGAAATGAGGGGCTTGCGTTCCCTCCGTGTTGGGCTTTCTCTCTGTACTGCTATGGATGACAAGGCTGCAGTCACAGTCCGTTTCCTGTAATTAGGGTGACGGAGTGAGGAGTTGGGATTGTTGTTCAGTTTTGTGACACGCTGACTGAGCTGCTGAGAGTTCGCCAGTAGCTTTGATAGACAGCTGCCCACTCCTGCAGACAGCCCAATGTCTCAGAAACGTGTCGTTTGTCTGCAATGGCCAATTGGGAAAAGTAATGAAGCAAACTGCCTCTGAAGTGCCTTTTCTTTCAACCCAAAGCACTTGGCTCAGCGCAGCTCTGGGCCTGCACACACGAGTGGTTTGGCTGAGGCTGCGGGACCTGCATTTCTAAAAGCGCCGTTGTCGGGGGGAATGGGCGTGAGGGGGGTTACGGGTTCCTGACCTGAGACACTTTGATGACCCTGTGCTCCCAATCAGGCCTTTTTCAAAGTGTCTTGAGCAGGACCTGACGCAGCTCCAATGGGAGCCCAGGGAGCTCCTGGTTCTCTGTACCTCTGGAAAGCGAGGCCCAGATAACTGCCAGGCTCCAAGCCGTAGCTGTGATAACGGGGGAGCCACTTTTCTCCTTTCCCCTTCTCGCTAGTCACCAAGTGACCCCTTATTTTGGGTGCTCCAGCTTTGGGATCAGACGGTGACTCGGGCTGGCGTGGTGGCTGATCAGCAAAGCAGGCCTTGGTGGGGGGCTTGATTTGGGCAACCAAAACTATCTGCCATTTTTTAAAGTTGTCACCTAAGCTAATGCCTGAGTCCCCTTGTGTCCCTCGGTCCCAGCCCTGGGAGTCACAACATGCTTCCCACTCTATGGCGGAGCAGCTGTTTATGTGTATTGTAACCCTTGAGTTAAACAGCAACGCCCCTCAGAACTCGAGCCCTCCACCCCGGGGCTGGACCCAGCATGGCCCTGCCTGGGTGTGCCAGGGAGGGAAGAACAAGGCCCGGCCCCATGCCAGGGCTTTGTGCTAGGTGAGCTTTTGCCGGAGAAGGACTGCTAGCACCACGGCCGGTGCTTGCCTCTCCTAGGGGAGCTGAGCAGCCCCCGTGCCCACGGGCTGTTAGATGTAGTGTGGGCACTGCTGGAGGGTGACGCTGCTGCTGCTCACATCCCAGAGCTCCAGGAGGTGTTAGTCGGCTGCGGGACTGTTATTGTCTCTGGAGCCTTGTTGGGGTGGCGTTCCTCTGCCTCGTTGGGGGAAGCGCTCCTGTGACCTTCCCCCAATACGCTGCTGGGCCTTAACATGACAACAGAGCCCAACTATTCAATGGACACATGAAAACGGGAGCTTGCTTCAAGTGCGCCACCGCCTGCTTCTCTGGCAAGCATGAAGCTAGGCCACAGAAGGGATCAGCTGATGGAATCGCGAACCTGTATGTCACCAAGCAGGAGCAGATTGTGCCATTGGAATCAAGTCTGAATATCCTGAGATGGAGACAGGTAGTGGTGGTCAGGGATGGGCCTATTGCTAACGGTCTGCTCACTTTTAACATGCATATTTTGTGCTCTGTGTTTTCAGTTAAAAAAGACATCCATTCAGAGATCAGGAATGGTACCATGTGACCTATGTAACTAACATGTTGCAAACGGTGAATTTTACAATCCCGAGCAATGTGAAATTTTTGCTCTTGGTGAACAATCAAGGTTTATACTTACAGTGTATTTCCTGTGGGTATTTCCACTAGTAAAAACTCAAGGGCTTGAAAGGTCAAGGAAACAAACATGAAAGGGCCGTGGACAGAGTCAGATCAAAATTAGCTTCCAAATCTCACAAGCATTCACAAATTGGACGTTCCATTCGAACACAATGAATGATTGTTTCTTAAGGTCTTGCTATCTTGCTAGCTCAAAATGCTAATGCCGAGACAGCGACCGCAGGCTTGCACTTCCTCCCGCAATAGAGTATTTTGGATGCATTCATTATGTATGGAAGCAGAGGTACCGGAGTCGCTTTGGTTGGGGCTTTAAATAACTGGAATGGTTCCCTGAGGCAAAAGTTTGCTTTTATAATTGCTAGTAAATTCCATCACTCAGTGATATTTACTAGCTATGAAAACATACAACAGACCATTCGCTGGCATTTGACTGCATGGATTAAATCTGCGGTTTCACTGAAAAAATAACCGGAGGGGCTTTAAAGAGCTCAGGACACCGGTGAGCTGGCCTGGTACCTGTAAAAGGCAGAATCCCACCAAACGTGCGTAAAAGCAATGCCAGTGGATCACCCAGTGATGGACAGCACCTCTCAGAGGTGCAAGTGCCATCTGGGGCTTAGACCCACAGACCCATCCTCTCCTGCTGTGCTTATCTGCTGCAGAGCAGAAGGAAACAATCGCATAGCAGTGCTAGACACACCTCCAAACCAGATTTCTCCCCTCTTTGTTCCTGAGCCTGTAGGAGAAATACGGTGCATGCATCTGGGGAGCTAATTCCTTTTGTCAGCCTGCTCCTTTTCCAGCCTCTCTCCTGCTTCGGCGCGGGGATTGCACGATGCCATGATGAGATCTCACCGGGAGCATTACCTCAGGGGTCAGCAGCGCTTGGCACTGAGCCGTCTGAAATGTTTTGGCTGGGCAGGGAGGGAAACATTTCACTCTTAATGAGTGTCTGTGAGGAGTGAACTTAGAAGGGCTGGTTTGCCAGACTGTGTGCAGGCGGCATGGAAGGGAATTATCGGAGATCTTTTCCCCGCCCCCCAAACCTTTAATAAAGCTTCGAAAGGTCATGGGACTGGGAGTCAGCTGACCTGGGCTCCACGCCTGGCACCACTGTCACCGTGGACTCTTAGGCAAAGCACTGAACTAGTTTGTGCCTCCATTTCCCCACCTGCAAAACGAAACCAGTAAAACTTGCCCTCCGCGGGCCGTTGAACAGCCTGACTAATGGGCCGGGAAAGAGGATGAGCAGTGAATTGGCAACACTTGCAGATGACCTCAAATAAAGTAGGTTAATCAAGAGCAGAGGAGACTGAAGAACCCACCAGGGACCTAGCCAAGGTAGGTGACAGGGCAGCAGGATGGCAGATGAAATCCAGTGACAAGTGCAAGCTTATGGCCAAGGAGAGGAATTGTTAGAACCGTTTGTGCACATTACTAGGTCCTAAACCAACTGTCACGGCTTGGGAAAAGAGCAGCACATCACCAGCTGAAAACATTGGGATGTAAAAAGGGACAGACAATAGCTCTGAGAGTATTAAACTGCCATTATATAATGTGAGGGCTGCTCTCCCCTTCACCAGCCTGGCCACGCCCCGCCACCCGTCTGCAAAGAGAGACAGTAGAAAGGGAAGAGGTCTGTGGACATAACTACTAGGGGCCTGGAAAGACGTCTACATGAGAAGAGACTGAAGAGTTTGGGACTGTGTCATTTGCAGCGTATAAGAACAAGGCGAGACCTGATGGAGGTTTGTGTACAACAATGAAGGTCAATGTGATGCTCCAGTACAAGAACCAGGGACTATTCAATGAATGTGAAAGGCAGCTGGGTTAGAACGGAAAACAAGAAATTGGTTTTTTTTACACAAAATATGATTAACTCGTAGACCTTCTTGTCGCAAGCCACTGTTGAGGATTTAAAAGAGGGACTGGACTTTAATTGAGAAAAGGGAACATCCGCGGTTGCACCAGACAGGATAAAAATAAGGATACAGAGCTGTGGTGTATTGAAAACACTGTGAAAATTATGAGGAAACACTTTAAATTCCAAGAGGTTTCTGGTCCTGCTTGTAGACTAGGGGGCTCTGAGGGAAGTTGTCTGATCTGGGTCCATGTGGGCAGTCTGAAAAGGGCCAGCCTGAAGCAGGGTGGGATGAGTTGAGCCCTAGGGAGCAGCCTGCTTTGTCGCTCTCTTTTTTGGGGGGTTGTGTGTCAGGGTTCTGGAGTCTAAGAAATCAAGTCGTGTTATGTTGGCAACCTTCTAGAAAGAGTATCGATGTTTTTCTTCTACGTGGCTGTGTACATGCGTGCGGTGAACATAACAAGAGCTGCATGCTTTGAGGCATAAGCCAGTTATCGTTAGGAGTAGGAAGGCGTTTTCCCTGTGAGCAATTTATTACGCAAGTGTCTCTTTACACCTTCCACAGAAAGTGCTAATACCGGCCGCTTTCAGAGAGAGGAACAAGTACTAGACTGCTGGCCCAGCCCTGGGTTTCTGTGATCCTTTGGTTCCTGGTACAACCCCGCTGACATCAATGGCCCCCTATAAATCACTTGGAGCTGTACAGATGGAAAGGAAATTTAAGTAACTGTTATTTTAGAGATAAAATTAGATGTTGGGGGCATCTAGCCCTTTGTGATCCGAGTCCAGTGCTTGGCGCAGGGAGCCAAATAGATTATATTTTAAACTGAACTATAAATAATCTCTCCTAACAGAGGCACCTCCTTGGTACACCCGGCTCTCAGCTGTTTTAGCTGATGCTTTTCTGTCACCACAACCATGGGCATTGAGTTCCCAGCATTTCTTGGCAGCACCAGGTCTTGGTCCTTGGATGCTCCCGGTTCTTTAGCATGAATCCAGCTCTGGGGTCACGTTATTCAAAGCTCTGCTGGCTTGGAATTTCTAATCTCTGTCTGCAATGTGTGCGCCATGGGCCACGCAGTGTTCAGTCTCACACAGTGGTGTAACGGGGAGGAGAGCGTAGCGCTGCGTCACGCGATTGCCTCCGCACTGAACAACACTTGTGGTCATTGAGCCTCACAAAATGATTGTGTCATAATTAGCTAGTCAGGCAGAACACAGGGTCGCCATCAAAGGAAATTAATGAACTTCCAAATCCGTGTCTTAAAACTATTTCTCGTTATTTCCTCAGAATACAGCACAACACCGGCAGCATTGTAATTTCCAATTTCAGCAAGTGTGGCTGGCAGCAAACATGAATTCGTTCAATTATCGAGGCAGGAATTAAGCATACGTTGGACAAAAAGAAAAGGCTCTCAAGGAATTAGATAAGATAGTTACATTAAATGCCAACCTGTATTAGGAGAAGAGGGGGCACACAGCTTCAGCTTGGGAAAACACGCCACAGTCTAAGTGACTGACAGCTAAAACACTCCTCCATGGCAACTCCTAGGCCTGGTCTACACTTGGGGGTGGAGGGGGGAAGGGGTCGATCTAAGTTAAGCAATTTCAGCTATATGAATAATGTAGCTGAAGTCGATGTACTTAAATTGACTTACCGTGGTGTCTTCACCACGATGAGTAGACTGCTGCCGCTCCCCTGTCGACTCTGCCTGTGCCTCTCATGGTGGTGGAGTACAGGAGTCGACAGGAGAGCGCTTGGGGGTCGATTTTATCATGTCTACACTAAACACAATAATTTGATCCCCGCTGGATCGATCGCTGCCTGCCGATCCGGCCGGTAGTGTAGACGTATCCTTAGAGTCATCGGTTAACTCTGTTCCCCACCCGCTGGACTGATCGCTGCCCGCCGATCCGGCCGGTAGTGTAGACGTACCCTTAGAGTCATAGGTTAACTCTGTTCCCCACCCGCTGGATTGATCGCTGCCTGCCGATCCAGCCGGTAGTGTAGACGTACCCTTAGAGTCATCGGTTAACTTTGTTCCCCACCCGCTGGACTGATCGCTGCCCGCCGATCCGGCCGGTAGTGTAGACGTACCCTTAGAGTCATCGGTTAACTCTGTTCCCCACTCACCAGTGCGAACGTTCAAGAGGCAAATGCCCCTTTACAGTGTCCTGTCCTCTTGGCCATCTGCTAAACTCCACTCTTGGTTTGGTGTCAGTGGGCAGCACAGCCCCAGAGGCGCGAGGTCACTCAGACAGGCTGGTCCCTTGGGAAGTGCTGCCTGGTCCTAGCCTGAGGCTCCACCTCCTAACCCATTGTCCAAGTTCAGGGCAACTGCACCTGCAGCCGCCCACAGTGGTCCAGCCAGGCCACCCAACCGCAGCCTTCCTGCTTCCCAGCTATTGCCTTTCTTGGGTGGAGGCCTGCGTCTCTCTCCCTCCTGATGGGGTATTTCCAGCCCGCTCAGTTCCCTGCCTTCACAGTGTTGCTCCCAGCGGAGCTGAGCCATGCAAACACACTGGCTTTCTCTTCCGAGATGGCTAGCACAGGGATTGTCAACTGTTCGAAGTTACCACACAGCTCTTCCTGCGCAAGACTGCTGTATCCCTGAAGTGAAAAGCATTTCAGAGCAAACATTTTAAAAACAATAGAAGAAGCTACACGCATATGAATAAGCTTATCGGCACTCACCCCAACCCTGCCATGGGCTCTGGCAGGAACAGTCCTTCAACACCCCACCCTAGAGGTTTCCTTATGGTTACGAGTTCAAGCTTCGCCTCAGAACAAGGACCTAGCCTTATGGGGCCTCAGTAAAATAAGATAAGTTTCCTGTATGAATAGGGGCATTGCCAGCAGATAGAGGGACGTGATCATTCCCTCTATTCAGCACTGGTGAGGCCTCATCTGGAGTACTGTGTCCAGTTTTGGGCCCCACACTACAAGAAGGATGTGGAAAAATTGGAAAGAGTCCAGCGGAGGGTAACAAAAATGATTAGGGGCTGGAGCACATGACTTCTGAGGAGAGGCTGAGGGAACTGGGATTGTTTAGCCTGCAGAAGAGAAGAATGAGGGGGGATTTGATAGCTGCTTTCAACTACCTGAAGGGGGGTTCCAAAGAGGATGGATCTAGACTGTTCTCAGTGGTGGCAGATGACAGAACAAGGAGTAATGGTCTCAAGTTGCAGTGGGGGAGGTTTAGGTTGGATATTAGGAAAAACTTTTTCACCTGGAGGGTGGTGAAGCACTGGAATGGGTTACCTAGGGAGGTGGTGGAATCTCCTTCCTTAGAGGTTTTTAAGGTCAGGCTTGACAAAGCCCTGGCTGGGATGATTTAGTTGGGTTTGGTCCTGCTTTGAGCAGGGGGTTGGACTAGATGACCTCCTGAGGTCCCTTCCAACCCTGATCGTCTGATTCTATGACTCACTCTGCTCAAGATGGTCGCAGAGAAGGGCTCAGGCCCTAAAGGTCTCACCAGGATCCCGGTATGGAGACTCTTGTGGCTGGAGAGGGTTCCAGATCGCCTGTTGATTCTGGGCCCATCCCCACTCAGGAAGCGTTGTCTTCTCACCTCACTGTCGCTGTGCAGCGTGGCAGGGCCACCTGAATGTTCGTGTCAGGAGACATGGGAATCAGGTGAGGTCTGTCTGGGTACCTGGCAGCAGGCGTTCAGATCACGAGCTGATGTTCCTGTGAACAAAGGCAATTGGAGCAGCTATACGTGCCATATCCCAGTATTCAGACTGGGACAACCAGCTACGTTTGGAGGGGGCTGGAGCAGTGTGACTGGAGCCATCACGGGTTGGGTTACACTTTACTAATGCAGGAGTCCCATTAGGATGTTCAGTTTCCCCCACAAAGGAAGTGGGACTTGATCCTGCAGGATGCTGACCACTCTGGCCTGGCCCAGCAAAGCACTTACACAAGTGTTTATCTTTAAGCACATGAATTAGTCCCACTGAGTTTTATGGGACTGCTTAAAATTAAGCACACGCTTAAGTGCTTTGCTGGATCATGCCACAGTGTTCAGCACCTTGCTGCTATGAGCCCCAGGGACTGTGGGTGGCTAACAGTGATCACGGGTCAGAGGGATTCATGTTAATAATAGCTGCAGCCAGAGGCCCTAACTCAGAGACGTGTGTGTCGTTGTCGCCTGCCCCGGAGTGGCACTCGGCAAACCGACTCCTTGAGGCCCTGTCCCAGGGCTACGTCTGACCCCGATTTGGCTGTGAAAGCCTGAGTTATGTCACAGGAGACTGAGTGTTAAGCATGTCCAGCAAACTGAGAATAAAGCCCTAGTTGTAATAAGGAGATTTTTAAAAGACAATTATTTGAACAAAGTTCATTCCTATAGAGTCCAATCCATTCCCTTCCATAATTACTGCTTACAATCTGGCAAGCCATGCCAATAATAAAGGCCCTAATAACATGGAAGCAATTCTTATCCGCTGTCTGTGCAAATTCACTCATTTCTCCAACATCTTTATAGGGCTGGCATAAAAGCCTTCACAGATCTGTTGTTCAGGAGATAAGGAAGGAAGCAAATTAAAATCTTAGGAATTTCTTCTGGGAGTTTTCTAGGGCAGAAGGAGGTTTTAATTGAGGGTTTTACCTCATTCTTTGCTATCACTTCTTGTTGGTTGTGTTCAGTCCATTGTTATTCTGAACTTCTTTAAACAAATACAAATTTGCCGTGTGTGTGTGTGTGTGTGTGTGTGTGTGTGTGTGTGTGTGTGTGTGTGTGTGTGTGTGTGTGTGTGTGTGTGTGTGTGTGTGTGTGTGTGTGTGTGAGAGAAATGACTATTCTGGAGATGCCAAACAGCAGAAGGTAAGCAGAGAAGACCAATTGTTAAAAATGAAACCGATTTGATATGCAATATTTTAGTTTGATGGATTAACCCCATATTGTGTTATACATCAAATGAAGTATGAAAGGCTGCTAACTATATTCTTAATTATTAAACACTTCCCTGGTGTTCTGTAGCTGGTCTGGGTTTAAAATTCTCAATTGAAGCCTTTAATTTTTGCTTTAATTCCACATTTTAAAAAATATCTTTAGTTCTAAATGTCTTGATTTATATAGGTCTGATGCAGCATCAAAAGTTTACTCTGTTAATTGCAGTACATACAAAACTGCAGATGTCTTTCTTATTGATCTCTGAGCCTTTTCTTCTTGTCAGTCAAAGACAGAAGATTGTGTAGGCATGAATCATTCTGCAACCCACTCAGCAACAGGAGTAATGATCTTTAAGTGAACCACATCAAGACAGCGAGGTCGTGTATGTAATTTAGACAAAAAATTGGAACAAATCTTAATTTCTTTCAAATGTCACTCTAATTTTCTGCTTAGTAGGTGCACACAATCCACTCGTACGAAAAACCACATCCCGAACTCTTAAGAAGCAATGTATTAGCTATATATTATTTTTAACAAAAAACATTTGTTTACCCAGCTTCCCCTCGAGAGATGAGATTTTTCACATCAGCGGTTTCCAGCTTTGTTTCATCAATAACTTCTGCAGTTGATGTGCGGGCAAATGTGGAGTAATAGACTGGTTCTTTGTTCTTTATTCTGTATTAGTCTTTACTACCACTTGAAACCAGCATATGGACCTGATCCGAGACCCACTGAAGTCAATGGAAAGGTTCCCAGTGGACTTGCATTAAGAATTTACATGGTGAATTCTGTTTACCTCCAGCCATTAGCACTCCAAACAATACAGCTGTTAAACCAGATGAAAAAGCAGAGTCAGAGTTGACTTGACAGAGTAACAATACACTAGCATAAGGGACTACTTTATTTCTTGGGCAATTCCTCTGAATTCAGTTGGCATTACACCAAGAATGAATCCGGCCCAATTATACTGAAGCTGATTTGGAAGAAAGAAACCACCAGCTCTCTTCAGGAAAACATCCCAAGCCAAAAAACGTCTCAGTAGATATCGGAACAATACAGGAGAGAGTTGTCTGCACTGATTCTCTCTGCTGACTTGCTCTAGCGCCAAAAATGATTTTCTTCCCAAAGTCTGAGTTATTTTCAAGCATTTCCATTCTCTCCCGGTGCTCACATTTGAATACCTCCGATGCACATTGAGGAACAGTGACATGACTCAGTAATTCAGTTGTTTCCCTCAGCCAAACTGTTGAGACTGGGATATTTATTGTGCGATAATAGAGGTGATTATATGAATAATGACTATCTAGATGGAATTGCAGGGTACAAATAACAATCTTTTTATTAGTGTGACCTGCATTGCTACAATAGAGCTATAGAGCCTCATGTCTTTTGTTCTAGAGTCCAACTGTCCCGCCCTGATAGGCCAAAACGGAAGCACATTTTCCCCAACTCTTTAGCCAGCTGCAGTTAGCATGACAGGCTGCACAGATCCCCTGCACTGCAGCTTGGTCCTGACTGGTAGAGCGGTACAGGCCCCTCTTGTCAGTCAAACAGGGCCCAGTCTTGCCGGGCTGAGCAGCCCCTGTCCGAGCAGGAAGAATGCAGTCAGGAAGCTGATCGGATTCACTTTTCCAAATGCTGGCGGAGCAGAATATAAAAACCTAAACGGTGGCGCCAGATCCCCAGCTGGCATAAACTGGCTTCCCTCCATGGTAAACAAGGCAGCGTTGCCAATTTACACCACTTGAGGAGCTGGCCCCGTGTTGCCAGAAATCTGTTCCCCTTGTCAGATATTATATGGAAAGAATTGTGAATTGACACATTTAGCCTAAAACCGAGCAGCAGTGACCTGCTGTGCGTCTGTTCAGCCCCAGTGAGGTGCACAGCACTTGATGGACGTGGACACAGATGAAGCCCTTGGTTTTGAGAGCTTGCAGTGTAAGGCTCTGATCCAGAACGTGTGTGTGTGTGTGTGTGTGTGTGTGTGTGTGTGAGAGAGAGAGAGAGAGAGATTCACATAACACAAGAATCAGGGGTCACACAATGCAATTACTAGGCAGCAGATTTAAAACAAACATAAGGAACTACTACTTCACACAATGCACAGTCAACCTGTGGAACTCCTTGCCGGGGGATGTTGTCAAGGCCAAACTACAATGGGGTTCAAAAAGCATTAAATAAGTTCATGGAGGACATAGGAGGGATAGGAGTGGAAGCTTCTGCTTCTGCCTCTTATTTGAATTATAAGGTTTCTCAATGGATAGGATGCTGTGTTACTGCTGCTCGTGTGAATAAGAGGATCACATCTGTTTTGTGGGATGGGAGCATGCCTCCCTTTGGTGGACACGAGGATGAGGTACTTTCTCTGGGATACTCACCAGCAGAGTTGCGGTGATGAGTGGAGGCCTGCAAATCCAGTTGGTCCCATGAACTGACATCAGCCAGTTTAGGATCCTACCGCTCTTGTAAATATGAACAGCGAGTGACTGCAGGAGCAGCCCCTTTGGGCAGGGTGGTCATTGGATAATAGCTGTATGTTACCGAGGTTAACGTTTGTAATACGAGCTGTAGCCATTGCATCGGGGGGCTTGTGGGGCGGAGTTGGGCTCCTCCTTCTCCATCAGCCTTTAAGTTTAACCTTCCTGTCTTTGCCTTCTGTAATCCTGCCCCTCCCTCTTTGCCCAGCTCATAAGTGACACCCCGTTCATCTTTCTGTGTTACGTTTTCATGCCACTCCAATCACATGAAACACCCTTTCCGCTCTGATCTTCCCTGAAGACTCAGCCTTTCTGTGGTACCCACAATAAGTGAATCACAACGCTGTGGCATACAGGGATGCCAACTTTCTAGTTGTACAAAACCAAGCACCCTAGGCCTGCCCCCTCCCGAGGCCCCGCCCCGCTCACTACATTCCCCCTCCCTCGGTGGCTCGCTCTCCCCCACACTCACTCACTTTTGCTGGGTTGGGGCAGGGGGTTGGGGTGCGGGAGAGGGTGAGGGCTCCATTTGGGGGTGCAGGCGGGCTCTGGGGTGGGGCTGGGGATGAGGGGCCTGGGGTGCAGGGAGGGGGCTCCAGGATGGGGGGTGGGGCTGAGGGATTGGAGTGTGGAAGGGGGCTGCGGGTTGAGGCAGGATGTTGGGGTGCAGAGGGCTCTGGGCTGGGAATGAGGGGTTTGGGGCTCAGGGTTCGGGTGTGGGCTTATCTTGGGTGGCTCCTGGCCAGCGGGGGTGCTAAGGCAGGCCACGCACTGTGCCTCGGAAGTGGCCAGCAGGTCCAGCTCCTAGGCACCACTCCCTCAGCTCCCGTTGACCGGGAACCAGCCAATGGGAGTGTGAAGGCGGTGCTCGGGGTGGGGGCAGCGCATGGAACCCCATGGCCTCCCCGGCTAGGAGCCAGACCCTCGCCCAAGTCACTTCTAAAATGTAGACCCTGGTCTAATGGGACTACTCATTAGAATAAAATTACGCAGGTTCCTAAGTGCTCGTATTAGCGAGAGAAGGTGGGGGAGGGAATATCTTTTATTGGATCAGCTTCGGTTGGTGAGAGAGACAAGCTTTCGAGCCACACAGAGCTCTTCCTCAGATCTGGAAAAGGTACTGCTGGCTCCAGAGCAAAGTGTTCATATGACTGAGCTCTTAGACTGTAAGTTCTTTGGGACAGGTTCTGTTTTCTTTGTCTTCTGTGAAGCACGTAACATGCTTTGGGGTGCCATTAAATAATAATAATAATTAAAAACACCGGAAGAGCCGATTCAATTAAAAAAGAAAACGTTGACAGCGAATCTATCACAGATTGTACCTGGCAAAAGAGCAGTGTTTTGGGAAGGAAATGATGTTTTACAGAACTACCTTCTCTTCCTTTGATTGAAGGTGAGATCATTGCACATCAAAGCCACCACGCCCTAGCCAGGATCTCATACCCCTCGCACGTCGCAGCAGTGTGCTGGATTCAGTGCACGCCCTGCACTGTGCTTTGTAGCAGGGATAAATTAGTCCTTCTCTCTGGGCTCATGTTTGGTTTTACAAATCAGGATTTACGGTGGGTGCCGGAACATCTCTGCTTTTAATAAATGCACTGTTTGTCTGAATAGATTTTGTAAGGTAAATGGAGCGAAAAATCATAATGACACCAACATAAATTGCAGAGCATTACATCAACAAACCACATTAACTTTAATCAGAGGCTAATTAAGGTGAGTGCTCTGCCGGTGCAGCTCACCGCCCTTCCCTCTCACCCCGTAATGAGAGTTCACCGGCGCTGCCTGTGCCGTGGCGAGCCAGGCACAGAACCGCCATTGCTGAGTGGAACAGAGTGCCCCTTTCTCGAATGGGGACAGATCCAGTGGGACTGTCCTATGGGAGCAGGATTGGAACATGTTGGAACTGGGACTCAGTGCTTTATAGAAACAAACCTGGAGGAGGACACGATGCGCTGGAGTCTCTCATTCATGAGCCTTCATGCCCCAGAGTCTCTGGGTGTGATTTCTCAGGTGCCTTGATGTGTAAAAATCACTGAAATTCATCACTGGGCCTGGGCCCTAGAGCCGTGTTTGACTGAGTAGCTATTTCAAACAAGCCTCTGACCCGCAGGTACTGCTGGAGCCACCATGCTGGGGTAGGGGATGGGCGTCTCCATGGCGATTCCTGGGCTTAGTTGCTGCTGCTGCTATTTCTGATTTACTAGTTGTGCTCTGTGGCCCCGGTCCAGACAAAGCTCCATTGAGCAGGGCACAGTCCCTGCCCTGAAAAGCTGCCAATAGAATTCTCCTTCCTGGCTGCACTGTGGCCTTTGGGAAGTCTGACTGTTCACTATGCACTCATGTGCGTCTCCTCCAGCACATCAGTGATGCATGGGGAGGAAATAGGTGACTTTTGTGACACTCTTCCAGAAAGAACACGTGTTTGTCTTTCAGAGAGATCAGCTGATCGGCTTCTGGAGTTTTGAACTCACTTCTCACTTTTTTTAATTAAAAAGAAATTTTTTAAACACTGGTGTGGGCAGAGAGACGAGATTCCTAGTTTGTTTAGAGATCAGTTTATCACACCCTGGCTGCTCTTACCTCCGGAATGGTCTGGAGTTCCTCAGGCATACAACAGAATGACCAAAGAATGGTACCTTCCTGAGCAGGGCCTATCTTTCAAAACCCCAAACCAAAACACTTTCTCAATCTGTGAATACCTTGTCAGGCCGATACATCTCAGTGAATTGAACTGCTGGGACTTAAGGGATCAGATGAAAAATGGCTTCCAAGAATCCAATGTGAGATTCGACTGAGGATGACTTTGTCTGGGCTCTGTTTCGATTGTCGGTATGAGCTATCTACTGTGACTTCAGGGCATGACTTGGTAAAGCCTTTTCTGTACTCTGTGGCCCCAGACTAAATCAGTAGTAGTGATTTCACTGTATTGTCTCTAGCTCCTGGCTTTATCGTTTCTGCTCTGTGCTCTGTAGCTCAGCAGTGCGTGTACAGAGGAATGACTAACTTGATCTATTCTCTTTCTCTAAATATTCAGTTTTCTAGAGTAGCCAGGTCCCAAAGTGCAGACACGACACAGCGAAACACAAAATGGCACCGGAGAGGAGGTTTATGTAAGTGCAGTGGCTCTTAGAAAAGGCAGCGTGGCGTGCTAGTGGCAGAATGCACACCCCTCATCTGGGGAATGTAGTAACCCAGCCCTGCCCATGCAAAGACTGGGTTCTGGAGATGCATAATCTTGGGCAAGGAGGCCGGGGAATGCACAGCCCTCAGTCCAGGGGTGGGTAGTGGCTTACGGTCCTGTAGGGACAACTTGGATTCATAAATTCTAAAGCCGGAAGGGACCATTGTAATCATTGACCCCCTGGCCATAACTTCCTCCAAATAATTCTGAGACCAGAGCTCTTAGAAAAATCTTCTTAAATCTTGACTTTCAAATGGTCAGTAATGGAGAATTCATCACCCTTGGCTAATTACTCACTCTTAAAAATGTATAACTTGTTTCCAGTCTGAATTTGTTAAGCTTCAATTTCCAGCCAGTGGATCCTGTCAGACCTTCCTCTGCTAGACTGAAGAGCCCATTATTAAATCTTTGTGCTCTGCATAGGTACTTATAAACTGTAATCCAGTCATGCCACAGCTGGCTCTTTGTTAAGTTAAATAGATTGAGCTCTTTGAATCTATCACTATAAGGCAGGTTTTCTAATCTTTTAATTATTTTTGTGGCTCTTCTCTGAACCTGCTCCAGTTTATCAACATCCTTGTTGAATTGTGGGCACCAGAACTGGATACACTATTCCAGCAGTGGTCACACCAGTGCCAAATTCAGAGGCAAAATAACCCCTCTACTCCAACGTGAGATTCTCCTGTTTGTGCATCCCAGGATCACATTAGCTCTTTTTGCCATAGCATCACACTATGAACTCATGTTTAGCGCCAAATCTTTTTCAGAGTCACTGCTTCCCAGGAGAAGGACGGCAGACATTCGTCACTCCTAGATGCACACGTTTGCATTGTTCTACAATGCATATTGTTCCTCATGCCCTATTCACCAAGTAATCTAGAGCGCTCTGAGTCAGCGCTTTATTTACTGGGGTCATGCTCGTCTAGACAACTGCACATGAGCATATGGAAAAGTGTGGGGGAAAATGACCAAGGAAATTCTGACATCTTCAGATCAGAGAGGATGGTGGGTGGGGGGAGATGTGGAGGGAGGAAAGCTGGAGGGGAAAGAGAGAAGGGGTGTGTGTGTGCGTGAAGATGATGCCAGAAAGAACAATGCCTGACCCTCTGAGCCAATGCAGGACTGATGCATAGAGAAAAAATATCTAATCTTAAAATTTACATCTGGAATCTCTGAAAGACAATCAACAGAAGGGTCTGTTATGGAGCTACAACAATTTACACTGGCTTAGGACTGCTCCTGAAATCGCAGCCATGTCGCGTTTGAGGGAGTTTTCCTGCTAGCACTGCACTCTAACGAAGCAAGGTGGGATTTTTCAAAGCACCTGGGAGTCGGGAATGCCATGTGAGATCAGTGCTCAGCTCCTCTTCGGAGCTTGGGGAAATCTCACCCGCTGTTCCACGAGAGGCGCATGCAAGCTCAAGTTGTATCTGAATGGCTTAAGGTCTATGTACATGGTGAGGATAAGACATAACCCACTCCCCAGTGATTACGCTGCACTACTTACTGTCTCATCAGTGAGTGTTTTATCACAATGGCTCCCCTGGTACATTACACTCTATAGTTACGCTTCCCTGTACTGGAATTCCCGCCATGACTACAAGTTGTCCTGCGTGACATAAATACTTCCCTTGTCTTTAGATTTTGTTAAATTTATGCTCCCATTTATTGCTGCTTATAAAATAACTAGTCCTGTTTTCACAGTCACACATTCCCCAGCCTTCATATTTTATTAAAATTATAGCCTCTAGTTGTTGTTTCACATAACATGAGTGCTTTTCGCTGATTTTCTGTTAGACAGTAAATCTTCTGGGTCTCTTAAATGGCTAGCTTTTAGGGGTGTGTGTGTGGACATGTATGTTACTGATTTCCATAAATGAACATTAGCATATATCTAGGCTTGACTTAGAAAAACATTGTGGCTTTTCATTGAAAACTGAATTTTAAACATGCTTGAAAAGTCACTTTCCTCAAACAAAGGTTTCAGTGAAAAATTCCCCCCACCCTAGCTCTCAGCGTACATTGATAGTGTTACATTGTCATTTTCCCAGCAGCACAAAAAGTTTGGGATTGTCAAGCTTCTCTGCTTGAGTTATTTCTCCTCTTAGGGATTGACACTGACTCTTCTTCATCTCCTGTCATCACCAAGAGCAGCCGCAGCTTTTGTTAATGGCACCTTGATAGCAAAGTCCTTTTAGACATCGTCTGCAGCGGACGAGATGAAACTTCTTTTCTCCCACCCTTTGCCTGTCTTGTCTATTTAGATGAGCTCTTCAGGGAAGTGACTGTTTCTATGTGCTTGTACAGCTCCTAACACGATGGGTCCCAAATATTGGTTGGAACCTCCAGGTGCTACTGTGAAACAAATAATTATCCCAGTGGGGTGCTGAGCTGGGCAGGTGACATTAGGCAAATAATTAATAATAGTCACATATTTTGAGCACTCTTAAATTGCTGTCTTGGAGCAGCTCAAAGAAGGGTTATATTGCCTGCTTAGCTTTTGAATGCCTCCTGGGCATACGCTTTCCCGCCAATGCTCACCCTTCGGACCGGGAATAAAAGTGGTTACACACTGCACTGGTTCCAAGCAGTAGAATTTGGGATGTCTAGCTCTAGATCGGAACTTAAAAAATGTCTCTTGCCACCTCTTTGATTACATTTTTCTGGTCTCTGTTCTAAAGATATGAAAGGTGCTTATGTTTTCTTGATTACGGGTCTGCTCCAGTGAGGAAGATGATTATTGCCAGAGAGACGGAGAGACATGGGCATTATCAGGCTTCATTGGATACATGGAAGATTTTAGATATTTTGTCATGAATGTCTCTATCTCTTCACAGGCTCAGATAGTGATCATTTCAAGACAGACAATGCTCACATCTACAAGCGCTCTTCAAGTTTTACATGGGCTGGATCCTACATGTTATCAACATAAGGCAGCTGTTTCTTT
This sequence comes from Mauremys reevesii, assembly GCF_016161935.1. Lineage (NCBI taxonomy): Eukaryota > Metazoa > Chordata > Testudines > Geoemydidae > Mauremys > Mauremys reevesii. The sequence continues at coordinate 100,816,140 of NC_052631.1, forward strand.
GAACATAAAAGACTCGCGGTCTTCAGTGTTGCAAAGGATTTTTGTAATCAGCACTGATTTATGACCTGGATATGTCCGAACATTTCTAATCTCTTGTGCAGGAGTGATATCCTCCCTAACATGGTCAGAGCAGAAAGATCAGCTTGTTATTTTGATACTTGGTGCTTCAGGAAACAATAGTGCAAAGAATAAATTGTTCCTTGCAAGTGGCGCAATAAATGAGGTTCATTCCCTGAATCTGTAATGCCTTCCACATTGCTGCACCGCATGGTGGGTAGGTAACAGAGCATATTTTTCACTGAGCTCAATTAGAAAGAAATTTACTATTATGTTCCACTGCTATCATATGGCGCTGATAGAGTACCCAGAATAGCGTTTGCAATGACTACATGGAAGAAAACATGACTAGGCTTCCGTGACTGAAGAAGGGAGAATTTGGCTTTATAATGTGAAAATAGTAAGTCTTTAAAGTTTAATGTGTGTAGTGGAAGCAGTTTGGTCTAAAACTTTGCATTGGCTACTCTGTTTAAATGATCAGTTAGGCTGATGAATAATATATGCTCCTTCAAGGTTTATGACTTGAAAAGGCTGGTGTTTTGTCATGAAAAAAGTGGCATTTTTTAACAAACAGCCCCTCAAGATATGTCAAAGGTGCCAAATGGTCAGTTTCGAATGAGGATATTTCCTCTATTAGTTGTTTAGGATTTGGTAGCAAACTACATGTTAAAACCACTGTAAACAATGATAACTTCCAGGTAGTAAAATTACTGCATTTACTCATGGTAACATGGTAAAGCCTTGATCCTGCCAGGTGCTGAGCACTCTGTTCCCAGTGCGATGAAGCTCTCAGCACATGGTTTAATTTTAAGCTGTATAAGCATGTAAAGTCAATGGAACTACTAAGGTAAGCACTTGTGTCACCACTTTGTTGGTTCAGGGCCAAAGTGCTCAGCACTGGCGCAGGGTGACATTGTTTTCAGCACAAAAAATGCAGATTCAGTGACTCTGACACGTTTTATAAACTCATGTCACTTTCACTGAATTATTTGTGTCAGGAAAAAAATCCCCCCAAAAGTCAACATTTTGATTTTTTCAATTTGAAATGACTCTTCGTTGAGAAATGTCCTTCAGTGGTAGTTATTTTTTTAAATGCTTGAAATCAAACTTTTTTTATTCAACCCAAAACAACTTTTTCCAACTTTTTGATTTGCTGAAAATTTGAAAAAATTTGTTTTCAGGTCAACATGAAACTATCCTCTCCTCCTCCCCCCCTCCACCTGCCCAGAATTACCAGGGGACTGAAAAATCAGCTCAGCTCAGCTCAGCACCTTGCATGATGGAGCCCTTAACATATTTCAGCATGGAAGGACACAGGAGAAAGGAATGAATACATGTGAGTGCCTGGGCCTCTCCCTACTGGGAATGTGGTGTGTTCAGTTCCCTTGCTTTTGTCTGTGTGATTTGTACATATACCTGATAATCACCATTAAAGGGAATATTGTTGATCAAAAGGTATTTGGATTAGCTAGCCAGCTATGCCCCAAATAAATCAATAGCACTGATGGATGGCTCACCACAAGCACAATTAAGGGGCGTGCTAGGAAATATAGACACTTACAGGACTCCTTATTGAATCCTAGATTGCTCTCGGGTGAGGAGGGAGGCCGTGCTGCCTCACCATGGCAGGCAACAACAGTCAGGCTGGGGCTGCTCTGGGTGGGACAGAGCTACAAGCAGTCTATGGCCCGTAGCCTCCTGGCTACGGCAAACAAAAATTAACAGTCTGTGGAAAGCCCTGGCCCTCTGGGTGAGCAGAGCTGTCTGTAGTGTTTAGCCCTGCGCCTCTTGGCTGGGGCAGACAGCGATGTAACTGTCTGTGGCAAGGCCTTCTGGTGAGTAGGCAGCCAGCCCACAGGTGTGGGGGAGTGGTGGCAGGCAGGGGTAGGGGGACCCAGGGCCACCCTACTTTATCTGGTCCCCCCCATGGCCCTAACAGTGACGGGTGATCCTGCTTCTGGGTCAGCGGGCAAACCACTGGAACATGCTGCCTCACTTCCTGGCAGCACAACCGGATCAAGGACTGGTTCTCCGGGGCTACTTCTTACCCCACTCAGGCAGTGTTGTTCCATTGAAACCAGGCTCAGTTTGGCTGCTTCATAGGCAGCGTCTGCTCTGGTGCCTTCTCACGGCCTTCCGCCTCCTCTGTCAGCAGGGAGCTGCTCTGCTCAGGGGCTGGTCCAGCATCCTGCAGAGGGCTCAGCTCCCTGGAAGGGACGTCCGCTCCCTCCCTTGGTCCAGCACCAACTGAACTCCAGGGCTCTTCTTTTATACTTCTTGTTCCGCCCTGGTACTTCGGTGAGGAGGGGCGGGGTGGGTTTGGCTCCACCCACTGCGGGAATGGAGCGGTTCCTCACGTTTGAGCCCGGAGGGAGGCCATTCCACCTCCCTACACCAACTCATGATCTGACCAGTGAAAGCTGAGCAAATACTCCCAGGTTTAGAAACAATTGAGGGGTGAAATCCTGACCCCATTGAAATCATAAGAGTTTTGCCATTGACTTCAGTGAGGGCAGGATTCACACCTTCTCCAGTACCTGTTTTTCTTTACTTTGTAAATCTAAAATAACCATTGGGCTTTTTATTCTCTTCCCCCTGCCCCCAGCCCGAATTTAACCTTATTTGTCCTGAGTTTGCTAATAATAGACTCTTTATGAATGCGACACTGTAAGGGAATTTCTATTAGATTAACGCAGCAGAGTATCTTCTTGATGCTCTTTACAATGGGTTATTTTGCTCTGACAGAACAACATGGTTTCTCTCCCTCAGTTAGATTTATCACAAATGTCCAATCTCAAGTACTGACAATCAGGAAATGGGTGTTTGGGAAGTTTTTTGCCCAATAAAATATATTTTAAAAAAAGTAATAGAGTGATTAACAAAACTGCAGCGATTTCTGGATATATCCAAACCTGTCAAATATGGGATTTCTCACAGTAATCTGGGTTAGTCTGAGTATTCATTATCATCACGATACCAAATCACTTTTTATAAGATTGCACAACTGAAAACCAAGCCTTTTGCTAGCAGGCTGATATGACCAAATACCAGGGAGAAATAATTGACCCAAGTATTTAAAAGCAAGCTGCTCTCTCATGGTAGTGCACAATAATTACCTTCAGCGAGGCAGACTAGTCAATACCTGCATACATATTTTGTTTATATTGCCTGGCATTTATCTCATTTTATATGTACCTCTTTAAAGTGCATTTGTTGGTTCTTTGCCCTGTAGCTGGGAACAATAACAATCTTCTTTAATAGCAGTTTTTATTGATTCTTGCATCAGGCAGTAACCAGGTTGATGGCATGGCATATTCTTCAGCTATTACTATCAATGAAAAGGTAATAAAAGCTTTTCCAGTGAAGAGTTATGGACTAATGTTAGAAAAGGGGATGCACTGAGGACAGCTAACGCAGAGGGGTGGGGTAACACTTATTTTCTGCACACACACAATTAACTTTATCTGAATACTGGATCCAAAGACCACAGCCACTAGGATGTTTCAGAACCAGATCCAGAGTCACACTTTTGCCTGGTTTTCCCCTCTTCCCTAATGGGCTAACCCAGACCCCCAGCTCCCATCAACCCGGAACTTTAAAACAATTGGTCTGAGCCCATCTCTAGTTAGAATATGCTGCTATTTGGCATTTCTTCTTCTTAAATGTGTTTGTGGATCACACCATTGGTCTTCTGATCGTTTAGGGCATTTCAGTGTGAACGATTTCCTCAGTCGTTTACTAATATAAGTAAGCTTAGAGAATCCATACACATTGCAAATGTTCTTGTTTGGGCAGCAAAGGCTAAGAAGGTTATTTCTGATTTCAGCTAATCCTTAATGGTTTTTTTTGCTTTGTTTCATTCTATAACAGTTGGTAAGAAACTGGGTTATTATTGTTTTAGGCTCATGTTCCATTGCTAATTATATATGAAACAAGACTGTTTTTTTTAAACCACTTTGAAGTTTTTATAACCATGTCTTAGAGTGAGAATAATAATAGCCTAATATTTCCCCTTACTTTGAAGTTATTAAAACCACATCTAATTATGAAATGATTAAGACTATGAGTCACCATTTTGTCTCCCTTCCCAATGTATTTTTCAAGCAATATAAATATGTACAAAATATGTAAATTATAAAGTTAGACATTTGGTGTAGTCTGAACTTTGTGAGAAACTATAGGTTGCTTTTCAGTGAGTGATGCAGTCATGTGAAACATCAGAACCTAACGCTGTGCAATGTGGAAAGCAAAGATCTTCCTGCTTATAATGAAAAATCAGTGACAAAAGGGCCTTAGCTATATTGTTTTAATCTAAAACTTTTCCTTTCCATTTTATTAGTCATTAATTTATATTTTGTAGGCTTAATAGATATGCTGGTTTTAAAATAGGCTTCCAGGGACTGACCAAAGTCAATAATTCCATTTTTATTTTCATAATGATTCTTTGCTTATTAAAAGTCATAGCAGTTAATGATTACTCAGAACGATAGATAATTTAATAGATTTAACGGAGACTTGATTTTAAAATACTTGCTTTGAATGACAATTGTTCATCCTTACCATATAAACATTGTTAAATAAACAATAGATGGATTGTTAAATTAAACATAACTCTAACCTGCTTTATAGACTATAAACTACATTAGTATAATTCTAAAAATGTCTGAGTGTTCTAGACAAGGAGCAAATGAAGACCAGTATGGATTTTTGTTTCCATATATTAGTGCTCAGTCTGTTCCAGCTACAGTAGGCGCCACTGTGCAAGGTGAAGTCAAATGGTCAGTGCCTGACTGTAACTGGAGGGGAGAATATTCTTGTAATGGCCACTTGCTGCACTAAGGTAGCACGTAAGAATGCGGATTAACAAACAACTTGAGTTGGACGTTAGAGTAGAGCTTTCTTTGTAATGACCAAGAAGGAAACTGCTGGGCAAAACTTTGGTAGCAATCCTCGAAATTCCAACCCTCTCGCCTGAGGCAGCTTCATGAAATGGGCTGCTAAGTCCCTGCTGGAGGAGGCTTAGGGTTAGGACCCGGGAGTTGTGTGCTTATGGCAGGAAACACCGCTTAATAAGCCAGCCACATATGCTGCACCAGCTTCAGTTTCCATACCAGTTTAAGACGCATCCCTACGTACAGCATGTTGCAGAAACTGAGTCTTGAAGTAACAAAGACGTGGATCACAGCAGCACCCAAAAGGAAGGAGCGCGGTTTCTAAGCCAGGCAAAGATGAGAAAAGCCATCCTGGATCGTGCCACTATATTATAATCCAGTAGCATCTGGGAATCCAGCAACGGTCCTGGACTGCAGACTCTATTAATGAACGGGGGGAATTCATCCCACAACAAGGCCATGGCTACACTAGGGGGGTGAATCGATATTCCTATCCCAGCACATTGTACCAGCTGTAGCCTTTCTGAGGATGAGAGTATGACCCCCCAGCAAAGTGCTCCTAGTGTGATCACAGCTGTACTGGCAAAGCAGTGCTCTGTACTGGTACAATAAAGCCGTCCTCCAGGAGCAAAGACAAGACCAGCGTTGGCAGTTTTATCGCTAGGGGCTTCTGCCGGCACAGCTAGACTGGCCCCAAGTCGCATCTCTTCAGTTGCCTGACACAGCTGTGGTGGCAGGAGTCTGTGCTGTAGACCTGGCCCAAGAATGACAGATATAAACCAGACCATATTTTCTGAGGGCTGCCCCCAGTTTAGCAGCGTGGTATCCCCTGAGTCTTGTTCACAATGAGCTTCAGCCAGCACACCAGGTCTCCCCTCGGGGTGGGGTATACGAACCCTGCATTAGACCTGTAGCTATGGGCTCAGCAGCTCTGCCCCGCTGCGCCTGTGAACCATGCTGGGCTCGGAGGAGGTGTGTTAAAAGGGAGAAGCCCAGGTCAGAGGGTGCTGGAGGGGAGGGTGGACTGATCTCTCACTGTCTGCTCCCAGACAGCCAGGCTGCCTGGGGACGTGGCGCAGTCGGGTGGACGGCTGAAGGACCCTGGTGTGATAATAGGGCTGGTGCCGCTCTATATTTCTGGTCACTTCGTTTTCTTTCCTCTGTTACGGTGGGAACTGGGATGTGGGGCGTGACCCTAGGGCAGACCCCTGCCAATAGTGTGAGTCCCCTGAGGAGAAGGCTGGGTTACCAGACTAAGGAGACCACCAGTGCGTCTATCTGGCAAGTCAACAAGGCTATGGAGAGTGAGAACCCCGCAATGCTGCATCCAGCCACAGGACGGCAAATTGGCTGGTGAGGTATCTTGTCTCACACCCTTATTAGACCAGGGGTTTGACTGCATTGGCTGTGTCAGATAGGAGTGTGTGTGGGGGGGAAATCATCAGCCAGATGAGAGTGCAGCAAACTGGCTAAGTGTCGTGTCTCCATTTCCTGGCAAGTCCAGAGAAAGTGGATCAGAGTCCAGGACGGGTCTCTGTGGTTGGCATTTCCTGGCTTTTCATTCTGTTGTCAGAGGCTAGGGCAGTGGTCCGGGGATGACGCGGGGGGCAAGGGAAATGTTTGACGTCTATTCGGAGGAAAATATTATGTTAATTTCAATAGTTAAATGGTATCTAGATCCTGAGGCGATGGTGCCCTATAGATAAATATAATAAATTGTCCTTCTCGAAGGGAGTTGGGCATAAAACCCGGTTCTCATACTGAACTTCTGAGCTCTAGAGTTTTTCCAGTCTAGTTGCTGCTGCCTCTCTCTCTCTGTATCCATGGGTGGCTTCTTGCTGCCAGCACACAGTTGTATGCAGTGTATATGTAGTACAGACGGAGGTGAAAGTAAGCGGGTACGGGCCGGTACGGAGGACCAGTAAGAAAAGGAGACTGACTGAGGGAGGGAGAGAGAAGCCTGCTCCCTGAATAGTTTAAACTCAGCTGTTCCCTGATGGTTCAGCTCTCAAGGCTTGGTTTCTGGCATCCTTGTTAATTTCACTCACAGTAGCTGGAGGGAGGGGGTCGAGGGGAGGGTGTGTGACACCATGGCAGGGGCAGTCCTTTTCTGTCCCCGGGATGAGGGGATCTCCTAAACACAATCAAAATCAGGAACCATTTCCAACTTCAAATCTATCCCATTCCCTCCCCAGCAGAGGATCATGGTTGTGATGTCCAAACTGCTTGCAGATCCTCTTTGAAATGTTACTGTTTAAAAAAAAACACACAAAAAACATGGAGAACATGGTGGAAAGATGTGTCATGATGATTAGGGTTTATTTTGGGCAAAGCAATTTTGCTAAAGCAACTAAAGATTCACAGGGAAAGCAAATAGCCCCCATAGACAAAACCACAAAGAGATTGGAGGGGAAAACTGAATATTCAGGGAAATTATTGTGCCTCCTTTGAAAGAAATAGTAGTTTTCATTCCAATCCACCCTCTTTATATATTGATTTAAACACCTGAAATGTCCTTAGGACATCGGGTGCAATCTCAGATCTCTTTTTGTTTTGTCCTGCCTGCAGAGCGCAGAGGCTAAAATTGACAAAACTTTTTCTAAATATCTTGTTTATTTCATGAAGGCTATTCCAGTTGTCCTTCATTCACCCCTAACAACCCCCGCCCCCGGCTCCCTCCCTGTCAGGCTGGCTGTGGTTTTGCCTTGGTTACTTACTCCTTGGCAGACCCAGCCCAGCGGCACCTGCTGGCTCTCTGCAGGCAGCAGCCCACAGGGGCCAGTTGCTGGGGTCGGTGCTGGTCGGTGGCAGGCTGCAGCTGCATTGTTTGTGACACATTCATACACATACACATACATACAGTATGTATTACTATCCTGTGGGGAGGGCACCGGTGCCCTTTTGAGGGGTGGGGGGACAGGAGAGACAGTATTTCTGCTGCTCCAGAGGTGAAAGTAAGCCGGTCCGGTCCAGCATACTGGCAAGAGCCAGTACGCCGTGCTGGACTGCATCGACTTCCACGGCGGGGATTGAAAGGGCTCTTTAAATCCCGGCCGTGGCTCTGGTGGCTGGGCTGGGGCCAGGATTTAAATGTCTCAGAGCTCCCTGCCGCTGTGGGCAGCCCAGAGCCCTTTGAATCCTGGCCACAGCTCTGGCGGCCGGGCTGGGGCCAGGATTTAAAGGGCTCCGGGCTTCCCTCAGCGGCAGGAGCTCTGGGCCCTTTAAATCCCTGCCCCAGCCTCGGAAAGCTCAGGGTTCCCCCTGGCGGCCAGAGCACCAGGCCCTTTAATTTGCCCCTGAGCCCCGGGGGGCGCCCAGCCACCTCTGCAACTGGGAGCCCCTGGTTGATTTAAAGGCTCTGGGTCTCCCAGCCACCGGTGGTTTCCCAGGGCCTTTAAATCTTGAGAGGCCACGCCTCTTCTGGATGAGGCCATGCCCCCTCAGGACTCTGGCAGTACCAGTAAATCCTGTAAGTTACTTTCACCCCTGAGTACAGAGCATATGCCAGATTTATTTATTATAAGATTCTGAAAGATGCAGTGTCTTCTTGTTGTTGTTCTTTTTCTTTTTGATGGTCACTTTTTTTTTTTTTTTTGAAAAACCACAAACTCTAATAGGTCCATTTTTAAGCATAAATGCTGTTTTAACATTTGCCTTTTCAAAAATATCTTAACTTCTGGGGAAGACAAATCCTCCAAACAAGGCAAAACACCCTATGTTTTCCTCTGTTAGGTAGTTTTCCTGTTGGGTAAAACAGGGATGATCATACACTACTTTCATAGCAAGTATGTTTTTTCTGATCCCCTTGTTATGGATTCGGTTCAGAGCCATGTTGCTTCTGCACAGAATCATCAAGATCAAGAAAAGAGCTGTTTCAGCCGCCAGACTGGAATGATAAACAAGTCTCATCAGTTGCTTTTCAGGGTCATGGGTTAATAGGATCATAAATCTAGGAGTAATTTCTCAGAAAGCCACAGTCTTCAGTTTAATATGTCAGCTTTATGGTGAATCTACTGCCTGTCTGAGAAACAGAGTTAGAGGTAATTTGTGAATTGTGCAGAAATGTTAGGTCATGCATAATCGCACGTATTAAACTTGTGTATGTCTTTTTTGCATAATTACTAAAGCAGATGATCCAAGTTATTCTCAGATACAGCTCTGTTTTGGCTGATTGACATTGCTTTGATGGCACTGCCAAGAACTATATTGGGTAATGTCTTCTGATAGATTTAGTGCACAATATCTCGGCATGGTGGTAGGATCCTTAAATTGATGACAAAAAGATTGAGGCAATCGTAAACAGCAATATCTGTTGGAAATTAAGGTCGTGATTCCAACTCTGGCATTTACTCAGTGTTATACACATGTAAGTGTCATCATCCGTGCCAGTTACATAATGGCTGACACTGAATGGTTGATCTTATCACAGCCATTAGACTGCGTCATCTAATTCTGTGGGCAAACTACATCATTTTATTGAAATGAAATACGGTTGGCTGGACAACCAGTAGCAGTATGCACTCCAAGATTGAATATTATTAACATTTTTCATATCCATTTCTGACACTTTCTTACGAAAAACAGTTTTATTGGGGTTTTATTCATTTAATTTGACCTTGCCTTACAATATTTAACTTCATTAAAAATAGAAGTAAACATTATTTAACATCTTACTATACGATTTATTGTTCCACATAGAAAAGCCAAAATTGTTTGTTTAATGCAAATATTACAGCTGATCAAATGGCTTGTTGCTAATTAGTATGAGTGAACGTTGGTATTTTTTCAGTTTTCACACTGTCAGACAGGCCAACTGACAAAGGGTTCACTATTCTGTATCAGCAACACTTCTCTGGCCTGACAAAGCTACTACACCTAACCTGCCACTTGCATGGTATCTATCCATAAATAGTGCCTTGTAAGGTATCAAATGAAAGCTGGTGTCATGCTGGTCATAAATATCATTGTAAAATGCATGTACAATTTGTGTATATACAGAAAAGATATATTGAGAGTCTGTATCAAGTTCTGAGGCACCAGCATAGACAAAGTGGGTATTCACCCACGAAAGCTTGTGCTCCAATATGTCTGTTAGTCTACAAGGTGCCACAGGACTCTTTGCTGCTTTTACAGATCCAGACTAACCCGGCTACCCCTCTGATACTTGACAGCAGAGAGGAGCTTTCTTTCAGAGAAGGTATGTGTATTCACCCGTCCCTGTCTCTGACGTAAATTAAGTATTGTAAAGCCAACACAATGGAAGCCCTAATTACATGTGAAAGTCAATAGGAAAAGCAGGTCGATGAGGGGGATATGAGACAAACAAGAACATGGAAAGATTCCCTGGACCCAGCCCTCCAGGAAGGGAACCAGAGGGTCACCCTGTCTTTGTGGACAAAACAATGAGTTTTGGGAAATATAAGGAGAAACCAAAAGATGTTGTGATAACCATGACTGGGAAGTAAAAAGGATGATGATTTTTGTATTCATGAAAGTTGGACCCTGGCCACTGGGGCTAGTGACTCTGGGGAGGTTGCTTTGGGTGAAAGCATCCAAAGATTTTAGCAGTTAAAGTTAAATTCAGACTCTAAGAAGCACATTATACCTTTTTGTTTTATTTGTAACCTGTTGTCGTTACCCTTGCTCACTATCTCTTCAGGGGCGGCTCCAGGCCCCAGCACGCCAAGCGCGTGCTTGGGGCGGCATGCCGTGGGAGGTGCTATGCCGGCTGCTGGGAGGGCGGCAGGCAGCTCCGGTGGACCTCCGGGAGGTCCACCAAAGCTGTGGGTCCAGCGGACCGCGGGACCAGCAGACCCTCCGCAGGCACGCCTGCGGGAGGTCCACCGGAGCCGCCTGCCGCCCTCCCGGCGGCCGGCATAGCGCCCCCCATGGCATGCCACTGTGCTTGGGGCGGCGAAATGTCTAGAGCCGCCCCTGTATCTCCTAAATCTTAACCTTTGGTGTTAAACTTACATTTGTTTTTTGCTATTAATAGATTAGTGCTATCCTGCACCTGATCCTGCGCTGTACCAGTCAAGCTGTGTGTCCACTGTTCCGTTGGGAACAGCTCCCCTGGTAATTACTGTGTCCACTGACAGGGGCTGGATACTACAGGGGGACACGTCTGAGGAGTTCAGGAACTGGGGTACACCAAGAATCAACCTGCAAGGCAGAGTAGGGGATGGCAGAGCTCTGCGGATAGTGCTTGAGTGGCTGAAGGGCTGGCAGTGCCAGGGAGCTGGCATCCAGTGACCACAGGAAACACTTCCTCTAGCTGGAGGTAGGGGGTTAACAAAGTGACTAACAATCCTGGGCACCCCAAGTCAGTGTTACACACACCACACACCCAGATGCAGATGCTCTCATCAATATAAGAGGAATAGTTTGTGAGCTGTATATGGATATGGATTATTTGTAAATTGTTCATCTCGGCTGTTCTCACTTCATTATTTGTGATGTGTAATTTATCCCCTGCTGAGGTTGTTTTTACTCCCTGGTTGGATTTATGAAACTTTGAAACAGGAGAATAAGTAGTGTGTGTGGATGGAATGAATAACATGGATGAATAACATACTCTCTGTTATGACTTTTCAGATGAATAATCATTTCTGTTCACATTTGTTATACCAGACAGAGTCCATCTCCCATGATGCATCACAACAGTTCAGCCAGAAGGGAGAGCAAACTGCATCATGAGAGATGGAGCCTGGCCCATAGAGGAGAATGGGGGCCTGAGGCACCCAACTTCATCTCCTCTGAGGCACTGTGGTGAACATAGATTAATGTCTCACTGACCTGAAATAAAACATTTCGATCTGGGTTGACAAACTGAAATGTTTCTATTAGGAACAACCCAACCCCAAACAAAATCTGTAGTTACAATGTTCCTGATTGAAATTTTTCGGGGAAAGCTAATTTTCCTTTGGAAAATTGTTGGAAGAAAAATTTGCAACATCCACAGCTAGTTAGAAGGGAAAGTGAAGCAGCAAAACTAATTCAAAATGATTAGCCAGTAACAGAGAGTTTCAGTGATAATGTGTAATTGCTAGACTAATGCATCTGATGAAGTGGGTTCTGGCCCACAAAAGCTTATGCCCAAATAAATGTGTTTGTCTCTAAGGCGCCACAAGGACTCCTCGTTGTTTTAACCGGTAATGACATTTCAAAGGAGCACACAAGCATGCTCATGGTCTGCTAGTTCACATCCCCTTTGGTTGTTGATTTAATGTCATGCATTAAAAACATCAAACCAACACCATGGATTCCTTTGGGAATGTATCCCTGGCCTGCTTTTCTTATTTAAAATAAGGGGGTGGGAGGGAAAGACGGACACCTTTGCTGTTAACTACCCATTATGGTTTGTGGAGGGAGGACATTCCTTCACTCCACACACCTTATTAGCAAACTGAGGAGCCTGCTTTGACAATGTCTTTGTAGATACACCCCCTTCCATCCACATCCTGTCCCTTTGATGCTCTGCCTTCACGCTGAGGAAGGGCTGGGTTATCAAGCAGCTGAGAAATACTCTGCCCAGGGTTCCATTGTACCGGGGTCAGTGCAAAGCTTCTGACCACACTTTCACTGGAGAGCTCACCACAAGCAGCCTCAAGGGTCAAGGAGAAAATCGTGTGTGTGGCAGTAGACACGAGTGTGTTAGTATAAAACATGACTTCATTATCTACATAGAACCCATGCATGAGAACAAATGGAGGCTCGCAGAGCCCTGCAGGTCTTTCCCCTTGAAAAATTCCCTGTTTTCTTATGACTACAAATGGAAAGGTGTAAAGCAAAAAAGAAAAGAAAAAAAAATCCCACTGCTTGCGGTTTTCTTCAGGCAGCTAAGTTCATATCTCAGCCTGACAAGACGACTAACACTGCGGATGTGAGAAGAATTTTATTTATTTAGTATTAAGATTTTTTTTTCCTCCTCCCTTGGAGATGTTCCTCCATCGTCATAGTAACCTGTGAATCCGACTCTGGTAGCTGTTTTAGCCATAGTTGCTTGTGTTTATGTACAACCACAAACAGCAGCAAAATAATCATTGGTACTTTCACTGTAAGGGACTCTGATTTTAATCCTTATACATGTCGTGTAAGGAACTCCGGAGCCATAGTCTCCTAACGTGTGTGTCTCAGTTCCACCAAGTATCCAGTTCTGTAGTTGGCAAAGGGCCCGGGGGGTCGCCTAGATAAGGACCCAGGCGGGTTCCACCTCCTCTGTATTCCTGCTCCTTCGGTACATTCTTTTTTTCCATTTATTCTCTCCCTAGCTGATCTCTCTTAATCTGAAGCTCCAACTTTAAAGCCCAGGCTGTGATTTGAGGCTCAACCTCTACTACTTCTAACTTGGCAGCATAGCTGTTCTGAAAATCCTTCAGATCTCCCAGTTGAGTTACCCATAAATCTCAATTCCTTTCTCTTCTGCTTATCCCTATGGCCATATAGAGGACACAGATCTGCTTGCCTTACTCACCTCTGTTGTCCCGTTGATGTCATGGAATAAGGCAAGTAGGATTTGATTCCAGATCTTGACATGTGTAGCCCTCCTTCCCTTTATCTTCCAAGGCACGTTTTGTTGAAGTCATGGTGTTATGACAATCTCCAGTGTGGATAACTTTCCATTTCCATTATCACCTTCATACTGGTTCTTCATATACTGTCTGATACCTTGATCCTTCCATCTTTTCCTTGCTCTACTAAACACTATAATAATAATAATAATTGGAGATATACCAATCTCCTAGAACTGGAAGGGACCTTGAAAGGTCATCGAGTCCAGCCCCCTGCCTTCACTAGCAGGACCAATTTTTGCTCTAGATCCCTAAGTGGCTCCCTCAAGGATTGAGCTCACAATGATGGGTTTAGCAGGCCAATGCTCAAACCAATGAGCTATCTCTTCCCCCAAGCAGTAAGCAGTGCTTCCACCACCCACTGAGCAGTGCCTCCACCATCTGCTAGCTGACAATTCCCTTAAAAGTGAGGTGCTTTTGCACCTGCGTGACTGATGCATTCTTCCTCTTCCATTAGCACAGTTGGGCTAGTTTTTTATGCTGTAATAAAAAGCCCATTACATAGTTAACAAATGTCGTCTGTGCAGACACTGTGTCGACTTTAACCAGGCTGGATGTGTATCTAAACCCCCCCCCACCACAAAACCAAAAGTATCTCAAATACATAAATATGGAGAAATCACATCTCCCCAGTAAATATAATTCTTTGCTGGCAGTAACTCAACCCTTTGCATCTTGGCACATAGATAATTCATAAAGAACTAAGAACCTTTCACCTCTGCAGTTCGCTGATCCACTGAATAATGTTGGTATCATGATGGAATATCTGCTAAACAAAACCACTGTTGGCCAGATCCCACAATTATGTTTCATACCGTGCTCTTGCTCGCTGAAGATATATTAAACCCATGATGGACATTCCCTGGCATTTCTGCTTAATCTGTACTGTCAATGTCTTATTAGTTCTATAAAATGATGTGTCTGGTGTTTCAGAAGGATAGTGATAGAAACGTGTAAATTCTAAAAGTCTCAGGAAAGTAAGTGTAATGGCAGCTATTTTCAAGATTTCCCCAGATACTTTAATGGCAAAGCAAAAGAACGGCAGAACAAGCCATTCTTTAAACTGGGAAAATTATAGTAAGATGGCTCCTCATAACCCCAGAACCCATACATATTTAATCAGCTGTCAGTCCACAGACTTTTTCGCCTACAGCTGTGCCATTTATCAAGCTAATGAGGTCATAATAGGTAATGGATTACTGTGGATGCCAAATCTTCCTGTATTTTACTTGGGCACAACATGATCCAAACGGGAATTAAACACCTTGTACCAAATTAATATCAATGCTAACATACTCTGTCATTTCTAGAATCTGATTAGTGTCTTGATATCATTCTTAAGTGGCTTTACATTAATATATTGTGTGTGTGTATGCACCTTGCATCTGTAGTATATGTTGGGTATTGCCTTGTTTCATTTTATGATTTTATGTTTATTAGATTAACTGTAAATGAACTGGCTAAAACTATTCTATTGTGATAATTTATTATTTTTCCTCTACCAAAAATGAAAATGTTGGGGTTGAGAGAATATTGGGGAGAAAACTTTCCATGCACATTCCTTAGAATTCAAAAATCTGCTCTGATTTGACAGTGTTAATGGACCTTTTTGAATTCACTTTCAATTAGCATTTGCGTGTTTGGGCTCTGCTACCCTGAATACTCATACAAACACACGTTAAGCCTAACTATTTACCAAAAATGACTTTGGAATTGTGTATTTCTTTGTGAAATTGAGCTGTTTAATTACATAAGACATCCAGAGAACAGCAATAATACCACATGACTGCTGTAACATCCAAAGCACAACATGAAAACATTTGCAGTTCTCCATATGTGGATGCTCAGAATACCAAGAAATATTTTACAAAATTTGTTGCTGGGCAATTTAGGCATTTGTAAATAGAAAACTTACAAGACAGTAAAAACAGAGAAAATTGTCAAATAATTTCTTCTTGTTGCAAGTTATTTTTCTCAGCTCTGAAAAATACCGCTGCCACCAAAGTGCTGAGATATTACCTCGAACAATAGCATTAGGAGGATCATTGTGTCATTCATATTTATACACTATTCAGTTAGCAACTGGATAGAAGAATGTGCCTCATGCAGATGCAGAGTGGAGTCTTTGGCTGTTTAACGCCTGGGGCAAGATTTTGTCATTAATATGCAGTTCAGTTAGGGATGTTGCATTACTATTGTTCATCGATTGAGAATTGCATTATTTTCTTTATTTACATGAAGTAGGAAGACACAGATCATGCCCTGAAAAAGTTACAACCTAAATTACAACTGATCTTCAAATATCTCTGGGAGAAGGTTTTGGAGCAGGGCTGGTTCCTCATGCACCCCATGAAGCACATGTATAGCAGCTGGCCAACATTTGGTCCTTTATTAGTTTCTCATTCTTGTGTACACCTTTGGAACAGACGGGATCTCACTTTGTCGCAAAAATTGATCTCTGCTGTTCCTTTTTTTTAACTGTCACTTTATTCCTTGCCAAATCGGCATTGCTTCTCCGCAGCTCAGTATTTCAGCCAGGAGACACTAGGCCATTCCTTTGTGGCTGTTTATTGCCTCAGATGTTTTTCCTTTATTGCACACTTCAGACTCACTCAAAGAAAAATGAAGGATATAATACACAACCCTGGCACACAGCTGTACAAGCTTGGTTGATAAAGAAAAGTGTGTTGACATAACAGGCTTCTGAAAGGCATTTACTTTAGTCCTCCATGGCATTAGGGTGACCAGATGTCCCGATTTTATAGGGACGGTCCTGATTTTGGGGGCTTTTTCTTATATAGGCTCCTATTTCCCCCCACCGCCTGTTGTGATTTTTCACACTTGCTGTCTGGTCATCCTATGTGGGATTCTGATTTTAAAAAAATCTCTACAAAATTAGTGTGACCCATATTAATTGGATTAAAAACTGATTAATAGATTACAAAATGAGAAATTGTCATCCAGTAGAGGTGTTTCTAGTGTTTAGCGGCGTCCACTGGGATCTGTTCTTTGTGTAATGCTGTTTAATATCTTTACTGATGATATGGAAGAAAATATAGACTCATTACTGGTAAAATGTGCAGATAACCACAAACCTGATGGAGCTGTGAATAACGGCAAGGATAGGTTATTTATACAGATTTACCTGGTCGGATGAGCTTCTTTGAACGAAATGTGTTTTTTTTTAATACAGCTGAATGTGAGGTCATACATCTAGCTGTACTTACAAGAGGGGAGACTGTTTCCTACAATGTGGTAACTTTTGAAAGGCCTTGCAGGTCATGATACCCAAATGTTTGACCCATGTGATGCTGTGGCTAAGGGGTTGAATGCAATCCTTGAATCTATAGGCAGAGGAATACCAAGTCAGAGCAGCTTGGCGGGATTACCTCTGTACACAGCTTTAGTGAAACCATTACGGAAATACAGTGTTCAGTTCTGGTGTCCACACTTCACATGCTGCATGGAGCTCAGGACCGGGGCTATAATGAGCATGATGGTTACCTCTCCCAGAAGGCTGCCCGTACAACAATGCTAGCATGGGCTTTATGTGGGTAGCTCGGACACATCCCTTTCCCAAAGGTCAATGTGTTCATGTATTATTTTTTATCAAGCACAACCCTATATAGCGTTAAGCTCCTTCATGGACATATCTCTGTATTGATGCTTAGAAGGGTCAATGGAGACTTAATTTTTCTGTTAACTCAAACAGCTCACTGGTGTCCTGGAGCTGCAGGTTTGCCCCAATCCAAATAAAAATTAATGCACTTGGTAGATAGAAGGAAAGAGAGAATCCCCCAGGCTTATTTTGATCTATCCCTGGAATACAGAAGTGTCCGCAAATGCTAAAGAATTTTCTGTGTGATA
Source organism: Mauremys reevesii (assembly GCF_016161935.1). NCBI lineage: Eukaryota > Metazoa > Chordata > Testudines > Geoemydidae > Mauremys > Mauremys reevesii. Next base: position 100,833,526 of record NC_052631.1, read on the forward strand.
ATCTATATAGCAGCCCTCCAGGAAAAATCACATTCAGGTTTCAAGCACATTATGGCCATTCCAGTGCGATGTTGCTGTATGAGAACTGTCGATAGAAACAAGGTTATAGATCGTTAAAAGCTGAGGGTTGCGGTGTAGGAAATATTTATGCAGACCTTGCCTTGTGTATCTGGTCTATTACTTGTGTGTAAGAGAGACCAGGGCATGGGAGAAGTCATGTCCATTGCTATTCCTGTTCTCCTTTGCTCCACACGGTACCCCCAGCTGGCCAATAGGTTATAGTTCTTTTTCTAAAAGTCAAGGAAAATATGGCGTACTGACTTTCAGCTGTGTCTGGCTACAGTAGGTTGCAGTCCCTTGTTGACTTTTTAGTGTTCTGTGAAGGCGGCTAGAATCAGGGTATTTTTTGTTTCTAAATCTATATTTTGTTGTGAGGACCAGTGGGCTCGGCAGTGTATGGAGCCACTGTCTTGTAGAGCCTGTAGGCCAAGGATGCGATCGATAATATATCAGAATATATTTGTAGAACACAACTATGCTGTTCACTTTCATAAAATGCCCCAGGGAATGGTCTAGAGACTTTAGGAAACTTAAAACACTGCCAGGGTCTCTCTCTGATGCACTGTGATGGTTGATGGAGAAATTAAAAGGAATAAGTGAATACTGAGAAATGATAAAACTATGGGAGGTGCAACATGCACTGCTAGCTACTATATAGAATCATAGGACTGGATGGGACCTCGAGAGGTCATCTAGTCCGGTTCCCTGCACTCATGGCAGGACTAAGTATTATCTGGACCATCCCTGACAGGTGTTTGTCTAACCTGCCCTTAAACATCTCCAGTGATGGAGATTCCACAACCTCCCTAGGCAGTTTATTCCAGTGCTTAACCACCCTCACAGTTAGGAAGTTTTTCCTAATGTCCAACCTAAACCTCCCTTGCTGCAATTTAAGCCCATTGCTTCGTGTCCTATCCGCAGAGGTTAAGGAGAACAATTTTTCTCCCTCCTTCTTGTAACAATCTTTTATGTACTTGAAAACTGTTATCATGTCCCCTCTGTCTTCTCTTCCCAAAACTAAACAAACTCATTTTTTCAATCTTCTGTCTTGGGTCACGTTTTCTAGATTTTTGTTGCTCTTCTCTGGATTTCTTCTAATTTGTCCATCTTTCCTGAAATGTGGTGCCCAAAACTGGATACAGTACTCCAGTTAAGGCCTAATCAGTGTGGCATAGAGCGGAAGAATCACTTCTCATGTCTTGCTTACAACACTCCTGCTAATACAGCCCAGAATGATGTTCGCTTTTTTTGCAACAGCTTTACACTGTTGACTCATATTTAACTTGTGATCCACTATGACCCCCAGCTCCCTTTCCGCAGTGCTCCTTCCTAGGCAGTCATTTCCCATTGTGTGTGTGTGCAACTGATTGTTCCTTCCTCAGTGGAGCACTTTGCATTTGTCCTTATTGAATTTCATCTTATTTTCTTCAGACCGTTTCTCCAGATCATTTTAAATTCCATGGAAGATATTAAAAGTGGCGTGACACAATTGTTACCCTAATTATGAAGCACCATGTCTCTATTTGTGTTTATTTATGAAAATGCCAAGTAGGCGTATTCAGGGGCCTCTGGCTGCACCCTCCATGCTGAGCATATAGTCTCCTGAAGGCTGAGAGAGTCGTCAGGAAGCCACCAGCCTCCCCTCAGTAGAGAGAAATAAAACAATGGGCAGAAAGAGGCTGGTCCTGTGGCTAAGCTACACCCCTGGGACTCAGAGAACCTGAGTTCTAATCCCAGCTCTGCCACATACTTCCCATGGGACCTTGGACAAGTCCTTTTTCCTCTCACTTCCCCATTGTAAAATGGGGACGACACAGCTCCTGCTGTTGGAGGTGTGAATGCAGGGGCTAAGCTCCTGAGGGTCGGGCTTCTCACTAGGGGGTCTTGGAACACTGCCCACCCTGGGTCCCTGATTGCAGTTCGGGCCTGTGGATGCTACTATAATATAGATAATAATAATAATAATAAAGGAAGAAAGGCCAGGTGCTGCCTGGCCCCTGCAGATGTCCTGGCAACATCCTGTGGGTTGCAGCAAAGCTGATTCCTAGAACTCAAGATGCTTTATTTCCAAAAACCGAAGAGAATAATTTCTGGAAGTGAGAAGCCCTCTAACCCCATGGTCCACACATGTTTCTCCACAATCTTTAATCTTTGATATTTCTCTCAGCTCTTTAGTATTTTATTTTATTTTTTGTGTGATTTGCTAGAAATCTAATTTCATCCCAACACATGTTGCTGGGTGATTCAAAAATCATTAGATGCTCATTAAAATGGAGTCTGAGTTCACAGACACAAAAATCAATCTTAATATCATCCCTCTGGCACCTGATGTGAGGCATAGTAAAATATCTACACTTTAAATAGAGATTTGCTATTGATGATAAAAGGAGCATGTCTGTTGTATGGGTTTGCTTCATCTCTGACTTGAGGTGGCAGCCAGGTTCACACAGAAATATGTGGAGAAACATGTACCCATGCATCTGGCGAAGTGGGTATTCACCCATGAAAGCTCAAGCTCCAATGCATCTGTTAGTCTATAAGGTGCGACAGAACTCTGTCGCTTTTTACAGATCCTGACTAATATGGCTACCCCTCTGATACGTGTACCCTCAGGGGCTGCTAGCGCTTTTAAAGGCAGCTGAGTATTTTATGGTGTGTGTGTGTTTGGTACTTGGATTAAATGGAGGGTGGAGGGGACTGCTCTCTTCAGCACTGTCCTTCTACAGTGCTGGCCTGAGAATATCAACAAACTCACGTGGGGGTCTTCCACTGCTCCCACTGAAATCAGGGCTAAAACTATCATGGACTTCAATGAGGGAAAGATAGGGAGTTAGTTTGTTTTTAGTGTTTTCCATTAATCCTTTTTTCCCTTCTAGAAACGTGAATATTTTCTTCTTCTCCTTAACTTAGTGTAGTTCTTGAAGCCACCTACATTCTATGTAATTATCTTGAAATTATGCCTTTTAAAATGTTGTTCGTTCATTTTGACAAGCTTAAATCTTTTCCAATGGCATTAAGTGTTCCTACACTTTCCTTTCACAGATTGTTTCTTCTTCTCTTTTTCTTTTTCTTTGGCACTGCCCTTATAAAAGTTTCTGATAGGTGATGTTCACCATAAAAGAACCTATTTATTATGCGCAGGATAGCATGAAACAGAAATATGCATAAATCTTCCGCTCTTACTAGTAACTGCAGCCTGAAGATTTATCTCCAAATCTCTACTCCTCACAGGCAGTTCATTAATGGACCAAAAAAATGCAAGATTGAAGCCTGGATTGTAAATAATATTGCCACTTCATAACAAGCATTTGTTTTGTGGGTTTTTTTAAACCACCACCCTCCCTCTTTTCTTCTCTCCAGAATGGAGCCTGGCTACTTTTAGAAGCAGCCAAGCTGCAATACCAGCAAAACGCTAGAGGTAAGGAATGTTTTGGCACCTTTACTTAGTGACAACACAGGTTGCCCCTCTGTTAGTGAACAGTGTGTTGTCAGTTCAGTGGAAGAGTAAATAAAACCCACAGCAAGACAGAGCTGATACCACAGGCTTCCACTTCATAAAAGAGCTTGTCTTTCCCTCAAACTTACTATCAATTCTTTTGTGATTCCTAATGAACAATGAACCCACCAACTAATGAATAGATATTAAAAATGAGACATCTGCATGCAGATTCTGATAGGCCTTTATGCATCATGCATGTATGAAATACTGTCTATTTAGATGATACTGTCTGTACCTAATGTGGGGTCTGAAACAGGAAATCATTACTACCAGGTGTAGTGCTTTCTAGAGGGAGCACTTCCATTCCTTTCAAGGAGAATTTTTATCTGAGTTAAGTTACATTCTTATTTGCAGGATCTTAAACTATAAAGTTAATAGTGCATATTCTAATATGTTTTTGTAGCACCAAACACTATTGATTTTCCATAAATAATTATAATAAAACTAGTCAAACTGTTTTGAACAAATACCCCCCCCCTCCCTTTTTTTTTAAAGCCAATAATTCACAGAAAGTAGTGGACATTATTGAAAGGTTTCATGAAGGTTTTGTTGAAATGCTTATCTGAATGATTTGTTTATCAAGAACCCAGTTTTCAGTAAATGACATTTTTTACAACCATTTGGCTAAAAATAGATTTAAAAAACATCACATTGTGAAAAATGAAAGGTTCCATTTTGAACCCTACACAATGAAAACTTCATTTTTTTCAGAAATTCTCTTTTCATTTTTGACCAGCTCTAAATGAAAATCATTTCTCTGCTTATTTAAAAACACACCATACAGAAGAAATGAATTTAAATCACATTGTGATTGCACAAGGATCTCTGTTCCTTACGATGCTGTCAAGAGGCGTCGGATGCTTCCCCCACTCAGTGATCATTTTGAAAGGGTGGTAATGAATCCAATATCGTGATCAGGGTCACATGGTCCCTCACTTCCTTGGAGTAATTTCTTGATAACAAGGCCTCTACTACACAGGGGTCCTTTCAGTGTTCCTAGAGGCAGAACTTTGGCTCTTCCCTAGGACTGAGTGAAGATGCAGCTTGAATACGACTAGAATGTGTTTGTTTGCAATGAAATCATCATGCCCCATCTCATCATGTTATAAAACTCACTAATGTACATTCCGATAAGAATACTAGGGAGCATTGAGCCCCTCCTGAGAGGCCCAAAGCATCCTTTAATAAAGTGCTTTACCTTGGGTAACTAAGTGCCTTTCGAATGCCTGGGTCTGAAACTGATTTCTGGTTTGATTGAAAAGCTCGTTTTTTCTACTCAAGCAAAATAGGAACTCCCTGGAGCTCCTTAGTCATACCACTGACTCATTGCCGTTGTTCTGCAAGTGCAAGCACCAGGTGTTATAGGCCATGGCATGCTCTGGGGTGTTGCGGTCGAAAAGATGGCCCCAGTGCTAACAGCAGGATATCTCACCCAGGTATGGCCTTGCTGAGGTGGCTGGCCAGTCACCAGTTGCTGCTCTAGTCACCTAGTGGGTCATTACAATCAGGTCACAGGTGCCTTCTGTTGGTGTTTTTTGTTTTTGTTACTTTGGCTGTGTGAGCAGCAGTCCTGTACCTTCTGTCCGGCGCCCTGCTCGTCCCCAGCACATCCGCCCTGTCTGCTGACACAGGTCTGCTGGGAGTCCCAGCTGCTGGGCTTGCTTAGTCCCTCACCCTGGGTCAACGCCAATCGCTACATCCTGGTGGGGGGTTGAGTGGCAGGGTGCCAAGTTAGCTCTGGAGTCAGCACAAGCCCAGAGCAGTTTCCGTACACGCTGGATCTCCGTGATGCGAATGCACGGAGCGGCCAAGCAGCCTGCCGGTACGCGGCTGGGTCAGGCGCCACCTCATTGGGCTGTCTTGCAATGAGCTGACTTAACCAAATGATAGTGAATGGCAATGATTGCTGCTTAATTGGGACAACATTAATGATGGTTCCACCTAATGAGGATTCATTCAGGCAAGGCCAAGTCATTAAGGAGTATTTAACCATGTGTTAAATAGGCCTGAAATTCTAAGCTTCCATCACTTAGCACGGATGTGGCTAAATAAAGATGTCAGGAAGGGATAAAGATCAAGGAGAGATGAAATATGGTGAGTATCATTTTCATGCTGGTGTCTTTATTTGAAGCTGTATGTTACTGTGCTGCTAAGTCTTTACAGACTGTTTTCCAGTGACTCCTCTTCTCAGTTATGGCAGCTGCTTAGCTTCCTCCAGCTAGTGAGCTCTTCTTGGGTCTGCCAGGCGATGCCCTTTTCAGTCTGTTAGGCAACTGTTTGAGCGGTGCACAAGCTCGCCTTGATTAGGCTCAGTGGAAGGCAGAGGCACTGTGCTCTCAGGACCTGTGCTGGAGAATACTCCACTGCAGTAATGGAGCAATAACCTTTAGAAGAGCTGGATGAAGCACCTTAGCTGGGTCCCGACTGTCCTACTGCAGGGACACACTTAAGTGGAAAACTCCAAGGGTTTGATGTCACAGATATTCTACTGCATTGCATGTGAAAACCACAGTTTTGGGTTTTTCACATGGGTAGGGTGACCAGACAGCAAGTGTGAAAAATTGGGATGGGGTGGGAGGTAACAGGTGCGTATAGAAGAAAATGCCCCAAATATTGGGACTGTCCCTATAAAATAGGGCCATCTGGCCATCCTAAGCATGGGCAACCTAATGTGTATTGAGATCCACTGGGAAACTTGCAGCTCTTAGACATCTGCACACAGCCTCAGCCTTGGATTTCCTCCTCTGGCCCCAGGGCTTCATCTAGCCAGCCATTTATCTCCGCCAGCGATAAGTCATCTCCATGCACGTAACTAGCACAGTGCAGAGCATTAGGTGAACGCCACCAGAGGCAGGAAATTCACCACAACGTCCCTGTATTTGGTGGCAGATTTTTAACATGGTAACGCTTACCACCTGCCACCCAGCGCGGCGTTGGGGTGGGGGAGCGCCGGCCCGGTCAGTCACGCTCTGTGTCTGTCTCTGAGACGGTTCAGTGGGTGAAAACACACTGGCCATGGTCGTTTTCAGAGCGACAGAAAGGGAGGGACTCAAGCAGAATGCTTTTGGCAGTTCTATTCCAGCTCCCTGTGCAGACGGCTGTGCTGTCCAGGGAGACACGTTACATTCCCTACTCATTGATTGAGTTCGTGCCTTTGAAACTCAGGGTCATGAATGTTTTGTTCACTAACCCTCCCCCAACCTGTTCATCTCTTGTAAGGGGATTGACTCCCAGTGCTGCACTCTCTTTGCTAGGCTTGCTATCTGCTCCCCTTGTCTGTTCTTTCATTAGCACATTATACCATCTGACACTTCATCAGGATGAGGGCCTGTTTGCTGTATGCAAATCATACCTGAGTCATGCATGAATAATTACGAATTTGCACATCAGATTCCTGAGCTGGCATATTGCCGTGTAGAATTAGCTTCACTTGAATGGGAGCGCACAGAAACAAGCAGGCGCGGTCAAATACTAAACCCAAGGAAGTGTGAGATGCACAAAGGCATCAAGCCACCACTAGGAACCGGGGCAGTTCAGGGGCAGCGGTCTGGTCAGGGGCAGCCACAGGCTAAGATCACCACATGATAAGTGTCATGGAAAAGTTTAGGGATCTCTACGCAAGGACATTTGTGTCTCCATCTGCCCCCTGCATTCCAGGCACTATTCTTCATGTCCCAGGTATGGCAGTTACTGGACCGTGTATGATCTATCAACACACACAAATAGAGGGTGGGCCAGACCTTGCTGGCATCTCTGTAACTTAGGGTGAATGTATGTTAACCACATGATAAACCATGGACTGGATAATTGCAGAACCAAAGGATGGTGCTGCTTTAGTGGACAGAAGCTTTTCAAAACTGAAATTAAGTATTTAAATTCTGCTTCTCTGCCATGACACTGGTCTGCAAAATATAATTCTAAAGAACCAATCTCTCCTTGAACAGATAAATCAACAGGCATAAAATATTTCCAAAGCAGAAAGCTCCAGTTTTTTTCTATAAGTAGCTGGAAAATGCTTCATACCGAGACACCAAACTTCAGTTCTGACATTACTGTGTAAGAAACGACACTGCTGAGAAATCTTTACCAGACTCACTTACCGTAAAGAGACAAGGAGGGAAGGGTATATTTTTGCAGACCCTTCACATGATAGAATACAAGAACTGAAGCTCTTTATATTTCTCCCAATTCATCATAGAATATGTTTTGAGGGAGTTTGAAGACACTGATATTCAGTCTTTCTGGCTGTTGCTCATGCAGCCCTTTGGAGAAAACAAATCTTTCTCCACTGGCAATATGTGCTAATTTAGGTCTGAACATCCACTGTCCCTTCTAGTAAGCTCTTAGCTGGTTCTGCATTTAGTAGTTTCAGGCTCATGTGTCATTGTATAAACGTTCCAGTTACCGTTTTCTCTCTGCATTTCCTTCAAGGCCAAAGCTATTGATGGAAAATGCTCATCAGCAAACGTTTAAACATCTTTTGAATCCACTGTGTCATATTGACATTCTCCTGTTCTGTAGCTGAGTTACTTGATAAAGAGATTTAATGTTGTTGTAATATTTTGTATGTATTGAAATCCCGGTGCAGTATTTCAGTGGATCTGGGCGTGCTTTCATCCTTCATTATAAAAGTCTTTGGCTACTGTTTGAGCTTTGTTGTTCATTGCCAAACCAGAATTAGCTTTATGGTGGTGAGTCACTTTAGGATGTAGATCCTCGACTGTAGTGATCAAAAGGATGATGTTTTCGTGAGTTTCAGATGGCAGACAAATGACATATCCCTTTTCTTTAAAATCAATTAAATCTTGCAATCACACACACATTATTATCCTAATAAGCTTGTCAGTCATTGAGAATGGACTTCAGTATAATCATCTTCATTAAAAAGAGAGAGACCAGTAGAAAATTGATGATATAGTTTTATTATTTTTGATGTGAACCCAGTTTCTCAGCAAATGGAGATGTTATGTGTGCTTCATCTCCCTTGCATACTGAAACACCAGTCAACAAAGTCAATGATATCTGTGAACAGGGCCGGCTCTAGGCACCAGCGTTCCCAGCATGTGCTTGGGGCGGCACTCTGGCTTTTTCTTTTTTTTTTTTTTGCTTTGGTGGCGGCAATCCGCCCCCACCCCCCCCTTTTTTTTTTTTTTTTGCTTGGAGCGGCAAAAAACCTGGAGCAGGCCCTGTCTGTAAAAGAGTTATTGTTTGTTGCTGTACCCAGCAAGTAGCAAAGATAACTTTAAATGGATCTGAATGAATCCAAATCAGTGGTGAAAGTGACAGGGAAGTTTATCCATGCAGCTTGCAGCCCAGATATACCTCAGAGATGACATTTCCTTTTCTTACAGTAATTCTTACAGAAACTGGTGGGAGAATATTTTCGATGGATGGCTACTTTTCCCTTTATTCATAATCTCCTCCTCCCATCAGACTCCCTCTGCTTAGAATGCAGGTACCTTGACCCAGGGGCCGTCTTTTTGTTCAGTGTTTGCACAGAGCCTAGCACAATGGAGTCCTTGTCCAGGACCAGGGCTCCTCAGTGCTGCTGCAGTTCAAATAATGAATGTTAAAGTCAGTGATGCCATCGTCCATGTGACCTCAAAACCCACACCTCTGTGCTGCAAGTGAACCTACCTGATGTGTATTAAAAAAATTCCCTTCGATTCCTGCTTTTTCTTAACCTCTGTCTACTTCTCTCTCTGTCCATCCTTAGACTGTGAGCTCCTCGGAGTGCAGACCGTCTCCCTTCTGGAAAGTGTTTAGTGCATCGATGGTGCTACAATAAACAACAGTTTGACTCCACAGTTACCTTCAGGAGGTACCTTCATGGTGGTAACTATAGTTACCTTCATAAGGATAAACTGCTGTGAGTCTGTCATGCTATGTTTTGGCCCCGCTTAATGAGTCGGATAGAAATAACTGGCTGGTTAGGAAGGATGGAATAGAACTGAAAGCAGAATTTTGGCTCGCAGAGCGCAATCCCAGAGATGGAAAGACCCAGTGACTGCAAGGAAGAAAAGGAAAACTTGGCATTGGATTGGATGACTTGGGCAAACAGCAATGGGATGGGGAGTCTTTTGCAGCTAGGTCACAGGTTTGAATCCAACTCAAGTCAATGGTGACCAAAGGTTCTTTGACTCGCATGTGATAGCTAATTGGTATCTATGTAGAAAGAGTTGACTGCCTCCATTGTTCCCCAAGTATCTACATCACTTAGCAGCTTGTGGTACTCAGAGGGGCAAGCTCAGCTGAGAGCCCGGTGGTTGAATGGGCTTGTATTCCTGGGCACGTGGCCAGAGGCTGATCTCCATCACACTGGTGGTGTTCTGCAATAACGCCACTGAAGAGCAAGATGGCAGCATTGCATTCGATTTACAATGCAACCTGGCACCTCAACCCTTCACCGCAGAGTATAAGCGGGTTGGTGGGGGATGTAGGGACGTACAGCTGCCTACGTTGCATTTCTGCTGTGCATAACTAGAGGGATCCCTCTGTCTTTGGGGACCTCACTCTGGCATCCTTCTCCAGCACTAACTTCACCAAACAAACAGAAAAAACCACAGAGTAGTACGGAGCGCTTGAGATCAAAGGGATGTTTGAAGTATATCACCATAGCATGGTGGCTGCTTTTTAAAATTGTTCAGGCCTACAGTACTGCCTCATTAGCAGAGGGGGACATTGATAGAGAAACTAAAGTGCACATTTGCATAATGTCTCGATCTGCACTCCGTTATTTCTTGGTTCAGGCACAGGATGTGATTACGGTGCACTGCATAGGTTGCATCTCCAGCCTGTCTTTTTTCTCATGTACAATTTACTGACTCTGAACAAAGTCTGTGACATGGACTCCAAAGGAATTGGAGATACCCAACATCCTCAAGTATGGCAACTGCAGACTCCCACCTGGTCTCTAGTCAGACAACTGATCAAACGATTCCCATCCTCCTCAGTTCTTAATTCATCTTCAATAACACTCTGCCTTTGCTGGAACCAACTTTGTCTTTTGGCTGTAAAAGTTTATAAAGATTCTATTCCGAGAGATCTGTGCCCATTGCCTGGAACACCGATGTGCACATGCTTGGCTGGGGAGCTCAGATGTAGAAGCAGAAGCCTCTGGCAATAAATTGAACAGCAGAGTCTAGTACGATGTAGGAGAGACAGATAAAAGGAGGAGGGGAGGGTGGTTTTTTTTTTAATTCATTTTTTTTGCCCCCCCGGCTTCTGTATCATGCTCTGGTTTGAGCTCTTTCAAGGATAACCCTGGACAGTGACTCTAGGCTATGTCTTCACTGACAAAAAGGGTGTGTTGTATGCACGTTCCCATGGGATAACCCTCTCACGCTAGCCGTCCTGCTGTAAGAACAGAGTGGAGACCAAGCACATGCATTTTACCACAAGACCAAACACAGGCAGGTGGGCTGACCCTGCCTGGCTACTTAAGGGTTAACCCTACAAGTGCCTTGTCTCCACTGGCGGCTTTATACCAAGATAACTACTGTGCATTTGTTACCTTGCTGTACCAATCCTCCAGCACCTTAAGCTGGAGAAGCCAAGGCCCAAGAGGTCTCAGATCTGATTCTGATAGGGTGGTGAGGCGTTATCCCTGACTCTCAGTGGTGTGAGTGACATCTTAATTACACTATCGCCTTCCAGGGCTTGCTGGGTCCATGATGCTGGCTCTGATGCAGTCAGTTGTGTTGTGAAGGTGGGTCCAGTGGCTACAGCTCTAGGCTAGGAGCTGGGTTCAGGTCTCTGCTCTATCGCTGACTTCCTGTGTGTCCTTTGGCAAGTCATTTGGTGCCTTAGTCCCAGTTTTAGGCACTACTAGCATCCACAAAACTTCCGCTTAGCTGCCGCCTAATCCTGTAGATCCCTAAACTCCCTCAGCGCCTATGATTTTTCAGTAGAAGTTCCCAAGGGGTCTGTGTTTCTGCCTCTGGGCATGCAGGCAGCTGCCTCCCTCTAGGCGTCTATCTCCTGCCTAAGCCCAGAGCAGCCTACAAACCAGGCCGACGGGTTTGTCTGCCTGACTCACGGGCAGGGCCTGATCTGGGAGCTGTGCTCAGAGGCCACCTACTGGATCAGGTTCCCAGCAGGTGAGAGACCCAGGGTCTAGTCCCCACAGCTCCAGTGACTATTCCATTGTTTATCCAAAGTGGAAAGTCTGAGCGTGTCCCACATCACACTGTCCTGGAGCTCAGCGATTACCGCACTCACCTGGGAGGATTTCCACAAGGGGCTTTCTCCCCTGCAGGCAGAGGGGGGAATTGAACTCAGCTTGGTCACGTCCCAGGTGTGTGCGCTAACCAGTGGGCTAAAAGGGAGAAGGTGGGCAGCTGCCTCTCTCCTCCTCCTGTCCCCTGTGAGCGAGGCAGGGTCTAACTCATTCTCACAAGAAACACCGTAGGCGCCTCAGCCAGCTGGCTCCAGCAGAGGGTTCCCAGCAGTGGATCACTAGTGGAGATAGGCAGCTGCCTCTGTAAGAGGGGTGGGATTGACCAGACCTCGCTCCTCGCCAGGCTAGCTTAGGCAGCTCCCTACCTATCGGGTTGGCTTTGTGGCTTGCACTGGGAGGTGCCTATCTTGCCCCATGCATTGTCTAGGGAGCCCATGGGCCTAACCCAGGCTTGATGGATTGCAGTTATTTCTGGCATAGCACCAGTGAAGGGTGCATTGACATCAAAGGAAGAGCTGTTCCTATATACCGAACCAAACTGACGGCTAATTGTAACGTAAATTAGCATACAACATACTACATCTTTTTCTTTTCTTTTTTCCTGAAAGCAAGCAGTCATTTGAGCTTTGCCGAAAGCCGAAATGGTTTTTCAAAACAAAAACATTCAGCCTATTCTGCTACTCCTTCATCTCTCAATATTTTCTAGATTTTTTTCATATGCTGTCTGTTAGTCTCATCGTGACAATAAAAGCATGGCAGCCAGCAATGATAGTCTAATGGAGCTGCAGATAAAATCGTAAAGAGCATGCAAATGAAATTCCATCATCATTTAGGAGCCACAGCTTCTATTAAATATAAGTACTTTCCACTGCAGCTTTAAAATGAGGATGGGTTCTATGAAATTTAATTATATTCCCATGAGGATTGCAGAGTAAAGGCACATGGTAAATGTGCAGTTTATAAATGAGGGTAGCTTCTTAAAATTGCTAGGAAGAAGTGCAGTTGCTAACTATATGTATGATAAAGGCACACTGGTATTGCCTCAATCTTTTATTTCCTTTTTGAAAATGTGCCTCTCTTAAACTGGCTTTTCTCCAGTGTCCAGGTCCTCCCAGTTGCCAAAAAATGTTTCAAAAATAATGGTAGGGGTTATTTTAAGGTCATTTCCTAATTCATGCTCTTCACACCCCAGGGAACATCTGTACCTCCCGCCTGTTGACCCACTCCCGGTCTCACTGAAAGTGAGCATTCCCATTGATTTCAGTGAGAGTTTGATCAGGCACTAGGTGAATGTTTCCTAAATCCACTTCTCCACACATCTCAACCACTTCTGAGTCACTAATTTCCCCTCCTCCTCCTCATTTGTTAGAGGACCTACTTCCTAGTGCTACTTTTCCTTGGAATGTTTCTAAATGCCCTTCGTATTCTCCTGGCCTTTTGAGTTCGTATTAATTCATTCGTCTCTAGTTCCTTCCCGTTCCTCCCCCTCCCTACCTGCAAGACCCAGCTAACTCCCTGTTCTTGTTTGGTTACCTGACTCTCTTCTTTTCCAGTAGATCTCCTCTGGCCATATTGACCAACACTCGTCTCTGCAGAGTTGTTTTTCAGATGGATTATAAGAGGCCTTGACGTTATTATGGTATTTTGAAGGGTTGCTAGTTGTCTTACACATGACTGTATTTTACTCTAGTCGCTACATTTCATAATTTCTCAACATGTTCTCCTGCAATCCAGAATGCTTCTACCGAGTTGTATATGATTGCGAACCCATTCTATACTATGGTGAATTCAGTCAGCTCACCGATTTAAACTTTGACAGATTTCAACATAAAATAATATCCATACGTAGCTGTAATTGTTACCAGTTGGGCTGAATTTTATACTCCGATTAAGCACACTATAAAGCGTTACATTTATAGTGACCTAGCAAGATCTGCTAGTTATTAACTCAGTTTTGTGTCAGTCAAGCTGGTTGTCATGTTTATAGGAAAGCCATTGTAAATGTAACCTCATCTTCACTGATGCATATAATAAAATCAGGATAACATTCACTCTGTGACTCTGTATACACTGCGCTCTTAACTGAAAGATGTGCTCTGGAAGACACAGATACGAAATGATTGGAAAATCTCTGTCAGCCATGGTTAGCGTCAAACTATGTCCTACCAGTAAAAATATCAGGGCTGAAACTTATTTTTAGCCTTAGTTTTACATTATTTGTTAGCAATTCAAGCCACATTTTGTCTGGATTTTAAAATGTGACTCGGACACCATGGTTATTTGAATGGTAGAGAGAATTTTCAGTGCTTCCCAGCACACGCCACAGCGCTAGGGCAGGTGCAAGCGTTTCAGAGGAACGTGGGTGTGGCAGAAGGTCCCACAGAGAGCAGCAATAGTGCTAGGTTGTTTAGGGCTGTGTCCATGGCAACAGGCGCTGTGAGCATCACCTGTAATGGTGTTGACAGCTGGTGCTGTGTGGGGTAGAGGTGCGATGTCCTGCTGCTAGCATTCAGCTCCATTTAGAACACATGGAAAAATGCAGCTTTGCCCAATCTGTCCGTTTGCTATGGGTTCTGGGCTCCCCGGCGGTGAACCAACTGGCTATGCTGCAGTCCAGTTGTGTTGGGGGTTCTTGTATCACACCCATCACCGTGGCATCTGAATGCTTTTCTCCACCTCTCTGGTCTGTGGTAAGTCACTGCACTGCAGGGGTGCAATGTATATGGTGGCGATGTCTGGAAAATACTAAATTCTTCTCAGCCAGGCAAAAGTCTTGGGCCAAAATAATCTAAAATGGCTAGTAATTTTGAGTGCTCAGCTTGAGATAAACCCTACAGAGGCCTGGTTTTTGGAGGGCATATGCTCAGCACTTTGTGTGAAAATCCAGCCTCTGGCAGGCATCTCACGTTGGGCACCTAACATCACTAGTCACTTCTGAAAATCTTGACCTTTTTCTCCTAGTCTTTTTGGTTTTTTTTTTTAACCCATGACACTATAGACAGAAACCATGGGCCTGTTAGGCTGTTGTGAATCTGCAGTAGCTGAAATCAAAGAAGTTACAATGCTAGAGAACAGGCATAGGCGAGAGGAGACTCAGTCCCCATCTTACCTTATAAAGCATTTGTAAAGCACTTACGAGAACTGAAGGCATTTCCCCTGTTTGATGGTGAAAACAGACTGGGAACCACGGATTTTGAAGTCCACAGGTACTATAACCAGCAACCATCTGTGTATATGAAGATTTGAGAATAGCTCAGTGGTTCTTTCAAGGTTAACAAAACTGATCTTATTTTGCTGTGTGAATAAGTGATTATTTCTAAGGGGATTAGTTCTAATCTAGAAGGTAACACTTCATCTTATCCTGGATGGTGTCTGCACATCTCTCTTCTTTTTGGCAGTTAGTCGTGCCAACTCAATGCATTTTATTGGGGGATCTGATGCAATTTAAATCGTTGTATATGGTCTTCGTATTAAGCAAAACCAAGGCAAACCAGAATGATATCGGAGGAAGTTTGTAAACTATTTTGTCCAAACACCCATAGCACCTGGTTGTTTCCTAGAAGACCCCACCATACAAATGACCTTTTACTCATTGGTTTCCCCAGTAGTGACTGCAAGATGATTTTGCCTTTACAAGGAAAGGCCATCTGGCTATGAGCTAACCCCTATGGGGATAATGAAACTGGGTTAGTCAGTGCCTCACTCAGGGACATCCCTAGGGGGGTGTGGGGCCCAGGACAAATCAGCCTCCCCTCCAGTCTCCTTGCCGGTGCACCCGCCCAGCCAGTCACCGCTCGCCTCCTCCGCCCCCTGCTGCTCTCCTACTCGCTGTCTGCCTTCCTGCCCACTGCTTGCCTCCCCACTGGTCTCCTTACTGTTTGTCCAGCGCCCTGCGCGACTGCCTCTCTCCTCACCCCCTGTCCTGCCTGCTGCTCACCTCCTCACACTGCTCGCCCGCCCGCCTCCTCACCTGAATCGCAGGACAAATGGCGTCCTGATTGTACATCAACCAGGACACGGCAAAGGGGTAAATAGCGGGACAATCCCGATTTTATTGAAGCGCGGGGCCTGGGGAGGTTGATCCGATACCCAAGGAACAGCTCTGGCCTCATAGACTAACTGTTCTTGCTCTCTGAAATGGTACTGCATGTACCAAAAGATAATTCATGGCAGAAATACCCATTTCAGTAGCTTTTAATTTTCAGCATTGACAAGACCTTTCTTCTGGGACGTGACTCCGTAAACGTAACAGTGCAGCCCTTTGAAACACGCGCCGTACGTATTAAAGGGTTAATTCTGCAACCCTTACTCCGAGTAATACTTAGGCAAGTGCATGGAGTTCAATGGGACTACATGCATAAGTGCTGCTTAATGAGTAGAATTGCAGAACTGGGGCCCAAGGCAAAAGAACTGTAAAAGAAAAGCATTTTGGTACAAGAAGCCTATGTAAGAGGTATCCGGTGGTATTAGCAGCTGACTGATTAGCAGCTTAATCTACAATACCATTCCGGCTTTGGGTCAACTTCAGCTACGCTCAGGTGGGCCTGGAGAACCTGCTCTGAGTAAAGCAATACGTCTTTGTGAGTATAATCAGCACAGGCATTTTGTTAATGTTCACCTATCAAGTTTGCTCAGCCTTGTCAGCTTAATTGACACTGTTAAGCTTCCAAGGATGAGGAGGCCTCCACAATAATGCAAATATGGAGATATAAACATCCTCCAAATATTTAGAAGTACATCAATTTGCCTTTGAATGAGATGTGTTAGTAAAGCTTATGGCCCACATAATGTAAGCTCTCATTACTTGCAATAGATAGCGCCAGAGGAATTGCACGCATTAGACATATGAATTGTTAGTATTGCTTTTTCTTACATTATTGCTTTTTTTGTCTCTAGAAACATCACAATGTTTTAATTTTACAATATATAAAGATTACCTTACTTGAAAGCTAGTGATCTCTTTGTTTAGGCATTGCAATGAGCGCACCAGATATTTATAGCTGTTCTGTGTTCCTCCGGCGCTTACAGCTATGTTTACAAATGTGAGGGCACATCATTCTGCCTGTGTAATAAGAACAATCAGAGCTGTGTAAGATACTTTTCTTTCAGCAGTTGTACTAGCATGGCTATGCATGTACCATGCAGCAGGTCAGAGAGTGTTCCCATGCACCTTCCTGCATGAACTCTCACCTCTTCTATGACACACTTCGCTCATGCTGTGTGATCTGAAGCCAGAGGTGAAAGTAAGCCGGTATGGCCCAGTGTGGCATACTGGCAAGAGCCAGTATGCTGTGCCGCACTGGACCGGCTTCTCCGGCAGTGATTTAAAGGGCCCAGGGCTCCGGCCCCTGTGGGGAGCCCCAGGCCCTTTAAATCACCGCTGGAGCTCTGGCAGCCGGGCTCGGGTGGGGATTTAAAGGGCCCGGAGCTCTGGTGGCACTATAAGCCCCCAGGCTCTCCCAGTGCCAGAGCCTCTGGCAGCCGGGCTCGGGTGGGGATTTAAAGGGCCCGGAGCTCTGCGGTGGCATTCACCCCTGAGCCCCGGGGTAATTTAAAGCCCCTGGGGCTCCCAGCCACAGCCAGAGCCCCAGGGCCTTCACATCTTGAAACACCCCGCCTCTTCCAGGTGAGGCCACGCCTCTTCCAGTTGAGGCCACGCCCCCACTCAGGACTCCGGCATACCAGTAACTCCTTTAAATTACTTTCACCCCTGTCTGAAGCCCACAACACATGCTGCCAGTGCCTTGGGCTGATTGGGGCAATAAAACAAGGGAGACTGGAGAGTGGTTACACAACACTCACGACTCTGATTAGAACAAATACCGAGAACGTTGATGCTTGGCAAATATTCTCAGCAGTTTCCATGCTATCCCTTAGAAGGTGAATCTCTAGATGTCACGTAATCAAGAGCAGAAACTTGTACTCAATGGCATTGGCCGACAGGCTGCTATCCTAATGCCTTTCTCAGCATGGAAATAAAACCCCGATCCCCTTTGCACAACCTTTTGCCTACACATAGCGTTACAGATCCTCTACTTATCTCAGGGCACAGCCCAGCTACCAGCTTCACCCTTCCTTTCTTTCCTAAACTTGCACTCAGATTTATGAGAGGGGAATGCTCTCGGGGCTTAATTTGTAATGGAAGAGGTGCTGGGGCTCAAAGCATTTTTTTACTTTTATAACTGATGCAGCAAACCCAGGGGTGCTGCCCTGGCACAAATTAAGCACTGAATACTGTCTATTTATACACATACATACTTTGAACACCAACGTGCATCTAATTCAGATTGGGACAAGGACATGGAATCATAGAATATCAGGGTTGAAAGGGATCTCAGGAGGTATCTAGTCCAACCACCTGCTCAAAGCAGGACCAATCCCCAGATTTTTACCCCAATCCCTCAAGGATTGAGCTCACAATGCAGGGTTTAGTAGCCCAATGCTCAAACCACTGAACTATCCCTACCTCATGGGCAAGATCTGTTCTCACATGCACCAGTATCAATCTGGAGTAACTCCACGGAGGTCTGTGGGGGTACACTTTCATCATGCTGAAATGCATGCACAGCACTCACTGAAACCTGTTGGACTCCCCCTAGCATGTAATCCCTGTGATGATACAGGTTACTACCCTCTGACAACTGGAAGAGTTCTGATTTGGGATCAATGGGTAGAGGCTTGTGGTGTGGGTGTAGACGATGCTGGGTTCGGTTCTTACTGGCAAAGGCGGGGTCTGTGTGGGTATGTGATCACGAGCATGCTAACAAGGCTCAGTACGTCATTGCACACACAGGGTTTTCTAGCTTAAAAGAATGTGATTTAGTCTGGAAAGTCAAGCACCTGAAAGTTAGGAAATGCCAGATTTATGGTTGCCTCCATAGCCTTAATGCAGCCGCCCGTATGGCCATCCTGTGCACTGTGTGAGGCAGGAGCCTGATGGGGAAATAGTATGTGATTATGTAATTAAAGACTGTATCCTAATGCTCTGGTGCCACCCTAAAGACTGTGCAGGCAACTGTGAACCTAGATCTTTGTAACCTTTCAGTGCTTGGCATTGCAACCTAAATAACTTTTTAAAAAAATGTAACCTCCCAGGTTTCTTTAAAAAAAACAAAACGTTTTTTTCCTCTTGCCCTCTTTCTTTCTCCTCATATTTAAAATGCCAAATCTGTCAAAGCCACGTTGCTTGTTTTGGAGAAATTCCACATGTTTGTTTGAGGAAGGATGCAAGGAAAGATGTTTCAAAGTCAATGTGGCTATATCTGTTTTTTGCTTTTTATAGAACCAAACTATTTTTATGATCACATTTTTCCTTTGTAGGTCTGGAATCTCAGTCTCTCTCTCTCTCTCACCTATGTATATATGTATCTATCTATCATATATATATATTTTAATACTGATTTATTACATATAGCTATATTCAAAAGTGAATGGTAATGTGTTTAACATTTGCACTCTTTAATCATTCTAGTCTTAGTAACATGATCTGTTATAAGGCTGATAACCATCCTAAATTTTCTTCTTTTGTAGCTTTTCATGATAGTTCTCTCTACCATGCTGATGGCATAAAAATGTACTAAGATTACTTTAATCATTTTTAGTTGATACCTATGGTACAAAACTCTACTCGCTGATCGTAATATACACTTTTTTGACAAACTTACTCTAGTATCTCTTTGCTATCTCAAATAAAAACAGTAAAAGGAACCCCCCTCCCCCCAAAAAAATGCTGCCATGGCTAAACAGCAGAGCAAAAGAGGTGGTTAGAGCATCCTTTAAAGATTGGAAGTCAAATCCTAGTAAGGAAAACGGAAGGAAGCACTACTACCTACCTAAAGCATATTTGCATCCTCTTGGGTACTCGCATTACTATTGATTTTATGGGGAAATAACTTTTTTGGTAGATTTTATTTTCTTTGACTCTCATCATCACGTGCCTTAATAACACAATCAGGAATACACACAGATTTTACCATCATATAATAAATAATATTTAAAATTTAATTAAAAACACGAATGATAAAAGCTGCTTATCAAGCCAGATAAATCACCGGATCGATCGTGTTTATGGGTATAAATTAGATTTAGACCATCGCTCACTTTTACTTGGTCTGTTTTCAGCTGCTGAGCCCACAGCACAACTTCAAATATACACAATAAGCTGAGTATTTGCTACTGTTTTTCCAAAGTTAGTCCACTAGCTATTAGTCCACTGGCTCTTGTGTATTGGCTTGTGTCTGTGTGTACGCTGCCCTCAGCTGGATGGAATACCTGAACTCCTCATGCTCTAGCCATTTCTTAGGCTGAACTTCACAATCTGATGACTTGCCTGTGTATGGGACACAGATGGCTAAACTAAATGTGTTTTGAAAGTCTGTCAAGTGTTGTCACAAAAGAGTGACATTTTCTGGATGTGAATTTGTTGTTTAGTCATATGGAAAGTCATCAGCACCTATTGGCATATTGACATTTCATTGCTGTAAAACTCTTTATTTAATGCCTTACATCATTTGCTGCAACCAAAGGGAGCGTCTCACCCTCTTGCTGTCCACTGAAAGGTCAGCTATATTTGTCTATGAAACAACAGGAGGCCTGTGTGAAGTGAAGTAATGGAAATAGATTTTGTCTTTTCACGCTCTCTATACTCATGCATTTGCATGTTATTTCTGACTTAGAAGTGTCACGTTTTCTTCTGCTTCAGCCTTATATGGGTTGGGCTGGCAGATCCTGCAGAAACCTCCTATTAAAATTAAGAGACATGCAAAACTCTGCAGGATAAATTCACATTACCTGAGTCATTGCTGCTGCAAGGTGATATGGACTGGAGCTTGCAAGGTACACTTCAGGCCTTTTGATGGAAAGCACTGCAATATGATTTAATTCATTATTTTTATTTTAACAGCGAACTCTGGCTTATTTTGACATAGAATTTATCTGAAGACACCATGCTGTGAGAAGACATTTTTTGATGTCTGTTTCTATAAAGCACCACAGAGTTGTTGTGGCAACACTGAAACTGTGACTTGGTTAAATCACCTATTCCTGATGGCCTCCAGAGGAAATGTTCAGGAGCCCGTTCTTACAAATGCCAATTTCCTTCAAGTTGCACAGACTTACAGACAGCTGGTTGTCTCTGCCTCTTGCTGTCTGAACAGATTGAACTTTGCAACTTCATTGCTATATAATTCGCACGTTTTCAGATGTGGGTAGGTATCATTGGCACTTAAATCCATATCAAGGCACCTAACTGAAGTCAATGGGAACTGCAGGTACTCAACACTTGTGAAGACTGGATCACTTAGGTACCTAGGAATGGATTTAGGCAGTCATGATGGACAATTATAACCCTAGGAACCATGCCAGATTTGTCTTAAATGGTAAATAAAATAAGTTGTTTTCCTTTTCTCACAGGTATCTGCCATTAGCATAATAACTGTTGTACATAATTAAGATGAAAACTGAATGTTATTGTTTAGTTTCCCATGATGCATCACTACTGTCTGTATTGATCATGAATATTCATGTAAAAATTGCCATTGGGAATGTTTATATAAAAACAGAGAATATTAAAAAGAATTGTTTGGGCAAATTAAATTATTTTGTCTTTTTTTCTGGAGAGCTACAATATTTTCTATTGGAAATTGGGTGGCCGTGTCCCCTCGGTGGCTTTGAAAATCTCAGCCTATGTGACTAAAATATTGTATGACCAGGAAAAGAAGCCAAAAGTTGGAACCAAGATGCCCTCGGGGAAGATGGTGAAACTTGTGCTGTCAAGAGATAGAGTAGTGCTGTGAAGACCAATTGAATAGAGGAAGTTGCCATCTTTGATAAAGGCAGCCTGGGTTCCATCTCATTGCGTACAAGAGGAGATGCAGCCATTTTGAAAGAGGGCAATTCTTTGTGAGGCTCTCTAAAGGAAAATGTCATTCTTCAGCTTCTGCTTTATAGATCAACTTTCAGTTAGAGGGAATTATAGAAAAAACAACCATTAATCCTAAAATTTCTTTCGACAATCTACTCATTCCAACAGATCTACTCAATAGTCACCTGTCTACCCATTATTATGTTCATAGGCACAGGAGATTCATTTGAGGCAAAACACCCTGATATAAAATGCTCAATTGCTTAATAGATCCATTTTAAATTACATTTTTTATATCAGAAACAAATAGATTTACTTGTAAATTCCCAGACAATTAATTCAGAACTTAAGAGTAAGTGCTGCAATTTGGAGGGAGACTATGCTCTGTTTTGTGAATAACAATGAGATTGAATCATAGGTGCTGGAAATGGGGGGCTGCTGCACCCCCTTGGCTTGAAGTGGTTTCCATCATACCCAGGGTTTACAGTTTGGTTCAATGGCTCTCAGACTGCACCCCGCCCCCGCCCTCCCGATTGAATACAATCTTTAAGTACAAATCTTGACACATTCACAACTATATAGACATGACTGGAGCCTCCATAAAAATGGCATCGTAATATTTTCATTATTATTCTCCATCTCCTTCCTACATGTCCTAACCTTTCCTTTGCTTTTTTTAAAATTACTGTTTCACATTGCTCTGAAATTTCATGAGAAAACAAAATGTCAAGGGCTTCAAATTACCAAAAATATTTTTATCATTTCATTTAATGTAAATAGTCCTTGCTTATGTAAATCTAGATACGCAAAAGTATCTACATTTTCAGAAGTTTATTAGTATAGTTAATAATATGCATTCATATGTTTCCTCATTTGGCTTATACATTTTATTCAGTTTTTCCTACAGTAAAAAGCATTCTAATTCCACACTGTAATAAATTAACTGTTTGTTTTTCTTTGTGCTTCAGTAAGAGCACAGAAGGGTCTGTGAGGTCAGTTACCTATAAATCTAAACCTGTCACTCTTGTTTATCAACTCATTGACATCTATAATTTCCTTAAGGAAATTTACTCCTTTACAAAGAAAAAAACACATGCAGGGATATGTCCTTTGTGCAGAATTAGGGGATCTAACTTTAGTGTCATTGTACTCATAGAATTAAGCAGAGTTTGAAAATTGCTACTTATGAGATAATGCTCATCACAATGTCTGCACAATTAGTGCCCTGCGTAGAGATTTCAGGTCCATATTGCTCTGCTTTGGAGTGGTGGTTTAATTTTAATGTGAGCACTATCCTGTAATCTGTTTACTGAGGATGAAATAAAGGCAGAAATATTTAGGCCAGATTGATTGTAGAAGGCTGCAGCTATTGCAAACGAGTATTTTTCAAATGGCATATGGATAATAAAACCCTAACAGATACTGTACTCTACAGTACATTGTAATATAATTTGTATGTTAATTTTTAACCTTTATCTTTAGACATTTGGTTTTTGCTATACCAGGCCACTGGGTAACATATAGAACTGGTGTGAGAGTATTTACTGAATTCAACGCTAAGAAATGTTGGCTTTTTGTTTGTTTGTTTCACTGTGTTTTCAAACTAGGTCCCTGATTCATGAATGTACTGGCTGTTTGAAACCATTCTAAGGACAGCGGGATCGAGCCCAGGGCATATGACAGATTATTTCCTAGGCCTTCAATGTTGGTATTTTACATTCAAATTTCAAAATGGGACACCCAAGAAATGGAGTGGGCCACATACAGGTATGCTACATCCGATATGTGCATTAACGTCTGAATAATGACTTTGGCTTCAGATATGTGTTGTCAACAAAACCATGCCAACCAGTTTTGAAGCTTCATGAATTCACAAATGCTAATAGACTTCAATATGATCACATCAAACAGAAGCTTTTAATAGTCACAAAGTGGTCTTGATACCCGCCTCGCCCCGAGTATTCCACTGGCTAAAGTTAGCTGATGGTTTGAATTCATTTCCCATGTTCAGTATCTCATATGAAGTATGATCAGTATCATTCTACAAATGTGGGGACTTTTCTGACTCATTTTTCTCCCTTGTGCCGCTCATAGTGAGGGAGCATGCAGCCAGATTTGGGGCCAGACTGGAGAGGTAACTTTATGCTGTGTCTGGCATAATTTCTTAATTTGTGTCTGGCTTTCCACAGCCCCAAGAATCTGTTCCAGCGGCTAAGGATTACTAGGCTACAGAAGTAAACTGAACTGGGGGAACATGCCCTACGCGGGAGGTGGGATGGAGCCACTCAGATACAGGCATAACAGTGCTTTCCACCTGGCCCCAGCATAGGGGATTCTACGGGCATAGGGAAGATCCAGAGGTGACCAGTTAAGCCATCTAGGCAGAATGTTCCCAACACATTGGTACCAATCTTGGCGGACACACTGGGGACTGAATCAGTAACCTCCCGAGATGAAAGCACGAGTCTCTACTGCTTGAGCTAGGCACTGGCACTGGAGGCTGTGACATACTTGCATCCTCTGTGGTTTGGGCACAGAAGGGAACACACAACACTCACACCACTGGGTTACACAAGGGGCCTATCTTCCCTCCATTCTCCTCGTGCTGTTAGTTGGGCAACATCAATGCTGCTTCCATAATCTCATTCTATTGAATGCACTTTTTTAAAAAACGTAACTGGAGGATTTTGCAGTGTGTCGAAAAGAGCAGTACAAAGAGCGCTGCCATTTATTAACGATGAAATGCAGTGAACATAGAAACGTGGCTTTAGGCTTCTCTGACTATTCTGGTGGGAAAGGAATTATCTATATCTCAATGACAAAACAATGTGAGCTCATTGTAGAGGCTCGTGTATGTCTAGGAAACCTGTGAAATTCTCTTACTTTGCTACTTGAGCTAAGATTAAATGTAAGTCTTGTGAACTGAGGTGCAGAGACATTCTCCAATACCCTATTAACCCATTTACAAGAAGATACAGTATGGAAGACACTGTGTATGTGCAGGGAATTAAAATTCTGCCTAAATGAGGCTCGGTAGGTGTTTGTTCAGCAGATTGTTTAGTCTTTAATCATGGTTAAATTGCTTCGTTAGATAATTGTTCTGTCATCTGATATGAACTGTATTGAAGAACAACGAGCTAAAACAACTTCTGCAAAAAGAATCAATAGAAATCAGTTTTGAATCCTCTTGGGTACACCACCTATGCTTCCATGCAGCTTGTATATTTCATTCATGAGTTTTAGACTACTGCATTCATTTCCTCTTTAAAAAAACAAACAAAAAACCAACCCCGAATAGACATATTTTTGAGGCTTGACTTCAGTTGCTTGTGACAGTGGATCCTCAGAAACCAAAAATCACTATAACCAAATGCCTTGAGAGAGTCCAGTGAATAAACCACTGTCCCGTGGTCAAAATATTTGGTTCCATTCCCAGCTTATACCATCATTTCAGTACATGATCTTACACAAACCACTTAATATTGTGGTGCCTCGATTTCCCATCTCTAAAATGGGTGTTAGTGCTTATATTGGTATAAAAGTGCTGAGTTCTAAGCTGAGTAGCACTATGTATTATAACATCATGAATATTCCTTTACTATGATTTTAAAAATACCAACATATCTTGGTTGTAGTGTGTTAGTAAAATATATAGATGTTAGCTGGCTATAATGCGAAAACATTCAAGCAATGTCATTATACTGTAGCCCCTTTAAATTTATTGTATTATTTAGTTTGATTAAATGCAGTCTGCCATGCCAACTCGTTTATAGCACATGATCCCTTTGTATTAGAGTAAATGTCACTCTTTATGCCATATTCTGTTATATTGCAGTGTTAGCATCATAACTTCAGGTGGCTAGTGAGAGGCAAATGGTACTATTGTTACACGATACAGTATTTAGGATTCAGAAAGGTGCATATGCTAAAGTGTGCAGAGAATCATCCTGAAAACATGAACCAGTTTGTGACCAAATGGAGAAATTGTTTCAATCTGTTTCCATTCAAGACCACATTCAAAATACTAAAGCGAGGAGAAATCAATGTGCAGGGGTTATGACGAGATTACTTTAAGTGCTTTGTGTTGCTAGGGAAACCTTCATTTTTATCCATATGTCTCATGTGGCTTCCTTATTTTGAGCCTGGCTCTTAGAGCGGGGGGATGTCATGGAAAAAGATTCTAGGATTATTTAAAAACTTTGCCCATCACCCCTACCTGTCTGGCTCCAGTACTCTCACAAGGCCTGCTCTTCCATGGAACTTGGATTGTCCACTAAGTCTGAGAGAGAAACTTGACATTAGGACAGATGTAGTAGGGAGAAGGAAAACCCAATAAAAGGAAAATGAGGAAATTAAGGAGATGATTAAAGTTCTCTCGCGCTTTTTTTTTTTTTTACATGCCTCTGTGAGGAAATATGGAGACTCCAGATTCATTCTGTGGCATTGATGGTTGTGGCAAAGAGTGTTGTGTCATCAGAATATCGGAGGTTGGTTAAGAGGTGTCCACCAATGGAAATCCCAACTCCTTCCACTTTATCAAAACCTTCCACGGTTTGTTTCAGGATAAATTTGTTGAAAAGACTAGGGGACAAACTGTACCCTTGGCTCACACCTTAC
Organism: Mauremys reevesii; assembly: GCF_016161935.1. Taxonomy (NCBI): domain Eukaryota; kingdom Metazoa; phylum Chordata; order Testudines; family Geoemydidae; genus Mauremys; species Mauremys reevesii. The sequence continues at coordinate 100,859,743 of NC_052631.1, forward strand.
CCAGTGCAAAAACCACTTGCTATCATGCTCTGCTGTTCAAACTGGGATCTGCTGACGACTGTTTAGGCGTGTGATGAGTTCAATGAGATGCTTTGGAATCCCTATGTCTACCAGTATCCTCTAGAGATGGTCACGTCACACAGTATCAAATGCTCTGGAGTAGTCACTGAAACACACCATCAATGGGTGATTATACTTCCTGCATTTTTCAATGATGTGCTCAGTATTGGCAGTTTGATTGCATGGGCCTCATCCCTTTCGGGAATGAGCTTGTGGTGTTGGAAGTTCTGCTTCAATCGTTCATTCCATGTGAACCTGAATTATACAGAGCAGCACTTTACTCAGGTGTGATATCAGGGAGATGGTTGATAGTTAATGAACCCTGTTATACCCCCTTTCTTTGGTCAGATAAAAGTGTGCAGCATTTGTCTGGGGGTTAATTCCTGCTCCTGAACCCAAAAACTGTGAAGGGGAACCAATGAATTTGGGCCTAGCAGGAGGCAAGTGAGGTTGTTTCCAGTACGTGGCTTGGGATTTGGGACCTATTTAACAAACCTGGGGTGTCCCCGCCTCAGGGGGATTGCATGGGACAGGCACGCCTGTCAACAGGACATGAAGCCACAAAAGTGCAGCTTCACCAGTAAGCCTCTGAGAACATCTCTTCTCACCTATTAACATCCTTAATGACAAGATGCCCCCCCTTTTTCTTTTTCACTGTGCGCACCACATCCTCTGCGAGGGACCCCATTAACTTCCACTGTGGATCCACCTCAACTGCACCAAGGGCCTCAGTGGCTGGAACTGATGTGCAAGAGAGCAGCACAAGCGCCTGTGTCATGATGCTGGTCTAGTCAGGTAAATGGTGGCCCTTGGACCCACCTCCTCAAAGGTTGGGGAGGGATAGCTCAGTGGGTTGAGCATTGGCCAGCTAAACCCACGGTTATGAGCTCAATCCTTGAGGGGGCCATGTAGGGAACTGGGGTATAAATCTGTCTGGGGACGGGGACTGGTCCTGCTTTGAGCAGGGGGTTGGACTAGATGACCTCCTGAGGTCCCTTCCAACCCTGACATTCTATGATCTACATTTCTAAAGGTGATTTCAATAAGAGATGGGCACCTGAGGATCTGAGAGACACAAGTGGGGGAGGGAATATCTGTTATTGGACCAACATCTGCTGGTGAGGGAGACAAGCTTTTGAGCCACACACAGCTCTGCCCCAGGCCTGGGAAAGGAACTCTGAGCGTCACAGCTCAGTGCCAGTGTTGAGCATAAGTAGTTAACATACGTTACTAGGGACCATTCAGGGTGCAGTGGGCTGTTAACACATCTCCAGGAAAGCAAGGGAGAGAGGAAAAACAAAAGGCGGGTGGGGGTCTGGGCTTTCTTGCTTAGTCAAAGAGGTCAGTTTCACAGCAAAGAGTCCAGTCCTGCTGCCCTTAAAATCAACAGCAAATCACCCACTGACTTCAAGAGCTGCAGAATCTAGTCCAAAGTTTACTAGTAGGTCACATTTTAAACAAATCTGAAAATTTAAACACTTATTTGTATCTCCTGGTTCATGTATCTTTATAGAGGCAAAACTCCAAGAGCGGTTCCCCTTTTCTCACAAACCTCTTCTGGCCTGGCTTTCAAAGGGGTCTAGTGGCTGCAGCTCCCATTAATTTGTGGGTACGCTGCACTTTTCAAAGTTAGCACATGCATTTTTTTTGTTTTGCCTATAGGCTACATAACCGGACACAAAATGTCTCAAAGCCTTGTGACAATCACGCATTTTCCCCTGCTTTATTACCCAATAATGTCAAAACCCATTGAAAGAAAACACAGCTTGGAAGGTAAAAATCCAATTGGACTGGTAGTATGTTTGCCAATCTGAATTTTCATTCCAGTCTGATTTCAAATGGCTGTGCTAATACAGCCCCAGATGGAACTGCTAATGGAAACGTCTGAATTTAGCTAATGCAGTGCTGAAATAGTAAAATAATAATAATAAAAAAGCAGACCTGAATTCCAGATCATGTTCAATTCAAACATCCTCAGATCCCTGGTGTTTTAATGCCATCTCTCCTGGGCAAAGCACGGTGTCGTGTATACATCTGCACAGTGTTTATCAGGATGGACTGGCAGTCTGAAGCAAGGTATAATTATAGGTTAACCATGAGATACCTGACTGCACCTATATATTCTTTTCTGTGATCGTTCCATAGCCTTTATTGCATTTTTGATCTGCACTCAAATCAGCTGAGAGAGAGAGAGAGACAGAGAATTTTAAAAAGGAGCATGGAGCAAATCATGAGTCTGGTAATGAGCATAAGATTACTAATTGCCTACACTTGTGTAAGCTAATTTCAAGCTGTCTGGAGTTGTGATTCTTCAACAAAACTTTTTTTTTTTTTTTTTTTACCACCCTGGCAAATAAAACCGTGTGATGCATGACTTTACAATAAAATGAAGTGCTCTCGTTAGGTAAGCAGTTAATTTTCCATGTTGGCGCTTACAGTACAGCACATTCAATTAAACACAGAATTCATTACGTTTTGAGTGCATTCAATAGGCCTTATAGAGAAAGGAGCCTAAGCAAGTGTAACTTACACTTTTCTCTGGCTCTCTGCAACAGGATGATAGGAACTGCGAACCCTCCAAAGAATGATTGTGCATCATTGACACACCCCAGTTAGCAGAACTGCGAACTGCGAACCCTCCAAAGAATGATTGTGCATCATTGACACACCCCAGTTAGCAGAAGTCAAAGATGTACCTAAAACTGCTGAATATACACTACTGACTTCCACCGGGCACACGCCTGGCTCCACTGAAGTTGATGGGAATGTTGCTGTTGACTTAATTAAGGTCAAGATTTTACCTACAGGGAAAGACCCAGCTTATCTCCACCAAGATATTAGAGAAGTGGGCGTGACTGTTCTCTGGTTGTGCAGGGAACCTTAACAACATCCAGCCATAAGGAAACCGCTAAGACTGAGATTCATGTTCTCTTGTTATTGAGTTAGTAGTGAAAGCCTCACCTCATAAAGGGGATAGAATCATAGGGCTGGAAGGGACCTCGAGAAGTCGTCTAGTCCAGTCCCCTGCACTCATGGCAGGACTAAGTATTATCTAGACCAGCGGTGGGCGACATGCGGCCCATCAGGGTAATCTGCTGGTGGGCCACCAGACAGTTTGTTTACATTGACCATTCGCTCCCAGTGGCCACGGTTCGCTGTTCCTGGACAATGGGAGCTGCAGGAGGTGGCGCGGGCTGCAGGGACGTGCTGGCCACCGCTTCCCGCTGCTCCCATTGGCCGGGCATGGTGAACCTCGGACACTGGGAGCCATGGGAGGCCGTGCCTGCAGACAGTCAATGTAAACAAACTGTCTCATGGCCCGCCAGCGGATTACCCTGATGGGCCGCATGCGGGCTGCAGGTTGCCCACCACCGATCTAGACCATCCCTGACAGGTGTCTGTCTAACCTGCTCTTAAACATCTCCAAAGATGCAGATTCCACAACCTCCCTGGGCAATTTATTCCAGTGCTTAACCACTCTGACAGTTAGGAAGTTTTTCCTAATGTCCAACCTCAACATCCCTTTATGTACTTGAAAACTGTTAACCTGTCCCCTCTGTCTTTTCTTCTCCAGACTCAACAAACCCAATTTTTTCAATCTTCCATTATAGGTCAAGTTTCTAGACCCTTAATTTTTTAACTTTTTTTTTTGCTCTTCTCTGGACTTTCTCCAGTTTGTCCACCTCCTTCCTGAAATGTGGCACCCAGAACTGAACACCATACTCCAGTTGAAGCTTAATCAGCACAGAGTCGAGTGGAAGAATTATTTCTTGTGTCTTGCTTACAACACTCCTGCTAATACATCCCAGAATTATGTTCACTTTTTTTGCAACAGTGTTACACTGTTGACTCATATTTATGTGTGATCCACTATGTGATCCACTCTGACCCTTTCTGCAGTGCTCCTTCCTGGGCAGTCATTGCCCATTTTGCTTTCCCCTTAAGCAGTGCATGTAGGTTTTGGAATAGAGTGGGAATGCTGGTTGCTCTCTCTCCCTTACTGTGTGTGGGAGAAGCATGTAAAGCTCCACTTGCACTGACTTAGATTCTCTTTCCCTTATTCTGGTCTCTCTTCCGCCAGTGTAAATGAGGAGTAACTCCACTGCAGTCAGTGGAAGTAGTTACATGTAAGTGATAGCAGAATCTGACCTCTTAAACCAAGGCCCTGCCCACACTATAATGTTTAACTAAGTTTGTAATCATGGCTTTTGTCCACTCAGAACATGGTTAATAGTTGGTTACTAATCAAGTTGGGCAATTTTTTTTTTAGTAAATTGCAGTTTCACCAAAAAAAAATGCATTTTTCACAGTTCAAAACTATTCCTGTTTTTTATCAAGGAAAAATTCTATCTAGGGTCCTACCAAATTCATGGCCATGAAAAACGAGTCATGGACCGTGAAATTTGGTCTCCCTCTGTGAAATCTGGTCACCTGACCTCAAAAAGGATTTTGGCAAATTAGAGTGGAGCTAAGAAAGTGATGAAAAGAGGGGCCTGGAAAATCTTGGACCCAAAGAGAGTTTGAAGAAAGGGAGTTTCCCAAAGAAGAAATAAGAGGGAACATTATAAATGTATGTAAAATAATCAATGTCGCACAGAATGTAGATCAGAAGTTTCTCTTCTCCCTCTCTCATAACACAAGAATGAGGGACCGTTCAAGGACATTCAGCTGAACCAGGCTACCACTGACCTCTGGAGCTGACTTCACTGAAACAGTAGCAGGCCTGGTAGAGTCCACTTTGTTGTACCAGGTCCTGGCAGCTGCAGATCCAGTGGAGCTGCTCTCAGGGAACCCAACCTGGCAGCTTCAAATCAGAACAGGACTTGGTGATGTGGATTTTATGGGACAAGAGCAGGCGGACTGACCAGAGCTGCCTTCTGGTGTCCACTTGGTCTTGCAGATATTTACACACATGCTTAAATTTCCGCATGTGAGTAAACTCATCAGTTACGCATGTGCATAAAGTTAAGCACATGCACAAGTGTGTTCTGGGTTAGTTGGGGGAAAATAGGCCCAAGAAATACCTGTCTGTGTACACTAGGGGTAAATGAATGTCAAATCCAGCATGAGCTACAATGTCTGCACAACTCAAAATTCATTAAGTGGTTCCAACTTTCTAAGCGACAGCCCATGATCTTGTGCAGACAGAGGTGGGGACGAGTGTGTGTTTATGAAAAAAAAAAAAAATCAGCCTTTCCCTTGATTTTCCTGTGTTGCATTTTTCACCCATCCCCCCTTTTCTTTTTCTCTTTGTGAATTTGAAACACTTCTTTCCATTTCCAGGTTTTTAAAAATTCAAATGAATTTTTTTTTCAAAACACAAAGTGAGAGCTGGCTTTTAACTATTAAACAAAATAGACAATCACTGGTACATCAGACAGCCAGTATGCATCACACCCATGAGGCCTGAAAGGGAAAATTACTTCTGTTGCATATGATGACTGACTTGATTAAAATATTTAGTAGCTTTTTCATTTATGTTATATGAATATTTACACAATCATCAAGTAAGGAGAAGGAAGTTCAGTTTTCTTTCTTTCGTTTGTTTTGTTGTTGCAGTAGAAAGTTCGAATTAGCTCCATCAAAAGCTTAGCTATTTTTGCTTTTGATAAGTAACATGTGCCACCCTGGCAGACTGGAAATGTGTACAGATGCTGGAACACAGGTGTGATCTGCTCCATGCAAAAAGTAGTGTCAATCCAGCTGCCTGTGTCTGTCTGCTTCAGCAGTAGCAGCAGTTTCTGAGTAAGTAGCCTTATCAGGAGTTTATTGGAATCATGTAATCTGGAGAGGAGCTCCAGCTGAAAGCAAATGAGCAAACCGTAAGGGTGTGTCCAGCCAGTCTCACGCAAGGTGCAAGGGTTCTGCTAACAACGCTACCTGCTGCAGTCTAGTTTGTACTGTGTAGCCCCATCTACGCCTAATATTATGAGTGAGGCTATTTGCCAGAAGCTGGGAATGGGTGACAGGGGATGGGTCACTTGTTCATTCCCTCTGGGCACCTGGCATTGGCCACTGTTGGAAGAAGGATACTGGACTAGATGGGGCATCGGTCTGACCCAGTATGGCTCTCCTTATATTCTTATGACTTTGATCTCTGTGCATTGGAGTAACACAAGTGCTATGTACTACCTGAGCCGTGTTTGTTTAGTCTGAGTTTATTAGTTACAAGTCAGTTCTTTCACTTTTGGCGTGAGGGTCTGGAATCACAGCCAAGGGTGGAGGGAGAAGTGCTGTGTCTATATCTGAGACCATGTAGGAAGGGCCAGATGTGTGGCTGGTGAGATGAAGGCAGCTGCGAGGCTAAGGGAGTGAGCTAGCAGAGTTCGCCAGTGAGGTGAGTCCCCCTTAACTTGCAGGTACACTACAAGGAAGATTTTGCAACAGGAGGAAAATGGCGTGTTGCCAACATCACTGCTCGCTCTCCCTTGGCCTGCACCTATAGGCCTCTCACCAGGCAGGCAGCCTGTCCCTGGAGGCTGTCACCCAGGCCCTGGTCTTCACTTGGCCTGCATGTCCCTGCTGAAGAAACCAGGCCGAGGAAACCAGCCAGTGTGAAAGGTGGCTGTGAGGGAGTCCGCACGCAGGGCCGGCTTTAACAAGTGCGGGGCCTGATTCATACTCACCCGGCGGCGCTCCGGGTCTCCGGCGGCACTTCGGCAGCGGGTCCTTCACTCACTCTGGGTATTCTGCGGCACTCAAGGATCTGCTGCCAAAATGACGCCGAAGATCCCCGGAGCGCTGCCGGGTGAGTAAAAATTAAAAAGGCGCCGGCGCAGGGCCCTCTTAGGTGTGGGGCCTGATTCGGGGGAATTGGGCGAATCAGCCTGAAGCTGGCCCTGCCCTCAGGAAGCAGGTGAGAGAGCTGGAGGAGAAAGAGGCTCATCTGCATAGCTTCTGGGAGCACGAAGACGTCGACAGGCTGGACATGTTGATATCCAGGATGGGGGATGCTAGGCAACCAGAGGAGGCAGGAGAACTGGCTGCTCTATGGGGAGGAGACTTCAGGCAGTTCTGCACCCCACCTTCCCCAAGTCCCCTGGTTCATTGCAGTCAAGACCTGAGTGAGTGCAGACCCCTATGGGTGAGAAGTAGGAACCTGAAGGCTGGGAGATTCATGGCCACAGCACCCAAGAGGAAGAGACATAGGGTGCTGATGGTCGGGGACCCCTTTTGAGTGGGATGGAGGCGTGGCTCAGCTGACCTGACATGATGCCGTGGAAGGTGGGCTGGCCTGCATCTGAGACATTACAGAAAGGTTGCTGAGGCTCATCCATTCCTCTGACCCTAGCCCGTACCACTCCTCCACATGTGCATTGATGATTCTGAGAGGTCTGACCCTGAGCAGATCAGTGACTGTGGGCTCTGAGTGTGAGGCCAAAGGGGTTGGGGGTTTTCTTTCATCCTCCTGGTTGAGCGTAAGGGTCCAGACAGGGATATGCGCATCCTACAGATGAATGCAGGGCTGAGCAGATGGTGTTGATGGGAGGGCTTTGGCTTCCTCAACTATGGGGTGCTGGTCCGGGAAGAAAGTGTGCTGGGAAGAGAGGGGTTTGCCTGACCAGGGAAGGGAAGAGCATCTTTGCACCGACTCACCAACCTAGTGAGGAGGGGTTTAAACTCGGCTCAAAGGGGGCAGATGACAAAAGCCCACAGGTGAGCATAAAAAAGGTGGCCTTAACAGAGGACTAGATGTTGTGGAGTGCGGGGGCAGGGGACGTGAAAAATCACAATAGGAGCAACAAGAGTGAAATCAGTGGGGGATTCTGCTCAACATTTTATGTCTATACACAATGCAAGGAGTAAGGGAAATAAACACAACTGGGACTGTTAGTGTATAAGCTAAATCACAACTTAATTGCCATTGCTGGGACATGGTGGGATAAATCTCAGAACTAGAATATTGGTATAGAGGGGTATGGCTGATTCAGTAGAAACAGGCCTGGAAAAAAAGGGAAGAGGTGTTACATTATACTACAAGGTACATGCCTAGTTTTTTTTCTGTCTTCACTAAAAAGGATATTAAACATAATTAGTATTAACAAAAAGGGGGAAGGAACATGAGCCAAAATGGTGTAAGAATAAAGATTAAGAATATTAGAATTTAGCTGTATTCAAGTTGCAGAGCCTGATGAAATTTATGCTCGGATATTTAAAGACCTAGCTAAAGCACTGACACAATCATTGGTAATTAGAGAACTCCTGGAGGACGGGTAAGGTCTCAGAAGGCTGGAGAAGGTCATAGTACCTACCTATCTTTTTTAAAAGGGGACAAAGAGGGCCTAGGGAATTACAGTGCAGTCAATCTAATTTACATATGTAGAAAGATACTGGAACAAATTATTATATAATCAATTTGTTAGCATCTAGATATAATAGTTATAAGGAATAGCCTGCGTGGATTGGTCAAGAACAAATCATGCCAAACCAACCCAATTTCCTCCTTTGACAGGGTTACTGGCCTCGTGGCTAGGGAAGAAGCAGTAGATATGATATATTTTAAATTCAGTAAAAGCAACAAAGAATCCTGTGGCACCTTATAGACTAACAGACGTTTTGCAGCATGAGCTTTCGTGGGTGAATACCCACTTCTTCAGATAGTTTAGTTTGCAAGCAGTATTCACCCACACACACCTCATGCTGCAAAGCAAACGTAGTAATAAATTGATTTTGCTGCTCTTTTTTTGTTAGACTAGAGACACACTATACCTCTGCTGATACTTTAAATTCAGTGAGGCTTTTGACACAGTCTCTCATGACATTCTCATCAGCAAATGTGGTCTTGATTCAGTTACTATATGGTGGGTGCACAACTGGTTGAAAGACTGTGCTCAGAGTAATTATCAGTAGTTCCCTGGCAAATTTTGAAGGGGTTATAGCAGATCACAACTTGAATCGGAGTCAACAGTGTGATGCAGTTGTGAAAATATCATTCTGGGGTGTATTAACAGGAGTGTCGTACATAAGACATGGGAGAGAATAGTCCTGCTTTACTCAGCACTGGTAAAGCCTCAGCTGGAGTACTGTGTCCAGTTCTTGGCACTACACTTAGGAAAGATGTGGATGAATTGGAGGAAGTCCAGAGAAGAGCAACAAAAATGATTAAAGATCTAAAAAAACCTGACCTACGAGGAGAGATTGAAAAAAACCTGGGTTTGTTTAGTCTGGAGAAAAGAAGACTGAGAGGTGACATAGCCGTCTTTGGGTATGTGACAGGCTGTTAGAAAGAGGAGGGTGGCAAGAGGACAAGAAGCAATGGGCTTAAATTGCAGCAAGGGAGATTTAGATTGGACATTAGGGAATTTTTCCTAACTGATAGTTAAGCACTGGAATAAATTGCCCAGGGAGGTTGTGGAATCTCCGTCATTGCAGGTTTTTAAGAGCAGGTTGGACAAACACCTGCCAGGGCTGGTCTAGATAATCCTTGGTCCTGCCATGAGTGCAGGGGACTGCGCTAGATGATCTCTTTAGATCCCATCCAGTCCTACATTTCTATGATTTTCTTTGTTGGGCTTCATGAGGACGAAGAGCTTTAAGTATCGCCTGAGATGCTCTGTTCTTAGAGTTATTAGCTCTGAAGATGTGAACTTCTCACAAGTCAATCAGTGGCTTGAAGCGTTTAAAAACTTTGCTTGATGCCCTGATGAATTTTTGCTGCAGATGCTTCATTACAAAACGTCACCAGGAGTCGCACTGGCATTGGTAGAGTTTTCGTCTAGCACTGTACAGACCTGAGTTATGCTGAACTCTGGATTTTATTAACTATGCTAGTTCCATGGATTTTCACAAGCCACTCTGTGGGTTTTTCCCCCTCTTTTATCTTCCTGGAAAAATAATAGCCAGACCAATCAGAGTACGTGTACAGAACAGCTGGAAGGTGCGATTCCCAGCTCTGCTAGACCTGCGCAGGCTAGTTTGGCTCGAGCTAACAGTGGCCATAGTCACCTGGGTGGCAGCTTGTGCTGGCTTCTAGAGTACGTACCCTGGGCATTGGGTGAGATTGTACTTGGGTAGCGAGCCTGAACCACCATCAATGCCTCTGCAGCTACCCTGCTACCTTTAGCATGCTAGTGTGAGCAGAGCTGGCCCACGTATGCCCACTGTGGTTGGGGATCGCACTCCAGCTGCTGGGTAGGCATACCCCGAAAGGGCTGGATTTGGAGAATGGGAAAGGGCTGCTTCATGGGTGCTGTGTTCCAAACCCAAATCTGACATCTATCCCCCCATGTTTGTTCTTTTGGGGGACTCATATGCAGTAGCTAAGTGCAGCCAGCCAGTGGGGAGTGCAAGCCAGGTCTGGCCAGTGATAGCAGTATCATTGCCAGATTAACTCACATAGGAAGAGCTGGCCAGGCATGAACAGAAGATGTCTGGAGCACAGGATGCAGAAATTGGCCAGCCAGCCTGCCCAACAGCAGGAGTCCAGAAGCGATGTATATAAGTGAAGGACAATGTGGCAAGCAACATGGCTGGCCTGGCAAGGCGAAGTGGGAGTATCAGCCATTTGGCACGCAGCTAGCATTATCGCATGGTAAGAGAGCAGAAGCAGTGCCAGTCCCACACGCGCGCTGGAGAGCAGTGCTGCTCGTAGGTAATGCTATTGTTACAGCATATGGATTCCCCAGGGTTCGTCTGAGATTTTACGTTCACATCTGTTCTGAGTGGGCGATTCCTTTCGAGCCCCTGTCTTCTTTCCTCCTTCAGGCAAATGTAGGGTGACCTGCCGAGCTGTTTAACGAAAATAACAGAAGCAGCGTGATAAATCTTCTAGGAAAGTATCACATTGTCACAAGCTCCACAGCTGATGGACACTTCTACTGGGGGTTGGTCATAACACTTGTAGCACAGACGTAGTCACGTGAAGCTGCATGCTGGGTTTAGGCACACTAGGCTTAGGAGCATGGTTACTGATGAGTTCTGTCTTTTGAACTCAAACCTAGTTCTTTTTGTGTCTACATTTCCCCCTTTGAGGCTGTATATCGTCTCTGTCTTTGATCTGTTTCTCTCTCTCTCCTGCTACAGGCTGTTTACTTTGCAGAAGCACTTGAGACTGGACCAAGCTGCAGCATTCTGGTTCATGAATTCAGGGCCAGCGTTCAACCCCCCCAATACCCACCAAATGCAGGAGTGTCTGAATTCTGCTTTTCAGTTTGATCCATCCCACAGAGAGAGGCTAATAATGAAATTCACTCCTGGGCGCCAGCGCTGATTTCAAACCCCATCGATAGGCAGGTGTGTTTCAGTTCTACTGCTGGTAGCTGTGGTAGCGGTGCCAGGGGAGATGGGAGCCATGGTGGCCATGGGCATATTGACTCTAGCCCCTCAATGAGCATGTGTATTGGCAATGCCAGTTTAACACATACTGTGTATAGGTCCAGGCCTAGTGCTCCACACAGCAGTGAGACAAATGTCAGAAAACAAAGGCAAATAACAGTGATGTTTTCCTTCCCGTTTGAGAGGACACCTCCCCCAGAGAGGATTTATTTTCTGGCTGAATGAGACAGATTATTCCTCTTGTTTCAATTAATTAACTCTCCGAAAAACTGACCCTGTGAATCCACCTCCTGTCTATGCGTGATCAAAACAACCCAGCCTCTGTTTCAGTATCGCGCACCCTTGCTCAGTATCTGGGGTCCATCTTCTCATGCAGGCTGGGAGTCCTAAGATGACGTCTTAGCAGTGTTCAGCTTGTCAGAAGTTGTTCTGATCAGGATTAGGTTGTTTTTTCAAATTTAACCCAGCATCTGGTTGCTAAGAAGAATGAAGGTCTGCTCCACCGGCTCATGACACAGTACTCCTGGGGGAATTCTGTGCCAAAAAATAAAAATTCTCACACAATATTTTAAAATTCTGCAAATGTTATTTGTCAGAATAATGCTACATAATCACACCAGTTTCAATTATTTTGATAATATATTTCGAAATAGTTATCAGCAAGTATGTCTGTAACGATACAGACCCACTCAAAATTTTCCCCCAGGAGTAGAGAGTTAAAGAAACTCCTATCACAACCCTTTTGTTTTTGGTTTGTTTTTGGCACAGAATGCCCCCAGGAGTAACACGATGCTGACCAGAAAGCAACTCTCTTTCTCGTGAAAGGAGAAGGAAAAAAAGTCATCTGTGCTTGAGGGTGCCTGCTCTCATACAAAGGGAAGGAAGGCAAGCTTTCCAGCTGAGCCGTCAGGGTCTGAGTTTGACTGCTAATCTCACCCTCTGACTAGCTCATTGATGATTCAATAGATTGTCTGGAATCCTCTTCTATACTACAAAGTGCCAAATAACCGCTGCATCCTACAGAGCGGATCTGGTGTGGCAGTGCAATGGGAGACCTAGCTCTTCAGCAGCACCAAGTCATCTTGTGACTTGGGTGCAAGTTTTATAGTTGGGATTTTTCTACAAATTCCAGTTTAGTCCCAGGATGCTCAGGCTCCAGTTTATTGAGATGTGTCAGGAATTTTGCAGTCCCATCAGCATTTCATCACTTTCTGCCATGGGTTTGGTGCAGAGCTTGGACACCCATTTCAGCAGTGGTCAGAACAAACCGACGTACATTTGATTGCACAGGGTCATTCTCTCTGTTTTCGCTTTCTATTAACATCTGCAAAAGTTGCTTGAAGTCAGAGTGGCAGCTTCTTCAGGGGTCAACACTGCAAATGTAACCCACACGCCTCCTGGGTGTGGTGTTCTGTCCCCTCTGGAGGCACCAAGATCACTTAGAGAGTGAGGAGTCTACTCTACAGCCTTAGCTAAGAGCCAGTTGGCTTTTAGCTCATCCAGTAGAGGCTCATGCTTTAAGCTCCAGAGGGTCCCTGGTTCGATCCTGCCTGCCGACAATTGGGGTCTGTTGGCATTACACAAACACTAGAAGGAAAGACCTGAATAGTAAGTGACCCTTTCTGATGCTCAGGGTTTGCAGGAGCAGGGCCTAAGGAAGCAGAAGGAAATGTCACTGTTAAGGGGGTGGAAGAAGGTGTTTCTTTTTTTTGGCTGTCAGATGAAGAGGCAAGAGATGAAGAGACAAGAGGATGAGAATAGAGCAGTTGGGAAAAGAAAAGAGTTTTTGGCAGAGGGACAGAAGGCTCTCTGCTCTACTCTAGCTCTACTCTAGCATGAGGCTTTGGCACCAAAACAAAATATCAGAGGTGCAAAGTGTTCGTAGAGAGTTTTCCAAAACAATTGGCAATAAAATAGTGAAGTAGCGTGTTACCGGGTAATTGTGAACTCTGAGCTATTATACAATAACTATAACAGTTATTGGATTGCATCTGTATTGAGAAATGGCTTCCGTATAAGACAAGCTTATACAGGAGCCTGTTTAGATAAAATATAAGATCCGTATTAGAACGATGAGTTCATACTAACACTGCTCACTGGAAGGCGGCCTGGTTTTTGTAAAGCTGCCTTGTACAACTGAACTGGAGCACATGGTTATAATATTATGAGAACATAGTTGTACATATAGTCAATAGTTCACAACGATCGCTTATGTCTCTTGCACGTATAACTCCCATAAAATCAGGAGCATCACTGTGATTTACTCCAACAGCTGGTTGAAAATTTTTCATTTAATTCTGCCCCACCCCCGCCAAACATGGCATTTTTGTAGAAAAGTTCCAATTGTTTATTTAATAAAAAGTGAAAACTAAATCTTTTTGGTTTCTGTTGTCCTCCACGTTCTCTCTCTTTTCCCTTTCTAGTAGAAAATGAGGGCACAATGGAAACAAGGGAGAGGAAGTGAGAGCAGCTTTTGGGCTAAAACTAAAACGTTCAATAACAAAATTCAAATGAAACAAACAAAAATGCACAGTGTTGTCTAGTTCTAGTCGGAACCCATTGTGTTCAGTAGGGCTGGGATTTTAGCCTTTCTATTTAGACTAGGGTGACCAGACAGCCAGTGTGAAAAATCAGGACAGGGGGTGGGGGGGTAATAGGAGCCTATATAAGAACAAGACCCAAAAATCGGGACTGTCCCTATAAAATCGGGACATCTGGTCACCCTAATTTAGACTGTTGTACAAGCAAGTGATGTCTTGAAGTGTTTAATTAACCTATTCAAGCTGCCCTAACCCCCATTTTGGAGGGTGTTGCTGGGACTCTGGTTTCTGTGTTGCAATGTTCAGAGAAGTGAAGCCATTGGCTGGACTGTGGGAAGAACAGGGTCTACAAGAAGTAAACAGAAGAACAAAGTGCTTATGGCAACTGGAACCAACCAGTCCATGCTCCTCCTGACTGTTCTGAGCTGGCCCTGCCCTGGTGGATGACAGAGGCTGTGCGTTAATAGCCAGGGACTAGAAAAGGATCAGCGGTGACAGCTTTGTACTTATCAGTCAACATAGGGACTGATTTGAAGTGGCAGCCTGCTGGGAAGAGCAGGTGCCGACCCTGGGGGAGGGACCCAGATGGGGAGGTGAGGCCGTGGTGGTGTGTGCACCGTGAAGGAATGAGTCGTTCTCACAAACAGAAGCCTCTGGCCCAGCTGACAAGACCCAAAGCAGCCAAAAGGGCAGGGTTGCTGTAATTGCTGTTACCTATGAACTGGGTGCGGAGACTGAAGGCTGTTTGGAACTGGTTGGCTACTGGGCATTTGGCAAGGAAGGAAAGCTTGAGCTCTGGGTCGGGGCTGGCCCATTTTTAGCCTATATACAGTGGTGTTATAGCTGTGTCGGTCCCAGGACATTAGAAACACAAGATGGGTGAGGTAATATCTTTTATTCGACAAACTTCTGTTGGTGAGAGAGACGAGTTTTCAAGCCACACGGAGTTCTTCTTTATTTCCAGCATCTTTCTAAATAGAGCTGTGTGGAAAATGTAATTTTTGGCAGCCAAAACTATTCATGAATACAGGTTTAATTTGATGAAGAGTTTTGGCAGGGAAAAATGATTCCCCCCCCCCAGAAGTATTGGGATGGTTTGCAATGGTTTATTTTGATATTTCTGACATTGTTTCAATGTTTTGTCTTAATCCATATTCATTTTTTTCTGTTTTTGTTGAGAAAAATTGAAAGAATTCAGTTAGAAACTAACTGAATTTTGTTTGGATTTTTCGTTGTGGCCTGTAAACAGAAAAATCAATTATTTGCTCAGCTCTGTTCCTAAATACACAACCCAAGGCCACATGTGGTGTGCAATTGGATGCCTAATTTTTGCTTAAACAAATGCCATATTTACAAGTACAAATTGCTAGTTTGATTCCTAACT
Source organism: Mauremys reevesii (assembly GCF_016161935.1). Classification (NCBI taxonomy): domain Eukaryota; kingdom Metazoa; phylum Chordata; order Testudines; family Geoemydidae; genus Mauremys; species Mauremys reevesii. The sequence continues at coordinate 100,875,001 of NC_052631.1, forward strand.
CGCTCTTTGTGACTGCTGCCACCCAATTTACACATGGAGCTGTGATGACTGCAAGCATATTTAGTTTGCAAATGCACATTCATATTTACCCAGTGTTGCATTTCTGAGACTTTGAAAAAAAGGCCGTCAGGGGCTGACATTTCCCCTTGAACCTTCCTGTAAGGCCCAGTAGGCCTCAAACCCATGACCCACCGTGGGCACAAATCACAGGAAGTCCCACCTCAAGGGGTTTGATAGACAGCAGCCTCATGGCACCTGATTGGCTCCCTGCCCTATGTAAATCCAAGGAGTGTTCCAGGGGACATCAATGCAGCAACGTGGATCATTAGCTCGCTGCCATGACCATCCTGCATTCCCCGTTCCTGACCTCCTAGTATTGACCTTGGCTCTGAATTGGACCTTGACTCTTGCTCATACCCCAGAACACCCACACAGGCTTTGGTACCTGGTATTGACCCTCAGCCTGATTCCCAGCCAGGCTTTGGCTGTGCCCTTAGCTCTGAGCCTCTGCTCGATCCTCACCCCGACTATTTACTCTGACATTGACTCCGAACCCCGGTGGTTGTCGCTGCCTACTGAGCTCCTGCCACTAGTCCTGGCTACCTTTGCCCAGGGTCCTGACAATGGCTCACTGGATCTGCGAATCCCCTCCCCACATGTCAGCAGCCTGAGAACGGGTGAATGACCTGTGGTGAACACTAGGTTTAAATGGCCATTGGTTGCTGTGGGTGTACAGAACTGCCCCCTTTCCAGCTGGTACTTGATTCACCTCCCTTCCCTGAAGCTGGCCAACTCAAGGCTTCTCTATTTTCCTGCAAATAACTCCCCTGTGATAAAACCATTCCATAGGTTATGACTAAAGCTGTGCACCAGGCAGCATTCCTGAGTCTTTGGGGAACGTTGTTTGGATCTGATGAGGACTAAAGCCTTCATTCACCTGAGTATCCATCAGCTGTTTTGTTGTTGTTTTATGCTGCACTTAAAACCATAAAGCCCAAAGAGCCGATTTCACATGTCCAATGCAGCACATTTTATTTACTCTCCTTTCATTTACATGCAGATTGCAGTATCAATTTTCTATAAGGGACTGGTGTTTGCAAATTGAATTTGTCACTCTGAATCCATCAGATTATGGGAAATGGAAGTGAAAACTAATAAAAAAATCAGAAGTGAAATGGATATTTGCAAATCCTATGTTATTAAATGTTTGTTTTCTATGATCAGGGAACACCATGCTGGTTTTAATGCCACATAAATAGCCTATCTATCCCTTCTCAAAACACAGGAAATTGTACTGACAAACACCACCCCGTGAGCTGATCGCTCAACATTTAACTTCTGTCAGGAATGAGTCACCTTGCTGTTTAGGGTTTTTTCAATAACAGTAATTTTCCACCAGAATATTATTAAACAATGAAGTCAGGGGAGTGGGTGTCATTTGTGCAATTAGCAGGTAATTTAGGGATCTACATCTGGTATAAGTGAGGAGTCTACAAAGACAATAAAAGGCCTGATACTGGCACCTCTACTGAAAAGAATTTTCTTCACCAAGAACCTGAAAACTAAATGTATATTTCTCTTTGAATGGACTTTATCGTGAGATAGAAGACTGTGTTAAAATATTTAAAAAGAAGTAATGTAATAAGTGCAGCAGTCAAATAATTTATATTGAATATGGGCCAGGTTTCCTATCTGAGCTGAAGAATGGGTCCTACTGAATGAATTATGGTGACTGCTTTTATAGCTGGGGTAATTTAAACACACAATATTTGTATGTTCCTCTCTGACGCAAAACAATGGAATTTAGTTCACTCCAGGTTCTTAAAAAAAGAACAAGATATTAATTAACTTAATTTTTGTACTATGTGCAAAAGTTTCTTTAAACTCTTTGTCTAGTTGTCATAAGGGTTGAAGAAGCATTTGGTTGTTAGTGAATGAGGCTTATTATTAAAAATGGCAATTTTTTTGATATTCTCTTGGGGGCTACCACCTGTCAGCTGTTTACTTTTAATGTTGATTAATTATTTTTTTGTTTTATCCCCATTTAATCCCCACTTCCAGAGCTGGTGACATTTTTGAAATGATTTCTTATGGGGGAAAAAAAGCCTTTCAAAGCAGAACCAACCAAACAAAATAAAATAAATTCAAGAAATAGAGCCTCCTTGTTTTTACTAAATAAGTTTTTCCATTTTCAACTTCCCACTTATTTTATTATCTATATATATTTATATACACAAGAATATGAATGAATAAGAGTGTGTGTGTAATAAATCAAACTTATTCATCCACATATTCTCTGCAGGTAACCCAGCCCTGTTCTTGCAATACACATTTCTGCATTGCTGGTATAATCAAAGGGCATTTTTGCAAATTAGCATACAGAGGATTTTTTTGTCATGGAAATATTCCCAGTAGCACCATGAAAGATCCAATGTAAAGACAGTCAACCAATCGTTTTCGCTTATATGGGGCTTTTAATGCCAAGCCTCTCAGACTGCTTTAAAATAATAAAAAATGAAATGTCAAGCAAATAAAAAGCTAATTAAAAGCACAATCAAAGAGACTTAATTTAGTCCTTAAAACAGCCAAGGCTTCTGCAGGATACATTCAGCAGGGCAAAGAATTCCCCTAATTTACAGCATAAACCATTAACTACCAAGTGCCAAAAGTTGATGCTGCACCTGAGGTGTGTTTAGTACCCCAGACAAAGCCAAATGTAGAGGCTATTGTATGCCAAGAATTTGGGGAAATAGCAAGGCAGTGAACAGAGAGAGGGGCTCTGAAATGTTGTAAAGATTAAGACACTTTAAAATCATTACGTCTTTGTATAGAGAGAGAGAAAGTTGAGCTATTCCAAGGCTAATGTAATATGGGAATTAAAGACCAGATCCTACTCCTACAGAAATGGATGGAAAGACTCTCATTTACTTTAATGGGAGTTGTTCCCATTCTCACACTAGCTGCAGAAGAAGCTGAAGGCAATGTGGACAGCTAGCAGAGTGCCCAGGCCGAACCACATGGCAAGTAATCTAGTGCAGAAGAGGCCAAAGCATAGAACAGTGTCAACATTACCCTATTGCATAAGCATTTGTTCTGGCTTTGGAACAACAGTTTTCCATAGGAATTCCTGTTTCTTCAACTGAGATTCTTACTGATGATAATAAAATGCTTCTGAATTATCATAACCGAACCAAAGAGAAGGAGCAGGATGATCTTATGATGCAAGAACTTATACCTTTGGGGCTGTGGATAAAGGGCAAGAAGGAAAGTGAAGGATCCAAGTGACACTGTAGGCCAACCAAAACCAATACTATCCTATGGGAATTCGATTTTAAGATGACAGCAGTCATCCAAAGGTACTGCTCAGTGAGGCAGGAAGTTGATAGACTGCCTCAGTGGGATCCACCGGAAGCAACATATTAATGAAATGATCAAATCTCGATCTGTGAATGATACTGCTGAGAGGGAATAGCTCTGGTTAAAAGAGCTGCTCGAGGAGTTGTTTTGGGACAGGTCTGTGGCCTGCATTGTGCAGGAGGTCAGACTAGATGATCACAATTGGTCCCTTCTGGCCTTGGAATCTAGGAATGTGATGTCCATCCTCGGTGCTGAGAAGACCTGGGGCCAAGTAGAACCCAGGAAGATGCGGCAGTTTACAGAACCATTGTTTCTGCTGAGCAAATACCAAAGAAGTATCAGAGGGTTAGTCTGGATCTGTAAAAGCAGCAAAGAGTCCTGTGGCACCTTACAGACTAACAGACGTATTGGAGCATGAGCTTTTGTGGGTGAATACCCACTTCGTCGGATGCATGACATGTATTCACCCACGAAAGCTCATGCTCCAAAATGTCTGTTAGTCTATAAAATACCAAAGAAGACATTCCCAAAGAGACCCTTCACCCCAGTGCCCTGGGTGGATTTATGTCCATGATCAGATGCAGAGAGAGCTGCATAGGGGAGAGGACTAGCAAAAGCACCATATGGGAGAGTGGACTGTATGTGGTTGCACTAAACCAAGCTCCACCTTTTTGAAGGGGATGGGGAAACAGGGGAGATCTGTGAGGTAAGACATGGAGTGTGGCACTAGGAGCAGAACTTCCACTCCCCGGGCTCCCACAGCTCCTTATGAAGTCAAATAGAAGAAAGTTTAACAAGAAAACATTAAATACAAATGGATGCCAGTCTGAAGTGTGACAAGACAAGGACCTTCATGTTTCCAGGTAGAATTTCATCTTTCTGTCATTGATGGCTGGTCTACATGTAGGCGGTGACTCTGTGAGTGCTCCAGCAGGTGCTTAGCACCCAATGGCAGCCAGCTCTCCCCCTCCCCCTCAGCCCCTCCTGCCCACCAGCAGCCCTGCCCAATCAACTCCTCCCCATCCCTCTCAGTGCCTCCCACCCACCGCAATCAGCTGTTCTGCGGCGTGCAGGAGGTGCTGGAGGGGAGGAGGAAGAGCGGGGATGGGGTGTGCTCAGGGGAGGGGTGGAACTGGGCAGGAAGAGGTGGGGGAGGAAACTGGCACCTGTAGGTCTACACACAAGTTAACTTAAATTGGGTTGAAAATCAAATTAGTTAAACTTGCGTGAATCCCTGTGTGGCCATTCTCGCTCGGTTAGTATACAGCAGGGGTTCTCAAACTGGGGGTCGGGACCCCTCAGGGGGTCACGAGATTATTACATGGGGGGGTCATGAGCTGTCAGCCTCCACCCCAAACCCTGCTTTGCTCCAGCATTTATAATGGTGTTAAATATATAAAAGAAGTGTTTTTAATTTATAAGGGGGGTCACACTCAGAGGTTTGCTATGTGAAAGGGGTCACTGGTATACAGCTATCTTACATCAGTTTAGCTCCGTGCCTGGAAACTGCAGGCAAGAAGCTGAACAGCTGTAATCTAGGTTTACATCGATCCTAATGTGTCCACACATGTTTGCATCCTTCTCTTAATTGGTGTGAAATCACAGCTTTGGTTAAACAGGTGTGGTTTTGTGCGTAGACCAGGCCTAATGGTGAGTAGATATTGCAGCGCATTGTGTGCCATCTTATCTCCCGTGACCTTCCTTTCACAGTTCTGTCATTCAATAGTACATGAAGGTTGGTTTGGTGATATAAGTTATAATGCACCTCTGCTTAGATTCTCATTTCCTCCCTGGCTGGCAGCCCCCTATTCAATGTATGTGCTATGGCAATTCTCTTCCCATCTGGGCTTGTTGTCGACTCCAGACAAAATTATCCTGACATCTTTGGAGTGACAGTACCTCTAGGTGTGCAATGCTGGACTGCCTGGATGACATTTCCGTTTATTTTGAGTGAGTTTCCCAGAACTGATGTAAGTACGGTCTCATATACAAACATTCACTTTTATGTGTGTTGTTTGTGTGTGTAATTTGCATGGAGTCCAGAGTGGAGCAGCTTACGGGTGTATCAATGTATTTCGTTGGAACTGAGAGAAATCAGGTGGTCATGCTTCTTCCATTCCATCTGAGCCTATCAGGATTGAGTCTGGAGTGAGTCTTCTGTCATTCTGACTAGAACAATGGTGAAGGTGCAATATGATGAATAGAGGAGTGAGGCATTCTCATATCTCTGACTGGGACTCTTTGAAAGGTGGATGGAAGAGTGAGTGTTCCTCTTTTCAATAGGACTGCAGGAAAAAGAACAAGTGCTGCAAAAATTGGACAGACAATCTTCTACTAAAGCAAAATTATACTAGTCTGAGCCTCGCAATGACAAGGCCCTTCAGAATCTCCGCTCACTGTGCTTAGGTAGCTCAGGAGTCTCCAGTGAGTTACAAACCATTTTCCCTAACTTTTAGAATTAAATATTTTGCAGTGGTGTTGTAGCCATGTTGGTCCCAGGGCATATGAGAGATGAAGTGCATGAGGTAAGATCTTTTATGTCAGACACTTACAAATATCTCAGTGCTGCTTTGGGTGATATAATGTAAGTTTGCTTAGAAGCCTTTTTGGTTGGCAGTTTCATGCTTGAGGTTTTATTCATCTTACAAATGATATTAACAAGTACACAACTTAATGCGACTACTGCTTATTATGTAGAATGCGTTTTGTTTTCTGTTCGTTTGTCCTTCCCCTCTCCCGTGTTCATCTATTCTAGCCACTGTTGTGTCCTGTCATAAAACTAGCTCGCAGGACAGGTGTGGGTATTCGCAACTTGTTGTCCAAAACCTACCACAATGGGAACACAATCCATTCCACGGTTATTTTATGCTAAATGAGTGAATCTAACATCTTTAAAAAGGGATGAATTAACAGTGGAAGCTAAACAATCCAGCTACGTTTTAAGTTGATGTTCATAAGGTCTTCTTCACCTTTGACCTATTAAAGTTGGAGTGCATCAATATTACATTTTCTGTGTGTTTACTGGATTGCAGAATGTCTGGAATAAGGTTACTTCACACCAGAAGTAGCAGTAAAATGTCACTGTTTTCCAAAGTGACAGAAATCGCTCTGACTCGTTCCAGTTCCACATCTCTAGCTGTTTTTTATTAGAACTGGCTATGAACAGCACATGTCATGATGTTGACATTTCTATAAACCTTCTAATTTTAGGCTTTAATAATATAATGGCTGTGTTAAAAGCTGTAACAGATTAAATTAAATGCTCCATCTCTGAGCTGACCTAATTTGAGGGTTCAAATTATGCAGCTGAGACTGAAGGAAAAACGGTCTCTGTCATACTTAGAGATATGAAAGAAAGAAAATCAGTATCATCAAAAAGTAGACTTCATCTTGGCAGGAGACTTTGTTTTCAGAAGTAAGTATCTGACCAAAATAGCAGCATGGAAGATCCTTAAGGAAAATCAGTTGTAGTTAAGCTGGGCTCACAGAATGTGTCACTGCTGGAAGCCTTGTTTTCAAATTTGTGACTGGTGGTGGTGTCACCTTTCACTCAGATAAAAATGGGACAAAGGCTGAAATTAGGTGTAGGCTAGGAAACATGCTGTATAATCCCATATTTGATTGACCTGAGTGCTTGGCCATTGCATTTCCCCCCATCTGAATGTTAACTATCGATGGTGAATCACAAGCTCACTGATAACACCAAGGACATGGTGCTAATGAGCCCACCAGGGATTCTCACCACAGGATGTGAGCTTTTCCTGTCCCACAGAAAGAAAAGGCATATGCTTCACCCTGAGAGGGCCTCTTTAAAGAGGGCTGGGGAGTGGAGAGCAAGGACTATCTTCCAGTGTCAGTGAGAGGAGAGTAGGCCTCCCTAGCTAACGTATGTGGCTATGTTCTGCAAGGCTCTTTCATTCTGCATATTTCGATTCCTCCTAAGATAATGGATTCTCTGAGACCTTTCATTCATTGCTGGATTTCTCCTGCTGACTTGCCAGCCTGTGGAAGGAATGAGGTCAATTTGCAGAGTAGTTTATTTTTGTGAAGTATGATTTGAAGTGTTGAAACGTCTCCTTCTCTTTGAGTCTGGCTTGGCAATGCTGCACTGATGTGAATATTTACGGGGTGTAGGGGGTTGTTTAGCAGTGAGTTTGGCAGCTGTGCTTTGACTCCCATCCAGTTCAGTGTTTATGGTACCTTTCTGGTTTCCCAAATATCACTGGAGCAGAGCCCCAGGGGGAATGGAGAAGACCTAACTGTCCATGCATTGTGATGGGGAAGCATCCTTGACCTACAGCAAGCCTGCAGCCAAATGTCTACCACAAGGTCAAATTCTGCACTGATGTACACCCTGTGAACCCCAGTGAAGAAGACAGAGTGGGTGAATCAGGACAGATTTTCACCTGTAGTGTCTGTGCCATTCACTGGGCCTTTCTGATGATGCTTTTACTAGGGAAACCAGAGATTACTTTGTGAGTTTTCCAGTAAGCAAAAAGGTCTCAGCAGGAATCAGGGAGTCAGGAGCTTCTGAGTTCTGTTGCTGTTCAGTGTTTGTTACAGGCTGACACGGTGCTTTCCAACCTGGTCCCTAACACTTGCACAAGTCTACTGACTTCTCTGGCTCAGTGTCTGCATCTGTAAAATGAGGATAATCATGAAATCCTGCTTTGCCATAGTGTGCAAGGGCTAATTAGTTATTATTTATAAAGCCCTTTGAGAAGACAAGAGGTCCTAGATTCATACTTTAAGGCCAGAAGGGATCACTGGGGTCATCCAGTCTGACTTCCTGTATATTACATGCCACAGAATTTCACCCCCTTACCCCAACATAAGTGTTAAGAATTATCAGGCCAGTTGTACCTGATGCCTCTGTGGAATGACCAAGAGATTCCACAGCGCAAATCTGCAAACCCACCAACACCTCTGAAGAGTCTTCTCACTGCCACAGTGCTGTGTACCTCTCTCTATCTTCCTAACTACTGCTGCCCGGGGCCACATCGGTTCCACTGCTATTGTCCCTTATGAAGGATCTTCATCTGATGGGAGCCATGTTCTAGGGGATCCCCTCAGCCGTGGCTTCCCGTGCAGCTCTCCCATTTCATAAGAGAAGGGGCAGAGATGCACAGTGAAACTGGTCATAACACTTTTAGAAGAAAGGTTTTTTCTTAATTTTTGTCTAAGGGCTTGTCTACACTTACTGGGGGATTGACACGCGGCAATAGATGCATCAGTGATCGATTTAGCGGGTCTAGTGAAGACCCCTAAATAGACTGCAGATCACTCTCCCGTCGACTCCTGTACTCCACCAAATTGAGAAGAGTAGGAGTTGACGGGAGAGCATCTCCCATCAGCATAGCGAAGTGTGGCCCCCCCGGTAAGTAGATCTAAGCTATGTCAATTTGAGTTACGCTATTCACGTAACTCAAATTGTGTAGCTTAGATCGAATTTCCCCTGTAGTGTAGACAAGGCCTTAGTCTCCAGCAAAAAGTTTGGGGGTTTCCTCTAGATAAATGACGTATTAAACGTGTGACAATGTTTGAATAGTTACTTTCTGATAAAGGATGTGGGGGGGATCAACAAATAAATTCTGTAACATGTTGAATCTTGCAGTTGCATGCATGTCAAGGGAGACCTGTATTGGACTCATTTCTAGGAACCACAGCCTAAGCTTTGCAAGAGACTGTGCTTCTTACCTAGCATGGACTGATAACTATTTTGAATGACTTTGTCTTATTGCTTTTGGGGAAAAATAACCCAAAGGCGAATGTTTCCAAATGCAGAATTGTTATGTGCAGCACTTCTGTTGGTTGCACATTTCTCGGGTACCCTGGACACGAATAATTTGTTTTTAGGAACTCGTTACAAGACAGAATATGGCAAAACATACTAAGCTGCAGGCTGGCAAAACTGGCATCTACTCTCGTCTCTGTTCTAATGATCTCTCTTCTGTCTCCCTTGACTGATCAAGAGCATTGCATCACCCCCCCCTCGGGGCAGGATGGCTGTGTCATCCAAAGGTCATGCACAGTGGTACTCACTCAGCCAGGGAGCATCTTTCCTGGCTACTGAACAGTCATAAAAAGTGCATTTTGAATTAGTGTCTGATGCCACTGTATTTTTATAGGGGTTAATTAAGTTGTTTGTTTTGATCTTTCCCACCTGGAGTACTCTCATCTACCCAGCCTTTCCTCTTTTCAGGACTTGTCACTAGTATCTTTGTCAGTGCTGTCTCTTGTCTTGGGCGCTCAGGTGAACATCAAAAGCTCTGGATGCTGACTGCGGTTTGCACTGCTTCCAGACTTATCAGTGCAATTTGCATATGGTTAATATTTGTTCATTGCTGATGTAATATTTCAATTATGACTGGCCTATATTAGCATTTTTGTGGAGGACATTAGATTGCTTTATGGAGGTGTTTAAAATTTGCAGAACTTGGTGTGGATGCTTTCATTGCATGCATAAAACTTGTAGGAGATACTATAGTAAAGCGTATTGAGTAGATAGTAAATATCCTCCTGTTCGGAGGATACTTGATGTGTGGTGCATTTGCTAATGAAGGATTCATGCTTCAAGGAGCAATTTTGCACTAAACACCATGTGGCTCAATTGCAAGCCAGCCTATATGTCTATGTGGTGGAGATATTTGTCTTGCTGGGGTGCCATAACATGCTGGTGGACATCAACCCAGCAGGTCAGCATGTGGTGTGAGTGGAGTCATGTCCAGCACAGCTGATCCGGCACGGAAGGGAGAAGTAAACTGAACCAGGAAAAGGGCTAATGCAGTTTACTTGCCTCCTGTTAGTGCTCTGAGTCAAGATTCAGTCCCTGCTCTGCTCCTTCAATAGAAGAGTTACCTGCTGCTCCTTACTCAGGTCTGACTGCAAAGTGCCAGGCTAGTCTCATAAAAGTAGGGGTAAAACAAAATAAATTCCAACACTGTTCCCCTCCTTGCAACTTTCTGCCTGTGATAGTCTCTCTTTCATTAGAGAGGCTAAATAATTCTTCTCTCTCTCTCTAACAACAGAACTAAAGGGAAACCACCTGGAGACATTAAAGATTGAAGGCAAACTTGTTTTTGTTTTTTTTCTTTTAAAGATATTCCCATTTGCACCTTGTGGAGTGAGGAGAGGATGGACGGACACATGGAACAGCCATGGGAAAATGATGCTATACACCCATCTGAACCAGCCCATGACTTCCGGGTGTTAGGGCCTTAAATACATGCCAGGCAACCCCTCTGAGCCCTATGGAGTTGCTTGGGATATAGGAATTTAGCTTGCTGTGTTTTGCTTGGTAGGGCAAGGTTATGATTATTCTGGCGTTCAGCCCTCATCTGTTAAAAGGGAAGCTTCTCAATGGAAGATCGATAAAGGAGTTTGAAATGCCTTAAACCAGCTTTCATAGAACCGTAGATTATAAGGCCAGAAGGGATCACCGCAATTCATCTAGCCGCGTATCCTGCATAATGCAGTCCAGAGACCAGCCCTGAATTAATTCTGGTTTGAACAAGAGCAGATCTTTTAGAAAAAAATCCAATCTTGACTTAAAAAGTCCCATAGATGAAGAATCCACCCCAGGCCTTGGTAAACTGTTTCAAAGGTTAATTATCCTCCATGTAAGAATTTGCATCTAATTTCCAGTCTGAATTCCTCTAGCTTCAACTTCCAGCCATTGGATCCCATTATCAATTTTTTGTTCCCCATGTAGGCACTTATAAATTGTGAGCAAGTCACCCCTTAACCTTCTCTTTCACAAGCTAAATAGGTTGAGCTCCTGAAGTCTGTCATTACCAGGCATGTTCTCCTGACCATATTTCTTATACTAGACGTATAAGACCATAGTTCTTAGGGAACCTAATTTTCCATTTCCATGCTCTGAATGAATGACAGGAATGAATGGCACACAATAAATGAACTTATTGATCATTTACTAAATTATTGATATCTGATTTGAGTTATACAGAGAAAAATGAAGCCGATTACTGTAATGTATTTTCTCAACTGAGCTAAAAGTGATGATTTACAGCAGGCTGAATAATACAGAAAGAATTTCCAACGTTTTTTTGAATAAATGTAATGAGTTCAGTTTCTTACTGTTTGTGGGGGTCACATTATTCATGAGCATTCAGATGTGCACCAAGTAATCAAGAGCGTTCACAAATCTGGAAAATTTCATGACTGTTAACGTTGGTTATGGTTCATGTCAGACTTGCGACGTGCATTACTCGTTAATCATAATTTCTCGTGCTGAAAAATCATTGTTTAATTCATGCCATTTAAAAGCCTGCCAACCAGTCAGGGAGCTGAAACAATGCCATGTAACATAGCCCTGGCACCTAAAATTCCATGAAGGTGTCTGCTCTCTGTCGGACAGGTGAAAACTTTAGAACTGCAGGTCTATAGAGGAGAATCACACAAATTATCCCGCAGACTGAAATTTGTTGGGAAAATAGGTACAAACTCATTACTAGAAATCAGGATCACTTGAAAACAATTTGGAAGTAGCAAAAAGGTGAAACTGACACTGCCTGTTAGTGACAATGAATAACAGGGCTATCTCTAACGAGGATAGACAAGTTAAGATCCATCTGTGACTGATTTTTCTTTCACTGGAAATCTGTATGAAGATTTCTAAAAGAAAATTATCTGACTTTTAAATTCAGGAAATGTTTTGTTTTCAGTCTTGAAATTGATGATCTAAATTAGCAATACTTTAATCTCTTCCAAGTGTTGATCATAGGCTCAGAGCAGTATTAGAACAATTCAAAGAAAGGGCTACTGCCTTGAAATCCAATAGAGTAAGCTGCCTTGCAGATCTGCTTCTGTCCTTCATTTGGGCTGAATACAGCACTCTTCTGATCAGGTGTGACAAGCCAAGCCCCATGTTTATCAGTAAATCTTAATGTATTTTACAATGGAAGGTCAGAACCATTATCTCCATTTTACAGGTGGAGAAACTGAGGCATGCTGAGGGGCAGTGACATGCCCAAGATTGCACAGCAAGTCAGCAGCAGAGCCAGGAACCAGACCCTTTGCTCTCCAGATTACAGGGTCCTGCCACTGGGCAGTACAGCCACCACTCCCAGTACCATCCTCCTGTGCATCCGTTGACTGATGCTACCTTCCTGTTTCAATGACCACCCACGGGAAAGAAATCCGGAGACCTCTGTAGGGTTAGTGGAACTGTTCGTACTACTGCAGTACTTAAGAGCTGCAAAAGAAAGAACTCAGGTCCAGTCCTATCAAGTCCCATCCTATCAGCTCATTCCTCTAGGCTTTCAAGATGGACCCTGTCAGCTACTCATCTGCCTTTCCATGGAGCCTAGAGGCCTGATGCAAAGCCCAACTGAGATAAATGGAAAGACTTCCATTGACTTGAATAGGCTTTGAATCGGCCTCTAAATGCATGTCTGATCTGTGCGGAGTAAAGCTGTGGTTAAAGGCGAAACGTAAAACCAGTGGGGAAAGTAGAGACTAGAATGGCAGGAGTCAGCAGCTTTGCTGACATGAATGATAAAATTGAAGAGCAATCCTCTTGGGAACGCAGCTGAGGGGATGAGCATTAGGGAGCTGACTAATGGGCTGCTGTTTCTACTTTATTCCTGAGTGAGTTTGCTGCATTCATTGTTCCTGAAAGAGAAACATTGACTAAAGCCAGGCAGATTGTGGGAAAGCTTCTCCATTGGCACCAGCCAGTCCACGGCCATCCTGCAATGGCCCTGGTATTCCAGCACTGAGCTTCTCCTCAGAAGAGGCTGCCAACTGAGCTAAGCCTTGTGCCAGGTTTTGTAGTGTGTGTCTGTGCGAGCGAGTTACCCGCTGAGAATACGCAATGGCAGACCTAATATGTGTCTGGAACGTATTTTCAGCAAATTATTTGTAAAACCTACAGTGCAGCTGTTCCACATTACTCTGTTCTGCCTTGTAAATCTGGCTCAACACAAGGCAATTCCTCACTTGTTTGGAGCTGGGTACAGAAGAACAGTGAAAGATCTGAGGCACTTGAGAGGGGAGGGAGTGTAGGGAGCTCCTCTGCACCACCTAGCACCATGAAGAGTTTTGTACTGACCATGCCCTGCCAGCCTGTCTAGGGGAAGTACCACAGCAGGGTGCCATAACCTGGGAGAGAGGATTCTTTCCTGCTTGATTCCCACACAGCACAGGAATGAGGATTTAGCCCTTAATCTGTATGTGTCTGGCTATCCTGTGAAGTTCTTCTTTAATGTAAGCAGCATGGGAACAATCATAAACATGATAGACCAATCCCGTTTGATTTTCAGTGGGCTGGGCCGTAACTCACAACAAGAAAGCAATGGAATATTCGGACTGTTTCATGTTTCCTTAAAGCTTGATTACGACTATGTGATTCAGCACCAGGGGAGTGAGTGTATTGCTTTTATATTTTCATCATTGAAAGGTGAAGCATTTACTGTTAATGTTCATTGTTTCCAAGGCGAGTAGGGACTGTTGTGATCATCTAGTCTGACCTCCTGTAGAACAGGCCAGAGAACTTCCCAAAAATAATTCCCAGAGCAGAGCTTTTAGAAGAACATCCAGTCTTGATTTAAACATTGTCAGTGACGGAGAGGCCACCAGGACCCTTGGTAAATTGTTCCTTTGTTAATTACTTTCAAGATCAAAAATGTATAAATTATTTTAAAACCCTCTGTAGGCAAGTAAAGAATAGCACACACATTTACTGTCCATGTATCTGATATGTCATGGAGTCAAGTAATTCAGGGCAGCTCTGCCACCCAAAAAAACGATCAGTTACTTTAATCTGAGCATGCGCGTTGTTAATGGGTAATATTTTGCTGGTATTTTATTTCATGTTTATACCCACTGGAAAGCTCTGATAAGGACACAAATACGCAGGGGAGGTTCCGTTGTAGTCGGGGGAGCAGTCTGTCTGTCGTTTCCCTAAACAATAGCTTCCTTAGCTGAGGCCTCTGCTGCAAGGTAAATTGACCTAGACACCGTGTTATGTGCCCTCACCTTTCACTTACGTGTGTAACTCATTTTGCAGCCAGTTACCAGCCTGATGAGTTCGAAGGGGCTGCTGCCTGAAGAGGAATTTTAGCAGACAACTAGAGGTTACTCAGCAAGTGGACAACGCTGAGAATAAAGCAGGAAGAGAAATGATTAAAACTAAAAAAGTAAAATCTTGGACTTTCCTATCGAGTACAATAACCTGTCGTAACTGTGCCACCAAATAAATAAAATACAATATCTAGACTGTTGCCCCATTGCACTTTGTCCTTTGAATTAGACATCGACAGGGCTTCAGTTCAGAGCTATCTAGACTGTAATCTCTTTGTGGAGCAGAGACGGTCTCTTGGCACGTGTTTGTACAGCACAGCGCCTGGCACAAAGGGGAACTTGGGGCGGTTAAGCAGTACCGTGATACAAATAATTGGGGCTGGTTGGGCTTAAACTAAACCCTTAGTTCAAACAGTCCCATTTTTTCACAGCTCAGTTACGTGGCTTGGGCCCATCTGGTATTTGAATGATATGCACATTGTCATCGGTGGCAGGTTTGTACTTCTAGAAGTACCCAATTCGGGGTCATTTCTGTTGATATTAATGGAAAGGTTGGTTACACATTTTTGATCCGATCCAGCCCCCGGATACAGGGTTTCGTGAATTTTTTAAAAATAGGTTTCTATTGAGCTGTTTTCTGGTCTCAATGTAATTGCCTTCTGGAGAATAGTGTAACAGTAATGGGATGTCTCATGTGTGCTGTTATATTCTTGAGTGCGTTCTCACTACACTGGTTCATTAAAATATTAACTATTTTTCTTGAATTCACTATTAACACAAGACAAATTGATGCAAATGTATGAACATCAAGCCTAATTTTTGATGCAAAATGACTTTGGGCATAAAAGATGTACTTCTGAGTGCATGATGCAGTTTCTCTTCACTTTCTGAGTCCAGTTACTCCAAATCACATCAGAACCTGTGCTATAGTGACCTTTTTCAAAGTGTCATTTGCTTTGTTGGCCAGTTCTATTTTCTCTTGTTAAGAGGTTCTGAAACAACTGAAAGCAGAGGGAGAATGAGCAGTCACTCAAAGCAAGGACTCTAGTAAATGTCAAGAGTACAGTTTGGTATATGTTGACTATCTCATGATGAAGAATTTAATAAAAATGGGAATTTGCCAGATATCTACAGTATTATTCTTACTACAGTTTTTAAAACTGAGTTCTTGTGATTCCTCCTTCATGGGTTCTACACTAATAAATGTAGCAATACATTGGTAGCATTGGCATTGAAGGTTGGGTATGTTACCTATTAGAAAATGGTTTGACCACTAGTTTTTTACAACTAGTCCTAAAAATTCAATTTACTTTTACTGCACTCAGTAGCCTTAATGCTATCATGTATTCCAAAAGGGATATTTTCCTCTTCATTGAACCTTGTTGGTGTCTAAGACCAAGTGCCCTTGTGACATTTAGCCAGAAATATGTTACAATGATATTTAAAGACTAGACCAGCAGTATTCAAACTGAAATGCTCTGGGAGCCATATATAGTCAATAAAAATAAATTAGGACCAGGGAGGGGACAATATGTCTGAGTCAATCTCAGATCTATGGGTTCAAAATGTGCTTGCAAAACTGAAGCATTTTAGTTGGGAAGAGTGTTTAACATAATCTTACCTCATGTATTTAGCTGTGAAAACACTGCAGAATGAAGGTTAATTTTCACTGGTACCAGCTCTCCAGAGACAGAGAGGCAGGTGTGGGGTAGAAAGAGAGGAATCATGAGGAGAATTAAAAAGGAGGGAGAGATGGAGCTGGAGATGTACAGAGAGCCTGGTGTAGGCTGCGAGGACAGACATTAAGTGAGAGAGAGAGAGAGAGAGAGTAGGTGGAGGCAGGAAAACCTAGTGCCATGACAAGTGAGAGATGCAGGGCCAGAGAGACACTGGGCATTGGAAGTATAATAAAATGTGACTATAGGAAGGTCAAAGTATCTGTATGGGATCTAGTTCTTGGGGTGAAATCCTACTGCAATGGGAGTTTTTCCATTGACTTCAATTTCAAATCTGTCTTCTAAGTTGCCCTATGTTTTAACTGTAAGTGAGACACTTTTCTTCTACCTCAGCACAGCTCACAGTAGTTAGCTATAGGTAGCAGATTACTCATCAGGTTTTTCCTCTCTGTGATGGGATGTACTAGGCTTGGAGGCCTCCTGCTGGAGGCCTAGTGGTCCTACCCTAACCCGCCCCAGAAAAAGGGCAGTAGAGGTGTGTAAACGGGGCGGACTCACCCCTGCGGCGCCTCCTGCTGGTGACTCCGGGGAATTAGCTCTTTCCAGCACTGGAGCGCCCTCTGCAGGCTGGTGATCCACCTGTCCTCTGCCCCCCGTCCCTCCCTGGACCCGGTGCCCTTTCACATGGGGTGCTGCCCCCGGCAGTAACCCCTTTCTCTCTGGCTCTCCCCTTCTCAGGGAACCCCCACCCTCTATCCCCACCTTGCCTCAGTGTATGGCTACTGCCAGTCATTGTCTAGCCCCACATCCTGGGGCAGGCTGCAGTATCAGCCTGTTCATCACTGGCAAGGAGGGTTTGGACCTGCTGCCTTGGCCTACCCTGGGCTGCCTCTGCAACCCCCAGTACCTGTTAGCTCAATGCTAGGCCGCAGCCTGGGGCTTTCCAGACTGGAGCTCCCCAGCTCCTCAGCCTTTCCCCAGCCCTGCTTCACCCTCAGGTACTTTGTGTCTAGCTCCCGGCAGCCAGGCCCATCTCCCTCTGAATGCACAGAGAGACTGTTTTGGGCTTCTGGCTTCCCTAGCCTCTTATAGGGGCCAGCTGGGCCTGATTGGGGCGTGGCCCCAGCTGCAGCCACTTCCCAATCAGCCCAGCTTAAAAGCTGCTTTCTCCAGCCACGTTCCCTTCCATGGGCTGTTTTTAACCCCTTCAGGGCAGGAGCAGGGTTCCACCCTGCTACAAGGTGAATCCTCCAGACTGACTAGGTTGGCTGCAAGGATGCATCTAATCAGAGAGAGGCTTCAGGGAGCAGACAGTCAGAATCCAGCAGGCTCATATAAAAGGAGTGTTGGACAGAGTAGAGTCAGTTGCTGGCTGGAGCCAGAGGAATAAGGATGTTATTCCTGGCTAGTTGCAGTACCTTGACAGAGCAGTTGCTGCCAGGGACCAGTGGAGGAAGGAAGGTGCTCCTGGTTGACTGCAGGGACTCAAGCAAGACTTCAGCCCTGAGCTCAGGGTGAAGGTGAAAGGGCTGTAGGGAAGTGTCCCAGGGAACAGTAGCTGCAGAGTTAAAAGGGATGCAGCAAGTGGCTTCTATTTGTAGGGTCGCTAGGTTGGGACCTGGAGTAGTGGGTGGGCCTGGGTCCCCCCTCTGGCCTCAGATGCAGTGGCCAAAAGCCCCAAAGAAGGGGAGTTTAATCTGCCCCAAGGAGTGGGCTGAAGACCGTGAGGAGGGTCAGCATTTGTGGACTTTGATACCACCCCCCAGCAGGGGACTGAACTGAACTAGTGGCCCAGCTGGAGAGCTGGGGCCAGTGAGGCTTGCTACCAAGTGACGAGTCTCCAGGGAGGAAGCCATGGGGGCACTGCTCCATTCCAGAGCAGGGACCATTTGAGAGAGAGCCCCGAAAGGGCTGAGAGACTGTTTGAACCAGGGTACTGTGATAGGCCCTTTGGACTGATTGAGCCCAGGGTCAGGGCTACAGATAAAGAGACTGTACTGAGGGCACTGACACCAGCCCTGTTGAACTAGTACTCTGGAAGGGTCTGGTTTTTTTCACACACACACAGACTGTGTGTGACTGACTGGAGGGCTGAGTCACTGAAAACTCACCAGAGAAGTTAACTGCCATCAGAGATCACTCCAAGCAGTGCAACGCAGAGAGAGTGCAGGTGCAGATATGCCCAACCGGTAGGCGTGCTCACGTGAGGTGAGTAGACTCTGCCACATTCCCCCATCCTTAAAAACAAAGGGCTAATGTCTGTTCTAATCTGTTACAGAACATTCCAATTTATGCGAAAGCTACGAATGGAATTCCACGCTTGGATACCTTGGGACCAGCTACTCACTGGGTGTAAATCATCTGATCCTGTGTTTTATAAGCATTAGATAAATATGATGGTTAAACATCGTGCTTGAATGGTGACACGTGTTGGGTAAGTTGTTAGAGCATTTACAGCATTTGCTTATTTAGAATGTTGTATATTGCAAAGGGCTTTTAATCAGAAAATGGCCTTTTTTAGAACAAAATGTTGCTATTGACATCTACAATTGTTCATGAAAATTGGAGATATCAAAGTTTTATGTTTTTTTAATTTATCATGCTATTTGTATTGAAAACATCATTGAAAATCTTAGTGAAATAATATGAAAGTTTTCTATAACAAATTTAGAAAAAAATCAAAGCACATATTGAGCTATTCAAAACAAAAACATCTTTGGAAATTCAAAATGTTTCATTTTTCAACAAGCTCTAGTTATGGCTAACTAACCAGTGGGGCCACTGAACGATCAAGATGCTAATGGAGCAATCAGAGATAAGACCATTGCTGAGAAACTAAATGAATTCTCTGCATCAGTCTTCACGGCTGAGGATGTGAGGGAGATTCCCACACCTGAGCCATTCTTTTTAGGTGAGAAATCTGAGGAACTGTCACAGATTGAGGTGTCATTGGAGGAGGTTTTGGAACAAATTGATAAACTAAACTGTAATAAGTCACCAGGACCAGATGGTATTCACCCAAGAGTTCTGAAGGAACTCAAATGTGAAATTGCAGAACTACTAACTGTAACCTATCATTTAAATCAGCTTCTGTACCAAATGGTGCAATTCGGCAATTACAGGCCGGTAAGCCTGACTTCAGTACTGGGAAAACTGGTTGAAACTATCATAAAGAACAAAATTGTCAGACAGATTAACATAATTTGTTGGGAAATAGTCAACATGATTATTGTAAAGGGAAATCATGCCTCACCAATCTACAAGAATTCTTTGAGGGGATCAACAAGCATGTGGACAAGGGGGATCCAGTGGACACAGTGTACTTAGATTTTGCAGACAAGGTCCCTCACCAAAGGCTCTTAAGCAAAGTAAGCTGCCATGGGATAAGAGGGAAGGTTCTCTCATGGATTGGTAACTGGTTAAAAGACAGGAAACAAAGGGTAGGAATAAATGGTCAATTTTCAGAATGGAGAGAAGTAAATAGAGGTGTCCTACAGGGGTCTGTGCTGGGCCCAGTCCTATTCAATATATTCATAAATGATCTGGAAAAAGGGGTAAACAGTGAGGTGGCAAAATCTGCAGATGATAAAAACTACTCAAGATAGTTAAGTCCTAGGGAGACTGCGAAGAATTACGGAAGGATCTCTCAGAACTGGGTGACTGGGCAACAAAATGGTAGATGAAAACCAATGTTGATAAATGCAAAGTAATGCACATTGGAAAACATAATCCCAACTATACATATAAAATGATGGGCTCTAAATTAGCTGTTACCACTCAAGAAAGAGATCTTGGAGTCATTGTGGATAGTTCTCTGAACACATCCACTCAATGTGCAGCAGCAGTCAAAAAAGTGAACACAATGTTGGAAATCATTAAGAAAGGGATAGATAATAAGACAGAAAATATCATATTGCCGCTATATAAATCCATGGTATGCCCACATCTTGAATCCGGTGTGCAGATGTGGTTACCCCATCTCAAAAAAGATAAATTGGAATTGGAAAAGGTTCCAAAAAGGGCAACAAAATTATTAGGGGTATGGAATGGCTGCTGTCTGAGGAGAGATTAATAACACTGGGACTTTTTCAGCTTGGAAAAGAGATGACTAAGGAGTGGTAATATGATAGAGGTCTATAATATCATGAGGGGTCACCAAATGAAATAATTGGCAGAAGTTTTAAAACAAACAAAGGTAAGTATTTCTACACACAACACAGTCAGTCTGTGCAACTCTTTGCCAGAGGATGTTGTGAAGGCCAAGACTATAACAGGATTAAAAAAAGAACTAGATAAATTCATGGAGGATAGGTCCATTAATGGCTATTAGCCAGGATGGACAGGGATGGTGTCCCTAGTCTCTGTTTGCCAGAAGCTGGGAATGGGCGACAGGGGACGGATCACTTGATGATATCTGTTTTGTTCATTCCCTCTCATGCACCTGGCATTGGCCACTGTTGGAAGACAGGATACTGGGCTAGATGGACCTTTGGTCTGACCCAGTATGGCCGTTCTTGTGTTCTTACTCTTTCTGAATACATTTTTCTCTATGAAACATTTGCACAGTATGGGGTTGGGCCTGAACTTTGTTGAAAAAAGAAGACCGTAATAGCTAGAAATAAAGGAGGGGTGTGTCTCTCTGCATTGGTCATGAAGTGCAGAACATGCCTAGGCAGATGGCTTTTGGTGACCCTAATGGGCTTCCTAGGTCACCGTGGAGATCTGGTTTCACTTGCAAAATTAAACTTTAGGCTACATTTCTTTCCAAAGAAGAGCAATGTATCTGCGCACCAATAGGCCCTACTGAAATCAGCGGCAGGTTTGGGAGTATAAGACTGAGAAGTATTTAGGAATAGTGAGTGTGTATTAGGTATACAAGTAAAGCATGACTCTAATGCAAGGCCTACAGGTGGCGACCTGTAAGATTTCAGCTTAGTCACACTAGGTTTAAGGAAGCTTGACATAAGTGGATGACCTAAGAATAACCCTATGCCAATCAAGTCACAGGATTACTGGAAAGAGTGTGCCAATAGGTGATGTGCCAGAAATATGTTGTAATGTACCTGTCTAGATTGTCTTGGCCGCAAGACACCTGATTGGAACATCATAGAAAGTTCTGCTTTTACTGCAGGTTACCATGGGAACATGTGTATGTAAATGTTAATAAGGCGCTAATAAGAAAAAGGAGAACTACGAGGACAACCTACTAAAAGTGGGGTGCCTTGAAATTTACGGGGTGTAGAAGTACAGATAAGGAAAATGAGGTTGGAAACCTCATGTATATGCAAAGGGCATTAGGCGTGGTCAGAAGAAGACGACAGAATTGGTGCTCTGGTCAGGTGAAAGTGGGAAGACTGTGAGGTAAGACCTCATTGGGAAAACTCCCGCAGGAACCACCCTTCTATTGGGAACCATGTGTTGAGAGATTCACCAGACTCTACTATCTTTGGGTAGGTGAGGATGAATATGGTATTGGCTATTGCTTGGGCTCTCTCAGGATGTGTAGATGAGTGTGTGAGTATAACTTGTAATACAAGATCTTTTTACGTGTAACTGTGTTTGTGGTCACTATATTTGTTCTTTGCACACTCCTAAGAGTCTCCCAATCTAAGAGGTTCTTAAAGGGTAACTTTCACCCTATTGATCTGAAACAATGGCCACATAGGAGGCAAGCTCACTCTACGGGACACTGTAGTTTCACACAGGACTATCAATCAATTCAAATTTTAAAAAAGGCTACAAGGGGCTCGGGGTTCCCAATATGTGCGCCTGGCAAATATGGCCAGATGTAAATCTATGCCCATATGTTTGTTTGGGTTTCCCTTTGGGAAAAAAAACGAACTCACATGAGCGTTGTTCACCTGTCCCGCACACAGCAAGCTTCCTAGCAGAGCTGTGTTGGTTTTCCACCTGTTCAGGAAAAAAAAAAATTGGAGGGTTGGAAAAGTGTTTGAAATTTTTGGTGAGCCAAGGAGTAAAATAAAAAAAATAAATCCATTTTTGGATAAACTGTTATATTTCATTTTTGAGCTTTATTTAAAATAAAATTGAAGTAAATTTCAAAACAAAATAGTTTTGAATTGAAAAATCAAAATCTTTTATTAAAAAAATACCAAAACAATTTGGCAAATTTGACATACGTTTGCAAAATGTTTCAGTTGAACTGAATCTGCATTTTTCAGCGCAAAAAAAAAAAGTTTTGGTGAAATATTTCAGCCAGATCTACTTCCAATTCACTTCTTTACTGGAGACTTTGGCAGAGTTAGCAAGATTAGAATTATGTGACAAATTCAAAATCTTTTGCTGAAATTACAAGCCCCAAAGCCACCACAGACATAGCATGAAGAAAATTCACACACCCTTCATACCTTATTTAAAGCTCTTTTAATTACAAATGGCTTGTAGCTCAGTAGTACTGTATAGCCAATCAATATGGATTGCACCATTTCACAGTTAGACCTGCATCACTTAGAGGCATGTGGTGTGCCTTGCTGTTAAACTAAGGACATTTCCTAGGCTGGCTTTTTGGCTGTGACATTTCACCTGGACTGCAGCATGCCTCACTAGACAAACCGGAATGTGACATGCCTTTAATTTCACTTAGAGAGGTCACAGAATGCTGCAACTTCCGCTAAGTGAGATTTCCTCATATCTACCTCAAGAGGGAAATAAAAAGGAATAATTTATTTAACCTGCATTAGTAATTTGCATGAATTATATTGGATTTATTTATCAAACTATCAAACCACCATCATTACTTCAGGGTCTCTGTTACAGCTGTAAAATCTGCTGGAAGGAGAGTAACCCATTCTTTGCTTTGTACAATGCAATGGGTGTGACAAAACCAGATTGGATCCCAGTGTGCTGCACGTGACAAACAGAGCGGTGAATCAGATGAAAGATGTGAAGAATTGGAAGCAATCAGAGAGGTCTTACCCAGCTGATGGTCTCTGGATCTAGCTAGGTGCTGTTTATTCTAGAAAGTGAATGAAACCGCTGGCACTCCTGAAAAGTGTGTAAACTCCCCATTTGGTGAGGGAAACCCCAGAACTGATGATTAGAGCCAAACTTCCAACCATCTTTTTGGACAAACATAATTCTTACCGGGCCCAAAATGCATCGGGCACATGTAGGTGTTTTAACACTACAGCTGCGGAAAGCCAGCTTTTCCAGCAAGTAGTTGTCTGGATGGCTTTAGCAAACTCTCTTTGCCTGCTACATCAGTGATTAATAGCTGCATACATGGTCAGAGCTAGTTACTAGATCAGGTGCCAGTGTGCAAGAACATGCAGCTTTGTTCCTGGGCTTTGTAGGACAATAACTTGTGCACATCATCTCATCATAACCCACTGGTGCAGCATGTGACTGACTCCTCCCGTCAATTCGCACCCCCTCACAAAGGCTGGCCACACCTGCAGTCCTTGAGCAAGTTTGTGTGCAAGGATTGCTCCTAGCCACTGCAGCTGTCAGTGCTACTAACCCCAAAAGGGGATTGGAGAGGGCCGGGAAGGGAACCCATAGTCAAGTCCCATTGACTTCAATGGGACTTACTTATGTGCTTTAAAATTAAGCATATGCTGTAGTGTTGTTCTGAACAAGAGCCCAGTTCTGAAGCAGAAAAAGCAGAAGAAAGTCTTGCTGCAGGTACCTTTTGTTCAGAGGCACAGGTTGTTTCATTGTGGGGGAGTGCAAATCTTAGTTTGTTGTTGAATTTTTCATATGAGACAATTATCCTGATTATATAGCCAAGAATATTTCTCTTTCTAAAGAGGAGATTGGAATTGTCTCCACAGATTTTTTCTAAGCTATACCTTTCTCTAAGTTCAAGCAGAGCAATATTTCTTTACACAACATGGAAGTAATTTCTCTTTGACACAAGTTTATTGTAATGTAAAGGCTAATTGATAGCTTGCAGGGCACTTGTGTTTTCCAGGCTGTTGTTTTTGCTCCGAGCAAAAATTTACTCAGCTGATGAGAATATTTTGACAAGTCTGCCTATGTGTGTTCAGGAACTGCAGTTTGGTGTAAATTTTCTGGGTGCACTGACCCACTTTTAAAACCTAAAATGGACATGCTCCAAATTAATATGACAATAGTGTACTTGGGTAAAATAAAACAAAGAGATAAGGTAAATAAACAAATATACATTACAGAAACAGGTAGCAGAGTTTGCTAATCAGGTGCTAAATTATTTTTTGTCCTCACACTTTTATCCTCTCACTTATTCCAGGAGCTACAATTGTTTTGGTTTTAAAGATTCAGTTTGGGTTGCAGAAATTAATATTTTGTCCCAGTTGTATCTGCCCCAATCCCATACTTTTTCAGCAAATTACCTTAGTTGTAAACAAACACACACAAAAATGAATGTGCCAGATCAAATAGAATTACTTTTCAAGAGAGGAAATATGCTGCTTCATTTTTCCTTTGTGTTCTTGGAAGTAATAAATGCCTCATTTAGAATTCTCTCTCATTCATATTTACAGTCCATGGTGTTTATTGGTGTATGCTTTTCTAGGCTTATTTGTCAGTAAATCAGGGATTGTATTTTAGGAGTAAAAGATGCTGTTTCTTGGTGTTAAAATATTTCTTTCCTTAGGTTTATAACATAAATTTGCTTCTTCCAAAGTCTCATGCTCCTGTGATTAAGCTCCCAGCAATCACAGGAGAACTTTAGAATTTGTTACCAGAGTTCTATACAACACAGTATCTGTACGGGTGTTATGTCTGTAGGTGGGTGTTATGGGTTTGCTGGTTAAACCTGTGCGGATACTGTGCTGCATAGGGCTCTCCTCACAGTCGTCCACATTGTCCAAAAACACTTTCTAACACTACAAACATTGTTCCTGTTGTTGTCTATTTTGTAATTACACACATGGGGAACTAGTGAAGGGATTCAAAGGTCATATCAACGGTCATATCAGTGGGCATGAGAGAATTTGTTACTGTTACCCATTAAAACATAAAGAAGCGCTCTCTGTCTCTGTTTTATGTTGTGCTCCACTATTTGACTATAAATAAAAATGCACTTGCCTAATAGGAAAACTCTTCCTTAGCCCTACCATTTACCTTGGAAGTCAAACCAGCTGGGTTGATAGGCCAGGAAAACCTAGCTAAAAAAGAAAACCACAATGGAGTGCTGTCCTCCCCCAGGAAATATTGTTTCACAACCTCCTTTGTTACACTGCCTTGGTCGGATGTTATGTGGGGGGCGGCTGAACCCTTGTATTGTCACTGAATGCAAATTGATCCTGACAAATATAAGGAGAGGGAGAAAACAAACGGGAGCCTGAGTATTGCACAGCTCTGCTGAATGCATAAACTCTAGGAAAAATTCTCATTCTCAGAGCAATGAGCTAAAGCTAGAAGTCTGGCTGTTGTATGGGCTTCTGTATGGCCATGCTGTACACAGATGAGCTATTACTGGTTGGAACAGACACGTCTAATGGTGAATACCGCTGAGAAAGTTGCTTTCTTACCTCCTAGTTAATCGTTACAGAATGTACTGTGTTACAGTGCTGTAAATAGTAACCCCTGTATTGCACCGACACTATTCCCTCTGCATTAGCAATGGCTGTGCTCAAGCCACAAGCCTCAAATCTGCATGGAATCCCTTAGCTCAAAATCTGGGGTTCCAGATCTGGCCTGTTTGTCAGTGTTTAGTTCTGGTGAGGCACAGGTCTTCTATTGACATGCTGAAGGATGCTGACACAAATTGCTTGCCAGACTTTTCCATTCCGGTGAATAAGCCTCTTATGATTTAAATTCGGCCTGATAGGTTGGCTGTTAATCCCATTATTTTTCACAATGGAGAGGAGTCTGCAAAGGCAAAGGAAAAAAGAATCATGTTGGCAACTGCAAGCTGCATGATCATGCAAACTGCACCAAGTGTGGGCATCAGCAGAGCTACTGAAAATAACAGCAATATTCAGAAGCAGATTACTGAGTCACGAGCATGTTTCGACTGTGATTACAGGAGAGAGACAGAGTTAGTCTTTGGTTGCCATAAAAGTTTAATGAGGGAGACAGACAGGAACAGACAAATTGAGGTGCTCACTTGGTAAATGTTCTATCCAGAAGCTATTGTAAACATTCCTCTTATTTAGCAAAGAGAGATATTAAATCTATATTGGTTATACTGGCCAGGAAAAACTAGTAGTGTGCTATAGGTGTACCTCGGGGCGGACTGTGTCAGGAAAATAAAGTAACAACATGCTCATTTTGGGCCATTCTGATGCATCTCCATTAGCACAGTCAATTAAACACGTTGTTAGAGAAACGTGTTCTTCAGCTGGTGTGGTGCCAGTGGAGCAGCCCTGCCTGGCGGTGGACGCAAAGAGCAGACTGATTTCCACTCTTGTAAGTCTGGTTTTGTTTTTAAAGTACGGTACTCAAGCCATTCTCCATTATCGGCAAGTCAGGTGGTCTCAGCATTCACGGCAACATATGTGGTGACCAGACAACTCCACTAGATCTCCGCACTGACTCTCTGCATAGCCGCAGATCTGCATGGTAATGAAAACAGTTCTAGAACCGTGACTCCAAATCTCTTGGGATTTCAAGGCAGGAGATGTTTGGGTTTGGACTCCAAAATCTGTTCCTATCTCCCTAGATTCCCTTTAAGGTACGAGTCAAAACTAGCAGGGCCGAATTTACTAGTTCTGGTTCATATTCAGCCAATATCTTGTGTGAACCATGCCCACAGAATTTCAAAACTAAGACCATACAAATGTCCTGAAAGCAGATGCTCTTGGGAAATTTCCGCCATTCACACTGGCAGAACTTCAATTTTAGGCTGAAATCTTGTAAGAACTGCTGGAGAGATTTCAACACTGTCATACTCCAATCTGAATCTGACCCTAATTTGGTCTTGCGCTCCTCAACTCAAATCTTACCCTAAATGTAAATGAATAAGCTGCTGGAGATACATGTGGTCCAGCCCTGATCTCAAACTTTCCCTATTTCAGTTTGGATTCAAATTAAACAATACCGCTGAGTCATATTCTGCTGTCTGTATTCAAGCACAACTCCCATCAAACAAACAGGAGTTGTACTACCATACCTCTCCGCCCCTGCAGTAGAGCCTGTCAGAAAATGCTTTTTCTGCAGAAAATTATTATGAAAATGACTTTTTTTTTGTTACCCATATTTCTGCTGAAAGTTTTGACTTTTTGTTGAAAAAACAAAACCTGAAAATATTTGTCCAATAACCAAAATGTCCAGGTTTTGGTCAGAAACTTTTCAACAAAAATGGCATTTTCTACAGGAAGCAGACACTTTGCAAACCCTTTAGCCCGCCAGAAACCCAATCCCTATTGAAAACCAGTTTGGACAGAGTCACGGGGGTGGACTGAGCCCTGTGAGCCCAGGTCAGCTGGCAGGGGTGTCTAACTGCAGTGCAGACAGGCCTGTTAGGGCTGACAAAGGGCAAGGAGTGTCTACAGAGAGCAAGAGAGGAACAGGAAACGGGAAGAGGAAGCTGGAGCAGAGACTGCTGAAGAGCTGCAGTCAGCAGGAACCTCCGACAGGAGACCCTTGATTTGAGACCGGGTTTGAGTCTGGGTACAGAGGGCTGAGGGAAGGAGAGCAGCTTCCTCTGGAAGAAGAAAAGAACATTCCAGCTAGGGATGGCTGGGCAGGACTTGCTAAAAGCAGGGAAGTGAGTTGAACTTTGTAGACTTTGAGTTTTGTGTTCAGCTTTGATGTTAATTAGCCCAGACCCAAAGGAGGAGTGTTCAGCCAGAGAGACAGCTATGTGTGGCGTTTACTGAGGAGATCTGAAGAGGGGAAACTGGACCAAGGTGACACAGAGCCACGCCTGAGCCTGAGGCAGCACTTGGGGGGCGACTGACTTTGTTAAAAGTTTTCCATCTCACCTTGTTCATTAGATTAAACCCTAAATCTACTCAACTAAGCGGTGGCTCAAAATCAATGCTGAGAATATTTAGGATGCTGGAAGTTGTGTATCCTAATCAATCACTTTAGCATAGAAAAAGTCAGGCCAACTGGGGAAAAAAAATCTAGTTGATTGTACTAAACAAGGGAACTATTTCTTTAGACTTGTTACAGATCTGTTGACATTTAAGCCACATTTAGATTTTGCTTTTGTTTTCTATTCTGAGTAGTCTTTACGTCAGTACCTCTGTACTAGAGCCCACCTATAAATAATTCATGTGTTATTTAAATACACTGCAGATTGCTTTCCAGTTGGCATGGAAGCAGCTGTTCTTTTCTATCACTGTGTACAGTTGTAGTAGCTTCTTGTTTCAGATGTGTTTATGATTCATTCAGAATGCAGCAGTAAATCAAATTACAATAAATGTAACAGCCGGAAGTTTAATTAGATGATAAACAATGATAGTTCTGCATTTTGCTAAACTAAAGTATCTTATTTGTATCTGTGTCTGATTCCAATATGCTTGAGAGAAAGTGACATATAAAAATAGTTATAGCTTGGTCCTTATTGAATGTAATTACTCCCTGGGACCCATCCTGAGCCAGCCCGAGCACTGGGTAACTCAGCTTTAACGTGGTGGCAGTGAAGAACTAGAAAGGTAACCGGTCGGATTCATTTTCACAGACTCCAGAGCTGTTAAGGCCAGAAGGTTCATTGCGATGTGTGACCTCACAGTATCAATGTTTACTACTGCTGCTCCATCCTGCCTAGGAGAGGCCCTGGGACTTCTCTGTCATTCCAGGGTTCAGCCCAACAAATGGTGGGTGCACAAAGACACCCAGTCTTGATTTAAAGACTCCGAGTTATGGAGCGGTTACCTTTTCCCGTGGTATCCATTTCAATGCTTAATTACCCTCATTTTTAAAAGAAACCATCTCCTCTCCTGTTTGAACTTTACTGACTTCAACTTTTGTTATTTCCATGAATACAGTTTAACCTGCTTTCCTGTGGTTGATTTTTCTAGTATTTTTAACATTATAATAAACGTGGCAGAGGCAGCTCATCCTTTTCTTCTCCGTGTAAGCAGGGGAATGGTCCTGCTACTGTGGGGAACTTTCCTGGCTTCTGCACTACCCCGGTGAAGTGGGCTAGCGAAAGGATCTGAGTCCTCGCTCCCACTTCCTTTACCCAGAGGCCTCCCTGCCCCCGAGGACTCCCCTTCCACTCTCCTGTCTGGCAGAGTCCTTGTAACCCCGACAAGGCTGGGCCCAGGATTCCTGGGGGGCTCGACCCCCAACCCTGCTGTGGTTGCCTGGGACAGGGGCTAGGGTGTCCCCACTCCAGGGTACCCTCTCTGCACTGGGCACCTCCCTGACCCACTGATCATTACATACGATTTAAAGCAAATACAAGTATGTTACTTCACAATTAACTTAAAGAAAAGAATAAGGAAAAATGGGAAAGGTTAAAGGAAAACACCACATCACCCTGCTCTGTGGCAGGGAACGTCACAAACAGTGTCTCTGGACATCAAGGCATTTTTCAGTCTGTTCCTTGTAGGTCCCAGGTCTCCTCAGGCCTTGGCTGTGCTGCAGGGACGTTGCGGGTTGGACACTTGCAATGGTGGTGGCCACGCACCTCCGGGCTTTGGGTGGTGGGTCCCTTCTTCCCAGCGTCAGCCCCACATCGGGTTAAGATCCCCCTCCCAGCCTGGCCTGCAAGGACCCTTGGCTGGGGGGGTCTTTCTGCGCTGGATCCTTTGCCCAAGGTCCCCCCTTGGCTGGCCCCAGCTGCTCACCACACCTGGCACTGGGGCTGCAGCCCTGCTCCCAGCACAGGATCTGCTCTCCCTGGGCTGCGTCTCTGGCTCTGCTCCCAACTCTGACCTGCTCCCCGAGCTGCTTTTCTGGCCCCTCTGAATCCAGCCCAGCTCTGCTCCCCAGCTCAGCTCGGGCCCTTGCTCTTTCCTCATCTCAGCCCCACTCTGTCTGACCCAGGCAATTCCAGCTCACAAGGAGGCCAGGACCCCCCTGGACGCCTGACTTCCTGATTAGCCTGCCCGCCCTGTCAATCAGGCTCAGACACTGAGGCTGACCTGGAGCATTGGCCTCTCCCCAATCTTTTAGTGCTGGGAGCTAGACAACCACCCCCCCCCCCGAATGTTAGTAAGGGGGCAACAGTCCCCTTACATTCGTATTCACAGAGAAACACCATCCTTCCAGCAAGCACAGCTTGAGCTATGGAGCTGGTGAAAAATCAGTGTAATCCCTTTGAATCCTCATGGAACTGAACCCTAGAAACGTGGAAGAAGCCAAAAAGCCAGAACACCTTGTAAAATCTCATGCAGCTGAGGAGCACGAGGGAGGGTGAAAAGATTTATAATGGCATGGACCTGAGTCTGCCTAGAGCTCAGTGTGGCCAACTCTCTAATGCTGGTCTAAACGTACAAGGGGATGTGACTAGAAGAAACACCATGTCAGAGCCAAGTGTGGAGAAATACCGTAGGGAAAGCTTGGTTTGCAATCTTCAACTCCTTCTGGCTGCTCTGAAGCGCTTTGGTTTTCATTTACTTCAACTTTATATTTAGTGGAGCTGGTTGAAATATTTTAATGAAAAGTGTGTGTGTGTGGGGGGGGGGGGTTGTCCAAAAATTCATTTTTATGTTAGGGGCAAGGACTGTGTTTCTTTGTACAGCGCCTGGCACAGTAGGGGCCTGCTCCAGGACCAGGGGACCTGCAATACAAATAATGATTTTCCAAAATGAGACATTTTGTGAAAAAACTCTTGACTTTTTATTTTGCTTTTAGTGGAATTTTTCAAAGTTAGTCATTGATGTTTGCCTGGAAAAGTTATCAAAATGGTTACTGAAACGTTTTGTTGATAGGAAACTTCCTTGCCTCTGTCTGACAATGACACCGATCCTCCTTTGTGAAGCACTTTGCGATCCGTGGCTGAGATATGTGATGTAAAGGCTAGGTATTGGTTCGGCTTTGGGTGGCTCTGCTGTAATCATAATCTCCCACAAACAAATTCGCTAGCTCTAGAGGCAGAAGGGAAATGCAGAGAAAGATGAAGGTGTTTACAAAACAATCATTGAGCTGCAAAGACAGGACGTAATATTTCAGTTATGAATTCATGCACCAACACTCCTCCTTCGAGTGACTTCAGAATCTGTTCAGATAGTTCCTCTATTACTCTCCATCCCCATTTCCTTCCCAGGACAGAGTACGGGCAATCAGAGAGGAAGTGCACAGATCCCATAGGGGACGAAGGCCCGAGAGGTTCTCTGCACTACAACCCTGGGCATATTTGGGGTTCAGCCGTTTCCTCACAGCATCTAGGACTTAGTGTTTCCAGGCTGCGTTCTCCCCCCTCGACACGAGGTTTGAGATTCCTCCCTCTTGAGAAAGGGGAAGGGAAAGAAACTCTCTGAAGGGAAGAGTGAGGAGATTCCAGTGTGTGCTTCCCTGCAGACTGGGCCTGCTATTGTTTGTATTTGGCCAATACAGGGCACATTCTGTACTCCGGAGAAATCACACCGCTCCCTATGCAGCACCCTGGGACATGACTCACTCCGCTCTATCTTACATGGGGCACCAGTTCGCTCTCTCTGTTTCAGAGCATTCAAGCATCCAAGGGGTGAAGTAGCTCGCATAGTTTTGCAAAAGGAAAATGAAAATTGTTTTTGAGGCAATAACAGAGCGTTGGCACCAGGAAGAAGTGGGAAGAATTTAGCAGAACGTGAACCAGTTGCTAGAATTCCACATGAGAGAATATGCTTCAAGGTCAGTAAATACAGTCTGGAGGAAGGAGCAACTTAGCCAGATGAAGAATCTTCGGGGATGCACGAAGACAAACAGTAATTGCAAGTGAACGCGATTTGGGATGGAAGCAGGTAACTTGTTCACATTGTATAACACTGACTTGGAAAGAGAAGTGTGCAGCAAGGTTAAAAATGTGCAGATGATGCAAAACTGAGGGTAATAATATTCAGAACAATAGAAGCATCAGCAGATAAAAGGCTCGGACAGCTCAGATTTGAGAAATGTGAGGTGGTAAAGGCACATGGTCAAAACCAAGAGGAATGTGTACTCCACGCTCATATTGCAAAGCACACATCCCATAAGAACGGCCAGACTGGGTCAGACCAAAGTATCCTGTCTTCCAACAGTGGCCAGTGCCAGGTGCCCCAGAGGGAATAAAAAGAACAGGGAATCACCAAGTGATCCATCCCCTGTTGCCCAGTCACAGTTCTGGCAAACAGAGGCTCGGGACATCATCCCTGCCCAACCTGGCTAGTAGCCATTGATGGACCTATCCTCCATGAACTTATATTTTTCTTTTTTGAACCCTGTTATAGTTCTGGCCTTCACAACATCCTCTGGCAAGGAGTTCCACAGGTTGACTGTGCGTTGTGTGAAGAAATACTTCCTTTTCTTTGTTTTTAACCTGCTGCCTATTAATTTCATTTTGTGACCCCTAGTTCTTGTGTTATGAGTAAATAACACTTCCTTATTTACTTTCTCCACACCAGTCATGATTTTATAGACCTCTATCATATCCTCTCCTTAGTCATCTCTTTTCTAAGCTGAAAAGTCCCCGTTTTATTAATCTCTTCTCATACGGAAGCCATTCCATACTCCTAATCATTTTTGTTGCCCTTTTCTGAACCTTTTCCAATTCCAATATATCTTTTTTGAGATGGAGTGACATCTGCACACTATTCAAGGAAGTGTCCAAACCTGCTTGCTGCTCTGTGTGTGTTTTGTTCCAGCACTTCTGACTGTACCATTCCCCAAGAGAGACAACATGACAATTATAAATCTTCTCAGCTTCTTCCCACCTTCGATTCCCAATAGAAAGTGCTACAACTTTTCTCCACAG
The DNA here is from genome assembly GCF_016161935.1 of Mauremys reevesii. Classification (NCBI taxonomy): domain Eukaryota; kingdom Metazoa; phylum Chordata; order Testudines; family Geoemydidae; genus Mauremys; species Mauremys reevesii. The sequence continues at coordinate 100,907,854 of NC_052631.1, forward strand.
ATTGCGCTGAGATTTTTATTTAAGGCCTTGTATAAACAGTAAATTGTAAACTCTTTCTCCATCAGGCAGAGATACCTGGAAGCTCTCGAAGCATCTCTACTTTCTTACATTTCGTTTACCCATCAGGTTCCACAAATCCATGTGGAGAAGCATAGATAGGAGATCTGGGATGATGGTTTTTAAGGCCAAGTGCAAAGGACTGAAGAGCGACTGCAAATGACATTATTTGTCTGAGTCCACTTTTGCCAGATGGAACTGAGTTTCCATTTAACTATTTTTGTGCCTTGAAAAAAAAAATAAAGCGGCTTCTGTGGCTGCGGGCACAATAAGCACCATCTGATTCCTTATATAATCACAGGAGTACTGTTTACATATCTCACAGATCCCAGCCTCTTGGTCTGGATCAGTCCCTGGCCTGTAGGGTGACCGGCTAGTCCTGAGAGTCAGGGTTTTGTCTTGTCTAGGTGCTGTTACCCCTCACCCGTGTCCTGATTTTTCACACTTGCTACCTGGTCACCCTACTGCCCCCTGACCACTAGGCAGAGCTACTGGCCTGACACAGACAAAGATGCTGCTCCTGACCAGTAGCCACCTGACCCCAGGCAGCTTTCCGGCAAAGGTCTCACCATACAAAAGAGGAACGAAGTCATCTGAGCTGCTATGCAACTGTTCACTTCCCGAGGTTTATCATAGAGTTTAAGGCCAGAAAGGACCCACCATTTAGTCTGGCCTCCTGTCATTCCCAGGCCGCCTCCCCACGAAGCCCCACAAAGAATGACATCCTGCAGGCAAAGGACAGGAGGGGCCTAGGTGTCACCAAATCTTCTACATGGGGCCCAATCCTGCATTCCTAGTGCTCCCCAAACACCCGCCAAGGTCCTTAAGTTACACACACACAATGCAGATCTGGGACTGAACAGAGATGAACTCAAACCGTCTCATTTGAAAATGGATTTTAAGCACCCCAAGTGGAGAGCGGGTAGAATCTGGGATTTGGGTTGAGTCCAATATGAAGATGGAGACATTTGCAAAATGTGGACCAAGGGCTGGGCTTGGCTGTTGAGCTTGGATGGGGCCAGCCACACACTACACACTGTGTTACCCAGGTGCTAAACCCTTGTCTTAGGGGACTGGAAGCATAAAGGGGGGAGGGATAGCTCAGTGGTTTGAGCATTGGCCTGCTAAACCCAGGGTTGTGAGTTCAATCCTTGAGGGGGCCACTTAGGGATCTGGGGCAAAAATGGGTCCTACTAGTGAAGGCAGGGGGCTGGACTCGATGACCTTTCAAGGTCCCTTCCAGTTCTAGGAGATTGGTATATCTCCAATTATTACCTAATGACAGAGTTCAAAGAGAGAAATCTATTTTGTCATCTGAGAGCAGGGCTTTTCTGGCGCTTGAGTTGTTTGGTAGAGAACGTGCAGTCTGCTGACAGAAGGATTCCATCCGGGAAACCAACAGTGATTTGTTTTTATATATTTTTTTATTATTTTTCAGGGAGTTGTAACGTTTGCTTTCATTTTAAACAGTTATTTCACTTGATTCATTTCAGCGGGGGGAACAATATGGCTTTTGACTGGCTTATCTCTGCCAGGACATCCCTGCTGACAGAGCATTTTTGCAATGCTGGGTTTGTTTTTAGGACTGTGAGATCAGCAGTTGCTTTCCTGCTAAGTGCCCCAAATTTGACTGTCTAGGGGTTGGCGACAGGCAGTTCTCAGTGGAGGGGCTCAGATCCAGAGCTCACAGCTGTGGTGTAAGTAGTTGTACTGGTGTCATGTGGGATTTTATGTACTGCACCTTTAAATTCCTAGTTGTTGGCTAGAGGCAGTTGCCATTTTGTATTCTGTCCGGAAAGGGCGCCATTCATGAGTGCCCCATGGCCACTCTATGCCACCTCGGATGTAAAGCCAGCACAGGCCCAGAGATGGCCTAGCCGCCCTTCTGCTGGGCCCTACTGCAAAAGCTGCTGCCAATGGAGGGCATTCCCTGCAGGAGGAAGGCATGGAGAGGTGTTCCCATGTGCTAGCTGTTCCTGGGTGTCAGGATGGCCCATATTGGCAGCTGGGCACCAGCTGGGACAACCTCAGTATAAGGGGTGAATTTGTCCCTGCAGATCTGGATTCCAGCTCCTTTGATTTACAGAATCCGTCCCGGAGATGTGGGGAGCCTTTCCTCCTTTGTTGCACTCCTCAATTTAAAATATGTTGTTTAGTGTGCACCTCTGTGCCCTTCTGTATGGAAAAATAACAGCTCCCCCGGCTTGCGGAACACAGCCTGGGTTTAACCTTTGGGGCACAGTGCAGAGATCATCTGTTTATTCTCGATTCGCCTGGGGGCTGAGACGTATATTTCTGTTTCTGGGAGTCCGTCTCGTTTAGCTGAGAATTGTTAACTTTTTTTGTACATGTTTTAACATATGTTCATGCATCAAAAATAGTTTACAAGTAAAGAAATGCCAGACTCTCCTTTTCCCACCTCACCATCATCACTGCCAAATCGTTAAAGGAAAAGAATTTTAGAGGCCTTAAAATCACCATAGGTTTCAAAGCAAGCACTGCGGAGCTGGACACATTTTAATTCGGTAACGTTTGCAGATGGCATAATTAGAGAGGTGAAAAATAGAAACCCTGATTGTTCTTAAGCAGCTGGCTAAGCTGGAGAAGCTGCTGTCATTATGGAGGGTAGGCGGGTGTCCATGTTGGAAGGCAAGGGGCAGCACAGTGCATGGCCGGGTGCAGTTTACATGCAGCCAGCTCACTGCTGTGTTATATTATGTTTCAATGAAGGGCTAATGTAATTGTTAAATAAAAGATCTCTGTGGAACACAGTGCTCAAGAACAACACAGTGACAAGGTGGATGAAACTGCCAGGGGAAAGGAGCTGCAGGAAAATGGCCAGATTAAAAAGCATAGACCCGACAAATGCACCAACAGTGAGCTCCGTGGATCCCCCACATGGATCAGCATGCCTGAGCTAGACCAAAACTAGCATCTCAGTCGTAACTGTCTTTACCTGTGTTGTTACGAACACCTGAGATTGCTAACCGGGAGAGGGTTTTAGAGATGGTATTCTCCTTTTTGTTGCTTGCCTTGGATTTCTCAGTTTGGATAATGTAAATAGACCAGTCTGTTTCTCATCCCTTTTGTTTGCTTGTTCTCATATGCTACAATGCTCGAGTTACAGAGTCTTCAGAGAAATGTTGTTCTAAGAAAACTTGTTTCCAATGGAATTTGCTTTCAAAATTAATGGAAACATTTTTATTGCAGTAAGGTATTTTTAAAAGGCTTTACTGCTTTCAAAGTCTTCTTTAAATAAAACTTAAATTAGCAGCTAAACTTGAACTGACAGCATTTCATTAAATCCTCCCAAATAAAAATTCAAATAAGTGTCTTTCTCTAAGCATTCACCTAGCTGTGGGAGCCCATTATCTTGTGTGACAATGTTCTCTCTCAGTGACTTTATTTCTGGATTGAATTAAAGGTGGGTCAGCTCAAATCTAGAGGATGCTGAGGAGTTAGTGAACCTCCTGAAAACAAGCAACCTGCTGAAAAGAGTGCTGCCGTTTACAAAATGATGTGAACTATTCAAATGTTCTTGTTCATTGTCATGTATGTGTGTTACCGAAGTGAAATTGATGCCCCATTGTGCTGATGCTGCACAAACAAATAGCGAGAGAACGTCCCTCCTCCCAAAGAGCTCACAATTTTAATAAAAAAGAGAAAAGGTGTGAGAGAGGAAATATTATCATGCCTGGTTTGTTTGTTTGTTTTTTTTACAGCTGGCGAACTGAGTCATAGAGAGATTAGGTGTCTTGCCTGAGGTCACATGGGGAGTCTGAGTAGAGTTGGGAATTGAATTCAAATCTCCTGAGCCCAGCCAAGTGCTAGAAGCACAAACTCTCTTTTCTCGTGTAGACCATCTTTCCTGTAGCCCATCCGGCAGCTGTCCCTGCTAAAGTCTCATTGGCTGAATTGTAATGAGTGTGTCTGCTTAGTTGGTTGGGGTTTAATTATTCTTTTCCTTAAAAAAAATAATAGTCACATACCGAAAACAAGCTTGTGGCTAAATGTTCTGCTCCCTTGGTGGGGCTATTGAGCAGAAAGGCTGAAGGTCAGAAGAAGCCCATGCACTCAGATAAATACGCCATGCCCCTCCCATGGAAGCCATGAGTGGTATGATCTGCTCTGACAGCTTCCTTCCAATGAATCCCATTGCCTGGGAAACTGTGCCTGCTTTCTTCTGAAAATCCCAAACCAATCTGCAGAATAAATTCCATTTCCTTTCCTTTCAGGCATACGAGCAGCAGGGTGACATTGCCAGGGCTCTACTTCCATATTGGTAAGGGGTGGTGTCTTTGAGCTGGGTAGATTTTTTTTCTCCTAGGGTGGTGAGTGAAGCGGGAGGTTTTGCGAGGTATCCTCTGAGCCTTTTACTACTGCCCTCAACCCCCCCTTTCTCCTGATGTTGACTAGAGAATGATGTATGGTTTGACCCTATCCTGCTGCCTCCATAACACTCCCAGCCCTGGCTGGCCTGGGAGCGGGGGGTGCAGCTTGGGTCCTTAATGCAGATGCTGTCTGTCGGTTCAGTGCGCTGCCAGGCGCTTGGCTGTGTGCTGGCCTGCACCGCTTACGGTGAGTTATCATGGGAGCGGCTGCTGCTACTGCACATAAAGAGCACCAAGAATCAGGAAAAGCCCCCGAAGGAGACGTGGGCCTTGGTGGTGAGGCCCCAAGAATCCGTTTGCAAGTGGATTTTGTGGGGTGCATTTTCTCCTTGAGCGACTGAGTGTAATTATGCTGCAGCTGGTGCTGAGCATGTCAACCTCCAGGGCGGTGTTCTCTTGCTGCCCTCCCCCAGCTTTCACCCAGGCCTCGCTCACCCTGAGTCCCCTCTTCCTTCCAGAGGAGCAGCTGTAGGACATATTTCACCGGGATGCTGGAGACTTCCACTTATGGAGCAAGCTGCAGCCCCTCAGCCATAGCCAAACGCCCACATCCTCGTGTGCTGGGGGATTAACATCTCCTGGAAACAGGGCCCTGCTACCTGTGCAGCTGATTGGGGAGAGGGATGGGGTGTTCACCCTACACCACCCCAGAAGGGGTTCGAATGGCTCCAGAGGGGTAGTGGACAGGACGGGCTGCACCTGGGTGAGGATAGACAGCCCTAACCGAAGCTGAAGCCAGGCTGGGCTCGCATAAAGCCAGAGAGAGGAGAGCAGAAAGGGGCTGCTGCAGGGGGAGGGAGTTGGCCGTTGCTCTCAGCATTGAGAGAAAGGAGTAGGAAGGAGCCTGTGGAAAACAGCAGCCAGGGTGAACCTGCATGGACCTCAGCTGTCGAATGTAGGGTCCCTCGCTGGCACCCAGAGTGGAGGGAGCAGCCCTGGGCTCCCCTACCAGCCACTGCGGGGGTGGAGGGTGGGGTCCACAGACAGTGCAGTGGACTTTGAAGACTGCCTGAGGCAGTTTGGCTAGAGAGACTTTTTACCCGGAAGGGGGGGAACCTGGCCGGAGGGCCCAGCCACGATGAGGAAGCGCTGCAGTCTGTGGAACGTAAGAGAGGAAGCGGAGCGAGAGATCGGGACAAGGGGCAGAAAAACCGCAGGAGGATGTCACACCTGTGATTAGCTAATCCCCAGATGAGCCACAGGGAGGCGCCACAGCAGTGAGTGGAGCAAACCCCTTGACAGGGAGAGAAAAAATAGCCCTTGGGAATCACCCGCCCATGGAGATGATCAGGCTCAATGAAGACGGTTACCCCACAGCCCCTGGAGGTTAGAGAAAGGCCTATGGCTGGGAACTTCCTGCAGGTCTCTGTACCATTGTGATGAGGACAGAAAGGACTCCTAGGCCCTCTTGTCACAGTTCTCTTGCGCTGTCCAGAAACTGAGGCATGATACGTGCACACCAAGGATGGCCAGGTGCAAACATATCTCTACGAGGCTCCTGTCCCTGAACTCCTCGGGTTCAGACAGATCACAGGCTTCCCAGAGCAGCAGCAGCAGCACCCAGGAGTCTGCTCAACGTGTGCAGGAGGCTATTTGAACTAGTGTCAGATTCAAGAACAAGGGGTTGTGGTCCTGCTTTGTCCCTGGCCCCATAGGCAGCGCATAGGACACATCTACCAGTAGACAGGCTCCCTGAGGCTGATTGTCTGCTGCATGCTGGGAGCTGGTTATGGCTCCCTGATTCTCTGCTCCTGGGGTCTGCTCTTTCATAGCCTCCAAGGTCACGAGGGAGATGGCCTGACCTCCTGTAGAGCCCAGGCAATGGACCCTGCCCCAAGATTATTCCCAGAGCAGAGCTTTTTGAAAAACACCCAGTCTTAATTTAAACATTGCCAGTGATGGAGAACCCACCACGACCCTTGATGAGCAGTTCCAAAAGTTAATTATTCTCATGGTTAAAAATTTATACCTCATTTCCAGTCTGAATTTGTCTAGCTTCAACTTCCAGCCCTTGGATCGTATTATAACTTTCTCTGCTAGATTGAAGAGCCCATTATTATCCGTGTAGCTACATACAGACTGTAATCAAAGCCATCCCTGAATCTTCTCGTTCCTAAGATAAAAAGATAGACTCAAGGAGCTCAGTCACGATAAGATATGTTTTCTAATCCTTCAATCATTCTCATAGCTCTTCTCTGAACCCTCTCCAATCTATCAACATCCTTCTTGAACTGTGGGAACCAGACTGGACACAGGATTCCAGCCGTGGTTACGGCAGCACCAAATATGGAGGTAAAATAATCTCTCTACTCCTACTTGAGATTCCCTGTTTCTGCATCCCAGGATCGCATCAGCTCGTCTGGCCACACTGTCATGTTCATCTGATTATCTACCACAGCCCCCAAATCTCTTTCAGAGTCCCTGCTTCCCAGGACATAGTCTCCCGTCCTGTAAGCATGGCCTACGTTCTTTATTCCTAGATGTATACATTTACATTTAGCCTGGTTAAAATGCATAGTATTTGCCTGTGGCCAATTTATCAAGAGCTCCTGATCACTGTGAATCTGTCCTCTTCATTATTTACCACCTGCCCGTTTGGAAACACATCCTCTTGATGACGTTTCCCCATTTCAGCCATATTGAGACCTATCAGTTAGCTATTTTTAAAATCCATTTAAAGTGTGCCACGTTAATTTTATATCATTCTAGTTTTTTAATCAAAATGTTGGGCAGTACCGCATCAAATGCCTTACAGATGTCTAAGTATATTACATCAGCACTATTACCTTTATTTTACCAAACTTGTAATCTCATTAAAAAAAAATCTAATTAGTTTGACAGGATCTAGTTTCCAGAAACCCAGGTTGATTTGCATTAATTACATTACCCTCCTTTAATTCTTTGTTAACTGTATCTCATATTAGCCACTCCACTACCTTGCCTGCGGTCAATGTCAGACTGACAGGCCTATAATTACCCTGGTCATCCTATTTATTCTTTGAAAAAATTGGCACATTAGCTTTCATCAAGGCTTCTGGAACTTCCCCAGAGCTCCAAGACTTATTGAATATCAACATTAACGGTCCAGCCAGCTCTTCTGAAACTTACGGATGCAAGGTATCTGGACCTGCTGATTTAAAAATGTCTAACTTTAGTAGCTTCTGTTTAACATATGATGAGATTGCATCTTCGGTTATTTCCCCCTCCAAATACAGAACAGAAGTGCTCAGTAAATATTTCTTTATTATTACTGATGATTCTACTTTTTCCATCTAGTAATGGATTCTCAGGAATCTTTTTGTTCCTAATACATTTTTTAAACTTTCTTATTGTCCATAACTCTGCTGGCCATAGAGCTTGCCTTCTCTCCCTTGGCTTCCCTTATCAATTTTCTACAATTCCTAATTTCTGATTTGTATTAATTACTATCAGCTTTAAACTATGTTCCCTTAGAGCCAGAGCCAGGTGAGGATTTCCAGGGTATACTTCCCTCTCTGCCCCTGACATGTCCCCGGCAGGGAGGGAAGCAATGGTGCTGGCTTTGCTCCTCCACACCAAGATATCCTCTGCAGCAGAATGTCAGGAGGTTTCCAAATCCTTTTCTCTGCCTGAGCAGCACAAAAGGAGGGGACCAAGACAGAGAATTTGCTTCCCTCATCCCCCTTCCATCCAAAGGCAGTTTTTTGGCACTGTTCACAAAACACGCAGCTAAGCCAATACTAGAAGTGCTACATACTGTGAGTCAGCTTCCAACTTCAAATTAAAACACCGCACTCCTTGAGGTGTACTTTATTGCTCTGTATACATTTAAATATCACTCAACAGGGTGAAAGCTTATCCTCATTAATTATAAAGGTTTATGTTGGCAACCACTTAGTTCCTATGGTTACATCTCTAAGAAATTGTATAATAGGCACTTCAAGGCTCTGGGCAGAGGAACAAATTGACTGTTATAGAATCCACGAATGCTAATAACTCATTTACTTATAATGCTAATAAATAATTGGTCTAAAATAGTCTACTGCATACTTAAAATGGACAGGGCATTAAACGGTCAGTGCTGCTCTTAAGTCTCTGTTACAGCCCTAATATGAAAATAATGCATCCTAGATATCAGTTAAAAATATTTCAGATTATTCTCTTTGCAAATCTGTGTTAAACCACGTGTTTGCTCTCTAGCCCCCAGAGTTCGCTTGCTACATCATGTGCTGGCAAGTTACTGAAAAACCCTGATTTCTATAAATCTTATGGATGTACCAGTAGGAACACCTGGCATTTCTGTAGTGCATCAGACTGCGTTCCACTACTCCCAGTGGTCAGTACCAAATGTTTCAGAGGATGATACTGTAGTCGCTGCTCTAGATACATACTTAATAACCTGTCCCTAGGGAGCTGCTTGTTCCTAATCCCTGTGTGAAGATTTGGGGCCTCTGTAGGTACAATTGATGAGTTCTGTTTGATATCGGAGGGCTCCCGATATGTACCTGTGTCAGGCTGCAGGCTCCATTTTGGATGTGGGGTTTTTCACATCTCTGTTCTGATACCTCGATGTTGGACTGAAATTCCAGCAGGTCATGATACAGGGCTGTGGAGAGAGGGTCATTGACTTAAGCACTCACCCATTGATGTGGAATCCCCCTAAACAGTAAGCTGGCTCCTACCCAGGAGAATGGTGTATCGGGGAGTGGTCACCAAGCAATGACAGTCACCTGGTACGGATCTGGAATCACTGGAGGAGGCTGATCTGAGAGTCACCTAACCAAGGGACTGAAGGGCTATCAAAGGCCTGTCAAGAAGACAAAGAGAGCCATGTAGGCGGTTTGGGCAGGAGAAGGGACAGGGGTCAGAGGAGGCAAGCTGGGTGTGGGTGGGGAGAAGGCACTATGTTTCAGAACCCAAGCCATGCACTGCAGCAGGATGACCCTGAATGGCCCAGAGGACCTGGACTCCAGCCAAAGAATGCTCTGGAGTGGTGAAGAAATGGAGGTGGAAAAGTGAAAGCAGCATTTATTATTTTCATCTAGCTCTGTATGTTTCTCACGCTATCAAAGAAAGGGCAATATTGTGTTAGAATCCTGTGCACTGTGTCACTACCTGCCATGTGTCACACCTACCACCTGCCCCTTAAAGAGGTAAACCAGGAGCCTTGCGCCTTTGGGTGGAGTTCTGGGAGAGGGGATGTCTAAACACGGGGGGGAGCCTGAGGGGCTGGGCAGTGGCTGCTCACAGGGGTAGGTGCTAGGTAGGAGAGTGTGTCCAGAAGCCCTAAGACAGTTGCAGTGCCTGGACTTTGTTCAGATTCTAGGGGCTTCAATCACCCAGTGCGGGTTCAATGGCTGGTTTGGTGAATGGCCAAGAGAGGATGCTCAGCGAGTAGGCGGCATAGAGCCTGAATCCTGCACCTCCCTGATAGTGTTTAATTTTGTCTAATGTATTATCGCTATAAAGCAGGGGTAGGCAACCTATGGCACGGGTGCCGAAGGTGGCACGCGAGCTGATTTTCAGTGGCACTCACACTGCCCGGGTCCTGGCCACCAGTCCTGGGGGCTCTGCATTTTAATTTAATTTTAAATGAAGCTTCTTAAACTTTTTAAAAACCTTATTTACTTTACATACAGCAATAGTTTAGTTCTATATTATAGACTTATAGCAAGAGACTTTCTAAAAAACGTTAAAATTATTACTGGCACGCAAAACCTTAAATTAGAGTGAATAAATGAAGACGCGGCACACCACGTCTGAAAGGTTGCCGACCCCTGCTATAAAGTGTCATCCTTTTTTAAATACCGCTGGGTCCTTGAGTATCTTGGGAAAGTTAGTTCCACAAGTATTTAATTTATTATGGAAAAATATGTTTTCCTTTTATCAGTTTGCAGTGTGCTACCTTTCCATTTCATTGGCCAGCCTCCTCCTCTTGTGTTATGAGGAAGGGTGAATAGACGTTGTGACATTATTGACGTGAACTGTGACTGTATAGATCATTGTTGCAGCCGGGGTCCTAGGGCTGCACCAGGTCTTGTACAGAGGAGGCCAAGTGGGGTATCTATGGGAAGGTTGTAGTTTGCTGGTTATCATGCTATCTGCATGTGTGTATCATTTTTGTATTTGAAGTTATGAATATTGGCTGTGTGTTTGTTTGATTCTAAGTAGCCTCAGTGAAGCATTTGGTCAGCTTCTTGAGAAAGGATTATTCTCAGTAAGTGCCCAATCAAGAAACACGTAACTGACAATGGACTTTGGGAGATGCCAATCCACATCTGAGCATTCCTGGGAAGGTTCAACCGAACATGTAAACAATGGCCTTGGCCTGCAAAAAGCTGAATCATTCGTAGACGTGTGACCTGCCCAGGTGGATAGAGACCCCATCTTGTGGCTGTGATGTTGCACAAGAGTGAGGATATAGAAGGCCCTGAAAGCCCCTCCATTTTGTCTTCAGCTGGCTCAAAAGATAGTCTCTCCACCCCAAAGAGATGCCTGAAAGAAACTGGAACAAAGGACAGTAACTCTGGGAGTGTGAGTGATTGCTCGACCCAGACTAGGATGGAGTTTAGTCTGTCAAAGAAGCTTATTGGAACATCTCTGAAGGTGAGATTTACCTATATTTAGTTTCCTACTGTATTAGATTTAGACTTGCGTGTTTTATTTTATTTTGCTTGGTAACTTACTTTATGTCTGTTATTACTTGGAACTACTTAAATCCTACTTTTTATATTTAATAAAATCACCTTTTACTTATTAATTAACCCAGAGCAAATAATTAATTCCTGGAGCAGCAAACAGCTGTGCATATCTCTCTATCAGTGTTATAGAGGGCGAACAATTTGAGTTTACTCTGTATAAGCTTTATACAAAATAAAATGGATTTATTTGGGGTTTGGACCCCATTGGGAACTGGGTATCTGGGTGCTGGAGACAGGAGCACTTCTTAAGCTGTTTTCAGTTAAGCCTGCAGCTTGTGGGGGACGTGGTTCAGACCTTGGCCTGTGTTTGTAGCAGGCTAGCGTGTCTGGCTCAACCAGGCAGGGTACTGAAGTCCCAAGCTGGCGTGGAAAACAGGCTCAGAGGTAGTCCCAGCACATCAGGTGGCAGCTCCCAAGGTGGTTTCTGTGACCTGACCTGCCACAGACGCACACAATTTTCCTTCTCAAGGCCATTTACTATTTGTACGCCTTTGGCATGTGCAGTAGGAAGAGAGCCTGAGACATAAGTCCTTGTATCAGAGGCCTGGTATGAGGCATGAACTAAAGTAGTGGTCAAAACTTTGCCAATATGAAGTAAAGTCAGGTTGTGAGCAAGAGGCAGGCCCTGCTCACATAATTTGGCAAGCACAGGGCTGATATTGCAAAAACACCTATTCCTGAGAGGTGCTGGGCACAGAGCACTCACGCAAGCACATTCCAGAAGGGCGGTACCAGAACACCTCAATACCAGCACATTCCCCAAAGATAACAGGAACACACTGACCCATCCTTAAGGATAAGGTCAGGATAACAGCATGATGGTTAGAGATGTTTTGATCAAACTAACAGGTACAAGGCAACGGGTGGCACCCTGATACATCAGGGGTAATATGCAACTTGTCTGTATTGGTGTATAAAGATTAGGGCTGTCAAGCAATTAAAAAAATTAATTGTGATTAATTGTGTGATTAAAAAAAATTAATCACGATTAGTCACACTGTTAATAATAGAATACCATTTAAATATTATTGGATGTTTTCTACATTTTCAAATATATTGATTTCAATTACAACATAGAATACAAAATGTACAGTGCTCACTTTATATTTATTTCTGATTACAAATATTTCCACTGTAAAAAAACAACAAAAAAGTATGTTTCCATTCACCTAATACAAGTATTGCAGTGCAATCTCTTTATCATGGAAGTTGAACTTACAAATGTAGAATTATGTACAAAAACCCCCCTGCATTCAAAAATAAAACAATGTAAAACTTTTGAGCCTGCAAGTCCACTCAGTTCTATTTCTTGTTCAGCCAATCGCTCAGACAAACAAGTTTGCTTACATTTTCAGGAGATAACGCTGCCTGCTTCTGATTCGCAATGTCACTTGAAAGTGAGAACAGGCATTCGCATGGCACTATTGTAGCCCACATCGCAAGATATTTACGTGCCAGATGTGCTAAAGATTCATATATCCCTTCATGCTTCATTCACCATTCCAGAGAACATGTGTCTGTGCTGATGACAGGTTCTGCTTGATAATGATCCAAAGCAGAGCAGCCAATGCATATTCATTTTCATCATCTGAGTCAGATGCCACCAGCAGAAGGTTGATTTTCTTTTTTGGTGGTTCAGGTTCTATAGTTTCCACATCAGGGTATTGCTCTTTTATGACATCTGAAAACATGTTCCACACCCCATCCCTCTCAGATTTTGGAAGGCACTTCAGATTCTTAAACCTTGGGTCGAGTGCTGTAGCTGTCTTTAGAAATCTCACATTGGTGCTTTCTTTGTTTTTTGTCAAATCTGCAGTGAAAGTGTTCTTAAAACAAGCAACGTGTGCTGAGTCATCATCCAAGACTGCTATAACATGAAATATATGGCAGAATGCGGGTAAAACAGAGCCAGACACATAATTCTCTCCCAAGGAGTTCGATCACAAATTTAATTAACACATAATTTTTTTAATGAGCATGGAAGCATGTGCTCTGGAATGGTGGCCGAAGCATGAAGGAGCATACAAATGTTTAGTATATCTGGCATGTAAATACCTTGCAATGCCAGCTACAAAAGTGCCATGCCAACACCTGTTCTCACTTTCAGGTGACATTGTAAATAAGAAGCAGGCAGCATTGTCTCCTGCAAATGTAAACAGACTTGTTTGTCTGAGCGATTGGCTGACCAAGAACTAGGACTGAGTGGACTTGTAGGCTCTAAAGTTTTGTACTGTTTTGTTTTTTAGTGCAGTTATGTAACAAAAAAAATTTACATTTGTAAGTTGCACTCTCATGATAAAGAGGTTGCACTATGGTACTTGAATGAGGTGAATTGAAAAATACTATTTTGTTTATCGTCTTTACAGTGCAAATATTTGTAATAAAAATAATATAAAGTGAGCACTAGTACACTGTGGATTCTGTGTTGTAATTGAAATCAATATATTTGAAAATGTAGAAAATATCCAAAAATTTAATAAATTTCAATTGGTATTCTATTGTTACCTGTGTGATTTAAACTGTGATTAATCGTGATTAATTTTTTTGAGTTAATCATGTGAGTTAACGGAGACTAATTGACACCCTAGTAAAGATGTGTCTCGGAGGGAGTGTCTTTGGCCAGCAGAAAATCTCACTGCTGACTGAGCTGCGTCCATTGTCATGGGCATACATGTCTTAGTATCCTTGTAGAGTCTGCCAGGTGCTAGTACCGTGCTTTGTCGACGATAAACCTGTCCGGGTGCCTTTGCTGAAAACCGAGTCTGTGGATTATTTGGGCAGTTTGATTGAGGTGTGCTATCTCCGCTACTGCACAGAGCTGGAACAGCACGCTGAAGGAACACACACGCAGCCAACATCTGACTACATCATGGTCTCTCTATTTGTTCCTTCTCTAACCCTAACAGTCAGAGTATTTCCCCTCTCTCCCAGCACACACATCTTCCCATGTCTGCGTCCATTTCCTGTTTCTGGATGCCTTCTATTTCTGACATTTCTCTTCTGAGGTGGCTTGCCACAGCAGAACACAGTATTCAAGATGTGAGAGTCTCATCCCTGTATGCAGCTGTGTTTATAGTGATGTCAGTGTTATATACTGTGATTTTATACAGCCTGACACTTCACTTGCTTTTTAGACTGCTTATGCGCATTGAGCCGAGGTTTTCACTGAGCTCTCCATAACGATGCCCAGTAGTTGCAGTTAATGTAAAGCTCAGCAATGTGTATAGGAAAGAATAATTTAAAGCTTCCCAATTCCAGGAATAGGGTGAATCATTACACAACAAAGGTAATTCCTCCCCAGATGGTTGGGCAATGAATCAGTAGCTATTTTTCTCACCATAAAGATGCCATTTTGTGTCTATACTAAATAATGTTCCCTGCTAAAGCATGAAGCTGCATAAGATTAACCATTTGTCAGTGACTTGCATAACATAAAGACTAATAAATAAATACAACTCTTAGCAGCAGTAGCTTCAGCATAAGGGAATGGCATTTATTAATCCAGGCTGCCTTAGTTTTGGGAAATACTCAAAAGCGCTGTATTCTGGACACATATTACGGATGAGCTGTTGTTGCTAGAGAGAGGATAACAGACCCTCAGATTCAGACACTGAAGTCTGCCTGGGTTCCAAAAGCCAATTCAGTTCTCCATTTCATGGCTCAGATCCATCTATGGCTGTTGCTTTCTCATGACAAAACAATAGAATTGGCCACACATTCATAAATATTTGCAGATGTAATGTTACTTGTAATCATATTTGACTTTGTTCTCAAAGTTCTTACTCTCTCTGTTTATTGCAATGACATTGATTCAACAGTAAGGTTGTAAAGTGTCAGGGAACAGAGAAGTCGAGGCTTTCATAGGCCATGTTGCACATACGCTATAAGGACCATCTAATGGATCTCAGTGTAAGTACTAAGGATCTAAAGTGTGGAGCTGTAGTAGGCAGCTGGCTGGTTAATTTTTGTCTCTACGAACTAGCAGGTTGTGACCCTAAGAGAGGATTTGTTCAATTAGAACTTACAGTGCCAGGGTTCTCGGGTGATCCAGGCTTATTGCTAGAATGTCCTGGGCAATTGATAACTAGCACTAAAGTGCCCCAAAGTGTCTTCTAACGTATTTAGGACCAGACTGTGCCTGTAGACCCAGCCCTGACAAAGGGATGGTGCACAGGAGGCACGGCTCCTCCGGGGCAGCATTGGGACTGTGAGCGGCCAGAAAACAGTAATTCTGTTTTGTGGAAAATGTCAAGGTTTCTCACCGGAATGAAACCAAGACCTTTCAAAGCTCCCTGGTAGAATAGCCCATAGCTCAGTGGTCAGGCACTCACCTGGGCTGTGAGAGACCCATGTTCCAGTCCCTGCTCTGACTCCGCCTTACGCACTGGGCTGTTGGCTATTTTTGGGCTTCTCTTTTTCTAACTTCGAGTCACAATTCGCCTGCTCCAGGGAGGCAGTAATGGGCTTCTGACCTCTGGGAGCAGCCTGTTAGAACACAGCCCCTGCGCCGGCTCTGCTCAGCCCCACAGAGCCAGGGCAGAGGGCTCAGGGTGGTCTTACTCTTCTGCACAACACACAGGGCCTGTGACCAGGAGCCCCGGCCAATTTGGGGTCCTCCTTAGGAGCACTGGAACCTGTGTAGAAGTGGGGGGGGGCCACTGGCATCGGAACTGGGGCCCCACCCCCTGCCTCATTCTTGGTGAGGTTCTTGCCCAAGCAGGTTATCCTGAGTAGTGCTCTCTAGAAATCCAAGGCGGGGGAGAGAAGGGTGAAGTGAGAATGCTGGATACTGGATGTCCCAAGAGAGTGGGGGCAAAAAGAGAGGAAGCCTTTAAACTTCTGGCTCACTAGTCAAATCCAGGCCGCTCCGGTAGCGATTAAGGATGGGTTTCCCAGTTCTGGTTAAAGCAAGACCCCTCCTGAATTGTGCTGCTCTGAGGGTAGACGAGGCCTGAGTGAAGATTCAGGGAATCACAGTTTGGTCTCTGTCCCTCTTGGAGAACACAGGGACAGTGCGGGAATCGGCACAAGCACCACACCTGGCCCATGTGTCAAGTAAGGGAGGCAGGGCTCTGCCAGTCCCTGATGCCTGCACAGGAGGGGGAGTAGCAGCCCCCACAGACCGTCCGGTCCTGGTGCCCCATCACTCCCTGCACAGGTATGTACTGGGGCCATAGGCTTTGCAGGCTGAGAAGGGTCTTGTGGCTATGACGTGGCTCAGAGTGTCAGGAGACCCCAGTTCAGCTACAGCTCCTCTAGGTGATCTCGAACGAGGGGCTTAATTTCTCTGTGCACATGACAGTATCCTCCTCTGTGAAATGGGGGCTGTGTCCCTCTCCTTCGCAGGGGAGCTGTGGGATGTGACTCCCTGAGAACTGTGAGCTGAATGTGGATTGTAGCAATGTCCGCGAACAGGCTCTTTGAGAAGTTCCCCCTCTTCTTACCTTTGTTGGCAGGGTCTGGTGGCCTCTCCTAGTGGGCTGTGAGGCTGCTGTTGGCATTGCCATCTGCCCAGCACTGGTGCCCTGGTGTACAGCAGTGCACGCTGGAATCCCCAGAGCTCCTTCCTCCTGGCAGGCTGCACAGCCGTGGCCTCCACAGACGGCCCCCCAAGAAGCTGACAGTACAAGGGGTTTCAGACAGAGCTATGTCGCACACAACGCTGCATGGCCATGCCGCGTTATCTCCAACAAGCCCACGCATGACAACAATTCTAGGCACAATTTGTTTGGAGGAAGAATGGGGATGAAAGAAGTGGAAAAACTATGAGCTGGGGGTATAGCAGAGTGGTGGTTAGGTCAAAGGGACTGTTCCGGTCCAGCAGGGTTTGTGTTGTTTGTCGCACTCCAGTTCTCTGTTCATAAGAACGGCCATACTGGGTCAGACCAAAGTTCCAGCTAGTTCAGTATCCTGTCATCTGACAGTGGCCAGTGCCAGGTGCCCCAGAGGGAATGAACAGAACAGGGAATCACCAAGTGACCCATCCCCTGTTGCCCATTCCCAGCTTCTGGCAAACAGAGGCTTGGAGATATACCAATACCAATCTTCTAGAACTGGAAGGGACCTTGAAAGGTCATCAAGTCCAGCCCCCTGCCTTCACTAGCAGGACCAAGTGCTGATTTTTGCCCCAGATCCCTAAGTGGCCCCCTCAAGGATTGAGCTCACAACCCTGGGTTTAGCAGGCCAATGCTCAAACCACTGAGCTATCCCTCCCCCCCATCCTGGCTAATAGCCGTTGATGGACCGATCCTCCATGAATGTATCTAGTTCTTTTTTGAACCCTGTTATAGTCTTGGCCTTCATAACATCCTCTGGCAAAGAGTTCCACAGGTTGACTGTGCGTTGTGTGAAGAAATATTGCCTTTTCTTTGTTTTAAACCTGCTGCCGATTAATTTCATTTCGTGACCCCTAGTTCTTGTGTTATGAGAAGGAATAAATAACACTTCCCTATTCACTTTCTCTACACCAGTCATGATTTTATAGACCTCTACCATATCTCCCCTTAACTGTCTCTTTTCCAAGCTGAAAAGTCCCAGTCTTCTTATATGTTAACATTGGCTAATAGGTTTATGATTTGGCCCAAATGGGACGGGACAGATTGACCCTCTGTGAAGTTTAAAACAGAAAGTTTAGCCGCACTGCACAAACAGGAGCCTGAGACCTTTGTTCATTGTGTCGCTTCCAGCATTAGCGGAATAAAGAATAGTATTTGCTCCACTTAAATTTAAAATGACACTAAACCATGAATCAAACTTACAGTGACATTTATCCAGTTAGCTGATGTTTGCTAGAGGTTGAAGGGACTCATAAATACAGTTGTCTTCATGTCTCAGACACATTTCTCAGTATATCTTGACAGTTCATAAATACATTACTTTCTCTGATGCTAATTTCAATGTAGTACTTATGAAAAATGCATTTTTCAGGGGGCTGACACTTGGCAAGTATTTTGATGGCAATAAATTGAAGTAGGAACCAAGTTTGTTGCCATGGTTTTCTTTTCCTGCACTTTACACTGGTATGTGAAATAATGGTGTTTTCATTCAAACACTAAACCCTTGTTTGTTCTGCTGTTTTTAGCACAATAAAAATCATCCCGATTGTATTAAATTATTCTCCCCCCTCTTTACAAAATTGCCCTGCTGCTGTTTGACTTTCAAATCCTTCTCCCCACCAGTCACTGCCTTGCTTCTCTCACAGCGGCTGGTCCAACGCCACAGGGAGTCCCTGTGCAGGCCAGGCTGAGTGAAACGGTGCAGCACTCCCCATCCCCAATCTGCATCCATGCAATCTTGAGTCTGAAACAGGGCCAGCTCTGCAACTGGAGCCACGCAGCAGACCCTGGTGTCAGTGCAGGGCTCGGATAAGGGCCCACCCACAGGGGCTGCAGGCAGTAGCTCTTCCCCCTGGCCTGTTTCTGGCACCAGACTGACTGGGCACGGCATCTCCCAAGAGCACTGATGGCTGTACATCACGAGGTGCTTTCAGCTGCCCTTTAGAGGACAGGGATACGGTTCCTGCTTGTTCCAGCTGGGGCTTTGCTGTAAGGCATGCCCAGATTGTCATAGCAACAGCCATGTTGTCAATGTACTTCAATCTGTTGCTTGATTGAGGCTAAAAGCAAAATGATTGATCTGGAAAAATATGGGGGCCGGTTGTGCTCCGTTGGTGATTTGACTTTATTATATTCTTTTAAGGTGCCTGGAGGCTTCTGGGCAAGGGCACCATTAATGACACAGGACTGACTGAGTTTGTACCCTAAGCCTAGAGTGAATCAAGGCATGGCTAATGGCCCTGATTGTGCAGCACCAGTATGTTCGCTACGGAACGTTTGTCCCTAGCCTCTGGCGAGTTGGGGCCTAGCAGTGCTGTTTCCAAAACAAAGCCTGCGGGGTGGCAGTGAACGTGTGGATGGCTGTGTGCAGGCAGTGCCCATCCCCGACCCCCTGCAGATGCTGTTTTGTGCCTCTCAATGTTGCATGTTTGTCACCACTTTTCTGAAATTCCTATGTAAGTGCACTAATGTTGACTTCATGCTCATAGAGTCACAGGGTCAGAGGCATGTAAACTCTAGGCAGTAGTGCATAGGGACCACACACATAAGAATGGCCATACTGGGTCAGACCAAAGGTCCATCTAGCCCAGTGTCCTGTCTTCTGACAGTGGCCAATGCCAGGTGCCCCAGAGGGAATGAACAGAACAGGGAATCATCAAGTGATCCATCCCCTGTCGCCCATTCCCAGCTTCTGGCAAACAGAGACTAGGGACCCATCCCTGCCCATCCTGGATAATAGCCACTGATGGACCTATCCTCCATGAACTTACCTAGTTCTTTTTTGTACCCTGTTATAGTCCTGGCCTTCACAACATCCTCTGGTACAGGTTGACTATGCACTGCATGAACAACTTCCTTTTATTTGTTTTTAAACCTGCTGCCTATTAATTTCATTTGGTGACCCCTAGTTCTTGTGTTAGAAGGAGTAAATAACACTTCCTTATTTACTTTCTCCACATCAGTCATGATTTTATAGCCCTCTATCATATCCCCCTTTAGTCGTCTCTTTTCCAAACTGAAAAGTTCCAGGCTTCTTAATCTCTCCTCATGTGGCAGCAGTTCCATACGTCTAATCATTTTTGTTGCCCTTTTCGGAACATTTTCCAATTCCAATTTATCTGTTTTGACATGAGGTGACCACATCTGCACACAGGATTTAAGATGTGGCCGTACCATGGATTTACATAGAGGCAATATGATATTTTCTGTCTTATTATCTATCCCTTTCTTAATGATTCCCAGCGTTCTGTTTGCTTTTTTGACTGCTGCTGCACATTGAGTGAATGTTTTCAGCGAACTATCCACAATGACTCCAAGATCTTTCTTGAGTGGTAACAGCCAATTTAGACCCATCATTGTATATGTATAGTTGGGATTATGTTTTCCAATGTGCATCACTTTGCATTTATCAACATTGATTTTCATCTGCCCTTTTGTTGCCCAGCCACCCAGTTTTGTGAGATCCCTTTGTAGCTCTTCACAGTCTGCCTCGGACTTAACTGATTTGAGTACATAAGAACATAAGAATGGGTCAGACCAAAGGTCCATCAAGCCCAGTATCCTGTCTTCCGACAGTGGCCAATGCCAGGTGCCCCAGAGAGAATGAACAGAAGAGGGAATCACCAAGTGATCCATCCCCTGTCGCCCATTCCCAGCTTCTGGCAAACAGAGGCTCAGGACCCCACCCCTGTCCATCCTGGCTAATAGCCACTGATGGACCTATCCTCCATGAACTTATCTAGTTCTTTTTTGAACCATGTTATAGTCTTGGCCTTCACAACATCCCCTGGCACAGGTTGACTGTGTGTTGTGTGAAGAAATACTTCCTTTCATTTGTTTTAAACCTGCTGCCTATTAAGTAATTTTGTACCATCTGCAAATTTTGCCACCTCACTGTTTACCCCTTTTTCCAGATCATTTATGAATATGTTGAATAGGACTGCACCCAGCACAGACCCCTGGGGGACACCACTATTTACCTCTCTCCATTCTGAAAACTGACCATTTATTCCTACCCTTTGTTTCCTGTCTTTTAACCAGCTATCAGTCCATGAGAGGACCTTCCCTCTTATCCCAGGACAGTTTACTTTACTTAAGAGCCTTTGGTGAGGGACCTTGTCAAAGCCATTCTTAAAATCTAAGTACACTATATCCACTGGATCCCCCTTGTCCAGGAACTTGCTGATCCCCTTTAAATAATTCTAGTAGATTGGTGAGGCATGATTTCCCTTTACAAAAACCATGTTGAGTCTTTCCCAACAAATTATGTTCATCTCTGTATCTGAGAATTCTGTTCTTTACCATTGTTTCAACCAGTTTGCCCAGTACTGAAGTCAGGCTTACCGGGCTGTAATTGTGGGATCACCTCTGGAGCCCTTTTTAAAAATTGGCGTCCCGTTAGCTATCCTCTAGTCATTTGGTATAGTGGAGGTGGACCTGGCCACACTGCTCAGGGAAAAGGTTGGGCCAAGTGCATTGAGGCAAAAAACAAACCATCCCTGCCCATGTGCAGGCACTTCTTGTGGGCGGAGCTAATTATCAAATGCCATTTCCCACAGCAATGCCCCCTATTCATGACCCCACTGCTAGGTCTGGGCAGGGCTCTGCAGTGTCGCTCCTGCATTGAAATAATACTTCTAATGAAGAGGAATGTGTCTCTGGCTGTTTTGCTTCTGATATTTTTTTCGGGGGGTGGTGGGGCGGAAGTTCCTGTGGAGAAAGCCAGTCCGCTTCTCTCCACCTTCATTCCCTTATTTATGGATATTACCAGGAGAATATCAGCTTTTTTGGCCCATGACAAACAAACAAACTTTCTTTCTTTTTCTTTTTTCTTTCTTCTTTCCACTGAATCAGCTGCAGTACCTTTGGAGAGGTTGATCACCTTACTCCTGCAGTTACCTTAATGGCAACAATTGATTTAGGGTTCTTTTTTAAAGAATCCAGGAACTGATCTATACACTACAATTCAGGATTATTTCTTTCTAATGCTGCTATCATATTTAAGGAGCACAGAAGAGGTGCTCTGATAACTGTAGCAGCAGATTGGAACGGAGCTGAAAGAGACTCCATGTGGACCCTGTTCCACATTACATCCAGAGAGCTGGAAAATGCTTACCAATCAGTGCCCCTCACCTGACAGCAGGCCAGAGACTCGAAAGGGGGGAGGAGCTACCTGGTGTCCCTCAGCAGGTGTCTCCCTACATAGCTCTTGGGATTGTCCCCATCAAATCCCCCCATCCATTGAGGCAGATAGTAGCATCCCTTATAGCTTCCCAAGCCTGAAGGGAGGGCTTATTTCTATGGGAACTCAGTGTTATTTGATGGACATTCCCTGTGGGCCAGGTGGAATTTTAAGTCTCCAGGGCTGCAGGACTTCCTTCCGAGCACTGATGCTGTTTAGCCTATAAGTTTGTACAGGACCCTGGAACAACTAGGGTCTGGAAGAAGAGCCTGGCAATATCCTAAACCTGGCCCTCTAAAATCAGAAGACCGGGGTCTTGATCCAATTCTCAATGAAGTAATTGGAAGTTCTTCTTTAGGTCAAATGACTGGGTGAATAGCAACCAATTTCCATCCTCTCCCCTCAACTCCCCTTTCTGCTGCAGATTACAGGTGGCTGTCACTTTGCTAGACTAATGTGTTTTTTTTTCTACTGAAATCTCTTCTGTGAAGGGGAGTAAAATCTACACTAACATAGACAGTATTAAGAAATCTGTATGTGCATAACTTTTGCTGGAAATCTGGCTGTTAATGTAAACTAGCTCATCAAAGAATAATGGAACAAACACAGCTTCCCAGAAGTTTGTTGCATTCAGGAAAAAACACTCTAGAAATGGATAGAACAACTGACCAAGTCTGTACTGAGTTTGCCTCTCAGTTGGACTTGTGATTGCTTTCAGCTGTGCTGGGAAGACTGGAGAAACATTTGTTTGTCCCTTGAAGGAAAGGGGGTAGATTGACTTAAGATTTAATTCTAAATTTCTAGCTGGAAACAAGTCAGACAATGTCTTTTTGCTGCTGCATAGAAAAGCTTTTTTTATTAAAGGATCTTTTTGTTTTAAATTAAAAGCTGGACAAAAAAGTTCAGAAAAAGATAATTTCTAGGTTTTCTTCTCTATGCGCGTAGGGTTTGATTCTACACTGAGTGGTAAAACTCCCATTGACTCTAATGGTGCCAGATCAGAGCCACAGTGACACACAGCCCCTAGCCCAACGGGTCTGCGATCAAAATGTACAAGATGGACAAAAGGCAGGGAAATGAGATACAAGCTAAAAGCAAAGTGATCAAAGTGATTATACATGCATGGCGGTTAATATGTTATCTATGCATACACCTCTACCCTGATATAACGCTGTCCTCAGGAGCCAAAAAATCTTACTGCGTTATAGGTGAGACCGTGTTATACTGAACTTGCTTTGATCCACCGGAGTGCGCAGCCCCGCCCCCCCCAAGCACGGCTTTACCGCGTTATATCCAAATTCGTGTTATATCGGGTGGCGTTATATCGAGGGAGCAGTGTATTTGTTGCCATCTTCTTCAATTTAGTTCCGAATCGCTCTTCCCTGTTCTAACATTCTTTCTTTAAAAACAAAAATGATGGCAGTAATGGTCCTTGCATATTTGGTTTTATTTTGTAGCAACCATTTTTCATTGTGCAAGTAACATTCCAGTTCCTTCCTTCAAAACAATTAACTTTTTCTCCACACTCAACTGCAGCCCTGTCTCCCTCCCTGTTTTTCCCCAATGAGCTATTTTTTATTCAAATGTAACCTTTTTCTTAGTACAATTAATTCCCTCGGTACCATGCCATTTTCTAGGTATTGTGCTCAAACAAATTTTAAATTGCTCTGACTCAAGAATTTCAGAATAGTCTTAGCAAAAATAACATAGCAACTTCATTTGCATCAAAGTAGCTGAGGTCTCTGCATATTTTCATGATAAAATTCTATTTTCAGCAGGATTTATATTGGCGGGACAACATATATTGGCATGGACATTTCCAGCTTGCAGGACTGAATTTATTTTTAGAAATTGGTTCAAAGAAATTGGTTAGGGTGGAACAACTCTAAAATGGCTCCATTTCAAAACAGAAATTTTGACAGTGGCTCATTACTCTACAACAATCCAGGGCCCTTCTCTGTTTCCAAAACTAGGAATAAAAAACTCCCATTAGCTGAGTGAGTTATTTAAAGTTAATATATGTGTGGAATAAATAAACAAGAATTCTTTAAAAGTCAAAAGCAGTGAACAAATTAATGAACAGAGTGACAGACTGTGTTCTTCATGGAATATTCTGTGCATTTAACTTGTTGGTGACTGCAGTTCTCAAACTTTCTGTACATTTAAAACTGTTTAGTAACTAAATAATGGCCCTGACTCATGCAGGGCAGGCCCTCACGGTCACGTGGCATCCCACTGTAGTCAGTGGACTCTGCCTGGGCACAAGCGGCCCATCTTGAAGATCTGACGGGAGGTTCAGGACCTAAAACGAATAAATAAACAGTGTAAAATAAAGGAAGGCACTATTGGTTTCATAGCCTTTTCTTCTCATTCCCCTTCCCCCGTTCAGATCCCCCAAGACTTGCTGGAGACGTTGGCTCTTCATGGTGGAGGTCCTGTGACTCTGTACAGAATCCTAGACCTGCCCATGGAAACATGGTTGTGATGAAACCATGCTGCCAGGTACTTTTCGAGCAGTCACTGTCCCTGGAACACCCTTTTATCACTGGGGGAGCCATAGCTTGGTGGGGGAAACCATAGGTGCTGGAACTAGGGGTGTGGGGGGGGCTGCCACACCCCCTGGCTTGAAGTGGTTTCCATCATATCCAGGGTTTACAGTTTGGTTCAATGGCTCTCATCACCCCCACTATACAAATTGTTCCAGCACCCCGGGGGAAACTGCACAAAATAATGCTGACTCAGTCAGCAACGACTTGCGTTGGGTTGTGCAAAATTTAGCCTCCATCTCAAAACGGAGGCTTCCCCATTTACTGAAAATATTTTTAAATGAACTTACTTTCTCTTTGGCCCAGTGACTACTTAGGTAAGAGTGACTGTCTCTCTCTTGGGTTCAAGTCTCTACTCTGAGGAGGAGTGTGAGAAACACTGTCCTAGATTGTGTTAGGGTCTGATGGGTCTCTCATGGGTTGATTATCCATAGAGGGATGATTCCTGTTGTAGTTTTCCCATAGGAAGCTCAATTTTCCAAATCTGGGCAACTTCATTTTTTCATAATGTGATTTTTGGCTATACCTACATTCTGCACATGTACATGAAAGTGTCTACCTTCTTCTTCCTTATTGGTCTTGTGTTCCCAAGAAACTTCAGGTATCCCATTTTCTATAGTTCCTTTTATTCTCACCAGCATTCATGCACAACCTGTATTCTGTATTTAAGGCACATTAGAGAGTAGGGTGACCAGATGTCCCGATTTTATAGGGACAGTCCCGATATTTGCAGCTTTTTCTTATATAGGCTCCTATTACCCCCCAACCTCTGTCCTGATTTTTCACACTTGCTGTATGGTCACCCTATTAGAGAGAAATGTGCTTCTAGAGCATTTTTGTGGTTTAAAATTAATCTTCTGGCAAATTTTTCATAATTTCACCCCTTGGTACATCTTGTCCCATAATCTTATGGCATGGGGTTATTTTCTGGTCACTTACTTATGTCAAGCATGTTTTATCTCTAAGGCCTAAACTAGCTAAGCTAAAACGTTACAGGCCTCAGCCTATAGGTCTTGCGTTTCAGCCCTCCTTCCTTAGCTACCTAATCCATAATTATCCCTTCTAACTACTGGTCAGTCTTATACTTCTATAATCCTACAACTTACCCTGATTATATATGACATGACATGTGAGTTAGTCATAACATCACACAATAAATGAACAATAAACTAAAACCATTGGCTACACACTGGGCTGTAGGGTATAACCCCCCCTCCCCCCCCACACTTTTTTTTTCTTGTGAAAGGACTGGCCTGGCTTAGGTGCCTACCTCCAGGAGAGGGTTCAGACCTATGGATCCTGAGCAGAGATAGGCACCTCCCTCAGGCCCCACATTTAGGGGTGGGGTTTAGATCCACCCCTCTCCCTGGCATTTCCTATTGGCTAGCTTGGGCAGCTCTCTGGTCGGTGCGCTGGCTCCTGGGAATCCCTTTTTTAGGTGCCTGGCTCTCCCCAGGGCTTGTATAGTCAGCCCGGGAGCCTAACCTTAAGTTGTGACTTCCACGAGGTAGCAGGACACCTAAGAGTTCCCCTTGTGACTCAAGCCCCGTGTGTTTCCTGTGCTATGCTGCATACTACGGGACACACTGTCCCACACCCAGGACTCTTTTAGAATGCACAATGAAAACCAACCTGTGATTTCAGGGCTGCGTCTATAGCAGCAATTAACCAATGCTCTGCCCCCTCCCCACACCCCACCAGACCCGGGCTGAAAAGCAAGGAAATAAACTAAACAAAGGCCTCAAAACACAGTGGGGAATCAATCGGCCACCGCCAGCTAGGAACAGAATGTTCACAAAGCTTAAAAACAAAACGGTGCGTAACCAACAGTGCATCCTTGTGCTACAATTGAGAGTGAACATAGAGCATCCTGCTCTGTGACTCTAACTCTGACTATTGCATTACAGAACTAACTTTCTGTGTGAGGGAAGGCTGGCAAATGTGTATAGATGAGTGTGTAAACTTGGCAGTGTCCTTTTAACTGCCCTATCTGTTATGGCAATTGCTTTTCCCTCATGGTGTAGCCTCTTTGCCTCTGCAGCAGTACCTGTCGTTTTTCTTTCTTGTTCGTATTTAGTCCTGCAAACCTTCCTCAGCTGTTGCTGCTGCTGCTCTGGGAACTTGAGGTGCTACTTATCGCTGCTGGTCTCCTCGGATTCTTAGTTCCCTTTCTGCATGGGCTAGGGATGGACTATGACTCTTGCTGCATGCTCATGCAGGGCCTAAGGAACCCTGTACTCGTCACCCATCTTACAGCTGGCTGCTCGGGGGAAGACCAGCACTGCCAGGCCACTGCCTGCCCCTCTCTGCACCCTGGCTAGCAGAGTGGAGCTAGCCTGGAGGGGGAAGAAATCTGTAGCAGGAAAGGGACATGTGCAGATTCACTCCCCATATGGAGCTGGGAAACGGAGTCTGAATTGTGACAGGTTGCTGGGTTGTAACTTGGGGTTGATAGCCGCCTTACCCAAGATGATAAAGAAATGAAATACTCAGCGTGTGGCCAGCACTAGTATTATGGGGCTAATAAGTTCTCAAGGAGCATTTCTCTTACTTTGCCTCTCTATAAATGTAGGTTATTACTGATGGAAATGTTTTTTGTTGGTTTGTGTGTATGTTGAAACCAACGTTTATCAACATTTACTGATAAAAAGCCAATCCTTCCACCTGTGTGTGTGTGTGTGTGTGTGTATGTGTGTATATATATATATATATATATATATATGTATGTATGTATATATATATATATATATATATATATGTATGTATGTATATATAAAAATAAAATCAGGCATAGGATGCACCCGTGTCCAGTGGGCTGAATTGACTTAAGTAAATAACCTTCCTCGATCATATAAAATAACGATTAGATCAAATGGATCAGGAAGAATACGTTAAACAATATATAGGAAAAGGAGATACACAGTAGTAACTGGTAGCTTCTTATTTTGGATTGTTAAATCTCTATTGTACAGTTGCCATATACATTTTATGAAAAATTTGACAAGTATTTAAGAGAGACAATAAATGGCAAGATAAGGATTGTTGTTTCCCTTGTGTAATATTTCTTTATTAAAACAGAAAACTAAGAATAATATTATAAACCAAAATATCAGCACTTAACATTTTGCCTAGGTTTTGCTTGTAGTCCATTTTTACACAAAATTTGCTTTGCCTTTTTCTGTAAAAAGAAATTACATGCTTTATTCTACATTTCATTCTAACGGAGAATTAGTTCAGCATATTGGCCCTGATCCACAGCCTGCTGAAATCAATAGAAAGACACCTATTGATTTCAGTGGCTCTTGGGTCAGGGTGCTTGTGTTTTACAAGTTCTTCAGTAGATGAATTCAATACTGACTCAGCGTTCTGTCAGGCTGCTAACCAGTGCTCAGCTCTGTGTGTGTGTGTGTGTGTTGTGGGGCGACTGGAGGCAAAGGGGAGAGACAGAAGTTGTATTTCATACATTAGAAATGTTTAATTATTACATGGAAAATATGAATTCTAGCTGGTGGACAATGTTACTGTACCTGAAGGTTTATCAGGATGCTGATGACTATACTTCTCTTGGAACTTTTTAACTACAGGGTAAGATCTGCCAGCCTCTTTAAAATTTGATGTAACATGACACTTGTGTCACATTTTATCTGGCTACGTTGGTTTATGTTATAGCAAGTGATGCAATGGACTCAGACATAACCTAGTATTTAGCGATGTACAAAACAGGCATTATTTTCTTCCCTTGCTGGGACGGGAGTCAGATATCACAAAAGCAAAATATTCTCTAGTGTGACCTTGGCATTGTCTTATAAGCGGTAGCAAATCTAGGATTATGCAATGAGGTGCCCAGGCTGGAGCCAGTATTCAGGTACGTAACACTGTGCAAATGAGCCTGCACCTGAGCTTCGTTTTTATAAAAGTCAAAGAAATGCAGCATGTCTGTTGCTTTACGTTGGCAGTTATCAATCATCGCTACCCTTTCAAAGTGGTCAGTGGTATTTTCTATCGGTTGCTGGTATTTTGGGTTTTCTGGTGAGGCATAAAGCTAGTCCATTCAAACAGTCGTCATAGCACACCGAGGACTTTTCAGCTTAGCAAGAGTGGAAAGCCACCATTCGCGGGTAGCTGTTGTCAAAGGCAAAATAATACAGACCCTCAGCAATAAGTGTAGCTAGGGTGGAAGAGCAATGGATCAAGCTGAGCCAGCATTTTGCTAATAGGGAATGTCCTACTCTCCATGTCAGTATTGCCTACTGGGACTCAGTAGAGACCTGTTGGATTTTGCTTTTGGAAAGTGTTGGTTGAATTCATCCTCAGTTTGATGCTCATCTTGGAAGCTGTTTTATGTACTTGAAGACTTATGTCCCTCCTCAGGCTTCTCTTCTCAGTACTAAACAAACTCATTTTTTTCAGGTTTCAGAGTAGCAGCCGTGTTAGTCTGTATCCGCAAAAAGAACAGGAGTCCTTGTGGCACCTTAGAGACTAACACATTTATTTGAGCACGAAAGCTTATGCTGAAATAAATTTGTTAGTCTCTAAGGTGCCACAAGTCCTCCTGTTCTTTTTTTTCAATCTTTCCTTGTAGATCAGGTTTTCAGACCTTTAATCATTTTTGTTGCTCTTCTCTGGACTTTCTCCAGTTTGTCCACATCTTTCCCAAAGTGCAATGTCCGGAACGGGTCAGTACTCCAGTTGAGGCCTTATCAGTAATTACTTTTCATGTCTTGCCTACAGCATTCCTGCTAATACATCCCAGAATAACATTCACTTTCTTTTCCATAGTGTTACACTTGGACTTACTTTAGTTTGGGATCCACTATGACCCCCAGATCCTTTTCTTCAGTACTCCTTTCCAGGCAGTCATTTCCCATTTTGTATTTGTGCAATTGATCATACCTTCCTAAGTGTAGTACTTTGCATTTGTCCGTATTGAATTTCATTCTAATTATTTCACACCATTTCTCCGGTTTATCAAGATCATTTTTAATTCTAATTCTGTCCTCCAAAGTGCTTGCAATCCTTCCAGCTTGACTGTGAACCACTGGTAACTACTATCTGAGTGTGGTTTTCCAACCAGTTGTGCACCCACCTTATAGTAGGTTCATCTAAGCTATATCTCCCTAGGTCATGGATAGTTTTCATTTAAATTGATCTGTATTGTTGTCGTAGGAATCTCCTGAGCATGTTCATCTGCTAAACATCTGGCCTACTTTCATAAATACTAAATTATACTTTCCTGGTCTAATCATGGGTATCTGATCATTGGGAGGTTTTTATAATTGTTTTTATGAACCAACAAGTAAGGAATATTATTTTCTGACTTCCCTAGGCTTTTCATGTACAGACAGCTTCATGAGTCAAGCTCCAAATGTGTCATTACATTTAATTCAATGACAAGAGAAAGACATAGATCTAATTATCTCCTGACAAGACAAATGTGCAATTCACAGTGCCGAGGTCTGATCTTGCAACCTTAAATTAAATCTTAGTTAAGTAAGTAGTCTCATGGATGTACTGAGGATAATTGTGCAAGTAATATTTTCTCCCATGAGTAAAGATTTGCAGGATCAGGTCATTGTTACCAAGGGCCCAATCCTACTCCCACTTATGTCAATGGAGACATACCTATTGACTTCAAAAGCAGTCTGATCAGCCCCCAGTGTACGTTACATTCTGAAAGATGCTACTGAGTGCCTCAGTTCCCAGTGACTTATCACTGCAATACTCTAGGCATGTTCTGACCCAGTGAGCCAGCAGTGACAATAAACAGTAATAAAACTGACAATAAAAAGAGCATATCGCAATACCGTACAGTTAGCTTTGGATAAAAGTTTTCAGCTACTGGCATGTCTTTATATACATAACAAATTTTGAAATCTTATTTATACTAAGCCTCTTGCATTTCTATTTCCAATTAGAAACCCTGGAGGATTTTTCTTTGAAAGTTCATTAAATGATCTACATAATGGCTCTAGATCAATAGTAATAAATAAAAGCCATAAGAAAAGTCACCCCCCATTCAGTGCTATGTGTACTGTAGTTGGGACCACAGTTCGGTCACTGGTGCACGCCCCCCCCATTAGGGAGCTTCCATCACCCCTGTCTAAAACAGAGGTAAGAAACAGAACAAAATAGTAAGGGACTGTTACGAACAGTTGGGTTGGATTTTAGTGATATGTAAAGACATTTGTAACTTGTAAAAGCATACTATAAATGTTACTAGCTGAAGTGCGTATCTTTGAAGCGCATCTTCTGTGTAAGGTGAACGTGCTGCGAGATAAGAATCGCTCCCTGGAAGGCGGAGCATGCATGTCTCCTTGTTGTCTTTGTGCTGCTTTGTCTTTAGGGAATAAATTTTGCTAAGTTCAATTATTTGGTCTCTTGAACATGTTTACGAATGAACCAGGAGTGTAGTGAAACAATTAGCTACACATTTTGGTTAATAAGTAGACATTAATGATTACTTTTTATGTAGCTGTCATTATTTTTGTCAATTTACAAGTATCGTTACAAGAGCTGTTATAATGACATTTAATTAGTCAGAACTGAAGGAACTGCACTAGTTTTAGTGTAAGAGTCATTGCTCAAACTGCTTAACATTTCAAGAGAAGTTTCATTATCCTCAGGGCTCAGCGGTTTTCAACAGACTTTTCTTTTCACTAAAGGCAGATTTTCATCCCTAATATCCTTACAGTTCTGCCCACTCAACAGTTTGTGATGTCTTGCTCAGGTCATTCAGAAGTATGATTCATTCTGTTACCAGCTCCTTGACACACCGGCTTGTCTGCCTTGCCAGCAAACTCCTCAGGACTCTACCAGTCTGAACCTTGCCTGCCAGTTATTAATCAGTAAGCCCCAATTCCCGAGTTCCACAGCAGTGGCCTTCTGCAGTGTCCAGTCCCTCTCACTGGATAGTCACAGAAGTTATTAAGATTGCTGCCTCCAAAGAGGCAGAGCTCTCCCGTCGACTTAATTACTTCAGCCCCAGAGTTGTGGTAGCTATGTCAATGGGAGAAGCTCTCCTGACAACATAGCACCAGTGCATAGGCTGGTGTAATGTACGTTGCTTGGGGGGTGGCTTATATACACCCCATAGTGACATAACTTATACAGATGTATGCTGAAGTGTGTACAAAGCCTAAATCTTTGTCTAAACAGGTTTCTCACCTATTGTCAATTCCTAAGATTTCAGGCCAAGAGGACCCACTTTTCATGAACTCAAATGGCTCTGCTCACCCATTGTCCCCTAGATAATGAATGCCAAAATAGCTGCCTGCCTTTGCTCATATCTCCCAAAGTCTATTGTCTCTGTTTCAAGAACCAGGAAGACTTCCTCAGAGTACAGGCTCCACCCATTGTCATCCTCATTACACAGTCTTCCCCGCCCCCACTTAGTTTAGCTTGATGGCTTTGTTTACCTTATATGTAGATGTACTTTCATTGTCCTCTGCGGCAATACTGGGCTCAATGTACATGGGAGACACAGGAAAACAAGTGAAACAACATTTGTTTTTCTAGAACAGGCTGGGCTTATATACTGCTTACAAAATGCCTTTTAAGAATAAGTTTCCAGCACACATTTATAATTCCTTATACACTGCCCATACATACATCGTGCACTAATAATAATGAGCAGTGGGACACTGAATTGCATATGTTACCTGACATGACACCTTTTAGATCCAGGTTATGACAGCAATGTGTTGGGGCGATGAGTGTGTTATGGCATGGTGTGCCCTGTGCCAGATGGCACTATGGGCTCCCTGGGTCTCAGTCCTGCACAAATACCTACCTAAATCGTGCAGTATTACTATGGTGAGCTGTTTGGTGCATTAAATGTTTGAGCAGTTTGGCATATTACATTTTCTAATCACTGAGAAATGGTCACCTTTTCAAGATGGCTGCATAAGCAAATAAAGATCATATATTTATGAAGGGGTTGGTTATGGTGTGTGGCTTAAGGCAACATTTTGAAATTGTAAGCAGTGGGAAAGAAAACAAGAAAAGTATAATGGTTGAAATGCTCAATTAAGTTTATTTAGCAACTTTTTGCTAAGCATGGCACAACTGTTCTGACCAGACAGGCCATGTCTTAAGAGTGGATATTTACAGATATACCTATCTCATAGAGCTGGAAGGGACCCTGAAAAGTTATTGAGTCCAGCCAGCTGCTTTCACTAGCAGGACCAAGTGCTGATTTTTGCCCCAGATCCCTAAGTGGCTCCCTCAAGGATTGAGCTTACAACCCTGGGTTTAGCAGGCCAATGCTCAAACCACTGAGCTACCCCTCCCCAGATGTGTGTGCCCCCACACCTGTGTCCTTGGGAGACTAGCAGTCAGCAAAGCAGCTAATGAAGTCAAATCTGCAGAGCCACTTTGTCAAAGATCACAGTTTAGTTTTTATGATGGTGAAATGAGCTCTTTTAAAGAAAGTGGCAGAGTACTTCTCACAAACACCATTTCTCATTAGGGTTAATTTACACGGCTAGTCAGCTTCCATTTGTGGATGCTCCAGAGATAAACAAAGCACAAAAGCAAAGCAGAACCAAGTTGCAGCCTGCTCCCATTTACATTAATTTCTTGTTTATATATTTATGAAATCAGTTGTAATAAGTGCACATTTATAAGTGTTAACTTTTCAGTTCCAAGTGTTAGATTCACTGGGGGAAATCTATCTAAATTAAACCCACAAGGCAAGGAAAAGTTGCCAGCCTATAACACAGTGATTGCCATTAAGAGTCAGAATTTAACAGCAGTTACGCCTGGAGCTATTGCAGTTATTCCCTATTTTAAGTAAAATAAAACTGCAGAATTTCAAAAGACACTGAGTGATAATTGTGGGCAAATGTTCCTTTTTCAATGGCCATCACTCTGCCTACATATTGCAGCCGAAAGGACATATACTGTGCAATCACACGCTCTTCTGAAACCCTTGCAAAGCTTTTGCACAGTAATAGAAGTACTCATGAGAACTTTGCAGGTAATACAATAGCACCTGAACAAGCTTTTCATTGTACTCAACATTGTTATTGATGTGGATAAAAGAACTATAAGAAAAACCTTGGGAACCACGGGGACAGCCCATTGTCAAGTGTGATTGACCCTCAGGGATCCTCGGGAGCCCTGGTTACACAGTCCTCCTTTAAAATTTGAACTTGGAAGCCATCAGCCTCCATCCTTAGCACAAGCATGAAGCCTCTGAACAGAACTGTTGTCTTCACTCTACTTCAAGACAGCAACTGGGCTCCTCTGGGATGAAGAAATAAAGAGAAATGAAGAGAAGAGCAGTTGAAACAAACCAATATGCTTTAAGTTTTAATTGAATTTGGGAGAACATACCTCAAGTCAACATAAACCACATGAGCAAGAAAATTCCATCTCATCGGGACAAGATGGGCATTAGAATTAATATTTAGGAAGACCAGAGTCACTCCCTGGGTTGCACAGAGCTGCAGAGAGTGCTAACAGAGACATGGGGATCCTGCACCCCCCTCAGGAGTCTTGCAAACTCACTTCTTCTTGACCATCTGGACACTTGTGATGGCTTTCACACCTTATCTTTTCCTGATGCATGCACTCCTCATTCACACAAACAATCTCTTACAGAAACCTTCAACGGTATACAGACAGCAGTATTGTATATTCAGCAGAATACATTGTAAATCAAGCCTTGCTAAATCTTATAACTAAAACAATTCACATTGGGGCTTCAGGCCATCAACATTTCTCTAATCTCCTTAACATAGAGCCAATACAAGATTCTGTCTCTTACTTACTAAAACCTTAAAACAAAGAAATGTATATTTAACTAGAGTGCCTAATTTGTAATACATATAGGAAACCATAGTAGAGATTATAACTTACCCTAAAACAAAAGGGTGACCATAATCAGTCATAAGGATTGTTCTGGTTGGTGATTCCTTTCTGCTATTCAAAAAGGGTGGCTGACAGGATGAAATCAAATCATACATTAATTCTTATGGAACATTATGAAATCCTGCTCCTACAGAAGCTGCCATCTCAGATTTGAACCTGGAACTGGATGTGTATTTTGGAACCTTGGTTTTGGTTCAGGCCAGCTCTGATTGTTGATCATGGAATACGAATGCACATAGGTGAGGGTGAATATTGAATCCATTTAGGTTGAGTTTTTCCAAGCTAAGTGATTTAGACACATGTGCACAGCGAAGAGCTTTCGGGTGCATGTTTGTCTTATCATTAAAGATGGCCCAGACCTTTCAACTCAGGTCTAGTTCTAGAGTCAAATTTGAGGCTGCTGCTCCAAAACATCTTTTGAATGAATTGAGTCCAAATACCATGAAATCTGTGGAATTTTAATTCTGATTTTGTCAGTGTTTTGCCTGGAAATGTTTGTTTTAAGATCTATCACTGCTTATGGCTGGAATAACATGGATAACTCTAATGTAAGCGATGTGTCTACATCCCTTAGACTGCTTTGAAAAACCATCTTGTATATCATGCACTCGTCTGAGAAGTTCTTGACTTCTTTGCTCACAATTGTTGATGTTTTACCAATCTTTCCCTATCGTTTTCCTTTGTACTGAACTTGCCAATATGAGCAATTTTCCCTTCACCTTGTTGGTAGAAAACTGGGAAATTCTTAGTCCACTATATTTTCCTCACTGCTCCTCACTTCTTCTCTATGTATGGCATGGAGGTGCTGGTTCTTGACTACTAACATGGAGAAACCAAGAGGTTTCATATAGAGCTCAGGCAACCAGCCATGATTTGGCCAACAGAGTTATTCTCAGTGTGTAGAGCAGTGTCAGTTGCAAGGGATCAGATGCACTAATTCTTCACTTTAATTAAGGATTTGCTAACTTTTATCCCAACACTGTGCCTCTGTAGGGAGATGAGTGAGAGGAGTGTCCTTCTGTTTGGTTTTTGTGAGCACTATCAAAAAAATTGTTCTATCATCCCAAAACAGGGCCGCGGGGGGGCGGCAATTTGCCCCAGGCCCCGGACCTCACAGGGGCCCCCATGAGAATATCGTATTTTATAGTATTGCAACATTTTTTTATGGAAAGGGCCCCTGAAATTGCTTTGCCCCAGGCCCCCGAATCCTCTGGGCAGCTCTGTCCCAAAATAGCTTTTTTTGTTTTGTTTTAGCTCCATGATTCATTACTTAGGAATATGAGCAATAATTCCCCTGCAACTGAATCTTGCAGTTATCTGACTATTTTTGCTCACCAGAAATGATGGCCTATTAATCAGAAAGCATAACTTGATTCCCTGAGGCTTAAATTGAGCACAAGTACTGTAACTATCAGAAATATACGTTTCCTAGTGAACTGAATAACTATGCAAAGGCAATCACAAAGGGCAAGAATAAAAGAAATAGTAACTAGGCAGTTTGTTAGGTATTTTATGTCTGGTATTTTGTTTCCATTATTCTCTCTCCAGTGAGTAGACACAACAGAATGGGTCTGGAGAGTCAGATGGTGAATGGATGTAACTGGGAACTGACTTTGGCCCACAATAGAAAAGAAAGATGCAATGGTGCCCAGTTAAAAGCATACTGATTAAGCACAGGCAAGTGATGATATTTGGTGGCTTATGTGAAATGAATGGTTTGGTCTTTAACCATGATTCCTAGTAGGCAAACTTGTCCCTATTGCCTTATAGTGAGAGACTCAAAGGGTACGTCTGCACTGCAAAGAAAAACCCATGGCTGAACCTCAGAGCCCAGGTCAATTGACTCAGGCTCCTGGGGCTAAAAACAGCAGTGTAGCTGTTCCCCCTCAGGCTGGAGCCCGGGGTCTGAAACCTGGCTGGTGGGGGGTCTTGGAGCCTGGGCTCCAGCCCAACTGGGAATGTCTACACTGCAGCCCAACCCCCTGCGAGCCCAAATCAATTGACATGGACACTTTGACTTGGCCCTCTGGGGTTTTCTTTGCAGCGTAGACATAGCCAAGGAGCTCAGCCTGTTTAGCTTATCAAAGAGAAGGTTAAGGGGTGACTTGATCACAGACTATAAGTACCCACATGGGGAACAAAATTTGGTAATAACAGGGGGCTCTTCAGTCTAGCAGACAAAGGAAAACCAAAATCCAACGGCTAGAAGTTGAAGCTAGAGAAGTTCAGACTAGAACTAAGGTGTAAATCTTTAACAGTGAGGGTAATTAGCACATTGGAACAACTTACCCAAGACTGTGGTGGATTCTCCATCACGGAAATTTTAAAATCAATATAGGGTGTCTTTCAAATTCTGCTCTGGTTCATACAGGAATTAATTCAGGGAAGTTCTCTGGCCTGTGTTATATAGGAGGTCATACTAGATGATCACAATGGTCCCGTCTGCTCTTAAAATCTATCAATCAAAATGCTACCACCACGAACATGAGGAAAATTAATGAATAATGTCTTTTCCTTGGTTGTTTGTTCATTTCCTCTGACACAGCTGTTATATTACAAGTAAGTCTCATGCACTAATAGCTTTCGTAATTGTTTCACATGAAGGGATGATGGACCAGCATTCCACCAATACTGATCCAATTCCTGGCATTGCTGTGCCCAAGCAGGAAGGCAGGAATGTACTTTTCAAGTGGGGGGGATTTGTAGGGGGGATTCAGAAAGAGACTTGGGTGATTATGAAACTGGGAGGGAAAACAGGCACCCGCTGGAGCATAGTGTTAAATACATGATGACCTGGAAAGGCTAGAGAGAAGGGTTGAGAACAAAGGGCAGGGAATCAGCATGGAGAGTGATGAAAAACACACATGTCTAAAATGAGGGGATACGACTGACCAGGCAGATATTCTACTTCTGTTTCTGAAAAATTGGCTGTGTGTGCAATCAGATGCTACAGCCAGAGTCACATTCACTGTTGGCATAAGCTATACTGACTTCATGTGTCTCTAAAAAGCATTAATGTTGGGGAGGTATCTTCAGAAATGTGAGGGATTGATTCCTCTTTGGCTAGCATTGCTAAGCCTATAATGGGTACTGTTCAATCTGAAAACACCTGGGGAGGAGGTGAAAAGAACTGAATACATATAGCACCTTCTCCAGAATATAAGACTAAAGGTAGACATCCCTTTCTGAAAGTACTTACCAGAAGAC
This sequence comes from Mauremys reevesii, assembly GCF_016161935.1. Lineage (NCBI taxonomy): Eukaryota > Metazoa > Chordata > Testudines > Geoemydidae > Mauremys > Mauremys reevesii. Next base: position 100,945,345 of record NC_052631.1, read on the forward strand.
GGAATAGATTCTTCTCTGTAGTAATGAGGATTAGACAGAGTCTAAAGCCAAGAAATATAGGGTAATTAAAAAAAATTAAGGTGTCTGTTTAGCTGGACAATTAAAACAGACTTGTCCATTTCGCTTTTGTTTATCATCATCTGGCAGGAGGGATAGTTCAGTGGTTTGAGCATTGACCTGCTAAACCCAGAGTTGTGAGTTCAATCCTTGAGGTGCCATTTAGGGATTGGGGAGAAGAAATAAAAACAAAAAACCCACAACTGTTAGGAACAGTACTTGGCCCAGGCCAGGGACTGGACTCAACTCAATGACTTTCCAAGGTCCCTTCCAGCTCTCTGAGACAGGTGTATCTCCATATAGTTGATGAGGAGGACTTATTATTGCAGTCCCTAGGAAGCTCATTTGAGGACCAAGGCCCCTTTGCGCAAGGTGCAGAACCAACAAGTAGCAAAAAGGCCGTGCTTGGTTCCAATCTACCGACTCTCACTGAAGAGTAGGAAGCTGCTCCAGAGAATATTACTTGGTTAAAAACTAAGGGCACAATCCCGCAAACCTCACCTGCTTCCTTGTGACTGCTAGTAAGAAAAAGAATGAGTAACCTGAGCAAAGTTTGCAGGATTGTGCTAGAACCATTTTCAATTACTTTTTTCAGAGAATCATTTCTGAAAAACCTGAGGCCTAAATTAACCTGACAACATCCTTTTAAAATAGTAAGAACATTTAGACAATTAAACCATCTGCCAAGGGAAATTGTAAGATTGCTGTAATTGGCCACAATGATAATCCTGTGTTGGCGATGCTTTGGGAATAAGAAATCAATGAGACAGGGGACTGAAATGACCCTTAAAAACTCTCCAACTCCAGTGATTCAGGGAAAAATCCATTTCATTTAATTTCGCATTGTATATGCATTAAAAAGCTACTAGAGGCCCAAAGAAGAACCTGCCCAAATGAGTTTTCTGTTACTTTTATTTGCTTATCATAATAAATTTCAGCCATTTTTTCTCCTTTCTCTTCCATGTATGACATTAAGGTATTTTTAAAACAACTTCACATTAAGCCTGAGTGTTTTTCTCTGGCTATTTTTCATCGGTTAATTAGAAAGAGATTAAAATACAAATATGTAATTAACTAACTGTGAGAACAATTAAAGCCAGGTTTGCAAGTGGTTCATCTAAAAGTTGGTGGGTGCCTGGAGTAGCAACAAAGAAAAAAAATCCCTTTCGTTGAGATGCATTTACGTTTCCTTTTCTTCTTCTGTACAAAAAAGAACCTTTTTGATCCTGAACTTTTGTAAGGTGAATCTCAGTCAGGTTATATATAAAGATCCCTGTCAGAAAACACTTGGTTTTGACAAGCCTGACAGAGTCCCCTGTTGCTTGCAACATGACAGAGGCTGGCACAGACATGAACAGGGCTGGGATAATGAATAAAGCATTATTTTAGTGACATGAATCATAACTAATACAAAGGTGGGGCTGGCGACATCTGTACTGATTACAGACGCGCTGGGAAGTTGTCGTAGTCATGGACATGATTAGCTGTGTCTTGCTAAATGTGTGGGCATCACTAATGAGCCTGAGTCTTCAGAATGCAAACGTCCGTCTGCCCCACTGAAGCCAATGGGAGCTGCAGTCAGCTCTGTGGGTTTAAAATGCAGAAATTTATTAAGATGTGCAAATATGGACCTTGCAGCCTAACTTTAGGCAACCATTTGTGAAATTCTTGGCCACTCCCGTTTTCCACTGGTGTAAGATGAGGCCAGGATAATGCACCATGCGACCCATGGCAGGTGTTCAAGTGTCTCCGCATACTGGGTTGTTCCCTAGTCATACTTTACGACTTCACATTCTCTGCCCTGGAGCTCAGCAGGATATAACTGAGAAGGCGCATCAGGCATTTTTCAAAGCAAGTCCTGGGTGCTGGGTTCAGGCAACAGCTATGGGCAGTGATTCATTTTACCTTCCTTTTATTTAAAGTGGGGGTTTGCATGGTTGTTTTCCAATGTTGGCAAAGATTTTCTTGTGCATTCCCTCTCCTTACCTGTTCCTTGTTCTGTCCCTGTTCAGAGTTAGGGGTTTCCTTTTTTTACCCTACTTTGTATCCACCCTTAGCCTGCTTGCTGGACGTACACCGTGCCACATTTGTGGGTGCACAGAGCCGATCTCAAAGCAGCTTTGCCAGAGGAACATTCTGTCAAGTGAAACAAGCTTGCAAATAAGTATGTTTGGGTCAGGTGCTGTGCTGATGAATGACACGCTGCCGGGAAACAGAACATCACACTCGCTAACGTGTACACATAAAATACATATGTGTTTTCATGACTATTAACTGAATTCACTTTTCTTTTAGTCATCGCTGGAGGCAGTAACCATGACAGCAGTCAGAAAGTTAATGACATTTATCTGGCAAGGAAAACGCTGAACAAACATGTAAGTATGATTTCTGAACCATTTAGCTTCCTAGAGTATAATCTCCAGTAATAAAACACTGAGTAAAGACAGAAGGAAAGTTGTATTACGTGGTGGCTGCCTTTTCTACTCACATAACGACTGAGCTAATGAAAATAATGTTTCGTTTGGAATTAGTCCCAATGTGAAACTCCCTGCTAACCTTTGTTGCACAATAACCAAGCTCTGGGTTATCAAGAAAGATATATTTTTTCAAACAAAATTGTTTTAATAATATGAAGCAAATCCTAATGGGTTTCATATCAGTGACTCCTTCGTTTTGGCCTGAATTTTCATTTACAATAAAGCCCTTTAGGCCACTAAAAAATAAATCACTTTAAGTCTCTTTACGTTGCCAGAGTGAGGCCTTAATATACAGCCCGTCCACTTGGCTCACTCACTTGGGGCCAGAGACTGAATCCTTTACTCAGATGAGCCGTCCTATTGCAACCAGTGGGATTCCTTGTGTGAGTAACTGCCCAACAATGGGACTAAGGGTTCCCAGCAGGGCCATGGTTTATATGTATTGCCTACACCTGGCATCTTTATCTTTTAAATAAAGCAGAATATGTTGGTCTTTATACTGTGAGTGCAAAACCAGTGCTGTACATGGCAAAACCATAGGCAGGTACCCTGCCCGCTATGTACATGTCAAAGGAAAATAAAGCTGAAATCAACTGCCAGGACTTAGTTCATCTATACGTCCTGGCATATTTCAAGCATGTGAGCACAAAAGGCTGCATTACTGGTGGCTTTATGCCTTGAACAATGCAAATGTCCCTGTATGTTGGAATGAATATTTGCATCCTTGGCAATTACCAAGTTTATAACTATACCACCAGGCTACACACTTAAAATATCCTGGGTAATAAAGAGTAACTGGCTGTAGTTCCCAGCCAGCTTCGTGTGACTGAATATTCCTGGGCTTCATCAAAGGTGCACCTGAAACTTTTACATCATCATCAATAACACTAATGTGTAGTGCTTCCTGTATTGCTTTTCCGCCCAGGATAGTGAACCTTGATTATCCATCCTTCAGAACACCCCCTTGCGACAGGCATTTTTAAAAGTCAGCACTTGGTCTCCAGTTCTGAAGGTGTAATTCTGAACGGCAGTTAGTTGCAGGTGCAAATTCCAGCAGATGGACAGTTCACTATCAGGCAGCCGTTGTAAGGTAGATGTTTGTATGCTCTCAGCTGCATCCACAATTGAGTGTGGGTGCAATTTGGAGGCATTAAATTGCATCCACAAAATTGGAAAAAAAGCAGCTCAGGCCTCTTGGGCTAGCCCCCATCTTTGCTCTGCTGCCTTGGGTCAAAGGGCAAAAGCAGCAACTGGGCATTACCTTGTTGTAAAGGAACCCTCTGGTGATGTAAGGAGAGCATAGCCCTCTTGACACTGTGTGCTCTTCTCAGACGTCCAGGGGCTGGGCAAAGCATGTCCAGAATGGACATAGGGAGCCACGACAACGGCTGCAAGTTAGAGTAGTTTTATGGGTGCTGTGTCTTGCACCGGGAGCTAATTTGGTCCCATCCAGTCCTAGGATAAAAGATGGAGAAAGGTGGTTTTGAGCTGCCTTTGCCTCCCACTCCATCAGTTGCGCTGAACTCTGGATGTAGCCCTGTATTTATATGTAATTGTGTTATTTTTAATACAAAAGGAACTAAGGGGAAGTTTGAGCTCAGAATGCTCCTTCATGGCCTGTTTCCCTTTCTACATCACGGTCTAATGCTTTGACCATGAAACACTCAGTGACAAGAAGGAGAAGACCAGGAAAATGGCTCAAAGGGCAGCGGAGGCCTGGAAATAACATAGAATTGAGAAAACCGTTCCAGGGCTATTATGGAAATGTAAAATATCAGCGCATGCTAGTAGCATGTGTACAAAATGGATTCTGCTAGTGCCTCACTATTGACTTTTCGTCTAGAGGCGTCAAGCTCTTATGGAAGGATAATCAATCAATTTTCCATGGTCCTCAATTCACTGTATTCGTCTAAGAAAAAATTGCCTTCATTGCACTATTCGGACATGCTGGGCCTGGCTCGTCTCTCGCTTACAGTGGTATTAACGAAGTGTAACTTGGAGTTACTCTTGTTCTATACCAGCCAAAGACTTTATTTGCTTACGGCAGCATAGAACGTTGCCTGTTAAACCCAGTAATTTCTACTGACGTGATGGCTAGGCCCTTATGCACAAAAAAAAAAAAAAAGGAATCCCACTGCAAGCTATCCTCTTGCTGAACATAGGACTAGCTGCTCATGATTCCAACAGGAATTGCTGCAAGTTTGTGTCCAATGGACCCTAATAGAAAAAAAACTTCATATTTATTAGAGTCGTATCATTGCTGTGATTTCTCCCATCCAGGAGCCAAGCTAGGTATCTGATAGGAAGCTCGGTTGGTGTATATGATACTTTTAAAAGATTGGATGACAGAGAAGTTGGACAAAGAAGCAAAGTTTCCAGTTATCACTTGTAGCTATAGTACGCCAACTCCCTTGTAGTTAATACAATGAGTATTATAGACTCGGTGACACAAACAACGTGTGTTTTGGGGGGCTGATTGCAAGGTTTTTGAGAGTTCAGTCATGGGAGAAGCATAGGGTCAATTCATTACACTGAAAAAAATCAGATAAACACTCATAATATCTCACCGACATGTGTGACGGTGCCCCCCATAAGGCTTTATGGAAATATGCTTATGAATGTATATATGACATAACTAGAATATGTCTTATGCTACATATGCCATGTAACATATCTCTGTGATCTACTGAATCTATTCATCCTATTTGTATGCATGTATCATTTTTGTATTCAAAGTTATGAATATTGGCTGTGTACTGGCCTGATTTTTAAGTAGCCTTTTGTAAAGCATTTGGTCAGCTTCTTGAGAAAGGAAAGTGCAAATTAAGTGCCCAATCAAGAAGTACTTAAGGGACAATGGATCTTGGGAGGCTCCAATCCACATAAGAAGTCTACATGAGGACATTCAAGGTAGCAGGTAAGCAATGGCTACTGCCTGTAAAAACTGAGTTATGCATGGACATGTGACTTGCCCATGTGACTCCAAAACTCCATCTTGGAGCTGGACTTTGCATAAGAGAGAGGAGGGTGTCTCCACCCACGAGAGAAAGTCTACTTAAACCCCTAGGAGACCCCCTCCATTTTGTCTTCAGCTGGCTAAAGAGAGAGCCTCTTCACCCCCAAGGATGGACTGAAAGAGACTGGAACAAAAGACAGTAACTACAGGGGGTGTGAGTGATTGCTGGACCCAGACTAGAAGGAAACTAGTCTGTAAAAGGAAGCTTACTGGAACTGGACCCACTGGGAGTTGAGCATCTGAGTGTTAAAGACAGGAACACTTCTGTAAGTTGCTTTCAGTTAAGTCTGCAGCTTTGGGGCATGTGGTTCAGACCCTGGGTCTGTGTTGGAGCAGACGGGCGTGTCTGGCTCAACTAGACAGGGTGCTAGGGTCCCAGGCTGGCAGGGAACGCAGGGGCAGAAGTAGTCTTGGCACATCAGTTGGCAAATCCCTAGGGGGTTTCTGTGATCCAACCCGTCACAACATGCAAACTACATAGATGTTATTTTACTTATTGTTTGAGAAGTTTTACAAACTGCACACAAAAATAGCAGTGAAAACAGAAAATATTGTTTTAATCAATGGGTGTAGGAGCCAGGCTTTAATCCTACTGGCCTGATCCTGAACCGATGTTACAGAACACTATAGCATATGGTTAATGCCTTATGGAAAAACAACTAATACTGTAAGGTACTGAAATAACATAAGCAACTGTCTTCCATCACAGAACAGCAGGAGTGCTGAAATAGACAGAAAAGACAGAATTCTCCAACAGCCCTACATGGGGGGGGGGGAAGAGGAGAGGGAGGGGGTAGGAGAACCTTTGACAGGTACTAGGGGCCTAGAAGCCATTATTTGTCTTAATCCTTCTCTTATATTGATAAGCTTCTAACGAACGCTGCACGTACCAAACACCCTTCCTGTTCTAGGACACTATTTGCACTTGACATTTGCTGAAAGTGCTGCATCAAACAGTCCTTTATTTCTCTAATGAAAGGCTATAATTAGGGCTTTGATATTTGCATTTTTTCAAGCTCAGATGATTCTTAGGACTTCAGGTAAATGTAAAGCTGCCTCGAGACCTGCACTATACTTATAAAATCCTCCCCAAAGCCTTTCAGGGCTCACCTTTATACAAATAAAAACAACCTCCTGAACACAGAGCCCTGTTAGTGTGTTCCCAGCATTCATCACAGGCTGGTCTATTGTACACGGAGTAAAAACTTCCAGGCAAGGCACACTACTTTGTGTGTGTTCGATTTTGCCCAAGAGATTGGAGCAGACATTCACTTAAAGATTCACAAAGAAATGTCAGTGCACAGATGAGGGGCAGACTGGGGGTTGTGTGGAGGTAGGTTCAGCATAAATCATTCATAGCTGTGAGGTGCCACTCAGTATTCTGGTCACATCCTTCGCAACAACATTTGTTTATGAATGAGGTTCATGTTGCTTCTCTAATAGTAGCCTGTTAATGGAACTAGCAGTTCCCGTGTGGAACTTGCATTAACTAGACCCAAGGGAGGGGAGTGTTCCTGGCCTCGCAAGTGCTGATGAAGTTTGTCTTCAGAAGATGAACAGCTTTACTGAGATTGCGGATCAGATCCTAACCTGCTACTAAAATTGTTTTTCATTGTTTCCATGGCACAAAGCAGCCTTGAAGCTGTCTTAATTTGTTGCCAGGGGATACCCCTATTGTAATGGCCTTGGGCAATGGGGCATGTTGGAGTTATTGGCTAGAGCACTGCTGTGTGCTGATCCCTGGCTGATAAAATGTCTCTTTGCAAGCTGTTGCAGTTGGCCACAACTTAGAGCAAACTTGAGGCTGCTCAAAATTACACCCAGGAAACCAGCTCCCTGCCAGCCCCCAGATCAGGGAGGGTGCATTGCTACATATTCCCCATTTCCTTAGCTGCCATCACCAGATCTGAATACTAGGCCCACAGAACCCTGTGGACAACAACAGAGAACCGCTACTGGTCTGAAGGACTGAGATATGTTCTCATCTGCCACCATCTTGTTCCATCACTACTAAATCACAAGCATATCCAAGTAAAGCTCTGGGGGTTTCACACTAGCATTGTTGGACAAACCTCAAAAGGGTCAGAGCTTTTGGATAAGCATCTAGCATTCCAAGGTGGAGCTAAATTATCTGAACCCTTGAATCTATGACATTGGCCTAGAAGGTCTCATCCAGCCATCGCCCCCAGCACTGCTACTTTTGGGTGCAGACAGAGACTTCAAAAAGTTGTCTTTGGCTTTTTTAACAAGATGTCACATAAAGCAACGAGACACCAATAGCAACAAGCCATGCTGGGGTATGCATCCCAGAGAACGTAGCCTGTTCCCAGGTAACCGAAGGCATTGTGTCACAGTTGCAGTCTGCTAATGCGCAGCTGGCTGTGGGTTCTTTCCTAGGCAGTGTAAGAACTAGCAATGGGCTGACCCTGTGAAGTTCAGACCTGGCTGCAGGCCTGAACCCAAACAATGTTCAGGCAGCAGGTTCAAATCAGGCTGAGCCCATCTTTCACTGCTTCTGTGCTATTCTTCTTCAGCTACAGTACAATGGGCTGGAAGCTCTCTTACAGCCGAGCAGAGATGTAATTCCATCCAGTTAATCAGTGTCTATTACTTGGAAGTCAGTGGTGCTTCCATTTAATGCAGTGGGTGATGACACTTTTGAAGACCAAGGGCTGGCTACTGTGGTCCTTTTTGACTTTAAGAAACTCACTGATGCCAATGGGAGTTTTGCTTGGACCTGGCCCTGCATCAGCTCACAAGGAGAAAGGAGTTTCCTGGGCTAATCCTTGTGGCCACTGGGTGGGGCCTTGGCCTACCTTTGGGCCAGCTTCTCAAAGGCATTTACGTGCCTCATGGGACTGATTAACCTGCCTAAGTACATTAGGCACCCGGAGGCCCTTGATGTCACTGAGACGCAGGTGCCTAACCAGCTCAGGTGCACTGTAGATCCCTCTAGGTGCCTCACTGTATCTTTGGGTGGCTAAATAGATTTGAAAATCCTGCCCCCACTCCTATTGCAGTCAATGGTACAGTTCCCATTCAGGTCACCGGGGGCAGAGTTAGACCAACACCAAGACTTCTGAAACCCCACTGTCTTCCCCCCAAACCAGGACCCCGTTCAGCAAGAAAAGCCCCGAAGAGCAAAGCCCTGGTCACTCCTTCCCACCCTGGTGCCATCTGCAGCACCCAGCTGTTTGAAAGGCCACATGTACACAATCATTTCCAACCCCCCACACAATGTAAGTGTTCTGAGCGGGGGCGTGGGAACAGCCCCTCAGATAAACCTAAATGAGAAGAATCAGTTGGAAAAGGACGGTGAATCTGATGCCTTGAACATACAGGGCCAAATCCCTCCTTGGTGCATCTCTGGTGCCTTCAGCGCAGCTAAACCTAGGGAAGAATTGTCCCTTTCCCTTGAATTGAAAATATTCAAAACTGTGCCCAGCAGCTTGGCAGCACCAGTTTCATTCATCTCCATGGCACCTGCACAGCGGGGCGTCCGCACAATATTTATCATTGAGAGGGAACCTTCTGAAGAGTTGACCGAGGTGCTGTTAAACTCTCAGCAGTTCAGAGGTTTGTCTCAACTGCCTGGGTTTGGAAATGTTAAAAAAAAAAAAAAGAAGCTCTTTCTCCCTTTTGAGATTTCAGTCACTTGCCAGTTCTTTTCAGATTAAAATTTCTGAGACTGGAGCCTCTCCCTCAGTGTTTCGATGCCTCTAACTCCTGGTCAGAACTAATGAATAGAAAAACAACAAGGGAAGAAAGAAGCGAGCTGAACTTTACCCGAGTCTCCAAAACCAGGTTTGATTCGTTGATTGCTTTGGGGACGAAGAGTTGTGTTTGTTTTTATTTTATCCAAATTGCTTTTCCCATCTCAAATATTTATACCACAGAACAATGTTCGGGGATTTGATCTGATTCATTTTATTTGCCATTTTAAAATAAATCCTTTATTATTGAAAGGTCACTCTTTGTCTCAGCTACAGGAGCAGTACCACAAACGTAGAGACACAGAGGGATCTATGGCCTCACCTCCTTCAGTGTTAACACAACTGCTGGAAACGATTAGATAGCAGGCAGATAATACAGGTTGGGAGTAACCTTCCTCTCTGGTCTTCTGACAGAATAGTTTCAGTCTGAGGGGTATCACTTGTGAGATACTGTAGTTAAAGGTATCAAATCAGGGTACTGGTAAGTGAGATGCCGGGAAGTTGGGTTTTCAAGTTTCAAAGACGCTATTATTCCACACCACGTCTGCATAATGGTAGTGTCCTGGCACACCCCACCCCCAAGAGCGCCTGGAGGGCAAGCTGCTCCCCTAACGTAACCGCATTTTGATGAAAACGGACGAGTCTGTGTTTGCGAAATGTTATTTCAGAGCTTCGCAGAGGGGAAGGTGCCAGTTGGGCTGTGCTCTGAATTGCCACTAGTGCAGGTCTTGTCCTGGCGTCTGTGTCAAAGGGCAGGTCACTAAGCAGTTGCGTATCTCAGAGGAGGAACGGTCGGGGCTGATGGTAGCCATCTCCATCAGTTAGATTTTTTATTTGTAAATATCCTGCCTCTATGCCTGAAGATCACATGAACAAAAAACTGGAATGGATGATTTGGGACTTGATTAATAAAGAATTAAAAGAAAGTTATATAATTAGTCGCAATCAACATGGGTTTATGGAAAAAAGATCTTGTCTAACTAATTTGATAATTTTTTTTGATGAGCTTACAAGAGTTGTTGGTAAAGGTAATTGTGTTGATTTAATATACTTAGACTTCTATAAGGCATTTGACCTGGGACTGCACAAAACTTTGATTAAAAAACTAGATCTGTACAAAATTAGTGCATCACATTAAATGGATTAAAAACTGGCTAGCAATAGGTCTCACTGTGCAATTGCAAACAAGGAATCATCATCAATGGGTCTGTTTCTAGTGGGGACCTGCATAGATTGGCTCTTGGCCCTACGCTATTTAACAGTTTATCAGTAATGTGGAAGAAAACCTAAAATCATCACGGATGAAGTTTTTACATAACACCAGAGGCTGGGGGAGAGCTAAATAATGAAGAGGACAGTTCACTGACAGAGATCTGGGCTGGTAAGCTGGGCACAAGCAAGCAATCTATGTTTCAGCATGGCCAAATATCAAGGAACAAAGACTGTAGGCCATCCAGGGCCACCAAGAGTGGGTTTGGGCCCCAGTGAAAATTTTTTTCAGGCCCCCCAGCAAGGGAGGACCGGCTAAACAGGGCCTACAAAGCTGGGGAAGCCAGGCCCTGGGCCGCCTTCTGGACTGCTGGGCCCCAGTAATTTGGACCGCCTTCCCCCGCCCCCACCCCCATGGGCCCTGAGGGCATCTTACAGGATGGGGAACGCTATCTTTGGAAGCCATGACTATAAAAAAGACTTGGATGTCCGGGTGGATAATCAGCTGAACATGAGGTCCCAGTGCGAATATGTGGCCAAAAGGGCTGATGTGATCCTTGGATGTATAAACACGGAGATCTTGAGTAAAAAGAACAGGAGGACTTGTAGCACTTTAGAGACTAACAAATTTATTTGAGCATAAGCTTTCGTGGGCTAAAACCCACTTCATCGGATGCATGCAGTGGAAAATACAGTCTGCACAAGTTTTTTCATGAAGTTGATGGATTTCCACTTCATACGGCTAAATGCAGTGCCTAGAGTACCTCTGTTTCTCCTCCTTTTTGTCTGTTACTCCCTCCACCATTGCTAGCTGTAGTAACACTGGGGCGAAAATGCACCAAGCTACATGTGCATCTTGACTTCAAGCATAGTGACAAGCTGCTATTAAAGCCTTCTGGGGGAGAGATTCTCCGTTCAAGGCTGGCTTGCTGTACATTTGCTTTGCTTTTTGCAGCTTCTTTAAATAGAGTCTTAGCAAACTGTAACTGCCAATTCAGCTTTGCCCTTTGACTGGCTGTGGTATGGTGCTGCTGTGATCTGACTGAATTCCCAATCCCAGGTAACCTTCCCAAGCTCTCTGCGAGTCAACTGGGGTCTGTTGTCTGAAACGACACAGTTTGGGATATTGTGGCTGCTGGAAGGGTTCATTGCTTCATCTGTGCTGGTGACTGTGGTAGTGTCTGTCTGACAGTTCAGCTAGTTCCCAGAAGTCTACGATCATGAGGTAGTTTGCTGTGAAAAGACCTAGTCCTACTTTGCCCCATGGTCTCTTGGGGAGCCCGTGTCTTTTCACTGTCTCCTTTTGCTGTTTAGTCTGCTTTTCCCATGTGTATTACCAGCTTACCAGGTCTCTGATATCCTCGGTCATGTTTCGCCACTGTACAGGTTCTCTAGCATTCTGGAGACAGGCTTCTATTCCAGAATGGCTCCAAAGTATGCTCAAATACTCTCAAGCCCCTGCCTTAAAACTGGCACATTCTTGGCTTGACTGATGCTTTGTATCAAGTTGAGGATCTCTTATTCCTGTTCAGTTTCTCTGTTTTCACAAGGTCAGAAGCCAGCTGTGTACATTTCAGTCCCTTCCTTGTATTGTTCGTCTAAAGTTGTAACACTACATTTTCAGTAGCATACACGGAAGGCATTTTGGGGGCACTAGCAGTGGCTTTTTGAAAATGCTCTTTAGTGGTTTATGGTCCCTTTCAACCCGGGTGATTCCCATCCTTGAATATACCAGTCAAACTTTTCACACATGAACACTATTGCCAGACATTCCTCATCAATTTGGATGTATGCTTGCTCCACTGACAATAGAGATCTTGATGTGAAAGCTAGCGTCTATCTCTTCTGTAGGAAACATGCCCCAAGCCCCATCTCACTATATGGTTGCCTCTTTGTTCGCACTGTAGTTTTTCAGGCCTGGAGTGTTGGGCCCCAGCTTCTTTATACATGTGATGATGGCTGCATCATGTTGAGGGAACAATGGCCACCATACTGCATCCTTGTCCAGTAGTCACCTCAGGGGCTCACACACCCTTCAGAGGCTTGGAAGAAATGGTGTCAGATAGTTTATAAATCCTGATAGTCTCTGAACTGATTTAATATGTGGCCATCCTCTGTATTGCTCTTCCTCTGTTGGGGTCAGGTTGTTACCCTGGGCAGCAGGGCAGCATGTGTTCCACGTATGGTGCTGCAGTCACTTGCAATTTCATTTTGGTTTTATTTAATTTTAGATTTACTTCCTTAGCTCTCTCTAGCAGACAGATGAAATTGTGGTTGGGATGTGCCACAGCTCCCATCCTGCTGACTCATTTCATTTCCTTCTCTTGGATATGGCTGAGGAGGTCTTTGTAGCCTCATACATTCACTGCCTACTTGGCAGTTTCCAGTTTGTGTGCTGCTGCTTTGTCTTGGCATCGGATGGTAGACTGAGCTTTGCAAACCATTTATTTTTGCTGTTTTGCAAAAGTTCATCCTCCAAGTCTCAAAGTGGTGCATTCTTTCTTTGCTTTTCTTGTCTGCAAGCTTTGACATAATGACTTCTCTTGCCACAATTATCGCAGATATCCTGATATGCACAGCATTTTCCATTGTCATGTTTTTCTCCACAGCACCCACAAATCTTCCTCCGTATTTTATCTCCTCTGCTTTGTATTTTTGTCTTTTACTTTTACACAGATTTTGGTGTAATTTTCCTTATATTTTCGTGCTTCCCCTTTGCTACTTGGGGAATTATCTCTGTATCCCAGTTATGCTCTGCATTTAGCTGTGAACTTGTTTATTAGCTTTTCATATGGCTCTAGCTCTTGGTATAGTTCATGTGGGCTCCCTGTGAATTCTCATTTGTGCTTCTGCATCTTTTGTTCCTCGAACTAATTTATCACAAATTAGTTAATCTTTAAGGTTTGATAATCACACGAGCCAGCCCTTTTGTGCAGTCTGGCAGCGTACTGAACTATGATGTTGGCAGATCCTTAATGACCTTTATTGAAAAGATACCTTTTTATACAACAGTTTTTGTGGGATGCAAATGCTTTTGGAGTGTTTACATGGGTCCTGCAGTCTGCTGCTGACATAGCCAGATGCAACTGGAGCACGTGGCAGGCTTTACTCATTACAAGTAATAGCATCATTGCTTTTATTTTGTTTTCTATTTCAAGCCCCATTATAATTTCATAGTTTTCCCATTGTGGTCCAGTTGCTAAACATGTTCCCTTGCATGTCCATCTGCTCAGGGACAGAAATCTGGTCTGCTGCCAGGATTGCTGTTTGCCCTTTGTTTGTAGTTTGTCTATTTTTGCAAGTGTCCTAATTTCAGTCTCACTTCTGACACCATAGACCGTGTTCGAGCTGGAGAAGAGACAGAGCAACATGCAGGCTTTATTCCTTCCTCTACATGGCTCTCATCCAACACTGCCTGCAAGTTGAGTTCTCTAAGTGTGCTCTAGCATCCCCTATTGGGAGCCTATTGTAACGTGAAAAACAATGCTACCCTCTGGGACATCAGAGAAGACTTTAAACTCCATTGAAACAGCAGCTCATAGGAAGAGGTTTGAAAAATCGATACTGTACTCAGGAAGATCATAAAGAGAAGTCTTTCAAAATGAGTTGCACAAAAGCAGCCCCTTTGATCTGTGTCACTGTCAGACAGGGCAAGAGAGGCTGTTTCCCTGCTTGGGTGAGAGATAAACCATATACTAGAGACATGTAACTGAGCCTCAGGTGAAGAGTCTGGTATTGAGGAAAAAGGGACCAGAAACAGGATACAGAATGTTGGATGTTGAACATGGCCCCCAACCATGGGCTTGTCAAACCACTTAACCACATCCCAGCATCCAAGCTGAGCTCCAGATCTTAGCCCCACCTTAATGGGGACTGGGGGATCCAGACACTGCCTCCTTAGATTGTCTCTGCACAAAACGTGATGGCTTCTCATATGCCATCCATCTTCCACCAGTCATGGGAAATTTGGTGGCAACTCAAAGGTAGAAAGGGAAACAGATCTAGTTCTGGCAGAAGAAATTATTCTGTCATGTAAAAATAATTGGTCTGACAACCAGACTCTCTTTCTCCCTTCTGAAATATGCAAGAGTGGTTCACCAATGTAAAATTATATCACCTGCTTTTAAAAATAGATCTGTTCTATTAATGTATTGATCCATCTGCAGCATAGCTCAACCGCACCAGCAGGTGCTTTTATTAGCATGGTTTGAAAGGTTATTGCATTCGGGTCAAATTCTGCTCACAGAGAATTGTGAGCGATGACACATGAATTATTCAAATGTGCTTAGCATTGGACTGATTTTGCTCCCATTGACATCAGTGGTAAATCTCCCATTGATTTCAGTGGGGACAGGTAGGTCAATCTTGAGTGCTTTTGAAAATTCCACCCAAAAGCTTCTATAGTTTCTTTTCGCACTAGTGTTTTTACAGAGCTGCTCAAATAATGACAGTTTTTTCAGGACTAACGTATCTGACAATGAATACAAGGGCAAAACTCAGTAGGAAAATTGGCGACAAAGAATAATTTGAGCAGTGTTAGGGTTGTAATGTAAAAAAGGAGCTCACTTGTTGTAGCAACCAGCATGGAACTCAGAGGGAGGAGCACAGGTTGCAGGAGGGAAGAGTATGGCGAGGCACCAGGAAGCCAGTCTGTGTACATATGGCTGGAATGCTTGCTGCAGTTGCAGACCCTCTGTAAACAGTTCTCTGAATAAACAGCCAGTTTAGTTTTAGAAACAAGGAGGCCTCTCATGTTATTACCCAATGCACAGTATGCAAAACACTCATCGTGGGACTGATTCAAAGGTATTTAAGTCCATTAAAAGACTACCATTGACTTTAGGTGGTTTTGGCTCAGGCCCTAGCAGGATTTCTCAGGCCTTTTACAGTTCTAGCAACAAGCTGCCATGGGATGGGAAAACTCTTAACGGTGCAAAAATGTATTTATACTTTATCTCCAGTGGCCAACTTCAGCTCAGATGTTGACAGCATAAACGACCTCCTTGATTCCATCTGTGATATTCACAGCCATGGAAGTATTATGTTGTTGGGTAACATCAGAAACTGGCCAAGCCACGTATCATTAAGAAAGAAATTTGATCTTGATTGCATTGGGTTTATCTGTGTGACTAATAAAACATCTACAATCAGTGCCAACATCTACAACAATACTTTGAAATTTTGTAATACCCAAATTATTATATCATGTGGAGAAGCATTAAATTATGCAAGTGTTCTGCAAGCTATACGGAAATCAGCCATGGATTAGATTTCAGAAGGCTCATAAAAAGAGTCATGTGAGAACATTAGCCTTGAAATATTTTATAACCAAGCAAGCCATTAATAGTCTTGAAGTAATCATTGGCTGGTGTAGCAGTGCCAGTATGCTTGGCATTTTTTATGGGGTGAAACCTTTAAAATAGTCTAATAAATACATCGCTCTAAAAATATTCTCAGATCACTGCTGCTGTGAGGCCTCATTCTGTTTCTAAGAACTGCTTGGATTCCATGCTATGAAAATTACATGCTTTTTTTTTTTTTTTTTTTTACTGTACCTGGTTGTTTCTGGTGAAATTCACTCGAATGGTGAATCCCCACAGCTCCCTCCCCTGCCAGCTCTTGGCAGCAGCCTCCCTGGAGACCACCTGCCAGGTTGGGGTGGATGTTGGTGCTGGTGCTTTGGGCAACTCAGAGATGCTGCCTCTTCCCACCTGGGCCAAGCCGGTCCCCGAGACTGGAAGCACTTCCACTGCCTGCAGCGAGGAGCCAGGCCTCTCGGCCCTGCCCTGTGATAGGGGATGGGAGAAGGTGATTTAGGGCCACACCCTGTGCTAGCTGGGGCCGCAAAGAGGAGATGTGAGCGGCACGGTTCTGTCCTGCTCAGTAGACACAAAATTGCTGTGTGCTTGTGTGTATGCACCATTCACAGCGGGGGTGTCTCCCTAAACCCCAGCAGAATGTCATTGCAAATCCTGGGCCACGTCATACATGGAGTTCAGCCATTCAGTATCGGGGCACAGCAGAGTGGAGAGGGCCTGGCTCGGAGGCCAACAGTACTGCTGCTCTGCTTGCGGAGCGTCTCTTGGAGATGGGGCTGGGCCCTGGGCTCCAATCCATTGACTTACCCATACTGCGTTGGTGTACAAATAACCCACGGTGAGGCCTGCGGTGAACCTTCCCTGAGTGGCCCCCCACATTATAACAACTGGGCCTACACATTTACCCTAACAGTGAACGCAGCTGTGGGAAGTGAGTGAAAGTTCACCAACCGTTACCATGAACATTGATAGGAGGGGTATGAAAAGGGAGGCAGAAAGATGGCTTTGTCCAAACAACAAGGGCTAAAGATGCAACCCCAGTAGGATCCTGACTGATAAACAAAGGGAGGCTAGAATAGGAGAGCAACAGACCAAAATTGGTGTGTCGGAAAGTAGGCCAAACTTGGGACTGCAATAATGAGGGGAGTGGGGCTGTTCCACCACCCCCCTGCTTTTTGGTGCTACACAAAGAGTGATTTTGGCAGGGGGTGGAGGTGGTGGGGTATGGACCTCTGGGATTCTCTGGGCCAAGGCTGCCGGGCCTCAGCTTTGTTCCAGAGACCCTGTCATTCACTGGTGATCCTTGATCGTCGGGACATTCAGACCAGCACAGCAGTGAGGGCATGTGACCAGAGAGACTCCCCCCGCTCAAGGTGATACGGGTGAGATGCTGCTTTGGCGCCTCTCCTTCAGCTGTCCCTTTCCATCCACTGCTGTCTTCCTCCTGTTCCCCACCCCCTTCTCTCGGCTCTTTCACCGATCCTGAGACCAGCTGCAGCACGTGGGACCAGCCCAATGAGCTGAGGTGGCACACCCAGCTCTGCTCAGCCGGAGAGGGCCTCGTGAAGGATGGAGACCTGGCCAGGCAAGCCAGCTGGTGTCCCAGAGTGCAGAGACGAGCCAGGACCAAGAGCCAAAGCTGTCATGGCCACCTGCCAGCCTGGAGCATCTAGCTGTGACTGACCAGCCGCCTTGTGGCCTGAGTACATCACCGAAAGCCGTATTTCCCCACCATTACTGCCCTGGCTCTTCTCTCCCTTTGGGTCTGCCTGGCTTATCAAAAGCAGGGAGACTAACCAGGGACAGTCACAGGCTTTGATCTCATTTTGCAGAAACATTCAGTTTCCAGTTCAAGATGCTTCATGTTTTGTTTCTGAGTCTCTCTCTCTCCCTTCTGTGTCCTGGCTAATAAACCTGCCAATGTGACATGAATTTTCCTGGTGTGTTTGCCATAGGACCAGGGCCAGCTCTAGGCACCAGCCGTCCAAGCATGTGCTTGGGGCAGCACTTCCTAAGGGGTGGCGCTCTGCTCCCCCCTTGTTTATTTTTATTTTTTTGCTTGGGGCGGCATTGCAGGGAGCCGGCCCGGAGTGTGTGAGGAGCCGGAGAGCCTCGCCTTCCCGCCCGCCGGGGCTGGGCCAGGGCACCATGAGGCTGAAGAGCAGCAGGTCCGGGGGGCTCTCCAGGTCCTCAGCCGCCAGCATGTCGGGGGTGAGGGCGGTGAGCACGAACTGATCCACCTTGGCCACCAGCAGCGCCGCGAAGCCCGGGGGGAGGGGGAGGCGTGTTCTCCGCGCCGCCCCCTGGCAGTACTCCCGCTCCACTGCACCCAGCAGCTCCACCCGCATGGGGACAGAGTCGCAGCTGGGCCAGGGCTCGGCTGCTGTGTACTGGTAGCAGATCCCACGTTTGGGGGGGAGCCCAGTGCTGGGGCGGCAGGGGGCGTGGAGGTGGGGGGGGGGAAGAGAGAGCCCAGTGCTGGGGAGGCAGGGGGCATGGCGGAGGGGGAAGAGAGAGCCCAGTGCTGGGGAGGCAGGGGGCGTGGGGGGAGCACTGGTGGAGGGGGGGAGCTCAGGTCTGGGAGGGGGGAGGGCAGCCAAACATTCTTTTACTTGGGGTGGCAAAAAGCCTGGAGCTGGCCCTGCATAGGACTAAGCAAAGCGAAGTCTCAGTGTGTCTGTGGTGCTTCCAAAATGGTTCTCCTGAGGTGGGAGCCCATGGTGCCTCGCCCTGTGTGTACCTGGCTGCAGAGGGCAGCAGGGAACCTGGGCAGTGTTCACGGGCATGGTTGAGGTGGGTGTCGCAGGGAACATGCCGTGTGTGTAAAGCAGCTGTCCCCTGAATCCTTTTCCTGTGTCACATGCCCCTGGTGTCACGGGTTACAGGGAACACATGCAGAGGGGCTGCTGGCAGCAAGGTGGTAGTGCTGAAACCATTGCTGAGCTGCCATCCCACCCCATCCCCATAGACCATCCCACCATTTGCACCTACTTAGCACACTGAACTTGTTCCATGGCACACAGCTGGGGGCATTTATGGCCCTTTCCTGGTCATAATTTTCTGTTCTAGGTGCACTACGGGATGGTACAGCCTGCTTTGATGCAGCAAGAACCTCCCTGGCTCAACATGGATGAGGGAAGATGTTTCCCATGCGTCATCTGCCCTGTGCTAGGATCTCATGCTGCCAATTCACAAGTATTTCTTCAGAGTTGCTTTTTTCTGTTGGCAAAGCTGAGTGAGATGTGGCATCTAAGGCCCCGTGTGCGAATGTCTCATGTACTTTCTACATAGGGGGTTAAAAGGTGGCTCGCTGGCATGTTTTCCAGGCTCTCTTTGGTCGTGATGATGGCATTTTGTATACATATATGTTGCTGTGTGGAAAGGGAGCTTGGTTTTATTTATACAATGGCTTCTGCAGTGTCAAAGTAGATTATCCTGCCAAGGAAGTGATCTGACATTCTTGTCTACATCGTTTTACAGAGCTTTGCTGTGTATCATCATCCAGCGTAAAATTTCAGCTGTGGAAACTAGCAGTTTAATGGTGGAAGTGCAAATCTGATTTTCCTGTTGGCCACTCTTAGCACTGACAGTGTGTGCTGCTTGCTGACTGTTTAGAGGACAAGATTCAGCACCAGTGATAACGGCTATGAAAATATACTTCTATCCAGGACAATGTTACCAACTATCTACATGTCCATTTCTTTGTGGAGATGCTGAATGTTGCAGCAGAAGAATTTGTCTTGCAGAGAAAGAACTGCCTGTTCTTTGAGCAGCACGCTCAGTAGCTTCTCTGAAGGGCAAGACAGGCTGATGGCATCACGCCTGTTTCTATCAGCATCACTGGCTGACCTCTAGCAAACGAAGAATCAGGTTGGGGGTTACTCAAGAAGAGGGGAGGTTGCAATGGGTTTCCCTATGCTGGCATCTCTGTACAGGACCGATTTGCAATTGCAGTCCTAGGGTTTCCTGAGGGCAAGGACTGCATGACTAATAGCACCGACCACAGCACTCGCATCCCCAAAAGGGGCAGAGTGAAGGTGAAGTCCTGGCCCTTCCCATTCGCACACCAGCTAACAGAGCTGGGCAGATAGCACGGGGCCTGCTGGCTGGTCTTTCCCCAGGGGCATTACACCTAGGTCAGTCTCGGTGTCTCCAGAAGCTTCTGTTGAGGCAACTCATCTCCACCCACCCCAACCACAGGCAGGCTGTAGCCTGATGACTGTATTAAAATTTCGATCTGGGTCATTGCAGCTGCAGTAGGCTGGGTTTTGTAACCAGTTCTTGAAATCCTCAGCCTATTTCGGAAGTCTGTATGGTTTAGTTTTAAATAAGGACATAATGAATTCCAGTCACTGCCTGTACCACTCATTGTTTCAAGGTATATTCCATCACTTAATGTCACACAGGGGATTTGTGTTAGTGCAAGACTTTCACTAGCAGTAGCAATCTATGAAAGCCATTACTGCTGGCTACAGTAGCTGTAAAAGCAAATGACGCTAGCCCTCCTTTGGTACCAAGTAATGACTTTGAAAGCCTGCCTTGCCGCCCATAATTCTCTTCCAGATGTCAGGTGTTAGTGAAATGTGCCAGGGTTTCGAAGGAGTAATCACATCACTCTGAGCACAGAACAAGCTGTCATATTTCACTGTACTAATGAAAATTATGATGACATCAAGACAGGCTTCCTTGCAATCCTAATCATCTCACACCACCCTGGCATAAAGCTATTAAAGAACCATGTCCTTGGTAGAGTAGACAAAAGCAATAAACAGCTTCCGAAGGTGATTAAACACCACAGCACTAGTTTTTCATACTAGATGAGTGTGTGGAAATTTGCTGCTGGTGCTCCACAAATACTTCCTTGGTGTAAACGGGTGTGAGTGAACTCAGGTTGCTTGACACTAAACTTACTCATTATGGCTCGAAAGTTTGACTCAAAAGTCATGTGGGAAAAAAGGAGCAGACAGAAAAGAATCTAATGAAAAAGAGACATGGTTTAGACATGGGTATAAGTAACTGACTTGTATGAGCCTAGATTCTGGAGGGAGACAGGCCGCCTATCCTTAATATCTACAATTATCTTGCTGTTAGCTACTATAAATATTGTTTAAATGTAATCACTCTGGAGTGGGGAAAAATACCCCTAGGGTGATACAGGAAATCAGCATGAATTTAAAATACTTTTTACAAGCCCCTAAAAAGTAGTTCATGAGATTTGCACAATCTCAAACTCCATCCCTAGCAGTAATTCTTGAAACAGAATTTAAAAGGAGCACAAACAACAGTAAATTCAAAGAATAGACACAGCATTAAGAGACTGAAGCAAAATCAAGATGAATGTGAGAGTGAAGAGCTGAAGGGAGAATCTGGAAAGGAAAAGCAAAAGCCAGGAGGTTGGAAGGAATTGGAGACAGAGAAGTGGGCCAGTGAGCCTAGTGTATTGGATTTTGCGCAGCCTTTTCATGGGTCATTAAATGTTTCTATTGCTTTATTTGAAGCCAGGGTTTTCAAAGGAAATGTAACTTTGAAAAAGTATTTCTAACTAGACTTGGGAGCCTGTGCTGGGCCCACAAGAAAGATTCCACTTTTAAAGAAATTCCTTCCTGGCTCACAGGGGATGGCAGGGGAATAACAGGCTTGAAAAATGCATTAGCTCATCACTTGCATTTCTCCAAAGTCAAACAAAACTCAAATCTCTAAGGTGTCTATGTTGTGTGCGGCTACAGTGTGTCACTGGTACAAACGAGCGGCACTTCAAAAATGCTGAGAAATCTGCTGCCAGCATCCATTTGGTGTTCAGTTCAGACGCAGCCTCTTACACGAGAAACACACGGTGCTCTGAGATGGAGATTTGCTGTGCCCAGTTTTAAAAAAGCCATTTACCTGGAAAGCAAAGGTAGTTTTTTGTGGGGTTTTGAATGAGAAGAGTGAAGGGGTAAGTGGAGTCTCACCATTTGCACCAGCCGAGGCTCTGGCTGAGCGAGGCACAGTTCCCGGGTAGAGTGTGGCTGTGACCAAACGAATTCTCCCATCTGCACAAAGAAGATAAGGAGACAGGACACAGGAAAAATCCATGATGTGGGGGAGGAAGAGGATGATGCTTCTCTGGACTGACATAGAAAAACATAAGGCCAGGCCCATGGAGAGCAGCAGGGTAATGGAACCTGGGCTGGGGAGATAAGAACCGAGCAATGAATGGGAGGAAGGGCCGCAGTGAGGTGCACGGGGCGGGAGCCTCGGGATGAGACGAGACTCTGACATTTCCAAAAGGTGAGGGATCTCCTGAGCACCTAAAGCACGGTAGCCTCGGCCTGCACATTGCCCGGCTGCCCCTGACGGGCAGCTGGCCTTCAGTCTCTGCCATTGGAAATGCTAGTCTTCACATGCAATATCGTTGAATATCCAAGAGGATTTTTTGTGAGGCAGAGAGAGAGAAAAAAAACAAACCTGTGCAGCAGAGGAAGGAGCCTCCTGGCTTAGAAAGACTGCAGCTCAGCTAATATTTGGGCTTATTTTTTACCCAAACGGACAAATTTCAACCCTCCCACTACAACCAGCCCTACTACAATGGTCCTGCTTCCTGTGCCCATACAATCCGTGCCTCACAAATGGTGCTAACGTTTAATACAATAAAGGTTTGAAATCCTAGAACATATGGATTCTTCCTTTTATTCCACAGCATACACATTCATCTCATCCCCCCTCTCCCCCCTGGTTGAATAAATGATTTTGCTTTCTATTGATCCAGAATTATGTTTCCCTGCTTGGGAGTTTTAAACCTTTCATTCAGCTAGGCTGAAACATCTATATCTTATTCCACTGCAAAAGGGTATTTAATTGTTTACCAAAGGTGCTTTGTTGTTAAATCAGATCCTCCCTAACTCTCAGTTTCTAGCAATGCACCTGTATGTCTAGCAATTGCATTGGGATGGCAGTAAGAAAGAATCGGTAATATCCTCTGGCTCAGTTATATTCATTGGGGTCAGGATGAATACCAGCTCTGTGACTGAAATGCATTCTGTCAGTGTGTAGATTTGTTGGCCACAGGGAAAAGCTTGCCAACCTGTTTGAGATTTTTGGAAGGAAAAATTAGCCAAGCTTCAGTGCATGCAGATAGGCGCTGGCTGAACTGTTGAAATCTGACGGCTGCAGGGGGTCTGTGCTACAGAAAAACTCCAAGCTACAAAAAGAGGGCATGTGTCTTTTCTTTTTAAAGTACACGGCAGCACAAATGATGAAATAAGACAAATGGGAAACTTTGCAAACTTGTCAAGTCAGCTGGAATAGCCCCAGACACATTATGACTCGCCACTTGCATCCAAAAGGCAAGGCTGCAACACAGTGCAGGCTTAATAAAATCCACAAAGATTCATACTCAAAATGCTAAATCATTAAATTTTACATAGTCCATTGTACTGTGAAACCTGGATGGTTTCCAGGTGCAAGTGATTTGAAAGTAAAAATGGGTCTGTTCAATAAAATGAAATGACTTGAAGAAGTCGGAGTTTATTGCTCTATAAGTCTTAATTGGCTTTGCAAGTATCAGAGGTGACCTTGGCCTTCTCAGCTTAGCTATTATGGCTGTGTGCTGGGTTATTACAAGATAATGACAGTGCTGTGTTAATCATAGTGCTTTCAGCAGTGCAGAAAAAAATGGACACAGAAGAAATCAGCACTAGCCATGGAGAAGAGGAGACATTCACTAGAATAGCTGTCTCTGCTTCTGAAAGGAAATGGAGAAATGTTCCAGTCAGATGCAAAGACAGAAACCCTCCATGATTCCAGCCCTGAGCCGGACACCCCAGGCCCCCACCTGAGCCCTGCACTCACTGCTCCCCTTTTCGCTTTGGATGTCTCACTATGTCAGGTGTGCCCCGCAACGTCACTGGGATTATTCACATTTTCCCTCCCCCACAAGGCCTTTCTGTCTCACAGTGGGGATGCAGGCTGGTCCCTCTGCTGCAGCTTCCCAGTCCCTTGGCTTTTTACACGCTCAGCCCCACTTTTCCTACCCAAAATCACCTTTTCTAAGCCACCAGTTTGCATCCTTTGTCCCCTGCGCCTCTCCCATCTCTTGCTTCTCTGTCACTGCACCCCTCTCACTTAGTACTGCCCCGGGACTTACAAGCTGGCAGGAGGCTCATTCTCTTTTGCCATCCTGCTCCGTTAGTGCTTCCATCTCCTAGCCATCGTGCCCACTCTTTCTACAAAGTCAGGCCTCGCTCTCTGCCTGATGTTAATGCTCTCAGTCACCCAGGCCCCTCGTTCTATTCCTCTTGCTCAGTCACTGGTACAGCTGTGTGAAACTGGGAGGTTTCTGTTTGCAGGGGTTCTCAGACAAACCCCAGCATTAATATCAAAATTCAGCCAGAAAAGGGCAAGGTCTGCCTAATTAGGGGACCAAAGTTGTAAGTCCTTCCCTGTTCACCTGTTCACCTGTTCCCTGTTCATCCCAGGTTTGCCTGTGGCATAGCCTGGGTTCACCTAAGGACAACCAAAGATTTTGCTAAACTTGCCCTATACTTAGTTTCTAATGAGTTCTAACACTAATCACCCTGACCTGCTACCATAGCATGCTCATATTTGCTAAATTCCCAACTGCATCAGCTCTCTGATCTCATTCCCGGAACACTGCAGATTTTGGTAAATCCATTTGAGATGAGTTTGTGAGAACTGCCAAGTAGAAAGTTGTGATGGCGGAGCGATGATTTTAAATTGATTTCCATTACTGGCCCTGTTAGCTAGCTGTATACAGGAGATCTGCAACGATTTGATTATTTCAAACTTGCAAGAAATAAAAACACTAATATTTTATCTAAAAAATAGTCAACCACATATAAGAAAAAGGTAATTGTAGTCAGAAAAAGAGTGCACCATTTAAATGGTCATGTTAAGCAAAGCACAAATGAAACACATCTCTATGGATTCCAACCCTCAAGCATGTAATCTAAAAAAATCAGTGATTTCACTCACTAACTGTACAGAGACATCAGGGTTAAATATCCAAAGGAATGACTATCTTTCCACAAGTGCACATCGGAAGAGAATAGACATCCGATGTTTGTAGTAAATTGGCCAACACAGGTAGTCCATAAAGATACGGTGATCTCGTAATGCTATTTTATAATAAAATGATGAGCCAAGTTAGATGTACATGGCCCGACATGCTCCTTCTTTTCAAGAATTCATGCAGGAGAATAGAAAAGTCCAGAACCTTCACGGTACCATTCTCTGAAATGCTTTCAGTTCCACGCACAGGGCCAGTTAGGCAGAACTGCAGATTCTCAATGAATGGATGAGACAATGGTGTAGTGAGGAGGATTTTAGGTTGATTATAAACTGTGGAACCTTTTGGGAAAGGAGGAGCCTGTACAGGAAGGATGGGCTCCACTTAAACCAAAACAGAACCAGATCGCTGGCACATAAAATTAAAAAGGTTGTAGAGTTTTTAAATGAAGGGCTGGGGAAAGCGGACAGCTACAGAGGAGCACATGGTGTGGACTGAGACAGTGGAAAAGGATCTATTGATCAGGGTTCTCTGTAACCTAGTAAAGAGGAGAAGGTAGAAGTTGATAAAGTACAAGCAGGAACTGAAGAGAAACAGTCAAATGAAAGAGTTCCATTCAATTACATCACATGGAGACAGACAACTACAAAGTGACAAATGTTATAAGTGCTTGTAAATAAATGCTAGAAGGCTAAATACTAAGATGGGTGATTTTTGAGCCAGTTATTCAGTGAGGACATGGATATAACAGGCATCACTGAAACTTGGTGGAATGATGACAATCAATGGAACACTAATCTCAGAGTGCAAATTATAGAGGAATGACAGACTAGGTTGTGTTAGTGGGAAGTGGCACTATGTGTGCAAGAAAGAATAGAGCCAAATATAGTAAAAATCTTAAATGAAGCAAACTGTACCATAGAGTCTCTATGGGGAGGAATTCCCTGCTTGAATAATAAGAGTAAAACAGTACTCCGACCACCTGACCAGGATGGTGATCGTGACTGTGAAATGCTCAGGGAGATTAGAAAGACTATAAAAATAAAAAACTCAATAATAATAGGGGATTTCAACTATCCCCATATTGACTGGGTACACATCACCTCAGGACAGGATGCAGAGACAAAGTTTCTAGACACCATTCATGACCGGTCCATGGAGCAGCTTGTCCTGGAACCCACAAGGGGAGAGGCAATTCTTGATTTAGACCTAAGTGGAGCACAGGATCTGGTCCAAGAGGTGAATCTAGCTGAACTGCTTAGCAATAGCAAGCGTAATGTAACTAAATTTAACATCCTGGACAGGGGTGAGGGGCGGAGAATACCAAAGAAGCCCACAACAGTAGCATTTAATTTCAGCAAGGGGAACTACTACAAAATAAGGAATCTAGTTTAACGAAAATTAAAAGGAACAGTCACAAGCATGAAATACCTGCAAGCTGCATGGGCAGAAACACCAGACTAGAGTCTCAAATTAAATATATATCCCAAATTAAAAAGAATATTCAGAGAACCAAAAAAATGCCCCCATGGCTAAATAACAAAGTAAAAGAAGCAGTTAGAGGGGAAAAGGCATCCTTTAAACATTGGAAATCAAAGCCTAATGAGGAAAACAGAAAGGAACATAAACTCTGGCAAGTCAAGTGTAACAGTATAATTTGGCAGGCCAGAAATTAATTTGAAAAGCAACTAGCAAAAGACTTAAAAACTAACAGCAATTTTTTTAAGTACAACAGAAGCAGGAAGCCTGGCAAACAATCAGTGGGGCTGCTGGACGATCAAGGTGCTAAAGGAGCACTCAAGGCACACAAGGCCTCAATGTGAAGCAGCATTTGTCCCCTTGAGACATTGCCCTGGGTCTCAGACAGACACAGACATTTTATTTGCAAAGTAAGGCTCAAATTCATCACAGTAAGAAAACCTTGGTTCTGTTTCCCAAGGGAGGCAAGCAAGCTATGTGCTATACAGAGTTACCCCGATACCCACTACTTGTGACTGTGCAGCTGTGACGGTGGAGAAACCTTCTGACTCCCACTTAACACTGACGAGAGAGTTTTAAACAGGTTTTCATGTGTCAGTCGGTGCCACTGTGTCTAGGTTCTTACGCTGGGGCCTTGCTTTTTATTCGAAGCAAGTCCCTGTTCTGCAGTGGTCAGGCACTAGATGTCAGCGTGCCATGCATGGAACACTTGCAGGATCAGAGCCCAAAACAGCAAAGCCGATGTGCTCCCTTCAGACACATGGTAGCAGCTCTTCAGAAGTGAGCTATGCTACCTCTAGCCAGGAAAATTCACTTGTTGACTTCCGCACATTGGAGGAGTGTTCTGCACCTGCCAGGGATTGTCATCTGCTGTGTGCTGGCAGGCTAGCTTTCCCAACCAGACAAGAGCATCTCTTAGACTCGGAAGAAAGACTCTACTAAGTTTACAGATGAGACCAATGCCAAGGCATCATCACTACTAGCGCAAGTGCCATGAACATTTGACGTGTTTGATTTCCAGTGCAGTTGGCTCAAGCATGATTTCCTGCACCACCGTCCAATAAAACCCTGCTAAATGTTTCTATTGTGCTAGCCTGCAAGAAACTTAGGCAGGGAAATACTGTCAGAGGCTGATGGGTAATTGTTAACAGCCTCCAGACACATTCCCCTGTTATTAGGTGCTTTGTTTCTCTGAATAAAGACTATTATTTAGCAGTGTATTCCTACTGAGCATTGGTAGAGAGCTGTGGAGCCCAAATACCCATTTCCTTTACATTTCACAAGAAATATTCAAATCACTCAAACAATTCTTTGCAAATAACCAAAAATTCTTACCAGCTCTTGTTTGTGAGCACAAAAGGGGATGGGTTCCTCTAGCAGCACAGGCGTTAGCAGATTTTACAGGCACCAACCATTATTTCTTTACGTTGTGAACAAGCTGAGTCCCTATTTTGTCCTCAACAGAGCGCACAGACCTGCATTTCATGTCCAAACTCCCCCACTTCCTAGGGTCTGGCTGTATTGGTAATTCAAAACCAACCCCCCAGGGTAAGCTTCAGCCTGAGTTTGGCTGTACCTAGGGGTTTCCCTATAGGGCTTTCTGTCTTCTACGCCCCCTCCCACTTCCTTATATCTATGGTGGAGATAACAGGTTGTTCCTGGCACACTGGAGCTAAAATCCTGCCCCCTAAAATCATAGCCTGTTACTGCATCACAAACAGAGTTTGCTGTACGTGCCCTGAGCTGTTCCAAGAAAATGCCCTGAGGGATTTAGCATGCAGATGTCCTATGCCTGCACTGCAGCTAGGTTGACACTGTATTAAGGTTCATTGGATCAGTGAGCCAGATATTAATAGTACCCTAAGTATCCCTTGACATGGCAGGCTGTGCTTTCTCTGAAGGAGCTGTTACAGTCCCCTAGGTCAAGACCAACTATGATTATCTGCAGGTCTGCACAGAGGAGACAGATTGGAGGATGTTCATCCCAACCCTTGGCCAAAGAGCCATTGTGTGATGACCACCCTTCTGGCCAAGGCGAGGTACTAAATGATCCAGGGACCTCCAGAGGAGCAGGCATGAGCCTCTCCAGAGTTACCACCGTATTTGGACAGCTGAAGATGCTGATAGGTGGCCAATGGACTTTCCAAAAGCACGTAAGCAGCTTAAGGCTCTAACTCCCATTGAGTCCTACCGATATCATCCCATCCAAACTGTGCACTTACCTTATCTGGTAAACATTTCTGCACGGATGCAACAGGCCTCTTCTATGCAGCTCTGCTGCCCCTGAAATACTGAACCAGATTCTTCCTTCATTTACACCGGTGTAAATCCAGAGTAACTCCAGTCACGTGACTTCCATTGAGGTACTTTGACCACGGGAGGAAACAAGTCTGTGACAGCCACCTCCCTTCCCCCTTCTCCCTCACCTCCCTGACAACCCACAACCATCCCTACATAGTGTGATCTTCTTGGAAGGGAAGGCAAGTGGCCTGCTAGCCTGCCTTGGTGTCTCTGGCAGATGGCAAGCCCAGTTCCCTGCCTAGTGTCTTTGGGAACTTATCTCCTCCTAACAGGGCTGACAAAACAAGTAAAAAAAAAAAGGCTTTGCTGACCCACCTGAATGTGCAAATGCATAGTGCTATTCCAACCATGGCATGTGGCACAATACAAATGACTCTCATTTGCTTTAATGCAACAGTAGCGTTGCTATGAAATTTGCTAGGCTCCGGGAGCACACAACCACCTGGAAAGGAATGAAGATTTTTTTTGCTTGAACTTTCATGTCTTCACCTTTGTACAGTTCTAGGTATAAATCTCCAATGGAAACACTGGTAATTAATAGCAGCCCATGGTGATTTGGGTCAATGCCAGAACATTATCTTGTGATAACTAGTGTAACTTCTCTATCATGTATTTATTGCTTTATCAGGGTAAACATTATAGACTGCCTCAAGTGCCTTTATGTTTTTCACTTCCTATTAACCTGTGGAGTGGATGGAAGAGGCCTCTAACCGCAGTCCTGTGATGTGTACCTCTCTGAAGTATGATAGAATCATTTCTCAGGTTCATCTCAACAAAGGCTGTAACTTTTCATGAGCAAAGATGGATGCTGTGAGCCAAACCCAGGCACTGGCGACATTTATCTCAATTTAGCCTGGTCAGAAAAAGTAACTGTGGATGCCATGTGGAAAGCAAAGCACACTGCTTGAATGAATTTACAACTAGTAATAAACTACAGTAGGGGAGAGAATTTACTGCACTGGGATGTGATAAGGTAGGTGTCACTAATTTCCTTAAAAACGATGCTATTAAGTGAGTACAAAGGTAATTATCATCTTCTTTGTGAATTACTATTACATTTATAAACCAACTGGCCACAATCAGCTGACACTGAACAAAGCCCGTTTTCAATTTCTTTCACATGAAACTAATTATGACCCATGGCATGTCCAAGGATTGGGCTTGAAAGCCGCTTTCTAGCTTTGAAGAGGAATTGTACCCCTCTGGATATGCTCATGGCCAAGAGAAAGGTGCAGACAAATAGCTCCATCATTGGCAATCCCATGGCAACAGCACAGATGTGTGAGGGCATAAGACAACTTCAGCCATTCCATCCTGCCCCTGACACACACCCCGGCAGCCCAACCCACAGCGCCCCTGGACCTGGTGCAGGTTGCCTGTTCTCTCTGCCACTCTCCCCAGGAGGCCCATGCAGCTGCTCTGAGACCCCTTTCTGACTGCACATGGTGCAAGCTACAGAGGCGCCCCTGGGTAACTGTGAATTGAGTCTCCTATGCTTTTTTCAGCTTTGGCACTTCGACTCTTACGCCAGTAAGCCCACACCAGCTATCGGACAGCAATAAAGCCCTTGGTGTTCTGTTGTTTTTCTTTACAGAGCACAGAGCTGTAAGATGGCTGCTGTTATCCCATGCTTTTTAAGGCAGACTGTTAAGTGAACTCTTCTAAACAAAGCCACACAGAACTCCAACACGTCTAAATAGATAGAGAAAAATAAGAATCTGAAATCAAAACACCCAGTGGAAATACAAAATCAAGCTCTTGTTAATGAGACTGAGCCAGTTACAAGTTACTCTAGTGGTTGATAATCTGCAGAGGATAGTAGGTTCCACCCCCAAATATGAGAGCATTGGAGGTAGCAAAATCTGCTTTGCACTCAAAATGTGCAGTTTATTTATCCCCCAAAGGCTCAGGAGACTAATATGTTGTTTACCAATTATTAAATTAAATCCTGTCCTTGAAATGGACAATGAGCCAAATTCCTTCCTGGTGGAATTCAAGGGAGACGCACCTGGGACCAGCCTTTCAATCTGCACAGCCTGTTCGCGTCTCCTGGGCAGTCTAAGGAATTCTTCACCTCAGCACCCAGCCTGACTGACTGAGCTGGAGAAGGAATTATTTTTCCCAGGCCCCGGAGCAGAAGCAGAGCATCTCATACGAACATAAGAATGGCCGTACTGGGTCAGACCAAAGGTGCATCTAGCCCAGTATCCTGTCTACCGACAGTGGCCAATGCCAGGTGCCCCAGAGGGAGTGAACCTAACAGGCAATGATCAAGTGATCTCTCTCCTGCCATCCATCTCCATCCTCTGACAAACAGAGGCTAGGGACACCATTCCTTACCTATCCTGGCTAATAGCCATTAATGGACTTAACCTCCATGAATTTATCCAGTTCTCTTTTAAACCCTGTTATAGTCCTAGCCTTCACAACCTCCTCAGGCAAGGAGTTCCACAAGTTGACTGTGTGCTGCGTGAAGAAGAACTTCCTTTTATTTGTTTTAAACCTGCTGCCCATTAATTTCATTTGGTGGCCCCTAGTTCTTGTATTATCGGAACAAGTAAATAAACTTTTCATTATTTACTTTCTCCACATCACTCATAAGTTTATATACCTCTATCACAGGGGTCGGCAACCTTTCAGAAGTGCTGTGCCGAATCTTCATTTATTCACTTAGGTTTAATTTAAGGTTTCGCGTGCCAGTAAAACATTTTAATGTTTTTAGAAGGTCTCTTTCTACAAGTCTATAATATATAACTAAACTGTTGTTGTATGTAAAGTAAATAAGGCTTTTAAAATGTTTAAGAAGCTTCATTTAAAATTAAATTAAAATGCAGAGCCCCCTGGACCGGTGGCCAGGACCCGGGCAGTGTGAGTGCCACTGAAAATCAGCACACATGCCATAGATTGCCTACCCCTGCTCTATCATATCCCCCCTTAGTCTCCTCTTTTCCAAGCTGAAGAGTCCTAGCCTCTTTAATCTCTCCTCATATGAGACCCGTTCCAAACCCTCAATCATTTTAGTTGCCCTTCTCTGAACCTTTTCTAGTGCCAGTATATCTTTTTTGAGATGAGGAGCCCACATCTGCACGTGATATTCAAGATGTGGGCGTACCATCGAGTTATATAAGGGCAATAAGATACTCTCCATCTTGTTCTCTATCCCCTTTTTAATGATTCCTAACATCCTGTTTGCTTTTTTGACCGCCTCTGCACACTGCATGGACATCTTCAGAGAACTATCCACGATGACGCCAAGATCTTTTTCCTGACTCGTTGTAGCTAAATTAGCCCCCATCATGTTGTAAGTATAGTTGGGGTTATTTTTTCCAAAGTGCATTACTGTACATTTATCCCCATTACATTTCATTTGCCACGGCTTGACCTCTCGAGAGCTAGCGACACCCCACCTTCCTCCAGAGGCCCTCCAGCCCTGCCCCAGCCTGCCTTCCCCTTTCTTCCTGCAGCAGCACTGCATGACTTCCACTGCCCAGGTGCAGCCAGAGAGGAAAGGGCAGGACTGGCCCTTAGAGAAGGAACAGAAAGTGAGATGTGCCCTGGGGCCTGATTCTCCATAGTTCTGCATCTCAGGCAGCCATTTACACCGTGCAAAGTGAGCGCACAATGCACCAGCTCTCGTGCGAGTTTGGCACATTTGGATTTGGCTCTCCTGGATATGTTTCAAACCAGAATCTTTCCAGTCCAGGGCCTGAGCTCTGCATCCTCACTAGTGAGAAGAGCTTATCTATGGACCGGACGCTTCTCACCTCACACAAGCAAAACTCCGTTGATTTCAGTGGACCCATTCCCTGATGACTGCGACATTGGGCTCAGCAATCCATAAGTGCCTCTAAAGCAGCGTTCATTTAGTGCAGTTGTTTTTAAAAACCTGCTGCTACAGTGTTAAGAGGAGCGGCTTTCGGTCTCTATCAGGGACTGAGCAGAGTTCAGTGCCAGGAAATTAATTGCACAGAATACAAGAGCCAAAATCTGAGCCAATCCTTTGAGCCTTTCCAGCTATAGGACTGAATCTCCACTAAGCTGACCTAAAAGAAAACACATCGTCTGAGGGAAGAGTTCTCCCTATTTATTATGTGCCATTATACGCCGCTCTAACGAACATACATGCATGCATTTTAAATAGGTATTTTCAAACATTGGGTATGCTAATTAGAGTTCATTTCTGAATGTGGTTTTCAGGGCTATTAACTATATAAACCACAGCTGAATTATGGCTAGGCTACCCATGGTAGCTAGAACGATATATCTCCCGTTCCACCTCGAGGTCTAGCTCTTGTGAATATTTTATCATTGTGTGGGTTTGCAGCACAGCTGGTCTGACATAATGGTGCTCTCAGCTCCACCGGAGTAGATCCAGAGTTACTGCATTGAATCAGTGAAGTCACTGGAGAAAATGAAAGCAGAAATTGGCTCCAAGAGTCTTTTCAGGAGAGGAGAGGGGGAACTGGGAAAGGGAGATCATAGAGCACATCAAAGTGAGGGGTAAGGAGAGAAATGAAGGCAGGGTCTGTCCCTGAGAGAAGGATGGGGAGAGCAAGGAGGCCACTTGGGGTCTGAGGAAGGGAGAATCAAGAAACTCGTCTGGGACCATTCAATTTTATTCCATGTCTTGACCCTTCATGCCAGTCTAGCCTTGGAATTATTTCCATCCCCAAAGTGGGAGATCCAAGACGAGGGTTAACGTCTTAAAAGAAACTATTTGGTGACCTAGTCAGAAGAAACCTTGAAGTGGGTGATGCAGCAATAGAAACAGCTCCTTAAAGCCTAGTGGTGAAAACTCTGCCCCTGGGAAGCATGCTGGTACCCCACCACCAGGGCCGCCCAGGGGTGGAGGGGCAAGTGGGGTCTTTCACTCACTCTGTGGGTCTCTCTCTCTCTCTGCAGTTTTTAAAGTTAAAATAAAGTAATACAGCAATTTTTAAAGAAGCACATTTGCTCACTATTAACAATGGCTGCTTGCCAGACACTGGAGGCTACAAAGTGCAGGTCCAGAATTTTAGTCATATAAGGCTAAATTCTGCCATGAGTTAAATATTCACAATTCAGTAACGGGAGTTGCCCACATGTAACCAATGGCAGAACATGGACCCTACATGTATGACTCAGTAGCTTAGGGGCTCGTATCAAGGAAGAGTAGAACCATGCATCAAATTCATTCCTGATGTAACTCCACTGAGTCAAGAACAATGATGCTGCGAGCTGCAGCTGTGGGGTTATCTTCTGCACAAACCCTATCTTGTGCAGTTAAAAGATGGGACACAAAGAGTAGGAATAAGTGGTCAGTTTTCAGAATGGCAAGCGGTAAATAGTCACATCCCCCAGGGGTCTGTACTGGGACCAGCACCGTTCAACATAGTCATAAATGATTGGGAAAAAGGGGTAAACAGTGAGGTGGCAACTTTCAGACAATACGAAATTACTCAAGATAGTTAAGTCCAAAGCAGACTGAGAAGAGCTACAAAAGGATCTCACAAAGCTGGGTGAGTGGACAAGACGGGATGGATCACTTGATAGCCTGTTTTGTTCATTCCCCCTGAAGCATTGGCATTGGCCGCTGTCAGAAGACAGGATATTCGGCTACATGGACCATTGATCTGACCCAATATGGCTGTTCTTATGAAGAGCCAAATTAGCCTAAGGGGTTAATTTTACTGACGTCCATGACAAAATTCCCATTGATTTCAATGGCACTAGCATTTGGACCAATATGTGTTAATAGGGTTTCGAGATCATAATTTAGATTGAAAACAGGGCCCTTCCTGGGTAGGCCAAGCATTCCCACGGCTCCTGCTCACTCACCCTACGTTCTAATCACTGCTCTTCTGGTTTAACTCTCCCCGTCAAGGAGGAAGCACCTTTACTAGATTATTTTAGAAGAAAATTTAATTGCTGATAATTCATTTAACAACAAAACGGGTAATTTGCACATGACCTTTGAAGATGATAAAATTGAGCAATGTGTTTGTGAATCAGAGAGAGGACGGGAATACCATGGAAACCTGTCCTTGGCAGAAGCAACAATACCACAGAGATGTAGTTTACTCGTGTGTTAAAAAGTCCATTATCCAAACTGCCTGCAATGCTGACAGAGAACAAAAGGCCAGTCCATGGACTGATAAAGTGGTTTGCTTCAGTTTCAACATCAGCTGTATAAAGATTTCTAACACTGACATCTTGAACTGCCTTGAAAGTGGAAATGCAGGATGTGCTCTCCATAAACCACACCATACGTCAGCAATAACAATCCTCTCAAAGCTGTTCCCAGAAGAGCATTTCCTTCTTTGAAAAAAAAATATTGATAACTTACTACTTCTTTTCCACACAGTGCTGCTCACTGGCAACAGCACTAGCTGTAATGCCGGCACTTACCATAACGATCCCAGGCAGAAGGTATCACTTCATTCTAGACGGTGGGGGATGGAGATTTTGTTCCTGGCAGGGTTCAGAGAAACTAGAATGTCTGGCTTGTTGCCTGCCAGCCACATTAGTGACAGGACACACCACAATACAGCTGCATTCATCTCTAGCTGGACGACTTCTATTCAAGCTGAGCGCTACGGCCCACGGACAACTCACAGAAGTCAACAGACAGATTCCAACTGCTGTCAGTAGGAACTGGGTGCAGGGCTGTAGGATTCCAAGGCCTGTGCTGCACCAGCAGAGGTGGGCATGCACACAACGCAGGCTGCGGGCCGCCAGCAGGAGCAGGTTTTCCTGGCACACTTCCAAGGTGCCAGGTGTCAGAAGCTGCCTGGGAGAGGCCTTCCAAGGGACAGAGCCAGGCCAGCTGCGAAGTGTGCTGACCCAGCCGCTCTCCCAGGCGGTGGCCGGTCGGCTCCCAGGAAGTAAAGATGCCTGTCCTCCCAAGTGCAACCGCTCATGCTAGTGCCGCAGGGGGGGAGTGAATGTGTGTTCAACCCCTGGAGCCCAGTCTTGTAAGGGGATGAGCAGATCCTAGGGGGCAGTGATCACTCTTCAATTACCAGTAGGAAGAGCGAGTGCTTAGGGGGTC
Organism: Mauremys reevesii; assembly: GCF_016161935.1. Taxonomy (NCBI): domain Eukaryota; kingdom Metazoa; phylum Chordata; order Testudines; family Geoemydidae; genus Mauremys; species Mauremys reevesii. The sequence goes on from NC_052631.1 coordinate 100,980,952, forward strand.
CCTGCCCCACAGTGCTCAGCACTGCGCAGGATCAGGTGCTAGAAGGTTCAAACATCTTCCTCATGGGGTGGGGCCTGATCCTGCTGCTATTGATTTCCAAGGATGCAGGATGGGGCATGCGGCACACTCGGAGTCCCAGCCTCGGCTGGTGTGAAGCAGTGAAGCTCCTCGCTGTGCCTCTGTGGGTCACAGCTGAGAATACCAGATTCCAGACAAACTGATGAGAAACAGGGCCCCACACTGGGGGTAATTCTGTCATTAGATATACCAAGCCAGTAAACTTCTGTCTCACTACACTGGTGAACAAGAAGTCAAAAATGCATTCGGCATTCCAGCCCTGGTATCCCCACCCAGACCCAATTTAATCAAACAAAGGGTCCTACTAATCCCAAGAGATCAGCCATGTAGCCAGGCCAATATAGAACTCAGATCTTACCCAATAATCACACTGTTGCCAATCCTTTAGTATCCAATATCTAAAGGTTTATTTATAAGAGAAAAGAAAGAGGAGAGAGTTAAAATGGTCAAAGACATCACGTCCATGCAATCATTGCAAAGTTCTTGGTCAGGGTGGAGCATTGATGTTACAGACGGCTGGCTTGTGAAGTCTCTGGGAACTGCCATATTCTGGCTAAAGCGTCCAAAGGAAGTCTCACTATTGGGGACAAGCGGCTTCTATATCCACTGTGAGTGCTAAGTATTCTTTGTTGGCCCATCAACTTGAATAGCTCATTCACAATGTGCTGGCTAGGCCAGATGTAAACACCCTGTGTTACTCTAGGAGCAAAACACATTTGAAATACTGGTACATAGTCAATATTTATAACTTTAGAAACAAAGGTGATATATGCACACAAACAGGATAATCATATTTGATGAATTGTAACTTTTCCATTGATCCCTCACAGGACAACAGACTTTGTCGAAGATTTGTTGCAGTTGTCTAACGGTGGCAATTTACTGATATGAAAGGCCATGTTACAATCATACAGCATCACAAAGCTCCATTAAAGTCAAGCCCACTGCTGAAGCCAGCAGAACCACATGGACTGGCATCAGCTGAGGATCTGGCTCTTCATCTCTTAAATAAAAGATCCAAGTATGCAACCAACCAACCCTTTCCACTCCAAGGGCCTGGGTACCCCTTTGGGGCCCGGCCTGCAGTAAGGGGCAATTTGGAGCCACACCACCCCCTGCAGAGAGTTGGAAGGCATTTGGTGTGGAAGAGGCAGAATGCCTCCTGGTGCTCCTAGGCACACAGTGGCAGGATGCCCACTGCTCACATGTCTCTGGGAGGGTTAGGTTATTACCCCTGCATGGGTAGAGCCATTGGGACCATGATCCTGTTTCCTCCCCACCTGCCCTGGGGTTCCATGTGCCCCAGGGAAGTAGAGATGGAGTCATCTGCATGCAGGGACTAGAATTCCACCTGGCCCTTCTGGGAGCCACAGAAAGAGGAAAGATCCCCCCACAACACCTATGTAAAGCTCCTGCCTTAGCATGTAGGAGGATGTCACACATAGACACAAGCATGGCACTGAATAACAGGCAAAAACAGGTGTGGGGGGGAGGAAGGAACAAAACAAACTCAGGGATGTCTTTTGGGGCTTTTAAACTAGAAAACAGAAATGCTGTCCCATAATTATCCTTCACTTAGAGGTCTGACTAGCAGCTACAGGAATATCAGGTTTTTATACATTCATAGATTATTAGGGTTGGAAAGGACCTCAGGAGATCATCTAGTCCCACCACCTGCTCAAAGCAGGACCAATCCCTAAATCCCTAAATGGCCCCCTCAAGGATTGAACTCAACCCTGGGTTTAGCAGGCCAGTGCTCAAACCACTGAGCTATCCCTGCCCCCCCATTATATTTTAATGAGAAGGCCAGTTTATTTTACACGGATTTGTACTTTAATTGGAGTGAGGTGCATTAAGGGGACACATGAATTAATGGCATTATTTATAATCCATCTCATTATTACCCACAGCTTGACATTTCATACAATTGCTAATTCTTTTAACCAATTTCCTTTGTTGGAAATAAAACCATAATGCTTCATCTGTGATTAGTTAGAAGGGGTTCTGTTTCTCTGTTGTTTGTTTTAATTTTAAAAGCTCCTTTAAAAGAAAGGCTCCATGCTTGCGTGACACGACTCACTTGAATTAGAGTCCTGAATACAAAAATGTTCATGTTGAATCTGATGAATGAACAATGAACAAATTACATGCTTGTTTCATCTGCCTCGTCTTACTTTTGATCTCTAATATTAGATTGTTATAATTGTGTTTGAGCTCCTCGTGCGTATATTATTGTTTATGTTGCTATAGAAAATGTGAAATTTAATGTGTTCGCTCATAGGCTTAAAAGGAAGTTTTTCCTCTTTTCTTATCTCTTTGATGTGCTAATCAAAACCATGTTATAACAAACATTTAAGTATTATTTTGAAATGGAATCTAACAGGTAGATCGCTCCTTTAAAAGCAACTGCAATGTTGTATTAGACTTGCCTCCCATATACTTTTCTTTTGAAGGCTACATTGAATTGAAAATAAATTGTTGGCAAGGGCCACAGTGAGTGCAGAATCTCGAAAGGTTTTAAATCTGAGCTCTGACTTCAAGGCTTTAAAGTTTCAAAACATTTGAAAACTTTTATAGAACCCTGTGTGAAAACAGACACACACTAGCTTACAATAAATAAATGACTTTTTTAGTTCTATGTCAGAATGTAATGCCAGAAAGAACCACCAGACCATCTGGTCTGACCACAACTCCCATTCCCCCACCCCTCAGCAGCTGCCCACTGAACCCCAAACTGATATTAGACCAAAGTATCAGCCCACAGGTGACTAGACTGTGACGTGCCACTGGCAGAGAACAGCAGGACCGAGGGGCACCAATGCCCAAGGCCCCTGCAATGCAGGGAAAGGATTAAGTAAAATATGCCCAGAGAATCCTGGCAAGTGCCCCAACCCCACAGGCTACAGAGGAAGAGAAAAACCCCAAGATCCCTGCCGGTCAGACCTAGGGGAAAATGCCTTCCCAGCCCACACCTGGCATATCATTTGAAGACAACATCTCAGTTTGCAGCTTGGAAAAAACAACAATTTCTTTCTTCCTTGAGCTAATATGATCTGGAATAAATGCTACCCACTAACTCCGGAGCCCTGGAGTGCCATTATCACAGAGTCGCTTTCAGAACAGAGCCACACTTTAATAAAAAGGAACACTGGGGCAGATTCCCTTGGAGCATTCTTACGGGACTGGAAAGCTGGCATAGTAGGAACATTACAATAGGCTGGAGTGAGAGAAATAGCTTTTCCAGCTCTTGCTATTCTGGAGAATGGTGGAAGGAAATCTCCTTTGGGCCTGTTCTCCCTTTCCAGCCACATTAAATACAGCGCGCCAGATTTACTCCATTATTTAGATGCCTAGCTGCAACTTTAGGTAGCTAAATAACTTTGCAAATTTGGCTCAGGGGCCATTGCAACAACTGGGGTGCTGGCCATCTCCATAGCCCCCTTGCCCTTTACTGGACAGGAAAACTCACTACTCTAGAGAGCCACTGTCTTTACAACCCCGGTATGCCACCACATTGCAACAGAGAATCAGGCCCCCTCTTTATTTCTTACTCCAGTAGCCCAGTTGTCCTGATATTTCTCATGTAGAAAACAAGCAGATAAAACACCTTATTTGGCTATTTAGGAACAAGGAAATCTACCTCTGAGGCCCTATTTCATATAAGGAAAGAGCACAAACATGCAAGATAATGCCTCATTGCGGACGCCTTTGCCATTGTCATCCAGCAGGAGGGGTGTCTTCCTTTTCCTTTTTCTGTGGTGCTGCTATTTACAGAGAACCAAGTCCTCTGGTAGGTGGGGTTATTGACCCATCTGAAGTTTCTTCAGCCTCTCCCCAGGAGTCATAAAAATAGTATGTAAAGATTTGTGCATGTCTAGATAGTGGCATGGCCATGTTTGAAATACACCCACATATTGACAAGAATTATCCTGCAACTTTTACTCCTGCGGTCGTGTTCACATATTTTATCCGGTCAATTTAATACAAGAAGATCTTGGAGTCATTACAGGACAGCGTTGGATACCCCTACGCTTGTTTTGTGCCTTATGTGGTCAGTGTCTCATTGATTTTAATGGGATTGTTTCAGAGTAAGATACTACTCAAATCAGGCAAATGTTTCTGAATCTGCACCTAATTGATTAGGGGGAAGAAAGTAATGACCACGTCCAGATCTGCAAAGAACAAAGCTGTGTGCAGATGAAAGCTTCCCTCATCAATGAGCAAAGAGTTCCCTGCTACTGAGAAAATAAACAAGGGGAATCAATTAGCTCAGAATATAAGTGCAAATGATGTGGCTATGAGATGCTGCAGTTGTTTTAGTGATGCTAATGGAAATGAATTGATTACACAGATGATAATGCTAATAAAGATCCTTCTCCAGAGGGATCCAGGGGCGGCAAGTGCCATAAACATAACACCCCTTCCCACTCATTAATGTATTTTCCTACTTGAATGAAGGCCAAATCAGCAGTTTGCTTGCCCAAGAAATTATAAGGTGAAGTACCCCAGGGCTACGAGGTCCAGATACACGCCCTGATCGTGGGAGCCCTGGGCTAGTGGGACCCCCACAACAAGCCGGTGCTGAGAGCGTGTGGAGTTGGTCGACGCTACGCCTAGCTCATGAGACAGCTCATGGAGTCCAAGACCATCAGCTGGTCCAGAGACATCTACACAGAACACATCACGGGACACCACCAATACCACGTTGAGTAATTAAGACCGCTGACCAGGGAAATAACCCACTTCCTTCCCTAATGAACCAAGGGATGCACCCCACCCATGTACTTATTCGCTACACTGATACTGACTTGGTCTCTTAATACATTCCTTGGGTGGCGTACCCAAGTCCACTGATGCTCTAAAAACTCCCGCATCCCAATCTGGATCTATGCTGGTTATGCGATATGTATGTATCTCGTGACCCTTGTAACCAATACCTGTGTCAAGGTTCCTGAACTTTAGGGTACAGATGTGGGGACCTGCATGGACACTTCTAAGCTTAATTACCAGCTTAGATCTGGTTTCGCTGCCATCATTCAGAATTTCTGAGTATCTGAATCACTCCCTTTCCCCCAAAAAAACCTTCCCCTCCTCTGGGTAGCCTTGAGAGACTCCTCCACCAATTTCCTGGTGAACACAGATCCAAACCCCTTGGATCTTAAAACAAGGAGAAATTAACCATCCCCCCTCCTTTCTTCCACCAACTCCTGGTGGATCCAGATCCAACCCCCTTGGATCTAAAAACAAGGAAAAATCAATCAGGTATTAAGAAAAAAGGCTTTTAATTAAAGAAAAGAAAGGTAAAAGAAAACCCTCTGGGAGAGATTAGCATACCAGCTCCTCTCACAGACAACAGATTCCAAACACAGAGGATGTTCCCCTGCGCACAAATTTAGTTGTTACACAAAAAATACCCAAATTTGATAATTCCCTTAATGGTATCAAGACAAGTTACAAAGAAAATAAACATAAACCTATTTATTCCTTTCTAAAACTTACTAGTCTGATAAGAGGCTGGTTCCTTGATCTTTTTCACTCAGGCTGAAACTGAAACTCTCAACAAAGGAAAACTTCCCTCCTTCCTTTTGAAACATCTTGTTCCCCCATTGGTTCCTCTGGTCAGGTGTCAGCTAGGCTAGGTGAACTTTTTAACCCTTTACTGGTAAAAGAGGCATTAACCCTTAACTATCTGTTTATGACAACCTGTAATCCCTCGCAACTCAAGCCTGACCCCAGATGTACAGGATCTTCCCTCTTAACTTGTGTATATTTAATTTTAAACATTAGCTTTCATAAAAAAAGAAAAGGAGCTCAGAGTGGGCCGGATGCCTAGAGAGATGGCCAAAGCAGCGGTGTTCCAGATGAGCTGCATCCAGCTTAGGGGAAAGATGAAAAGCACTTTGAACTACTAGAGCTCACACCATTCTGAAAGACTGTGGGAACAACAATCAATTATTTCAAATTAAGGACCAGAGACTCACCCCGCCACGTAGGTTTGTATTCATTTGTTTGTACTAGCTAGCCACACAGTCACCCCTTACAGCTGTCATTGTAAACCAGAGGGAAGCATGACGTACGCAATGTGTATCCTCGTCATGTTCACAATAAGCAGAGGTTAAAAAAGACGAATGCCAAGAGGAAACTGCCATCAGCTGCCTGGAACCCGATTCCCCAGCTCACTACAAAGCCTTATAGTGAAATCTGCTGGCACTGGTCGGTTAAGCCTCAGCAGCTTTCGTTTCTTTTAGAGACACCTCTTTGAGCAGCCTATCAGCTAAGTCAGGGGTGCAACAGAAAAAAAGATCATTATCCATCACTGGATCCATGTACGCTCCACCACCATGAAACCATCAGGTAGTCTATGGTAAGTAGGTGCTAGGGTCAGGGGCTTTAACAACACACTGGGGTGTGATGCTAAAATGTTATGAATTGTTTCAGGTTAATAAATTAAAAGGGCCTGCCACCATCACTTCATTCAAAAAAACAGGAATGGCCAGAATTTCTCTGCCTGATTATAGAGGGTTTAGGTCCAGTGGGACTTTCTAAACCTTCTATACTTTCTCTTCCCTTAATAATTCTTTGCTGTGTAATCTTTCACATCAATTCAACAAGGGAAGAAGCTGCAGAATATGAACTGATTGCACTTCTCTCTAGACAAAAATAAGTGCTTACTGCTTTACTGGAGGTAAGCCATTTAGACACATCTATCGCTCCTCTTCCTCCTTCCTGGAAAAATCATGGAGCAGGTCCTCAAGGAATCTGTTTTGAAGCACTTGGTGGAGAGGAAGGTGATCAGGAACAGCCAACATGGATTCACCAAGGGCAAGTCATGCCTGACCAACCTGATAGCCTTCTATGGTGAGATAACTGTCTCTGTGGATATGGGGAAAGCAGTGGATGTGACATACCTCGACCTAAGCAAAACTTTTGATTCGGTCTCCCACAATATTCTTGCCAGCAAGTTAAAGAAGTATGGGCTAGGTGCTGAGGTCAGAACATTTTCTGCCACCATAAGGAAAAACAAAAGCATTTTCCCCCATGGGTATTTCTGCAGAACACCTTGTTCTTGCTCACAGTTCATGAAAGGGAAGGGAATAAGCAGGTAAAGAACTGAAATGTTTGCTACATGAAGATACCTGCTGGCAGCTGATGCACCCCCCGGAATGCTGATCATGTCCAGAGTACTGTCATGGCCAGAGGTGAAGCCTTTAAATGTGTCCCTGTGCTCAGAGCTACCTGGTTGTTTTAAAAGCATTCACCATCTTAAATAACCTGAATCACAACCCCCTTCTTCCAGGGAAATGTTTGCACTGGATACAATGTCTTGCAGGTCATTCACAATCTTCACTGGTTTCCTCCCTGGCATTTCCTCTGTGGTAAATAAACAGTTACAGTTAAATACGTGTCAAAGAGATTAGTTCTTTGTGTCTACCTTATAGCCCTGCAAACAGACTTATTATCCTGCTCCAAGTAGTGATTACCAGTTGAGAAGCTAATTAGCATGCTGCTATCTCCAAGAGCACAGAGATATACTTGAGGAAAGCCGTAATTTTACATGACATAAAGGGCCTGGTTGTTAATAATTAAACCCCAGACAACTGCATTCCAATAATGTTAAAGGTCTGACATCAGTGTAGAGTCCAGGAAATGCAAGGTTAATGCTGACAACACCTACTCTACTGTTACACAGACACTAAGGAACAAATCCTCAGTTGGTGTAAACTGGTGAAACACCACTGACGTCAGTGGAGCTGCACCTGTTTACACTCACAGACAACTGGGTCAAACTACACCTTGATTTTACACCCCGCGCGATCCAAACAGCTCCATCAGGGTAATAGTTCACCCCAAAGATTATAAACCGGTTGTCTCCAAGCACAGGTCTGAGCCTTGGAAGATATAGATTCGTTTCATGTCTCTGGGGAGGGGGGGAAAAAGTGACTCTGAAGATGAAGATGATATGATGGCCCCCTGAGATGATCCTGAGCATTTTCAGATTCCATCAGCATCAGCTGTCGGACTGTCCAAGACAGAGGAAGGAAGGAAAGAGAGCACAGCAAGTCAGCTCAGCAAAGGAATCTCTCTTCTTCTCCTGTCTTGTGTGTTTGCTTAGGTTCCCCCTGCCCTACCCCCAGCCACACCTGGGGGGGCCTAATGGTGGTTCAGGCCAAAAGAGTCTTTATTATCTGATGATGATATGAGATGAGGATACCATATAAAAATGTTTTAAAAATTCCATCATATAAACCAGGGGTCGGCTTATTCTGTCTTGTGTGTTGTTTCATTTTTTCACTTTTTTTTTTTAAGGTTTCACGTGCCATTTTTTTTTTTTTTTTTTTTTTCTTTTTCTATCAGAGAATAATATAATAAATAACAATTGTTGTAAGTAAAAGTAAAAAAAAAATTAAATTAAAATTTTAAAAAAATTAAAAAAAAAATTAAAAAAAAAAAAGCCTGGCAGGAGGACCTGGCCAGTGTGGTGTGTGACAAGTGCAGCTTGCTGCTTGCGCAGCACCCGTGCCCCCCCCATGCTTGCCCCTGCCAGCCCCAGCCCCCCCTGCCCTGCTCTGCTGCTCCTCCACTCCTCTCCCCCTCCTCTTCCTCCTCCCTGTCTGCTGTCTCTCTGCTCTGCTTCTCCCTCACATGGTCTCATCCCTCATCTTCTAGGCTCTTCTGCTCTGCGTGTGGGGGGCAGCGAGTGCCGTTTGCTAGGCGTTTGTACTGCACATGGCACAACAGGGCCTTGCCTTTCTTCGCCTCCTCTCTGCTAACATACAATCTGTGTTATAGTAATTAGCTGTTTCAGGGTAAACCCACCCATCCTGTCCCCCCCCCCAGTCCTCTTTCCCTGCTCTCTCTCTTCCTCTCTCCTGGCTCTGGCTCCTCTCTCTTGGCTCTCTCTCTCTCTCTCTCCTGCTCCCTCCTGCCTGCTGCTCCCCTGGCTTACACTATTGCCCCAGCAGCCAGCTTGCCCCCAGCAAGGCCAGCACCTGCTGAGGCTTTCTCCTGAGGGCTCTAAACAGGGCACTGCCAGAGGTTACAAGTTACCACCAGCTCTCTAAGCAAAACAACAAACAAAAAAGGTGAAGGCATGACAGACAAACAACAACAAACACAAGTTCCCACCCATACACCACAGCTCACAGAGATCAGACCATCACATCCAGGGGGGCCCTAGAGGCCCTCTTCTTTTTCTCTTTTCTCTTGAGTTTGGGCTCCTGTGGCAGTTAGTCCCATGGCTTTGCTTTTAAGCAATGTCATCCAGCCAGCAACAGGGACACACAAATGTCTGGCACCCACCACCTGCCACCCGGGCTGCAGGCCTGCTGCTGTGCTTGAAATCTGGGCTTTTTACAGGGCATTCACCACCTGGAATTTTAACCTACATTTCACACCCTGGGAGAATCTGATGGGGTTTCACCAAATGGGGCTTAACGATCAGAACCATAGAGAGAAGGCCATAGAGAAGAGCTTGATTGAAAGAAGCTTGTTTTGGAAGAAGAAAATTGACGGGAAGTTTGAAAAGTTTTGTTTTTTTCAGAGCAAAGGGGTTATGTTTGTTAGAAAAGGGGCCAAAAGGGGGGATGGGGGTGAAGGGGGGGGGGGGGGTGGGGGGGGGGGGGAACAGGGGATCACAGAAGAACAATTCCATTAACTTTGCCACCCTGACCTAAGCTCATGGGCTAATAGATAAAGATGGTAGAGATGTAACTATAGCTGGAGAATTGGCAGCACTACGTGGCTAGTTAGCCTGGGTTTGACAGAAAGCCCAACAGGGGTGGAATGACATCAGAGGACAGCATTTGGACCCAAGGCAAGACCCTCACCCAGCAGGAAGGGAAACTGCCTCTGAGAAGCCCTGGGACTCATGGGAAAATCCAGTGTTCTCTATGTGGCCAGCTGGGTCACTTGGCTCAGACTTGCCCACTGAGGCCCAGCGCAGTGCTGGAAAGGGCAGCTGCACTCCCAACCTCCCAAAGTTACTCTCTGGAAGGAGGGAATCACCCAGTCAGTCCAGCGATGACATATAATGGTCATGCAAAGCCATTTACACTCCTACCCGCCATGCACGTGTCATGCGGCTCCTTCCTGGGTGCAGATCATAAGAACACAAGAATGGCCACACTGGGCATATTTTTCAATTCTTTAATAATTCTTGTGGGTCTTCTCTGAACCCTCTCCCGTTTATCAACAGCCTTCTTGAAATGTTAATAACAGAACTGGTCACAGTGTTCCAGTAGTGGTCCCAGCAGTGCCAAATACAGGGGTAATCAAAAACGTTTTTAAATCGCCCCTGAAATATTTTGTTTCTTGAATACCTATTTTTCATTGCAAAGCACAGTTTTTGGTAAATGATAAATTTATATAATGGATTTCAAAAATAATTTCAGTGAAATGTTCATAAAAAGTAATGTGAAAAAGTTCAAGTGGAACGGGTCTATTTTGAACCCTGAAAAATTGGAACAATTTCAATTTTTGTACCAGGTCTGATACTAACATATAAATTAGAAGATGGGATTGTTCAAAGTCATTAAAGTCTGTAAATGAGTTGTTTTCACCCCAGCAAATTCTCTGCACCTTTTAGGATTGTTCCCTAATTGCGGGATAGTTCACCTTTGGAAACTTAACACTTTTTTTAAACTAACAGGTATGAAATAGCAAAGCAAATCTGTTAGCTAAAAATTGGAAATGGCTGAATTTGTTGGCTATATTTTGGTGCTAGCTGAGATACACAGCCAATATCATTAAAGTTAAAGTTGTCATCTAAAAATAAAAATAATTACTGAGGATCTGCCCAGATACATTCTTCATTTTCAAGGTTCTTGATAATCTAAACAAGCAAGTTCAAAACGTCATGCTCAGCATTTCTGCATCCAGCTTGTTTGCACCCCTACAATTAACGCAGAGAAAGCACCAGGAATAAGATGTGTACAGTTAATTTGCTTATTAAGTATAATTATATGCACTGAGCAAAACCAGTAAGCGATTCCTGTTTACTCAGCTCTGTCTGAAGTTTCCTTGGGCTTAATCCTTGAGGTCTTGTGTCTTGCAGTAAGTCTGGCTAGGGAGGCTGGGATGGAGCGAGGTTCAGTGATAATTATCACCCTGTATTTTTCACTCTTTGTCTATGTTCGTAAGCATATTTAGAGGGCACTTAGTAAAAGTGATGACAACCTAACTGAGAATCTGCTATTAATGGAAAACACTTAGCAGGCTGTGTGGGAAGGTAGTTGTTTAAAATATTATGTGCAGGATAGAACAGGGCCTATTTTCCCATTGATGATGATGGAGTGTCCCAATGAGTTTGACAGATGAGCTACAGTCACTTATTCTGGGTCCTAATATAAGACCAAAGACGAATTTAGGACCACAGCTCTGTCTGCAAGTGTCACAGGTGAAGAAAATTGCAGATGAATGTGCAGTGCTCTTAGCTTTTCACCTTGCGTGTCTCGCCTCGATTGCAGCACTCCACAAGCTCTCCAAGTCTTCCAGTCCAAGGTTACAGAGCTGCCACCATCGGATCTTGTCATAAGCTCCCAGGTGTTAAGGCTGACATTGTGAGATTGGCCTTAAGAATGTCTTTATAATGTTTTCTTGGTCTGCCCCTAAAACAAGTTCCAGTCTGCAATTCTCCATAGAAGACGACCTTCAGTATTCCATGGCCAGACTATGAACCACATAAGCCCATCATCTCAGCTCCACTCTCACTATAAAAGTTTCAATGCCTGTGGTGTTGCAGCACTCAATGACCTCAGTGTTTGGAACTAAATCTTGAGTGGTACATCGTCAATGGACACAACTGACAAAGTTGCAGTACTTCCCGGTTGAGGCTGGATCATGACTTCGGTCTTCTTTAGGCTGATCGTTAAGCCAGAAAGTTTTGCTGCCCATGCAAAGCAGTCAGAGAGTCCCTGAGGTAACAGGCTAATAAAACGCAATATCAGCGAACAATAATTAATGAATAATTGTCTTAATAACTTTTGTCTTTGCACTTAGGCGATACAGATTTAAGAAACCTCCACCCATGCAGTACTGCATATCAGTGCTCTAGCTACTGTCTCTGAATGCATCTATTAGAACAGCTGCAAACTTAAGTATGTCAGAGCAAGATCACAACCATGTTTTACTGCACTGGTGACAACAAAGGGAGCTGAGAAGCAGCCTTGGTGGACACAAACCTGCATTCCTGCATGAAAAGATTGAATAATGTTGACAAACTTATTGGGGCAACCAAGCCTGTGGATTAATAAAATCTACGTATAGGTCTTGATTCTGCTCATGACATTTCTCTCTGAATCTGCTGGAGTGCAGCTATCATGTCTGAAGTCCCAGACCCAGGATGGAAGCCACATTGGCTTTCAGGCAGTATCTTCTCTGCAAGTTGATCAATTAGCCGGTTCAGCATGACTCAGGTGAGTAGCTTTCCTGCAGTGGCAAGGAGCGAGGTGCCACAGTGGTTATCACAAGAAGTGCGATTGCCTTTCCTTTTGCAAAGGTGCATAATTTTGGCTTTAAGTTCCTGTGGCCCAGCCTCCTGTTCCCAAAACCTTTAAGTAGAGGCCAGATCATCGCACGCTGATGCTGACACGGTGCAAGGGCAATGCAGAACCTTATTGTTTCCATTGGGAGCCCCACAAGCAGCTTGGGAGGTTCATGGTATTGTGACCTCCCCAAGAGCCACTCGCCCGGAGTAAGAACTTCCCTTTCAAAGCACCACGGCAGCAATGCTGCTTTCACAGAGCACTCTGGGTGGGAGTTACAGCAGCACCCAGCGGTGGCCTGTCTCTGCTCCCATTGGAGACGGTGACAACAGCCCCTCCCCACCACCCATTAACTCCAACGGGAGCAGAGGTCAGCAATGCTGAGTGCTTTGGGGCATAATTCTCCTTTGATTCACAAGACCATAGGCAACCTCACTGGGGCTGCAGGGGGGTGACTTCCAGGCAGAGTCTTGCCCTATGCTTATAATTTTGCTTAAAGCAAATGATTTTTGGCACCTGAGGATTTCTCATGCTCCAAGAGAGTTGCATGTGCCAGCTGTACGTGCCGGGGTTGAACTGCCAAAGCTGTCATGGGGCTGAAAATCTGTCTGATTGCTGGCATTGGAATTACTCCTGATTACATCAGCATAAGAGAAATCAGAAGGAGGCCCTACTGGTGTCAGCCATTTTGGATTCCCTTTGAGTCTGGAGGAAGTGGATGTGGTCTCTTTCGTGATTTTTAAACTTTTGGTTTTGCTTGAAAACGTCTGTTTGAGAGTAAGCGCCTATGGGGAAGGGAAATCAGCACTGTGGCTGGGGTCTGGCAGGTTGCTGGAATGCCTCATCATTTCGGTTTGTGGTGTACTCTCCGTGTAAGGACAAACACGAGCATGAAACAGCACAGCCAGTGTGAAATTAGCTTTAATAATTCATCCTACAAAGAGGGAAGATGAAAGATTTATTCTGGGCTAAATGGAGCTATTAGCAGAACAACTCTTGCTTCCATTTTACCATTTCTAAACATGCAATTTACTAGTGCGAAAGTTTTCTCACTGAAAACACTGAGCAATGACGCCATTCTACTCACTTGGAAATGTCCCGGGTCCCAGACTCCAGGACTTAGAGCTGCTGCTTCCTCATAGTTCATGGGGGAGGGATAGTTCAGTGGTTTGAGCATTGGCCTGCTAAACCCAGGGTTGTAAGCTCAGTCCCTAAGAGGGCCCTTTAGGGAACTGGGGCAAAAATCTGTCTGGGGTTGGGCCTGCTTTGAGCAGGGGGTTGGACTAGATGACCTCCTGAGGTCCCTTCCAACCCTGATATTCTTTGATTACCCTTGTAGCTTCTGGGGCACTTTGAAATGGGGGAATATCTCCTTAAATTCATTTTCAGGCTGGAACATGGAGCAATTAACCAAACATCAAGCTCCATTTCCATACCTAGCACAATACCAGCTGCCATGTCCTGTCACAACACAGTGGTTGCTCTAAGATTAGAAATCTCAAGACTGCACATGCATACTACAGGTGATACCATTTTCTGTTCTGCCTGCTTTGTTTCAGATCAGTTCTTACACCATGCTCATCCCACTATGGTATCTAAACGCCTTCCCCCAGTTCACTGAGCACCAGATCTATCACTAACATCCGTGACATACTTGTCCTCTCATCCTCTCCCCGGGGGAGGGCAGCGTGCACTGGGACCTCGTGGTTTATAATTTTTTGCACGTATGCACACGTTTGCTCTGTGTTTATGTTAGAAAAGGCAAGGCCAGAGGAACACGCCTTGCCCAGGGAGCGGAAGGTGAAGTGGTTTGGGATAGGCCCTTGCTCCTGTGGGATTTCACTCACACAGTCTCAGGCTTACCCCAGAGGAAGTTCTGTCTCCTGCACAGATGAACCCTTCGCTTCTTGTAGACAGTACCATTGTGCCAGCAGCCTGGCTTTGTGCCAGGAGCCATGTACTCCAACGAGCAGCACCCAAGTGAATGCAGGACTGGGTCCTGAGACCGTGCAGTTTTCACCCTTGGGACTGCCTACAAGGAACTCATCCTATGCATGGCTGAATGCAGGGAGGGCAATTTCCCCCAGGCCTAGCATAGACTGCATGGAGGAGGGATGGGGAAGAGGTAGGCAGAAGCCTGCTTGTGCCCTCTTCCCAGTGGCCAGGTCAGCAGTGTGTTTTAAAGGGACTACACAAGCACCCTTTTGGCAAATGGGATCCATGACTTGTTTTTTGCAATAAGTCTAATTTCCACGTACTACATTTAGTCTCTGGAACACACTGCCACATGATGTAACTGTGGCCAAGAGCTTGGCAGGATTGTATATTTATATAGATAATGAGAAGGTGTAGTTATAATAGTAAGGATAAAAGAAGGGAGCGTTTTAGAATGGATCTAACCTCTCATCTTCCGCAAAAAAGACAACCTCTAACTGCCTAAGTATTCTGGGTTAGAAATATTCTCCGTGGACAGGCAATTCCACCACTGCCCACTGCACTGTATCTCACACTTTCCTCTCTTACTGGCCAGGGTCAGAGACAGAATATTTGACCAAATGGGCTCCTGGTCTGATGTGGTCTGGCAATCCCTATATGTCTAGATCCCAGAGCTTTTAAGAACATAAGAACGGCCGTACCGGGTCAGACCAAAGGTCCATCCAGCCCAGTATCTTGTCTACCGACAGTGGCCAATGCCAGGTGCCCCAGAGGGAGTGAACCTAACAGGCAATGATCAAGTGATCTCTCTCCTGCCATCCATCTCCACCCTCTGACAAACAGAGGCTAGGGACACCATTCCTTACCCATTCTGGCTAACAGTCATTAACGGACTTAACCTCCATGAATTTATCCAGTTCTCTTTTAAACCCTGTTATAGTCCTAGTCTTCACAACCTCCTCAGGCAAGGAGTTCCACAAGTTGACTGTGCGCTGTGTGAAGAAGAACTTCCTTTGTTTTAAACCTGCTGCCCATTAATTTCATTTGGTGACCCCTAGTTCTTATATTATGGGAACAAGTAAATAACTTTTCCTTATTCACTTTCTCCACACCACTCATGATTTTATAGACCTCTATCATATTTTCACACGTCTGTGCCCCAGGATTATGACATTTGTAAACAGGTTTGGTGGCTGTTTGTTAATTGCAGTGGGGGAAACCTTTCTTCAGTGTCATTTAGATAATGCTTAATTTGCGGTATCAAGTTACTCGATCAGTTCTGCGCCACAGAGTTTGCCATTCAATCACACCAGCAGGATTAAAAAAAAGGAGTCACAGTTCAAACAAGAATGACCATGTGGAATTCAAATGGCTATTGAAAAGTCTTTTCCCATGGAGATAAGCAAAGGTACCAGTGTTACTCAATAGCCACTCAGCTAGTGTTACAGCTACTGGGGCTATGATGTGCTGAATAGGTCAACAGAACTCAGCTGGCAAACCAGGGTGATTTCTAGATTGGAAGTAAGCATTGGGTTTGAAGCCTGGAGATTGGCTTCTTCACACATCGAAGCATTCAGATGGACTGCTTGATAGCATGTTGAGCAGCATACTTTTCCAAGCATCCATCTTAGCACATCGTATCATGGTACAGTGGGTTATTTCAGATTCACTTATGCCACATCTTGTCAAGTCACATTAATCACATTAAAAAAGAATGTGCTGCCATGCTGGGAGAGCAGACACGCGACCGACATTTTACAAGGAACCCTGCTGGATTTGACTAAAGCAGGGATCTGTCTGCTCTTGCACCAGCCTGGTAAAAAATGAGAGAAAATGTGCTCCCACTGCATCTTCCGGGCCAGACAAGTGGAGCATAGAACCCAGCAGTCCTATAGAATCAGAATATCACAGTGTAACATCTGGTGCCTTAAGGGACATTCTTCTAGTAAATAAATAACATAAGGAGAGGCTGAGTTTCTGGGTCAGGGCTGTTTTGGGGTAATTTTCATAATTGTTCATTGTTCATATAGATGGTCAGGATGTGGCTCCCATTTCATCACATTAAAAATTTAAACATCATCTGTATTTGTCATCTTTTTTTTCTGGGGTTACTTACAGATAATCAAACTGAAAATAAAGTATTGGGTCATCTCATAATCCTCCCTATCTTAACTTGTCATACTGCCATGTTTTGTGGCAGGAATGTTCAACTTAAAGAGCAAAAGTCCATCCTCCATCACATGAACAAAACCTCCATTATTCTCAGTAGGAATTGCACTGCACCCGTCTAAAGGAGAGCAGGATTTGGCTCATAAAGTTCTTCAAGGCTCTTAACACACACTGTAAAATGGCAGGTTTCAGAGTAGCAGCCGTGTCGGTCTGTATCCGCAAAGAGAACAGGAGTCCTTGTGGCACCTTAGAGACTAACACATTTACTTGAGCATAAGCTTTCGTGGGCTCCACTGTAAACTGCAGCTAGAGGCTAACGTGCTGTGGATTACAAATCTTTGAAGACACCCTGCAAAAGCTGCGCGGTTAGGAAATGCCAGATTGCCAGCCTAACAACTTAGAAGAATTTGCACCACCAAAGACACAAAGGGCCAGATTCTCTCTTCTCGCGCTGGGGGCAGCTACATAACACTGCACTAGTGGAACTCTGTTAGAGTCATTGGCCAAAGGTCGAGGAGAAATGGTCACACAGATTTTGTCAAAGGAGTATTTCAGGACTACTTCAGCAACAATGGGAATTTTCCTGGTACACAGATTAGCTGCTGGCCTCGACTATTTGCCTGCGATATTTTGACTATCCAAACCTGATAGTTATTTATATTTCTCCCTTTAGCAGTAGATGGATTAAAAACAAAAGCTATGAACAAACATTGTTCTCACACATTGAATCGTTCTGCTGTAAGAGCTAAGTAGTTTTAATTTGAGAAGCTGGTAAAAAGCTGCAGTTTTTGCCTTCCTTGGGTAATGTGCTTGCCAGTACCTACACATTCAGGGAAGAGCCGGCAAGACACTGAATTCTAGATTCAGATTCAGGAAACGTTCAGCTCTATGATGTGTTTATAATTAAATTTATTTCCCTTGAATGCAACTGTGAGTCTCCCTGGCTTATTGTGCTAGGCAGTTGCATGTAAAGGATTATGCCTGTGGAATCAAATACATTGATGACATGATTTAGGAGTGAGCTGGAAAGATTAATAGAATTAAATGCAACTCACACTATTTGCCTTAATCTTCTGGAGTGAGCCTGGATGAATTCACACCTTAATTGTGCTCTAAAAACAGGGATTTAAAAAAAAGATTGTTTTATGTAGTTTATTCAGAGCCTTAAATGTTCAGTACATTACTCCTCTCTGGAGTGCAAGTCTGCAATATTTATTGTCTCATCCCTGTCTTGTCTAGTATGTTACTCTCTGCACTGGACTATAAATGAGCAGAGTGATGAGCCTCCGGAGGTTCGGAGAGCACACCTCAGTCCTTACTCCAACCAAACAGGGAAAAGAAACCAGCTGGGATTCTACGTCGATCTACGCTACCAATTCTTGCGTTGGATTTGCCTTGGAAGAAGGCACAAAATGTCTCTCCAGATAAAGTAGCACTGTGCAGCTCTGCAGAAGGGGGAGAATCCCCTCTACGTGGTTCCCCTCTACGCGGCAGAGGTGTCTACTCGGGGCAAAGAATTGAAGCAGGCTCTGCAGGGCCTTACATGGCTTCTTTGCAGGCGCCCCTCTGGATTCACATTAATGTGAGGGCAGAATCTGGCCCTTGGATTCTGAGCACTGAATATTAATCACTCAGTTAAGCTACATTCAGCTGTGTGAAGTGACCAGGGTCTCCTGCCTCAAGGGCTAAGGAGATCTAAGTACTTCATGAAGTTCTTTCTGGCTTTATCTCCCGAGTCTCAGAATCAGAGGCCGACACTTGCGTTTTTGAGATCTGAATTCTGCCAATCCATTATAGAGCCCTTTTTCATATTCCTCACAAAGCCATGCTCCCTGATGGAACGTGTCTGTCCCAAGCAAGCGGACAATGCACTGAAACATTTCTAGACACCTGCAGCTAAGTCCTGGCCCTGCTGAAGCCATTAGGAAAACTCCCACGGACTTCCAGGGAGGCTGGATTTCACCCCTGGGCTTTCTAGGGCTCGTTGTTCTTGCTGTTGGGAATCTATCATGTTGCAGGTTACAATTTCCTCTTGTAATATGAACAGGAATAAATATGTTTTAATAGAACAATTTATCTTAAACATTCAGGAAGTTTCCCTGGTTATAAATATTTCGTGAAGCTTCTAAAGCAGCTTAAAATCCATTACTCATCAATTTATCCAGAGCCTTTCAAAATGATCTGGGTTCTTTACAGAATTATAGATATAGATAAGTCTATAGTCTCACAGCTGAGTCCCACCCACTTATGCTAGGGTTGAATCTGGCTTATACTGAACACAAGGACACAGGAACAACCCGACTGGATCAGATCCATGGGCCGCCCAGTCCAGCATCGTGTCTCTGACAGGGCCAGCACCAAACACTTCAGAGGAAGGTGCCAGAATTTTACATTAGGCAGATGTGGCATAATCTGCCCAATTGTATAGGACTCACTTCACTTCACCACCTCTGCAGTGTGTTGTGGCAGCAACACTGCACACTACTGCTGGTTTTATATTTAACTATACCTCAAAGTTGATTACACACTGTCCCACAGAAACCATGAGCTGCCATTCACGCTCACTTCTTGTGTGCTGATTGTAAAGATGCAGCACATTCTAACACAACAGCACAAACAGCTCGGGCCAATTCTGACTTCAGTTTCACCAGTGTGAATCTAGACTGAAGGAAAAGGGACTATTCCAGATTTACACTGAAAGCAGAATTTGACCCATTGCTCCTATAAGGCATAACAGCTCTGAATGAAATTGTGTATATTTGTGTCTGAGTATTTTGTGTCTGAGCTAACTAATCCGAGAACAACAGACTGAAGCTAAAGTTCACCAGGGTGCAGCCAGATCAGCTGATGAAGCAAGCATATTTTTCAACATTAAATTAAAAAATGTGAACCAGCTTGGCTAAGCCTTGGCGCACCTTATGAAATCTGTATTTCATAGGACACAAAATTGAATTTAGCTACTAGCAGCAGCCTGGTGTTGATCTTAGTAGATTGTCTCAGATCAATGAGTTACCGAAAAGTCGTATTACTTTTGGTGGTACTGACAATAGGAGAGCAAAATACACGTGTATCCTAAAGCCAGCGTAGGGTGCCTTTTATTCTCAACGTAGAACTGGAGCAAAGAAACCAAGTTCATTTCTGACTGGGGTGGGCTCTGAAATCTCAGCCTGCATCCAGATCTGAATTTTCAGTTGGGACTTACCCCAATAATGACTGATCACACCAAAGCCCTGAAGCCAAATGTCCCTGAACTTCAGCATGTTCAAAGCCCAGCTCTGAACCGAGCAGTTGGAGACATCCCTAGTTTTGACCTTGGATAGGATGATAATCCCCAGTGACTATGGTGCAATGTGGTTAGAAGAATGATTGCCTTTTAATACAGACCAATCCTGTGTAAGGCACATCTGAATGACCTAACGCATCTTTTCCTTCCGCAGTATCTTGGATTGTAAACATTTCTTTTTCCAGTGCAATAAAAATTCTGAAAACAAGCATCTGTAACCCGGGATTATACAGTGAGAATTGTGTATCCTTAACTGCAGTCAACAATGGTAGAATTTAGAGTAAAGCATCATTTGTATTTAGCCGACACAGTGAGGTACATGACTTGCCTGGGAACCTGACCCCATAAACAGGATTCCTGAAGGGCCAACGGAATAGAATTGTACATAATTCTAAAGCCATTGCAGGATGAATTTTGTTAAATCCTGCTTATCGGTGCTCTGTTACGCACACATCTATATGTTTATGCAATAGGAATTTGGCTGCTCCATTCTAAAAGGCGCTAGTCCAGTCTATGCGGGTACAAGCTGACTCCCAAGGCTGAGTAGTTTATCCTGCTGAATGAGCTACATAATAAACAGGGAATACTGGGCACTCAGTCTCTTGGCGTCACTGCTCTATGGGGGGCATGGATCAGCGTTCACATCGTGCTCCCTGTCAATACCTGGCCTACGCCGGGGAAGCGAATGATCCGGCCAGCGGACCAAATTCGGTGATGAATCCGCTAAGAAAAAGGCTGCGCTGCAACGAATGAGCTACAAGCCACTATTTCTGTGCCTGGCTTAGAAAAGTGCGTGTGAGAGAATGCATCTCCCCCATAGCGCCAGCTGTTCCTTGATGCTGCGTCCATGTCTCTGCTGAGCACTGTGTGATGGCTCAGCGGCCAGCCGTGCGACCAGGCTGCGCACCACTGAACCTGTTAGTTAAAATCAGTGAAACCACCACCAGCAGCAGCAGCGCCAGCAGGAGTACTGAGAAGTGATTAGATTAATCAGAGCAGAATTTTTTTCTGCATCCGACCTAAACAGAGTGCGATCAGGATAATGAGTTTAGAGACAGACTTGTACTGATGACAGTTGCAGCTAGGCACTGGCCATGGTAGCGCGGGGTGCACTGCCCCAGATTGCACATGCTGTCCCATACCCCGGGGTCCTGCTGCGTGTTCTCACTGTAACCCTAAATCCTAGTCCATGTGCTCCTCTGCAGGGGCTACTGTGTCTTGCATGTGCAGGGGGTGCACAAGGCAAGGGGCAAAGCTCCTTGTCCCAGATGGAACCCAATCCCTTATTTGCACTAATGATGTCATTTCTTGCCTCCCCCGCCCCACTCACAACATAACACCCAATAACATCCCCATCCCCTCACCAGTCTCTGTGTTCTGAGAGGGAGGCCCAGCCCATGCAAGGCCCCACACACCACTCACACCCCAAGCAAACACAGCATCTTGTGTGCACTGAATTTCAACCTCAGTGAGCCGAGTGCTGCTTTGTGTGCAGCTGCCTAATGCTATTGTGAGCTGGGAAAGGGATACCCATCTCACACACACAAACTAGCCAAACCCCAAGGGCTTGTACATGCATCCCCGATTTTACAGATAGACCAAGGTACTTAGATTTATACCGAGATTCTTGTCACTATTCCCCATGGTTTTCGTTCTAGCAGCCATGGGAATACTAACAGAGACGTTTACAGCTTCCTTGCATTGCTGGAGCACCCTTGCCTCAGTGGACATATGTTCCAGGATTGTTTTCATCTGTAGTGACACAGCTCTGTTTTCTTTAGGAAGATCCCAGCGCACAAACTGCCGTTCTGACTAAAATACCAAATAAACCCCACCTAAAAATGGCTGATATTTTTGTTGACATCTATGCCCATTAAACAGAAGAGGATATCAGAGAGCTGTTTGTGCTGATCTGGCATCTGTCTTGACAAATGCAACAGCACTGAAGGTAGCGAAGTACCTGATTTAAGTATTCTTTGTCCATGGTCTGGGTGTATGAAGCTTGCGGCACGGGCCAGCGCAATACTCCAAAATGGGAACACACAGAGGCAGCCTTTGAAGAACTGCTGGTCTGGAGAGTAACCTGTCTTTTGTGTACAACACCACTGAGAACAATAGACCTATCAAAGCTCTGCCCCAGTTGTTCAATGCAGCTGGGTAAGGATACAGACTTGCCCCTGAGTTCAAGGGGATTCTGTGCTTACAGGGTGACACCATCGTGTCTGCCGGTGCCTGGGGAGGGAGAATACTTAAGGGACCTGGTGCGTGGGGCTGTTTCCTTCAGGACCCAGACCCTGCCTCTCTGAGATCTGCAGGAGCAAAGGATGAAAAGCCACTGGAATTACACCAGATTTGCACTAGTGTAACCTGAGAGGAGACTCTGGCACTTTGTGTCTAATGGAGACTCCAACCGGGTCAAGATTAATCAGTAGCTTACCAATAATATTCCAGTTGCCTTGGGAGCGACTTCGGAGCTGGGCTGTCCCAGGTGGAGTGCACACTGGCATATGGAACGGTGTTCTCTCCTTTGCCGTAATGCCAGGCGAAGGCTCCCTCCCCGTGTGAGCCTGGGCCACTGGCTGCACAGTCCCACGGCTCCAGCTGCTGTCAGCCTCCCTTTGTGATGAGTAACAAAGCTAATCACCTCACGTTCCCGCACGCACAGCGCCTGATGCTGAGGCGTTCCAGCTTTCCCAGCATGCCTTTGCGCATTCTATTCGTAATGGAAATATTCTCCTAGTTGCAATGTGACAAGGTGTCCGTAGCACTGATTAGCACATCTGGGGCTAGACCTACACTATAAACATACACTGGTGTAACTTCATTGCTCAGGGGTGTGAAAAATCCACCCCCCGAGTGCTGCAGTTAGACTGACCTCACCCCAGGTGTAGACAGCGCTCTGTCACCAGGAGAGCATCTCCTGTTAACATAGCTACTGCCTCTCGTGGAGGTGGATTAATTACCCGTTGGCATAGTAACGCCGTCACTAAAGTGCTACAGCTGCGCTGCTGCAGAGTTTGAAGTGCAGACCCGCCCATGGATTGGACCGTACTATGCAGCTGCTCTGGCTCCGAGCGCCATATACGAATAGAACAGAACAGATCATAGCATCTAACAATCTAAACCCAAGAACATCAGAATGGCCAGACTGGGTCAGATCCTCTCTACCAACAGTGGCCAGAGACAGATGCTTCACAGGGAATGATCGGAACACGGCGATTATCGAATGATCCATCCCGTGGCATCCAGTCCCAGCTTCTGGCAGTCAGAAGTTATATATATATGAAGTTAGATTTACCAGCCTATAATTGCCAGGATCGCCTCTGGAGCCTTTTTTAAAAAATCAGCATTACATTAGCTATCCTCATCTTGTACAGAGGCTAATTTAAGCAGTAGGTTACAAACCACAATTAGTATTTCTGCAATTTCATATTTGAGTTCCTTCATAACCCTTGGGTGAATATCATCTGGTGACTTATTGCCATTTAATTTATCAGTTTGTTCCAAAACCTCCTTAACTGACACCTCAATATGGAACATTTCCTTAGATTTGAAGCCAGAAAGAATAGCTCAGGTGTGGGAATCTCCCTCACACTTCTGCAGTGAATATTGATGCAAAGAATTCATTTAACGTCTCCGCAATGGCCTTAGCTTCTTTGAGCGCTCCTTGAGCACCTCGATTAGCCAGTGCCCCCACTGACTATTTGGCAGGCTTCCGGCTTCTGATGTACTTAATTTTGTTGTTGTTAGGTTTTGAGTCTTTTGCTAGTTACTCCTGAAATTCTTTTTTGGCCTTTCTGAATAGACTTTTACACTTGACTTCCAGAGTTTATGTTCCTTTCTATTTTCCTCAGTAGGCTGGTTCCAGTCTTGCTTCAATTCCAGTTATGTTGGAATGCCACAGAGCCTTTGAACAATTGCAGCCATTCAAATGGCTCACTCTTCTGAATGCTACAAGGGCAGGGTACAGGGTACTGCATTGGTTTCTGGCTGATGTCGATTGCCATATGCTGCATTTTGGCTTCATTTGTAATTTTGTGAAACTTTGAGGGACACGTTTTAAAATGTGCTCAGCACCTATAATTGGGCTAAGACTTTCTAAGAGCTCAGCTGCTTTCCAGGCACCTTAATAAGTGTCCAGACTTTTCAGAGAGCTGAGAGCACACTGAGCATCAACCTCTCTTAAAAACCTGGCCATCAGGGTCCCGGTGGGAACTGCTGGGAGCTGAGCTCTTTGGAGCATCTAGGCCTTATTGGGGTACTAAAAAGGCAGCTGACCTCCTTTGAAAATCTGGCTCAGTAAGGAGTGCTAAGTTCCTGGAAGTCTGGCCCCTTCATGACACCACCAGCATTAGGGAATAAAGGAAATCAAAATCTCCCCCCTGGGAATTTCATCCAGACCCGGTCTAGTGACTTAGAGTAAGATTATTTGATATTTATGCAGATCCTTGGATTTTCCTCCTGATCCCTGTGCATTGGTAATTTGCATTTCTCTGAAGGCGGCACCCCAGGCAGGAAATGTGTCATGTACAACTCAAATAAAACCATCTTACACAGAGAGTGCACTTAGCCTTTAATTGGCTACAGCAGAATACAAAGTTTTAAATTATGCATGTTAGACACATTGGTGGTAGGAGGAATGCAGATGTTCACTGGCATTATGATCAGTGATTTAGAAGGTCAAATACCATCTCATGCTTTATCAGCCATGACGCCTCTAGCCCAAATGCTGCCCACCTCCCTCCCTGTGTGGTGTGAGAGAACCTAAATGCAGCAGAATTGCTGTGGTTATGCCATGAGGTAGGTGCTGCACATGGGGAGGCTGGGCAGGGAGACAGCAGACACTTCTGCGCTCCACGGGACTCTCATGCTGAGTCTCTGCACAGTGGCATTGAGGGAGGTTTGAGGCATGAAAAGAAGATGTTGGAGCAAAGGGACCTATAGGCTGCCGTAAGGGTTGCACAGGGAACCCAGGTGCCGCTTCAGTCCATGAGCTGTTATAGTTCCAATGGATCAACTGCACAGATGCTCTGACCCAAGTCAGTACAAGGTGGATTGGCCAAGGGTGTGGGGGGGACAGAATTCCTGATCTTTTCCCTCTTGTGTATCTCCTGTGCAAAGCTTGTTTCCTTGGGCTTTGCAAGGGGTGGGGGGGGGGAGAGGGGGGGCAGCCTTTGGCCTTTAATTTGCTTCATTTTCCTAATTAACTTTTCAGGAAAAATACCAAAAACAAACAAATCTGAACACACTGAGCAAGGCATGTAAATGACAACAATCATTCGCACTGAGAGCAGGCCAAAGGGAGGCAAACACACTCTTCTATTGCGTTCTGCTTTTAGTGCCTGCTGATGTTCTTTTTCTGATTTTGTCAGAGGGAAGGCCCATGCACGACGTTACACCAGTTACACGTATCATATGAACATGTTGTTTTACTACCAGCATCATGCAGGAGGCCTGTATTATTATGACTATCACTCCCTCCCCAATGGCAGCAAATTATAGTATGTTTGTCCCCCATAGGCCACCTACACACACCACAGCACCAGGAATGGCAACTCACAATAAGTGCCAGAGACTACACCAGCCATCTGCTAACCTGTCCCACAACCCCGCAGCTAATCAGTCTTGCCCTAAGTCACTAACATACTGCAGGTAACACCTACAAAGGTTTTCCAGAGTACACCAGCCAAAGATCTGCCCCCCTCCAATAGTCTGTGTGCTGGAGATTAATGAAATCTTCCAGTGAACAGCAAGAACGGGGTTCTGCCTTGTGACCAAATGCGCCCCTGTATTCACAACTTACACTCTATTGTAATAATCTTTGTACCAAATATGCCTTGGGAGGGATCATTTGGAAACTAATAACTCACTGGTCAATAATATCAAGGTGAAATGTGTGTAGCAACATTCTATGGAAAGTTAGGAACATAAGCCAAAATTATCACTGAAATGTGTTTACCAGATCTCCCCTGGGGAGGGGGAAAACCTGTTTCTCAAATACAAAGACAAGCTACCGCCCCATGCCATGTGTCAAAGTTGATAGGCAATCACCTGATAAGTGGCCATTTTTGGCAACAAACAGGGGCAGAAACAGATCAATTTGCATTTTAACACCCAACCACATGGAACCTCGAGACTCCATGTCTTTGTCCTCATAGTGGAAAGAAACTTTATCTGGGGGAACCCTCAGGAAAATGCATTTCAAAAGAGACGGGGCAAAGAACATCCCAGGTATTCTGTCTTTCTATTTCTCCTTCTTTCTTTCACCTAACAAAACAAAGGACCCAACCCTTTAACTTGGTGGGAGAGGGGAGGCATCTAGAGCTGAGAATTTGGTCAGAAACGTAGCTGGGAATATATGATAAGGATTTGACCTTGAACCAAGTCTAGTTTAAGTTTTAGCTACTAGAAACCATGTAATCTTTATTTCTCGTGTAGCCATTTCTCACTTTAATGCCTTTTACTTGTACTCACTTCAAATCTCTTTGTAGTTAAATAAACTTGTGTTTAAAGTCAAATGAATCCAGTGTTGTGTTTAAACTGAACTGTTTGGTAACTCCAATTAAAGCAGCAAACTATTGTGCACTGACCCCTTAGAGGGGCTACATACCTCTAAGATCTGGACTGGACAGTGCAGAACACACATTTTGGGGGGAAATCCAGGACTGGGAGGGTGTTGGGGTCACCCTGTGAGTGATAACCCAGGCTGGTGGAAGCCAGAATGTGAGTGGAGTGTGCGGGACCCGGGCAGCAGCAATACAGGCTGTCTGGCTGTTTGCAAGGGGCCCGGGGGTAGCTACAGCAGCAAAGCATTGTGAGGCCCCCAGGGTTGCAAGGCAGTTAGTGACAGAGCCTGACACTAGTCTGGACTGTGCCCTGGAACGTGACACTTGTCTGTTAGTAGGAGAATGCATATTCCTGAGAAAATGGAGAGCCCGTTTATTCAGGATGGTTGAGAGCACTGTCAAACACAGCTTTGGTGGAGAAAATACCGGTCGGTGCGTTCCACAGCACAGGATGGGCACGAGCGCAGAGCTGGGGGCAGTGAATGGTTACTTCAATTGGTGTTGCACTCCTTTACACCAGGGCTGCATTTGGTCCACATCTCTGAAGGACCCTGTGCCTGCCAGGATCCTTTTGCAGGATTTAGCCTTTAGAGAGTAAATGGCCTTGAGAAACCTGACATGAAATCAACATGAAATGTCACACTAAAAATACATCATTCACAGCTAGCAACCAGCAGCAGCACCGGTAATAACACATGCCTCTTCATCGAGGATCCACATTCCTAAAACGCTTCAGAACAACCTTGTTCTTTGGCTGCACATTTTCTGGGTCCATAATGTTGCATCATTTTGAAGACCATATATTATCTACAACCTCTTAGCCGTCAGCTGCCAGTTGCAACACATATGCTAAAGCACAGACGCACTACGCTGTTTCTTACTACGATAGAGAAGGAGGGATTTTTTTTATGCATGACATTTTACATGGGACGGGTGCTTGTACACGTCTCCTTTTCCTGGGTGTGGGTAGGGTGACCAGACAGCAAATGTGAAAAATCAGGACAGGGGGTGGGGGGTAATAGGAGCCTATATAAGAAAAAGACCCAAAAATCGGGACTGTCCCTACAAAATCAGGACATCTGATCACCCTGGGTGTGGGGGGAACAATCAACAAAGTCTTTTGTCGACTGATGTTCCACAAGGATTGTCCAGTGTCCAGTGTCCTTTTGTTGGAAAGGAGATGGCCCCTCTTGTGGTAAACTAGTATTTCCCACTTGGCAATGCTTCTCTCCTGACTGGGTTTCAGAGCAAATACTTTTATAATTACTGAGCAAACACTTAA
Organism: Mauremys reevesii; assembly: GCF_016161935.1. NCBI lineage: Eukaryota > Metazoa > Chordata > Testudines > Geoemydidae > Mauremys > Mauremys reevesii. The sequence goes on from NC_052631.1 coordinate 101,008,747, forward strand.
TCTTACCGTAGGACGTGGGATACAGAGATCATAAGTGAGATCAATGCAGGCAGCAACTCTCAAGCATTTCATAAAGTCTAATCACTAAACACATTTTTATAAATCAAATTCCTATTTTAACAAATACTAAACACACAGGTGAGCCAGTCTGGTTTCCAGCCATGCATTTGTCAGTGTTCAGTGAGGCCTGGAGCCCTGGCATGAGCTGGCACTTGGTCTGCCAGCCTCACAATATGTATATATAAGTATCATAAACAAAGCAAAGAGAAACAGCCTGCTCCATCCTTCGATATTGCAACAGCAAGTTTCCTATTGCACTAATGGAATTCACTGCTACCACACGAAGCTCGAATTCATACTCGTGGGGGATATTTGTACAGCTTGCAGAGTCAGAGACAAACATCTCCCGGAGTTATGATGCAATGAACTCATCAATGCCCTGTAGCTGGCTGCTTTCTTAATCAGGGGGCATTGTGTAGATATATTTCCTAAAAGGCCATCCCAACCACAGTTCTGTTCTGATCACATTTTAATCCTCTTCGTCAAATGCTGAAGACATTTTTGCCTGTTGTACTACATTATGAATTTATATTTCTACAAGGTAATGAGTTATGACATTACACCAGGCATGATAATTGAACCTAAGGGCCCATCCTGTTGTAGCTGCAACTCTAGTGTGCCATCGTACCAAGGGGATTCTTATTTTTTGGGTTAGAGTAATCTCCAGATGACATTAGAAATATTAAAAATAAAAAGGCATCTGAGTTTATAGATTGAGTATGCACCAAGGGAGACTTCTCATTCTGAATCCACTTTGCTTTACACTGCACTGTGTGTAATTATTTTAAATAAATAGATACCAAGAGCATTAGTGAGATAGATGTTTCCTCTCTGTCAACCGCATCACTATAACAACTTTTTAACTGGTAGAATATCAGTGGGAGAACTCAGAGTGAGGTGCTACTCAATATGAGTCAGGATGGCAGAACAGGATTCTGCAGTTTTATTCTGGACCTTATTAGGCAAAATTTGCTTCTTTTATTTATTTGTTTGCTGAAATTTAAGCTCTGTAAAACTTTGAATTTCTCACCTAAACTCCTGGCATTTAATCTGAAATGATCCTGTATTCAATGCTAAAACATGTATCGAAGGGGGGCTGCACTGACCTTCAAGCTTGAGAGAAAATCATTTCATTTCAGAACTTGTCAATAAGCAATAGGCAGAAGCTTTGCACTTTTAATAGCATCTCTCAAACATTTTCCCTTAACAACTTATTGGCCTTCTTGCAAGAGGGCATTCAACGAAACACCAACTCTGCTCACCACATTTAGCAGAAAAATAGAATTGCTGCTAACTCATTTCTGGAGCCAAAAAAATCTCTCAACTCTCAACAACAGATTACAGAAATTCAAATGATCTGTGTTCTCCTGCTTTGAGGAGATGAAAGGTGAAAACAATGGTCTGACAACACTGTTTAAAGACACAGTATCCCAAGCATGCTGTGAAGCTGTAGTGCAGGGCTTCTCCAAGGAAGAGTTAATACAAGCAGAGAGCAGCCCCAGATAGGAATGTTAGGAACCTGCAAATCTGCCTAACAGAAGATTAGATAACAGCAATCAAATCATTTGCAGTGACTATTTAATGCCATCTCTCATGATTTACAGTTGTGAAAGTGAGATAAGGAGTAGAGCCCACTGAAGTAGAAATGGGCCCAATGAATTTCCAGAGAACATTTTACAGTAAAGTGATTTTCTAAGAGCATATTGCCTCATGGATAAGGGAAATCCTGAAGTTACAACCACTACAGTAATATAGACCTGGTGATTTCACACTAGGAAAGTTACAAATTAAGACTTTTTTGGGAACGAGGTAATAAATTAAGAAAAAAAGGCTTTAAAGACAATCTAAAACTTTAAGGCCATATCCCTAACATGAGCTACGTAAGAAAATGAAACGATCATGTTTCAAGAATTGGGACAGTTAATTTAGCAGCTACAAGACTAACAGAAGGTAAACAATTGCAAATATGTTACCTCATTTTATTAGGTAACATGCACTCATTTTATGCTAGAATCATTATCTGAATTCTCACTAGTAGTTGGCTTTGAAATATTTCAATCTTGTTAAATATTCTGAGGCTGCATAGCTTGCAGATATCCCTGTCACAGAGAAGGAACTTGCAGATGTCCACAAACCCTGAACAGATGGTGTGCTGGAGGATTTCTGAATAGTGACAGGCCTTGCAGAGAAAAAAGGAATTTTTATGAGCCCACTAACAAGTAGCTGAAGGCACAATTAATTTCCAGATATCAGATATCCAATGTAAATATAGTGAAGTCCTTATTAAAAAACAAAACAAAACATGTGTCATAGTTTAGTACAGCTGGACAGTAGAGGGCTTTGGCCTCCATTCTATAAGAGAAACCAAAAAGCGAGGAACCTCCTTGCCTGGAATGGGACCACTTACCAAGCTATTTCTCTCCATTTGCTCTCTCTAGCCCAGCATGGTGGAGTCAGTCACATGAAGCCAGCTCCAGGTGACAGTGGGCTTCCTCTGCGAAGAAAATCACAGAATGGGAACTCCAGCACGATGGCTCCCAGCCCATAAAGACCTGCTGGATGAGGAGAAGCGGCTCAGGGTCTGTGTGGCTTGGTGGGGCCTCAGCCTCCCTCCACACCAGCTGAAACACCTCCTCAGGGGTGGGTCATTTCTCCTCAGTCACTACAGGCCATCAGGAAGAAGAGTCTTCTCAGATCAGAGGCCTATTGCAAGCAAGTCCAAGATTTCCCCCTAAACCCCTGGCCCCATCAACCTGCAAGGTGACAAGGTATTTTCTAGGGAGGGTCACAGTGTCCCGTGGCTGGGCGCCTGGTATCCTGTCTGATTCCCACCCCTCCCAGGAGGAAGATTGGAGGTCCTCCAGGGATGCATCCCCACCGCCCCCGGGTTTACTGTCAAACTTCACATTGGATGAGAAGAGTCACAACACTCGAAGCTCCTCCACAGGCTGAGATGCACAGGGAGGAGGCTGGGGTCACCTGAAAGGGAGCAGTATCAGAGGGGTAGCCGTGCTAGTCTTGCATCCGAAGAAGTGGGTATTCACCCACGAAAGCTCATGCTCCAAAACGTCTGTTAGTCTATAAGGTGCCACAGGACTCTTTGCTGCTGAAAGGGAGAAGAATCCTCCATCTAAACAAGAATAGACAAGCATGAAGCAAAGGCTGGAGAGCATCCCAGGACCCCATCCTCTTCTGCGAACTCCAGACCTTCCCTCCAAAAGGGGAGGGTGGGGGGAAGAGGGGCTCCCATCTTCTGACCATGGAAACTCGGAGACAGAGAAACAAGAGAGGGTCTTGCCTCTCTCTCATCTCCGAGGCGATTCGAGCCTGGTAACACCCACCAAGGAGCCCCAGCTATGTGAAGAGGAAGAGTGGGTTAAACCCAAGGGTAAATTCATCCCCTCCAAACCCAAGGCAGGACTCACACTCTCCTGCCATTCCTGCTTTGAGGAAGTCACTGGGCACGTACAGGAGAATCCTGCTGAAGAGAAGGCTCAGTGAGCTATCACATTTAATACGGGCTCAGGGAGGGCACAGTTATCCCAGTACAGGGGGGTTGCTTTTTCTTTTCTTTTTCCCAGTCAGAATTGTGAGGCCCCTGTGATGTTAAATGATTAAAATAGGACGATGCAGATCATAGTTGCTCTCACGGTTATATAATTGCAACAAATCTTGTTCAACGTATGTCAAGCAAGGTGTCAATGGAAAAGCTATGGTTTGCTGCATATGATTTTCCTATTTGTATGCATGTATCATTTTTGCATCTGAAGTTATAAATATTGAATATGCATCTATATTTCAGATGTGTTCGCTCCTGTGGTAACACCCACAAGGTACTTGCAGGTGACAAGCCAGCACATTGTGAAGGAACTATTCAAGTTGATGGCTCATCAGCTAACACAATGGACCATGGAAGAAGCCTATCCACACCTAATGGACTTTCATGTGAACTTTTAAACTAGAATGGGTAATGGCCTCTGCTATGACTCATCAAAGCATGCATGGACATATGACTTGCTCATGTGACTCCAAACTCCATCTTGTGCCTGTAATTTTCCACAAACGGAGACAATGAGTTTCCCTCCACAGGGCAGATGCTATAAAAGGCCCCGGCCTCTTTCCTGCTCTAGTCTCTGGACTATAAACTTATACTAATGGGAGCATTCTAACCAAGGGACTGAGGACCTTCTAATTATTTGGGAGCAACCAGACACTTAACCAGTTAGCAGTTTATGCCATCACCATCACTGCTTTAAGCCTGATCCAAGAACCTTGCAATTATTGTATGTATTTGATTCCTTTATCCAATTTTAACTGTCTTTCTCTTTCTACCTTTAGATATTGGATACTAAAGGGTTGGCAACAGCATGATTATTGTGTAAGATTATTGGCCTGGGTATTTGGCTGGTCCTTTAGGCTCAGAAGAACCCTTTGGTTGGTGAAACTGGTTTTAAATAACCACTCATCTTTAAGTCTAGTGGTTTTGGTGGTGATCCAAGGACTGGGATACCTAAGAAGACTGCTTTTCTGACTTCTTGTTAGCCAGTGTAGTGAAACAGAAGTTTACTTTTGTTGCTGGTCTGGTATATCTTATGGGACAATAACCACCAGTTTTGGGGTGTTTCTATCCTATTTCCCAATAGTTTGTCCTGAATTTAATATCCTCAGTTGTGACCCACTGAGGCACGGTGGCAGTCCCCCTCTAGGGAGAAAGGTGGAGGGTCGGGCTCTACATTGCCTTATACCTGCTGGAGACATTTACATCTGTGTAAAGTGCGACCCTTCTGAGGTGGCAGTGTTTGCCACCCACTTTGCACAAGGATTAGTGACTTATCTCCTTAGTGCCAATTCAGTACTGCCCAGGAAGTAGCAGGCCAGCGGAGAACTGGCACTGAGCTTTTACCCTACCATGAGGTCATTAACTTGGAAATAATTTTGTTTCTGGCCTGTGTATATTAAGGAGTGAATCATCCAAATGATCATTTTATTTTAAGTGGCTATTAGAAAAGCCTTTGCACACGTTCATAAAGGTGTCATTTCCTTACTGTAATTCCCTCTTACATATTCATAAGCTCTGAGAATGCTGAAGGTGGGAAATCTACAGCATTAATTCCTTCCTCAAAGTAGTACATTACAAATGGGGATTTATGGACATTGAAACTGTTTTTCATAACATCCCCCAACACCCTCCTGCGCCCCGCTTACTTTCAATAAAATAAAATAAATGCAGTAGTATTCAAAAGTGCCTTTTCTTTTATATCAATAGAAGCAGCAAAGAATCCTGTGTCACCTTATAGACTAACAGACTTTTTGCAGCATGAGCTTTCGTGGGTGAATATCCACTTCTTCGGATGCAAGCAGTGGAAATTTCCAGGGGCAGGTGTGTATATATAAGCAAGCAAGAAGCAAGCTAGAGATAACGAGGTTAGATCAATTAGGGAGGATGAGGCCCTGTTCTAGCAGCTGAGGTGTGAAAACCAAGGGAGGAGAAAGTGGTTCTGTAATTGGCAAGCCATTCACAGTCTTTGTTTAATCCTGAGCTGATGGTGTTAAATTTGCAGATGAACTGAAGCTCAGCAGTTTCTCTTTGAAGTCTGGTCCTGAAGTTTTTTTGCTGTAGGATGGCCACCTTAAAATCTGCTATTGTGTGGCCAGGGAGGTTGAAGTGTTCTCCTACAGGATACCATATCAACGGTATCATCAAGCAGCATGTATACCACACTAACATTAATTTGATTAGTTAGAGCTCCTGAAGAAACAAACTCATGAAATGTTAGTGAAGACATGATGCCCAGATACATAGAACAGTGGAAAGTATTTAGCATACTGTTAGCCATGGAATGGGGATAGATTTTAACAACAGAATATACTTGCTGGAAATCTGCTACATTTATTATCTTTCAGTAGAGGAAATAGATCTGTTATTACGATGTTTTGCCATCCCAACTTTAAATGGCTATTTATTCTGTGCAAAGTCACAAGTAATGCTCTGCCATTACACAACATGCACATATTGCTTTTATCCAAATCACGGTGCTCCACATTATCTTGAGCAAATAAACCATTTTCTCATAGTACTAGGCATCATTATGTCCTTTTGTGTTGCTGAAAACAGAATTACACTGAAAATCAAGATTTGATTTTCAAAAGTGAGACCATTTTTTAAAAAACAATTCAAATCTTCTTCAACTTTGGAAAAGTTACCAAGTGGCAGATATACAGAATTTCATTTTTCCTTTTGCTTTTCCAAACCAAGAAGATTTGAAAAGTTAAAGTGGAGAAAGGAAAAAAGAGGAAGGAAAAAGCAGTAGTGGGAGCCCTCGCTGTCATTTATTATAATATATTCAGGGGCAAAAAAGGAGGAGAAAAAAAAGAGGAAAAAACAAAAATTAAAATTTCAATTGAAAATAAATTGTTTGTTTCATTTCATACTGAAATTTTCCAATAAAAATAAATTGAGAAACGTCAGCAAAAATTAAATTTCATTTTCAATAACACTCCATTTTTTCAGTAGAAAAAGTTTTCAGCCAAAAAAATTCAGCCAGCTGTGTTTATAAGCCAATGTTGTAAAAATATATTCTTTATTGATATTTCAGGACAAATACCAAAAACAAATTAACAAATGTGATGAGTAAGACATTTAAATTAATACAACAGTCACTATTTCGGAGATCAAGACAAAGGAAAGCAAACAGACAACGGCTGCTTTGTGCTTTTAGCTTCTTTGTGGTTTTGTTTAAATTTTGACAGAGGAAAGAGCAAGCACAAAATCCACAGCTCAGTGTGTGCCAGCAATGAGTGTCATCTGAAAATGTTCACTGAGTGATGACGTCATGTCTGAGCACTCCCCTTCATTCAGGCTGTGGGCTCTTTACTCTCCCTGCCCTGCCTACAACGCTGATCAAAAATAAAGCAAAATGAATTCATGAGAAACATCAAAATTTCAAATTGTTCCATCTTGCAGTAAGAAGAACAGGAGGACTTGTGGCACCTTAGAGACTAACAAATTTATCTGAGCATGAGCTTTCGTGGGCTACAGCCCACTTCTTCGGATGCATGGAATGGAACATATATTGAGGAGATATATATACACATACAGAGAGCATGAAAAGGTGGGAGTTGCCCAACCAACTCTAAGAGGCTAATTAATTAAGATGAGCTATTATCAGCAGGAGAAAAACAACTTTTATAGTGATAATCAAGCTGGCCCATTTCAGACAGTTTGATAAGAAGCTGTGAGGATACTTAACATGGGGAAATAGATTCAATGTGTGTAATGGCTCAGCCATTCCCAGTCTCTATTCAAGCCTAAATTGATGGTATCTAGTTTGCACATTAATTCAAGTTGAGCAGTTTCTCATTGGAGTCTGTTTTTGAACCTTTCCTGTTGCAAAATTGTCACCTTTAAGTCTGTTACTGAGTGGCCAGAGAGGTTGAAGTGTTCTCCTACACGTTTTTGAATGTTATGATTCCTGACGTCAGATTTGTGTCCATTTATTCTTTGGCCAAACCAGACAGTCTCTATGCAAATGTACATGGCAGAGGGGCATTGCTGGCACACGATGGCATATATCACGTTGGTAGATGTGCAGGTGAATGAGCCCCTGATGGTGTGGCTGATGTGATTAGGTCCTGTGATGGTGTCACTTGAATAGATATGTGGACAGAGTTGGCATCAAGCTTTGTTGCAAGGATAGGCTCCTGGGTTAGTGTTTTTGTTCTGTGGTGTGTGGTTGCTGGTGAGTATTTGTTTCAGGTTGGGGGGCTGTCTGCAAGCAAGGACTGGCCTGTCTCCCAAAATCTTCTTATGTGGGTGAGGGGTAGAGGGGAGAGGGAGAGACAAGCCAACATCCGTTAAAATCAACAGGAATTTCTTATGGTTAGAGCTTGTATTTAAAAGTAATAAAAGAAACCCCTAATCTAACCTCTGTATTGACTTCCTAACTCACATATCAAGTACAGATGTGAACTGGAATCCTTTCAGGTTATATCTAATTATATTGCTAACCAACAGTGTGACAGCATTTAGATTGTTTTCTGGTATCTTGTATGGCTTTCTCCTCAAAATAAGACCCAGAACAACAGGCACACATCTCTCTGCAAAATGCTTCTTTATGCACATCTAATTAAGCTCATGAATATTAAAATATTCTGTATGACTGGTCAATATCTTAATTAGATAAATGAGCTCACAGTGGTGAGATAATCAAATCAAACAGGCTTCATCTGATAAGTGATAGAACAAATACCTCACATTTCAATGCCTGTTTTAAAATTCCCTGATCACATTAGCCCTGTCTAATCTTTTAGAGAACAACAGTGGCGTCTCCCACTGCATATGATGTGTTATCTAAACCCTTTGAACCGCTAAGAATTTCTCTCTAATACCTTTTCAGAGCAAACTCTTTTTGAAATTCTAAGTAACTAGAATTGGCTATTCCCATTCCAAGACAACTCAGCACTTGCAGATCAAAGGAGCTAAACAAACATTTCCTCTCTGTCTCAGCAAACCTTATGTGAAAATCTTTTTAGTAGCAATCTAATTCACCACATAACCACTGTTTGCTCATTACCTTTCAGCAGCTTTAGATTTTATTTTCCTGGTTATTCCTTGATATGGGGCATTGCCATTTTTTTGATGATCAGGTCATGTATAGATGCTGTCATGGCAGATTATTGAGCTCTTCACAAAATGCAGTCACTACACAGTAATTGGTTAGGTTATTTTTATTAGTTAATTAGGGAATTCCTAAAGTACTGTGCAGATTTCCTTTGAGGACAAGTTCTGAAAGATCAGCTATGGAGTGACTGTTTTGTGAGAAGTGTTCGCCCCTGGGATCACTCCATAGCTGATCTTTCAATACTTGTCTCCAAAGGAAACTTGCACACGTGAGCCCTGGGAGCTCTGCTTATAACTCTGCTAGACACCAAAAGCCATGGACTTAACAGGGGCCCTGTTTCTCTGAAGAAAAGGACCTGGGGATTACAGTGGACGAGAAGCTGGATATGAGTCAACTGTGTGCCCTTGTTGCCAAGAAGGCCAATGGCATATTGGGCTGTATTAGTAGGAGCATTGCAGCAGATCGAGGGATGTGATCATTCCCCTCTATTTGGCACTGGTGAGGCCACACCTGAAGTATTGTGTCCAGTTTTGGTCCCCTCATTACAGAAGGGATGTGGACAAATTGGAGAGAGTCCAGCGGAGGGCAATGAAAATGATTAGGGGGCTGGGGCACATGACTTATGAGGAGAGGCTGAGGGAACTGGGGTTATTTAGTTTGCAGAAGAGAAGGGTGAGGGGGGATTTGAAGCAGCCTTCAACTACCTGAAGGTTCCAAAGAGGATGGAGCTCGGCTGTTCTCAGAGGTGCCAGATGACAGAACAAGGAACAATGGTCTCAAGTTGCAGTGGGGGAGGTTTAGGTTGGATATTAGGAAAAACTTTTTCACTAGGAGAGTGGTGAAGCATTGGAATGGGTTCCCTAGGGAGGTGGTGGCATCTCCTTCCTTAGAGGTTTTTAAGGCCCAGCTTGACAAAGCCCTGGCTGGGATGATTTAGTTGGTGTTGGTCCTGCTTTGAGCAGGGGGTTGGACTAGATACCTCCTGAGGTCTCTTCCAACCCTGATATTCTGTGATTCTATGACCCCAGTTTTATGGCTCGTTACAATAATTTGTCACGCACTACGCTGCTTCCTACCCTTTGCCCACTTCAAGCCCTTTATGCATAACAATATAATCCCCAGTTGCCCACTTCATTTCAAGTGACCGCCTCCAACATGCTACCCCTTCTGCTGAACAATGTATCCCAACCTGGATTTAGCTCAGACAGCCTGCTTCCGTCCCGAGCCCTGAAGAAGAGCTCTGTGTAGCTTGAAAGGTTGTACCCTCCACCAACAGAAACTGATCCAATAAAACATATTACTCACCTACCTTGTTTCTCTCTTATCCTAGGACCAACACTGTGAACATGTTAGAACATGTGCTGAAGTCAGACAAAGCCCTGTGCAACCATGGTGTTACACTACCAGAGTGTATTACCTTTTTTGCTAGTGAGGTAACTCAGAATATCGTTATACTACTACCACCACTTACTACCACAGCTATCTTGGCACCTCTACTGCTAAACTACCTTTATTTGCCTACACTAGGAATGGTTAGCTATGCTGGCAAACCTTCCTAGGGTAGACACAAAACTTACACTGGCAAAGGAACTCTTTTGCTGGTATACCTTAGAGCACTTCCCCACATGAAATAAAGCTATGCCAGCAACCACTTTTTCCTGGTATAACTGCGTCTACACTGGGGTTTTTGTCAGAAGAACTATGTCAGTCAGGGGTAAGATTTTTTTTACACTGGTAACTGACATAGCTATGCAGGCAAAATGCTAATGTGTAGACCAGGCCTAAAGTAGCCCCAGAAATCAGTGCCAAGCCACCAGCTGAGTGCTGCTCTCAGGGAAGCCATGGGCAGTTTTGCCAGTCTCTCCATTGGGACCAGCCTTGGGCCTCATAGTTGTAATCGAAAGTTTTTTATAGATTAATTCACCATAAGGTCCCAGGAATCAGGACTTACCAAACTGTGTAATTGACAAATGTACAGTGGTACAAAATGCAACCTCCCCCTCCTCCCATCCTCTCTTTTCTGATCCTTATTAGTCGCCAGCTGATTTACAGCTGAAGTTTAAGGAGTGTATTTTAACCTAGGTTAGCCAGAAAGACAATCTGGGCTCAGCCTAAGTTGTGACTCCCCAACTCTGCCCCAGTCTTCCTTCTGCCTCGTTCCCTTTCATCCCCCACAAATAGACAAGATCTCGCTAGCTGCTGGCACTTCTGAACAGTTCTGGGTAGCCACACTCATCCATAACTGGAGAAGTGGCTGCTGAAAAGCCAGCATCCCTGCTTGGACTGAGTTCAGTTCTGTGATGCAAAGTCAGTGCGGGGAGGGGCGGGGTGAGAGGGGGCTATGCTATGCTGGGGGTGAGGTGTGTCTCTCAGGGTCTTATGTTAGACGTCTTCACTTTTCATTTCCTTGCTTTGGAGTTTGTTATTTTAGCATTTATAATGCGGTAGTGCCCGCAGGCCAACCAGGTCAGAGCTCCATTTTGTTTTGGGTAGGGTATGTTATGTGTGCAGCAACTTCAAATGATACATAATGTAGCAATTTACTTAATGAATAGCTGAAGGTGTAATTCTCTCCTCAAATCAACTCAAGATTCCAGAGCTCTCTTCTCTAGCCTTTTTCTTATGGTTAAGGGCTTGGATTGGGACTCTGAGGTCAGAGATAGGTTTCTGCCTTGTATAAAGGATAGAGTGTATCTTCCCTAAATTTACAGGATTTTATCTGTGAGCAATGATCAAGCAATCTTCAGAAAGTCTGTAGCAGACACAAAGACACTGGATTGCTGCTTTTAATGAAAAAGCAAAGACAACCTTAACTATGGGGGCATGCAGAAAAAAATCGAGCCTTGCTAAGAACATTAGAAAATCATACGGTTACTAGTAGCTGAAAGCCTGCCTGTCACATGGATGTAATTCGTAAAGTCATGTGTGTATAAAAATGCTGAAAATGGCTGAGATCTTAAAAATTGGTAGGTAAGAGACCTCAAATCCCAGTGATGATTGAACCTGGTGATATTCTGAACAAAAAAGCTCTCAAACATGCTTGTAGCTGTTTCCATGACTTCACACTGACTCAGCAGACATTCTAGGCTTCAAAGTGATGTTTGGGTTATTGTGCATGCTAGTCGTATTGATTTGTGCCTCCGAAGGGTTATGCTGGGAGATTTGAGTTGATTTGTGCAAAGGTATGTACACCCGCAAGGGGCTATGTGTGTTTGAGGTGTGTTTGTTTGAAGTTAGTGTGTCCTGGTTGTGGGGATGGTTTGATAGACTTGTGGAAGCTTCCCTCATACAACCAATGAAACTGTTGAGTGAAAATTAGCTATGTAGTAAGGGTGGTGATTGACTGAATTATCTCTGATCTCACATGGCATGGCATAGATACATGCATTACCGCAGCAGTACACTGCCTGGGTATAATCTGTAGATTCAAAAGGGTTGAGAACTTAAATTGGACTGCATAACTCAGTGATGATTCAACCCGGTGATACTCTGAACAAAAAGAGCTGTCAGCCATGCTGCTGGCTGTTTCCATCACTTCACTCTGACTCAGACATTTTAGGTTTCAGAGCATCACACAGAGAGACATTCCTGGAATCGTATGATATAGATTGCATGTGCTGTAGTTCTTGTTCTAACAACATTATGGTATGAGATCCCTGCATTCTTTCACTTCATCCTATTTCATTATTCTATAATATCTGATGCAACTTTTGCTCTTTGAGCTGGTCCAATAATTTGTGCTATAAAAATGGTTAGTTTGATTTGTTGCTATTTCTGGGGGCATATAATCAGATGTTCTTGAGTAGTCCAAGAGTGCAAAGAAGTGGTCATGGATCTAAGTTTCAATATATTGGAATTGGAAAAGGTTCATTAAAGGGCAACAAAATTGATTAGGGGTATGGAACTGCTGCGGTAAAAGGAGAGATTAATAAGACTGGGACTTTTCAGCTTGGAAAGAGACGACTAAGGGGGGATATGATAAACGACTATAAAATCATGACTGCTGTGAAGAAAGTAAATAAGGAAATGTTATTTACTCCTCATAAAACAAGAACTAGAGGTCATGACATGAAACTAATAGGCAGCAGGTTTAAAACAAACAAAAGGAAACACACAACCTGTGGAACTCCTTGCCAGAGGATGTTGTGAAGGCCAAGACTATAACAGGGTTCAAAAGAGAACTGGATAAATTCATGGAGGATAGGTCCATCAATGACTATTAGCCCGGATGGTCAGGGATGGTGTCCCGCTCCTCTGTTTGCCAGAAGCTGGGAATGGGCGACAGGGGATGGATCACTTGGTGATTCCCTGTTCTGTTCATTCCTGCTGGGGCACCTGGCATTGGCCACTGTCAGAAGACAGGATACTGGGCTAGATGGACCTTCGGTCTGACCCAGTCTGGCCGTTCTTATGTTCTTGCTAGTAGACTCCTCCATAGTATGTTTTTAACACTGCCAACACCAAGGAGTTCCGGTACAAGAGAAAACATGCCCTGATAGCTCTCTGGGCCAGGCTGTAGCACACTCTGGGCAGATCACTTAGCTGTCAGGAAGTAGTGTTATTTGGTACTTACCAATTGGAAGTCCTGGCTCTGACCCTTACGCCGTGTCCCTTCTTCACACAGTGCTAGTGTCTAAACTAGTAGGCAGAGATGGATGACCCAGTTCAGAGAACACATGCCCCACACTAAGCCTCCATTCAATTTTCAAGCCCAGACCAAATCTCTCGAGTGGCTCTGAAGTGTTTGGATGCAGAGTTTCCCCTCTTTGGCTCCTGGCAGGGGTGGGAGGTGGGGGGGAGGATGGAGCTGGGAATGCTGAAATACCACGAGATAGATCCAGAAGGGACCATTTGGGATAATCTAGTCTGACCTCCTGCATAGCACAGGCCAGAGAACTTCCCCCAAATAATTCCTAGAGCAGATCTTATAGAAAAACATCCAACCTTGATTTAAAAGTTGCCAGTGATGGAGAATCTACCACAACTCTCAGTAAATTGTTCCCGTGATCAATTAGCCTCACTGTTGAAAATGTACACCTTATTTCCAGTCTGATAAACAAAAAGTGAACCCTGGATACCTGAATGCACTTTATCTTCTCAGCCGGGGCAGTGAATTCCATGCCCAGCGAAGCTGTCCCCAGCACGTGGGCAGGAACTGGCACTTGTTTTATGGTTGAGCCCTGCTGGCAGAAGCTCCCATCCAGCCTGGCCATTTCCCTTCCTGGGGTCACCCACCCACTTTTGGGTAGTGTTTTTGGGCTTCAGCCCCCCCAAGGGGAATGGACAGCTTAGAACATCGGACCTCTGCACTGGGGGGATGTCCACAGCTGGGATCCTGCAAACCTAGCAGTGAACTTGGCCCGTTAAGGACACAGATTACTAGTCTTATTCTGACAACCAGCTATTGGTCCAGCTCAATTTCATTTGCCAGAAAGGGGAAGCACCAGGTGTGAATGCTATTATTTAAGGAGCGCTGATAGCATACTCAGCCCTGTACGTTACATAGGCCAACCTCTGATTGCCTTGCCCATGCAAATTAAAGAGTGGGAAGTTGCTTGTAAGTCAGGCCTCCAAAAAGGGCTGTTATGGCTGAGACTCTCCAAAATCGTGTGAAAAGTCAAAAGGACATGGTTGTGATACTGCAGTTTATTAATTGAAGGCAATGTTAGCATGGTCTCTGATGCATGGGGTGCTTGCTGTTACATGAAAAGCATGTTCAGCATACCCAGGAATGACTTGAAAATCCAATAAAGAGATATACATTCACGACCTTCCTAGTCAGTTTATGTGAGGGATAGGCAACTTTATGAGAAGTGCAGAGGGTGGTGAAATGAAGATGAAATCGATATCCAGACAATTCAGACAGTGCTCAGCTAGAAAACCAATGAGGAAGTGGCTATTACAGCTGCTAAGCGGCAAGGTGAGGACAATGGCTAGAAGTAGGGCCTGAAAATTATGTTTATGGATAAAACTGAGAACTGGGACTTAGGGAACAGGGCTCTGGCTGCTTCAAATGCCCTTCGTGAGCTTGGGCAAATTCACCGATTTGGGGCCAAAAGAGACCACTACGCTCATCTAGTCTGACCTTCTGCAGAACATACACCCTGCGACTTCCCTGAATTCATTTGAGGTGGAATGAGCCCAGAACTTTGAGGAAAAACCTCTGCTCTTGATTTTAAAATTGCCCCGGATGAAGAGTCCACTAGGACCCTTGGAAAGTTGTTCCAATTGTCCCCTGTGTGGGTAAATCTGACAAAGCCTTGCAGAATTTACCCCAGATCCTGCAGGACCTGAGGGACGGTGGGGAATTATGTCAGCTCCTTGCAGAATGACCAGCGGGTTCATTGCTCCTAAGTCTGCAGATCCCAGGAAAGCCACCAGAAGCAAGGCTCAGTCACATGGAGGACCTGTGTCTCTTCTCTGGCTCCATGGTAGACAATGCTGCTAGATGCAGCCTTGTCAAGGATGACCCTCAGGGTGCAGTAGGTTTCCATACAGTGAAGGGAAGGGAGGTGAAGAGACTAAGATAATGCTGACCCAGACCTGGCTAAGCATCCACTTAAGCAAAAATAAGGGCACTGAATGCAGCAGAGGGCAAACACTTCCCCAGCATCAATCTCTTCTCAGCTGCAGCTCCACCTCCCTCTCCCTCCTCCAGCTCATGGCGAGAGGCTTCCGCTGGGGAGGGCACATCAATGTTGGACCTTCCCCTTCCATGCTACGTAGCTAGAGCTACTGGCTTTTCATTCCACGTCAGCAAAAACAGAGGGGAAAACTTGGGCCCACGTTTTCCAGTACCTCACATTTCCCATCTGTAAAATGGGGATAACAAGCACTCCCCTAAGGCCCGTGTGTGTGACCTTCACTTCTTCACCTTCATAGCGTGTGGTGGGATCCCTGCCTGAATGTTGCTGGTGCAACGCGCTCACGTGTGTTTCTCTGGCCATATTGAGGAACACAGAGGTGGGTGACGCAGCAGCCAGCACCGATTCAATTTCTGATGTCTGACTGTGGCTGAGATGTGGAATATGCCCAGACATTCATCAGAACTTAAAACAAGATCAGATACAGATGTGTATGCAGGTGTGTCAGCCCACTGATTTCAAGGGCCCTGCATCTGCTTCTGGCAGGTCTGATGTGGGGCCACAAGCTTTTCATTCTCTCCACACAGCCCCTTTGGGATATGTGCACTTCCTGTCAATGGAGTCTGCGATGCACGGTAATGAAAACAAAATCCATGTCCTACTTAGCCACTGTGCCTGCCCTAGGAGAGAAATGGCAAAAAGAGATTTATCCTCTTCATTTCTCTGTTCAGCACACAGACTAACTCTGTAGAATGATGGGAGTTAGTCTGTTTAATAATGTTAGAGAATATTTATGGCTGGTCTCACCACACACTACTTTGATCTATATTTGATAACAAAATGTAAAGCATGTACACAAAGGATAGGCACTGATCACAAGAAGATGGGTTCCAGCAACCAAATAAATTCAATAACTTGTCTTTTTATCTGCTCCAACCCTATCTGCATTCAGGGGCCATACCTACTAACTAATGTATTTAAGGACAGGGAGTCCTTTATACAGCCCAATAAATACATTTCAGTGTATTGGGAAGTGGGCAGACTGCATTAGCAAACCTTCTTTTGTTTATGAGCTGTCAGTAACATTGCATTCACTCCCAACACATGGTGCTCCTGGTGATGGGTTTTCTTGTCACGGGCTGAAGAGAAATGTTCAGTGCAGCAGAGGGTTTGCAATTAAAATGCCTCAGAGGAATCCACAGCTGCTAAGAATTGTAGAGGAGGATGTTGTCAAGAAAAAACCCCACTCCTCACCAGTGCAATTTCCAGAAACCTCCCTGACGTTTCCATCCGATAGAAATGCTGTAGCAGTTGTCCCTGCCATGCTGACTGTGAAAGAAAGCCGACCCAGGAAAGGCCTTGTGTTTAAAGTCACATTTCCAAGCCACATAGAGAGGGGGAACTAATCTGCAAGTCTCATATGGCTCTCTAGATAGCGCTGCAGTGAGCAGGGGCGGCTCCAGGCCCCAGCACGCCAAGCGCGTGCTTGGGGCGGCATGCCGCGGGGGTCGCTCTGCCGGTCGCCGGGAGGGCGGCAGGCAGGGTGCCTTCGGCGGCATTTCTGCGGAGGGTCCGCTGGTCCCGCGGCTTCGGTGGACCTCCCGCAGGCGTGCCTGCGGAGGGTCCGCTGGTCCCGCAGCTCCACCGAAGCCACGGGACCAGCAGACCCTCCGCAGGCACGCCTGTGGGAGGTCCACCAGAGCCGCGGGACCGGCGAGCGGCAGAGTGCCCGCCATGGCATGATGCCATGCTTGGGGCGGCGAAATGTCTAGAGCCGCCCCTGGCAGTGAGTTACGGAGACACCAGAGTCACTCTGATTGCTTCTTGGGACAGAAAAATGTTTGGCAGTTGGTAAGAGGCCCAATTTTTGCAACACATGGGTCTGACTCTACCCTCGCTGATGCTTATTTCACTCAGCCATAATTGCAATGACTTTAATGGAGTTACTCCTGATTTACACCAGTGTCAGTGAGAGGAGAACTGGGCCCATATGTAGTTGTGATTTGTACCAATAGGTCCAGGCTGCAAATAGTGGTTCTAGGTCTGAATTTGCACAAATTGAGTCGTTAAGATCCAAGGTTTAAAGACAACACATCAGAGAGAGAGAGAGAGAGAGAGAGAGAGAGAAGGTGGCCTGTCAAATTGCAGATCCACACCTAGGTCTGATGGTTCTCCGCAGTTCAGATATGTTTAGCTCAGTTATTTTGATTTGGATCTTTCTTTCTTAGTTTGCAATTATACAGACAGTATTTGTGTAACATTTTCCTGATACTTCACCCCGTGTCAGGGTTCCCCCCCTCTGAACTCGGGGGTACAGATGTGGGGACCTGCATGAAAGACCTGCAAAGCTTATATTTTACCAGCTTAGGTTAAAACTCCTCTAAGGCACTAATTCCTTAGACTGATATTGCTGCCACCACCAAGTGATCTACACAAAATATTCAGGGAAGGGTCACTTGGAATCCCTATTCCCCCAAAATACCACCCCCCAAGCCCCTTCACCCTCTTTCCTGGGGAGGCTTGAGGATAAACTACCAACCAGTTGCCTTAGCAATGTGAGCACAGAGCAGACCCTTTGTCTTCAGGACACTGAAATCAGGTTCTTAAAAGAAGAACTTTATTTATAAAGAAAAAAGTCAAAGAATCACACCTGCAAAATCAGGATGGAAGGTAACTTTAGAGGGTAATAAAAAGATTTAAAACAGAGGATTCCCCTCTGGGCTCAGCTTCACAGTTACAAAACCTGTAATGAAACTAGCATAGGAAAATTCACAAGCCAAAATAAAAGATAACCTAACACATTTCCTTGCCCTACTCACAGTTTCTGTGGTTTTAGATGAATTATTCCAGGCATATTTTCAAGAGATATTGTACCTCCTTGGCTTCTTCCTCCATCCAGAGAGGGAACAACCCACAGAACAACAAACAAATCCTTCCCCCACTGATTTAAAAGTATCTTCTTTTCTCATTGGTCCTTCCAGTCAGGTGCCAACTAGGTTATTTGAACAGCTTAACCCCTTACAGGTAAGGCAATCCAGTACAGTTGCCAAGGATACGTAAAGGTTGCTACCCTTCCCCTATTCATGACTCCCTGGTATGGCAGTAAACTGGGTTCTGAACTCAGGAGTCACAGACAGGACCAGGGCCTTCGGAAGTTGGCAGAGATATCCTCTGTTCCATTCATCAACTTTAAAGGCCAGAAGGGACCTTTACAATTATGGCCTGCCAGGGAGGTGGGGCAGGCCTGTCCTAAGACCATGGAAATGGCATCTTGAAATGGTTTTAACATGGAGCCACAGCCTGGAAAAGGTTAGCAACAGTTTTCTTATGGTAGCACACTATTGTGATGCAGGCCCTGTTGTACATGGCTCTGTACAAACACACCAAAAAAGGCAATCCTTGCCCTCCTTTGCATTGCCCCTCATACAAAGAGGTTATGAAGGACCAGTCTCTTCAGTTAAATTAATTTAACAAGGTATAGATTAATTAGGCTTGTGTATGATTTTAGGGGTCATCTTGAACCACAAGACAACATATTTGTTACCTTGAGGTAAGTAAGAAAGGTGTCAGGAATATATTTTACAGGAAAAAAAAGGAAGCCCAAGTTCAGAAATTACTACTGGCTTCCAAATCGCCTGCGTCAATGATAGCTCCAATTTTTTTAAGTACATTTCATGTTTTCACTCAGGTATTGGGCTGGCATCCTTGATTGTAGCTTAATAAATACTTCAAGGCTGAGCAAACTGAGGTGCACTTTTAACATTAACTCTGGCACAGACTTCCAGAGCTTATAGACACTGCAAAGTTTCTCATGCTAATCCTACTCATTCATATTAATACATAGAAGATCAGCATTAGCCTGATCAAAATGTATGCTCAGTGTTGAGGGTTTTTCTTTAAAAGAAGGTTTATCATCAGATTGCAACATCACTAGAACATTAATTTTGTCAAGGCAGCAGGGCTTAAAGAAATTCTGACCAGACATGGGATAATATTATGCAGAATACGTCAGAAGTTAAATCAACTATTTTGTGGGAATTATAGAAGAGGGAAGTTAGAAATCATACCAGCTACAGGGTATGAACTAATAATCAGATAAGGTTTTGAAAGAGCCTGGATTAGTTCTGAAGGGACAAAAATATGTTAAATGCACCAGTGAGAAGAAAGGAGTTTCACAGAAGAAGTGTAGGATACAGTTTAGGTTTTCTTCCCATCACTTACTTTGAGAAAAACCCTACAAAGCTAGGCGGTCTCTTATCTGGAGATGCTGTTAACAGCAGTCAGTTATGAAACAGAACCTAAGGGGGAAAAATCTGTTCTTTATCCAGAAGAGAAAAAAAATTATTTTGTTTCAAGAAATGGGTGATAGAAATAACTGGTGTTCTGAAAAAGGTGAAACAAGTAAGAACGCAAAGAGATACAACAGGCAAGGGGGTTACATAGGAGCAGAAGCAACCCTGAGTCCATACACCGCCGAAATGGTTCTTGTTCTTACTCTTGGGAGACACTCCTGTGCTATGGTGATGAAAGAGAATGTAGAGACAGAAAGAGAGTGGTTTCATGGCTTCTGCCATCTTTTATTTCCACCCCCACCCCTAACAAAACCAAATTTAAAAAAAACTGAATTGTTCAACTTGCTTTTCATTTTGCTTTGTTTACTATGTTGATTATTTTAATGATTTGGACCAAAGATAAACCATCGAGGGCAAATACCTTGTTTATCTAAGGGTGGGAGACTTGAAGACCAGCAAAAGACTTCCTCCTAGAAAGGGCAATTAGGCCTGAAATAATTGACACATTTCAGAGAGCCACTCCACACACCTGTGCTTTCTGTAACATTTTCACTCCTTTGCTGCCTCTCTCTGCCCCGTAGGAAAAATGCCGTGTAAAAAGGGTATTTAGATTTCTCTTTCTGAAGCATCACATCTTTCTGTAGCTTTGTGGATCTCAGCCATCATCTCAATGGAGCATCACACCCATTATTTTGGCTTATTGCTGCAATGTTCTAAAGTAACGAGGCACAAAGCAAGATCTGGCCCATGGCGTCACTCCGGAGACAAAAAAAAAGGCAGAATTAAATAATGGCAGAGACTGTGCTCATGTCAAAGGCACTTTTCTGAACTGCTTTGAAGCACTCTTGTTAAAAATGTAACTTGTTGACAGGTGTTTACAGAGGAGACCAGCTTGGGAGCATGTACGAAGCCACCTATTTGCTTTAACAAACAAAGATTTTGTTGATCCCTTACGGTTAGGTGGGAACTTTAGGCACATCTTGGAGCAAGTTCTGGGTCAGCTGCACAGGGCGCCAGGACGACTTTGTTCCCTCATCCTGCCTTGTGCAAATGCACGATCCAAGTCTCAATCTAGCTCTTAATTCTTTAAGAGCTAAATTGGGGCGGGGGAGGGCTGTGTCTCTCTCCCATGGCCATGAAGGGTGCAGAAACAATACAGGCCCAGGGTTCATTTTGAGCACTAGGGGCCTGATCCAAAGCCCACTGAAATCAGTGGAAAGACTCCCATCAACTTCACTGGGCGTGAACCAATCTTACGCGATTTCAGCTGGGCCGTGTTCCAAGTGGCATTCCTTGCTCCAAAGGGGACACAACCAGGCATGCTGGAGGACTGACCAGTCCTCTCCCTGCTTGTGCGCCTGCAGCTGGTGCACAGACACTCGCAGGTAGGGGGACATCATTCTCCCTTGTCTGCAGGAGGTGTAAGGCACCCAGCTCAGCTTGCTCCCCAGAACCCGTAGACGGCCTGCAGGTGGGCTTGACCCTGCAGAGCTGTGGAAGTGGCTGGCGAGAGGAGCAGGCTAAGCAGCCGCTAAGTACAGTGCTTGACTATTTTGTTTTGTCTGCATATTGTGTCAGGACCCGGGGAATCGTTTTGGTGATCAGAGCTAGGCAAAGTGCAGAGAGCTTTCCACGGGTATGAACTTTAATTTCACAGCAAATTCACTTCTGATACATTTATGCCCCTTTCCCATTTGCCTGCTTTTCGTGTGACTGTATTTTACGAGCACAACATATTTGCAGAAGGTGAATTTTCAGAATGCATGCGTGAGTCAATGTGCTTCCCTGGAGCGCTCACGCACCAGAGTTTGTTTACAGCCAGTGACTAGAAAATACTGTGTAACTTACCTAACTAATCACAGCTACGCAACACAGCCTGGATTTCAAATGAGCCATAACATTTTTTAAAAAAATCTGGAAAAAATATTCAGCAACTAATTGTCAGCAATGGATAAATTTTTTAAAAATCATGGAAGTTCCTGGCACAGGCGCTGGAACTAGGGATGTGGGAGGTACAGCCGCACCCACTGTCTTGAAGTGATTTCCATCATATACAGGGTTTACAGTTTGTTTCAATAGTTCTCAGCACCCCACTATGCAAATTATCCCAGCACCCCTGGTTCCTGGATATCCTAAAGATGGAATTCATTGAATTAGTCACTCAGCAATACTGGTGTCCTATTTTGTAGAAGCCTAAACTTATTTGGCTGCATCCATCAAATAAATTTCTCGTCTCTAACTATCATTTCCCTTTGTAATCTTTTACTCCTGCATGTTAATCTGACTAATGAGTCTACAAATCTTTGCAAACCTGTAATGCATATCAGGGAGTCTTCTTTGCTCACAGCAGAAATTCACATGGCTGATTGCAGGGACAGCTAATGAGGGATTTTCCTTCATCCTTTGGACTTCATGTGTAACTTTCAAGATCATCCTTAGGTGCCTGCATCTGCCTCCATTTTGGGTTTAAGCAGCTGCTGTCTGGGTAAAAATCAATTTACCAACAAACCAACCAAACAAGATGTTTCAAATTATTTGTGTGTCTTATGTTTGCTTTACTTCTGACAACACAAAAGCAGTTTGCTCAGATGGGAATTGAACGACAGGCCAATACTGTAGTCAATTACTCTGAGATCTTACAACAGAACCTGTATTAGGATAGTCTACAATAGTTGCCTCTTGCTTCCAGCAACTACTTTAAAGCATTCCCTAGGTTTCCTGTATAATGGTGTCTCCGCTGTAAAGATCACCTCTATCAGGTGACTCGTTTTTGCTGGTCCTTGTGATGATTGCTTGAAACAGTTGTCACTGTATTTAAGCCAGTTTGCAGAACAGAAATACAGCTGCTGTGCAGCATTCAGAAAAGGCAATTTTTAACATGATGCCAAGAGCATGGATCAGGGACGTGCAAGAGGAATTGATACAAATTTATAAGAACTGAGGGGAAAAAAAATGCAATGGTGTATTGCCGTGTTTCCCAAACTTGGGATGCTACTTGTGTAGGGAAAGCCCCTGGTGGGCCGGTTTGTTTACCTGCCACGTCCACAGGTTTGGCCAATCGCGGCTCCCACTAGCCGTGGTTCGCCACTCCAGGCCAATGGGAGCTGCTGGAAGCAGCGGCCAGCACATCCCTCAGCCCGCGCCGCTTTCAGCAGCTCCCATTGGCCTGGAGCAGTGAACCGCAGCCAGTGAGAGCCGCGATCGGCCGGACCGGCGGAGGTGGCAGGTAAACAAACCGGCCCAGCCCGCCAGGGGCTTTCCTACACAAGCGGTGTCCCAAGTTTGGGAAACACTGGTGTATTGGATTTTTATTGATTGATTTCCATTTTTAGAAGGATAGAAAGAATTGTGTCTTTATGCAGTTATATAGTTAGCTTAATCTGCCCCATATATTCTTTTCATACCAACCTACCAATGGAAGGGGAATACAGTAGCAATAGGTTTTTAAAAGTTTTCACTTATTCCTGGTAAGCAGGATGTCATGTCATGTCTTGCTTAGCTAGTGGGAAACAGGGACACTCCTTAATTTGCTTTTCATTAAATTGGGGTGGTTGTGCAAAGCAACAGATTGATTCCTTTAGCCCCAAACGCCACCTTCTGGGCCCTCCAGAATCTGCCTTCAGCCTGCATTGTAACATCAAAATGACTCTGCACCTAAATATAAATGACTAATTTTCAGAGGTGCCAACTATCTGCCACTCCCATTGAAGATAAGAATACTCAACATAAAAAAAAAAAAGTCAGGTCATTATAGATGCCTAGTTTAAGTTTTGGCCAATACACGCACTCTCTCCAGCCGGAGGACAGATTAGACTAGGTCTTTTCCTGCCTTAGCTTCTCTGATGTACAGTAAAGGGATGTTTGAGTTGACTATTGATGCCTTTTAAGTTAATAGCACCACAGGATTCTCAGAACTACAGAATAAGGTGCAGTGCAACCAGAAGAAATATGTTCTGGGTGCTGGCTGTGCTGCTCATAGGACACATGATGCTGTTCACACCGCGGCTTAGTATCTGCCAATATATGTGGAAATAGCTCTCGACAAGTGTCAGAAACATTTACAGTCCCTTTATATATGCACAGTGGTGGCAGTAAGGCTGAGAGGGCTGGAATACTCAGACTCCTGTTTAAGAAATTTAAGAAACCAGACACACTATTTCTTCACCTTATCAGCCGTATGGTAAGTGAGTCATTTTCTATTCAATGTTAAGGTCCTACAAGCCCAGACCAGATCCTGCTATTGTTCCCAGAGCTCAGACAATTGCATGGCTGTAAAGCTGCTCAAAGAGCATTCTGGGTAACATGCAAATAAGCACTGCAAGTGTGATGTGGGCACTGACGGGGAGGGGATATTTCTGTATGCTGTGGAAGCTGTGGATGTGGAAGGCTGTCACTTTTACCCTCTGCGTCTTCAGTTATATCTTGCACTGTACGGAGCCAGGCTCTAGTCCTGCAGACAATATTCTGTGGTGAACAACAGCAGAGACATTACTGTTTTGGTTTGTTTGATGGGGCAAACGGATGTTCTTTCAGCTCACCGGGGGGTAAATCTCAGAAGAGGAATCTTACAATTGGAGCTGTTTGAAAAACATTTTTCCCTTTCATAGAAGCCACAATTTCTGATGAGTCAATGATACTCATGATTCTCCTGCTAACTATGGAATTCGGCATCCTAGCATTTTAAATACCAAATGTGCGACCCTACTTATACGAAGGTAGGACTGATGAGGAAAACAAGCCATAATTTTTACATTTTATTCTCTTTTGTAGAGTAACTCTGCAAAAGTACATATTCCAACTCCTGAAAATGGAAAGGAATCTGTAATTAAAGAGAGGAGACATTCACTTACAATGGATCCCTCCTTTGACTCCCACAGAACACATTTCTTGCCCAGGATACTCCCATCGCAAATGCTGCAGTTCTCTGCACAACAATCTCTGGGCAGGTTCCCAGACTCTCAGCAGGTTTTTAATATTATTGTTTCACTATATTTAATTGTATTTCTTTCCAAGTGTTGTCCAGCATCTCATATGGAGAGTGGTAGGATGAGGTGGGGCACTGAATTACTGGGACACACACCCTGGTACCAAGCACTTTTATAAACATGGCCTTGAGTGGAGAAGACAAACTCCTAAGCTCTTAAGTTTAAAGAGTTAGTTTTTAAAGCAATAGCAGCTAAGAAAGATGCTTACACAAGAGCTGCAGGCAAGTTACACAATAAAGACCTCAAAAAGTTTTATCTGAACTGAAGTGAAGCATAAAGCTTAATGAATCCTCCCAATTCCTATTGTTTGGCTCTCACTTCAATTCCAAACAGCCTCTACCAATAAGAAAGACCAAGCAACTCCAGTATCTTCTAATTAGAGGTCATTTATCTTTGTGGTGACACATTTAAAGGTATCTTTAATATTATAATTTAGGAGTGATGACATTGCACCAAATAAGCTATTTGTGCAGCTACAGAACACAAAAGCAGATCAGAACCAAAGAAAAAATTAAGAACCTGCAAGCAAGTGTGGTGTTATTGATGAGTAGTTGCATAATTAGGGCCATAAATAAAACTCCGTTATGTAAAAAATAAATCACAACTACTGAAACTTATTTCAGCAAACACAGCACTTTTGTAGGGAGCAACTCAAAAGGCATCTGTCTAGCTAATAAAATGGCTGCTTATTACACGGATAGATTGGGGTCATCACAGCTAATGTAAAGCCCTGATACAGTTATGACAGACTGATTAATTACATTCTTCCTATTCAATAACTAAAAAGAACTAAAAAGAACCCACTCAGCTTCCATTTTTAGTGTCAGGGAAGCGTTTAAAAAAAAAAGAGTCGGGTATGAAATGAATGGTCAGCAGGTTTAAAAACAAACAAAAGGAAGTATTTCTTCACACAACGCACAGTCAACCTAGGGAACTCTTTGCCAGAGGACGTTGTAAAGGCCAAGACTATAACAGGGTTCAAAAAAGAACTAGATACATTCATGGAGGATCGGTCCATCAATGACCGTTAGCCAGGTTGGGCAGGGATGGTGTCCCGAGCCTCTGTTTGCCAGAAGCTGGGAATGGGCGACAGCGGATGGATCATTTGATGATTCCCTGTTCTGTTCATTCCCTCTGGGGCACCTGGCACTGGCCACTGTCGGGAGACAGGATACTGCGCTGGATGGACCTTTGGTCTGACCCAGTAGGGCCGTTCTTACATTCTAGATAAGGAACATAAGTTTACTAAAAATAATCAAGGGCTTGCCAGCCACCCTACTGGTATCAACAGAAGTGATGAGGCTTCATGCTAATTGGAAGAACAGTAGTAATTTATTTTAAACAGTCAACACTTGAGTCACTCCATATGGGCAGTTACCGGTCTCTGAAGACAGTCCAGTGTGCAAATGTTTCAGTCTCCTCCTACATGCAGCCAGATGGTCATGATCCAGAATCTGCCCCTTTGGCAGTGAGCTGGGCACATGCCGAGCTGTGCAGGTGTGTTACCAGGCCAGCTCTTTGTTCACCGTGAAAGAGGCACTGCACCAGACAGGGTGTGCGCGCATGCATGGAGGAGGGGGTGCTCATTTGAATAATCTTGTCTCTTCAGTGTGCCTCCCCTGTAGTTGGGCACCACTATCTCAAAGCAAGTAGTAGCATTCCAGAAGTTACATGCTAGCCAGTCATCTTGGGCCAATCCTCAGAGTCTGATGTCACCACAAAGACAGATTTCTGGGCATGGTACTCGTAGGAAGGAGAAAAGCACCCCAATCTGGCATCACACCTAATAAGCAGGACATTTGCAGGATTTGCTTTTTCAGTCTATTTCTAATAGACAGCAGGAAGGAGAGAGCCACAGGGACAGGAGGAAGTACAGAGAATGGGCCCGGAGTTGGAGGAAAAAATGCGCCCGCTGCTTCCCCTTTTCCGGGTCCCTCGAGGTTTTGAATTAACAAGCAGCTGGGGCCAGCTGGCCTGGGACAGAGGATGTACATGTTCAACAAGGAGTGCAGCAATCTACCTCGCCTGTCTCTGGGAACTCGCTGCCTGTCTGCAATCACTTTGCGACCTCCAATATAGATGCTGCAGAACAGTCCAGCTGCATAAATGAGGGGGAAATTAATTGCTTCTAAAGAATTTGTCCTGGTCAAGCAGGGATAGAAGCAAGTGTCAGGATTTGGGAAAGGGACGATGAGGACATGAGCAAACTGACAGGCTGATTTTAAAATGACGGATCATCTTCAAGAGATTGTTCCCATCTCCCTCCGGTGCAATGCAGTGTTTGCATGTCGCTTCCTGTCAACTGACAATGCTCCCGATGTTCTGAAGATGCCAGAGTAACTGTCAGCAGAGAACAGTCAAGGGGAAAACCAGGAGGGTTCACTTTTGGGTGACCTATCAAAAGCTGTGTCTTATCTGACTTCAAGAGAAAATGAAGCTTAGTGGCATATCCAGGCCAAAACCACCCCGAGCTTTCAGCTGGAAAATGGTGAGAACTTTATCCTCCCTGAGTCGTGGGCAGCAGAGAGATGGCTCCTGTTCCTCAGATGCAGGAACATTTGCAGCAGCCTGCGCCTCTTCCAGACACCCCAGGCTAGTCTCAGCAGTGGGAAGTGTGCCAAGAGCATCCATGAGTGGTGGCAACGGGACCCTCTCTTCCTCTGGCCACCCAAGGCCACTATGACCCATTGACTCCCAGAGGAGAGCACCCCCCGCTCCTTCTCCCCACCTCTCTAATGGTGGTGACAGGCAGCCTGGTCATCATGGCTCCTGGGTTTGGAAGCTGGCAGGAAAGCCCCAGCAATTCAAGCAAGATGCAGCTGCAGACTCCCAGTGGGGAAGGAAAACCAGGAAACAAATGTTACTGCTTTGTGCTAGTCACCCCTCAGCACGGCAGGTCCGTAGGGTTGTGTATTATGCCAGGATTTGCAGATGCTTAAAGCTCAGCTCCTAAATCCAGGTCTAGGGGAAGAGTTTTGAAAGCGTCTGAAGGAATTAGGAGCATCACTCACTAAAAGCCAACTGGATTCATTCTCCTAAATCCCACCAGTGCTTTAGAAAATCTGCCCTTCTTGCCCATGCTCCCTAGCAGCTAACTAAGAAGCTTGCTTTTCAGAAGTGCTGATCACAGAGCTGGCCCACAAATACCTTTGCATTGCTCAGAAAAAAGATTCCAGTCTCAAGAGAAACCATGTTTCTTGCCTACTTTTAGAGCTGGATGATGTGTTCACACCGAAACCCCAGACCACATGAAACTCACCTGGAGAGGAGTTTCATCACAGATCTCAGAGTCAGATGGTAACACGTCTGGCAGCACTTAATATTTTAGCTTTCTTTGCAGGCAGGCAGAAGTGCTCACCTAGAAAGTTTCCGTCAGAGGCGAAACTTCAGTTCCGATGTGCTCATCTTCACAAAAGAGCTGTACCACAACCCACATTTCTCCAAGATCTAGCTACCTGGACACCTAGTTAAAAAACAGAGCTTTGAAGGACATCTGCGATAGTCTGTGTCATTTCTGGGCACAACCAGGTGCTAAGTGTTCTAAGTCTGGTTAATATCTGAAGCAAATCTGGGCCCAGTTTATATTATTTTGTCTGTATGAAAGTAGCATTTCGATGCCCCAGCTGGTATCTGAGCCCCATTGACCTAGGCACTGTATAAAACATTGGTCAGACTGTCCCTGTCCCGAAGAACTAAGGATCATTTCACCTAGAGGGAACAGACGCACCGAGATTAAGTGATTTGCCCAAGGTGACCGAGTCTGTGGCAGACTGGGATATGAACCCAGATCTCAAGTCACAGTCTAGCACTAATCATAAGGTCATCCTCATTCTTGATGGTTTTGCATGAAGGCCGAGCAGGCAGTTTCTCTTCTCTTGACAAATAGTCAGGTGAAATTCAGTGCCCTTGACAGAGTTTGGCTTTTGAGTTCTTTGAAAGAGAAACCTCTGGGTGTGAAACCATGTGGCTCAAACCTATATAAAATGTTTGTGTGAACCTCTGGAGTGAAGCTACTAGGTGTTGGAAGCAGCTTTGCTTGTTTCTGCACTAAGTAAATTCCTTTCGACTGTGTGCTTGAATTGTACTTGACAAATACAGACTCCAAACCCAGGATAAACCCAGATCATCTGAGAATTAAACAAGGCAAGAAACTGTGCGTGAGAGTGTAATAGTGGATATGCAAAGTACTGTTCGGAATTTGAACATCAAGACAATGGTCCAAGACTGTGCAGACTGTATTGGCAACAGTTCCTTTGGAGAAGCCTTTACTCATATTTAAACATCATTGAAGAGTTGGCCAGTAATTCAATGAGAAATGAATCTCTATATTAGACGGGAAAAGATCATGAGTGAACTAGCTAAAATGGTATTAATCTGATGATCCAAAATGTTGTAGGATATATTAGGGTGCAGGTGGTGTGTGAAGGATCTTAATTTGCACAGCCTATATGTAATATACGCCTACACGTAGCATTACATAATATATTCAAAAATAAAAGGGGACAGGAATGTCAGGCTCAGAAGAGAAACCAAAGGAAGGTTTTCTGGGACAGTTCCTACGCTTTGCATGGTTTTGCCAACTTCTTTACACCTTCCCCACCTGCTGAATGAATGGAAGTTATTTTGCAATATATATGCATGAAACTTACTGTTTCACATTGCAGTATTTCCACTCCGGACCCTGCTCTGCTGGATTTACAGGGCTTTTGCTGATGCCCATCAAATATGACTAGACCAGTTTAAAGTTTACGGCACACATCCTAAATACTAAAGGCCAGATCCTCAGCTGATGGAGAGCAAGATCCAGCAAACAAAACCGTAGAAGGTCCCAGACTTTCCTGGTTCTCGTTTAAACCTATATCACGTATCCTAGTACGAATACACATGCTGTACAGGGGGACCATGCGGGTTCTAAGGTACCATCATTCACAGACCACTTGCAGCTAGCAGACCTACCCTACCTATCCCATTAGTATGATTCATCTGTAATTCTCCAGGATCAATATGGAGGAGTCACTGTCTCAGTGAATCACTGGAGACATCTGAGCTGCTGACTTCGTTACCAACTGTGGTTACAGATATTTGAATTACGTGTTGTTTTATTTTGTGCTGCTGTGCTTAGCTCAGATAGTTCAGAAACAAAGAGCTGCGGCTTCTGTGTGGCGTTTCCCACAACGTTTGCGTCGCTGTCATTCGACATCAGACAAGGCTTCTGAGAGGTGGCAGGGTGGCTTCTTTGTTCCCAATGCACTTCTCTGCAGCTCTTCCCTGATCCCATGTGTGCCCCTTCTCAGGTTTGGTTTGCCTCCCTCATTCACTTTCATGTCTCACTTCCCACTGCTCTCCAACAGGGCCAGGCCAGAGGGAATGGTTTTCTCAGGGCTGGATTATAAACTGACTGCTGAATAGACACAGATCCAGACGCTAATGAACAGCTCTCATTGCTGCGTAGGTATCCAAGCCAGGCATTTCATGGCATAGCCTGGAAGCGTCCAGCAGTCACTCCTGTTGCGACACACAGCACATTAAACCTTCTGCCGTTTGCACACAGTTATCCGGCCGTGCCCGATGGGTCAGGGATTGGCTCTTGGGGCAGGTATATAGGGCCATGTTCTCCTCTTCAAGCCACTGCTCCAGCACCACAAGAGAACCAGACAGAGGCAGTATAACTGGCTCCCCGCACATGTAGCCCTTGTAAGAGGGAGAGATGGAGAGGCCTCTCCCCGGCTGCTGAGTCGAACACCCAAACCAACCAGCTCCACAGTATTCGTTATGGGTACTAGAGAAGCACTTCGAGGTCCCAGTCAGGAATGAGGCTTCACTGTGCTAGGCTGTCCCTGCCCAGGAGAGACAGCAGGGATTCACCAGACACAGCGAGAACAAGCCAGCAGTGAGATAGTTAACCAGCTGCCCAGCCCCCAACCCCCAACCCAGCTGCCTGTTACATTGGAGCTGGTGGAAAAAACTCTCCAGCACAGCTGTTGCAGGAGAAAGTTGGTTTTCCAAGAAGCGTGAAAGAAACGTTCCCAGGGAACGTTTCAGCCTTTCTCAAAAACAAAAGGAAAAAACGAAAGAGCTTCTGTTTGGAAAGGATGTGCAGTGCCTCCTGAAGGCTGCATACACAATACATACCCAAGCATGAGGGAGGGTGCAGCAACTCCATTTCACTCATCACCAGCAAACCAGGCTACTGGAAAACTCAGTGACCTTCCCCCTCCATCACTTCTCCTCCACCTCAACGTGGATTTGTGTGTGTGTGTGTGTGTGTGTGTGTGTGTGTGTGTGTGTGTGTCTCTCTTCCCCCTTGCATACATAAGTACCAGCTAGAGCGAGGAGTGAAACAGGCAGACTGTGATACGTTATTTCAATGAGCAGCCTGTCAGAGAAAAAGGGTCGAGGAGCAGAGTGGTAAGAAGGGTGTGAAAGAAGCAGTGTAAGCCCATTTCATACGCTGTTAATGCAACGGTGGTTTTAAACAATTGTAAGCTCTTTCCCTCCCTCAGTGTTCTGGAGCTTCAGGTAGCCTCCTAAGGCCTGAGTCTGCAAACACTTAGCACCTGGTTTAGATCCTACATTGTGACTCACTAATGCAGAACGCCATGTCTGCCTGAAATCCCACTGCCTTTAATAAGGCACTGCATGGGCGCCTGGAGCCATATTAGTGGATCTGAGGGCAAGATTAGGCCCTTTCTGTTGGCCCGCATAGAGCGGTCATATTTCCATTAGGCCTATTGACTGCATGGAGAGCGATTGCACTGCATCTAGCGGGGAAAGTTAGAGAACAAAATGCTATTTCAGTACAATGCCAGTAGAACTTGCATGTCATGCACTAATGGACGCTGTAAAACAAATCCATAGCCATATGAAATGCCATCTCTATCACTCACTTACCGGAGAAGCTTTAGCGGGTCCATTTAATAGAGCCATAGCAACATTCCCAGGAGAGTTTTTGATTGTATGCCTCGTTGGAAAATGGATCAATCAGTAACACAAGGATGTCTCAGGAATAATTTATGTTTTATCAATTCTTGAGAAGGAGAGAGGGGCCATTTCAGGGCACATTGATCATTTGTTCAGTCCCATTCCACATGGAATTTAAAATAATCCATCATTCCATGGCTGGCACAGAATCAGCTTTATTATAAAAAAA
This sequence comes from Mauremys reevesii, assembly GCF_016161935.1. Lineage (NCBI taxonomy): Eukaryota > Metazoa > Chordata > Testudines > Geoemydidae > Mauremys > Mauremys reevesii. The sequence goes on from NC_052631.1 coordinate 101,040,439, forward strand.
ATACAAAAAAGCATATGAATAAAACTAAAAATGGTATGTACTAAACCAAAATCGACAAACACTGACACCAGACAGTGCATCAATTGGACAGGGAAGATTGGGCTGCCAGAAAACAAGAATTCTGTTCCTTGTAATCTGATAGTTTGGAAATTGGTTTTCATTTCCATGAAAACCAAAAAACCAAGACCTTTCATCAAAGACTTGTGAAAAAATGAGACCACGCCCAGGCTAGCATAGCCAGTAGCCCAGTGGTTAGGGATTTGGAAGACCCACATTCAAGCACCTGCTCCAAGTTAGGCAGAACACACAAATGGCCAGACTGAGTCAGACCAATGGTCCCTCTAGCCCAGTATCCTGTCTTCTAGCAGTGGCTGGTGCCAAATGCTTCAGAGGGAATGAACAAGACAACTACCCAGTGATCCGTCCCCTGTCATCCACTCCAAGCTTCTGACAGTTAGAAGTTTAGGGACACCCAGAGCATGGGGTTACGTCTCTGATCATCTTGACTAATAGCCATGGATGGACCTGTCTTCCAGGAACTTATCAAATTCTTTTTTTGAATCCATTTGTACTTTTGACCTTCACAACATAACCTGTGGAACTCATTGCCAGGGGAACTGTGTGTTGTGTGCAGAAGTACTTCCTTACATTAGTTTTAAACCTGCTGCCTATTAATTTCATTGAGTGGCTCCTGGTTCTTGTGTTATGTGAAGGTGTAAATAACACTTCCCTATTCACTGTCTTCACCCCATTCATGACTTTATAGACCTCTGTCATCTCTCCCCCACCCCCCATCATCCCTTTTCCAAGCTGAAAAGTCCCAGTCTTTTTAATCTCTCTTCATACAGAAACTGTTCCATTCCCCTAATCATTTGTTGTTGCCCTTCTCTGTACTTTTTCCATTTCTAAGGGTAGGTCTATACTTACCGCGCGGGTCGACGCGGAGAGTTCGACTTCTCGGAGTTCGAACTATCGCGTCTAATCAATACGCGATGTTCGAACTCCCCACACGCTCCGGTCGACTCTGGAACTCCACCACTGCGAACGGCGGTGGCAGAGTTGACCTTGGAGCCGCGGACTTCGATCCCGCAGCGTCTGGACGGGTGAGTAGTTCGAACTAGGGTACTTCGAGTTCAGCTACGCTATTCGCGTAGCTGAACTTGCGCACCTTAGTTCGACCCCACCTCCCTTAGTGTAGACCAGGCCTAAGAGATCTATTTTGAGATGGGGCAACAAGAACTGCATGCAGTATTCAAGATATGGGTATATCACAGAGACCTAATCACTGAGCTATTGGCTATTCCATGGTGTCTCTCTCTCTCAGTTCCATCCTGGACCTAAGAAACCTTCCTGACGGATCATCATTTTCTGACAAACCATATTTTGTTGACAATATCCTGACTAGCCCTAGTGAATATACACTTTGTGGGATCAATAACACCTTTTTTTAAAAAAAATCTGGTACAACCGATACAAGCAATGGAATAAAATGGCAACAAAATGAATGTCGTTACAGAGTCTGAACATGAACGGGCATTAGAGACATACTGATTAGCAGAACAGGTTATTACAGGACAGCCACAAAGTTTGCTTAAACACTGCACAGGAGAGGTCAACCAGAGCAATTCTTGAGACAGCAGAATGCCTGGTCTCTGTGCTTTCCAACCAATGGGAAGACAAGCTGAATTAAGAATCAAGTGCTATGAAGAATGGCCGCCACAGGATCAGAAGGTGTCCAATGCAGAGCAAGAGCACTGGTCCCCTCTGTGAATGGAGTTCACCAAGTGTTCCTGCATACTAAGCACAAGCCAGTCTCTGCTCTGGAATAAAGAGCCTCTGGTAACCTGTATGGCAGCTGACCCTCCAAGAATGAGAAAGGAAGCCACCTGGGACTGTACCCACACAAGGACTGTGGCATGTCAAACAATGCAAAGTGAAACAGGACACAGATGGAAAATGCAGAAACATGGCCACCGGGGAGCATTAAATGCTGGGTAGTGGGGGGAGAGAACAAGGACACAGATGTGCAACCTTTTAACACTGGTCCATGCCCCACTACAAGACAGAGGAGGATGAGTCAGCTGCCCAGTTATTGACCACGAGCCAGTCACAGAGAAACAGAGACCGACAAAGCAGCATCAGAGAATCCTGATCAGCAATGCCACAGTGAGGAACCTGGACTGGGAGATCTGTGGCTCAGATAAATGGTGCAATGGTGAATCTCCTATTCGTGGGAATGCCGGGAGATTCTCATCAATTATAGTCCCCACTGGGACAGAAATAAAAGGAGAACGATTCAAGATTATCAAGAACCTTATCAGAGAGGTCTTGAGTTAGTTTCTAGAGAATCTACGGTGCTCCTGGAAGGTCCCAGGGTACGACCCTCGAGAATGAACTCCTTTATTTACTCACAGAACAGGCAATGCTGACCCGGAGGCCATCTCTAAAGGTGAGAAGTTCATTCAATCCCTGACCTCTGTGTTGAAATTGCCAGCAAGGGTGTCCATTGGTGTCAGTTACTATGGGGGAAGCTCGTGCAATACACTGAACACTGACCTAAGGCCACCAGCTTTATTTACATAGTAAAAAACCCAACCTTGCTGCTGCTCCAAGATCTTCATGGGGAAGGAATATTTAAAGTGCAGAGTGCTTTGTGAGCAACAGTTCATCCCTGGGAAAGCAGACAGGGAGAGATTTGCTCAAAGTCACTGGCAGATCAGTGGGAGAGTCAGGAATAGGAGAAGTAGGTTCTCCTAACACCTAATCCTTTGCTCTAACCGGCTCTCAGTAGTGCAGCTTGGGAAGCAGTGTGTGGACTTTGACACATATTAAAGCTGGTCAAGATGAAGTTTAGGTTCACACCTAGGTCTGAGCTTGACTAGTTTACCACATCTTAAAGCATATATCACCTTGTCTACAGAAGGTATTTAGAAGGTATTCATCAGAACACCTTTAGATCCTGGTCAAGACAAACCCAAAGGGAGTCCAGGAGACCAGCACAAGTCAGTTTTCCCCAGCTTTGCTCTCTTTACCCCTGTACTCGCCTTTCCATAGTTCTGGGTTTCTCATTTCTCCAAGAGCCTGACTGCTTCTCCTGGCACCAGCTGTTCCCACATGGTGGGTAGGTGATGGGCACAGATTTGGGCACAGAATTTGTGCAATGGACTAATGCTGCTGACGTGGGTAATTTGCATGGCTTCCTAGTGTTTGTTATCTTCTTTTAACCTTCTCGATGCTGCTAAAGTGATCGCCTTTCAGCAGCAGCAAGTTAGCTAGATCACCTTGGCGACATGAGAGGGTGATACTGTTGCTAAGTAACCACTGCAGGAAAAACTTGATAGGAACGTTTGTAGTCATTCTGAGAGAGGATGCATTTACCCAAGTGTTGTGATTCTGCTGTGATAGGAGAGACAGCGAAGTGAACCTGCCCCCCACACTGTAGCTGAAGCTAATCAAGGAGATACCACTTCCAAGAAGACAGGTCAATATCTGGAGCAATCAGATAAACAATGAGACACAGAGTGTAAATACTAAGCAAAATAGAAGACAGGAGAGACCTTTTAATCATGTTCAGCTCTTGGAAAAGAACAAAAAAATCAGAGCCAATGTCCGCCTAAGCAAAACAAGACAGATAGCCCTGGATGTGAAGAACTAACTGACACTATCCTAATGTAGCTAAAATTATTAAGTAAAAGCTTAGCATCTATAAAAACTAATTTCCCTTTAGCAGGAACCTTCCCTGAAGCACCAGCTGGATAGCTATCCCCATCATAGTCTAGCCAGTTTAGCCAAAATAATTAGTTTGCTGAGCAAGATGTTACTCTTGTCGGAAGGAAACACCTTGAAAAGAAAGAACATTGCATTCTCTCAGAGGCAGACACTCTGCTTTGCACCCCATGTGGCTCCATTCAAGTCATGGAGCTGAGGGGAGTCAGAGAAGGCAGAATTCAGCCTGGAATGGTTCTGTGTTTTTATAAGAGCAGGGGAAAAAGATGCTCGGAATTGGAGTGGCTTCTTGCTGCATCAGAATGGATCCCAGAAGAATTTTTTAAGAATGAAAGGAGTCTTTAAAAAACTAACTACAAAGTGTTTCCGCGGACTAAGAGACTAGGATAGCAATGTCCCATTGTCGAGTGCTAAGTGTTTCAAAAGGCTTTCTTTCTCTTCCCAGACACAGTGTACACCATTTGCATGGTACATATGGAAAAGAAGAAAAAACTCAATAACTAAATACACCAGTTGGAAACTTAATGAAAGGTTTCATGTTCATTCATTCACACACACAGAAATTTGATTCCTTTCATTAAAATGGGAAATTTTGCTGCTGTGAGACATGACCACTGAGCCTCCTCTTCCACTTTCATTAGCTTGCTGGTTATGATTTTATTAATCAATTTCAATGGGACATTGGGTAATTCCACCCTGGTGTACAGATTAACTCTGGTGATTTCTGGTTACACCAGGAGTAGATTTGGCCCATTGTTTCTATTGGGGCTCAGGCTTCAACAGCCAACAAATCTCAATGAACAGAGTCTGATCTGACCCTGACTAGAGTTTAGGGGCCTTACTTTGGCTTGACAGGAAAAAAGTCCAGCTATGGCAGCTCCAAACAGATGTGACTCTCTGAAGAGAAAGCAGTCCCACGCTGTCAGCTGCATTTGACACAGAGTTGCCTTAAAGTGTGAGAGAGAAAACGTCTCTTATATTACAGTCTTTGCAAAGGGATACATTTTAAAGGACTGAAAGATACATTTAAATATTATAAGTAATCACACCCAGATGTCAAAGGTATCTGAATCCGACTGGAGTAAAGAGTATCACTGAAATTGACGAAGGCATTCTAAGCAGGAAGTAAGAAAGGTACTTTGAGCTGGTGCACAATGGGAACCTGTCACTGACTGACAGGTCAGCAAGCTTCTAGGAGGAGAAATTCATGCTTAAAAGGTTTCTGTCCGAGTTGCCTCACAGAAGACTGATCCGTGTTTAAATATATATGTATGAAATGGCTAACAAAATACTCCAAAGACCATAAATGGAATTAGAACAAAAATTGGAGCAATCATGACATTTCTAGTAGCCATGAAGAGAATGATGCTATGTCCCTAGGTTATAAAAAGGATGTAGAAGCAAATACAAAGTTTTACCAAATATCAGCACTCTGGAGTACCAAGAGTTCTCAGTAAGGTCACAGCACCGCTGCTGGACCTTTTTCCATCTTGTTGTCATTAAAATTCTGAAGTCCTTATTGATTTCCCTCAGCTAAGTAACAGGACCCAAAGAAAGCTTGCAAGCAGTGGTGGATTAACAAATTTGCCGCCCCTAGGCCCTCAAAAAATTGCTGCCCCGCCAGCTCACCTCTGCTCCCCCGCGGCAAGCCTGGGAGGGATGGGGGAGAAGGGGAGTTGTGGCACACTTGGGAAATGGCAGCGGTGGAGCGGAAGTGAGCTGGGGCGGGGAGCGGTTCCCGGCCCCCCCGGGTTACTCCCCGCACCCGCGGGCCCCAGCTTACCTCTGCTCCACCTCCTCCGAGTGCAGCTACTTGCTTCTCCCTCCCTCCCAGCGCTTTCGTGCAGCAAGCCTGGGAGGGAGGTGGAAGGAGGGAAGCGCGGCGCGCCTGGGGGAGGAGGCGGGCCGGGGATTTGGGGAAGGGGCGGAGTTGGGGAGGGGGCGTGAGCAAATTTGCCGCCCCTGCAAATTTGCCACCCTAGGCCTAGGCCTTGTTGGCCTAGGTGATAATACGCCGCTGCTTGCAAGTCCCCTTTGATCTTAGTTACTCTTTATAGTGTGCTGTACTAGTGAAGTCACAATCTACAAGAAGTCTGGTCCTAAGCCCCAGATCCTGGGGTGTGCTCCACGTTGATGGAACCTGTGCAGAGCCCATGGCCAACCCCAACTGTTCAGAATTCAGGAGTCAGGCTTCCTCCAAAAAGTCATGAGAACGGTTTCAAAATGAGGTTTTTAAATAAGTTGTGGGTCTTTGCCTTCTGGCATCTGATCCTTTAGGTTTTCACATTCTCTGTAACTACAAGGGCTAGAAACTTACTTTATTTTGCCTAGTGAAAGTGGAGATTCTCACATACCATGATTGCAGGAGCTGGGCTTCAAGAAAGACACCGTGTATCATGATACTTGCAATGAAGTGGGGAGAATGGGTAACACTGAATTTAAGAGGTTAACAAGCCACATGGATAAGCTGCACCACAGTTTGCTAGAATGCCTAATGTTAATTTCTAGTACGGCCCTTGTCCTGCAGTCTACCTGCTCTGTTCTGCAGAATTTGACTGATCTTCATGCTAGTTGCCAACCTGCAAGGGGGCTTTCCCAAAATACAGCAAATACAAAGTTCTTGGAGTTATTTGGTGACCGATAGCCCAATGCAACCTATACTACCTGGAACACCCTGGGATCTGCATTTCTGTCGACAACCCAAACCTCTGCTCTCCAACTGCCTGGGATTCCATCCTACAACTCCTGGGAGATTTGACAGTTTTTTTTAGTTACCAGCAGGGTTCAAGGGGCAGATTCTCCACCTGCAGTTTGGCCACAGAGGAGAAGGGCTCCAGCAGCCAGCTGCAGCTCCCTGACCCTGATCGGCCAGGCCCAAGTACAAGGTAAAGCTACAAGGCAGCAACTCTAACTTACCCACTTAGTGTCAGGGCCCTCGGGGACCACTTGCCAGTGGAGGATCAAGTGCAGTAGAGCTGTGCTGCACCGTGGCTTCTTGCCTCCCAAACCTGCCCATATAACACCCCTCTGTGACATGCCACCCTGGGGCCAGGGGGAAGCTGACACCGGAACCTGCTCCAGCTGAGAGTTTCCCTGCACGGGGGGAGCTCTCCACTATCTTTCTGATGCATGAATTTAGGAGACCAGAGAATTGTGGCCCAACCACCAAGAAGCTCACGCAAGGAACCCAGGCTCTTGGCCTTCGCTGGGGTTATTAGTTTTTGCAGACTCGTCTCTCCCCTGTAATGCCATCTTGCTGAGGACACTGAAGTAGACTCCTGACATACAGGCCCAGTGTCAGTTGCACTCATAGGGGTTTCTACTGGCATGAGGACTGTCTCACCGCCCATTCTGGATTGGAGAATGAGTCACAGGAAGCATGAATTCCCCCCAGACTTTGGTTTTTATGAAATACCCAATCTCATTGTCTGGATTACAAACAATTCTCTTCAGCCAAATATTTTCCATAGCAAATAAAAATTCATCCTAAAGACAACTGAACCTGCAACTTTCATCTATACTGAAGGTGCTTCCAAAGCCCCGAGCATGTCCCCTTTTCATTGGGAACAGCGTCCTGACCGTGTACTCCGAGTTACAGACTCGCTCCATGAATGCTGTATACTATGTGTTGAATCACTCTCTGAAAACCATGATCAGTGCTAAGTGTCACAGTCCTGCACAGGGCCCCAGGTTCTCATTCATCTCCCCTTGCACAACTTGTGCAGACACTCTAGAAAACTTGTTTGGAGCATTGGGGTTCACTGTGATGAATTCACAGCGTTAGGGCATCTTTGTCAATAACTATAACTGCACCTCTTTGTGGGGACGGCTAGTGGCAATATAACGAGCCAGCACGTTTAACGTAACTGCACCACAATTTCACAGAACTTGGCCCTTTCACAAGGAATTAACTTGCTGATACATGCCAGATTTGGAGCTGCAACTTTTCCTCCGATATAGATAGGGCCCTTCCAAATTCATGGCCATGAAAAACGCATGAAATCCAGTCACTCCCCTCCGTGAAATCTGGTCTTGTGTGTGCTTCTACCCTATACTATACAGATTTCATGGGGGAGACCAGTGTTGCTCAAATTCGGGGTCCTGACCAAAAAGGGAGTTGCAGGGGGATCACAAGGTTATTTTGGGGTGGGGGTCATGGCATTGCCACCCTTACTTCTGCACTGCTGCCTTCAGAGCTGGGTGGCCGGAGAGCGGCGGCTGCTGACTGAGGGCCCAGTCAGGCAGCACAGAAGTAAGGGTGGCAATACTATACCACGGCATCCTTACTTCTGTGCTGCAGCTGGCAGCATCTCTGCCTTCAGAGCTGGGCTCCCAGCCAGCAGTCACTGCTCTCCAGCTGCTCAGCTCTGAAGGCAGCGCCACCGCCGGCAGCAGCGCAGAAGTAAGGGTAGAGGTAACGCGACTCCCCCGCCTCTCCCCCCATCCCCACCCACACCTCTTTTGCGTCAGGACCCACACAATAACAACACTGTGAAATTTCAGATTTAAATAGCTGAAATCATGAAATTTAGGATTTTAAAAATCCTATGGCCGTGAAATTGACCAAAATGGACTGTGAATTTGGTAGGGCCCTAGATATAGGCATCAGAAAAATTAGCATTTCCCATTGAGAACTCTAGCCAGCCTAGCTTTATAGGGATGAGCTCCAAGTTTTAAACACATTCTAATATGGTCAAGGTCATATTTTGGGGGTGGGAAAGATGCAGTGTCACAACTTCTCAGAATAATTCCCACCAATACTCTCACATTGTCCCCTGGCCAGCAGTGGACAATCTTCCAATCTCTGCGGCGGCTGCCCAGGGCCCAGAATGCAAAGGGTGTGCAGGTGGAGGGGCTGGCAGGCTCCTGCGGGGTCAGAGACTTCCCTGCCAGAGGAGTGGAGAAAACGCTCATGCAGCAGCACCAGGTGGGGGCAGAAAGTGCTGCCAAGCTCTGCAATGGCCTGGTAGGAGAGGCTCAGAGAGAGCAGAGCTGATATACTGGGGGCCTGGGCAGATGGGGGGGGTTAAGGCCCTAGACAGGGCTAGGTGGGAAGTAGCCCAGGAAGAGGTCAGCATAGCCAGGCCTTGACCTCTGATTAAAGGGTCCCTGGACCAGAACCAGTGGAGGAGGGGGACTGGGTTCCCCTACCGGCCCACAGAGGAAGGTGGAACAGAACCCCCGATGACAAGAGGTAAAGGCTATTGAAACCCATGATACCGGGGGTTCGGACTAGTGAGTATGAACTCAGATGGACAGTCCAACATGCCAGGCATCTCTGTGGCCAAGGGGAGTGCTGGCCACTGCCAGACCCCTGGGGGCTGCCCAGGCTCCCTCTCAGCCCCACACCTCAGCCCCCATCCAAGGGGATCTTCCACTGCTTCAACATGCTACTCTATCGATTCCAAGCACACCCCTTCCGAGGCTGGTGTTAACAACAGCCTCTGCCTGCGCTTCACCCACATGGGTTTCCCTGCAGAGACAGCACCCTGCAAGGCTGCCTGAAGAGCCAGGCCACTGCCCTGACATCACGCACGGAGTTAATGAGGCAATAGCCAGCGAGTCAGCAAGAGGCGGATGGTATCTCCTTGCAGGGTTCCGCACTGGCTAACAGGGTGGAACAAGAGAACGACCTCCTTCCCCTTTAAAGGTCTGTTTCTATTTGCCTTATCATTGCTTCATTGCACTTACAAGAACTGCCATGTATCAAAATAACCCTAAGGCGCTCTTACTGCTGTGGGTAGGAAAGTGAATGGCAGATGGCCAGAGGGGGAATTGTGTGAGCCAAAAGGAGAGCACATTCTAACATCACGATCAAAAGGAAAAAAGGACCCACGAGAAGCAGCTCAGAAGGGATGGAAGAGAAGTACCGACAAAGTAGGTTCCAACGAGCAACAGACAGAGCACCTGACAGATGAAGAGCTGCCGCAGTGAAGGTCAAGAAAGGTGCAACAGCTGGCTGGACTGTGTTCAGCACCTGTCAAGGATTTATGATCGTTTCCCCCTCTGTGTTCATGCTGCAAAAAAGTGCCTGATCTCACCAGTTCAATGAAATCTGTACAAAAGGCCACGCATATGGGGATTCCTTCTCAAAGGATCTCTGAGGACATTATGTAGAATTTTGCTCCACCAGTCCTTGAAGTCCACCTCTATTAAGCAACCAACCATGGTTTGTCAGTCCCTGTGGTGTTCACTTAAGCAGCATTTCACCGGGTATCCAATCAACCAAGAGAATGTGATTTACAACTCACTCATCAATTGTCCATTTTCTCAAATGCAGAGTCAATCTGGACACCTCTCGGGCATTACGGGTCACTGATAGATTCCTGGGTTGATGTGGATGGCTGACAGTTTCCCACAATTCTTCATGTCCCTGAGGTTGGGAGATCATAAGCACCGGACTAAGATTGTGTTTTCATATTGTGCTCGTTACTTTATTCCAGACTTGGAACCAATTTGGTTTTAGCCCTGACGTACAATAAATGCTTCCTGTTTCTCCTCTCATGTTCCATCCTTAATCCTAAGGAGCTCTTTACAAGTCCATCAAGGGGCATTTGCTTACAGATTCTGTATCCAGACGTGTTCATAGACGCACAGGGACAATGTAATTGTTTCAGTTTGGGAGGCTGCACTTTTGATTCAGGAGGGAAATGGTTGACAACATTCTGGCATGTTATTCTTTGGAAGTTCTAGTTTAATGAATGTCATACACATTCTCCCTGATGGACTCTAACGGGACGTGCCAGGCCCTTGTCAGAGTGCTACCTGCTGCCTTAGTGATCATTTCTGCAAGTCTAGAACTCTACCTTCCGGTAAATTGGGCATGATATCTCTTCCCCTGTGGAAGTCACACATGCCTTGCAATGAGAAGTAATGTTTTTTTCCAGCACCAGTGCTGAATTGGCTGGAACACACATTTGAATTTGGATTAATTCTTAGTAATTTCACAGTGTTTGTAAACACTGAGCAAATTCCTAGTTCATTTACTAGTTATTTCAGGCCCTGTCCTGCAGCCTTTACTCAGGTAAAAGTCCCATTGATGGAGTGGATTTTTTGAGATCCCTGTTCTCAATTCCTTGTGCTCTCTATGGATTTATTCTGCACTGGGACTTGTGATCATGCCAATTTAAGAAAATGTAAATGGAGACAGTTATCAGTTGTTGCAACACAAGTCAGTCAATAGATGTTTTGGCCAAGTGAAAAAGACTGATTTGTCCTTTAATAGTTGTGGCTAAAACAAAAGGGAAAACTAAAGTCAAAAGAGTGCTGCATGCAAAATGGTTGGTGTTATCAGATGCAGCACGAAGAATAGTTGCTAAATTATAATGTAACGAATATTCCTCTGCTTATTATTTCAACCATGGGCATCTTTTAAGAAAGAACTTGATTAATCAAGACTCGCCCATTGTGGAAGTGTTTCCTCTAGAGAGATACAACAGCTTGCTTTGTTGAGGCCATCACTCCAGGAAGTGGCAGCACAAAATTGGCAGATGTGTCTTTGCCTTCTCTGCAAAGTGTGATATTTATTTTTGCAGATAGATGCAATCTCTTGCTAAATTCAAGCGTGGTTTTATGGAGTAATAAATAATGAAAGTATCGCAGCTCTCCTGGAATAGATACCAGCACTACAAGCAGCGTGCCCAGTTCCAAACTGCAGCCCCCGCTGTGAGCTTTAAACGTTTCATTCAAAAGGAGCTCAAAGTAAGCAAACACGGTCAGAGAAAGCTGAGTGTTCCTTTCTCTTCAAAACACTGACATCAGCGATCCAATTTCTGTGTACATGAGGTGACTTCCAGATGAGAAGAGCTTCACTGTAGCTTTCCTTCCACTCACTTAGCAGAAATGCCTTCTGCGGATAGGACATGGGTCAATTGCTAAGTGGTGGTTGTAGTGGTGTCCATCCTGTGAACAGGAGACGTAAACAAGAGTATATTGCTACTAGCTGACAGCCACAGCATGCTTGTAGATTCAGACTAGGCCTGAAGGGCCAGATCCAGAGACCAGCTGTGCAAGAAACATCTGGTCTTGACCAAGAGAAAGGGTCAGAACTTCCTGTGACAGGCATGGAGGTTGTCCATCCGTCTCGCCCCGCCAGTCACAAGGATGCACACTCACTGCAGCTCCTGTTCTGAACACCTGCCTAAAGCTTTACTTCGGTGTGCTAGCCATGATACAGAGAACCAAGCAGTCAAACAGGACATGGAGGTCTGTGTTATAGGCACCACAACCATTATGTTTTGAGCTGTCTGGAGTATTGAGACTAGTTTATTAAAAAAATGTTACATGATTTTTAACCAAACAAAACATTCCCATCTGCCACCGGTAAAAACTCCATTGAGTTATTTCCATTACTCTACAAAACCTTGACTGACACCTCCACAGCTAGGCATTTTTTCTCTTTTCATGCCTGCTCTGGCAGCAGTTCTTAGCCCATTCCCTGCATCTTAACTGGAGCCAAGAGACTCCTTGAGCTTTGCAAGTTACAGTAATGGGTTATTAGGTTTGAGTATTGCCTTAGAACAAAAATCTGTTTTAAAGGGGAAACTTCATCTTAACTGAAATACGAAACTATGTTTTCAGCAAGTGATACTTCCAGAGAAAGCCAGTTAGAGAAACAGACATGCAAATCAAATGTAACAAGCCATACCATTACCTACAAAGATAAAGGGATCTGCTCCAGAGCCCACCGAAGTCATTAATTGCATCAATTGCAGTCTTATAGTAAGATATACATCCCCTACGTTTTATAGTTGATTGTCTTTCAGCTGCTCCTCTAGAAAGTAGCTGGTAGATAGATGCTAACCTGTTTTTATTTTGTTTTTACTGGGTAAGTTTTTATATTTTTTAAACGAGTGAGAAGTTAAGCATTGAATGGCAGACATAATGATGTTTGATGACAGTAACAAAAATTATGTTGTTGCTAGGAATTATAGCTTTTATCTCGCTCAACAAAATATGCACGCAAATAATCTAAGTTTATTTATAGAGCAACATCAAATTAAACTGTTTGTATAATGACTTCAAACTGGTTATCACTATGCTGCATAATATCTGTTTAACCACACCATTGGTAGCAAGCTTTCCGAATCAAAGGAGAAAACAAAAAACCCAATGTCACAAGGCTCTCTTCTGCGCACAATATTATAGCCATGCACTGTGTGGCATGAAGAATTTTTTACCAGCAGATGGAGGAGAAACTTCACAAACTTTTCTGCACAGCTATTTTGAGTGTTCCACTGTCAAACTCTCAGATCTAGGAGACCGGCTGGTCTTTTTTGGGGGGAGGGGGAAATGGAGGGACAGGGAAGCAACATTTAAAAAAAAGGGGGGGGGATAGAAATGTCTTTTACACTAAATTGACTGATGTTTTATGTCCAGATGGGCCTGGATTCACCATTCTTTTCTGGGTGTTTGGATTTTGTACTCAATTTTGCTCGTAGCCTCTTTAGAAGCCTGATCCCACTGAAGTCTCTGAAATAGCAGTGGATGAAGACTTAAGTGCCTTTGTATCAGGTCAGGGTGTTCAGAGACCTTCATTTCCGGAGATGACTCGAGGGACAGAACTTCCATTTATTACTGGTATTACTGCAGCATGAGGAGCCCCTGCCGGGGACCAGACTCCATTCTGCTGGGCACTGCACAGACACAGTCTGAGGTCCAGATCTGATCATCCCCAGGTCTGGGGCTGTGGGGGTCCAGTTGAGGCCCATCTCTAATGGCAGGACTTTGCACCAAGGCATGTGCTATAGCTGCTGTTGTGGAGGTGCATGAAACAAATCAGCACAGGAGAGGGACCTACATACTTTAAGGGTCTAACGTTTGATCCTAATGTAGACCAGGGCTAAGCAAACTATTTCCGAACACCAGATCAATGGGCACTTGCTAACGCCATCAGCCTGGATAACCGGCCCCCCACCTACCCTCCCTCCCCACCCCCAAAAAAACCAGTTGTAATGAACAGGGACAAGAGCAACTGCAACCCCAGACGTTACATAAATGAAGTCCTGAAAATACTTATGTCCCCATGCAGGGGAGAGCCACAGTCAGGCCCTAGGCAGATCTGTACTTTACCTACCTGCAAGGCAGTGATGTGCTTTCACTACTGTGACAAAGTGCCCCCTAAGCTTAGGAGAGACACTGTCCCAGGGGTGCACAGGCTGCAGAGAGGAAAGACATTTGTGTTCCCCATAACCCCCAGCCTGCGTGGCAGACGAGCGATCCTGCTGCACCCACTAGCCACAAGGACACCATGTTCCTGAAGATGCTGAATATACTGAGTGTTGAATTCCTAGCACATGATGGGGGGCTGGGAAGACACCTACCCAGAGGTATAATCTCTCCAAAACAGCATCGCAAAAACACCTGGGGCAACCATGTGCCTTCCAGGAGGCAAGCAAGCGTTGGCTCCTCGCTACCCAGGGGCTCTAGCAGCTGAGCAGTAGTCACAGGAAGGGCATGAGCTCTGCGCCAGGAACCCAGCCCTGCCGTTCGCTGGGGTGTTCTAACGAGGGACGGGGAACTGTGGGGACCCCTTCCAGCACACTGCCCTTGCCAGGGCTTTTTGGGCCAGCCGAGGCGAGCCTGACAAGCTTAGCTCACTATTTCTCAGGCTGAGGCTAATAAACTTGATACTTCATTGCTTGCTTTTTCAGTCTAGATGCAGAATGGATTTCTCTCTTCAGGCTAGACTGCTAATGAGGTAGGGAGAGTTTAAAAGTCTCACCACACCCAGAGAGCTTTGCTGCAGCAATGGCAATTATTCGTTAGTTTGTTTTTCGTATGGACGAGCAGGATTCTATTCTCCTTAGCATCAATGGCATGCATGAAAGAATCACTCAGCTGTTCTGTCAGCTCCCCCACACCCCCACCCAGTTTAACACAGCAACACACAGCCTGGAGGATATGCAAGCGGCAGTAGCGGGGAGGCGGAGGAGATGTCTGCTGCAAGGCGTGCTGCCATAGTAGGGTGTCTCCACAATACGGGATTTGTCCATTGTTTTCCCTTTGTGTCACGGCTTATTCCTTCCTGCTGGGTGTGAGCACCTTCGGTTCCCATTTGAGACAATAGGAAGTCAAGTCACTTTGCAAGAGATTGGGCCTGGAGGCAAAGGAGGAATGTGAGGGGGAGGTGACCCCAGGAATGCCAGCGCTTCAGAGGGCAGGCCCTAGCCCTTCCGGAGATTGCCACTCTGCTGATGGGTCTGGGATGAACACAGAATCGCAGTGAGCATGCTCCAGCTGTAACACGTTCCAAGTGCACAGAGCCTCACGCCGCGCTCCTTTGCTGGGCCTCATTCGCGGCGCGGCCCTGCAAGGAGGGCTGGCGGGTTCCAGACAGCGCCTGTGCGAATCTGCAGGGACCAGAGCTCTCAGAGGATGACTCAAGTCTCTAGGAGCTGGCAGTGCCCCAGCTCTACGCGGCGCGTCTCAGGCTGTGCGGCACAGGAGATGGCGTCCACGGGGTGGACAGAGACAAAGGTGGCCGCACGCTGGAATTTGGGTTCCAGCCAAGAGCATGCCTGGCCCCTAATGCAACTGAGAGCAACCCTAGAGGCTGTTTGACAGTGCCTTTGATTGGCCTCCTACGTGGTACTCTGCCACCCAAGAGTGGCAAGAACCCTCCCCCCTGTGCCCCTCCCACTCTGGCACATCCCTATGGCAGGGATGGGGAGGGTGGGCAGCCTGGGGCATTCTGCTGGCCCTCTTACCTAAGGAAATGCCCTGAACCAGCAGAAGACCTTGGAAGCGAGTTTGGGGGAGGGGGGTCTCTGCAGCACCATTCTAGCAAAGGAGATGCCATGAAGGTGCCACACAGTTTGCCAACCAGACTGGAAGCATTTAAAGGGAGAGATCTTTGAAAAACCCTGATTCCCACCACATTGCCTGCCAGGAGTGGTGGGAAGCACCAAGGAGGGGTTTTAGAAGAGAGCTGTCCCTGCTGCTTAGCCAAATACAGACTCTGGTACATTTAACATCCCATTCCAGCACAGCAAGTGCACATGAAACAATGCGCCAAGAGCCAGTGTAAGGAAGATAAGCTTTGAGACCAGCGAAGTACATACTCCAGCACATACAAGAAATGCCAGCTGTTAACAAGACATTGATTAGTGATCACAGAGCAGGTATCACCTCACTACCGAAGCATGCGAGACTGACAAGAAATAAATTGGACCTTCAGTCAGCCATTTGAAAGTTATGAAATGCTCACCTTCTTTACCAAATTAAGTGACCTACTGCTGGGGGATTGCCCCTCCTCCCTGATCTATTTCTTCCCTTCAGATCGCTCCTGGGGTTAAGGAGTAATTAACATTGCAGGAAAGAATGATTTGACTCAGCTTTTCCCACACACGGGAAGAAACGTTTGTTTATATGGCTGGAATATTTGCTTAACTGTTTAAGGAATCTGAGTTTGATGCTGCAACGTTTACTTGTTGTGGGGAAAGAGTGAAGATGCAAATTCTATTCTGTTTTATTTCTCTTGTCGATTGTATCCCCATATTTGTTCCATGATACTCTTCCCACTTCCACCTACTGCAGGGTCCTTGCACCTTCCTCTCAAGGGTCTGGTGGTGGCCACCGCCAGACACGGGATACTGGACGGCTAAAAACTGAGATCCAGTCGGGCAGGTCCTGGGTCCCCATCTGGACAGAGGGCTCAGTAGACAAATGGGAGTCACAGAGGTGGGCAGCCTTTCTCCAAGTCTTTGGGTAGATGGTTGCTTCCCTTGTGCTTAAGAGCCTATTTCTATTAGACATTTTTCAATGTTAACAAACACCCACTCATTCCTTTTAAAGGTATAGGAATTGTAATGCAGAGTTTGGGTATTGGGACATAACATAAGAACGGCCATACTGGGTCAGACTAATGGTCCATCTAGCCCAGTGTCCTGACTTCTGACAGTGGCCAGTGCCAGGTGCCCCAGAGGAAATGAACAGAACAGGGAATCACCAAGTGATCCATTTATACTTTTCCTTCCATCTTTACCTTTCTAGCAGTCCCAGCCTGGACTGGAGATAAGGAAAGAAATCAAGATATAGAGAATCACTTAAAACTTGCAGTGGAAAGATTAGAGCAGTGGAAAGATTGGCTAGCAATAATTCATTCTAAGAGAACAACAGGAATAATATCAAGGGGAAAGGGTCAGAATGCAGGAGCCATGTGGCATATGTGTTTCACTCAGTGCACAAGAAGATGTGTTTACATTTAGGTAGGGATCTTGCTCACCTGTGAGCCTATACGTTGCACTTTGATTTTGCTTTATACTCACGGGGCCAGGCTCTGCTTTTTCCAATCACGCGTCAGGAAGATGAGATCCAGGAACTTGGAAAACGCCCTTTGAAGGTTTCTGGGGTGTCAACCATGTTGCACTGATTATGCATATTCAAGTCTGTTTAACTCACTACAAGAGCTGCAGGGAGTCTGGTGCTTCCACAAATGTAATTTTATGTAGTGAAAAGAGTTAAAGAAAGAGTATCTGAGTTCACTAAGGGTCAGCCTGCACCCTGCCTATGGAATGTCACGTGCTACCAAGTACCTAATTGGTTCAAAGAGCTGCAGCGTTTCATCCAACAGGTGTAAAGTTGGCAAATACAAGACAAATATGAGCCTTTGAGACAACAGCATAGATACTAGAACAGCTGCAAATGCCATTGTCGAGCGAGGCACTCAGCGAAGTGAAGTGTTGAAACCAAGTGCTTGCTATCTGAAAACATTGGCAGGAATAAGTGTCTCTTGGCTGATAACTTGTGGGCAGAGTCACAGTCTAGAAGGACTTTTCAAACCAAGTTCCAGCCCCAAGAAAAAGAAGCTTTAGAGGGCAAAATGAACTCACCTTTAATCTGAACATTTCACAGATGGGGCCAGATTTTGATCTCACTGTACAAGTTTTACAGTGGAGGAACTTGCCACTGTTCACGGCAACTACACCTGTATCCTCCTATTTCAAATAGCTTCACTTCCCAGGATTCACACTGGTCATGTCTCCCGCTAGCGAGGTTACATACCCTCCTACAATAAAATAAACATTCGTGTGTTGTACAATGAACTCTTAAGACACTTGATTCAATAAGGTTTGTCCAGGATATTGCTGGAAATTGCCATCCGTGTTACAGAACTCCATTGGGCCCACTCTCCAGCTCATGTTCAGCACAGGAATACAGGAGTGATGGTAGAGCTGTGTTGGTACGAATGAGGAGAGAATAAAATCCAGGAAGCTTTGACTTCGTTTAATGTTTTTCCTAGGAGCCAATTTTGGAGGGGAAGTTGATATCGTCCATGCTCCACCCACAAGAGCTACCAAAAAACACACTGCTCACTGTAGATTGTGCAGTTACTCAAAATATGGTAGTACTGCTGCATGACTGCCCTTCGGCATGGCTTCAATACGCCCAGGGACTGCCAGGCTCCTTGGCCTTGGCTGTTTCTTGACTGGGAAATCTCCCAAATGCCACCTACTTGTGGCACTGAGATGAGTCTTGGCTCACAGTGACTGGTGCAGGTGATGACCTTTCCGCTGTCATATGAGGGATGAAATAGTTAACAATATTGTCATCTCTAGTCATCGGAGTTAACCCCTCACTGAGGTGAATAAGGCAGTTCACACATCTCGGAGCTCCTGCTCCAAGCGCTCTGCCGACTCACCTAGACATCTCTGCGTGGGGAACTCTCTGTTCACACATGTGAAGTGCTCTTCGTAACCATAACAACTAGAGATTTACTTTCTTAAAATGCTGAGATTCTGGTGATGGAAATAGCGGCTTCTGAGCAGGGCAAGGTGCAGTGCTGCCAGCGACTGCCTCAACCCAACGCCTGAGCTTTGATTTGTCCAGCTGCTTAATGAAAGTTCTTCTTAATGCCCCTCAGGAAGGCTAAGTGGGCAACACGTTTGGGCAGGTTTCTGCTGTTACAGGCCAGATCCTTGACCCAGCTCCAGGCAAGACCAAAGAGTGATGCTAGAATGGAGAAACGCTTCCAAGAGGTGACCAAGACATTGTCTCTGCCTTCCATCAAAGACACGCATGGCAGCTGCCATTCATCAGAGGTGTATGAAGCCTCAGGGTCCTGTTTGACACCTCGCTAAGCTTGGCTGAGTGAGTAACATCAGTTTCTGCTTTCTTTCCCCTCCAGCTCGCTAGGAAACGTTGTCCCTTCCTCTTGGGCAAGGACCAGATTAAGGGCTTGGTCCTAATTGTCAAAGCAATTAAGGGGTCACGCCCCAGCTACACCAATGATGACATTTTGACCTCTGACCCACTGCAGTAGCGGCGCTTCTCTGGGACAATGCAGATCACAATACCCTGGGTGAAGCCTGTGAGCACCATTCCCTGCCCAGGGGACCCAGCTGCAGAACATTCTTCCACAGGAAATCGGGCCAGCCCAGAGCCTGACGGCCTTTAGGAAACGTTGGGGGGTGGGGGGAAGAAAACAAACAAACCCCCAAACACATTCTTTTTTGAGAAAGCATTTCCACTGTAAGTGACTTGCAAAAGAAACACCCCCTTCTAATCTCAGGCCCCTCCCCCTTTGCCAAAAACCCAGCCCCTCCTCCAAGCAGAATTCTGACTCCAAAAAGGGAAAGTGCTAGAACCCCCATGAAACCCGCCGGAGCGTCCCTCTTGCGCTGTGATGTGGAAGGTGCTTAGATGCTACGGTAATGGGCAGCAGCACAAACCCTAGGACAGATCGCGCCTTTGCTCTGCGAGGGGGCACATGGCTGCAGTTAAACAGCTTGCGCTGCCCCAGAGGACTTTCCTGCATGTGGACGTCTTTAGGTGGTAGAAAGCAGCAGCAGCAGCTCTTCCATCCCTCCCCACCCCATTTTCTGGGGAAGAGGGCATGTCTAGGGCCTCCCCTGTGTCTGCTGGGATGGCCCCCGGGGGCTGCCGGTATGTTACAGCAGCCAGGGGTCCAAGCCAGCGAAGATCAGCACCAGGATCTGGTGGCCAGGGGCGCTGGTGCAGTGTGTACATTGAACCAAAAAACTGTAAACCCTGCATATGAGGGAAACCACTTCAAGCCAGGGGGTGTGGCAGCCCCCCCCCCTTCAGCACCGATACTGGCGGCTACACAACTTGTGAGGAATCGCCACCCCCTCCTCAGACGGCTCTCACAGCAGCCACAGCTCTGCCAATTGGTTATTCCCCCTCTCACCCCCAGTGGATTAGAGTTTGGGAGCTACTGGCCTATGGTGTCACTAGTGACTCGCGGGAGAAACAAGATTAGTCAGGAGTGGGGGTGAATCTATGCAAGAAGGGGGATTGTTATTTCCTACACAATATTAGGAAAGGTATAAACAGAGCCAAACGGCTGGATCCTGAACGAGCTTGCTGGAAAGCCCGAACGAACAGCTCGAGTAGGCTGCCCTGTCTCCCCATTTTCTGCCTCCCCAGCTGACAGCTTTCACCGTTTTACTGAACCAGCGTGTCTGCCTGCTCTCCCTTTCAGGGGCTTTTCACTGATATGTTGACGTGAAATTTCTTATTCTTTTTTATTATGGAACCAGAGCGCAGCATCAGGAGTTTTCCTGCATTTAGAGCTGACAGGTTCGAGTTTTCGCTCATCACTGGCACGGCCTTAATAAAAGCTAGGAAACTAGTGTTCATGAAGTTAAATCTACATTTAAAGGCTGTTTGGCAGAAAGGAAAAAATAGAATCCAGTATTCCTGAATGATTTAAATGTTAAGAAACAAATATCGTGGTGATGCAAAGGAAGGGAAGAAAGTTGACAAGACCCTAATTTCAAGCTCTCACTAAAATATGCCATGGTTTCAGTACAAGAGCTTTAGAAATATTCTTTTTAGCTCTGATGAAATGTCTGGAGGAAGCTTTTTCTGCAGTAGGCAATGGTTGTAGGACCTGCAAATTAACCTTTGAAAAACCACTGAATTTCTCCATTGTTACAAGTACTTTAATATAAAATCTAGCATGAATACATTTTCCTATTCGGGTTGCAATGTAGGAGGTGTTGTAGCTTTTATATCAATCATTATGCAAACCTGCCTTTAGCATCACCCTGGGTTAAAATCATCCTGCAGTCTGTTAAAGTTATTATAGACACTGAGGTAATGTTTGGACTAAGTTAACTTTCCAGAGATTGCATCATCCTGCCAGTGAGTTAGCAATATAGGAAGCGAGAAATAGAGAGAGAGGAGGCGCCTAGTTCTTCTCTCACAGCTGAGGGAATCAAAGGTCAGTAAAATGAAGCTGGTGCAGGAGAAAGCAGAATCCGATCCTTTGTAAGAGACTAGCGTGCGTTTGCCACCAAGTACTGTGAGTGTTGCAGACGTAGGTTGAGACTCTAAGTTATCAAGTTTCTGGAAAGCTTTGGAATATAAGGGTGATATGTAGGGCTGTTTACTCACTTCTTCTGCAAGGAGGCTACCCAGCCCAGCGTGAGATCCTCTGCAGGTACAAAGTAGCATTATTGTTCCATGGAAGTCGGTGGCACTATATGGATTGACACCAGCTGACACTGCCTGGTCTCTGTCCATGGGGGTGATTTACATCTGCGGGGTAAACAGGGTGAACAGCTCCTGTGCTCCCCGAATGGAGCTATTGCAGATATCCCCAGCCCTTGTGCAAGTCAGCTTGATTCTGCACATGTCTGTGCGTGCACATAAGCACCCCCTGCACGCTTCCACAAGGAGCGGTGACATGCACCCCATAGTGAGCTGGTACCAGAGCAGCTTTGGGATGAGTAGGCAGTTGGGCTTTTCGCTCCCCCCAGCACATTTCTACCTGATTGTATCTATCTACATGCTTTGAGTGATGGTCAGTGGGGGAAAAAAGAAAAACGGGGAAGAACTCTCAGGACCATAATTATTTATTTCAACTCATCCATGTGTCATACTATAGACTGTCAGGCTACAGAACTGTCTGTGCACAGTGTTTAGGAAGCTACCAGCAGAAACTGTCTAACATCAGCAGGAGTCCCACAAGGCTCTTCCTGTTTCTACGGCCTGCTTTACACTACAGAACGAGATCCGTTTAGCTCCGTCGGTCAGGGGTGTGACAATCCGCACCCCTGAGCAGCACCATTAAGCTGACCTAAGACCCCATGCAGACAGAGCTAGGTCAACGGAACAATTCTTCCATCAGGCTCTCGGGGAGGTGGGTTACCTACCCCAATGGGAGGACCCTTCCGCCAGCATAGTGTCGCCACTGAAGCATTACAGCGGTGCACCTGTAGTATTGTGAGTATAGACAAGCCCTGAGATACCCGCAACTACTAATTTGTTAGAGTGAACTCAGGACACACAAAACTCATCAACTGGCGCTGAGTGCCAACATGGGTCACAAGGAAACTTGCTTTTCTCAATAGCTTGTCTCCCAGAGGAGGCTTTTATCTACTGTCGCCACCTCCTGCGCGAAACCCGTGTGTTTCTAGTGGACAACTGCAGTAAAACTGCTTTATGGTCTATGAAGCCAGATTTTAAAAAACAGCCATGCGATGGTTTTAATAAAATACCATTTTATATTAGCCAGGCAGGTTTCCCTGCAGCAATTGTGCTCTATGAGGCGGAACACAAATAGGTCAGTAAAACTTACAAGTATGATGGTTAGAGACCTCTCTATGTGATTGACCATCTGCAGATTAGTTATAAGATACCATCACTTCAGCACCGCACTTTTGGATGTGCCCTTTATCGCCAGGAAATTGCAAAGAGAAACAATCAAACCAGCACATATCACACACAGCAGAAACAAAGGACCCAGCAAACAGAGCAAAAACCTTACAAATGTCGAGTCCAGTACAGAAAAGTGTTGAGCACCCTCAGTGTCCATTGATGTCATTGAGAGGGCTCCAGCCTGGGAGACTAGGCCAGCTTTTGTACATGGAGTCCTCGGTGTGGTCTCTACCGCACACAAAGGCTGATTAAGACCCTGATTCAACTAAGTAATTTCAAGTGCCAGCATTCCTGTTGAAGTCAAGGAGGCTACTCGTGCTTAACATTAAGCATTTGTTATGTCCCACGGTGTGCACTGAAGCATATTAAATGCAAAAAGCAAAGAATACCAGTGGAGTATTATGGTTGTCAAATAAAAAACAACCCAGAACAAGAGTGAGGATATGCCAATATTGAACCTGGAAAAGCAGTGTCAGCTCAGCTTGGGTGCATGTAAGTCATCTTTTGTATGCCTGTTTTTCTGGTTACGTATGTAGTTTAATTACTGTTTATATAATGAGTATACAGGGGTGCTGGAACAATTTGTATAGGGGGTGCTGAGAGCCATTGAACCAAACTGTAACCCCTGGATATGATGGAAACCACTTCAAGCCAGGGGGTGTGGCAGATCCTGCACCCCTAGTTCCAGCACCTATGTGAGTCTACCTTTGACTATGCAGAACATGAAGTGTTTTACCCCCAGGATCAGCTATACTCCTGTTTACACGTGGATGGGCTTTGTAAGGACGGGGTGTGGAAACTTATTTCACCCTCAGATCACATTCTTCACTTGATTTGCAAGAGCATTCCCAAGTGGTGTTTGTCTTGGTGAGGCAGAGCTGGCAGAATGAAAGAGAAGAGAAATCAAGGGGAAGAGAACTGAACCTTTATCTCTTTCTTTTTCCCTTCTTACCTCCTTTCACTCTCATGTTCCCCACCTTCCTTTGTCTTTGCCCTGATTTTCCCCCACTCTGGGCTCCGGCACATACCAGTATTTACGTTAACATGGACAATGATCCCTCACTTTCACAGGCCTTGGGTGGCAGGCCAGTCCTCGCACACAGACAACCTGCCAACCTGAAGCATATTCTCACCAGTAACTGCACACCGCACCACAGTAACTCTAACTCAGGAACCAATCCATGCAACAAACTTCGATGCCAACTCTGCCCACATATCAACACCAGCGACACCATCACAGGACCTAACCAAATCAGCCACACCATCACCGGTTCATTCACCTGCACGTCCACCAATGTAATATACACCATCATATGCCAGCAATGCCCCTCTGCTATGTACATCGGCCAAACTGGCCAGTCCCTACGGAAAAGGATAAATGGAGACAAATCAGACATTAGGAATGGCAATATACAAAAACCAGTAGGAGAACACTTCAATCTCCCTGGACACACAATAGCAGATGTTAAGGTGGCCATCCTGCAGCAAAAAAACTTCAGGACCAGACTTCAAAGAGAAACTGCTGAGCTTCAGTTCATATGCAAATTTGACACCATCAGCTCAGGATTAAACAAAGACTGCGAATGGCTTGCCAACTACAGAACCAGTTTCTCCTCCCTTGGTTTTCACACCTCAACTGCTAGAAGAGGGCCTCATCCTCCCTGATTGAACTAACCACGTTATCTCTAGCCTGCTTCTTGCTTGCTTATATATACCTGCCCCTGGAAATTTCCACTACATGCATCCGATGAAGTGGGTATTCACCCATGAAAGCTCATGCTCCAAAACGTCTGTTAGTCTATAAGGTGCCACAGGACTCTTTGCTGCTTTTACAGATCCAGACTAACACGGCTACCCCTACGTTAACATGATAATATCATTAGCAACAGTCAATAAGCTTTCTGATATCAATATGTTCCCATGTCTCATTCACAGCAAAGAGAGTTACCTACTCACAAAGGCTGGTGACAACTGAATCAGCAGGACTTGCTTCTCCATCATGGACTGTAGCCACCAGCTCAGTTTCCCTTTATTTGGTTTAGTAATTTAGCCTCTGGTCAATCCCAAATCTCTTCTACTTCCAGTGTAAAACCCTAATCAAATGATGGCTCCAGCAAGCCATTCTACATTCCTTTCCCTCCAGGTCTGGACCATCTTCCATTTTGACATAGGAGAGATGAAAGGGGTTTCCCCACCCAACCTCTCTCAGATGAGGTCCCAGCCCCCAACCAGGAAGCTAGCACTCAGTTCATGTCCCAAACTCTCTGTTCTCTCTTTGCCTAAGGCCTCTGCCTTCCCTCTGTTAGCCACTTAACTTCCCTTTCCCAGGAGAAGCCTGTGGCTGACTCTCTAGCCTAACACCCCAGATAATCCAACACCCTCTTGTTACTAAAATTCAGAATGTGTCTTACCTTTCTGTCCATCTACCTCTTAGGACTCCTTCCAGCTCTTAGCACCTCCACAAAGAGACAGTACACTTCACCTCTTCCTTGTTCTCTCTTGTACTAGGAAAAAGGGAGCTGTTTATACTGCTGCCCATTTTCCCAGCATGCATTACTGCCAAGCCTACAACTCCCATCAGTCCTAGGAACTACCACTCCCAGAATCCTTCTGGTCTGGCAAAAATGAATGGGGAGAATTTATTTTCAGAGAGCCATCCCTGCCTGTGACAAAAGGCAGTAAAAATCTCCATCAATATGGGACAAAAAACATCACAACCGGCTTTCGCCAGCTATGAGGAGAATGGCTCCATCGTGCAGGTCATAGCCTGCAGCTCCTGCCCCAGCCAGAAACTGGCTAAAAGCCACTGAGTGATGCTCCACCAGAGGGGATGATGCATTTATCTCATCCTGCCCCTTACAACAGGGTCACCTATGGCCCGGTAAACTACTGATCCCACCATTCAGAGCACAGGAAGCTGCCTCTACAGACCCATGACGTCACCCTTTGTGTAGCCGGGTGTTGGGGAGAGGGGAATGGGCAAAGGCACCTCTGTGCTCCGGCAGCGTGCCTGCACCAGCATGACCGTAGACGCCTGCGTGAGAGGCAATGCAGATCACTCCCTTTCCTGAGCTGCAGGAAACAGAGAGGGACATAATTAGGTGTTCCCTGATTTGCAGTCACCTTCCCCGACTCTTCCGAGGGTACCACACCAAGATGTTGCCCCTTATCCCAGGCAGCTTGAGGCAGGCTAGGCTAGTGGGTAGAGCCCTGAACTAGGAGCTGGGAGACTTGAGTTCTAGGCCTCGCTCTTCTGTGGAGTGATTTTTTGGGCAAGTTACTTCCCCTCTCTGAGCCTTGGAAAGGGCTTTGAAAAGTGCTATGTAAGCGCAGTGTTATGTTATTCGTACTGTGTTATTGTAGGGCTGCCAACCTTCTACTCACACAAAATCGAACACCCTTGCCAAGGCCCTGCCCCGGCCCCACCCCCGCTCGCTCCATTCCCCCCGTCCTCACTCGATGCAGCTGTGCATTGCAGGGAGGAATCCTGCTCCACCTCCAGGCCACAGCCACAGCGGGCCTGAAAGGCAATAACACCACTGCAGTTTCCCTGGGCAGAGAGAAACCCACGCAGCGGGTCTGGAGCTCTCCAGGCTGCCTGGCCCAGGGCTGTGCTCCACTCCCAGTAGGATGGGCCAGTACCGGGTGGGTGGCCGAAAGGCCTGTCACTCCACGATTCAGGAGGCTTCACCAGGCCCGGAGTTATTATTGTCCCTGACACTGCCGATGGCCCACAGCTTGGCTGCCACTTTGGGGGGATGATTCCATCTGCACCCTGTGCCAAGCCTGTTTACTCAGGGATGAGGATTTAGCTGTGTATCTCTCTGGGACCTGCATGCAAAGCCCCTGTGTACATGGCAGTTCTCTCCAAGCTGGGGAGCTCAATCTGTCACCTGCTTTCTTTTGGGTTTATTTTTCTTTCTCCTTTCGGTGATTGCAAAGCTCTGCGCAATGGTGGTGACTGTTCCTCGCCCAGCAGGGGTGAATGATGAGAGGGCTGCAGCACTCCCTGGGCCAGAGTCTGACATAACTCACCTTGGTGTAAATCCAGAGTAACCCCACTGAGGTCACTTTAGATAAGATCAGAATTTCACTCAGACAATCAGAAAAAGGCAATAAGAGGTAAGTAAACGTCTCACCACTAAGCGCTGCCCCCAAGAAAGGAGCTGCTGGAGTGATAACTAATATTGACTTACATCTTCTTGCACAATATACACGAGTAGTTTCACTAGGCAACTCTAACCCATCTAAGCGTTTCTTGATTCAGATTAGCAACCCGGATGACTGGAAAAAGGCTAATGTAGTGCCCATCTTTAAAAAAGGGAAGAAGAAGATCCAGGGAACTACAGGCCAGTCAGTCTCACCTCAGTCCCTGGAAAAATCATGGAACAGGTCCTCAAGGAATCAATTCTGAACCACTTAAAGGAGGGGAAAGTGATCAGGAACAGTCAGCATGGATTCACCAAGGGCAAGTCATGCCTGACTAACCTAACTGCCTTCTATGATGAGATAACCGGCTCTGTGGATGAGGGGAAAGCAGTGGATGTGCTATTTCTGGACTTTAGCAAAGCCTTTGATACAGTCTCCCACGGTATTCTTGCCAGCAAGTTAAAGAAGTATGGGCTGGATGAATGGTCAGTAAGGTGGATAGAAAACTGGCTAGATGGTCAGGCTCAACGGGTAGTGATCAATGGTTCCATGTCTAGTTGGCAGCCGGTATCAAGTGGAGTGCCCCAAGGGTCGGTGCTGATCACTACCCGTTGAGCCTGACCATCTAGCCAGTTTGTTCAATATCTTCATTAATTGCAGATGACACTAAACTGGGAGGAGTGGTTGATACGCTGGAGGGTAGGGATAGGATACAGAGGGACCTAGACAAATTAGAGGATTGGGCCAAAAGAAATATGATGAGGTTCAACAAGGACAAGTGCAGCATCCTGCACTTAGGACGGAAGAATCCCATGCACTGCTACAGACTAGGGACCGAATGGCTGGGCAGCAATTCTGCAGAAAAGGACCTAGGGGTTACGGTGGACGAAAAGCTTAATATGAGTCAACAGTGTGCCCTTGTTGCCAAGAAGGCTAATGGCATTTTGGGTTGTATAAGTAGGGGCATTTCCAGCAGATCGAGGGATGTGATCATTCCCCTCTATTCAGCACTGGTGAGGCCTCATTTGGAGTACTGTGTCCAGTTTTGGGCCCCACACTACAAGAAGGATGTGGATAAATTGGAGAGAGTCCAGCGGAGGGCAACAAAAATGATTAGGGGGCTGGAGCACATGACTTATGAGGAGAGGCTGAGGGAACTGAGATTGTTTAGCCTGCAGAAGAGAAGAATGAGGGGGGATTTGATAGCTGCTTTCAACTACCTGAAAGGGGGTTCCAAAGAGGATGGATCTAGACTGTTCTCAGTGGTAGAAGATGACAGAACAAGGAGTAATGGTCTCAAGTTGCAGAGGGGGAGGTTTAGGTTGGACATTAGGAAAAACTTTTTCACTAGTAGGGTGGTGAAGCACTGGAATGGGTTACCTAGGGAGGTGGTGGAATCTCCTTCCTTGGAGGTTTTTAAGGTCAGGCTTGACAAAGCCCTGGCTGGGATGATTTAGTTGGGTTTGGTCCTGCTTTGAGCAGGGGGTTGGACTAGATACCTCCTGAGGTCCCTTCCAAACCTGAGATTCTATGATTCTATTATTCTAACCTCTCCACAACCATAAGAAAGAGAATTGCTAACCAGTAACTTCAAACTACATTTAGGAATCTGACTTAAGCCCTCCTTAATTACCGACTGACTGGGGACTCCTGCACACACAGTGGGAGCTGCAGTACTACAGAGACCCTGAATTTCCTGGCTTTGAAGGTTTGTACTAGTGCCTTACTGTAATTTTAAATCATATTCTATGGTTTCACTTCCTTTGCAACAGCACTGAGTTAATGACAGCTTGACAGTCCTCACAATCACTGCTATAGGATTTGCTGCAGGACAATTTTTAGACAATGATAAAATAGCCAACAGTTAGGAGTTATGGATAACGATTAGTGCAATTCACAGTACACCAGGTGAGGCATATGTGTGTAACCAGCAATATGAACCTCTGGAAATGATTTTATTTAGTATGTGACTAATTCATAGGGCCATTTCTGCCTTCATCTGGTTATATATAACGTGTCAGAATTACTCCTAATCTATATGAGTGAGACATATACCACAGCTGTGGCCTATCAATCCTGTACTTCTATCATGCTGGGCCAGATTCTGATGCCCTTACTTGTGCTGACTAGAATGTCACTCCATGCGTGAGACCTTTTCTTATTATTTGTATTGCCCTGCAGATCAGGTCATTGTCCGGGACCCCCTTCTACTAGGCGTTGTACTAGCAATGACCAGGGAGATGAAATCAGTGGGAGTTACTCACCTGCCAATCTGTGAGGATCTGGGCCTTAGCATCCAAGTCAAAGTGCTACTCAACACGAGAGGCGAGTCAGAATCTGGCCCTATGATGTCCCCTTAGGCCTTTGTCTTTATGTGAGGAGTTGGGCTTCTTTCTGAGGGCTTGTCTAGACGAACACTTAGTTCACGGCCAATGTGGGGTGTCAATCTGCCTTGCACTAGCCTGCTGTGTGCTTATGGTCTGTGTGGGCCCTATGGCTTCACAGGTAAGGTTCACAGTGTGCTTTGTTCTACCTGCTTTGAAAGAAGAGTAGATCAACACATGCTATGGAACTGTCAGCGGCCAGTAGCAGTGTCCACACAGACAGACGATGTCTGGCAGGCTAGCGTGAGGTAGATTTACAGCCCAGCTTGCTGCATGCTACTTGTTCATGTAGACAAGCCAGGAGAGGGCACAGGCCAGAGGTGGAGTTGGCCAAACCAACTAAACTTCAGGTGTTGGGCGTTCAAGTTCCACAAAGAACAAGCAAACAAAACATTTTAGCTTAGCCTTGAGCCCCTGTCACAGTGTATATCCCCACTCACATGCTGGGCATGGCCTAACCCTGATCTGACACCCATTGAATCAGACCACACTGAGAGTCAATGGGCATTAGACTGTTTTATCAACTGAAATCATAGTAAAGTTACTTCAGTTCATTGAATGAGTATGTGATGCTGGCAGACCAGGTGCCACCTCTTGCCAAGGCTTTAGGCTTCAACTGAGCACTGACAAATTCATTGCTGGAAACCAGTCTGTTTCACTTGTGTGAGAGTATGATTAAAATGGGTGTGGGACATATAACGATGTGTTTAGTGTTTAGACTTTATGAAATGCTTGTCAATTGCAGCATGCATTAATCTCACTTATAATATCTTTACCATATGCTATAAGGTGATCGTTATGTTTTTGCTTTGTAACTATAACAAATATTTGCTCTGGGACTGTGAACCCAGTCGGGAGGGCTCCTCTGCTGCCCATCAAGAAGGCCTATCAAAACTAAATGGGCCATCGTGGGACATCACAATACAAAGACTTTGTTAACTGCCCCCTTAGATCCCTGAAGAAGCTACATGCGAGAGGCTCATCCCATCAGCTTGAATTCTGGAAGAAGGGGAAAAAAAAGAAAAGCAGAATAGAAAATTTTTCATCTTTGCTGTTTAGGCTCTCACAGAGCCAGAGCTATGAAACAGAAGCAGAGTTCCCAGGGTCCACCTTCACAGCTGACAGATTGCTACAGCTCTGTCACCTTTTGGAACCACAGACTAACTCATTTGTGTATATAAACCTTCCTGCTTTAACCTTGTAATAACTCACTCATTTCTTTCTTAGTTAATAAATCTTTAGGTCGTTAACTTATCGGATTGGCTACAAGCAATGTCTTTGGTGTGAAATCTAAGGTACAGATTGATCGGGGGGTAAGTGACTGGGCCTTTGGGACTGGGAGTAACCTGAATGTTGTTGCAAAGAGTCCTGCGGCACCTTGTAGACTAACAGACATATTGGAGCATGAGCTTTCGTGGATGAATGGCCACTTCATCGGATGCATGTCCGACAAAGTGGGTATTCACCCACGAACGCTCATGCTCCAATATGTCTGTTAGTCTATAAGGTGCCACAGGACTCTTTGCTGCTTTTACAGATCCAGACTAACATGGCCACCCCTCTGATACCTGAATGTTGTTGTGATCTTTGGTCTAAGTGACCATCTGTCACTAACTCCAGCTTGCCTGGGTGGCGAGACAGACTGGAATGCCCAGAGTGACTGTCCGTGACTCCATGACAAGGCTGGTGTAGTGCTGTAGGAGTTCACTTTTGTTACTGGGTTGGTGAAATCTAATTCTAGCCCACACAGCTGGTTTGGGGTCTCTGCCCTGCTTCTGGACAGTCTGGCCTGGGGTTGGCATTCCCAGACGGGAGCTACTCCAGACAGCATGGCAGACTGTTCCTTAATTCATTTCCTTATCTTGGATCTGTAGCAGGATGGAATGATTTTGGGCCAGGTTTACAAAGGGATTTAGGTGCTTAAAGAGGTACATAGTTGCCTAAAAGCCCTTCTCAAGTGCCTTTTTCTCTTCCCCCCCAAAAAGGACAGTTATTGCCATCTTTAAAACCATCCAGAGCCTGTCACGGGGGGATTCTTCTCCAAGTTCCTATTTTCCTTCTTTTTCTTTATAAAGAATTTTAGTGCCATGGAACTAAGCAAACGGATGTGTCTGTATTCAAATCCTTACCCATGTGTAACAGTGGCCGCGGCATGTTAAGGCCTTGGGCTCTGGGGCCTCCTTATTCCATTAAAATTAACCCAGCACTAGGATTTCCGAAAGTGCTTGTTGTTGGCCTAATCTGCTCACACTGGTGTCAATGGGAATTATACTATTGACGTCAGTGGGAATAGAATTAGCCCAATGCCAAGAACTTTTGAAAACCCTCCTCAATATTTATCGTTAGAGTTTGCATATCCACTGTGCTTTCCACTCCGGGATCTTCAAACATTTATAAATAGGAGTGCAGTAAGCCTCAAAACCCCCACACGGCAGGGGGTGTTCTTCGCCCTGTTGTATAGAGGGGTAAACAAAGTTACGGGACTCGCTCACAGAATGCCTGTAACAAAACCAAGATCTCTAGAGTCCTCTGGTTTAGCTACAAGAGCAGCCTTCTCCTCCTCTCCTCCACAGGGGGAGACTGGTGATACAGACGGTAAATGCTTAAAAACATAATAACAACTCCTATCTAATAACAACTCCTACACCACCGTTAAAAAGGACTAAGGGTTTAGAGGATAATGTTTAAACAATATAGACAGAAAAATCTGAAATGTGAAGGAGTTTGCTTGTTATACGTGCAGGATACTGCATTAATTAGAGACTTTTCATCAGGGGATTTCAAAGAACTTGACAAATGCAGAAAGAAACCAATTTAAATATGTAGAGTTTCCATCCTAGATTATCTGAGCAGTCAGCACTATATCATCCTCTAGTGGCATCTGTAATTACTACACTACGATGACTCTACAACGGACACTGCATTATACTGGGACAACAATTTCTCATTAAGGGTAAAGGTCAAGTCAGACATTGGTTAGCATGATTGCTTGCAGAATGTTTTACGTTAAAAATTAATCCTCCTGTAAACAGACCTTGTAGATGACTATGCAAATGTATATTTCATTATAATTAGAGTTATATGAATAATTGACTTTTTGGATTTTACTAGCAATTCGAAAGAAAGAAAAGAAAGAAAGAAAGAACAATTGGGTTTGAGTCAAATCAAAAATTAATTTTTTAAAAATTTTCAGTGAATTGGAAGTTGAAGAAAAACTAATTTCAGGTAGAACAAAGCTTGATTTTTAAAAAATGAAACTGAAGGAAATTTCTAATTGAAAAGTCATTTTGAACCCAAACAAGTGACAATTTCTGTTTGAAAATGTCAGAACAAAAGCTTTTGACTTTTTTTGAATTTTTGTTTTTGTTTTGCTTTTTTGACACGAACAGATTTGGCCAACCCAGCATGAAGTCACAATATGTGTGCGTTGCTGAATCTGCATGTGTCACAAAAAAAAAATTGGTCTGAAAAATGTAATTCAGTTCTATTTATAATTGATGAGTACCCAAAAAACCAGGTCTGAATATTCAGAATTCTATTATTAAAAATGGGTGCAAGGAATTGGAATCCTAACTGCTTCATCTCTTTTCTACTGAACACTTGTAATGTAGGAGCTTCATGTATTAGCCAACAGAACCCTCATCTATTTAGGAGAATTTCATATTATCTCTTACCCAAGACCCCCCCCCCCCCAGCTATTTTGTTTCTCAGGTAGAGCGATGAGGAGTGTTGGTGGGTGGAGTAATTGATTCATTTGCTGGCTCTTATAGGTATATTTAAGACTGCCTCTGTTTTTCTCCTAGGAGTCGTAACAGTTAAAAAATAGGCACCAGGAAAGTTATAGTTCTGATAAATGTTACGGTGTTTGAACTGCCAACTAGTGCTATTGGCTTGTGGGGTAGAAGTCTGAGCATGATGTGCACTTTGTTTCAACAGAGGATTTGCCAATTATCTGGCCATCAGTAGAAAGACAGCATGTTCCTCCACCTGTGAATTTATTAAGCAGAATTCAAGCCTTCAGCTTACACACATAGCAAACCAGCCCATCTGTGAGGATAGACGGAGATACACAAATGCCCCTGTCCATGGCCAAATGTACACAGGGCCAAACCCACTACCCAAGGGAAAGCCTGAAGGGGTGCTGCCGGGTGATGAAAACTCGGCCTGGCTCCCTTCACCGAAGCTCTGAACACTTATCCTGTAACGAGGGGGGGGGGGTACATCTGCACAGGATAAAAGCCCCGCAACACGGGCCATGGCTGGCTGGGGTCAGCTGACTCAGGCTCGAGGCGCTCAGACAGCAGGGCTAACAATGGTCGTGTCGACCTTCAGGCTCCAGCTGGAGGCTGAGCTCTGGGAGCCTCCCCCCTCAAGCTCCGAGATCCCTATGGGGCCAGAACCACCCACTCCAGTGCTCTATGCCACAGCACTGGCTCTGATACCCCTGCCCAGCCCTGTGCCTGGCTTCCACCCAGCCCAGCTCCGTTGGATCTGCAACTGCCATGAGCATCTCTCCCTTGCTGCCCCTGGTGTTGGTTCCATGCAATGGAGGAGCCACACAGAAAAGCTGATGCAGCTTCAGGCAGATTCCCTACAGGGCTGGGCGTTACCAAACCCCAGTGGCACTGGCTGGTCCTGGCCCCCACCACCCACCACTCCACAGCACAGCACTTTGTACCGTGAGGACCATGCGAGTTTGGTAGGACCCCATTCTAGGGCCTGGATCTCTTCACAAGTGTCGTCTGGCTTGTGAGCTCCTGTTCTGTGTGCGCCATGGCTGGCACAACAAGGCCCTGAGGTTTGACTGGGAGCCTCTGGCTATAACTCTAATACAAAGAATTCAATATAAGTAATAAGCTTAACTATAGTGGGGAGTCCAACCCCCACTGACATTGATGATGTTACATTAGGCATGAGTTTAGTACCGTGCATACACTATGTTATACACCGGCTGCATTTTTTATGAATGAGATAGATGTACTTTTTTTCCCGCCAATAGCCTTGTTCACCTCATGCAATGTACAAGTCTCTCGAAGCCCAAAAGATCATGAATATGCAGGGTGTTTGAGGTCGTTACCCCCCACATCCAAACCGGTGCATTTTCATGTCTGAAAGTTTAATCACTTCTGTGGAAATGTAACTTTCAATATTTCATTAGCACAGTCTCCCAGCTGTTAGACATCAGCCAAGAGGCTTTGGTGACACTTTTCAGTGCAGCTGTGAGGAGATGCATTTATTTTAGGTGGAATTGGACAGCTGTTTTATTACAAATTAAAGAACTATGGTGACCAGAAAATCCAAGTTTAGCAAAAAATTTATTAACATACAATCAGAACTAAATAAGTGGTTGGGAATGCTCATGTGAGGCAATGACCAGAATTAAAAAGAACCACAGTGCAATGCAACAAGGCAAAATGCATTGCCATGGTGGTGTGTCTCTGCATAAGGGCAGGTATCCTGAGATAAAGCTCATTGCACATGGACCCAGTCACCAAAGTGCTGGGTCCATGTGCAGAGCTGAGCTGCTCAATGGTGAATGCATCTTCTCTGGCTCCAGCACCTTTGAGCTGATATTTCCCTGATATTACATCCACTGGCCATGCCCCAGCTGCCCCCATGGACCAACCCAACCCAGCTTGATGCTACACCACATTCTCCCCCATGAAGAACAGGTCCACAGGGAGTGTGGACACCTCCCTGCTTGGCTGTTCCACAATTTGCCTGCTCCCCATCACGCTGCTAAGGAAGTAAACACATTCTACTGCCAATAAAAGCTGAGTGTGCCCACAGAGAGGAGACTTTGGGGCTTTTTAGGGGTGGGGGTGAAGACAGGATTTGTGCATAAGTGATTTTTAAAATTCAGCTCAGCCATTATTCCCCCCAGCAGACAGGCTTTTACCAAGCTTTCCACCACCCCCTTAAAGCAAGTTGCTAGAATATGGTATGTTTGGATTGCTCTGATTTAGCACCAGGGACGGCTCCAGGGGTTTTGCCACCCCAAGCAGCCCAAAAAAAAAATTCACCGAATTGCCGCCGAATACCTGAAAGTGTCACCCCACTCAGGAGTGGCCACCCCAAGCACCTGCTTGATAAGCTGGTGCCTGGAGCCAGCCCTGTTTAGCACTACCTGCTTTTGTCCTTGCAAAGACTGAGAACCTGGCTCTGTATTTAGAACAGAGGCGGCTCCAGACCCCAGCAAGCCAAGCGCGTGCTTGGGGCGGCATGCTGCGGGGGGCGCTCTGCCGGTCGCCGGGAGGGCGGCAGGCGGCTCTGGTGGACCTTCTGCAGGCGTCCCTGCGGAGGGTCCGCTGGTCCCGCGCGGCTTCGGTGGAGCCGCGGACCAGCGGACCCTCCGCAGGCACGCCTGTGGGAGGTCCACCGGAGCAGTGGGACCAGCGACCAGCAGAGCGCCCCCCGCGGCATGCCGCCCTGCTTGGGGCGGTGAAATGTCTAGAGCCGCCCCTGATTTAGAAGGGTGGTACCTTTCAGCAGAAATGCCAGAACATTTTCTAAGAAGTTTATATGGCCCCCACTAGTGTAGTTAGACCTGGTCATGAATTTTTCACTAACCATTTTTATGCTAAAATGTGGTTTATTTTTACGAATCTCCCAACTCAAAAGCTTTTTGGAAGGAAGAGTTGAAATTGTCAGAATGTCCCATTTCGGCATCTTCCATCCAGAAAGTTTTGGGGGTTTTGAGTCGCAGTGACTTTTCATTTCAAAATGTTAGTAAATTTAGACTAAAAAAGGGTTTCTAAAATGGGGGGAAAGGTCAAAATTGAAATAAAAAATACTTAGATTGACCCCCAAATATTGTGGGGTTTGTTTGTTTTTGTTTGCAAAACCTTTTGAGATTTCAACTTTTCATCCTGATCTGGGATAGGAAATTTTTTTTGAAACCTCAAAAATTCTCACAGGGTGGGAAAACTGCTTCACCCTAGCCACAGCATTTGAGCACCTCACAATCTTGAATGTCTTTATCCTCACAACACCCCCGTGAGGTAATAAAAAGGTAATAATAGGAGATATACCCATTGCCTAGAACTGGAAGGGAGCTTGAAAGGTCATTGAGTCCAGCCCCCTGCCTTCACTAGCAGGACCAATTTTTGCCCCAGATCCCTAAGTGGCCACCTCAAGGATTGAACTCACAACCCTGGGTTTAGCAGGCCAATGCTTAAACCACTGAGCTATCCCTCCCCCCTAGTAGGTAGTCAAATGCTATTACCCCCATTTCATAGATGGGGCACTAAGGCATAAAGAGAGTAAGCAACTGCTCGAGGTCATGCAAGGAGGCCGTGGTAAAGCAAGGAGCTGAGTCTCCAGAGTCCCAGGCTAGCACCCAACCCGCTGAACCACCCTGGTCCTCTTTCTCAGCTGATTCCAAGCTGGCCAATGTCGGCTTGAAAAAAAGCCAATTTACTGATTTCTGACTCTCCAACTGAGGTGTACACAAAAGCTCAGAGATCAGTAGAAGGCTTCTAACCGAGTCTGCTGGAATTTCCACCAGGGTTTCAAAATTCATAAGTAAACACTTTTCTATAGCAAATCTTTGCCGTGACAAGAAGCTCCAAAGAGTTAACGGAACAGAGGTGCATATGCCACATGTATAAATCACTTATCGCCTGCTGCTAAAATAAATCCCGTCTTGATCACTGAGCTTTCATTGCAGCTGCTTCCAGTTCTGTCTCTGCTTCAGCCCTCCACATGGCCTTCTTCTCGGTATTCATCCTCAGCAGCGTGTCATCTCTTCTAGCAGCCTTTGAATATAAACGGTGAAACTCATTTGCACAATAAAATTTCCCCAACAATAAATATCCCACTTGTTTGCTTCTCTTGCTTTGGCACCCCAGGGTTCTTTTGATTTTTTACAATGAAAGAAGTTATTGAATCTAGATTTCCTTGCTTCACCTAATTGCCAGTACTTGCAGCCTCGGATTAGCAGAGAAAGCATATTGCCTTTGCTCCAAAGGCATGTGAACAGCTAGGACAAACCGGGGGGGGGGGGGCTTTCATCACTGAAAGACCCAGAAGCAGAGACCCTCTGGAGTTGTTTTGTTTGGTTCCAGTACCCATCCACCCATCACTGCTTGTTTAATTTATTTCACTCACAGGCTTCAGGCCACCAGTTTCCACATCTAGGTTTCCCATCCCTGCCAGGAGGCCACCTGTCCCCACCTACGCTGAGCTGACATTTTTGGAGGCAGTGTTTTTCTTTGCTGTCACTCATCAGAAGGGTCACACCAGCCCAGCAAGGAATGGTCACAGCACACAGCTGATGCGTGTGTAATTAGACCGAGGTGCTGGATGGCCTGCCTCACAACCAGCGGGGCAGCAGCAACATCAAGCAGCTGCTGAGTGATGCCACAGCAAATGATCATTCCTCCGGGACAAGCTGAGCTTGTGTGGTCTGGTCAGTGGGGAGCAGGAGCCCACAGCACTGGGGAAAGAATGGGCTGAGTGGCCTGAAAGAAATGGAGCCAGTGTCTCAGTTAGGGCCGGAGCCAAAGCCCACTGAAGTCAGTAGGAGTTGTCCATTTCTCCTTGGAGAGGACCCATACTGAGCCACAGGGAAATAACTGGCTTTGACAGCTGCATTGCAGTGGGTTATTGCCAAGTCAATCAGAAAGAATAATTGTCCAATAAGTCACATGACCAATACCATATTAGAGTCAGGAACATGTGGTAAGTAACTCATCATCCCTAATATATTGTTTAATGTGTATTTGCTCAAAAAACCTTTGTATTTATTAAGAAAAATGTGAACCTGCCGCACCGTTCACACAGTGCACTTGCTGACCAGCCAGTACAAACACACTTACTTACTTGCTTGCCCGAGATGATCATGACCAAGCAGCCTAGCAGAGTCAGTGCCATTGTGATGTAGCAAATTTTGATCCTCACTCTACTCGTAGCAGCTTTGATGACCTCAGATCTGCAGAAGGGCAGAGCAGATTTCTGGTCAGATGACAACAACGTGGAATAAAACAAGAGGGTTTTTTTAGGGGGGAGGAGTGGGAGTTGTTTAAAGAATTGCGCAGTTCTTGCCAGTGGCAGGTTATTTTTGCTCAGAGGTCTTCTGTTTTCTTTCTATTGATTGATTGTTAAACGGGAAGTTAACAGTAAACTAGCCGCGGCCTGAGGGATTTAGCCAGATGCTGCATAAAGCAAAGATCTGAAGGAGGCCCCCCAGGGAATGAATGCTGCTCCTCTGCCTTTTCCTGGCTCACTCAGGAGTGAAGAGCAGACAAGTGGCACAGCTTGGAGTGCAATTTAATCCTTTGAATGATTGAAATCCAGGAGGCCACATCCTCAGCTGATTGTGCTACTTTAACCTAGATGGGGGTCTGATCCCCACTGGTACATACGAATGATGGTCCTGCCAGCTAATGCTACCTTTGGTGGGGTGACTTGGTGCTCTGGCCTGGGCCAGGAATGCACATCTTGGCTATGATCAATGGAAGCTTTTCACATTGCAGCTGCTTCTCACGGCGACTCCCCCTTTGCTCTGTCATTATCATCCCATAACATTCCAGGAAAAGCTCCTGCACGAGGCGCATCTCGAGTCTGGCTTGTCACCGTAGAAAGTCAGCCAAAGCAAAGCGAGCTGTCCAACAGCTGCAGTGAGGATGGAAGCGAGCGGGCAGCTGCTGAAGGCTTAAAGCACAGGGCCGTGGCACACCAGCTGGGAGGATTTTATGAAGCTCAGCACATCTGTAACTGCAGCCTCCAGGGCTAGATTCTCAGCAGGGCTAAGTGAACATAGTTCGCCAGTGCAGCAGCCAGTGTGGGGAGAGAAGCCACTTCTTGCACTGGCGGGTGGGCAGAGGAAAAGTCAGGAAGCAAATTGTGATTCTCAGAGCCACTGTCTGATTCCTGCCCTGCTCCTGGCACTTCTTTGACTGTTATTCCTTGTAATAGACATTTTAGCATGACAACTTAAGCCAATCCCTCGTGAAACTGTAGCAAAAGAGTGGCTTTAATTACATCTGTATGGGGAAAGCAAGTGTTGAGGAACAAGTAAAGAACCCCCCCACACACACACACATAAACACACCGATGTTAAAGACCAGGAGGCATTAATGTCTCTACTCCTTGAACTGATGTTCTTTTTTTAAAAAAAGATCTAAATAGGGAAATGAAAGTATAAACTGGCATGATGGAAACTCGCTTCAGATGTTTTTTGCTAAAACTATGGATGTTCCAAATTTTCTTTTGAAAGTCATGTGCCTTTCTTAATCACTTTAATTCGTAAAAGTGGTTAAAGCACATAACCTGAAATGGACATTAGGCAGCACAGTGATTTGTGAGCTACAAAGCAATGTGTGTTAAAAATGGTTTCTGTCTTCTTCTGAAATTCCTAATCTCCAAAGCAATTTAACCCAGTTCACTTTACAGAGTTGGCAACAACAAAAAAAAAAAGCTACTGCTTCAAGATGGGTTTGTATTGTTTTTGGACTGAGATAGCAGCGCACCCACACAATTCATTCACAGTCACCAGTGGTGGAGATTTTGACAACATAAGAAAACAAGGTCTACTTACGATAATAGAGCTGGAATATCCTCCTCTTTTTTAAACCGTCCTGCCCATAATAAAATCTTTTTATCAAATGCTGTAGGTCTTCTGTCATTTCTGAATGTGCTACGGCCTTTAAAAGATATTACCAAAGAAAGTCATCAGCTAAGTTAAGAGTGGAAGTAAAAAGCTGCATTTAAAGAAAAAAAGCCTCAGACTGAAAGTTTAAAGAAGGGCTCCACGTTCTCTAGGAAACCTGTCATTAAGGGCAAAATCCACCTTCAATTAAGATCAGTCAGATTTAGCCACTAACCTCAAGGGCCTGGTCTAGACATTTTCTTTTGTAGTTGTTCCCCATTGCAATTCAGCTGGTGCTAGCAACAATGAAAGGGGTTTTTTAGTCATTGTGTAGTCTTGCCATTGCCAACAATGGTTAAAATACCAGTGGCCAGTCTACATTCTGGATGCGTGTTCTGCCAGGCAAGCTGCAATGGTGCATCGTTCACAACAACACTACAAGAAGTTAGAAAATTTCATTTAATGAATTTTATGGAATTTTCCAATTTGGGAGCAAAACTTGGATACATGGGATGAAACCCTGGCCTCACTGAAGTCAATGGCAAGATCCCTGCTGATTGCAATGGGCCAGGATTTCACCCATAGATTTTTAAGGCCAGCAGGGATGTTAAGATCATTCCAGCATCAAGCCCATAAATGAAATGAAAAATCTTTCATTTAAAAAATGTTGGAAGGAAATTCACTTTTTCTTTGGTGGGAGGGAATTTTCATTTCATTTATGAGCCTTTGACGTTAAAAAAATGTTTCAAAGAAATAATGTTGGGATGTTCTAATAAAAACGCTACTGCTGAGGTGGGTGGGGGAGGTGGTGGACAAAGCCAAGTACTGACTCCAAGTGCCTTGTTGTTAACTGCAGCCTGGCCGATGTCGGCTGATTTTGCTCGCAGCAATCCGGCGAATGGCGAGGTAACGAAGGTTCTTTCTCCCTTTGAGGGCAACATCCCAGAAAACGTATCACAAGGTCAGAGCGACATTCTCCCCACCGCGGTGAACGGCTTGATCTGTACTTTGATCCCAGATGTCAATGGGAAGTCTCGCCCACCCCAGTAATTCCCCTCACTGAGATCAACACACACGGCTCCCAGAAAAGCTTTGCAGCAAAAACAGACTGTGCCTCTTTTTATGTTTGTAGAAAGGAAGCCCCCAAAATAAATGGCGGGTCTGAAACTATAGCCATTTTTCAGCGTTACCGCACACAGGTCAAGCAAGAGATTTACAAGGAGATGTTCCCCTCCCCCCAAGTTTGGTGTTCAGAAGTCAAAAACCCAGCTCAATTCATCCTCCTCCTTTCTCTGTATTTGGTTGTAAGCGTGTTAGCTGCAGCATGCAGTACGGCAATGTGCAGATGCAGGAGAGGCTGCTCTGGTACCAACCAGGAACCGAACAAACTTCAGGCCTACCCTGCGCTGACAGAGTCGCACTCCTCCATCTCCAGGCACGGCCACTGATGCGGTTTCCCCTCTTTGCTGGTGTGATTAGATCAGTTTTGCCCTTGGGCCAAGCCAGCCAAAAATTCTCCCTTTCCAAGGTTAACAAACACCAAACAAAAAGTCGATAAAACGTGCCTGTCTGCCCATTCTTCCTCTGTGGCAGGGGTATAATCGCACCACCTCAGTGCGCCACCCTGCTGCCATGGAAGAGTCTGTGCTTTCCCACTGCCATGTCCCTGAACCAGCTGCCCCAAACCCAACCCTCCCTGTTTTCCTTTTGCCCCAGGGCCACTGCCAACATTGGCCTCCTCCCCAACCCTTGCCCAGGATTCTCCAGTCCCGCACCTCCATGCTCCTTCTTCTGTCCCCCACCCCTCACCTGGGACTGGGACCACCACAGGGCACACCCAGGCACTGCAGAGCCTCCCCTACTCTCCCCAATATCTCTTTACACTGAGCACAAGGGCTTTCTGAGATCTCTCCCCGTTTCCCCACATGCTTTGCTTCCAGGCTACGGTTCCTGCTGAATCTCTCTGCTCTGGGCCAGAAACTGAGAATGTCCTGGCCTTCCTCAAAGGCCTTATCTAGCTTCCTTTCCCACCCCTCTCCCCAAGGCAGACGCTCTGGCTCTGAGAGAGAAGAGGGATGTTCTGCTGAAGAGAGTCTTGTTGACTAGGGACTCCGTCTCCTGTTTCGTCTTGTTTTTAAATGCTCAAATTAGTGAGGTTTAACAAACTGTCTGCTGTGTTAATTCCTTGACAATGTTGCCGTTCCACAGGGAGAAAAAGGAGTGAGGTTCTGTTACGATACAGTCCGCTGGGAAACTGACAACACGCTCTCATGAGAGCTAGCTACGGGCACCACCGTTCTGATGCATTGCACCACACAAGATTATCCAGGGGAGCCCACTGATAGTCTCTCACAACATGTGTCACTACAAAATAAGTCCTGTGCCCCAGCCTGGAACTGCGTTCTCAACGTTGGGCCTGAAATGAGGCCAGCTGAAGTAAGCCCGCTGTGAAAGGATGACAAGAAATGGCCAGCTGGATCCCAGAGCACCTGGTTTTCCACAGCCTTCTAGCCTGTGCAGCTAGAAGTGAGCGGTGGGATCTGCTCTGGCCACATGGAGCTGTAGATGACAACTTGAGGCACAAGGAAGGAGAAAATCAACCCCCCCGAGCCGAGACTTTGCTGCTTGAGTTTGAAAATAAACAGTGGCATTTAGAAGCACATAATGCTCTGTGGGGAGTAGGGGAGGAGGGGGTGCAGCTGATGTGCCCGGCTCTCCTTGAGCTCCCCACATTGCTAATGGTCACCATGACGGCTGCTCTCCCCGGAGACAGAAGATAAAGAGCATCATTCCCTGCCAGGGTGACCAGATGTTCTGATTTTACAGGGATAGTCCTGATATTTGGGGCTTTGTCTTATATGGGTGCAAATTACCCCCCCCCCCCCGTCCCGATTTTTCACCCTTGCTATCTGGTCACCCTATTCCCTGCTGAGTTTACCTGGGTAAATAACCCCACATTGTTCTGACCAAGGCCTTTCTTTCACCCCAGTTTTGAGAGTGGCTGAAAAATTCAGCGTATAAATCCTGCACCCCTTTCTCACCCAGTGAAGGGCCGGGGGGCTTTTAGAGCGTGCGTTGGAGACCTGCCTAGTTTACCCGCCCGTCCCTGGGGAGAGGTGCCGGACACACTGCTGGCTTTCTTAGCATGGTAAGGCAGTGTCAGCAGAGCAGGCTAGGGCCGGGCTACAGCCCAGTGCAAGGCAGGGAGGGCTGGAAGCCCCGGCAATCAGCCATCCCCAGGGAGTCAGCTGCAGATCCCCAGTGGTTTCTAGCCCTTCTCCCTCTGACCCCCCACCTGGCTCTTGGCTACTGAAGCTCCAGGGGAATTTTGACAGGGCCAGCCCCATTCAGACAGGCAGCCAGACCCTTCCCCAAGGCAGGCAGCCTGCCAAGGGAGAGAGCCAGGCCAGGCTGCTGAAAGCTGGCAGCCAGGGGTGACATTGGAGGTGGCTGAGCACCTGCTGCAAGGTACCAGGTATCGCGACTGCTGGGGAAGCCACTCGGCAGGTCTCATAGGGAGTGCCAAGCAGCTACCCCACCCTCCAAGCCACCTCGCCCCATGAGAAGACTGTGCCAGCACTAACTGCCCACTCTCAGGTAAATCCCCACTCAGGGTCTCTCTAGCCCAGGGGAGCGTAATTCAGTCCACTTCCTGCCTCGCCATCTTTCTGTGCCCAGTGACCTTCACTTGGTGCCTGGCAGGAGCCTTCGGGGACACAGAACCTCGGCGCTGCCTGACTCGAACCCTCCCTGCACACAGGTCACGGTTCTTCCAATTTCTAACACTCCCACTGCAGGGAGAGCTGGGGGAGAGACCCCGCTGCGAGTCCTACCTGGATGCTACAGGATGAACCCTGGGTATCCGAGAGCTGCTATCAGGGCATATTTGTAAACTTCAGGTGACAATTTACTTTGCAAGGCCTGAGTCTAATAGCAGCTCCATCAGCCCTGGCCGACTGCCTACAGTAATAGGAATAGCTTCTCTTCTAGGACTTCATCTTCTAGGATGCATCTATTTCCTGGCTGGCCTGTTTTTTAATATAACTAGTTCACTTCCATGAGCTGGGAACATTTGCTCTGATGGAAGCAGGACTATTTTAAAATGGAAATGTACACTGTGAAGAACACACAGACTCTCCTCAGCTTAGCTAGGGGATAGAGAAACGGGTCAGTCGCTGGCCATTTTACTGTAAATTATGTGAAACACAGAACAAAACATTTCTACCCACCTGGAATAACCTTCTTTGTGGCCTCTGCTTTGTTACAAAATGTTCTTCTTGTCAATATCTGAGCGTCCTTGGGACATGGACGCCTCCAGAGATCGGTTGTTCTCAAAATACTTGTGAAAAGAGGCTCACTTTTCAATAGCTGCCCCAGCATTGTGTGCCCGGTGGTGAAATGTCCACTTCCACCTCTTGTGCTTCAGTGAATAAACAACTCACTAGTAGCCATTTACTCCTATAGACCTGATGTTCCAGCCAGCACACAGCAAATCAAAGTAAATTTGCCAGGTGTTCGAAGGTTAAGCTGCTGCATGTCTGCTGACGGTATCACATATTTACACCACTTACCAGCTTCGCTGAGTCACAATGGCTCTACCGCTCGTGTTTGCTCAAAGACACACCTTTAAAATCACAGGGCAATAACCCTAACTGCTCCTGCCTATGCACAGTGGGCCTAAGCCAGTTCCCGCTGAAGTGACTACGAGAGTCTCAGGCTCTGTAGCTCCGAGGAGCTGCCAGTGATTGTAAAGATTTTGCATTTCTCTTATTCTTCGCTCTGTAACCCCCATGACCAGCAACAACAAAGTTTAATGCCTGGATCGACCGAGAACTGAAATCGCAGTTTGTGTTAATAGAAAGAGTGCTGGGAAAGATGCTTTTCCCAAAGGGAAGTTCTGCAGCTGCTAATTGTCATTTCGGGTTAAGCCTATAAGAGACCTTAACAATCACACACATTTTATCTTGAAAACCAATTGATTTAAACATGCATCTTTAAGGAGGAGACACTTTCTTTGTTACTGAATAATAGTGAGTATAGGCTGGTGGAGAGAGAACTTATCATGATTAAAGCTAAGAGTTTGTCATGGTTATTTTTAGTAAAAGTCACAGGCAGGTCATGGGCAATGACCAAAAATGCTCAGAAGCCCCATGACTTGTCCCTGACTTTTATTAAAAATAACTACGATAAAATGGGGACGGAGGAAGGGTTTCCCCCGTACCCAGGGTGGCTGAAAACACAGGGCTCCTCCCTGCCACTGTGGAGCTGT
Source organism: Mauremys reevesii (assembly GCF_016161935.1). Classification (NCBI taxonomy): domain Eukaryota; kingdom Metazoa; phylum Chordata; order Testudines; family Geoemydidae; genus Mauremys; species Mauremys reevesii. The sequence continues at coordinate 101,085,185 of NC_052631.1, forward strand.
GGGAACTGCCCTTGGCAGCTGGGAGCTGCAGGGTCTCCCTCCTCCCCCAGGGACTGGAAGCTGCAGAGTTCCCCGCGGCAGCACCTTGGAGCTGCCGGATCCCCCCACCACCTGCACCTCCGTGACAATATCTTAGCCTTACTCATGAATCATGATATATTACTGGCCCTGGATTTCAGTGGATGTCGCAGTACTCAGCTCTTTGTTGTTATTGGCCACCCATTAACTAATTTACCTCATGTACATAAAAAAGAAATGATTAAAAATCTCAAATTTGCAGGCAGATTGATTGCATGCCAATCTTTTGGTGATGAGGGCAGTCTGAAGAGAAGAGAAGAGAAGAGGTCTAGGCAGCTGGCAGCTTCAGTTCTTAGGAGTTCTTGCCCCCTGAATTAGTTGCTGTAAATCTTGTGATAAACCCCCAAATACAAAGCAAAATTCTTCTGACACCTTTGTGTTGTGCCTGGTTTCAAGTAGAAGCCACTCAGAGCCACTCAGTTTAAGATGGTTTCCACCAGAAGCCACAACTTCAGCCAGTTGTGTCTGAAACTTGGCCCAGGGTCATGATTCTCAGGGTTCCTGAAACCGATTTGGCATCTGCCACAAAAACGAAAAGTAAGCAATTTTCACTTGGTTCTGGGTTTTGTTACAAACATTTTACAACATTTTGTTTTGAAAAAGTCACTGTTGTGACCTTTTAGCAACATTTCCAAGGCTCCTGGAGCTGCCTGGATCCCAGGAGTTTAGGAGTCAGAGCAGTTCGGGGCGTCTTCGCGCCAGGGCTACCAGGCTGCCAAAGAGTCAAGTGGGCAAGTGGACAGGAAACCAGGCAGATTTCAAAACCTGCCTGGCAAGCAAGTTCCCATTGGAAACCTGCCCGCTTTCCGCTGGAATTTTGTCAAAATGGGACATTCCCGCAGAATGTTTCTGTTTTCTCAAATCAGCGTTTTCAGCCAAACAACATTCCACCAGAAAATTTCCACCCAGCCCTGGCTCTGATGTCACTGACTAACCTCCCTGTAAATGAGAGCTTGGAAAATAATCCTGTTCATACTACACACTCTCTCTAGCTGCACTGGAGCTGCAGAGCAAACAGGAGGACATCATCAAAAACTTATTTGTGTCTCCAAACAGCTAAGAGGTTAACCACAGAGAAAGGGGCAATCTAAGGATAGGGTGACCAGATGTCCCGATTTTATAGGGACAGTCCCGATTTTGGGGTCTTTTTCTTATATAGGCTCCTATTATCCCAAACCCCCGTCCCAGTGTTTCACATTTGCTGTCTGGTCACCCTATCTAAGGAGAAAGTGCCCGTTTTGCACAGTCACGTTTCAGAGCAGAACCGCACTTACAATATTTCATAGTCAGCAAAGTAAGAAGAGTATGTGCCAGTTAAAATTAGTGTGGCTACAGTATAGCATTCTGTAGTATTTGTCCTTGAATGGAAGTGATCACTGAACCATAGCTATAACCTAAACAAAGTCTGGGTGCTCCTGAATGTGTTTAATAATATCATCCCTATTAAGATGTTATACACACAGAACGAAGCACAAACAGTGTCATTTTATCAGCTTGATGTTTCCCCTTCTGGTTTTTGCACAATATTCTCTCTAATGGTTCATGAAATGAAAATGCAAAATAAATGTCCTCTTTGGAGTGCTGTGTTATTTACTCTGTTTATACATACGAGGCTCTAAAGTTGATTTATAGCCAGGAAGAAAATTCTAATTTGAAGGGGAGAGGCTGTTGCCAAAGGGAAAGTTTTAAGAACCATTTAACTCTATCAAATTGAATATTGCCTAAGACAATCAAAGCGGGGGAGGGGCACGATAGAACACAGATTGTGTTGTTAGTTAGGATGTTCTTTAAGGAGTTGGGTGGTGAAAGATGGGAGACAGAGGGAACAAAATGAATCACTCAAGCTATTCAGCCCTTGGCCCCAAGGAAAAACACTCCTCTGTTTATAGAGATGGTTTATGTTTTAGAAAACATGAATTTATAGACATTGAAGGAAAAAAACTTGTGCTGATGATAACTGTGCTGCTTTTCCTCCTTGACAAAAACCAGACAATGCACCCAGACATAGCACAATGTATTTAGCTTAATTTGCTTGTAATTCAATAAAGCAAATTAGATCCATTTCCAGATTACAAAGCCATACAGCAACTAAATGGGAGTTTGAGCTTCCAGCTGCAAACTCTGCTGCAAGCTAGACCTGCAAACCAATGTTACTCAGTGAACGTGATTATGATCTAATAGGCACAGCAGAAACCTGGTGGGCTGGCTGGGAATATCAATGGAGCTAGACAATTGTGCAGAGGGGAGATGGGCGGAGAAGAAGGGGGGGGGGTTGGTTTATATGAGACAAGTTTTACATGCAGGCTTTGGTGTGCGTAACTCTGAGTTCCTCGTTTCCCTTAGGAGCCATGCTGCTGTGCCATCATCCCCCTTCACTTCCCCCGGGGCTGCACAGCAGAAATGTCCAGGGAGTCTCTGGACTTTACCAGCACTTATGGACACTAACTCCTGTACAGAAAACTGAGGTCCCAGCGTGGGAATGCCCTTCAGAACTCACTCTGCAGAGTCGGGGGCTTGCGATGTGGGGAGCAGTAACGTGTCTCCATTTGCCACGCTTAGAGCATCTTGCGTTCCAATTCCTTCTCCCCTCAGCCCCTCCTGTGGGCTCCTCCGCCTGCTAGGTGCCATTTTGGGCCCCGGTTCAGCAAGGCACCGAAGAATGTGTGTCCCTTGCTGAATCCGGGCCCACAAGGCTTGTTGGCGCTGAGATCAGCGCCTCTTGTGTTTAACACTTCCCAGGCCCTGCTCAAGAGCAGAGCCTCACCTCAGTGAACAGTCTGGGCCCTGGGGCAAGTTTCACTGGAAATGGAGCTCCCGGAATAGTGAGGCCCGTACTCAGTGGTTAAGCAACACTCAGGCAGTTCTCCCATTGACTTCAGTGGGAGTTTGCCCAAGTAAGAACTAAGACCAAGAACCAGACTGACTTCTGCCCTTCCCCTCCCCACACGCTTTTCCCAGCCCTCTGCAGCTCCTTCTTCCCTATCCCACTGGGCTGGGGGCTGCGCATGGGGCAGGGGCCAGGCTGGTGTCACATTCACCCTGCATAGTTGTCTTCTCCCTCACACACACAACCTGGGTTCAAACTGTGTCTAAAGCCTGGTGCAGCCTTCTACCTTGGGGCTAATTCCTCCCTTTGGCTTCTGCAGAAACTAGAAGAACTTGCAATGGACCATTTTACAGCAAGATTTTGACCACTTAATGTCAGTATTTATTTGCTGCAAAATCCGGTGGGGCACTTTAATGTCCTTCTCTATTGCAAATGCTGCTGGGCATTTATTCAGCGTGAACTCACTCCTTTCCCTGTCTGTGTACTCCCAGCTGTCAGCACGGCTGCCTTCCTTAATGGTCAAATGGGCACAGAGAAGCGGGAAGCCAACAGCCAACACTGTGCAGATAGGGAGGGCATGGAGAATTGGGTGGAGTTAATTCTCCTTAAACCTCGTTTGACAGCTAGAGTCGGCGATTTTACTTTGGCAGAGACTTCTCATAGCAATTTTCACAGGTTAACTTGGCTCCGGGCTGCTCAACGTCCCCTCCAGGCCTATATTTCTACGGTTCTGTATCAGCTGTCCTGATCCCTCTTGGCCACGCCCAGCCAAAAGCTGAGTCCCAGGGCAGTGATACCGCGCCAGGCCTGAGCTTCCCGCCCCCCATCTCACCATGCTCCCGGGGGCGATTGCCTCTGCAGTCAGCTGACTAGAAAGCACAGCTCCACTGGCCCTTCAGACCGAGAAGTGAACAAGTCCCAGTTTGACCCCAGTCACCCAGCACACTGAGGAGCAGGGTCCGTTCTCCTGTACGCTGGAGCAGCTCTGGGGGATGCCACGGAAGAGGGAATCTGGCCCGGAGCTTTTGCCGCAATGTTCTGCTCCCGTGGAACTTGCAATAGTCCCAAAGGGTCCTCAGCGGGGGGCAGTCTGGCCTTTGCAGCCGAAACAGAGACACGGCTTTTCTCCCACCTCCTCGCCCTCGTCCACCTCCGTGTCATGCATTCCCAGGAGCGTCTCGCTCCGTTCCCAGCATGCCCCTTTCATTCCTCTCAGCACACTCCTCTGCACACAACTTCCCTACGCGCCCCGCAGCACCTTGTCAGTTCCCTCTCCTCACACTGGCGCCCCACCATCCCTTCACCTCACGCTCCTCCCACTAAAGCTGTGGGGCTAATCCCGTTCTTCTTGATCAAAGATCCCCCTGAGCACAGTGGGAGTTTGCTAGGTGGGGATTCAATAAATTCTGCAGGAATTGGCTCTGTATGTGGCAGAGCTTGGAGAAATACCTTGGACATCCATTAACCTGGTGCATTACACTGAACGGCCATACTGGGTCAGACCAAAGGTCCATCTAGCCCAGTATCCTGTCTACCGACAGTGGCCAATGCCAGGTGCCCCAGAGGGAGTGAACCTAACAGGGAATTACCTGGAGTTGCAGTGTTATGCGGCTGACTCATTACAGAAGGCTGTAGGTTGTTATGGCGAGTGCCTTGTTTTCAATCACATGCTTTTTACAGCTTGAATGGGAACCACACCTATTGTGCCAAGCAGCTGTGTGAAAGGCCACTGGGGAAGAAGCACTTTTCAACAGGAATAACCCTAACAACATATCTTTTTCCTGAGTTAGTATTGGTTAAAAAATCAAACTTTTTACAAATATGTATCTCTTCCCGCCCCCCCAAGTATACAGTTTCTTTTAGACTAAAGAACATTTTTTTAAATAAATATTAAAGCCAACTGGAAACCAACTTCCAGCTGGCTCCTGAGGGCTACCGCAGCATTCTGCAGGGAGCAAGAATGACAATCTTCTGGCTCCGACAGTGGTGTAGGACACGAGAAACATAGATTCAAGTCCCAACTCTGGCCCCGCCTCCCTGTGGGACCTTAGGCCAGCTGTTTCTGGGAGCCTCAGTTCCCCGTCTTTAAAACAGGCAGAGTAGTGTGAGGACACAGTCATTAATGTTTGCCAGGTGCTCACTCACTACAGTGATGAGGTCAGACCACCACTGACATAGGGGGGCCTTAACTTCCCAGCAAAGTGGCTGCCACCAGCACTACGCTCAGTAATTAAGAACTTCTGGGAATAGGGCACTTTACTCACAGTGACAGGTGCTTCCTCCCTGCTGAACCTTCGACCTATCGGTTTGAACAACGTGGACCCAGGAGCGGTGATCGGGTAAATAATCATTTATGTCTTTAACTGGAATTGCGGTGCTTGCTAAATAGTGCAAATGAACCTACAGTTATCACACTTTCGAATGCAAAGAACCTTACAGAATACTTTAAAGTGGGCTTTGCTGTCTGACGGAGGCCTAGTGGTAGTAACAGTTAGCCAAGGCCCCAGAAAGCCGAATAGCAGCTGGCATTAGTGAGTAACCTTGGGTGAGACGATTCAGCAATATAGACCTTGCGATAAACTGTCTAGACCATAAAGGCTTTATTTAGCCAGACCACATGGGTAGCAGGAATGACAAATATGGACAAGAGGCCAAAACGTAACCAAATAGGGTCTCAGCAATAGGTAGGTGTAAGGAATAGATGCATAAAAAGGAAATCAAACCCGATCATCTGTGGGACCTCGAGATAGCAGGATGGTGGTAACCTCAACACTTAATCTCACCTTAAGGGAAACCCCCAGCCCCACAGGTTTGGGAGTATATGTGATGCTGTCACCTTATCTGGTTTTTCTAGTTCTGTGATTTTGCTTATATTGATCATGCTACTAATAAAATTCAAAGTCTCTGCGTCTCACCAATCATCTTAGTAATTCAGCTCTAACTCACCACCAAGGAATGAATCTGTCATTAGTGACAAATGCATTTTGCGCCCCAAATGAACCAGAAAGCTACGGAGGGTGGGGTGTTTACTATCACACAACAACACAGCAAACCTAGAGATGCTCCTGGAAAGCATTGTGTGGCTGACACCTAGTCTTGCACACCACTTTGGGCCCAGTCTCACTCACTGAAGTCAGGGGCAGAACTCAAAAAGCATAGCCCCCGGTGCTGCGATGGCACACAGAGCTGGGAGCAGTGTCAGAGCCATGAGAATACAGCTGGGCTCTGGGTGCAGCCGATTGGGTGACTTGCTGCATGTTCTGCCACTGGTCTGCAAGCGTCAGGCAGAGCTCTGTTTCCTTTCCTTTCCTCTCCTCCCTCTTTTCTGTGTTTCTCTTGTTTTATATTTAGATATAATTAAATATTAGAAAATTCTGAGTGTAGCACAAGCAGAACCAAGTCCCTAGCAACAGAATCCTGAACCCAAACTGCTTTCCATATTGTGGGAGTAAGAAAAATCAATCAATAAGCCCCATCACAAGATTGTGTTAATGATTTGACCAGACATATCCCACTCTGTCACACCCGGGGTGTTGACTCAAAACCAGGACACCTCACTCCATCTCAGTCTAGGTGCCTTCTCCTTGCAATCTGGGTTTCACAGATGTTGCAACTTCATATTTCATGGGGTCTTGTCTTCTCCAGGCAACGTGGAAGGCATTTAGCCTAAGGATCTACAGCTGCAAATCCATGAGAAACCAAAAGCTCGCTGGATATTTGCCACTATCTACAGGTCAAGTTCAGAGATCATTGACTGTGATCATCTTGCAACTGCAGCACCTTGAAGCAAAACTAAACTTGAATGGTTTGTGCAGAAGCTTGGAAAGCTGCCACCAACATGAAGCCATTAGATGTACATTTTCTTAAGGATAGTTAAGGGCAATTCCGCCATTTTCAGAGGCAGCCGCTAAGGGTAATACAGTTGCTCAGAACTACACAAGAAAGTTTTTTTGTGGGGAGGAGAGAGGGCATCCCTTTTTTGGCATTTCAAACTTCAAAGTTTTGTCAAATTTCTCCCAACTCTATAGTTAATTGCAATTTGAAAAATGTACACCAAGTGAGCATCTAGCGGGACCCATCAACCTCAGTATGGAGAACATTTAACTGAAGACAAACTTGTCTAGTTTTGTTTGGAAGTAGCAGAATCTACTTGCTGCTGAAGCAGTGTTGAGCAAGGCCCGCCAGGAATTTACTGACACAACAGTTTAATGTTGGAAAATGATGATTTGTCAAAACTGAAAGTTTGTGCGGGAACATACCAGTTCTGACAAAACTTCTGGTCGGAAGCTCTCTTGGGGCTAGGATGTAATTCCTGGTCAGAGGGAGACACCCAGACTGGCTACACTACAGCGCCAGTGTAGTCAAAGCCCCAGCGCCTCACAGGGGGGGTGGTACGGACAGCGCTGGGAGAGTTTTCTCCCAGCGCTGGGCTTTGACTACACTAGCGCTGCAGCTGCTGCGCGCGCGCGCTTTGATGCAAAGTGTGCCAAAGCCCAGACTGGAATAGCCAATAGCTCAGTGGTTAGGCACTCACTGGAGATGTCTGCTTGGCCTAATGGGGTCTCCAAGTGACCACAATGACAATGAAAGCTTCTTATCAATATAATCAATCTTAAACAGTTTATTTTCTCCTGCTATTCTTATAAAACAAATCTACCAGCTGAATGTGATTCATAGGCCTAGGCCAGGGCCCACTGAATTCAATGGAAGTGTTGCCATTATCTTTACCAGGACCAGGATTTGGCCTGGCGTCTGCTTTATTGTATTTAAACATTTTGTTCAATTACAACAGATTACAGCTTGCCTGAGCAGAGGTGCCTGACACTGCAATCTGCAAAGGATCTTTACCGAACAACATTGCCTGCTCACTATCACTGGACACCTTTATTCCTGCCTGGAGTTACATCACAATTACTAGTAACGTTTTGCCATTTATGATTAACAACACAATGTTTTAATAACTCCAGGACCTTGTCCTGAAACCTTTACTCACATGAGTCATTCCCCTGACTTTAATGGGGCTACTTGTGGAGAACAGATTGATCATGGGAATAAGGATTTCAGGACCGTGGATCATAACTGGTGTATTATGTCCCATCAGTCCTGTACATAGGACCGGGTCCAAAACCCATTGAGGGCCAAGGAAAGACTCCCTGGGTGCTGAACTGTACTTAAGCTATAATTTTCAATATACAACACACAAGAGTTCTACTCAGAGTCCGCAGCATTGGAACAATGTGTATCGTGGGGGCGCTGAGAGCCATTAAACAAACCTGCAAACCCTGGATCTGATGGAAATCACTTCAAGCCGGGGGTGTGCTGCACCCCCAGCACCCCTGCTCAGAGTTGAACCAAGGATTTATGTCATGGCTCCAGTTTACTCAGTAAGTCATTAGGAATAGGTAGGCACCCGTCAGCTATGAAATACTGGCGTATAGAGGGTCACAGAAATCCAAATATGAATTTTCCTAATGGGGCCACAGAGTGATTTGAGCAAAACTCCCATTGAACTTGGTCCAGGACTACGAACATCTGCAAACAAACCTGAAATCTTGACAAGGGAGAGGAGGACTGTTCCCTAGCTCACCCTTCCACACGCCCTGGGTGCAGAATGTTTGGATTTTTAACCGCTGGGACCAAAAATCACAACCACAAAACAAGGTGGGGGAGGGGGGAATATCTTCTATGGGACCCACTTCTGGTGAGAGGGACAAGCTTTCGAGCTACACAGAGCTCTGTTAGTAGTCACTAATCCTCTCTCTGCCGGCCACCAGGATCTGACCTTTTCCCAGAGTTCATGAGTACTATGCAGTAGGAACATGCAACTCCAGCAAGCAGCCAGCATGCGTTTGGCATTGCATGCCAACTGGACTGAAATGCATGGTAATTGCCTAAAGCTGTGTCTCCTTACAGAGACGCTGATGAGCAGCAAGGTTCCTGGGAAGTGTGGACTCTCAGCAAAGCATTCAGGGGGTTGCAGCTAATGCCACAGTTCTTACAGCTAATGAAATTTACATATTGACTAGCTTTGCTGGGGTTTAAAACAGTAACTGATTTCATAGACTCTCAGGGTTGGAAGGGACCTCAGGAGGTCATCTAATCCAACCCCCTGCTCAAAGCAGGACTAATCCCCAGACAAATTTTTACCCCAGTTCCCTAAATAGCCCTCTCAAGGATTGAGCTCACAGCCCTGGGTTTAGCAGGCCAATACTCAAACCACTGAGCTATCCCTCCCCCAATGCAATCCCTTAGCTAATGCAAAGTGGTGTATATATAGCACAGGGGTCGGCAACCTTCCAGAAGTGGTGTACCAAGTCTTCATTTATTCACGCTAATCTAAGGTTTTGTGTGCCAGTAATACATTTTAACATTTTTAGAAGGTCTCTTTCTATAAGTCTATAATATATAACTACACTATTGTTGTATGTAAAGTAAATAAGGTTTCTAAAATGTTTAAGAAGCTTCATTTAAAATTAAATTAAAGTGCAGGGCCCCTGGACCGATGGCCCGGACCTGAGCAGTGTGAGTGCCACTGAAAATCAGTGCGGCACGTGCCATAGGTTGCCTACCCCTGATATAGCACATGTAGCATAAGTGTGCAAGAACCAGTAGGTAAAACAAAGGCATTTCCACCACTACCGCGATCAAATAGATTCTGAGTTGAATAATTTAGCTGTTTTTCAACTCTCAAGTCATAGAACAGTTTAACTGAAACCTAGGGTGACCAGACAGCAAGTGTGAAAAATCAGGATGGGGTTGGGGGTAATAGGCGCCTATATAAGACAAAGCCCCAAATATTGTGACTGTCCCTATAAAATTGGGACATCTGATCACCCTATTTAAACCTAACGTACACCTCTTTCCCCAACAGGGTTTGAGGAATGCAATGACTAGAACAGCCTGGCTGTCTGCTAGGATTTTTTGGGGGAGGACTTAGAAAAATGGCATTGTCTTCACAAACAGGTGTGTTTTGAAATTTTTCAGCTGATTAGTCAATAGTTTGAGGGGGCAAGGGGAACCTAATTAAGAAAGATTGAACTATTTTGTGAAAAAAATAGAGTTTTCTAGTCTGATATGCGACACTTCTGCTAAGGGTTTTAAGCCCATGCACAATCATGTACTATCAATCAGCTCAATAAATTGCATACCCTAGGGGGACCGTTATAATAGACCCCGTACAATTGTGACAACATCTCATTTTTAATGAATGCCCAATAGATATGCAATCAGTATGACATAAGGGTCCAAATTAATTCCTTGGTGAAATTAATTATTACACCAGGGATGAATTTGTCCCCAAAACTCCAACAGAGTCTCACACATTCTCAAATGTGGAACATATTGGGACAGCCCTAGCAAACAGACCATAAAGACGTCTTCAGAGCAGGTGCAACCCGTTAGGTGGGGAAGATGCATTTGGAGAACAATGTCTTTACTTTTCCAGTTAAGCCTTTAGATGATCAAAAGGAGAATCAGGCGAATACAGCTGCCAAGCTACACCCACAGCACCAAATAGGAGCGCTGAGAGGAACGGAGTGGGGATGGTTTTCCACTGTGTATATCATTGCATGCCTGACTGGGTGTATTACAATGTATCGGTTGGGTTTGCTGCACTGCCCATCACGCTGACCACTGTTGTTGCATTTGTTTGTAATTTCCTGACTGTTTGTACCTATCTGCTGTCTCTTGCCTGCTTAGAGGGTAAGCTTTTGGGGGCAGAGCCTTTGTTCTGTATTTGTACAGCCCCTAGCACAGTGGGGTCCTGGTCCGTGACTGGGGCCCCTAGATGCTACAGTGATACAAATAAATAATGATTGTAATAATGTGTGAGGAAGGGAGGTTGTGTTTGACTGAAGCATCAAGTCTTGGCCAATCCTGATTAAAGCTACATAAACCAACATTTACTCCTTTGGCAATAACAATGAGTCCAGTCTAGCAAAAAAATGTCCCTGGGCTGCCATGCCGTGTAAATACACATATGAAGCCACCACAAAGGCTTTATCTAGGGGAAAGCTTGGTCTGTCTCCTGGAAAGTAAGAGACTCAACTTCCTGGACTGGACGGACCCCTCTGCCTTTGCCCATCCACCCAAAGCAATGCAGTGTGCCTTGGAGTAGGTGCATGGATTTCCCCAGCTATGTCTGCTAAGACAGCACATTACAACCCCCATGGGCAGCCCCCATGCTTTGCCGACCTCCTGAAGTACTGCTGACGAGGGCTTTAACTTTTCTTTGCATCTGCATTGTCATCACTGTTTACAAAACAAGTTTCCAAGGGAAGCTAAATTAGGAGCTGAGAAAAATAATAGAGAACAATGTAATCAGATGTAAGAGGGAGATCATTTCATTACCTGAACCAAGGCTCATTATTCACCATTTCTCTGGGAAGAGCTGATAAACTCAAACTAATGAGTCTTAGCCCAAAGAACCAAAGAGGGACTATCTACTTCAATGCTGTAGCATACCAAGCAGGGAGCAGATTCTGTGGGTAGTGTAGCTTCCCGTACAAAGTGAAATGGCAGTGAAAAAAGCCAAACCAATATTGTCTTTGGTTACTAGAGAAATACGGTGAAATTACTGAAGTATCTTAAAGATACAGTAGTTTCCCTTAAAGAGTCCCTATTCACCAACCGGTAGTAGACATGGGGCTGAGTTGCTATCAGGGCACTTCCCCTTCCTATTATAAAGTTGTGTAGTGACAAAACCACAAGGTGGGGGGTGATGATTTCATGCTTTTATGGGGAGAGCAGAGCATTTGGTAAGATTACATCTGTATAAATCTTCACAAAATAATAAATACACTCACTGTCATATTTCTTATATAACCCTTCTGCCAGGTGTTGGCAGCAGCAATAAGGAGCAGTTTCAAATATTGGGGGGGACCCTCTTCAAACCCACAAACACCACTGGCTTGAGCCCTGCCCAGAATTCCTAGGATGACTAAATACCTTCCCTGCGCACCCTGTAGAGTCAATATTTCCCCACACTTAATTGTTGTACAAAACATGGATAACTTCACTGGGGGAAAGGCCACACAATATCTGCTTGGGAAAACACAGCAACAGTCTAAGAGAATGACAAGTAAAACACTCCTCCATGGTAACTGGTACAGTCATTGGTTAACGCTGTTCCCCACCCACCAGTGCAACCATCCAAGAAGCAAAATGCCCTTTACAATGTCATTTCCCCTTCCCCATTCCCAGCCCCTTCTCCTTAACTCCACTCACAGTTTGGTGTCAGTGATTGTGCAGGCCCTGTGATCACTGAGCCAGGCCTATCTCCAATTTCTTAGATAGCGCAGCCTGGTCCTGGCCTGAGACTTCACCACGTAGCGCAGCTATACAGCTGAAGCTTTATTTGGGTGCTGGGTAGAAAGGATGTCAGTGTTGCCTCCCATCAAAGAGTCTTCCCAGTGATGCAGGGCCCTCATTACATGGAAACCAGCACCATATAGGGCCCTTGTACAGACCCTTTACCATAAGCTAGGAGCTTTTTTATCTAACCAATTCTGAGATTGTATGCAGTTATGGTGACTCCCAAAGTGTCAATGGAGGAATTCTGGGTGGGAGGCTTATGCAAATGAAGCTCTCTCTGTAGCTGTACTTCTCCCTTTTAACCAATAGATGGAGGCAGAGAGCACTTTCCCTTCCCACAGCTCCCATTGGGCTGAAACAGCGAACCACGGCCAGCGGGAGCTGCGATCGCCCGAACCTGCGGACGCGGCAGGTAAACAAACCAGCCCGGCCCTGCAGGGGCCTACCCTGGCGGGCTGCAGGCCAAAGGTTACCGATCCCTCGTCTAGAGCTTCAGGCTCCAGGGCTTACCCCTATACTGTTCCCATTCTCATTTTCACTTGATTAGCCCCCAGAATGTTTGCAGAAGTTGCAGCATGTCAGGCCCTTTTCAGCTGCACTGGTGCCCACCGAGGAAATTAGCTTAGGAGAGCATGTTTGCGCTTCATGGCCCAAGAGACACAGACAAGGTTTTCCTCTCGGGGCCAAAAGCCCAAACACATCAAGACAGTTGATCGTAACCTTTAACAGGCTGAGAGACTACTTACACTTGATCTTAGCTCTGAGGAGACGAGAAGTGCCTTTAGGCTTTACTCTATTGATCCACCCACCCTTATTTTTTTCCTTCTCCAAAGCATTTACTCTTGCAGGATATTCTCTGGTGACAGATTCCCAGGAATCCCTCAGAATGTTCACACCGTATTTTCCCTCTGGGTTGGAATGAAATGTGAAACCCGAGAAACATGGCCATAAAAGATAAAAATGAGAGTGTAGAAATATTTGCCCAAAATTCTGTCTTGTGAGAAAGTCTGGGGCCTCCTGGTTGGATTTGAATCATCTCCATTATGAGAGAAGTCCGGGACACAGAAGATGACATTTGAACATTTTAGTGTAGGGGCAATGTCTTAACACACAAATCATGCTTTGATTTCATATGAATTCCCCTTCCACTGCTCCCCCCACCCATCCACACATACAAAGACCCAAAGTGCAAAAACCAGAAGATTCTAGGTTGTTTGAGCTTCCCTTTAGACAGGGGCAAAGACCTGTGGAGCAGAGGAAAAACTCAGTGGACTCACAACCCAGTAAAAGTTCCAGTAGCATTAGCAGGAGGTAGCACTGCCAAATGCATAGCCTTCATGAAATTATCTGCTTGTGCAAATGGAGGCAGGTCCATTGGTTTCCATGGAGTTTTGCACACCAGCCCTGGCATGGCAGGCTTCTTTGCACTGACTCACTGGCAAAATGCTGTTGTTCTCAATGCAAAGGCTGAAAAACAGAGTCCAAAATGTCTGAATTCTCAAAGTGGAATTTAACATTAGAAATGTCTTGATTGAATAAAAAATGGGAAACTGAATGAGCAGACGGTGTTTTAGCCCAGATGGAAACGATGGTTTATTCTACTAAACTAAACTCATAAATTCATTTAGAAAATAAAGACAATATAAGGGAAACAAAAAACCCTAACCTCCAGGATAGCGAGAGTGGAACTCAGCCGCTGGAACTGTGGAGACCGCCTGGACACAGACTGACTTCCAAGCCTGAGAGCTGGTAACCAAACCTCCTTCCTGTGAGTAGTTCTCTTGTCGTCAGAGACTCTGTTTGCATGATTAAAGGTGGGCAGACTTTGGCCCGGTTTCCTTTCTTGACAGGTACCAGGGGTCTGTCCTGGTAGAATTCCAACACTCGGGGGAGCGAAGGCAAATGTTTCACGTCTAGGACAAACAAAGGAGAAATAAAGATGCATCGATATTTAACTAAAAATAGGCTTTTCAAGTGAGAACATTACAGCGAGTTGAGAACGTAGACTGTTTGCAGATGTAACTCTTCTGCCAGGTGGAGCTGGCAGCAACAAGGGCTGGGTTCAATATCCAGGGGTTCCTTTTCAACAACACAACACAGAACCGGCTTGAGGCCCAACCCCGTAACCTGGGAAAATTACATACCATCCCCCTGGGCATCTCTGAGAAGCAATACTTCCCCCTTGCAAGCACAGAGTCTGAGTGTAGAAAAGAAACTTTTAATGAAAGGAGCGAAGTCACCCAACATTAGTTAGGGAAAATGTCACAAGCGGGATTCAAATCATAAAACTGTGAGCAGGACACCCAGCCCAGAGTGCATGGGGCAGAGTCTTCTGCCTCATGGTCTTGAGTTCTACAACCAAAAGTTCCTTTTCTGTGCCCCCCTCTGCTCCCTCACCCCACCCCACCCCACCCCACCCCACCCCACTCCACTCACAGGGGTTGTCCTTGATCAGAGAGGACCTGGGGTTCAGAGGTGCATCTGTGTGAGTTCACCTCCCACCTGGGGAAGAAGGCACCTTGCTTGCTCTGCTATCTGAGCACTTGCTTTGGCTGGCCACCCCGCCAGCTGCTGCTCCTTGCCACCCGGCCACCCTGCCAGCTGCCGCTCCTTGCCACCGGGCCACCCCGCCAGCCGCTGCTCCTCACCGCCCAGCCACCCCACCAGCTGCCGCTCCTCACCACCCGGCCACCCCGCCAGCCGCCGCGCCTCGCCGCCCGGTCACCCTGACAGCTGTGGTTCCTTGCTGCCTTGCCAGTGGCACATTCTGCTCACCAGCCAATTGTTTGTCCGTTGACTGTCAGTTTCCTTCTGCTGCCACCTGCCTCTCTGCTGTGACCTCTGCACATCAGTCTCCTAGTAATTTTCAGCTGTTTGCAGGCTGGGTAGAAACACTGCCCTATCTTGAGTGACTTTTAGCTCTTAAGAGACTGGGCAGAAACAGCCCCACCACAACTGATTTCAGCTCTGATTGAGCATTTAAAATAACAAAGAGGCCCCTAATTAAGACTATTTAGCTCTTTCTTTGAGCAGTGGGGAGGAACAGGTTAAATCAGACCAGGGACCATTGGGAAGACTCCACATCTCCTGGCTGGGATATCTGTCCCCCTTCTTACTTTTGTAGGGCTCTGGCATTCAAGCCCCTGGCTTAACAAGGCCTTTCAGCTGAGGGTGTCCCCCTCATTTGGGACAGGTTGAGCTCCCCTTTATTCATACAATAAAGACAACAACATTGATAACAGCATTTCACTACCCTGCATTCAGTACTAAAGTGATTTGCAACCCAACACCAGCCAAAGTTGGTTACTTTGAGCAACACGGCTCTATCTGCTGGATATCTAAGCAGAGAAGGTGTGTTCATGTAAATACAGTTTGCTCTGAAATTTCTCCCCCTCCCAGCTAACTGTCAGGGGATAGTTCATTCAGACCCTGCTTACACAGATTTTGTTTGTGTTACAGAAGAAACTTCTATTAATCCTCCACAAGGCAATGCTGCTAACCAAGTGAGATCTGCAGAAAGCATTTTGGCTGATGAAAGGATAACGCACAGAATGTCTCTGTTCACCTTTTCAAAGCTCCAGAGGCAACACTGCTCTCTGAGCAGATGGAAATGCTCCTCTTTCCAGGGCTGGGCATGTGAGCTCTTTCGATGAGGTTAGTGTCGCTGCCTCTCAGAGTGAGGGGGTGGAAAGCAGGATTTTGCTGATTCCCAGCATGCTGACACCTCTGCTGGGCTCTGTCTTCCCCCCAGACTCCCATTCTGTTCAATTGTATTTAGTAAACCCCAGATTTAATCTGCCTCTCCAAAGCTGACAGCACAGTTGCAAGTGATTGGCATTTTGAGAGTCATGCCAGCATGTTGGACTCTGAACCCTCTAACTCATAAAACCAACACACAGGGATATTTTTTTAAAAAGAGAGTTTTCATCCATCTGAAACCCCGAGAAGAGCAAATACAGACATGTCTTGTCTAATACTGTGTCAAACTAGCACACTGGAGACTCTAGACAAGGGTTTAAAACATGCTTTGGCTTTATGGTACAGACCTGCCCCCTGGGGGAAAGTGGGAG
This sequence comes from Mauremys reevesii, assembly GCF_016161935.1. Lineage (NCBI taxonomy): Eukaryota > Metazoa > Chordata > Testudines > Geoemydidae > Mauremys > Mauremys reevesii. Next base: position 101,101,472 of record NC_052631.1, read on the forward strand.
GATGTATTCTGCTCCCAGCCAGCTGATGGCATTTGCCCATCTTGCTAGATGGGTCACTACTGGCCAGTCACCACTGAGCTTCATCAGGAGCAGGGACTGGCCAAGATGGCCTGCATCCAGACCTGCTTGTGGGCAGACGTAGCTAATGCCTCCTCCGCCTGATACCTAGAAACTTCTACTTCTCCCCAACACACCACAAGCCACCTAGCATCATATGGCTGTGGCCTCTACCTTAGTACAACGGCTACATCACCCCCTAGCTCAGACCCCAGAGTGATGGCAACAGCTGTTGCTTCTTCCCACACTTTGGCAAAACTCATAGAGGAGTTGCAGGCTTCGGCCCACAGGAAATCCTGGTTACTGGGAGTCCATCCCATGTAGTCCCATGATACCAGGACCTAGAACCTTGGTGACGGGCCAGGACTATGGCTCTTGGGCTAACGGTAGGTCCTAGCAGCATCCTGCCCAGCACAGAAACTCCTGGGGGCCAGCCTACAGCTCTCAGACCGCTGCACTTAGCCCCTGCCATTCTAGGCACATGCCCTATCTTAACCGCTGTACAAAAGAAAAAGAAAAAGAAAGAAAGAAAGAAAAAGTCACTTCCAACTTGTTGACAGAAACAAACAAAAGATTCCACCAAAAAAAATTAATGTTCATGGAAATTCTCCATAGTAAATAAAATACCCATTTCCTGAGCGGCTCTGAATAGGGGAGAGTCTTTATGGCTGGTGCCAGGAGCCCAGTTGGACTAGTTTAGTCACAGATGCCACATCTAATACTGACACCTTCCTTATCAGCTGATCCTGTGCCCTTCCCAGTGTCATGTCTCCACCCTCGTTTCTTCCACTTCATGTGCTCTTGAGTCTGATCCATATCCCAGTGATCACCACAAGGCCTTTCTGCAGGATTTTTTAATTTGTTTAATCATTTCACACTCCAGTCGTTCTCTTTAGTCAGGTGCATTACAACAGATTCCTCTAATTTGTTTAGTCTTCGTAATAACTCCATAATATTCTGCATAGCTACTAATTTCTCCCTAAACAACTCCTTCTTCACCAATATTGTATATCTTCCCCTTCTCCATTTCTGTCTGCCTTGCCTACATAATCCATAGCTGTGACTCTTCATCCCTGACTAGCCTGTTCATTGCTTTATCTTTGTTTTTAAAGCCTTTGGATGAAATTTAACTAAAGAAAAACATTATAGGACTAAAATTCACAAGCAAGGTAGTTAACGGTGCTGTAGTTAGCTGAAGAGCTCTGTGGGCTGAAAGCTGGTCTCTCTCAGCAACAGAAGTTGGTCCAATAAAAGATATTCCCTCCCCCATCTCGTGTCTCTAATGAACAAGGTAGTAATTCACTCACGTCTAATCACGCTAGTCATTTAACAGATGGAGGAAATCTTTCTTTTTCATGCTCTTAATGTTTTATTTCTACCTTTTTAATAAGCACCAGATGCAAGTTAACTTGCAGGGCTTTGAATATTCATGAGTGCAATAAAATAGCTGCTTTTTCGGAGTACTGAAAATGGGTGTGCATGGGGTAACCAGCACGGGAGAGGCCTAACATATCTGGGAGTTTGAAGGGGAATCTCAGGAGAAATCATTAGCTAAGGAAAGGTACACAGAGAAAAAAATATCAGTGCCCCAAAATAGACTGCATGTTTGGGCTAAAAACTGTGCTGTCTGCTGCCGTCCAAATGCAGGCAGCCATAAAAATGACTGATTGAAATTCCCAGGTTTGATTACGCTCCTTTCCCCCCTCCACATCCCAGACCATCTGGTGGTTTGCTGCGGATCCGATCCCAGGAGTGAATGTCAATAGAGCAAAGAAACAGACAAGGAAATCAATTATCAGTTCCCTTCTCCCTGCTAGGCATGATTGCTTTTCTCCATGCACAGCCTGCAGTGCAGAAAGGCAGCAGCATCTGCCCATCACCTTTTATTAGCCAGAAAACTTCAGCAGCCATTGTTGCACAGCAATATTATATATGGGGCACCCTTTCCCTTTCTGCAGCATTGATCTTTCGGGCACTGCTTTAAGCCTCCTGTGCTCATATTTCCCCTGAAATGTTTAATACCCTTTTTAAAAAATGTCCATGTTTACTTCCCCCTTCCCCCCGCCTTTTGTCTCATTACTTAGAGATCATAGAAGATTAGGGTTGGAAGGGACCTCAGGAGGTATCTAGTCCAACCCCCTGCTCAAAGCAGGACCAATCCTCAACTAAATCATCCCAGCCAGGGCTTTGTCAAGCCTGGCCTTAAAAACCTCTAAGGAAGGAGATTCCACCACCTCCCTAGGGAACCCATTCCAGTGCTTCACCACCCTCCTAGTGAAATAGTGTTTCCTAATATCCAACCTAAACCTCCCCCACTGCAACTTGAGACCATTGCTGCTTCTGTCATCTGCCACCACTGAGAACAGCTGAGCTCCATCCTCTTTGGAACCCTCTTTCAGGTAGTTGAAGGCTGCTATCAAATCCCCTCTCACTCTTCTCTTCTGCCGATGAAACAATCCCAGTTCCCTCAGCCTCTCCTCATAAGTCATGTGCTCCAGCCCCCTAATCATTTTCATTGCCCTCCACTGGACTATCTCCAATTTGTCCACATCCCTTCTGTAGTGGGGGGGACCAAAACTGGATGCAATACTCCACGTGTGGCCTCACAAGTGCTGAATAGACGGGAATGATCACATCCCTCGATCTTCTGGCAACACTCCTACTAATGCAGCCCAATATGCCCTTAGCCTTCTTGGCAACAAGGGCACACTGCTGACTCATGTACAGCTTCTCATCCACTGTAATCCCCAGGTCCTTTTCTGCAGAACTGCTGCTTAGCCAGTCAGTCCCCTGCCTGTAGCAGTGAATGGGATTCTTCTGTCCTAAGTGCAGGACTCTGCACTTGTCCTTGTTGAACCTCATCAGATTTCTTTTGGCCCAATCCACCAATTTCTCTAGGTCTGGCCCAATCCACCAATTTCTCTAGGTCACTCTGGACAGTATTCCTACCATCCAGCATATCTACCTCTCCCCACAGCTTAGTATCATCTGCGAACTTGCTGAGGGTGCAATCCATCCCATCATCCAGATCATTAATGAAGACGTTGAACAAAACCGGCCCCAGGACCAGCCCTTGGGGTATTTCGCTTGACACCGGCTGCCAACTAGACATCGAGCCATTGATCACTACCCGTTGAACCTGAGGATCTTGCCAGCTTTCTATTCACCTTACAGTCCATTCATCCAGCCCATACTTCCCACAGGATTTTGTTGGGTGTCCCCAAGCTGAAAGCACTAAAGATGACCCCCTCCTTGCATTCCCCTCCCCGGTTCGCTCATGCCAGCAGGTCAGGCAACGTATCCCAGGGCAATTGCAGCTGCCCGAGGAACTCCCTGAGAGGTGGTTTGCAAAGCAAGAGGGAGACGTGATGAAGGTTCCTGCAGACCCTGGGGTTGATGCACTGCTCCCCTTGTAGGCCCGTCACAGCGGGGCCGGTGTTACCTGTTCCAGCCAGCTAGGGATACGGTCCACAGTAGCACCACCGAGTGATTTGGAGCTGCCCCTAAGGGGGGACACGTGCACCCTCACAGGCACAGGTGCCTCATGTATAGAGCTGGTCAAAAACACATCAAGAGACCAGTTGTCCATCAGACAATGCAGCGATGTCCAAACTGAAGTGTTCAGCGGGCGCGTTGACTTTGACAAATGTTTATACAGAATAAAGCTGAAATGAAGCATTGCAACTTTCTCGTTTTGTTGTCAAAACGTCTCCTTTCGACAGGGCAAAACCTGCTTGTTTTGCCTTGAGCATTTCAATTCCTTTTGTTTTAACTTTCTTATGCTATTGAACTATTAATTTAAATATCACTTGACACTTGGATCGCTGTTATACAATAGATCGCTTTACATTGTGTCACACTGTCAAGACACTAACAAAATGAACAATACAAAATACGTCAACATTCCTGACTCAAAGCTTGGGGGGACTGGCACTCGGCAGGACACCGCGGCTTCTCCCTCAGGTTCAGATGGAAACCAGAGCTCGAACGGGAGGAATTCCTCACTGAATGGCTAATCCATTTTCCAGATAACCCTACTCCTGGGCACATGGCATCTGCTCTCCCAGGGCTTTCGTACCTCGTGGGGTGCAGCGCGCTACTCCCCATGTGGCTGTGAGCTCTGCTGGGCAGTGCATGTGGGGCTGGGGGGAGCCAGGCCCATTGGCAAGGGAAAGGAGCCGTCCCCTTACTCCCAGAGGTGCTTAGCTCTGACCCACGCTGCACATGGAGCAAGGCAAAGGGCTCTGCACACTCGCTCCCCCCCTGCTCCCCACTGCACACCTGTGCAAAGGCCGGGGGGATTCCAGCCCTTCTTGTGCAGGCCGGAGAACAGCAGGGACCATTAGGACTGTACCGTCGCAACCAGATGCCTGGTTTCTTGGCCCAAAAGCCGCAGACAAAGCTAATGTGTTCCAGCCCGAGCTGCTGAAGAGCCCATTTGCCTGCACCTAATTGGCAAACATCGTGCAGGGCGTACAGAGCACCCGTGCAAAGCGGCTGGTGAAGGACAGCAATGCATTCTGCATGGCAGTGCATGCAGCTCCCATCCCCCTTGTCTCCATGTGCTGAAAGACACAGCTTCACTGCGACGGCCTTTCAGCTGCCAGGAGTGTGGTGGTAGGAGACCCCCTGCCCCCACCCCCACCCCAGAGAGGGATGAGACAACTAGGGAGTTGAACACGTATTTACTTGAACAGCTGCTCTGCCACAAAAACGCTGCAGTTGCTGCCGGTCCCTTAGGACTCCACAGGGGCCACGCTGCCAGGCATAGCAGCTAAAGCAAACGCAATTGTCTGGCCATTGAGCACAAGGAAAAATATCTTTGTGCCTCGGTGGATCCAGGCAGTGAACAAAAATTCACGGCCGGTGACCTGTCTGTGAGTTTTACTAAAAATACCTGTGAGTAAAACTTGGGCTGGGGGAGCCGCGGGTGATCAGGGTGGGGGGTGGTCTGGGGGAGCCGCGGGTGCTCGGAGTGGGCTGTCTGGGTGCACTGTGGGTGCTCGGAGGTTGGTGGGGCTGGCAGGGTCTCCCTACCTGGCTCTGCATCCCTGCAGCTCCTTGGTGGCAGAGGGGCACAAGTGCCGGCTGCCACAGCTCCCATTGGCTGCAGTTCCCAGCCAAGGGGAGTGCGGGTGCAGGACCTGCAGGCACAGGCAGTGCATGGCGCAGAGCCGCCCCCCAGCCCCTCCGCCGCCTAGGAGCTGCAGGGCCATGCCAGTGGGAGGCCTCCCCACACTCTCCAACCCTACCCCTGAGCCCCTTCCCACACACCCAAACTGCTGCTGCAGAAGTCACGGACGTGGCGGAAGGTCGTGGAGTGACCTTCGTGACAGACTCGCAGCCTTAAGCATAACTAGCCCCTGGCTGAGCAGCAGCAAGGTCTGTTGAGTAGGCGGCAGGACTGGGGATCTGCGGACGTGGCTCTAGTCCTGGCTCCACCTCTGACCGGACGTGCCAAACCCACAGAAATCGGGCTTGTTTTTGGCTTAACTGACTTGTGAGTTGCTTGTGGGCTAGTTTGTGGCTTGCAGCTTGTTGCTTCTTTTTTTTGATCGGCTCCCAGCAAGCAGGTGCAAGGGAGGGGAACAAGCGGGGGCAAGGCGGCGAGTGAGTCTGGGGCGCACAGAATCAGACCAAGACATTTAGCTACAAGCATCGCTGTTTTCAAACGAACTCCTCAGTGCAGCCTCTCATTAGCAGGTGAACACAGAAGAGCGTAAGCCGGGGGCCATCTAACAGTCTGTATTAGGCGTGGCGGCAGCCTCTGGAACACAACACACACAGTGTAGCCGCCCGTCTCCTCCACCGCGCTGTGCCATGATGCTGCATCTTAGGAGTGCAAGTGAGTGAGAGAGGGACGAGAAGCAGCAGCAAACCCACATTGTCCCCTACTGGCCAAACGCAGATGTGCCCTGTGACTAGAGAGTAAACCCCACCAAAGGGCATTCCGTACACGGGAATTAGGGATGGGAGGAAGGTTGTTTTTTTGTCAAGGGCTGGGGGGGGAATTGACAAAAAATTGCTATTGATGTTATGAAAACATTCCCATCAGTCAGCATGTTCTCACTCTACTGCCAACAACCAAAACTCACATTTTCATTTGGATTCAAACCGAATGGAATGGAAGTGATGGTTTTGTTTCATTTTTCTGACCTTTCCCTCCCCCCTGCCCCAAGGGGAGAGAAAGAGGGGAAGAGAATTTAAAAAACCATCAAAGTATTTGGTTCGATTCAGTTCAGTTTGCATCAAGATGCAATTGTTTGTTTTCAATTATTTCTTCCAAAGTGGAAAGGGGGATTTTGAACAAAACAGACCATTTCCCTTCAGTTTGGAGTATTTTGCAGGGGAGAATTCCCACTGTGTGACCAGCCCTGATGCGAGCAGGGTGCTGAGGTCAGCGGAGCGCAGAGCAGAGCCCGGCTTTAATGGCCTGTGCCCTCCCCCAGGAGCTGTGCTGGAGATCAGCTCAGCCGACTCCCGATGGGTGAGGAGACAGCACCTGTCTCAGCTGTTAGGCCAGGGGCTGTGGTGGGGGAATCTTGGCTCCTAAAGACACCTAAGGAATTGTGCCCCACCAGGAGTGGCCGCAAGGGGCTCGGCCAGCCACCAGGGCTGTGTAGGCTAGGGAGCCGTTTCCCAAGAGTCCTGCCTGCGAGTGGGTTTGGCCCATATGGCTTGGCCTGATTCCCCAGGCTGGAGGGAAGCTCCTTGCTGTCTGGTTTATGGGCCGCACATGGGAGGCCAGGCTGGGATAGGGTCATGAAAGTGACTCAGGGAGTTCCAGCCAGGGCCGCCCTGCACAGAGAGGGCGAGGAGAGATGCCCTGGCTGCTGCAGCTGGTGGAGCGCCCAGCAGTATGGCACATTTGGGGTACATGGAGAGGGGTGTATTATCCACTTTCTCCAAAGCCCCTATTTACCCTCTGCTGGGTCGTGTTTTGGGTTGGATTCACTTTCCCCCCATTTGGGGTATGAAATTCTATTTATAGCTTAACCTCTGGATTCTTTCTCTGCTCCTTCCCTTGCGCCCCCCCCCCCTCCGCTTTGCCAGGCACAGATCACTGTCCCGCCTCACACCTTGCCCGCTCTTCTGCTTGGCGCAAGGCAGGGTGGAGCCAGGGAGATTCTGACTTCCAGCCTCTCTCTTTCCCCAGCCTCCCACTGGGGAGCAGCTGGGGTTGGTGCCATGACAACCCTGGCCCCAAAGTAATTTAGAGCAGCCTAGAGGCTGCTCTAACATTCCAGCTAATAGCCTCCAAGGGGGCTGTTTGCCAGCCCAGGAGCAACAGTGCACTCCAGCCAAGCCTCCACCTTGCCCCATCTCCCCAGGGCAGCTGGGACCCTCAGGTGGCACAGCACCTGACTACATGGGCTCAGTGCCAGCCGCACACTTCTCCATGCTGGAGGAATTGACAGCTAGGGAAACCAGGCGGCTAGCTTGGCCCTCTGCACTGGGCCTGGATCGCAGCTCACAACCAGGTCTGTTAGGTCTGTTCCTGGCTTCCACAGTAAAATACCTCCAGGATGGGGCTTCCCTCATCCCTGCTTCAGGACACCCTAGTCTTGCTGCATTACAAAGCTGCTCTGACAATCTCAGGTAAGAACCGCTGGCTCTTTCTTCAGGTGATTTTCTACCCAGCGGGAGACAAAAGAGGCCACTTGGATCATCTGGTTCCAAAAGTTGTAAAAACTCTATATTTTATTTGCTAAAAACAGTAACACGATAGTTAATTTATCATAAAAATGCCAGTATAAAATGTAGGTCTGTGTATACAGTACAGCCAGCACTCAGCTATCCAGCCCCCTCCATGCCCAGAAGTAGTAAGATACCGCTGAGTGGAACTGGTACTTGATAACCCTGCCATGTGGTTTCAAAAAAACCCACAATTAACACGAGAGAAAAAAAATCCCACCCAGCTTTTTAAATAATGCAAAATAGAAATCCTCTATTCTACAGGCACAAGTTTTAATTGTTCATTTAATATGATTTCTATGAGGGGCTGGGATTTCCAGACAATGTCTGCACGGTCAGCACCCCTTAGCCAGACCACCCATTCCATATTTGGCAGGAAATGAACAAATTCAGTGTTCCCAAATCTCACGAAATTTGGTGTTTGTTCTTAAAGACACAGCTCCTGGAGTCATGTGATTATGTGCAAATCTCAGCTTTCATTTAAAAAGCAAAGTAAGTTTCTAGCCCCATCAATGCCAAGAAGAGCTGAAAACTGTGAACCCTAAAGCCACAAACACCAGAAGGCAAATAAAAGAACCCAGCGCTCATGGTTTTTAAGCCAATCCCATGATTTTGGGGGTCTCCACTCATGATTTTGGAGTGGTTGAGGCTGGTGACATTGCAAATGCTGAATTGCAATTATACCCTGCACTCAGGGTGAAATTCTGCTCTCCGCTGCAGATCACCAGTACAAGGTCTGGGCAACGCTGAAGTCCCACCCATGCTCTATTTTGAAGGCTGAAGTAGTAGGCAGGCCTGGTGCGGCGCCCCTGCCCAGGGGGAGCTTTGCCGTGAGTGTGGGCTGCAGAGAAGGGAAGGATGGGTAAAGCCGTGCATGGTGCAGGAAGAACAGACGGACCAAAACTGCAGGGTGAAAGTTTCTACTGCAGTTCAGCCAGGGCCGCCCAGAGGATTCAGGGGGCCTGGGGAAAAGTAATTTGGGGGCCTCTTCCATAAAAAAAGGTTGCAATACTATAGAACACTATATTCTCATGGGGGCCTCTGCAGGGCCTGGGGCAAATTGCTCCACTTGCCCCCCCCCCCCCCCCGCCCCCACCGGGCGACCCTGAGTTCAGCACGAAGGAAGCTGGGTTGAGAGGACCAGACAAGTGGATGCTGACTGTATTTACACTGTACCAAAAGGTGACCCCTGAGGAATTCCAATGGAAACAATGATAAATCGATGGGAACTTGCCTTGCCACATTCTAGCCTCATAAGCCAGGCAGCTTGTCACCCCTCAACATCGAGAGACACAGACAACACAGACGCACATTTTGCTCAGCACCAAGCCCTGAGAAGCCTGAGCAAGGCCCAGACAGCAGCAATTATTTACTTTCACTGGGCTGCTGAGCAGAGAGCCCCTCTGCGTGCCGTCAGCCTGAGCTGTGCACCAGCTCCTGAAAACAGAGCGTGCGGGGAGGTGCGTCAGGATCGTGGCTTGTTGGTACGTGCCCAGCACAGAGCCCTGTGGCTCGAGCCCTGTGCAGGAGAGCACCAGAACACATCCCCCCATAGCAGCATCTGCAGGCCAGGGGCCCTACGGACTGCTCCCAGTCCCTACGCTCTGAGAGGCTGGAGTGTATTTTCCTGCCCTCCCAGTCTGTGGGCTTGGGCTTTCCTCTCCACTCCATGACCTGCTCCCCCCTGTAAGGCAGAGCTAACAATAAATAGTGCAGCTTTCAATAGTTCCGATCACTATTTTCCAACATTAAACAAAAAGAAAATACATTTGTGTTAAAAATAATGCAGCCCGGGACAGGCGTCTCATTCCAGCTTGTGCACGAAGCCATCCACGGTGGGGATCTCCTGGTCTCTTTCCTTGTGGGGATCTACCATGTGGCTGTACCTTTCGCCTCGATGGCATTCCAGAGAGGGACCCCAGTTAGCAGCCGGCCGGCAGCAGCTCACAATACGCTGGGAAGCAAAAAACACAGTCGCCAAAGGGGATTTAATTTCCAGCTGCTGAGATGTCTTTGCGTGTTTTTATTCTCTTCACCATGTTTTATTCAGTCATTTTTTGTTGAACAGTGGGGAGAAATCTAAACACCGACCTCCCCGCTGCCTCAACCCCCCACCTCGGGTTCAAAATCAAAGCGATCCAGGTATTTGGTTACAAATCACAAGTGCCCAGTAAGTTCAGTTGCATTTAAAGCTCATGCTGCAAAAGTGCCTGGGTTGATGGACTTGTGCTAGTGTAACACTGACAGACCCCGGTCGTCGGGCGGGATCGAACCTGGGACCTCAGTGCATGAGCCTCTCCCGCATGAGCTAAAAGCCAGCTGCCTGTTAGCTAAGGCTGTAGAGCAGACTCACTGAACACGCTCTAAGTGGTCTCGGTGCCACTAGAGGGGCAGAACCCCACCCCCAGGAGGGTTTGGAGTGTGGGAGGGGCCTCAGAGCTGGGGCAGGGGGTTGGGGGCAGGGGGTGAGGGCTCTGGCTGGGGGTGCGGGCTCTGGGGTGGGGCCAGGGATGAGGGGTTTGGGGTGCAGGAGGGTGCTCCAGGGCTGCAGCGAGGACTCCCCCCAGCTCTCTCTCCCTGCAGCAGCACCTGGGTTTGGGGGGAAAGGCGCCTCTCCCCGCAGTGGCAGTTCTGGGGTTGGGCTGCAGGATAGGTGCCCCTTCTCCAGCAGGTCCGGGCCGGGGGAGGGCTGCCCCAGCCGCAGGTCTGGGCCACAGCAGAGTTGGGGCTGGGGGAGGGGCGCCGTGGCAGGTTGGGGGCCGGGCTAGGTGGGGGCCAGGGGAGGGGTGTGCCTGCCCTGGGCGTGGCAGGTCCTGCGTGGTGCTAGATAGGCTGCTGCGTGGCCGAACAGCTTACAGGGTACTTAGCCTGGGGGGAGGGGGGATTTGCAGCATGGGGCACAGGTCTCTTGCAGGTTTAAACTAGGGTAAATGGTGGATTCTCTGTCACTTGAAGATTTTAAAGCATAATTTGAGGACGTCAGTAACTCAGCCAGAGGCTAGGGGTCTATTACAGGAGTGGGTGGGCGAGGTTCTGTGGCCTGCAAAATGATCATGATGGTCCCTTCTGGCCTATCCGATATATGAGAGATACATCAATGATATTTTCATCCTCTCCACAGACAACTTAAACTCCCTCATAGACTTCCACCACCACTTCAACAACCATGAGCCGTCCATTGAACTCTCTCTGGAGCACTCCCACACTAGCATCCACTTCCTGGACACCGTGATCAGCTTCGACAATGGAACCCTTCAGAGAAGGGTATACGAGACACCCACTAGTCACCACACCTACTTTCACAGATCCAGTAACCACCCCAAACACACCAAGAGATCTGTTACCTACAGCCAGGTGCTCAGATACCACAGAATATTCTTCCAGGAAAAAGTCTGGAAATACCCCTTAAAACATTTAAAACTGCCTTCACCAAACAAGGACACTCTACTGGAGAAGTTTCAGAGTGGTAGCTGTGTTAGTCTCTATCAGCAAAAAGAACGAGGAGTACTTGTGACACCTTAGAGACTAACAAATGTATTTGGGCATAAGCTTTCGTGGGCTAAAACCCACTTCATCAGATGCATGGAGTGGAAAATACAGTAGGAAGTTGTCAACTGTTTGAAATGGACCATCCTGATTCTCACTACAAAAGTTTTTTTTCTCCTGCTGATAATAGCCCACCGTACTTGATTTGTCTCATTAGAGTTGTTATGGCAACACCCATCTTTTCGTGTTCTCTCTGTATGTATATCTTCTTACTCTATTTCCCACTCCATGCATCTGATGAAGTGGGTTTTAGCCCAGGAAAGCTTATGCCCAAATAAATTTGTTGTCTCTAAGGTGCCACAAGTACTCCTCATTCTTTCTACCTGAGAACTAGATCACATCATGGAACAGGCCACCAAAATCCCCTGAAAGAACCTGCTTCAATACAGAAATAAGACTCTCCCTCCAACCACACACCCCTACTTGTCCCCACCACCCCACGCTGGAACCCATACAGGGTAACAACAAACAATTACACCCCCACTCAATGGGGACCCTATTTGGAAAGAAATATTTCCTGAACCCTCTCTTCAGCCTTCAAACAACCCCCAGCCTCTCCAAGCTCATCATCACAAGCAAGCTCCCCACAGACTAGGACACACCAACTCCAAGCGGCACCAGACCCTGCCAGAACAATTGATGCAAAACCTGCAGACACATCTCCACTGGTATGATGGTCATCACCCCACAACGCACCTTTCAAGATCCATGCTCCTACACAAGCCTATTGCAATGTGCGGTGTACCTCATCCAGTGCATTTAATGCCCAATTACACCTCTGTGTGTGAAGCCCAACAATCACTACACTCTCAAATGAGCTCTCACAGGAAAATGATAAAAGGCAAAAACACCCTGTCACCTGTGGGTGAACACTTTTCCCAAAGTGATCACTCTACATCTGACCTCTCACTCCTCATCCTCCAGGGAAATCTGCACCAACACCTTTAAAAGACGAGCCTGGGAGCTTAAATTAATCACTTTGCTAGAAACTAAAAAACATGGTCTTAATAAAGACACTGGATTTATGGCTTATTACAACAATCTATACCCACTACTCCCCTCTCCTTTTTGTCCTATGACAGCAGGGATATTAATGGGCCATTTCACCTTGAATGGTCCCTCAGAATATGTGCTAATTACTTATGCTAAATTATCGGCTGGACTGTGTATTTAGCTGTGACACTCTCACTACCTTTCCCAGGCTTGAAGAGCTCCGTGTACCTTGAAAGCTTGTCTCTCTCACCATCACCCACTTTGTCTCTTCCTCAGTCCAAACCCTCATTAACTACAGTGGGATGTGGCCCGAGTGAAGATGCGAGCCCGACTGTAGGTTTGAAATTGCATAGTTCAGCACTGGGATGACAACGGAAGCAGTAAATGAGACCATGAAGATCAGGCCAGACTGCACGTCCGTACCACAGGGAAACACTGCCCACTGCCAAATGACTATGAAATGCCAAGGGAATTGCTCATTACCTTCGTATGACAACCAGTCAGGCCAAATTCACCTCTGGCAATGCCAGGGCTTTGTTTTGATCCAACAAGTTTGTCTGATTAACGTACAAAGTCAGAGCCGGATCCTGCCCCCAGTGAGGTCACGGTGAGTGTCCCCATTAACTTCCGTCAGGGCAGCTGACCCCGTGGCCCCCTTCCAGCTGTTCTCTTAGACCGTTACCTGCCACAGGTTTCCTTGCGCTTTCACTATTTTTACAATCGCAACAATGGGAATCCAGATGATGCAGAAGACAATCATGCACCAGCCCACGGCCGATCCCCACGCAGGGTATTCGACTGAGCCGTACTTGGGAGGCGAAAATGTGACCAAAGACCAGCATAAAATCACCTGTTGGAAAAAAGAGGGAGAAAACTTGACTAAAGCTCAGAGCAATTGGTACTGATTACAGAACACACAATTTACCAATTTATCTCCAAGTTATTTATCTCTGCTGCTTTGACAGAGATCTAGGTGCTTTCTGTATGCAGTCTCTGGCTTGCAGTTCAGGGCTTTGTTTCCAAATGTGGGCAGGCAATAAGAATGATCATGCATCGCCCCCTACTGACCGATAAGTATCCATTGACCTGCATGCACACACTTCCTGTGGTTTTTTATATTTAAACACCCGTGTTGCTCGGAAATCCACATAACTCGGCAGGCACATTTCTCACACATTTGGTCCATGCACAGGCATGCTCTGAGGATGTGGAAGGCCAGCTCACTGTACCTCTGTGCACTAGTCGAGTGTTTACAGGATTGGGACAAAGAATGCTGAGTTAAGTTCTGGAGAACATTCCTGCCCAGGTAAGATATTTACACTGACCATTTCCTCGTGGGTATCCTAGAGAGATTAGAGATAATGCTGTTGCTAGAAAGGGATCTGCCACAGTTGCAGGTGTGGTTTTAGTTTTGTTTTGCACATATGAAAGATGAGAAGCACATGAGAGCACAAAGTAGCAATGATCTGAGAGAACCTGGAGAATAAGGAATGTGGTGAAAGGGCTGGTTCGTCCCAGGTGTAATGCCATTGGCCTCAGGAGAATTGTGTCAGGGATTTAGTAGCCCAATCAAGTCCATCAGGAATGTGGGGCAGAGAAAGGGTGGGAACTGAGAGGAGAAATTCCAGAGTGATGAATGAGTATTTCCATGTAAGGCCTTTGATACATGGGGCTTCGTATGAGGAAGATGAGATGGATGGTAGATTCAGAACTGGCTGGGAGCACGTTTGGAAAAGTCAGAGCTATTCAGCAGGGCACTGGAGCTGGTCCGAACATGGAATTTCCATCCCACAGGAAATTCCAATATCCCAAACCGGGATGAGCCAGGGGATGTGACAAACAGAGGGAAGCGGCTGGGCACCATCCCTGGAAACATCAGCCCCATACACCAGTGGGGGAGCTGGGGGCCAGAACCTGCCCCCTGGCCAGAAATCAGTCAGCTTCTCCAGGGAAGGGAACTAATGCCAGAGAGCTCCCTGCCCCGCCCCACATTCAGGTCCACACAGATCCTGAAACATTTCCCCTTCTGCTAAGGCCATACACCAGCCCTAGGGCTGCAGCAAACCCCACTCAGCTCCTACTGGGCAGTGTAGGAGATATGGAGACCTTGTTGCTCTCACTTTAAGGAATGACTTAGTTGCCATTAGCCTGATCTCCAGGAATGGCCTTTTGGCTCCTAGCGATGCCGGTAACCCTCTGTGCATTCCTTACCCCTTGAGTTGCTAGGCACTGGCCAGGCACTGCCAGAGAACAAGGGCAGCAGCCATGTGTCCTGTGCCCAGGGAGGGATGCTTGGATGCAAGGATGGCGGCTGAGTTACCACACGTGGAGAATCCTCAGCTGGCCTGTTACGCTGGCTTTAAAGCAGGCTCAGAGGGGCAGCCCCAAATCTCTACAGGGAAACTGTTCAAGGTGGAATGAATATGTTCTTGGCCAAAAATTGAAAGTAGTTCGACCGTGGTACTTACACACAAGAGAACAGGCGTAACGAAGAACCAGCATGCTCTCCACCACAGCCAGAACCACCAGCTCTTCTTGCCAATCATCATTTCAATGTCTTGGATAAATCGGTTTCCTCCTATGGAAAGATGGCCAAAGAGTGCACTGTAGGATCGGGTCTAGAACATGGGTTTTATATGCACAGAAAGCAAGTGTGGGGAGCGCTACGAAGCATGGATGCATTGCTCCTTATCATTGTAAGTTCCTGGAGGATCGGTCCAGAAATGGCTATTAGCCAGGATGGGCAGGGATGAAACCCCACGCTCTGAGTGTCCCTAGCCTCTGACTGCCAGGAGCTGGGAGTGGACAACAGGGTGTGGATCACTCAATGATTGCCCTGTTCTGTTCATTCCCTTTGAAGCATCTGGCATTAGCCACTGTCAGAAGACAGGGTA
This sequence comes from Mauremys reevesii, assembly GCF_016161935.1. Lineage (NCBI taxonomy): Eukaryota > Metazoa > Chordata > Testudines > Geoemydidae > Mauremys > Mauremys reevesii. The sequence continues at coordinate 101,116,657 of NC_052631.1, forward strand.
CTGGGCTAGATGGAACATTGGTCTGACCTAGTCTGGCCGTTCTGATGTTCTAATGATCTGGAACAAGAGATATTTTTAACCATTGAGATATTATGCACATTTTCCTGTATAATGTTTTGGTTTTATGTTTGTGATATGACCGGGATTATTTGCATTGCCACAGCTTGATTTTCCAGTGTCAGTGATTTACCATAAATCCAGCTAATGCCTATTATTTCCAGGACCGCTGCAAAAAGGATCCCCCATCCAGCACAGAAATGATCCACTAGGTTCACCCAGTAAATTCCTGCCTGAAAAACAAAGAATAAAGAGGTAGCTAGTTACCTTTTGTATGGCAGTACGAGGCGCTCATGCCAACTGAATTAAACCTCAGTCTGGGTTTTTATTTAAAACCCGTTTCCCAGAGGTGGATATCTCATTCATTGCACATTATTTCATTTAAATATTTATATTTAACACAGACAATTGCATTTGATGGCATACTCATCACTATTGTAATAACAAAGCACATATAAAAACACAGATAACAGGACAGCAGGGTTTGAATCTGGGACCCTGGGTTCTATAACATCAGCTTTTGTGGATTGAGCTAAAGGAGTAACACTAGCAGTGGGGCTGCTGAAGTTGACTTTTATTCTCTGTTATGCACCAGCCACTAGAGGGGGACAAAGACCCAGAAGTTCCCTGTGTGGGTTACACACAAAGATTACACAAATTAATCTCCTGAACCGAAGAAAAAATTAAATTAACGGCTCACAGACACTAAAAGAACAGCTCACAAATTATAAGGTGACAAAGGCTCCCATTTAAAAGATTATAGTCATTTCAGAGGACTGGATTCTGCAAATACTGCCAGTAGGACTTCTTGTATGCATAAATTAAGCATTTCCATAGGTGTTTGCAGAATTGGGGGCATGGAGGTCACCTCTCCCAGAATACAGAAACACAAGCCTTGCTTGTCACATGGGGAAATGATTGTATTGTCTTGTACAAATTCCCCCACCAGCTGAACTATAATTAAACCCATTGCCAACAAAGAGTTAATGTTATACCTGAGTGACACAGATGAGACCAAGAAAAAACAGCAGCATGCATAATCCCAGGGTTACAGGAACCCTCATCTTTTTCATCATCTTGGGGTACATATCTTGTATGGTGGTTGTCACTGTTTCTGCAGGGGAAGAGAGAATTTTACTTGTTGCACATAGGCAGCAAAATGAAGAAATGCAGCTAACACTAACCAAGAAGCATTTTGTTATTTTAAGCAGAACGGTGTGAATAACTGATTTTTTCATTCACTGGCTCTTCTGAAAATAAGTTAATAAATAAATAAAATAATTGTCGACTTCAATTCACTTGAAATGAAAAAATTTCAACATGTTCAGCAAACTGAAAAGTTGAAAAAAAAATAATTCTGCACTGAACAAAACATTTTGTTCAACCTGAAATTTTCAAGCGTTTTAAAATTACTTCAAAATAAAATTGAAGGAAATTTCTAAACATGTCATTGGAAATTGAAAAATTAAAATGTTTCATCTGGAAAATGTCAAAACGAAAATTTGATTTTTGGAAGGGTTGCGGGGGAGGGTCACTGAAATTGACACAAATTCTTGAAATGTTTTGGTTATTCCAAGTCTGCGGGGGGAGAGAGGGGAAATCAGCTGACAAATTTGACCCAGTTCTAATGTCATGTCTTACTCACCTATGGAAGCAAACTGAGAGTCGAGCCCCAACAGTAAAAGCATGAAGAAAAATAAAAAGGACCAAAGAGGGGCAACTGGTAATTTGGAGAGAGCCGATGGATAGGCAACAAATGCCAAATCAAACCCTGAAATAGAGGAGGAGAAGATACGTTATCATCCTGACCCAGTCAGTGCAAAATTGACTCATTTCTCTTAAACTTAAATAATGGGAAATTATATCAGAACTTAGCATACAAAGTCAGGTGTTGGTTGGGCAATATAAGACTAAATCCAACACCATTAAAGTCAATGGAAGTTTTGCTACTGACTATAACCAAAGCAGGATGTAGCCTGAAATTGTTGAACCAAACTTCATCAAAGCTCAGGTTTATTAGCTGTGGTTGAATAGGATTGCGGAAAAATGCTAATGACATTTCATTACTTTCATTCAGCTTTGAATAGGCTAATATTACAGGCAGATCCTGAATGAGAAAGTATCCCAATAGCAAAACAGGAAAGTTTAGGGTTGGTAAATAGATGAGAGATGAAACTCCCCCTGGTGAGAAGGTCTGGTCGTCCCAAAGGCTTGTGTGCTACTTTAGAACCACTTAAGCCCTATTGTTAGCGTTTCAGTGGGGACTTAAACTGTGCACAGGCCTTGTGTATGGGATGAATTTCACCTATAAGTTGGAAGATTTACTAACATGTTTGATGCAATAGGACAAATAGAATCAATATCAAGCCTGTATTTTCATTTTTTTAAATGTCCTCTTCTATTACCGTATGTATCAATCTATCACTGCTCCTGCCCAGCAGCTGAGATACACTTGATACATAGGGTGGGATTTTCAATAGCTCCTTAGTGACTTAGGAGCAGAAGTTCCATTGACTTATGGTGGACTACATGAAGTCAACTAGTGATGGAAAACCAGGACAGAACATCCTCCTTCTTTCAAACCTCTATACGCTGAAAGTGCTTGGCACCAATAAACTACGGTCAGAGCAGCGGAGATTAAATCGGTTTAGAAAACAACTCAAGAGTGTGTCAGACAAGAAGACTTTGTGATGAATAGTGAGACTATCAAACAAACCTGAGTCTACAACTTCAGAGACGGGTCTGTCTGCCAGGAAAGCCATATGTCCCAAAACGGAGAAGATCGCAAATCCCGCAAACACGCTGGTGAGGCAGTTTACTAAACAAACAACAATGGCATCGGAATAGCAGTTGTTATGGAACTTATTGTAAGAGGAGAGAGCGACCAGGCCCCCCCAGGCCACCGACAGGGAGAAGAATATCTGAGTAGCTGCATCTTTCCAAACCTAAAACAGAAATAATTTGAGGTAGGTTATTACATTATTTACCCCGAAATACTTGTTCTAACCCATTAGGTGTGTTCTGTAAGGGGTGCTGCATTTTTTTTTTAAATAATGTTACGGAATTTTAGTGAGAAGTGTCACATATCAATGAACCCGGGGAGTGACGTTTCCTATCCAGAGGGCACGAAGGCTGGTCTGTGCTTAAGGCACTGAACCAGAACCCAGGAGATCTTGATTCTATTACTACTTTGGCCATTGACCGTCTGCGTGACCTTGGGCAAAGTCATCTAAATGTTCTGCATCTCAGTTTCCCAGTAGGTCAGATCGGTGAGGAAAGTACTTTCCTACTGCACAGGAGCGAGGAGACATGTAATTCACTGATGTGTCTGGGAGGCGCTGAGATATGAACAACATAGAAACACCAATATAGAAATAAAACAGACAGCATAGGCTGGCAATGGTGGAAGCTGCCACACACACGGTCCCACCCGTGCTCCTCAGACGGGGACCTGGAAGAACTGCCTCTGTGACAGGGGAGGCACTCTCGGGTTACACCAGCATTTCAGGTGATGTGCACCAGACACCCATCCACTGAGAACCAAACGATACCAGACACCAACCAGCAATAACATGGCAGCAGCCATCGCTGTGACAGAGGTGAGATCTGGATGGACAGCTGAGTGTTCAAGGCTCTAAGTGCTGTCCCCAGCCCCCGGCCAGCCTTTATTAGAGCATGCTAGGAAGAACCACACCTGAGCTTGGGTCTTCAAACAGGAGCTGGTGTTGGAGAGAACCTCAGAGAAGATCCAATGTAGGAGCAAGTCTCCTCCCTTGCTCTCCACCCCCTATTCTGCCCTGATCTAACTTCCAAGGCAAGGCACAGTTTTGGGTGACCAGTCAAAAACGGAAGCTCAAACACTCATGAAACCTGCAGATAAAATGCCTTGAAATTCATGCGAACCAAAGCAGGCAGCCCTAAAACTCACTTTCATGGCGAGAACTTTATCACCGGGCCATAGGGTACGTCCATGGCTAGCGAGTAAAGTTACACACTCCGGAAAAACGGAGGATGGTAACACCGAAACCTCAGATGTAGCTGTGATAGCAGACAACCCTACCCAGACCCCTCTTTGTTCAAATGATGCGGCAGACTTGCCCTTTTTCTGGATAAATGGGCTCTAGATGGGGAGAGAGGGTTTCGCTGTAATGATGGGTTTCTGGAAGGCAGGATCCAATTTTACATCATCACTGGAAGGGAGGGATAAGAGGAGTCTGTCTGGTTAAGAAGGAAGCTATTGTATTCTGGAAACCGAGCCACATGCCAGCCTTTATAAACTTTGAGATCGCTTGCTTAGATCAGCTGGCAATTACACAAATATGTTATGCTTTCAGAACCACCCCTGAGTCTCACCTCTGCCTCCATCAGCTTTGTGAAATTGGACTGTGTTCCAATGTAATACTCAATGCCATTCCGAGCCCCTTCCAGGGTGGCACCTCGCACAAGCAGGATAACGAGGACAACATATGGAAAGAGAGCTGTGAAATAAACAACCTGCCAAGAGAAATGGAGGGAGAAGCCTTAGGCTTGGGGGGAAACGCTACATAAAAATGACCAGAAAGGGCCTGAACCAAACCTCTGGATCCAAACAAACCATTCACTGGATTCATCTCTGGGCTGGAAAAGTCTGGATTCAAGTCTGGACGTGACCGTTCCCTGGTTCATCTCTACAAATTACCAGTCTGGATTCATAAACTGTGCACGACAATGGCAAACAAACCTCATCCAACCTGTCCCAGTGAGCACCTCAGGACCTGCCCAAGCCAGCTGGCTAGCAGTGGGATATTTACTACAAAACTGGGGGAGCAGATTTAGTTACTGGGCAAAGGGAGTTGTAAGTTTGTTGGGGCAGAGACCTTCTTTTTTCCTGCATTTGTACAGCACATGGCGCAGCGGGGTCACGGGCTATAAACTGGGGCTCCCAGGTGCTACCGCAGTACAAATAAATAAACAACAACAACTCTGGAGGTGGCGCTTGCTGCAGGTTTCACTGTCGTTTACCTCTGTAACTGAGGCAGATTAGCTGGTTCTGCCTTGCCATAGCATTGCATCATGCTGTAGCATTGCACCACAACACACTGGCTGCACCGGCTCCAAGAGCCTCTTTCTAATTGCCAAGGGACACGCCTGTTCTGATGCTGGGAGAGAAGGGCCTATAGGCCAAAAGCAGAGCCAGTGCCCAGGACCCCTAAGAGGAGGAAGGAACTAGAGGCTGGAATGGAAGCTGGTATGGCCCAAAGAGACAGGAGACGGGGAAGGAAATTGTGTTGCGGAGAAGAGTGAGAGGCACAGAAAAGTGATGGGGAAGCAAGGAGAGAAGGAGATGGACGTGGGAGGAAGGGAAAGAAAATCAAGTTCGCTAGGTGCAGGGAGGCGGAGATCCAGGTGGGAAGACAGAGACAGATATGGGGGATGGGGGACGGGACTGAGCAAGGAAGTGGAGGAGCCAGGGAGAAGGCGAAACCTATGGGAGCAAAGAAAGAAGAACAAGAGAAGAACAGGGAGTCAAAAAACCAGGCAAGGGGGCCGGGCCTCTCGTAGGAAAATGAGTAACAGTGGCCCCCTGGCTGAAAGCAGGAGAGGAGCCCCTTTAGCCCCAGCGGCTCCTCCGGCTCTCATGGCCTGGGGAGAGGGGGATTTTCAGGCTGGATGGGAGGACTTGGGGTTATGAATGAATGCTCAGAGGTGAGGCTGCAGCACGCCCCAAGCCAGCTTTCAGCCAGCCTGCTCCAATAACAGCGGCAGAGACGCCGTGGCAGGCCGGGCTAGCCTTGCGTAGGCTCCCACGGCCAGGGGTGGGCTTGTACAGCCCAGGCTGCTGCGGCTTCTCTGCTATTGTCACGGGAGCCAGCGAGATCAAAGCCAGCGTCTCAAGTGCTGCAGTCACTCCTCAGCTACAGTCTAGACATCCCCTGAGGACCAGCGAGGCCGACCCAGCAGACATTGCCCCTCTGGCTGGAGCACTGCGGTGCGGTGACGTCTCTCTGTCCAGCTGAGCTGCAGGGCCTGGACTGACTGATGAACTCAGAGCCCGGAGGCTGTCACGTGACTTCAGCGGGCCTGAGTCTGAAAAAAACTCCTCCCGCCTAGTCCCTGACTACAGCCTGGAGGGCTCCCGTTGGCAGAGACGGGACTTTACAATGCAGCGGGAAGCGGCAGGATCGGGCCCATGCTTTCAGGCTAAACGTAGGTAATCTGTAGGCATATTGTGTGTGTGCACGCGCGCATGTGCAGTGTGTGTGTGTGTTCACGCGTGTGCAGTGTGCAGTGTGTGTGTGCGTGTGTGCGCGTGAAGTGTGTGCACGCGTGCAGGCAGCATGTGTGTGCGCGAGCACGTGTGCAGTGTGTGCACGCATGAAGTGTATGTGCGTGCGCATGAAGTGTGTGTGTGTGTGTGTACTGTGTGTGTGTGCACACGCGTGCAGTCTGTGTTGCTTCACAAGAGACCAGGCTATAACAGGAACTCAGCCGATGTCTCTCACGTGATCATAAAAAGCCCCAACAGCATCATTCCTGGTGGACTAAGGGACCGTTGAGCTCGGGTCAGGGTGGCAGAATCAGGCCCCACGTGCTTTATCTGTGTCATGTAAAATATGATCAAACAGCAGCAGCCAAGTCAGATATTGCCTGTGTCATGGGCTAGTGAATCAGGGCCTGACCCCACCAGGTGCTGAGCTGCCACTGAAGTTGGGATCGTCTCTCAGCAGGATCAGTCCCAGAAACCTAGCACGGGTTCCTCCCGACTTACCTTTCCTGAAGATTTGATCCCTTTAAATAATGCAGCTCCGACTATCAGCCAGGATAGGAGCAGGCAGAGGGCCAAGTACCAGACAATTTCACCCGTCTCGTCCAGCCCGCTGGAGCGCCGAAGGGCCACTTTACTGAAAGCACAGGACACCGTGATCAGCATCGCGTCGCTTGCACCAGGGCGTGGCAGCTGCCAGCATGAAGAGCCCCACTGATTATCCAGAGCCACCTCTGGAGAGGGGATGCTCATGTCTGTCTAGCTGGTGATGTCACACCCATGCATCAACTTCCATTGGTGCACAGCCTGTCAGCCCCGCTCCACCCCCGCCTCCCAGCTGGGCTCTTCAATGTGTCCGTTTCAACTTTTAACCATCTGCTGATTTCAAGCAAGTACTTCCATTCCGTTGACTTCCCGGGTAGCGGGCCAGGCTGGGAGTGACGGGAAAGCTGGTTTCTTTGGAGGCTTCAAAGAGAAACCAGTGCTTTCCTCTCAGCCCTGCCTCGGGTTGACGCTCAGTAGGCGTATAGACACGACTGTGCTGTTTTTAAAACGAGAACCTTACTGCACAGAGCCAGCTCGGGTTGTTAACTGAAAGGATGAGCCCGGTGCTGCCAGGCTGAGAGGAGCTGGAGGACACCACCTCTCCAACAACTCGGCTAGTCTTTCCACTCATTGCAGCTCAATTACCATTATAAAAATGGAAGCAGGTAGATTCCAATTTAGGGCCAGATTTTCTTCAGTGGAGTTACAGTTATTTATACCAGCTGAGGATGGTAAAGAAAGTGAAGGAGCAAGTGGCCAGTGGGGTCGTGCTAGGAGAAACACACCTTTGTGCTATGGGCTTTTGTGCAGCTCCAGGTGCCTGGGTGACGGACACAGCGACAAACCACGCTACGGTGAGCACTGAGTCACGAGTGACACTCTTCCAGGGGGTCTGGAGCCATGCAGCTTCTGGCCCCAGGTGAACTGATGGCATGTTAATGCACACCCTGGCAGGGCCTATTACTCTATTCACCATCAGGCAGCAGTGACTCATACACCTAAGTGTGGGGTATGCAGGTGAGACACCTGCACATTATGAACACTTGCCTGTCCTGGAAAGTGTTCTGTAATGACAGGTCTATAAAAGGCAAGTGGACTGGCTGCATATTTTCAACATCCTAATTTGGGATAAAGAACGTGCCTTATGTTCAGGGCTTTAGGGGGAGAAAAGTTCCTCAATTTTATTATTTATTTCTTAGTTATAAATTTGTTCTTGTGCCTCTCTGTGACTTGTGTTACACGTGTCACCCCGATTCAGTATTTAATGGTTTCCGGACAGAAGTGCTCAGGTTTAGTTTGCAGTCCCATGCGCTTGGCCCAAAGCTGTTTCTAGAGAGTGGTCTGAGTTCCACGGGGTTCCCCAAACCCCACCCAGCACATACTGATTTTAGCAATGTAAAGGTGGTACCGTATACTCACTTCCAGTACTGCTCACTGGGAAGTTGCACTTGTTTATACGTTAAGCTGCCATTGAGACAGGTTAGATTGTTGCTGGTGACGTACGAGTAGTTTGTGTGAATGACTATCCCGTTTGATAAGGTCGTATTGCAATCACTCACTAAAAGAGAAAGGGTTGTTAATGTTCAGTGGTGAAATCAGAAACAGACTGATTACACTGAGTGCCTTTTTCATGCTGTTATGGCTTCAGTGTGTTTTCTTGTGGTAACTACAAACAGACCCCAGCCACCACTTTCAGATGTGGATTTGGCTCCCTACCCAAACACTCCCAGATCCGGTGTGTCCAGCTCTGGGAACCTGGCTGGCCTAACGTAAAGATAGGAAACGTTTGCAAAAATCAGACCTGGGTGCAGTTAGGATTTCCAACTCTTTGATAATGTAAGGGCCAGATCCAGTATTTCAGTTCACACTCATCTATAGCAACCCCATATCATATTGATGGGAACAGACCGGCATTATTCCTAGTTCTCTTCAAAATGTACTGCAAATCTCTTGGCTACAATTTAAGCCAAACAAGAGTTGATCAATGCAGTAAAGAGCACTATCAGCAAGAGGATTTACTTGACGTGAAACCCTGGTGAAATTGTAGTGCAGAATTTTGGGGCAATTTGTCTGACTTTTATACCAATCCAGCACTCTTTTAATATGGGGTGAAACATTGTTATTAGTCTTTTAAATGAGAATCTCCTTGAAATGTATAAATGTAAAACTGCTAAGTAATATGTCAGAACTGCAGTCTGTGATAAACTATTAAACTTCGCTGGGGGATGGGAAATTACAATTTTTAAATCATGCATGCACACAGGCAATCAATAGCGTGGAAATAGTATCTAAAGACATGATGAGACATGAAGCCAATGTCCATCCAACACATGGTGTTAACAAAGCCACACACATAGGATAAAGGATTTTGGAAGAACCCCAGGTGAATGCACTAGGTGTGCATTTCTTTTGCATTAGGACGGCCATTTCTTTGTCACGAAGCACTAAGGAAATTGCAGTGTGGGATGTTTGGTGATTTTATACCAGTCTAGAAATGTGTTATTCTAGGGAAGAAGGAAAGATGGGCAGAAAGGCAGAGAGGAGGAGTCATTCTAGTTCCCAACAGATCACATGGGCAAATGCTACAGGCAGATAGAAAGATCAGTCCAGGTGTCAACTGGTTCTCAAGGTAAGGTTTCCAGACAGCATTATGGCCGACTAATTGTCCCCCTACTGCCCTTTTTAATGCCTTTTGTTTATTACTGGGAAACAGAAGCAGTGGAATTATTCCTAGTAATAGTTTGGATTATTTTAAAAGTACCGTACCTACAGGTGTTTTGCTGCAATTTTCATCTGCCCACGCAAAGCAGTCCGACCATGGCAGTACACTTTGGAAGGAGGCAAAGAGATAGTAGAGAGCATAGGCAATGATAACATTGTAATAGACCGTCACCAAGGTGGTGATGATGACCATCGTGATTCCCACTCCTAGAAAAGAGAGCAGAAGTTTCATCATCCAACCCAAACACAGTATAAAGAGACCGTCAATCACTAACTTCAGTGAACTCCACATTTCTCTACCCTTCCTCCACATTGCCTAGAAATTATTTGACTGTCCCCTGGATCACACAGTATTGTTGGGTACATACACCAGGCAAAGACAATTCCCCGTGAATAAACCTTGGGCATATATCAATTCCCAGCACATGTACAATGAGCATGGTTCATTTCAATGCACTCTTCATTCACGGCCAGCTTGGGAGAGGAGTTCCACACGTGCACAGAGAGGAAGCATTTACAGGTTGCAGATTGCAATAAACAAAAAAAGCCTCAGCATTGCTGAAGAGTTGGTGGGGGAGACACACTACATTTTAATAGCCGTAGGGAATATCGTCGCCCAATCCCAATGCTACACACCTCCTTGAAAATGTAGGGGAGGAAGGGTCAGCGTAGTGCAGCAGGAGGAAGAAAGGAACTCAGCCAGAGGTTAGGGGAGTACAGGAGTAGGTGGGTGAGGTTCTGTGGCCTGCAAGGTGCAGGAAGTTGGACCAGGTGATCACAAGGATCCCTTATGGCCTTAGAGTCCATGAGTCTGTAATGTTAGTGTGTGGAGTGGCCCAGCTGAGGGTGAAGATGCAGAATAAGAATAGAACAGAATACAACATCTGCTCCAAGGCGGTCCAAGCCAAAGAGAGGAGACCAGATTGCACTGGTTCAGATACCGAGGGGAGTCCGGTGCTGAAGGGAAAATTCGGACATAGCTGATTTCTATAGGCACAGTGCAGCTAAAGTCTGCGAAGACGTGTCACTTGCGTGTGTAAATAAACTAACAGCTTAACCTTACTGATCCTTCCTAGCTGTAAAACTAAGATCATTCAGGCTAATTTATTAGGTTATTTACATAATTTTAAAGATGAATATAAACAACTTGGTAAAGTAAGGGAGAGTCTCCTGCATTCCACACTGAGCTAGGGGAAAACGACCCCATGCTAGTCCAAGAGTCCATGCTAGTGTTAAAGAACCAGGCCAGCTCACTACGGGAAGTCCAGTTAGGGCAGGGGATGAAATCAGATCCCAGACTACCAGGAAAGAAGGAAACGGTGCCAACAGACTGTGAGCGGGAGATAGGGGGGATGTACCACGTCACTCTCTGTAGCCAATACTAGGAGCAATGAATCATGTGCTGAAGGGAACCATGTCCAGCTCTTTGCAGCTGAAGAAAGGACTGGTGAAGAAGACAGACAGGAGGGAAAAGAGAGGGTGCATCGCTAAAAGAAATCTGTTAAACAGAGGAAAATGGGAGTGGAAAATATTGGTGCTAGTTAAGTGGAAAAGCAGAAGATCAGTGGAGAAGAATGACCTTCATTCCTTTTACCCTGGACAGTAACAAACATAGAGATGGGCTGTAGCCACAAAATTAGGGACTGGATCCAGATTTTGAATATCCCAAATGGGGGTTTGGATCCAGAGTTTGGGCCAGCCGTGTAGAAAAATCAGAGCCATTTGTGAAGTCTGGGTGAGGTTTTAAACTTTGTGTCCCTGAAGTTCAATGGATTTTGGTCTGGGTGTCTCGAAACAAAATGAAAGGAAACTGGAGCTGATTGCATCGTTTGTAGAGATCTCACTGCGATTGCTAATTGCATCAGTGAATAAAAGGCAGCATAAAATGGTGGTTTGCAAGGACACTGCAGCTTTTCCTTTGTCAAAGGGAACTTTGTGAGTTTGAGGTCAACCTACCAAACCTTTTCTAATGATCTCGGGGAGTATATATGACATATGTGTTTACACACACACAGCCCTGGCTATCTCTATAGACCCAACCGCCTTTGGGTTGGATCCATCCTTCTTTTCATCTTGAGCAGATTTTGGAAGCTTGTGTGCAGTGCCTTGTTGTTTCTGGTGAGTTTTGAGGCAGAAACTGGCAAGGAACAGTAAATGCCTGGACATAATCCCTTTTCATTGTCTACTAATACACAGGATCAGTAAAGGCAAATAAAGCTCTTAATACGATTAAAATGTAATTTCCTTGTTCCTATCTTAATGCAGCGGGGTGGTCAGGAGGGCATGCAGGCCCAATGATGCCCTCGTTTATGTCCAGCCTTGTTGGAGCAGAATGGATGCAAATAAGGGTGGGATTTGCCCCATGATCCTGATTCCCATGTGTGTGGGATGTCTCTGATTGCAGCAGGCTCAGTGCCCCACAGACCACACTGCTGGAATAGAGGCCAGGTGCATAGGCACGTAGGTTCATAAAATGGTTCTTTACACGTGCAAGTGCCAATCTGAGCAGCTAAATGCAGGATTTGCATGTCCCATGCAGACCCCTATTTAGCAGATAGAGTGAGAAGACATAGCCAGTAAATGAGAAACAATAAAGTTACATTGACGCTCTGGAAAATTGCTGCTTCTGATGTATCACATATAGTGCCATGAATTCAATTGCCTCTCATGCAGTATATACTAGCCCTCTCAGTTTGGCCATCCATGAAATGGCACGACACACCATGTACGGTACTCTAGAGTCTAATTTATGACACTAGCCAGAAGCATTATGGGGAAATTATTAATCCGCTTTTGACTATTAGAGCAACAAAAGAAGATCTATACATAAAAAACTAATGTCACTGACCTTGTAAAATTGGTAATATTCTCCACACAGAAACTGGCCCCAAACTGGCAAACTGCCCCAGGGAACATTCCAAAAAAAATAAAGGTAAACCAGCTAATGCCAGCATAGCTGCGTAGGGTATTAGAAAGGCACCTGGGAAAAACAGAAAAACCTATTATACCGGCACAATTCTGCTCCTTTTGTATAGCCACAGATGCAAATATACCAAAGTGGTTTTTATTTTGTACAGAATGTTTTTTTAAGGACAGTGTTCTGTAAAATCAAACAGTATTTGCAGAGGAAAGGGGTAATTACTCGTTGGTGGTCTGATCCAGGTTCCAGTAAAGGTAAGGTTAGTAACATAAGCATGGCTGTTATGTAAAATAAAGTTCACATTTATTTACTTCTTTCACAATGATTCTCATCAACAACAGGCTGCGCAATTGCCTGGTTACCTTGTCTATCCAGAGATGTTTGCTTGTGTCACATAGATCCCTGATATACCTTCAGGCTTGCCTACGAATTGTGCCTATGGCCACAACTGAAAATATGTTTCACGGGAAAAGATCAGTAGGTCAGAAAGATGCTGAGGTGGCTTGATCTCTGAATAACTTATTTAAAAGGCTAAGATTCAAGGCACAGAACTAAAAGCCCACCTCAAGGCGAAACGGTGGGCCTTTAATATTTGAATAAAAGGGAACAGATGTACTTGCATAACATATATCTGAAAGGTTTAAAATTATCTGGTTTCCCCCACCTGCTTTTTACTTTCAGTAATTGCTTACAGGAACACTGTAACGAAGTTCAGCCCAAGATTTAGATTTTGTAATTTAAAAATAAACATTTTATAAAACCAACTATTGATAAAAAATTAATTTGAATTTTAATGATTTAAGCAAAATAAAATGTTCACTGTATTGCCCTCACAAATCAGGTACTTAGACTTCCACATTCCGTCAGTTCTACCTGCAAATCAATGTGGGCTCAAAACTGCATCCATGGTTATTTGCACCTTGGATTTTCACACACACATAGAAAGGCTGAATTATCAAAAACCTGACTACATTTCTTTTTTATTTCTATAGGTGCCAAGCAAATGTACAGTGCGATATAAATACTGATAATTAGAATCTGCTGTGTGTACTCACTAGCCTGGGGCTGCTCAGCGTGAGCCATATACTACCCATATGAGTAAAAATAGCTCAATCTGGCCCATCATATATAAATAACAGTAAATCAAAAGAAACCTTAAACACTAATTTTAGACACTGCCCAATGCCTCTAGCTGCTTCTCCTCTGCAGCGCTGCCTCATACTGCCACAGGCACGGACAGCACTGAGCCACCCTGCTAGGCTCTGGAACTTAGAACTGATCAATTTTTATGGCACAACTTTTCTTTTGTGAAAATAAGGATAAAAAACTGTCCAACACATACTGCTCTGTCAGGAAGACGGAGACGATATCTGGCTGTGTGTACTCTTGATTTTGTTTGCATTCTACAGTAGTTTATACTTTTAAATTTAAAACAGAAAGGAACTGTTTCTTCACCTTCTTCAGTGGTGATTTGCACTCACTGTTAGAATGGCTAGAACATGGAAACGTTTGTAATTTGTTTCATATGGTTTCATATGGCTGACTCCTTTCTGATACAGAGCCTCAGCTGGCCACTTGCATGAATGCTTTCCTAAATTCCACATTAAACTGGGGTCAGGGACATAGGTGCTGGAAATAGGGGGGTTGGGGGCTGCCACATCCCCTGGTTTGAAGTGGTTTCCATCATATACAGGGTTTATGGTTTGGTTCAATGGCTCTCAGCCCCCCACTGCATACATTCTTCCAGCGCCTCTCATTACTGAGACCTATTGTACTATGAGAAGGACCCGCATTTCGTATTTGCTGTAGTGCATAAGTGTGAGAGAGAAACAGCGCCCGGTAAGACAGCTGATATTCATGCACATGCAGCTGTTCATCTACTTTTTCTCTTCAAGCACAAAGAGGTTTAAGATAAATTAGGGACCCAGTTTGGCAAGATATTTAAGCACATGCTTAACCTTAAGCATGTAAGTAACCCCACTGAATTCAAGCAAATGACTCATGTTTAAATTTAAGCAAATGCATATGTGCCTTGCTGAAGGCACCTGTCCTTACAGGCAGAAGGATACAAAAAATAGTCCCAATAAAATATTTTTTAATTTCTAAAATATTCCTCGAATAGCTGTTTTGTTCCATATACAAAAATACATGACAGTGCAGTGTGATATACTGATTTTTTATTAACATTCGTTTTGGACTAGAATTCTGTTTCATCACTCATGAGTAATGCAACCAGGCCAAACACATGCCAATAAAAGATGTATGCCACAAATGCCACCGTGTACTCCATATATCTATCCTCAAATGTCTGTATGCAAAGTTACATAATCTGGCTGTGTCGCACTTACAATATAAACACCCATTGACCTTAAGTGGGAGTTGGACTGGGCCCTAAGGCATTTAACTTAAACACCTGCTTTTCCCACCTGAAATAGAATCTCAGACCTCCACAAATCACAGGACAGGCCAAAGTTTGTCTATCCCGCCTCTGCATTCAGCCAAGTGATTCACCAGAGATTTGTCAGGTAAAGCCAGTCACGTGTTCTGTGAAGGCGCTGCCAAGGCACCCATGGAATGTAACCTTGTAGTGAATAGATTAGAGACCTTTATTCTTAGTCTTTGTTTGGGATAAACTAGTTTTAATCCAGGTAAAAAAGGGGAGGCCACTTTAAAATAGGCCACTTTAAAATAAATAGGCGTTGAGCATCATTTAGTGTCAGGGCCGCCAAGAGGATTCAGGGGGCCTGGGGCAGGGCCGGGTCTTCGGTGGCAATTCGGCGGCAGGGCCTTCCCACTGAGGGGGACCCACTGCTGAATTACTGCCGAAGAATGAAGTGGCAGCGGTAGAGCAGCCTAAGTGCCTCCGATCACGTTTGGTTTTTTTTCCCCCCACCGCTTGCGGTGCTTGTACTCACTGGGTGACGCTCCGAGGCTGCGGCAGCACTTCAGCGGTGGATCCTTCACTCACTCCGAGTCTTCCACTGCACTGAAGGACCCTCTGCCAAAGACCCGGAGCGAGGGAAGGGCCCGCTGCCAAAGTGCCGTCAAAAACGCGGAGCGGCTCACGGGGCCCGAGGCCTGGGGCAAATTGCCCCTCTTGCCCGTCCTGGGCAGCCCCGTTTAGTGTGGGAGGGTTTCTAATTGGAGTGCAGCTTTGTGAAGTACGGATAAGTGTAACCTTCAACATTTACACCAGAAACAGTCATTAACAACGAACAGAATCGGCTCTGTCAGGGGTTCTCAAACTTCACTGCACCGTGACCCCCTCTGAGAACAAAAGTTATTACACGACCCCAGGAGGGGGGACTGAAGCCAAAGCCCAAGGGCTTCAGCCCCAGACAAGGGGCCTGTAACCTGAGCCCTCCCACCCGGGCCTGAAACTCTCGGTTTTGGCTTCAGCCCTGGGCTCCAGCAAGACTAAGCCAGCCCTGGCGACCCCATTAAAACAGGGTCACGACCCACTTTGGGGTCCCGACCCACAGTTTGAGAGTCGCTGCTCTAAGGTGTGTCATTTATTTCAGGTCACAGCTTTAAAGCCTGTCCTGCAACTCTTACTCACACAAGTAACCCTCTCTCAGATGACTAGTCCTGTTGCACTGACAATAGTGTCTCCAGGCCCCAGGCCAGCAAAGCACTTAGGTAGGTGTAAATCACATGAGCAGTCAAACTAACTTGAAGCTTCACACACGTGTTTCAATGCTTTGCTGGACTGAGGCCTCAGGAATTACCAAATGCTGAGAATATTGCGCTCTGGCTGGTTACCCATCCCGAACCCTGGCAGTAGATTTGGTCCACAGAGCACTGGAATGGGAGTCAGGAGACCCGGATTCTGGTTTGGGTTCTGCCACTGACTCACTGCATAAGTCTGAACAAGTTACAGCCTCTCTGTACCTCGTTTTCCCATCTGTCTGATGGGGAAGCTTATCGTATTCTCCTGGCTTGGAGAGCCTCATATGGACATTACTAACTAAGTGCTAAATGGGGTTAAAATGTCATTAAAGCTAATGTTAAAATTATATAATACACAGGTTGAGAAAAGAGTCTCTGTATATCTGGGCATAGTGGAGGGGTGGGCAAACTACGGCCCAGGGGCCACATCTGGCCCTCCAGACATTTTAATCCAGCCCTTGAGCTCCCACTGAGGAGCGAGGTCTGGGGCTTGCCTCACTGCATGTGTCTCCCGACATTCTCCCTCCGGCTCCTACATGTAGAGGCAGCCACAGGGCTCCACATGTTGCCCCAGCCCCAAGCTCCGCCCCCGCAGCTCCCATTGGCTGAGAACTGCAGCCAATGGGAGCTGCAGGAATGGCACCTCCAGACAGGGCAGCGTGCAGAGCTACCTGGCCACGTCTCTGTTTAGGAGCCATAGGGGGGACATGCTGCTGCTTGAGGTAAGCACCGCCCAGACCTGCACCCCTGAGTCCCTCCTGCACCCCAACCCCCTGCCCCAGGTCTGATCCTCCTCCCACCCTCTGAACCCCTCTGTCCCAGCCTAGAGCAGCCTCTAGCACCCCTCATTCCCAGCTGGCACCCTCATTCCCAGCTCCACCCCAGAGCCCGCACCCCCAGCTGGAGCCCTCAGCCCCCACCCCAAACCCGGAGCTCCTGCCTGCACCCTGAACTCCTCATTTCTGGCCCCACCCCAGAGCCCTCCCCCCCACACACACTCCCATCCCCAATTTCATGAGTATTCATTGCCTGCCATACAATTTCCATGCCCAGGTGTGGCCCTCGGACTAAGAAATTTGCCCACCCCAGTACAGTGCTTAGATTATCCACAGATACTACAAAGTTTGTTTAAAAACACATAAAAGACACGTAGTACATAGTCTGCAATACCCCAAATGTAGGTAAATGTAACCATACAGTTTAGATATTAGACTCCAATTACTCCGGTACATCACACAGGAATTAGTTATACGGAGAGCTGGTTGTAGAAAGCAGGTGTAGGAACGAGTGTAGCTGGTCCCTCAGTACCTGAGCATTCAGGGCGGGGTCTCTCTTAGCAGTTATAACCCACCCGAGGGGTATTTCAGCTCCTTTCCTGACAGTGACACTAGCGTCATTACCTGGCAGGTGAGGAGCTTGGAACTGATACTTCACATTTTCCTTCCCTTCCTAGCGCCCTGATCCACTTCTAACTAGAGAGGGGCCCACCCCCACCCCCCGTTTTCCAGGGTTTGGATTTAGCCGGTGATAAAGGCTGATACCAGCGTAACATTCATTCAAATCTGACTCCCAACTTCTCCAGCAGCTCCGGGGTGTTTGGCTCTGAGACTGGGGCTCGAGCGGGTCTGACCCCGCCGCGGGGGCTCACGGCAGCCCCCCCCCCCCCCGGAGCAGGGAGCCGGGGGCAGCAGCACTCACCGCCTCCGTTCTGGTAGGTGAGGTAGGGGAAGCGCCAGACGTTGCCGAGCCCCACCGCGTAGCCCACCATGGACAGCAGATAGTCCGTCTTGCTGGACCAGTGCCCGCGCTCCGAGTGCTCCTCGCTCTGCCCCGCGGGGGCATCTTTCCCCTTCGACAGCGTGAAGTCCTGGGGGAGCAGAGAGGGGGGGTCACCGCGGGCCCGGCTGGGAGCGTCTCTGCTGCTCCCAGCACCTGGGCCAAGAGCCCGCGGGCGGCAGAGACCCGCACCCGAAACGTGGAGCCCCGGGGAGAGAGACGGAGCCCAGACCCCGGCGCTGCCGGTGTTTCGGGGGGACACCCGGCTCCCCGGGGTGCCTCGGGGCTCCTGCCCGGGGTCCCGAGCGCCCCCCCATCCAGGCTGCACCTGCCCAGGGCACCGAGCGCCCCCCCCCCGCTGCACCTGCCCGGGGGTTCCGAGCCCCCCACCCCGGCTGCACCTGCCCGGGGTTCCGAGCCCCCCACCCCGGCTGCACCTGCCCGGCTCGCACCTTCCTTCTCCCGCAGCAGAGGCGGGCGGGCGGCGTGAGTGTCCCCATGAGCCCGGCTCCGAGCGCTCCCCGGCCTGAGTGAGCGGCGGCCGCGGGGCCGGGCCCTTTATCCGCCCCCCGCCCCCATGGGCTGCCCGGCCGTGACGAGCGCGGCGGGACCGGGGCTGCCCCGGGTGGGGCGCGGCGGGTTGGGCACCTCCCAGGCGGGCTCCCCGCGGCAGGGCGGGGCCGTGTCTGCGGCAGGTAAATCACCTGTCAGCCCCGCCGCATCCCGCCGCCTCCCACCTGCCGCCCCCCGCACATCCAGTCCCCCCGCATCCTCCTACCTGCCGCCCCCCCGCACATCCAGCCAGCCCCCCCACTCATCCTACCCCCGCACATCCTCTCACCTGCCAGCCCCACATCCATCCTCACCCCCGCTAGCCCCCTCAGCACATCCATCCTCCCCCGCACATCCTCCCACCTGCCAGCCGCATCCTCCCACCTGCTGCCCCCGCACATCCAGCCAGCCCCCACTCATCCTACCCCCACATCCTCTCACCTGCCAGCCCCACATCCATCCTCACCCCGCTAGCCCCCTCAGCACATCCATCCTCTCCCCACATCCTCCCACCTGCCATCCTCCCACCTGCCAGCCCCCGCACATCCAGCCCTCCCACATCCCCCCTACCTGCAGACCCCCACCACAATTATCCCCCTCCATCCTCCCACCTGCCACCCCGCACATCCATCCTCCCCCGCACATCCTCCCACCTGCCAGCCCCGCACATCCAGCCTCCCACATCCTCCTACCTGCCAGACCCCCATCACAATTATCCTCCCCTCCGCACATCCTCCTTCCTGCCACCCCCGCACATCCATCCTCCCCACTAGCTCCTCAGCACATCCATCCACCCCGCATCCTCCCACCTGCCGCCCCGCACATCCAGCCAGCCCCCCCACTCATCCTACCCCAACACATCCTCCCTCCTGCCAGCCAGCCGCATCAACAATCCCCCCCCCCCCACCTACCTACCCCTCACCACACACACATCCTCCTACCCACCTAGGGACATCATTTCAGATGGGGGGGAGAGGGACTTTAACCATGATTCCAGAGGCTATTTGGGCACCTGAAAACTCTTGGGGTTATTTTTGTTTGTTGGGGGGGGTATGTGTTTGTTTTTTGGAAATAACAACATAGGTGCTCTTGTCAGATAATTTCTAATCCCTATATAAAAAAAGAAAATGAAATAATTATTAGACCAACTCAGCTCTAACTAACGTGTTCTGACATATTGTGTCAATCCACTTAAGGGACACTGGTTAGGTTTAAAAAATTAATGTCTATTCTTACTTTGTTACTAACTCTGAATACAACCATTGGAACAATTGTAGCAAAATCTAGATGACTTTCTGTCACTTCTTTGCAGTTCATCAAGCTTGGACTAGATCATAACATCCAACTAGGACAAGGCCCTGCGAGTTTATTTATATTGCACCTGCCTAGGGCCCTAGGGATGTTACCCCTCTAGGAATAACAGACTAGAAACTGACCTTAAACAGGAGTGAAACTGACACTTTCAAGTCACTTTCAAGTATTGCCAACACCAAATGTTCAAAAATCATGACTCAGGCTCACCAAAAATCGTGAGATTGGCTTTAAAATCATGAGATTATGTAAAATTATAGATTTTGGGGTTCTTTTTATTTACATTCTGCTTTTTGAGCCTTTAAGGTGCACTGGGGTCACATTTGAAGCTTTCTCCACAGCCACGAGGGCTAGAAACTTCATTTTTCTTTAAGAACGAAGGCTGAAATCATCACAGATGACTTGACTCCAGGAACTGGGGCTTTAAGGAAAACAATAATTATCATGAGACTCATGACAAAATCATCAGAGTTGGCAACACTGTGTGAGTTTCACTTCTGTTTAAAGGCGAGTTACCATCCAGAAGGGTCTTAAACACAACACTACAGTGACTACACACTACAGTGATTGAGTTGCAGGTTCCACGGGAAGATATTTTAAACCAAACACCAAGAAAATTCAATGACATGTCCATCTACCCTGCAGATCCATCCTCCTAACTAGCCCCCAACACATCCATCCACCCCTACACACATCCATCCTCCCCCATCGCACATCCATCCTCCCACCTACATACCTACCCCCAAGCACCTCCCTACATCTATCCTCCTAACTAACCCCCCACTTGACACATCCAGCCTCCTCCTCCACATCCATCCTCCTAACTAACCCCCACCCAACACATCCATCTTCCTAACTCCCTCCCCATGCATGTATCCACCTTCCCACACATCCATCCTCCTAACTACCTCCCAACACATCGATCCACCCTGACACATCCATCCTCCTAACTATCCTCGACATATCCATCCACCCTCATGCTGAATAAATCCATCCTCCTAATTAACCCCGACACATCCATCCTCCTAACTACCCCCAACACATCCATCCACCGCCACACACAGCCATCCTCCCCCTTCACACATCCATCCTCCCACCTACGTACCTACCCCCAGACAGTCCCCTACATCTATCCTCTTAACCCCCAACACATCCACCCACCTAAATACCTCTCCCAGTCTCCCACCGCCCCAACACATCCATCCTCCTAACTACCCCCCACCCAACACATGCATCCTCCTAACTATCCCCCCTCGACACATCCATCCACCCTAACCACCCTCAGCACATCCGTCTACCTGCCAGCTGGCCATCCCCCCACACACTTGACATCTCCCCAACCACCCCAAAATATCTATCCTCCTGCCTACCCCCTGCCTCTGACACACCCATCCTCCTACCCTCTTCCTGACACACGCATTCACCTACATGTCAGCCAGCCACCCCCCAACCGACACATCCACCCCCCCCCACATCTACCCATCCTCCTAACTACCCCGTCTCCTGGCAACACATCCACTTAACCTGCCAGCCTGCTGCCTCTGCTCTTCATGCTCCCAAACCATTGACCAGATATGAACATTCCAACTCCTAAATTAAACTTCCCAGGATCCCTTTGTGTGACTCACCAGCCAGACAGGCACGGTGGGGTGTGGCCTTTTCCGAGAGGGCCAGGTGGGCATCACTTATCAGTCACACTAGAGAATGGACCGTAAAAGCAAACTCACCTCTCAGCCAGGAGCCCGAGGGCCTATGGGTGGGAAAGGGCTCCTTAAAAGAGGTCTCTCGCTTCACATGCGGTGAGTGCGGATTTCACAAAGAGCCCTTCATGGACAAGAAATAGCAACCTGGCCAAACATCTCCACACTTATGGTGGGAGAGAATCCTTCCTTGGCCAGGGGACTTGGGTGGGGACTGACTGCTTCCATTTCCAACTACTGCCCTGACTGTATGCCTCATCCTCTTTTTCAGAGTCAGTTTGTAAAACCCCGACTCCCAGTGAGCAGCACCGTACTTCACAGGTCTGTGCTGCTCCTGATGGAGGGAGGAGCTGCTTGGCACTAGCAAGCAGGGCACAATCCACCATTCGTGAAAGGTGTATTTGGAACACTGGGGGAGGTAACAGGATTGTACTGGGTTCTGTTGGATCATCCTGTGCAGTAGGAGCCCTAGGAGGCATGTGCGTTAGCTTGCTGGAAGAATACCAATCTACAGTACCTGCTTAAAGAGCTACAACCAGAGTGAAGGCATTTCCTTGGGTTTCCATCTACCCTCTGAATTCTGAGTTCCCACAAACTCAGCCTGAAGGAAAACGCAAATCTCACCTACACGCTAGAGAAACTCATACATCAGCCCAAATTCTCTCAGACTTGGCCCCATGTTCACTGGGATCGAACATGAACTTTAGTGGACCTTTTGGCAAACTGGATTCCAAGCGGTGAGTTTGAAATGACCATGGAACAAGGTGAGTTGGCCTGGCTTATGGGGGAGTTTTTGACCATTTGCACAGTCCGAGTCATCAGCTCTTCACAGCCAGGATGAAAACTGTTGCTTTGAACAACGTGATCATAGTGCCAATTTTCTTCAGAACTACAGTGTGATGATTCAGAAGCCAGCTCCTGTTCCTGGCGATGTGCTTAGTTTGAAATGAAGCTAGAAAAAAAACAACCCCAGCCTGAGAGCTGCAACCTCTCCCTTCTCATTCAGATTCAGTGCATGTTGTAATGTTGTGAAGTCATTTAGTGGGGTATTT
The DNA here is from genome assembly GCF_016161935.1 of Mauremys reevesii. Lineage (NCBI taxonomy): Eukaryota > Metazoa > Chordata > Testudines > Geoemydidae > Mauremys > Mauremys reevesii. The sequence continues at coordinate 101,139,205 of NC_052631.1, forward strand.
TCTTTCCGTGTAACTAGAGACGACCAGAGTACAGCGACACAATGTACCGCACCTGGGAGGTATTCTCTTCCTGACAAGTGACTGTTCATTTTTATGCACTTCCAGTATTTTAAAAAAATCAGTGTTTAGTAAAAATAAATGGCAGGGCCTATGGCAGGAGAGCTTCCAAGTGCGTGGCTTTGTTCGACCCGCTGATATCAAAGCGGTTTGATTTGCACTTCCTAGAGCCTGACTCCTCCAACATTAAGGGTTGGGGGGATTTTCCCGCACACTTGAGCTAACCATTGACTTCATTACAGTGTAATAATTACCCCTGTTTATTTCTAAGCCAGTTACCAGTGGAATTCCTGATCCAGCAACACAACAGTAATGAGCAGCTTGACCCCTGCACAAAGTGAGGTTTTCAAAAGCACCTGAGTCGGGGCACAAGTCCCATTGAAAATCAATAGGACTTGTGCTGGTAAGTCACCCTAAATTACTATAAACTCCTTTAACAATCATCCCGCTAATAGAAAAAAAAATAAAGCATTAGTCCCATTTTTGCTGTGATGACAACATACTGATCAGATCCACGGGCAGCTGCTGGTGGTTTTATACTCATAGGCTATTTGACATGGAAAGTTCACTGAGTACATAAAAGAGTTTCAGATACAGGAGTGATTTCACTGGGAGTTGAGTGAGGCCATTGGTTAATACCGGCATATCTGCAGGAGTGAGAGAGAGACACATTCAACGTGTGTTAAAGAAACTGGTGAGACAAAGTCAACAGATTCTCCTCCTGTCCGAGGCTCTGTGTCGGCTGGGACACCACGTACCTAATGCGCTCAACACTGCGGCCGAGTATGCAGGTCCCGCACGGGGACGAGACAAAATGGGGAGCAGCAGAGCAAGGCTGGGCTCTGCATCTGCTGATGCCAGTGGGGAGGAGCTAAAGAAGAGCTGAGGGGCAGGAGTGACAGATCTGGCATGGCCTTTACCCAGAGGCAGGTGGAAGGAGCCGTTCCAAGGCTCTGCACGCCACGGGAGGGAATCCGGATGAGGATTAACTAATCCACAGGAACAATAGGCATTTGGCGACCAACACAGAGTGAATGCAGAAAGACACGAGCTGCTGCCATGCCAACAGACGGGGCTGAAAAATGGGAGTAAGCCATACACATCTCTGCTCCCGTGCGAGCAGCCAGACAAGAGTGCACACTCGCACGAGCAGAACACTGCTGCTGTTGGAAAGGGGTGACAACACATGCACGTGCCCAGCCTTTGTGTACAGACAGTTGGCTGGACCGGGCAATGACAGAACAGAAACCTGCAGGATAACCCAGGCCAGGGAAATCACCCCCTCTGCAAAATGCAAATGAACACTGCACTCCCACTCACAAAGTAGCCAGTCACACCTACCGACAAAGGCCCAGGCATAGGAACCAGACCCATAGCTGGTACTAAGTGCAGCCTGGCAGAACACAGCCCGCACTGTACACAGCGGAGTAGGGGCCCCCACTCGGGATGCCCTGCTCCGCCCCGGAAACGACACGATACATGCACTCAGTGCATATGAATGGTCACGAACGGGATGTCGCCATCTTCACGCGAGAAGCACGAAGAGCCTTGGACAGAGCTTGCTGGGTCAGCCGGTCCAGAACGGCACGTGGGGAGAGAGGTGGACGCCTGTCCTCCCGCTGACAGAGGGACTGACAACAATAATACTGGCAGCGCCATTGTTCCCACTTCAGCACAACAGCTTCTCCAATAGCTTCCCTGTCAGTGGACAAGCCCGTTAGCAAACCAGGCAGCGGCAGCAGACTCAACTTGAAAAGCGATCCTGATCCCAAGGAAGGGAACCTGAGTCATCCAACCAGTCATCACAGCACCAGGCTAGTGCTGCTCCGAGGCCGCAGGCTATCGCTTGCTCTATACGTCTAGATTAATAGAGCAGAAGGGACCACCAGGATCAGCCAGTACGACCTCCTGCATCATTCAGGCCAGAGAAGTTCACTCAGTATTTCCTGCACTAGAGGGAATGATTCTTCCCTACTATATACGTGAACGTTATCGGTCCCAGTCGTGTGTGTTTGAACTAGAGTGTGTGGTTTAGAAAGACATCCAGTCTTGATTTAAAGATCCCAAACGATGATACATTAGCCACACCGCTTAGTAGCGTCTCGCGATGGTTGGTTGCCCTTCTGCTTAAAAGGTTGCATGTCATATGGCGCCCGCAGTGGTAGAATCCAAGCACCCCACAAACATTCATGATCTAACCACCCAGCACCCCGGCAAGACAGGGGAATATGTTATCCTCATTTTACAGATGGGGAATGGAGACACAGAGAGACCAAGGGCCAGTTTTCCAAGGTGTTTAGGCACCCAAAGATGCTGAGAGGCACCTGGTGAGAGATTCAAAAGCTCCTCGGTGCCAAATTGCTATTGGGTTCAGTGGACGTTTGGTTCCTAGGGGCATCTGAAAATCTCACCAGGCGCCTAACTGCACTTCGCCCCCCGCCGCCCCCAGCCTGAAGGGACCTGCCAAGTCACAGGGTGTCTGTGGCACAGCCTGGAATTGACCTCAGGAACTGAAGACTAGATGATTTGCATGTGGGGTGGGGTCTGATCCACTCTCTGGTGAACGGTGCCAGCCTGACACCCAGTCTGTGACCACGGTAACAGCTGACACACCTGCCAGCTCTACTACAGTGGATGGTCTGGGGATATCTGAACTATGCAATCCCAGCCTGTGCCCTTAATCACACCACCAGCCCATCACTTGCCATGTGTGCACGTTCCCTGATTTCCATGAATGGCACTGACCTCCTTGACGTCCTCCCACACTACTGCACAGTGGGTGAAGTTTCAGAGCGGTAGCCGTGTTAGTCTCTATCAGAAAAAACAATGAGGAGTCTCTAAGGTGCCACAAGGACTAACACATTTACTTGGGCATAAGCTGCAGACTCAGCAGGAGGCTGAATGACATTATTGCAGAGGCTGGGAACCTCCAGGAGCCATTCCCTGGTGAGTGCATTTAGGGGGAGCTGAGTGCAGGGAGGCAGTTGGGTGTTCCAGGCTTGCCTTCCGTGCTCCGGGAGTGACCACCCCTCTGCTCAGCCTGCTCACACGGATCCTAGCAATGCTGGGTGGGGAGGTACACAAGGCAATGCTTGGCAAGGCTGTAATGGCCATCGCTGAGTCCCAATTAACTGCGGTTCTAAGAGATGCTCTGTACTTTTCATGAGTTCGTGGCCATTCTCTGTCCTTAGATGGTAGGAGGTGTCTGAGTGTAATGGTCTGGAATAGAGCCAGAGCCTTCACCACCTACTTGAAACCAACCTGACACTTCCCGGGCAACCCATGGAGAGTAACACAGGGTGGGTGTAATGTAAACCCGGTTACTCCACCCTGTGAGCAACGATTGCATTCTGGGCCAGCTGCAAGCAGCAGGGAAGCACATCTGGAAGAGCTGGCAGGAGGGGATGACACCGAGGGTCTGTCTACACTGCAGTTAGACCCCCAGGGCTGGCCCATGCCAGCTGACTCGGGCTCGCAGTACTCGGGCTAAGGGGCTGTTTCATTGCTGTGTAGACGTCTGGACTTGGGCTGGAGCCTGGGCTCTAGGACCCTGCAAAGTGGGAGGGTCCCAGCCCTCAGGCAACAGCCCGAGCCTGGCCAGCTACATTGCAATTAAAAAGCCCCTTAGCCAGAGCCCCATGAGCCCGAGTCAGCTGGCACGGGCCATCCGGGGGTGTCTAATTGCAGTGCAGACACACCCTATCTGGCCCTCATGTTCAGAGGACCGGTGTTATTGTGGAGAGGTCATCATAGGATAAACAAGGGCACAGCCTATGCAAATTGCACAACTAAACCTTAAACCCAATGAGCTCGCACTGCAGGAGGAAACAGTGAGAAGGAAGCAGCTTCTTAAGGGGTTGTAATAAACTATAGTGAGGGTGAGAAATGATCATGAGAAAACCCTGCTGCCTACAGCTGCGGTTTCTATAGGCCTGCTCCCATGAGTAAACAAGTGGGGTTGGGGTCTGATCAGTTTTGTCATTCACTTCAAGGAGATGGGTTCCTGCTTGCAATCAAAGCCTCTGCCAGTGCAAGAATAGGGAGACTGGAAGGTTTATAACTGAGCAACTGCCCCACTCTCTGCCCCCGCCCCTTCCCACCCCCAGGATTTCTTCAGCTTTCCTCTCAGGGCCACATTTATTGTTTGTGCACTGGAGCTGGTCAGAAAACGGAATTTCCATCCTTCGGGGAATCCCAGCATTTGGAAAGTTGTTTTTGTCCTAAATTGGGACTTTGAAATTTTTGTGGAATAGAAGTTCACAAAACTTTTGATTCAGAAAGTTCAGAAGAACTTTATCAAAGCATTTCGTTTCAATGTCAAAACATGTCATTTCTCTCAGACGATGCGTCAAAACTAGAAGGTTGGAATGGAATGAAATGAATTGAGAAAGTCAAAATGAAATACTTCATTTCAGTTTTGAATCTTTATGACACATTCCAGCAAAACAAGTAGCTTAAGATGAAATGGCATTTTCCAGTGGAAAACTGCTCCATCAACTTTTTTTTACCAGTTCTATTGTACATTGTAGTAAGATGAGGTCCTAAAATATAAGTCCTTGTATCTGAGGCCTGGTATGAGGCCTAAGACCTGAGCTAAAGTAATGGTCAAGACTTTTCTGATATAAAACAAAGTGAAGCTGTGAGCAAGAGGCAGGCCCTACTCACAGATTCTGGCATGAAGAGGGCTGATGCTGCAAACACACACATACCTAAAAGGTACTGGGCACAAGGGATGTAAACACGTGCCAGGATGGTACCAGAACACTCCAACATGAGCACATTCCCGCTCAGATAACAGGAACATTCTGACTCATCCTAAAGACAGGGTTAAAAGGATAATATGATGGATAGAGTTGTTTTGCTCGAACCAACATTGACAAGATAATAGATGGCACCTTAACATGTAGAGGGGTTGTACCTCAGTACATCAGGAGTGATGTGTAAGTTGTTTGCACCTGTGTATAAAAATGGACCTCTGAGGGGTTGACTTTGTCTGGCCTAGGGGGCAGTGGTAAGTCCCGCCACTGACTGAGCTGGTCCATTGTCAGGGAACATAGATGTACTAGCAGAACTGTAGACATCTGATCCAGGGAGCTGGAGACTGTGTTTCGTTTGGCAATAAACCTGGCCAGGTGCCTTCATACCTTAGTAGAGTCTGTGGTCATTGGGGTTCTCTCGAGATCTGCTGTGCCAGCGACCTGCGCAGAGCCAGGGCAGCACACAGGGAGAACACACACATGCAGCCGACTGTTATCAACATCGAACAGAGCAGAGCCCCACACCAGTGATGTCTGACGACATCATTATCTGCAATATCGTTTTCTAGGCAGCAGTGTTGACTTAACCCCAGGTACTAGTTCTCCAGTGAGATCTTTCTTCATTGTAGCACTCTCTGAGGCGATACTTACACTAGGAGCTAGGGGTGTGATTCCTCAGCTCTTGTGCAGATACTTGCACCAGTTCTCATCAAGCTAGCGTGAGTATAAACAGGAGTGTAGCCACGGTAGCCCAATATCTTCCTTAGGCATTAGACACAGACACTGGGCCCTGGTCTTCTCTCAAGTGTCTCACAGTTGGTCCTGTGTAACTGAGGGAGAACTGGCTCCATTACTTTCAGAAACTGGATGAAATAGCTCTGGTCTAACTGTCAAACATACAAAAATCTCGACCTAAAGAATCTTTCTCAGGGTTTTCTATGAATAAAAACACTTTTTCCTTTCTGAAACTTACAACATTTTATCATCAACTTTTAAAGAATTGAAATAAACTTTTAAAAAGCCTCAAGCCTCCTCTTCCTAACCAGGGGTGGCTCCAGGCACCAGCGCAGCAAGTGCATGCGTGGGGGGCAAGCCGCGGGGGGCGGTGTGCCGGTCGCTGTGAGGGCGGCAGTCAGGCGGCCTTTGGCGGCTTGCCTGCGGGAGGTCCGCCGGTCCCGCGGCTTCGGCGGCAATTGGGCGGCGGGTACGCCGAAGGCGCAGGACCGGCAGATCACCCGCAGAAATGCTGCCAAAGCCACGTGACCAGTGGACCTTCCGCAGGCGAGCCGCCAAAGGCCGCCTGACGGCCGTGCTTGGGGCAGCAAAAAACAAAGAGCCGCCCCTGTTCCTAACCTTGTATTTATAAAAGCCACAAGTATCTTCAACCTGTTTTTCTTTGAGCAACTGCAATGTGCAACTAGGGAGCATATCATTAACCCAACATAACAAGTTCCACTAATACAAGGGAGGAGTTAAAATTGCATGAAAAATACAAACCGGGAGTGTGTACATATCAAAACCTAAGCTCTGGGGCAACGCACACAATTCATAATATAATAAGTAGCTTAATGGGAGGGGAATTTTTTCAGAGCTGTGAATAATGGGAACCAGGGAATCATTCTTCATAGAAATATAACTGAGAGTATGAATATTCAGCAATATAATGACTGGAGTGTCAATTATTGAGAGTGCCCAGATGAGTCCCCCAGCCCTTGCTAACAGTGACATATTTCAATTATTAGCAAATTCTTCCCCATTGAATCAGTCTCTTATGTCATTTTCCTCAGTAACATTTGGGTGCTGCTGCATATGGAAACCACCCATATCCCCATTAGTTACATGAAAACTGTTTTGAAAAGAAGGCAGAAAAGGACGCGGGGGAGGAGCAATAGACGTGAGCTATCTCAGTTTTAGTAAGGCTTTCGATACGGCCTCACATGACCTCATGAGCAAACTAGGGAAATACAATCTAGACAAACTATAAGATGGATGCACAATTGATTGAAAAGTCATATTCAGAGAGTGGTTATCAATGGTTCACAGTCAAGCTGGAAGGGCATTGAATGGGGTTCTGCAGGGGTCGGTCCTGGGTCTGGTTTTATCCAATATCTTCATAAATGATTTGGATAATGGCATGGAGAGCACACTTCTAAAATGTGCAGACAATACCAAGCTGGGAGGGGTTGCAAGTGCTTTGGAGGACAGGATTCAAAATCATCTTGAGAAACTAGAGAAATGATCTGGAGTAAATAGGAAGAAATTCAATATGGACAAATGCAAAGTGCTCCACTGAGGAAGGAACAATCAGTTGCACACACACAAAATGGGAAATGACTGTCTAGGAATAAGTACTGTGGAAAAGGATCTGGGGGCTGTGAGTGGATCACAAGCTAAATATGAGTCAACGATGTAACCCTGTTGCAAAAAAAGCAAACATCATTCTGGGGCGTATTAGCAGGAGTGTTGTAAGCAAGACATGAGTAGTAATTCTTCCGCTCTATTCGTCACTGATAAGGCCTCAAGTGGAGTATTGTGTCCAGTTCCAGGCAACACACTTCGGGAAAAATGTGGACAAATTATAAAAAGTCCAGAGGAAAGCAACAAAAATGACAAGAGGTCTAGAAAACCTGACCTAGGAGGAAAGATTTAAAAAATTAGGTTTGCTTAGTCTGGAGAAGAGAAGACTGAGAGGGCACATGATAACAGACTTCAAGTACTTAAAAGGTTGTTAGAAAGAGAATAGTGATAAATAGTTCTCCTTATCTATGAGGATGGGACAAGAACTAATGGGCTTAAATTGTAGCAAGGGAGGTTTAGGTTAGACATTAGGAAAATCTTCGTATCAGGGTGGTTAAGCACTGGAACAAACTACCTGGGGAGGTTGTGGAATCTCTGTCTTTTGAGAGGTTTAAGGGCAGGTTAGACAAACACCTGTCAGGGATGGTCTAGATAATACTTAGTCCTGCCTCAGTGCAGGGGACTGGACTAGATGACCTGCTGAGGTCTCTTCCAGTCCTACATGTCTATGAAAAGAGAAGGGCTGTCTATCACATAGCACGTGTTTCAGCTGATCTGACATACTAAAACCCCCTCATTACATGATCTTACAGGGCATTATATTTATCCTTGTTCTCCACCAGCAGCCTGACCACCAGGCTGTAACCAATAACCTGTATTGCCTCGGCTAGTCTGTATGCTTTTCTCTTGTGTAACTGACAGTAACTTCTTCTGTCCACTCTTCTCTTTGTGTGACACCTGCTCCCATCTGGGAGCAATGCCTTACGAAGTATTCCCATCCCAGCCAACGGCACTGCTCGTCTGTGCAAGAGCTGAGCAACGGGAGTAAGGGTTGCACAATCTAGATCTTCAATAAAATAAAATTTGGAACTAAAATGCCAGAGGCAGGAATCAGCCCTTAATACCCACTGCACAGTACAATATTTAGCCCTTTCTCACCCCTCAGTCACCAGGATTATGGACAAGTCTGTGAAAAGAAAATCATTCAGATAGACCTCCGGAGGTGCCTAGGCCTCACGGCACCCCACTCTACATAGGTGAATTTCCAATTCTAGGCACATAGATTCCCTTTGCACCCAGCAGAGTCAGAGGTGCAAGGGGCCTGCGGGAGGAGAGAAGATCATTGTCTTCCCGCCCGCCCCTACATTCCATCATGAACAATGAGAACTGTGTTTAAAAAACAGGGGGAACAATCTTTCCCCAAACTCTGAAACCATCAGCACGTCTAACACAAGCATCTGTGTTCTGTACTATGGTCTGGATTCACCCATAGGAATGCCAGGGCACGTCCCAGTGACTCCTGAGGACAGAATTTGGCTGCCTGGGGCAGTGATTACAGGGGAAGAACTAATAGTACCATGATGGCATTTTGGAATTGAAAAGATGAGGTAGCTGTGCCATCTGAAATAAGGGTCTGTACTTCCCTCCGTGTATGCTCCTGTTATCTAATCTATCTAGCTAAGGGATTTAACCCTCCAATGCAGTAGACTCTGAGTGCCTTCCACATAGTAGCATTAGCAATAGCAAAGTCCTAGCAGACTTCATGGAGTCTCAGTATAGAAAAGGTGAGGGGATAAATACATCCCTGATGTATCATCCCTTTCTCTCCAGTGGAGTTAAATCTGAGATGAATTTGCCAGAAGCTGCTTTGGAATTCATCCCCACAATTAATTAATAGTGTCTATGCCTCTTTTTAAACATAATTTTATTTTCTGCACTTTCTGTGGGACAAACGGGCGAGCAGACCTTTATTTCATGCTCTGAGAGGAATTACACACATCAGTGTACACAAATAAATGACTATTTTTATTTGACTGCTGATAAGAAAAGAGATTAATACACATAATTCCACTACAATCGGCAGAAAAAAATGTCAAAATATTGGAATAAATTCTCTGGTATGCTGGACTTCTTTGCACTGTTCTAGGGACACAGGTCAGCAATAAATCTGATGTGAATGGCTAATTAGCTGGGTTACAGCTGCTTTGCATTGCCAGCCTTCAGTAAAACAGCTGGATATGTAATCTGGCCCATTAGTGTTACTCCACAGGATCTAACTACAGAGTCCCCCATGCCCCAATTGAAGAGATTTTATTTGTGTGCAGAAGTTGTGTTCCCTTTGCATTGCGACATTTCCCCAAATCAATCGTTGTTACATTTGGGTTGTCCAGGTGATTTCCAGCGTCAAGGGACACATCTTCAGAAATTCAGGTCCTTTCACATTCCTGGGGGCGATTATCCAAATCTGCTGACACCAATCCAAACCCAGAACATTTTGGATCCATCAGCCTTTGTGCAATAATTAATTTGTCCGTATTATCTCAACCCAATAAGCCCGTCATTTGCTACCTCTCCACATTGGGGATGACATCTGGCCTTTCTTTGGCTGACATGCCCGGAAGAAACATTTGCAAGGTAATGTTGTAATGCAGCTTGATGGAGTGTGGACATCATCCTGGAATGATGTAGCCAGGGAACACATGAAGCTACTGCCACATACCTCATGGAGGGGCCACCCAGACCATGGTTCAGTGAAAAGGGAGCTTTGACAGTGCCCAGGCCAATCAGCACATCAACAGAAGCATTGGCCAACAGAAGACCAGCCATACAAGATGCTCCAACTCATCATGGACATCCATTGAACGTGAATGGGGGTGGGGTGGGGGTCGAATTCCCTATTCTTGGTGATGTGGGCATTCCTCAGGCCTTGATTCTTCTTTAAAGAACTGTTTTAAACCTGGGTTAAAGAACCAGGTTTGGCCCCTGTAGTTCAAGGTCTCAGGTACGAGTCCACTGACTTAGGGCACCTGAAAGTGGCTTTTGTTGCCATGTGGACAGGGCTTTACAAAATGTGTCTCAGAGCTAGGCCATCTCAGTACACAGTATGGAGTCCCAACAAGGCCAGCATCTGCAGAGGGGTTACTTCCAAACCAGAAACTTGGCAGTGAGATTGGGCTTGCTAACATTCAACGTGCAGTCGTGCATTCCGAATCAGCACTGGTAGGCATCTTTGCGGCATTGCAACATTCCACGATGTGCACCTTTTAAAAATGTATTCAATCAATAGAAACCCAGGCACTTGCCCTGATTTAAGTGCCTGATCATTTACAATACTCAGCTTCCACTAGCAATCAGAAGTCATAAGACATCTACTCCGTATATTCACCTCTTGCAAAGCATTTATGAACTGGTTTCTGGATGCATAGTGCAGACACTGCAGCACGGCTATTTAATTCGTTTCATCTATCAGGATTATAAAGGTTTAATGGTGTACAGACAGCACCGTGTTTAACTGGACCTAGTATACCCAGAGCATTCCAGTCTAAAGGATACTGCAAAGATGTGTGGGATTTCTTGCAGACAGAGACCTCTATGGTTTCTGAGACCGGAGGCTTTGAAACATGTTGTCTCAAGGTGGAAGAATAATGTTAGATATCTTCACTTAGAATTATATATAATCACGTGGCAAATGATAGTGCTGGAAATCCTTCAAGAAGAACTACTATGTGTTACAAGACATCTGACAAGAGACTAGATCAATTTGACACAAATATCTGATGATAAATTTTCATTTTAACCCTGTAAATGGTTCAGGTCCAAAGTTCTGAGTTTATTAATTGTACCTTTGCAGAATTAGACTAATTAACCTCATACCATTTGGCTCTGTTACGGTATTTTGCATTAGCAGCTCATTTAAACTTACCATTATTTATTGTTTGTCTTACTGTAGCACCTAGCAGCTCTAGTCATGGCCCAGGACCCCATTGTGCTAGGTGCTGTACATGGGTACACAATGTCTCTCAAATTATTTTTTCTTATAGTGGGTAGTAGCAAAAGAGCCTGAGACATAAGCCCTTGTATCAGAGGCCTTGCATGAGGCAGGACCTGCTCACAGAATCTGGCAAGAACATGGCTGATATTGCAGAAATACACATTCCTAAGAGGCACACTCAAACACATCCTGATATCAAGGATGGTAGAAAAAATATTCCCAGAGAATAACAGGAACACGCTGACCCCTCCTAACAGGTGAGGCCAGGATGACAGTGCGTAACTTGTTTGTATCAGGGTATAAAAACGTACCTCAGAGGCAGGATCTTTATCCAGCCAAGAGGGAAATGGAAAGTCCCGCCATTCACTGAGCTGCGTCCATTGTCACGGGCATACATGTCTTAGTATCCTTGTGGAGTCTGCCAGGTGCTAGTACTGTGCGTCACCAGTGTGCTGTGTCCGTTATGTGCACAGCGCTGGGGCAGCACACAGAAAGAACACACACACGCAGCCGAACATCTAGCCACACTGGTGACTCCGACCGCTGCTCTGGTAAGTAAGCGAGCTGTCCTCTGTAGGAATCGCGATCTAACATGGCAGAAACCCACGTTCTAGGAACCCCCTTAACCCCTCCCTGCAAATCCTCACAGAGTGCAATAAGGTATGGACACGCGCTGGGTTGCTAGCAAAAAAGGTCCGCATGAATTTTAAAAATATAGTGGGGAAGGAACATGGAATGAAATCTGTAAGGCTAGGGCAAAAAACTAGCCTTAAAATGTAAAATATTGCAAACTATAACCACGGCTGTTAAATGATTAACACAACATGCCCCAAAATTGGCAGATATTGTTGGGAAGATATTATGTTGTTAAGTATCAGAGGGGTAGCCATGTTAGTCTGGATCTGTAAAAGTGGCAAAGAGTCCTGTGGCACCTTATAGACTAACAGACGTATTGGAGCATGAGCTTTCGTGGGTGAATACCCACTTCATCAGATGAATGTGCTTATTGTGTTGTTAGTAGCTTTTGTTATGCAATGTTCTGTGCAGAGCCAGTGGAGAGGAAGCTGTTTGAGAAGCAGGAGTGATTTGCTCAATGCCTTGTCTCTGATTTGAGTCAGTGCTCAAGCTGGAGTTACTCACGGGGAACTGGTGCTGGGCTGAAATTCTGGAGAGAAGAGATTACCCTCCATGCTGTTTGCCCCGCACTGGGCTGGTGTATGTGTGTAAAGAAAACAAGTGACACTTAGAATATACCCGACTTCACATCACTGATATCTCCTCCACTGGAAAGCCAGCCTGCAAGGGTACCAATATCTGCTCAGCAGAGGCGTCACACTAGTACCAGAAATGGACACTGGTGTCAGAAGAAAAGACAACACTATCGTGTGACTATTTCCAGCAAGGGGTTAATTTTGATTGTCTGACATTTCTCTTTTATATGCCTAAGTGCTTCCAATTAGCTGGCTGTATCCCACACACAAAATTGTTTTGCTGGCTAAGTTGCCATTTTTGTGTCTGACCAAACTTGTTAAACTAGTATTATGAACAAATAGAGGGTGAAAACAAATGGGGCAGATTAACGAATGAAGGACAGCGCCAGGTTTGCCTTTGCGTTAGAATGGCATTTTGGACTCAGGAACTTGTTCATGTTGCACACCATGAACTGATTGAAACAAAGGCATTTCACATTTGCAATCTTACTGGGAATAACAAGGAGGGTGACTTCATTCCTGGGTTAGATACTTGCCCGTTGAAGGCTAGAGGAACAGTGATGGCAACAATCTCATCAGAACTCGGCTACGTTTGTCTTGTTGGTTTTTTAGTAAGTTGGACATTTCAGGGGAGAGGGTCCATGGGTGCTACTGGCAATGAATGTGCTGCTACACATATGGTACATGTGTAGATGTGTAAAGAAGATGCAGATTTCTGCAAGGAAATTTGCAGAGACATCCAGTCTGCAACTCCTGGGATGTTTGCATTCAGGTTTCAGTTCTAGACCACCTCCATTCAACACCTAGGTAACATGTTATCCAAACCAGGACTAGGTAACATACCTGGGAGCTTGAATATTTGAAGAGCATTATTCAAATGAGCAGTGCTGCCTGATCTATTCATTGTGCATTCATTACACTGATCACTTGGAATTCCCAATAACACTCTGAGGTTTGATAGGTTGCCGTCCGAAGATCAGGCCCAGTATTATTAGACTTACTGTTCAGTTGGGAACCCCAACCTGCATGGTTGCAACACTCACACTTAGAAAAAAGATCACAAACAATCCAACCCAACAAGGTATGTAGAGACAATACAAGCAACTAAACATCCATATACTCACACCATCCCTTGCAAAAGGACCCAAAGTGTCAATCACCCTCATCATCGTCATCTTCCTCATTGTCATCCCCCATGGGCATCATCCTGGCATCTGCCAAGGCACGTGGGCCGGAAAACAGCTTTTATGATATGTAATATTGACGCTCACTATGTCTCTGCCTATTCAATAGGCCTTTTTCTTATCTGTATTTCCTCAATACAGGGGACCTTTCTCCCATAGGTTTCTAGTCCTTCTATCTCAGGTTCATTAGCATATACGTCCATTAGTTACCATGACGATCTTGTGGTCAGGCATCTACTGATGTTCCTAATCTTAAAGTACTGTACCTCAAAGTGATATCAACTGACATTTTATGGTTACATGTCAACAAGTTAGTCATCACAACACTCTAACTGGGATATCTTATGAGCTAGGGTTATTTCTGGTTAGCTGCTTATGCTAAGTCTTCTTCGGCCTGGTTTAGCTAACCTATTGTTGCACAGGCCTACGGCTCTTTGCTTTACGGGCTTAATTTACACCTGTGCCTTATCTAGCAAATGCCTATGCACATAGGCTATAGTACTGACCTCTATTTTAGTCTTTTTTGCTTAAGAAGACAACAGACTGATAGCAGAAGAATACAAATGTCATATCACATACCAAACAAGATGGGCAAACACTCAGGCATAGAAAGAACATAAAAGGGACAATGGCAGGAGACGGCAACATTACTAATTCCCCACGGTTGCTCCGTAACATGGACCATGACCAGCATGGGACTAGGACTCCACCCATGACTGCCAACAACCTGCTCTGCTGGATGGAATATCAGGAGTTCTGAGCTGCAAATTCATCAAGATTGTAAAGAAATTCAGGAAGTCTTGGTGGAATGATGCCTGCAGAAGGGTTTGTTCCTGTCGGCAGGAGCTCAGTGAGGTAGAATCACTGAGGTGGTGAGAAGAACTAAAGCACTACAGACACAAGAGAGAAGAGGAGGACATGCCTCAGAGATAATCTGCAGATTAAGTTTACATGGAGGCTCCAAATGGAGTGAAGACGATGTGTGTATTATACAAACTCTTCATACACCTCAAGTTATATTCAATGGTTTGGAAAACCTCTGTTCCTCTCAGGGTGATGAAGGGAGGCTGGTAAGTTTAAAGTTTTGACATTGCCGATGTATTAAGGTAAATTCTTTTGAGTAATCGCTAAGGGTGATTTCCCATTAGAAAGAAAATGAGGTAAACTGGATTTCAGAAAAACTGAGTTACATGCAGGCTCCCTTCCTTGTTCTTGTCTATGGCTCGTTCACAGTAAGAAGGGAATGAGGTTCAGTTGGTGAAGCTGTGATTACTTTGCCTTTCAGAGCTCAAACGTACGTAAATCCACATTTCTCAGGTTTCCCTGGGCTGAGATTTTAATAGGGTTTCTCGAGGTTTCTGTGGTCCTATCGTTTTCCTGGAATCTGGTCTCTCTTGATATAAACCTGAGCCGTGGGTTAGGCTTTCAGTCCATTCCGTGTATGCTGCAGATGCTGTGAGCATGGCTGGTTTGTTCCTCACTAAGAAACAGAATTCTTAAAAATGAAATTAATTGTGCGTAGATGTTATTTGTCCTCTTGGGTTTTTTATTTTGTTTTTTTCAAGACGATGTGCAAAGGCAAACGTTAACCCGAGTTTCAGTGTTAATGAGAGATGCCAGAAAGTAGGATAATGACATTCTAGAAGGACCAGAACGGTTCTAGAGGGAGCAGAATATTCTAGAAGCTTGTGGAATGGCATTTCAGCCAAAGGACGTTACCGCCACATTGGGTTAGAAAAGTGAAAAGAAGGCGCCTGTTCCTTCGTTAATGGGCGAGTCGTCTCCGCTTACACGGCGGTGAGATCACCCACGATCTGGGCTCTGCCTTCTATCCTGTTTGTGGGTCGTGGACAGTTAGGCACAAAGCTCAGATATGCTGGTTAGGGACAGAGCAGTGACCTCTATGTTATGGCCTTGCTCCCGCATAGAGCAGGCATGGAGCATTGCTCGTAGTGCACAAGCAGTTCCTGAATGCCCAGGAGGACTAAAGCTCCTTCACCAGCCTCAGAGCAGCCCCGGAGCCCTGTTCTGCTGAACTTCCCCGGAGTGTAAGCCAGCCTGTCAGTGCAGAATACCTGCACCCAGTATCATATCCCAGCCCAGCCTGCTGGGAACAACTGTTAGTGAAACCCAGGGTTCAGTCCCTCTATTGCTCCCAGACATTGGAAGCTCTACACACAGGGTCCCTTCCTCAGATGCTGCCCCATTCACACAGCTACAAGACCTTAAAGCACTGAAGGAAACCTCAACACATCACATGTGCTTTGGATCCACAGCGAAAGACAGTGGACTCTTTGCTAGTCTGCATAGCAACACCTCCTTTGAGGAGGCAGTCTTCACCCACCCTAAAGTACAGTTTCTTCAGCACTACAGAAGACATTACTCAGTCTACCTGATCTCAGCCGCTCCAACTCAAGGTCTGATCTCCATTCCCTGAACGCAGCGACTCAGAACCTGGTGATGAACCATCTCTCAACAGCTCATCATCTCCTCCTGTGTCATGGACCCTTCCCATTTGGGTTGCAGTCCAGGATGCAATGCTGATCTTCATGCTCCTGGATCATTCCAGCACATTTAATAGTGCCGACCATGAGAGGGTGCTGGTGCACCCCAGGGACCTGGCTGGGATGAAGGTAAGTGCATGGAGCTTGTACACCTTTCCTCTATCCCCTGAGCAGGATAAAGGGCACAAGGACACCTCCACCCATAGATTCCTCAAGACTTGGAGTTCTGTGAGGCTGTGTCCCCTCTCCCATAAACTCTAACACACGCCGCGTTCTATAACTCAGAAACAGTCACCTGCAATTTCTTTTGCATTTTGCCAAAAAAAGTTTGTTATTTTTGGACTTCCATTCAATAGGCAATTTGTGGGACCATCCACGTACTGGGCAGTGCATCTCCCAGGTGGTGGAGGGGCAGGAAAACCCAAAGAGGCTACTTCTCTGAATGGCTGCAGCAGCCCTCCATAGTCCCAACAGAGCCCTGCCATGCGGGAGAACTAGATGATCCATGCCACAGCCAGGCTTCCAGCCTTGCTCCACCCCCAGCTGCAAAAGTTGCCATTTCTCATGTCCTAGGAGCCAGTGTAGAACTGGGCTCTGGCCACATAGGGGGATGCACTCCCTAAATCCATCCCCCTCTTTGTGCTGCTGTGCTGCATTGGTTCCACTGTGGAAGCAGGCTCTGGGAAAGGGGAGATGGGGTTCCCTGTGCCCAGAGAGAGAGGGGCAAGACTTGTCCGTAAATTACTAGACTGATGTGGTTTGAATGGGAAGCTGTTTGGAGCCGAGCAACTTACTCTGGGGAAGGATGACTGCAATAACCTCTTGTATCTTCTATGTTAAGCCTTTAACATCCACTTATAATAGTTCAGCTGGATGTGTGGCGCATGACTGTGGAAATCTCAGTGCTCCATAGGGCCCGGCTGAGTGAATGGGCCCTATGCCAAAAACACGTGAACTAAAGTCCAAAATAAAACCCTACAACCGGTAACAAAAACTCCATTATTTCAATCACTATCAGTTAGAGACACCACATCCTTGGGAGGAAACATGGCCTAGTGGGTGGAATACCAGGCTGGGGTCAGGAGACTTGGATTCTATGCCTGCCTCTGCCATTGGCCTGCTGGATGACCTTGGGCAAGACATTTCACCTTCCTGTCTCAGTTTCCCTTTATATATTATCCTATATAATAACGATACTGACCTCCCTTGTAAAGTGCTTTGAGAGCTACTAATGAAAAGTGCTATGTAACAGCAAGGTGTTATTACATGCCGAGAGTTTATTGTCTGACACTGCACCCCAATGCTGTACGTCAGCAATAGGCCAAACACACCCCCACGCTCACCCGGGTTTGTGATGGCAGTAGGAAAGCCCCACAAGGATGAAACTGGAGTGGTTTGTGATGTCACCCAAACCCTGAGGTGCTCGCTCTCTCTCTCTCTCTGTGTGTCTCGAAGACTGTGTGCTACAGTTTTCCTTTGTTGTGTAAAATACACTTGAAGGTTATTACAAAATAATCTTATATTAAACACCCCACTGCTCCTTATGTAATATTTGTGGACAAACATTTTTGCATCCTGAGAAAATACATATGTCAGTAAAAGGGAATCGCTTTTCATTCTATTCTCTGTGCAAATTGTGCCTCTTAAAAATTAGACAGACAGGCTTTTAAATGACCCAGGTTTAACCAACACATGCTCTATACCATCACTGCCACAACTGATGGTTCATATCAGGATGGAGAGCGAGGGAGAAAGCCACACTACAACACTTGCTTGAGGAAGGAGGAGAACACGTGTAACTCGTTTGTCTGGCTAAGACGCTGAATGCTTTGCCTGCTCCCCACCCTCTTAATGAGATGCCAAACTTAGCTTGTGCGCATGCAATGTAAGATCAGTATCCGCTTGGGTATTGGCTACGGAAGTGTCAAGCATGCCGATTAAAGATGCGCAGCTATTAATTTCCAAGCCCAGGATTAAAAAATTAGAAAGATATCAAATTAATATGGCACATATTACACGGGTTAAAAGCTGGCTGACTGATCGATCTCAAAATGTAATTGTAAACAGGGAATCGTCGCGTGGGTGTTTTCCAGTGGGGTCCCACAGGGATAGTTCTTGGCTCTACACTATTTAGCATTTTTATTAATGACCCAGAAATAAAACATAAAATCATTACAGATAAAGTTTGCAGACAACACACAAATTGAGAGAGTGGTAAATAAAGAAGAGGACAGGTCACTGATGAGTGATCTGGATGGCTCAGTAAACTGGGTGCAAGCAAACAATATGCATTGTAATATGGCTAAATGTAAATATATACACCTAGGAGCAAAGAATGTAGGCCACACTTACACCATGGGGGACCCTATCCTGGGTAGCAGTGATGCTGAAAAAGATTTGGGGGTCCTGGTGGATAATCAACTAAACATGAGCGCCTGGTAGAAGGGCTAACATGATCCTTAGAGGTATAAAGGGGAATCCGGAGGAGGAGTGCAGAGGTTGTTCTATTCCGTATTTGGCTCTGGTGCAACCGTTGCTGGAATCCTGTGTCCAGTTCTAGTGCCCACAGTTCAAGAAGGATGTTGATAAATTGGAGAGGGGTCAGAGAAGAGCCATGAGAAGGATGAAAGGATTAGAAAAACCTGCTTTATAATGATAGACTCAGGGAGCTCAACTTACTTTGCTTAACAAAGACTTGGAGCAATTTGATTACAGTCTATAAGTATCTACCTGGGGAACAAATATTTAATAATGGGTTCTTCAGGGTAGCAGAGAAAGATCTAATATGACCCAATGGGTGGAAGCTGAAGCTAGACAGATTCAGACTGGAAATAAGATGGAAATGTTGAACAGTGAGGGTGATTAACCATTGGAACAGCTTACCAAGGGTCCTGGCAGATTCTCCACCACGGACAATGTTTAAATCAAGACTGGATGACGTTGTTCTAAGAGCTCTGCGTGAGGAATGATTTTGGGGCAGTTCTCTGGCCTGTGCTATATGGGGGGTGGGGCCCAGACTAGCTGAGCACAATGGTCCCTTCTGGCCTTGGAATCTGTGACTCTATATAAACAGACACCTACTTTCTTCCATTCCTGAGTCTTTGCTGCTAGCTTCCTCGTGCTGAACCAGCCTCTGATTCCACCTTCTCCCCATCTTTTACGGCTCGGGCCCTGCTGCAAACTGCCTATACCCATCTCCCTTGAGGCAGCGTCTGTGCTGATGAGCACCACGCTGACATAAGTTAAGTGGGGGAGGCACCTCATGCAAATTACTCATTGTAATCCACATGAATGCCACCATTATGTAGGCCCCTCAGGAGCAGTCTCCTCATCACTGACTTCAGTAAACCTCCCCTCACCCTCTGATCCCTAAATGCTAAGCTGACTGGCGGTTTTAAGGCACACTCTATATTTGCAGATGATAGTTTTTCAACAAGATATGTTCTATCCTAGCTTGAAAATATACAATCTACTCCCGTGGTTTGGGGCAAAAATCTAAGAATAGTTCTTCAGAAAGAGCAGATTGCATTTGTTTTCCCATCAGCAAGGTGTAACGGCCCCGTGGAGTCCGACCCCTGCCACCACACACCCTCGAGTGGCTCAGTTCTCTCTGTACCCAACAGCTGTTTCCTCCTCTGGCAGGCTTCCCTGTTGTGAACATTACTCCTGGCTTTATGACACTGTTTACCTCATTAGTTACCCCAAAACAACCAAACAATGAAAGCAGCCAGCTACCTATTTGTGAAGATCAAAAATTACCAATACTCACCAGCTCTGCAGCAACTGCAAAGGGGCAGGTTCTAGGACCCACACATGTTCACATGCTGACATATAACAATTATTTACTCTCTGGTGCAGTTACTAAGCAAACAAATCTGGTTGTGAGCCATTCATGGCAGAGGTGTTAATTAAACTGCCTGTTCACCCGTGCGGCCCAATCCTGCAGGCAAACCTTGTCTTGACCAAATTTCTCAAACACGACTAGGGATTTGGGGTACCTCTGTTTCTGGGTACCAAATGGGAGAGACTGTGAAGGAGAATGTTCTGAACACCCACACTCTGAAAACCAAGCTTCTTCAGCCAGGCACACAGAACCTATTTGAAAATGACGGCTCTTGACTTTAATGTCTGGCCTCCCAGCAGAGGGAGTGTGAATGGGGCTTCATGTCAATAAATCTGGTTATTTCATTCTGCAAACATTGTGGCGAAATGAATGTAATGTTCCTTTGTCCATAAATATAGCAACATGATTAATTATAAGGTGTTAAAACAACAAACCACCTCTATACACAGAATAGGTCAATACCAAGATATACAATTAATCATTACATACCCCTACGGCTGAGTAACCATTTGGAACAATTAGTAACAAACTCATTTGCGCTTTAAGGAATATTTTATTCCCCAATACTTTTTTCCTTAGGATTTTTTCTCAGATCCCTTCAAGACTTTTTAAGATAAACCATGAAGACAATCATACCGGAGTCTAACTCAATGAGTATACCATCCGGCCCAGAGAAAATAAATGCCTTCTTTCCTTTTAAATAATAATAATAGTAATTTAAAGCACCACCACCACCAGCAGCACTTTTTCCTTTTTGCCATGAAGAAAAGGTATGTACAACCCTTATAGAAAGCCTATGACACTCCAAGATAGCATAGTCACTACTCAGGGACCATCTGCAGAAGCTGGACTCTGCTAGAGAGAGTGTCCCTAGAGATGTAACTGTCCATTTGACATGCGTGTACTTGTTTACAATCAGCAGATAAAATGATGTTTCCAGACAGTAGTTTTACATTACTAATATCTTGTCAAAAGCCCGGAAGGGTGGGTCTGCTGTTTTGTCCAAGAGCGTGTGTCAGACAGGGAACAACCACAGCGTATTGACACAGCAGAGCCCCAGGCTATGACACCACCAGAACAAGTGGACTGGCTGCCTCCTGCCAGCAGCAGTGCTGATGTTCCAGGGGAGGCGACAGGTCCAAGCGACGGCACAGGGCACCTCCGAGACGTAGCGAACCTTGGTAACACATTTAGTCAGTGGGTTGTTATACGTCTCTGTAACTGTGTGGTATAGTAAAGGGGGTGGGGAGCCCGCTATTAAGTTTTGCTGTAGAAGGGAAGATGTGGTGTTGCGGATGGTGCCGATAAGGGCTGAGCTCCCCAGGCAGAGCACCTGAGCAGGATGCAGTGAAGCCCTTGCTGCTGCTGTGCACAGCCAGCTGCAACCAGACACAGACTAAGGCAGAGCTCCTGCAAGCACCGAGTGATCACCGAATTCCACCGCTCTCCTTCCCCAGCGGCTCTGATACCAGCCTGAACTCCCTCTGCAGACTCCCTACTCCCTAAAGGCTTCCTGGCCCATCCCAGATCCCCCTCCATTTCCCCACATGCCCTTCCTTTGCCTCACACTATCTGCTTTGGGAAAACCCCCGTGTATAATGCCCTGCATAATTCTCAGCTAAAAAAATATTGCACAAACCAGGCACCTCCCAGGCACTGCTGACTGTAGCACAGAGGTGCTGCTTTTTTGTTTGGGATGCATGATGCATGTTTTCTCCTACCTGGCGTGTGATTGAGGAAGATGTTCTGTTTACACAACTGGCACAGGGTTAGTCATGAAGACACATAACCAGGTTTACCCTTCCAACCTACTTCAGCAAATCAAGTTTACAGAAAACCCTTGTCCACGAGCAGGATTCCACGTCAGAGCATAGAAATCAAACATTAGTAAGTAATTCAACCTGTAAATGCCAAGTCACTGAAAAAGATCAAGCAATGAAACATGCAAAGAGGCAGCTAATATTAGCCTTCTGCAAAAGCACTTGACATGCCTGTAAATAACTGGAAAATGACACTTGCCAAAATCCTGCTGTGGTGCCCAGCACTGGGCATATATCAGAGCGATTGAGACAAGGTTTCACCTGCAGTCCCAGGAAGAGGCAAACCCCAGCACATGAACCAGACATTACGCAAGTCACTATGGGATGGCTTGATGCTTTAAGTGACAGCCTGGGGCCTAGCCGCATTTCTTGCCCTGCTTGCTGTATGCCCCGTCTCCCTTCTCGATCGTACTTAGCCACCTTTGTAAAGTGCTTTGTGGTTGTGACACAGGGACCCTTCGTGCCAACTGGCAGAGGGCACAAGGGAGCACAGGGTTTCACAGGGACCCCGGGTCAGATATCTGCATAGTAGTTCACCAGATGCTGGCGTCTGAGGTCTCTACTGAGAGCCAGTAGCCCACTGGTCATCAGAACCATTGTGATATGTGCGTGCTGATGATATTGAAGGAAGATGTATCCATACTATACTACCTGCTTAAGGTTTAGGAGTGAAGGCAGGTCACCGGGAGGCGACATGCCTCAGAATTGTTCCTGGCAGGCAGGAGGTAACTGACACTTATTCCCTGTCTGGCCATTTGTGCATTGTGCATTGTATGCCTCACAATGTGTGCCTATTTACACACTGAGCCAGTGTGGACTGAGAGATTGCGAAATCTACCTCAGAGGAAATTTACAGGAATAAGCAAACAGCAGAGGGTGTCCTGCTGATGAATAAAGACAAAGGATTGGCATTGTGGAGTGCAAAGGGACATACCGGTCCTTCACTGAGGAGGAAAACTAACAGCTGAGATGGGGGTGGGTGGGTGCACAGCCGGCCTGTGAAGTGCTGCAGGGATTTTGGGAGATTTAGGGACAAGAGGTGAGAGTATCCTGGTAATTAAGTCTGGGTTCCAGAATGCATGTGAACCATTTGTTTCCAATACTTCTACTTGCTACTACTTGAATATCTGTGTTTTGTTAAATAAACGTATCCTGGTTTTCACTCGGAAGGTATGTAGGTGCTGTGTGTCCAGTGGAGCACTGATCTGGGGTGGGACTGGCACGCCGAGGTGTCCTGCTTCTTTGGCAGCAGCGGGTCAGTGAACACAGAGCATGGCGTGGAACAGGGGCAAGGCACTCCCGGGAGATGCTTGGAGGGCCTGGGAGTTGATGTGTCCTCGTCACTAAACTGTGGAGTGGCAGAGAGGCCTAGACCTGGAAGGCAGTGCTTGTATTGCCCATGGCCGGTGATGTCTGGGAGCTGACCTCTCCTGGCAGGCTCAGACAAAGCTTCCTCGGGCTAAGGGCCTGTGGAGCGAGGGGCCTCACAGCCCTGGGCACCCACAGGAGGCGTCACAGAGATCTGTGGGTCTGAGATGCTGTATAAGAGCAAAATTATATTGTCACTGATCTTTGGTGGGCAGGAGATTTCCAGATGGATTTTACCAGTGGCCCATCCTGCTTGACGGGGGAAGGCCTTGGCGACACAGCTCACAACAAGGCACCAGGTTTCTTTCCCTGCTAACTCCTGATCGAATTTGGGTTAATATTGCTTTGAATTTGCCGAGTCAGGATTTTGGGGGGTGTGGGGGGCTTATCCATAACTTTGTATTATCATCTTGTAATCTGGGTATCACTGCAGGATTTTTCTTTGTGCTTTTACAGAAGCACACAAATCAATATTGCAGTAACCAGCTAAGCAGTACAGCTCAATCAGATCTGATGCCATCCGAGTCAGAATTGTAAACACAGAGACATGATTCCCCATGCAGTGAGCAAAGAGAGCAGGCCCTGGCATGCAGCAGAGCAGATGGCACTGCTAGCAAGTCCATTCGAACGGCCCCATCTCCCCAGTCAGGACAAAATTCCCACCGACCTCACCAGAAGCCAGATTTGGCTGCATGGACGTAGTTTAACCTCCATGCAATTTCAGCACAGATAGACCACCAGTTTCAGAACTGCTCAAGCATATCCTGCTTATAAGCTACATCATTCCTGAAGTCAGATCCCATTTGATTCAAAGATACTGGAAATCGGGTGTGAGCCAAGGACGCTTTATTGTTGCTTTATTCCTGGTTCTAATTAACATTTTCATGCTAGAAAAGTATTTGAAACCTCAGTGGAGGTTATGATTGTTTGGAAGCATCTTATTTTCTTTTTTTTTCTTTAATTGGATACTTTAATTATAGCTTCAAAACAAATGAGTCACTCTGAATGGCTAAACCAGAAATCTTTTCTTACCTGCCTTTAAAGATTCAAACTAGAAAACGAGTAAGCGAGAGAACACAAGTGCTGGAAATTTCTTGCAGTTCTGCCCTTGGCAGCTGCTTGCCGTCTACCCTGGTGTGGGAGGGTAGCAGTTCAGGCATGGGGTTGGCTACTGGATATGCATCTGGTCCCAATGCCACAGAAATGTGCAGGCTTCCATACCAGCAAATCTCATAGGAGAATGTGCTTGTGGTTTGACTTCCACTGGTGGCCATAAACTAAGAGCTAAATTGTGCAGCTTTTGAAAAACCTCGGACAATGGACCCAGTGCAGTTCTTGCAGATTACAGGATATACTCTCAGCACTAACTGGAGGACTACTTCCCTTTGGGGCCACAAAGCATGGTAGTAAGACACTGTCAGTTCTAAATAGACGTTAATCCTGCTGCTGCTGCTGGTGTGTTTTGCTTTCTGTTCTCCACCAGTCACTGCCAGATCTGGGCTTGTGTGCAAACGGCAAGGGATCAGAAAGGTCTCAGCTCTGGGTCTGCAGGTACTGTGCACAGAGCTGGCCAAGAGGTGAAATTTTCTTCCCGTCGGAAACATCAATATTTGGCCATTAATTTCCATTCTGAATCAGAAAGGTTGACACTAAAATGTTGACATTTTTTAGTCAAAACTAAATGATTTGACTTGTTGAAACAAAAAAAAGTCAGTGTGTCAAGATGTCAACTTGAAGTGAAAATTTTGTTTCAGTTGGCACAAGCAGGAAATCAGAAAATGTCATCAAAATCAATATTTTTTCATCTAATTTTTCAATTTTGACAAACACATTTTTCAATGGGAAAACTATTCAAGTAACAAGTTTTGACCTGATCTACTCCAGAGTATGAGAGAGGGCAGCTATTAACAATTTCTGTTTATTGGTCATTTCTGATATTACAGCATTGCACAGGTTACTGTGATGATGAAGACGAATTTAAAAATTATGATCATGAATTTCATTTTATTAGATCCAGAGACTATTTTTATTTAGTACTGTACTCACCTGGGTCTCTCCAGTGCCAAAATTGCTATGAGCATAAGTTTTAAATTATCAACGTGTCTTAAATTGCAGCATGAGACTTATCCTTGTGATTCATCAATACTTCTACAAATCTAAAACTTTCGATGTATTTTACTTGATCTGTGCCCTGCCTGATCTGAATCTTCTCTGCATTTGATTTTTGTTTGATCCTTTATTGTTCAAAACTCACTCTCTCTTTGTTCATGTTTCTTAAATAAAAACTTCAAAACAAAGCCAGCAGTGCTAGCCACAACTGGTACCGCATACAAAGACAAAAAGAAAACAGCCAAACCTTCCATGCCCTCGGACACACACTCACACTCAGTCTCATATTCTCTAGTGCTTGGTCCAGTTCAGTTTTCAACGACACAAGCGATGGTGTTTCCATACCCCTTCTATTTGGAGAGAGTCCCACTTCTAAGGATCTGAGCTTCTGCTCCCAATGAAGACAGCAGCACAAGTCACATGGATATCACTGGCAAAGGGACCAGGCCTTGGCTGGTTTCCTTTGCAGTTATTTTTCCTGATACCGAGGATTAGCTTTCCTGTGTTCAGTTCCATACAGTTACTCCTGGTCCTGCCCCTTGTAATACCCGAAGCAATGTTTACTCCCCTGGTCAGGAGCCATCTCCAGCCTTAATGGGGGAATGGGATATTTTTCTACATTTAAAGTTACCTTTGTAAATAAAGGGTAAAGGCTTTGTAATAACGACAATTACTGCAGAAGGTCGTTATTTTGTCCTGTTAAGAATCATGACCTCATCAGGGCAAGGCTGTAGTTTCGTTTCATGGAGATGAAAGAGAAATCTTCTCTTCTAGCTCACACTGCGTATAGTGCGTTACTTAATCACTTTAATAAGGATATGCTGGCAGGCCTAAGTAGCCTAAGGTCAGCCTTTGGTGGGTGCATTTTTCTTGAAGAGGAAGTACAGTAGAACCTCAACGTTACGAACCCCTCGGGAATGGGGGTCGTTCGTAACACTGAACAAAACATTATGGTTGTTCTTTCAAAAGTTTACAGTTGAACATTGGCTTACTACAGCTTTGAAACTTTACTAGGCAGAGAAAAAAATGCTGCTTTTAGCCACCTTAATTTAAATGAAACAAGCACAGAAACAGTTTCCTTACCCTGTCAAATCTGTAAAAAAAAAAGTTCCCCTTATTTTTTTAGTAGTTTACATTTAATACAGTACTGTTCTGTACAGTATGTGTCCTTTTTGGGGGGTAGGGAGGTGGTCTCTGTTGCCTGATTGTGTACTTCCAGTTCCAAATGAGGTGTGTGGTTGACTGGTCAGTTTGTAACTCTGGTGTTCGTAACTCTGAGGTTCTATTGTAAAAAGGAATGTTATCGAGTGAGGTCAGTGACTGAGTACAATGCTGAGGCTTAGATATGGTTGAACTTGTTTTGCTTAAGTCCAACTCCAGGCATCTGAAAAGTTGACTAAGATTCAAATATTATTGAGTTTGCATTCCACTTAGTAGAGACTAAGCAAACACTTCCACAAGTCAAAATGTAAAGCAAATATTTGACAATGGTGTGAACGTTTTGAAGAATGGATGTATTTTTGTCAGGCACTTTCTTTCAAAACACAACCCACAACAATTTTTTTAATAGTTCCCTATTTCGTGTTACAATACTGAAGAAAGCCTCCACCTCTGAAATCCAGAGGAATAAGCTGAGAGGAGGGGAAAATTGTGATTTATTTTGTAACACAATTTCTGATTGAGCTTTAATTATGATTTGAGGCATAAAAGTATACAAGTAACCTACCTTCCTTGCCGGGCTGGAAAGTTCAGTCCTATTGGGCAAATCACCATGAAGGTAAGAGCATTGGGGAAATCCTCTCATTGTCTTCTATTGGCCCAGGATTTCAATGATTCTTGTGTGTCCCTCTCCCTTGCACCTTCTCTCTCTTCATGCAAGACAGAAACCCTTCAGAAAATCCTGTGTGTTGACTAATGCAATGAGTATCTAGCCTGTAGGAGATTTCCTTAATTAGAATCTGATTCCATTAACATATAACTAATCCACAGTAACTAATTTGACCCATTCTGCCTGGGAGTTTGAGGATTTCAGTCCATGTCCAAAACAATACCAAATGCAGGAAAGCCTGAAACTCAAATGGTTTGGAATAAAAAAAATTAGCAACATTGCCGTGCTCTTATAGGCTTTTTGCGATTCAGACACTTTGTGGATTGTATTCCTAGCACTGGAGAACCGATACAACTGGGCCACTGTATCATAATAAATTATGTCATTCTCGACATAATAAAACCAGCTCTGTGAGTGGTGGTAGCTATGTCTGTGAGGAGTGTTTCCTGCAGACATAAGCTCTCATGCTCACAGGGTTTTTTTTTCACATCCCTGGGCAATAAAAGTTTTGCCAACATAAGTGCTAGTATAGACATGGCCTTAGTTGGGTCTCTTTATTACAGCTGCATATGCAGGGACTGAAAAATTTACCAGGTACCCACTAGCCAGAAGCAATATTAAAGAGAGAGGTTCAATAGAGGGACCCCAAGGTTGGATGCTGATGGGAATCCCAATTCCAACCCCAACTGCTGGGGGAAAAGGCTCCATTTGTCAGTCCAGGTGTTTGTCAATATGGAATAGTCCTTTAGGATTTAATAGAAAGCAATAATCTCCCCATAACTTTTCCAAACTGTTAAAAATGTAATAGAGGATCTGATCCCTGCTCTATGGTCTACACAGGCTGATTCTAAAACCCTATGGAGCAGAGCTCTCTCTCTCTCTCTCTCTCTCTCTCTCTCTGTGCAATCCTATAGGATTCTAGGATAATTTCTTTAAAACCCGATTGGATTTTGTCGTGCTTCATTGTTACTCACTTTTTATCGTAACAGTGCCCAAAGTCCCCACTGTGCTGTGCGCCAGAGGAGCCTCTGGGAAGAGACAGTCCCTGCCCCGAAGAGTTTACAGTCAAGAGATTAAAGGCAGACAGATGGATCCGACACACAAGCCGGGCGATGGGGTGAGGGTAGGCACGCAGCAAGATAGTTCTGAGCCTTTTAACATGTTTGTATTATTTGTGCCACAAAATCCAGCATTGCAAGGTGGGGGAGAAGCTCTGGGGACGAGGGGGGGAGAGGGAGGGACAGTTCCAGTCAGAGGGAGGTGTGACTAAAGACCGAGGGAAAGCAAGGGGAGGAAAGTGGAACGGGGTACTGGAGAGGAGGGCTGGGGAATGAAGAGCACCAGGGCACAGAGCTCCATGCTAGCAGAGCCTGGCACGTGGAGATTCAGGAACGGAAGAATCGCTGACCTGGACCTGCCAGCTTGGGTGGTGTCACGGCTGCACGATGAAATGTTTGCCCAACACTGACTCGAGTCCTGGCAGCAATGAAGGAGCCCCAATGGGCAAAGCTAGCATCAGACAGTAACTCTCCTAGGGCACCAAAACCCTCCTGCCTAATACAAGCTCCATTGCCATGTTCCTGTTGTGTTTCTCTGTACTGAGCACAGGTCTCTTGTACACTGGGGTCGTGCTACTGACACTGAATTTGGGAGCATCACCCCAACCCAGAGAGCAGAACAAACCTCCATCCAAACCCTCTCTGGAAGCGCCGTGAAATCGGCTTCCTGGTTCTTTCTTTACATCTTACTGGTAACATCACCCACATGGTCTGGTCACAGGCCAGGGAAATAGAAAGTTCTGAGCCTGGCTCCCTCTACAGACTCACTCTGTGTCTTTCATCAAGTTGCTCTTCCTCTTTCTGCTCCACCACCGCTGAAATGGGGACATTACTATAAGGATGATGATTGTTCAATTAGGTGCTGGCGGCGTACACTGTGCTATTTAGAACGAAGAGAAATATGCAGGCCCTGCCCTGAAGAGACCTCACAGATGAGCTGTGAGTATTCATGAGCCAACCGCTACTCTCATTCTGTCGGATGTAAATCCAGAGTAACACCATTGGCTTGGATGGCGCTGTCCTGGATTTCCAGCAGTGTAATTGAGAGCAGCAGCTGGCCCAGTGTTTCCAAAGGGTTTGAAGCATCATGTAAGTGCCGAGCAGTATTCCTTCTGCTTCTGGCACGAGTTGTCAAACACCACAAGAAAGGATATTCCTACAAGCCGCAGGAAACGGGCTGTCCTCACAAGAACCGTAGCCCAATTTTGCACTTAAGGGGGTGAAGATAAGGTCTGTGGATGAGCATCCAAACTTTGGGTGCTGATCGGAATCAAACCCCCCTAATCTCTTTAGGTTCCCCCAACCACTCACAGTAATTCATCACCATGGATTCAGTGGCAATGTTCCAAACACGACACTTGCCACACTGAATGAATGAGACAAGAGGTTTCATTATTGAGAAGACATTTCTTCGGGTCTGTCTACACTGCATTGTAAACCTGGGTCTCTGGGACCTGGGCTTATGGACTTGCTGGTTCCAAGCCTGCGCTTGAGCATCCTCACTGCATTGTAAATCTGGGTTTATAATTGCTGGACCCAGGGCTGACAGCCATGCTAGTGCATCCATACTGTGCTATGAAGACCTTTTGCCTCGGATCTGTGACTTGACCTGTGTCCACACTGCAAAATGGCAGAGCTTGCACTCAAGTCACAGCAGAACCTGGGCTCTGACCCATACTGTTTACAGGTGCCTGGGACCCGGCTCCTGAGCACTTGCAGTCCCGAGTCAACCTGATATGTGTGGATGGAAGGCGGGGCTGGGGCTCAAACCTGGGCCAGAGCCCAGGCTTAGTGCGCAGTGTAGAAATACCCTGTATGTTCGTAACAAGTCATCCACGATAATGCAGAAAACTATAAAGCTTTGATTTAAATGTTATTAAATATAGCGCCATTAGTACGAAGAAAGCTACTCCAGCACTCTCTTTCACAGCTTGGGAGGTAGCTAGGTCTGACAACCTGGAAATAAATTGTCTATGCAAGTATTTTAAACTATAGCTTGTTTAAAGAATGATTATCTCAAACAGCAACATACACACACATACAAAAGAGAGTGATATCAACAGGTGTAAAATCAACAAGAACTGACCTGCAGTGCTCTGGAGCAGGAAGCTTTAAAGGCTGCCAAGTTTATCTACAGTGAGGTTAATTCTTTCTCTTGACCTCCCTGATCTTCATCCTCAGTGTTTTTCAATCCCTGGGTATAGAACTGCCGTGGATGGAGCCCTGTTGATCCTGGAGAGACGGTAACACAATGAGAACCAAGCAGCAGGTGCCTACAGTGTTTGAGGGGAGGGGGCCCCTCTGCATTTCTGCCATCTCTAATTTCAACACTATAAAACCCAAAACCTGAAGCACAAACTAAGGCCTGGCCCTGCACTGAGCTCTGTGTGAGCAGACCCTTAAACACAGGAATAGCTCAGTGCAGTGCTGGGGTCTAGAACTCCAGGATGTCTGCCTGGTGGGGCACAACTCAACTCATTGCTGGCTTGAACGGCTGGGACTTTCCTCGGCCACTTTGCAGTTCGACGTGCACTCAAGTCCATACCCAGCTACATTGCTGTTCTCCCAACTTTGCTTTTAGCTTTTCATTTTGGCATTTTAATTTAGTTTTTGGCAATAGGGGAAAGAAGTTTATGTTTTCACATGGTTTTCCTTTTAAAATATGCTCCTGACTTCTTACCAAATAGAAATCACTCAGAGACGCTCTAGATCTGAACTCAGAAACACTGGGGAAGCCAACACATGGTATTTTATGATTTATTTTATTGTTAATGCTGCCGTGGAGATTTTTTTTTCTTGGCCATGTTTATTTCTGAGCTCTTGAAAAGAATCAGAGGGGTAATGAGAAAGTTAGTCAAGCCAGGACACTGTATCTGTGATCTCGTTGATGGAGCACAGCTTTTCTACACTGCAAGCTAAATTCCAACTCCTTAAAGTCCTTCTGAAGGCACATGGCTGCTGGAACTAATTGGTTTATTAAGGTTGTTTAGTGCACATTGAAACAATCATTATTGCCTAGCCAAATAACTAGAGGCCACTCTATGCTGTTTGCCCTTTAAAGTAACAAAGAAAACTTCCAAACGAACTTTGTAGGTTGGGTCGGATTCTTCTCTCATTAACTTCCCAGGCCCACTCCACTGTCACTCACACCTGTGAGAGTTTGCACAAAATCTATTGAAGCCAACAGAGTCACTGCACATTGAATTTGGCTCATTGACTTCAGGGGAGTTATCCCTCATTTACAACTGTGCATACGTGAATGAGGCACACCGTCTGTTGCCAACGTGGGACATTTATTACATAGACACATTACACCTCTCCCTGTCTTTGAATTCAGTGTGACAGCTTGAACTTCTGTCCTTAGTGAGAATCTGTGACCCATAAACAGGTAAAAACTCCACAGAATAAAATGCAACAACGGACTAGCTCAGCAGAATCACAGCAGTCTTCGGAGCACATTTAGCATGCGTGTCGCATGGCTCCCACACACCCTGCTATGGCTGCATGACCCAAAAGAGGAGAGGTTAAAGTCATCCTACCCATGTGGCCAACTGCACTGGAACTGCTGCCAGATTCAATTCTGGGAGAGGGCAGGCAGCAGTACTGAAACAAAACGGCTGAACCTTGCCTTGTGCTCAAAGCTTGCCAGTCTGAGGATCTGGTGAGCCATGGAAGGGGAGCAAAGACCCAGGAGTAGGGGGCTCCCTTTTAGGAAGTTTTACCTAAGAAACCAACAACAGAAGCTTCCCAGATGATTTCAACTGCCTTTCTGTAATGGGGACCTCAGGCTTTAGGATAATCACTGACACCTTGAAATGCACCAGAACCAAATTCTCAAGCCACTACAGAAGCAGCTGTGTTCAATGGTTCTGAAAATGGCATGGAAAAGCCTTGTTCCTTCTGGCTGTGGTTTTGGCTTCAAAACAACTAATACGGCCTAATCCCTAATCAAGGCTTTACTTTAACAAATGTAAATTCTCCCCTCTAATCACACCTCCCATCTTGCAGGGTAAAAACAGATGTGTAGCTTTAAGGATGAGAGAGAAAGAGCTGTGGTTTCACTTTAAAATGAAACTTCATCCTTACTGAACATTTACAGCAAGGTGCTGAGGGGCGGGATGGGGTCTACAGCATATGGCGTCTTCGCACCGTGATTTGCAAAAAGTCTCCAGCAGGGCCAATGTCCAGGCAGTCTGATGAACTAGCAGCTTAGACCTGGGCTGTGGGTCACTATCTCCAGGCTATTTCCGATGAAAACATTGTTAGCTGGGCCATTTCCTGAACAGGATGAGTCCCCCGTGTCAGCTCTCCATGGCTGAAATGGAGCTGGCGACCCTGCAGCAGTATCAGCGTGGCTGGGGTGCTGCTCTGTGACAGGCTGCAATGCTCTGTTTATGGCAAGATTTTTAAAACGCCAACAGCTCCGATTGATTTTTTAAAGGCTTGTGAGTAAATCACACTTAATAGCTGTCAGAGCCAACCCCTGTCCTTGATTTAGCCCCAACTCTGACATCCAAAGATCACATGACCACAGCTTCTCACTGGGAGCTCATGTTCAGCTGATTATCCACCACCACTCCCAAGTCTCGTTCAGAGTCCCTGCTTCCCAGGACAGAGCCCCCCATCCTGTAAGCAGGGCGGACATTCTCTGCTCCCAGATGTAGAACTTCACAGCTGGCTGTATTGAAACCCATTTGTTATGGAAAGTTGAGGAGAATTCGGGCAGCCAGGGGATGAAGATAAAGGGACTTTGCCACTGCTGAGGGAGGGAGAGGTTGGCAGTTACAAGGGGCGAAGTTAGAAGGTCAGAAGAAGAATTTTCAAAGCTGAGGAGAAGGGGAGCTTGGCCTTTCCATGGAGGGGATGTGGGAGAGGCGGGAGCTGCCCAAACGGGGGGTTTCAGTCTACAGCACTCTCGGGGTAGGTCTTCACTACCAGCCGGATCGGTGGGCAGCGATCGATCCAGCGGGGATCGATTTATTGCACCTAGTCTAGACATGATAAATCGACCCCCAAGCGCTCTCCCATCAACTCCTGTACTCCAGCGCCCCCAGAGGTGCATGCGGAGTCAACGGGGGAGCGGCAGCAGTCGACTCACCGCAGAGAAGATACCGCGGTGAGTAGGTCTAAGTACATCGACTTCAGCTACGTTATTCACGTACCAGAAGTTGCGTAAGTTAGATCCAACCCCCCACCCCACCCCAAGTGTAGACCAGGCCTCAGTTTAGAACCATTTGTTTTTCTGAAAGTAGGAATTCACCAGTGTAGTAACGTTCTGACCTTGTATTAATGGAAATTATCTAAGGGCTAGGCAACTGTGAACATAATGTTCAAAACAGACCACTTAGCACTGGTCAGAGGATTCGGATTTTATCACGCCCAGGAAAACACATCCGGAGTTTCCCAACAGCTGTTTTTTCCACTGTGGATGATGAAACAACTACAGTACTACTGCTCTAAAGTCACATGACCATATCCAGAGTGGTCACAGACAGCATGTCCTAGAGAAAATGAGGAACCAATCGTGTTTCTCCCATAAGTGAGTCTCTCTCTCCCTGGCAGCTTCACGTGGGGCCACACCCCAAATGATGTTGTCAGGGATAAGAGCAGAGATTATTGAATAATGTTTCCCTGCTGCCAAACTGAAACCACAGAGCTGAGAGTTCTTCTTGCTTCGCACTGTCCTTTGGGGAAAACTTTAGTACTTTATTACCTCTCTGCTTGCATATGCATTAGCTCACCGCAGTGCTTTGATATGCTCTTCACCACTGGCATTGCAAACATGCACCTACTGCTCAATACAAATGATTTATTTAACAAACAGATAACCAAACCATGGCCTGCCCAAGTTATCCAGCTGATTCTAGCATTAGTGATAGACAGAAATAAATGGAACCCATGGGTGGAAACTGAGTGCATCGGCAGCACTGCGGCACTGTCCCTGTGCAGGTTAGAGCCAGCTGTCAGGCAGACTTAAGGGTGGCCACACGGCGTACTGGACTGAGGAGGGGACTCCAAACCGAAACTGCCTGAGTTTTCATCATGGCTTTTCCCTGACTCACGCCACATTCCTGGTGCTCCCTACACTCCCAGGGAAGTCAGTGGGAGTTGAGGGTGTGAGTGGAATGCAGGATTGTGGCCCTGAGCAAGTCACTTAAACTTTCTCTGTCTCGGTTTCCTCATCTATAAAATGGGGCTAGCAACCCTTTGTCACATTACTCCTCACAACACCCCTCTGAGGTATGAGGTTAATTCTTGTACAGCACTTTGAAGATACAAAGTGATTCATGCTATTGTTAATGCACAGCCCCAGAAACTTCAGCCCGTCCATCAATGGGAGACGTTCAGTACCGACAACGATGACTTGGTGCCCTGAACGGACACGCATTTGGGTGCATACATTTTCCCATCCTGCTCAGCTGATGTCCCTCAAGACAGTTCCGGAGAGACCGTCTCCCCACAGTCCCAGGTCTCTGTGCTCATTCAGTCCTCCCCACCGTGTGGTACTAGCAAGGAGAGTTTGGGACTCTTGCCTTCTCCATAACAATCCCCTCCATCCAAGACTTCGGCCTTCAGACTGCGCAGTTGGTCTCGTGCTCCAATAGCCACGGGAGCAAAAACCACTCTCGCCCATCTGGGGCTGGCCAGGAGACCGCACTTGCTCCTCTCCCATGCCGGCCCAGCCAGGATGACCCACACTCGCACAGCCTCTGGGGTGCGCTTTGGCAGTTCTCCTTGGCTGGGAATGAAGAGGCTCCTGCGGGTTCCGAATGCAGCAGCCCGGTTGTTCAGTAACCTGTCAGCCTGATTCTTGCACTGTCTCCTCGGGGAACTTCAAGCACATCAAGGCGTCTGCCCCTATTTGCAAAGCCTTGCGTGGTGTTGCTCCCTCCCTCTTTCTCTATCCACCAAAACTTCCCACGGCAGCGATGTCGCAGAGGCACAACAAAACTGCTGATTAACAGGAAGAGGCGGGTGACTGTGGCAGACAAAGGTTTCAGAGGAGCCAGCCCAAGACTGCTGAACTGACTCACCGCCAGGGAGAGGAAAACCACCTCCAAGCAAAGCAGCGCTGGAATTTTTCTACAAAACGCTTTTTCACTGGAAAATGCTGATTTGACAAAACCAAACCAGTTTGTGGGAATGTCCTGGGTTCGCCAAGACTTTCCTCAGGAAAAGTTTCTCAGACTCAGGCTGGACTTTTGGGTCAGGGAGAGCGCCCCAGACCAGCCAAGCACCTGGTGGTGAGGGCTCTCACTTGGGATACAAACAGCCAGACTGGGTCAGGTCCATCCAGCCCAGTGTCCTGTCTGCCGACAGTGGCCAATGCCAGGTGCCCCAGAGGGAATGAACAGAACAGGGAATCACCCAGTGACCCATCCCCTGTCGCCCACTCCCAGCCTCTGGCAAACAGAGACTAAGGATGCGGCAGTCCTGGCTCCAAGTCCGTGGTGTGGCTGATTTGGAGTCAGGACTGGACCTCAGGCCTCCCACAGAAGTGCCTGACCATGGCGTTGTTGGCTATTCTGGGGCATGCTCTCACACACACAGCACAGAACGTCTACAGGTCACAGGCTCATCCTGAGGAAGAACGGGAAACACTTCCAAACTCTCAGAGAGAGTCGCAGGATGGGGAAAACATTCCCCTTCCAGCTCCTCCCACATTCAAAGCTAAATGCAGCAGCCACCTTTTCAGTCAGGTTCCCCTCCACAACTGCTAATCCAGGGGTTCTCAGACTGGGGGTCAGGACCCCGCAGGGGGTCACGAGGTTATTACATGGGGGGTTGCGAGCTGTCAGCCTCCACCCCAAACCCCTCTTTACCTCCAGCATTTGTAATGGTGTTTAATATGTTAAAAAGTGGTTTTAATTTATAGGGGGTGGTCATACACAGAGGCTTGCTGTGTGAAAGGGGTCAACCAGTACAAAAGTTTGAGAACCACTGCACTAAGCCCACTCCGCCCCCTCCTAGTGGCAGAGAAGGAGAGAGCGCATTGGCATTGTTCTGTACATGCTGGAGGCTTGCAGAAAACAGAGTGATAGAAGGACCTGGGTCAATGGCTGCATACCCAGAGTCAAGTCAGTGTCACACAGGTAAAATGCTCTGTAGCACAGCCCCTGGGAAAAGCTTGGCCATGACATGAGGAAGTGACCCATTATCTTTTTAAGACTTGTTTGTGTTGGAGTGAGTTCCAGGATGATCCATACTGGGCACATGGAAGAACATTTACAGAGTTCTTTGAAAACGAACGATCTGTATCAGCACAGGTCTCTGTATCAATAAAAAGTAGTTAAATATTGGCATTCATAGCCCATCCAAGTCTCTGACAAAACTACTGCACTTTACCGCATCAGCCAGGGGTTTGAAAAATACCAAAAAACCAAAGAAACAAGACCCAGGAAAGATGCCACCAGCTGTCAGAAACCAAGACAGACCTGTATTTGTGCAGAAGGCTCATACTTCAAAAAGGAATGAGGGGGCTTTTGTGGGGAGGTGCCTTTCAGAGCATGGGAAATGCGATGTAAAATCAGACCTGGGCACTGATGTCTACAAGATTTAAGACTTTTCTTGGAATTCCTGCCTCGCTGCAATTGTAATGATGCAGAGATACTTTTGTAAAGGTGAAATTGTTATTCCGAATACAGCTGAGATTTCATTATAGGAACATTTTGTTCAAGTGTGATTGTTTTTAAAGGCCAGTTTGATACTGGAGGCTAAAGAGACTGACAGCTTCAAATGGACTAAGCCCCACCCTTCCCATTACAAGAAACGACTTTTTATTGTTATTTCAAATACCCTCCAGAGTGATAAATTCGCAGCCTTCCAGAGCAAGAGCTGGAACAGGACGTAAACGAGCAGGGAGGCAGTGCGGTCTCAAGCCCCAAATCTTCATACCTGAACCCCCAATTTTGCCCACGGGAAATGGTGCCGTTTGAGGGCACACAGCACTTGCTTTGCATTCCCCAGTCATGTGGCTGGGAACCACATGCCAACAACTCTCGCCAGACAAACCCGGCCCACCCTCGAGAAGCTGCTCTCCGTGTCATAGGAACTAAACCCCAGGATCCGAACGGCCCTGCAATGGAAAACAACAAACTGTTCAGCGACGGCAGCCTCAGCACTTTCCAAAGACCATGACGCCCGGTCCTTCGGACACTTGTCTAGGTCAGGCCAGGGAAGGAAAGTGGAATTTGTGAGCCAGTAACTGGTGAAAGGAACAGGGCCAGCCTCTGATCCCAGTCAGAGCAGAGTAAAATGAGGAGTAACTCCACTGAAATCAGATGAGAATCAGGCCCAGAGGTTGTGACAAAGGGATTTGGAAAGCGGGTGGCTAGCGAGTGGTTAGTTCTTGCAATGTGAGAGGAGAGGGCCTGGTAAAACGCAGACACTAGGAATGCTGCTATTGTCTCTTACTGACCTCCACTGATCACAGTCAACAGCAGAGGAACAAGGCTGGCGAGCAGCGACCCATTTCTACATCGGAGCTCTCTTTATCTGAACCAGCAAAAATCTGGTGGCCTGTTACGCAAATGGATGGCACAGAACATTCCAGGACCGGGAGCTTGGCTGAAATGGGGGATATTTTTTATTCTTATTTGATCTTTATTATTTCTTCAGGCTTAGAAAATGACAGTATTATTGCTACTGGGGAATTTCAGAGTTTATCAGAGCAGCTCGGGGGGGAGGGGACACTTTAATTCCTGCGTTTGAAGGAATAATGGATGTTTAGTAATTGCACAAGGCCAGAAATCCCTGGAGGAATGCGCAGGCAAGAGTTGGCTCCTTCTTAAAGATGGGGAAGCTGCCAGGAAGTCCCGCCAGGTGATTCATTTTGAATGAAGGAATTGTTTTGCTTCAGATAAACTGGGAAACAGGTTTTGCCAAAGGTAGAGCAGGGATGCACGGCCCACTGCCTCTTCAGGATTGTGCTTGTTTTAGAGAAAGCTCGCTCTCCCTGCTTTGCTCAGCCCAGCAGCCCAAAGGCTCCCGGGACAGGAAGTGCTCGTTACTGTGAGCACACGCTCAGATGATGTATTGCTTTACAACATTCTTCTTACACTGGGATATCACTGAGCCGAGGCTGGAGGGAGCCATGAAAGGGACTTGAACCCAATCTCTGCTTGCCTTTAATAATGGTGAAGGAAAAATGAAACCCACGCCCAGTAGGTCATCCCTGGCAGAGACCATCTCTTTTAACCAGAACGTTTAGGGACAAGTTTGTGATAGCCTGGCTCACGCTGAATAGCATCTTACTGCACGTTCCGTTCCCACGGACCCCACATAATATAGAATTCAGTGAGACTCCGCATGGGGGCGGGGGAAGTGCTACACAACACCTGGCAGAGGGTCAGAGCCTCGCCCTCACAATAGACTGCCTAGCACATTTTTTCAGCCAGTTAAGCCTATATTAAGTCGGGCATGAAACTGATCAGCCGTGTGTCCCTCTGTGCTAACATCACAAGGGCCATCCCATCTGGGTAAGAGCGTTGACTCCAGCATCCGGCTCAGAAATGTCAGTTATTACAGACAGAGTTCCCAGTCTGTACTCAATGAACTTTTAATCTTCGGGGCTGAATACAATGGGTGCAGCTTTCCTTAAGCTATGATATAAAACCGTTGTGAATCAAGTGCTAAGACTATGATAAGGCTCACCCCGTACCAAGTACAGCTTCCAGACATTCTTTATAATAGCGGATTGGAATTCTGATTGCTTCAGTTTAGAAATGCAGCTATTATAACACAATGTTATTTGGTTGTGGGGTTTTTCAACATCTGTTCCATTTAGATAATGTTTTGAAAGGGATTTGGCCATTTCAGGTGAGGCAAGAATAGATAAGAATTTACAGGAATGAAATGTGCAGTGATGTACCAGCAAAATTTTTTGCATACCCGGACTGGAAGTTAAAGCTAAAAAAATTCAGACCAAAGCTGAGGTGCCTTTTTTTAATAATGAGGGTAATAAATCATTGGAACAACTTACCAGGAGTCGTGATGGGTTCATCATCACTGGAAAATTTTAAATCAAGACTGTCTGATTTTCTAAGATATACACTCTAGTTCAATCCACAGCTATTGGATTTGAAACAGGAATTAATTCTGCGAAGTTCTTCAGCCTGTGTTACATAGGGCTCAGATTAGAAGATTGCAGTGGTCTCTTCTGGCTTTAAAAATCTATGAATCTGAGAGTCTAAAAACTGATAGTTTGATTCCCAAGGCTGAAATGTTAATCTATGTTAATGCTAATCTGCTAGAAATTGACCGATCCCCAAGCAGAGGATTAAACTCTGTCTACCTTTAATATTAGCAAAGGTCTAGGAGACATGAAGACGTTCATAAGGACATTTAGAATTTATTTTCCTAAGAGGTTACAGCTACCTGAGAATCTAGCATATAAACACACCCATTTCTTCTCGGCAGTGAAGTTAGTACCCATACAAAGATGCCAGATTCTGTTCGCACTCAACAAGATGAATATAAACCCAGTGTGAAACTGCCACAAGCATTTCCCAAACATACTGCAGATTTCACTTATGTCTAAAGTAATATTCAAATTTATGGAATTTGTCAGATTCAATCTTTAAAATAAGTTTTACTCTGAAACTTCACAACTGCCTCTTTTTACACTTTTGCAATTTCAATGGGGTTTGAAAAAAGATTTTTTAGGCTTTCAGTAAAAATGCTTCAAACACAAAGCAAAGCTGATCTCATCATTATGCTATTTTAGATGCAACCATGTCTGGTTTATGTTTTACATTACATTATTATGTCAAATTTATTTTAGGAATAAGTCTATTAGTATTCGTAGTCTAGTGAAAACAGAAGTAATAGCAGTGAAATTCTACGCCATCACTAGGCCAACACGTGTATGCTGTCTAGCTGACGTGTGCATTCATTTACCATTGTTCCAGTTCTCCATGTTTGCAGACCCTAGTAGAATGAAGTCCTGTTTCCTGCTTTGGTATCTCCACATTTTGTACCTTCTTGAACAAACCAAATAATAAAACACAGATAAAAACTTCTTTTAACTTCCTAGACTCGACCTCTAGTGAGAACAGAAAACTCTGGGTCTCTTTCTTGCCCACTAGATCCAGAAGGCCAAGGTAGGACTACCAATACAAGGCGTGGGATTCACTATGGAATCTGCTGGGAGGAAGGTTTCAGTTATACAGTGTTCTAGAAGTAACATAGGCCCAAAGTTGCACAAGAGGCCACTGATTTGGGGTGTGTCTATTTTGCGGCGCTCAGTTTGAAACACAAAGGACCTGATTTGGGAAGAGTGGAGTGTGTGCATATCCCATTGGAGCTCCAACTGGAGCACTGGGTGCTCAGCATGTTTGAGAATTGAGGGGGGGGAAGGGAACATGAAGCCTATAAGAGTTGAAGATTTTGGCCCTAGCTCTGGGCTATCATCTTGCGGTAAACTCAGAAAGCGAGCTGGGAATGTATTTATGCGTCCTTCCAGTGTGCCCATCCTTCTAGAGTTGGGTCGTGTAATTTTGCCAGATGATGATAACTGGATAGAACTGGATTGAAGGACATGATGTTGCACATTTTAGCATGTGATGGTGACAATTTCTGTTGTAACAATTATGAAGCTTTAACTTTTTGACTCTCAATGTCCACTGTCATTAACTATTGTCTGACACACCACCACCCCCCGACCCCGGTGAAGTTAAAGCTTCATAATTGT
Source organism: Mauremys reevesii (assembly GCF_016161935.1). NCBI lineage: Eukaryota > Metazoa > Chordata > Testudines > Geoemydidae > Mauremys > Mauremys reevesii. The sequence goes on from NC_052631.1 coordinate 101,179,925, forward strand.
TAAAACACAAATTGTCAACATCCCATGCTTAAATGTGCAACGTCAATGTCCTTCAGCCCAGCGCTAAGAAGTTTTCAGGCAGCATTGCTCTCTCTTTGCCTGGCTGTACATTTTGATGATTATTGATGGACTTTTTTGTTGGTGGTGACTCAAGTTCCCTGTAAGCTGCACGGCCACGGGGCAGCCTATTTAGTGCCGCGCAGGCGCTCGAGGGACCCGCCTGGGGACCTACCACGGCTGGGGAACAGCCGGGGAAGGGGCACCCCTCCCCCAGCCCCAACCTAGCCCGACTCCCCACCTGCCATGGCCGGGGTGCCCCTCTGCCAGTCCCAAGTCTACTGCAGCCCGGCCCCAGCTGTGGTGCCGCGGTCCCAAGTGAGGCCGGAGCAGCTCAGCCCAGCCCCAGGCCCCTCCCCCAGCCCGAACCCTGCCCCGGCCCAAACATGCTGGGGCTAGGGAAGGGGCGCCTATCCTGCCATCCCAGCCCAGGAGCTGCCACAGCAGGGAGAGGCACCTCTGCGCCCCAGCCCAGGAGCTGCTGCTGCAGGGAGAGAGAGCTGGGGGGAGTCCTCTCTCCCCGCCATAGCCCCAGAGCACTCTCCTGCACCCCAAACCCCTCATCCCTGGACCCACCCCAGAGCCGACACCCCCAGCCAGAGCCCTCACCCCCACACCCTCTGCCCCAGCTCTAAGCCCCTCATTCCTGCCCCCCACAGAGCCTGCATCCCCAGCCAGAGCCCTCACACCCCTGCACCCCAACCCCCTGCCCCAGCCCTGAGGCCCCCCCCCCAACCACATGAATTTTATGATGTTCACCAATGTGGAGATCATGTGTCACAGATCACCTCCATATTGATGCATGTAACAAAATTCATTCCTCACATGGGGTGGGGGAATTAGAGGGAACACTTTTGAGTGTGCCAGGTCAAATCAATGTTTACTGACGTACACCAATAAAATCTCTTCTTTCCAAGACTAGCTATAAGGCTGTGCCAGAACTTTTAAGTCTAAAAGATGGTGGACAGGTCCATAGAACTGTCCATTTAAGTTTGCTGAAGTACCACCAGTATTGATTTAATGAGGACTGAAATTGCCATTCATTTCTGCAAATAATACTATTATTTCAAGTCAGGCTATGTTTCAATACCTTTCAATCAGCTATTTTTCTACTGCACCAGTTTGCAATGTGTGATTAGGCATGCTAGCGTGAGTTTGCCTCTTTTTTTCTTGCAATATTGTCAGTTAACAGACTGTTTCTGTACGATATCCTAGCATTTAACAGAAAATCATTGGTCACCAAAGCTTTGGGGCTGCATTCAGAGGTGTTTCCATAACAGTATAACAGCAGCAACAGTAGGGTCTTTTGCTCCCTAACTGGATTAATTGTATTGTACAGAGTAGAGATGTGGACACTAATTTCCCAAACCCATCTTGTGATTGGCCACCTGGGCCTTTGTGATAAGAACATAAGAATGGCCATACTGGGTCAGACCAGAGGTCCATCTAGCCCAGTGTCCTGTCTTCCGACAGTGGCCAATGCCAGGTGCCCCAGAGGGAGTGAACAGAACAGGGAATCATCAAGTGATCCAGCCCCTGTTGCTCATTCCCAGATTCTGGCAAACAGAGGCTAGGGACACCATCCCGGCCCATCCTGGCTAACAGCCATCGATGGACCTGTCCTCCATGAACTTATCTAGTTCTTCTTTGAACCCTGTTATAGTCTTGGCCTTCACAACATCCTCTAGCAAGTAGTTCCAGAGGTTGTGTGAATAAATACTTCCTTTTGTTTGCTTTAAACCTGCTGCCACATCCATGCACCAGCTGCCAGCAATGCACAGCTGGTGCCTCATGGCAGAAAAACAAAACTATATCCCTTGGCCCAATTATATGCAGAGAGGAAGAAGGGGTGAAGGTAAAATGATTGTGAGCTTTTCCCCTTCCCGTTAATTACCTGTTTTTCCAGGTGAGAGCTGGAAAGGCAGCCCAAGCCGGTACCCCACTCTCAGCCCAACAGCCTGGCTCCAGAGGCCAATGAGCTGGGAGAGCAGCAGCAATGAAGAGTAGCATTGAATGAGGAAGCGCCCAGGAGACATTCCCTAGTTAGCATGAAACTAAGAAGAGAGATGAAGATGATCAAACTTTTCTGACACGGAGACCTGACTGCTACAGCACAATAGAAGCTCTGGAGTTTCCTACAGATGGTTCACAGGGAAACTAAAGATGGTCAAAAATGAAGAAACTCCAGCAAAATGATTTTATGGATTTTTTTTACCTTTTTTAAAAATCAATATTTTGATTTTTTCCAAATTTTCCAACCAGAGCAAAAACAGTTGCTTTCTTGAAAAATCAATTCTCCCTCGGCACAGCATTCCTTTTGCTGAGTAAATGTATATAAAAATATTCTGATTTCATGGCAACATGCCCTCTTAAAACAACACACTAAATCAGTACGACGCGCTGTTTGCTGCTCCTGGGATGGCACCACATCTCCAGAGAGAAAGTTGGTAAAAGGAAATAATTTGCTAAGCTTTGGTTAATCACACGTGACATGGGAATCCTGGATCCTTCACTTCAGGCTGCTTTATTTTAGTACTTTTTTTTTTTTTAAACAGTGGCATGAGGCTTTGAAAACTGAAAAGAAGAAGGAAGCCAGTCTTTGTGCATTTCTAACATGCCTGTCCTTGCTGTATCTATGAACACAGCAGGGAGAAATGGGGCAAGAAACATTTCACATCCTTCCTGCATTAGATGTTTGCTTGCAGGATTATTTTACGCTGTTATGCCTTGCACCGACAAAACATTCATATTGTAAATTGGAAATTCTTTAGAGGCAGCTAGTCATCTGTAAAAGGCAGTAGACAAGTGCAGTTGGCAGCTTTGAAACATTCAAGGACTGATCCTGGCAGCAGCTGTGATGGGAAGGGTCTCGGAGTATGAACAGGGCAATATCCTTCATGTTCTGACTTTTTCTCAAGTTCACTGTGTAGTTAATTAGTACTATTTAACTGGGCCAGTGGTTATTAAAGTGCCTTTGCATTTCAGGGCAAGCTCACAGTTGCTTCACTTGTTCTGCAACCAAAAAAGAGCCCTTGAACTTTCTTAAGTATTTATTCAATAGGATTTGTGAGGCCTGGATGCAAAACCCACGCTGTTTGATTTAGTAGGCATTTCTGAGGCACATAAACATCTGGTTTTTGCATGTGGCCAAGACGACTTAGATAGTGTCTGGAAAGCTCCTTCGACAGGGCAGGTGTTGCCACTAACCAACAATAATAAGGACCATATAATTTTTCCCCCTTTACTAGCTTTCCAGGAAAGTTCAGCTCCTGGTCTCCTGCAGCAAGTTCAAGGTTGGAAACTTTCCCAGCTGTTACCATGAAGTCAGAGTGCCACTGTTCACACTTCCAAACTGCCACAGAGCATCCTGCAAAGCATCAAATCATTGCATCAGAGGAGCCCTGTCTAGCACTCCAGCCTGGCTGTCTCCTGAATCACAGCTCTCTGCCAGGTTCAGAGCTGAAGCGAAGGCTGCTGCTGACACCCTCTGGGAATTTTGTTCTTTGGCATTCTAGGGGCTGATGGAAGGATAGACTCAGCTTTGCACTATGGTGAGGAATGTAACTAAAATTAGGCGAAGGAGCCTGAGGCCTGAAGTCAATGAGAGTCTCTCCATTGGTTTCCACAAGCCCTGACTGAGGACTCTCTTTTCTGTTTGGCATGGAGCTGAGCTGGAACAAGAAGCCGCAGTCTGGGTGCTTGGGCACGTCCCCTGGGTCTCTTGCATTTAAAACCCCTGTATTGCTCCAAGGGCAGCCGGTGGTTTCTAGTCATGCCAAAGACGGATAAATATTCTCTCTCCTAGTAACCACAGAAGCTGGTTTGAGTATTGATGTTGTGGGGACCCATTCCAGTAGAACTGTGCCAAGGAAGCACTGAACTGCCAATTCCCTATTCCTAACAGGCCTGGTACCTCTGGAGGAGCAAACCCTGCTCTGCTTACTCATGCACCGAGACTATTACTGTTGTTGTTCATACAGGCCACAGGCGTGCACGGCCCTTTACGATGAAAGCAGGGAACCAGGCCTCATGTGCATGCAATCTACACCCATTTAATGCAGACAGGGCTTGGCTACGAATGCAACTTACAAATGGCCATATTTTGCTATTCTTCCTTTGCAAGGAGTCTCATTGTACTCAGTGGTGCTATGTGCAGAGTAAGGAGCTACTCGGTGTGAGTAAAGGTCATAGAATCTAGGCCACAGTGAATAGCGCTGGCATTTCATTATTCATCAACACCCGTAACTCACCTCGAAAGAGCAGCAGCGTAAAGCCAAACAGGCTCGGCATGCACCCGCTCAGCGACACAGATCTCCAGCCAGTGACACAGCCAAGGCTCCCAATGACAGTACCACAAGCACTGCAGGGGACAGGACTAAGGATCCAAAACAACACTGACAAACTGGAGAACTGGTCTGCAATCAACAAGATAAAAGTCAGTAAAGACAAGTGCCAAGTACTTCACTTAGGCAGGAAAAATCCAGTGTACAACGAGAAACCAGGGACTAACCGGCTAGGCAGTCGTACTGTCGAAAAGGCTTATTAACAAGGGTGGTATGTAAGCCATGGGGGGCCATTGTCCCGCTCTACTCAGCGCTGGCGAGGCCCCAGCTGGAGAACTGTGTCCAGTGCTGGGTCTCACGCTTTAGGAAAGATGTGGATAAATTGGAGAGAGTCCACAGGAGAGCAACAAAAGTATTAAACTGTTTAGAAACCTATGAGGAAAGGTTAAAAACCTGGGCATGTTTAGTCTTGAGAAAAGACAACTGAGCGGGGACTGATCACAGTCTTCCAATATGTTAGCGGCTGTTAGAAAGAGGACGGTGATCAATTGTTCTCCACATCCACTGAAGGTCGCACAAGAAGTAATGGGCTTAATCCGCAGCAAGGGAAATTTAGGTTAGATGTTAGGAAAAACCTTTCTAACTCTCAGGATAGTTAAGCTCTGGGCTAGGCTTCCAAGGGAGGCTGTGGAATCCCCATCATTGGAGGTTTTTAAGACCAGGTTGGACAAACCCCTGTCAGGGCTGGTCTAGGCTTACGTGGTCCTGCCTCAGCGCCGGGGCTGGGCTTGATGACCTCTTGAGTCCTTCCCACCCTATGTCTCTGTGATTCTATATTGCACAGCGTCATTCGCTATCACCTTCTCACAGACATAAGGAAACCGACCTGCAGCATGCTGCTTCATTCTTCTCTAAAAGGAACTGAGATACTGGGTCCATGTGTGTCTCTGCTGGTTGTTTCCTGCCTTCCTAACACATTGCAAAGTGCCAAGTTCCTAGGCACTTACTAAACTTGATTGTCTTGATGGACCACAGTCCTCAATGTTCTGTCAGAGCAATCAGCCGGCATTCCAAGCACTGAATTCTATACGGTGTCTTCATATTTTCACTGCATCGTTCACTGTAAGGATCTGCATTATCTGATGAAGTGAGTTTCTGAATGTCACTAGACATAAGAATTTCCATACAATAACTTTGAAATGCCATGTGTTGTGTGAAATATTTGCAATAAGTCAATGGGGCTGAGGATTTCTCTCAGACACGGGTGACCAGAGTGTGAATTGCACGTAGCAGTCAAGGCCTAAATCTAGGGTGACCAGACAGCAAGTGTGAAAAATCGGGATGAAGTGGGGGGTAATAGGAGCCTATCTAAGAAAAAGCTCCAAATATTGGGACTGTCCCTACAAAATCGGGACATCTGGTCACCCTGCCTAAATCACAGTGTAAAACACTGTAGAGGGGGAAAAAAAGTTTCCAAAGACCAGGCTTCAGTTTTGGTTAGACTCAGAGTTCAAATGATAGGTACATGCCTGCCATCTTGTGGCAAAGCGTTATAGGAACCCTGGTATTCTGTTTCAAATTGTGAATGAAAGATGCAGGCTTCTGGCAGAGGGGTGACATACTATTGATAGAGACAGGAGAGGGGCAAAATCAGTACTTGGTCCTGCTAGTGGAGGCAGGGGCTGGACTCAATGACCTTTCAGGGTCCCTTCCAGTTCTAGGAGATAGGTGTATCTCCATATATATTATAACTATATTGTAATTAATGATATTATATTACTGAAAAATCCCAGTTTCACCTCTACCAATTAGAAAAGAGAGACTTTGCATATGATGTTCTGGATAAACTCCTATTGTGAAGTGACAGAATGGAGGATATATGGGTAATGCTTTGCAACAAAGCCAAAGAACTGTGGACAACACAACGGAAGTAGAAATAATGTTTTATTTATAGGATTCCCTCCCCATCTTCATTTGCACACAGTCTATAATCTGACTAGTATGGCATCTCTCGCTTTTGTTATGCCCATTACATAAACATACAGCCCCACAATATTCAATTGCATCCTACCGTATATCCCCAATAAACCTTCCTAGGAATCTATTTCTAGTTCAGGTTTCCCATTTCTCTTTCATGTTGGGGATGTGCCATACAGTTTGGCTCACACTTCTCTGTTTTTTCTCTTTTAGCCTCAGGGAAGGTTCCCATACTGTGTCTTGTTCTCTCTCTCATGTCAGTTTGGCATCTGCATTTGATACGTAACATTTGAACTATAGCAGTTCATTTGGTTCTGGTTGATTTTCTTGTATTTACTGTAAAAAACAATCAAATGTTTGAACTTAACATTCTTAAAACAAGCCCCAGGCTGAATCTTGGCATCCCTCAGCCAGGCGTCTTTGCCTTAAAGATGCAGCTTGTAGCACTGTAAACTTTTGTTTGCTTAAACTTGTGAACTGCTGGTTGTCAGCTGGGAGGAGTGAGCTTTGTATATTCTTCTGGATCCCATTCTAAGTTGGTAGATTTAAGAGCCCCAAATTACCTCAGCGTTACTCCAATTTCATGCCAGTGTAACACTATTGAAATTAATGGAGTTGCACTGGTAACTTATACCATTAGATACAAACTTTGTCTTGGCATGTAGCATCAGATACAAATGGTGTGTCAAGCTAGAAAGCTACAGAAAGTATCACGCAGAACTGTGATCATGCCCCTTAAAAACCCCTCTCAAATTTCAAAGGGAGTGACTGAATAGGGGGTCTATGGAAACTCCTCTAAAAAGCTATAGCATTTTTTTGTAAAGTTATGCGCTTCATATAGAATTTTTAAACCACCCTACAGAATTCCTTAAATAGCCTCACCCTAGAATTCTAGTGTAAATATCCTGTAGGAACAATATTCTCTGTACTGTTATAAGATTTTTCCAGCAGGAACAGTAGGAGCAAATAGCGGGACACTCTCTTGAAAATAGCCAATTCAGCTGAGAGGAAAAAAATGAACTCTGACGTCCCCAGAGTCTTTGCCCCAGGCCCCAAAGTGTCTCACCCAAGACCGAGGCTGGCGTCCATCGGAGACTCTGCCTATGTCTTGTGCTACTAACTCTGGGCTAGACTTCCAAGGGGATCTCCCCTGGATTTGCCGTCTCTCCTCTTTGACCAAAACACAGAGAGGCCAAAGTTCTACAAGCCTCTTTTACCACAGCTCAAAACCGTCCTGCCCGCATTAGCATCTCCCGGAGACATGGCAATTGGAACAGGTAAGTAGATGAGGCTCTGAGGCTCCCGGCATGGTGACATAGGTGTCACTCAATCATATAACGCATGGAGAGCTCTGTGCAGTGCTGCGGCTCCTCAGCCACTTCAGGGGGATTTCCGGGTGCTCAGCCAGGATCAAGTCCATTGTTGTGAAATCTAAGCTCTGTGGACTGCCACTGCCACTTGGATGTGGGTCTGATAAATGCGCCAACGTGTTGCCAGCACACAGCTGTCTCCCATCTCAGTCTGTCACGTCTGGGTTCTGGAAGACACCCTGTCAGTCTTGGTAGTTAGAGCGGAACTGGAACAATTCATTGGTCATGTCTGCCAACGGTAGAAAACGGCAGAGATGCCTTAGGGGAGAAGTGCTGCTGACTGCTAAAGTCAGAGGCTAACAAGAGTAGCAATCTCCAGTTCTCAAGAGTAGGCATTTCTGCAGACTGAGCAGGAAACCAGGGGTTTCCCCGGCAGAATTTTCCATGGGAAAAATTCCCTTTCAAAGTTTTTCCATTGTAAAATTTTGCTTTTCTGCAAGACCCTTTGAAATGAAAATGCAGGATAGCTCTAAATTCCCCCCTTTCCGTTCAAAACATCAAACCACATGGAAAAATGTTTTTCCCTCACTCTCCTTTTTTCCTCCCCTTTTTCAGTGGGGGAAAAGGGGAAAGTAAAAATTGGAAGGAAATGGGAAGGGGGCACTAAAATAGCCACATCAAATGGAAAACTGAAATTTCAGGGTTTCCAAAAACCAAAATGAAATTGCATTTTAAGTAAAAGCAAAATGATTTATGTGGCTGTTCTTGTTTCAAAATGTTGCTTTGAAACAATTTGGATTTTTCCAATTTGAAAAACTGTAGAAATCAACATTTTCTTGCCAACAACGCTGATTGTGACAAAATCACATTTTCCAACAGAAAGTTTTTTGGCTGAAAGATTTTAGCCAGCTCTAATATGTCCTACTGGGAAGAATCCAAAGCCCGTGCTGATTTCAAATCAGTGGGGTTACCTGTTCAGGAGGTTAACAGGCTGCAGGAGCAGCCAGGTGACAAACAAGAGTGCAGGTTTGATTATCCATCTCTGGGCGGAGAGAAGCTGTGTGATCTTTACTGCTCCTTTCCCTTGGATTTCAGAGATGCAGGTGCTCACTAACAGCAAGAGATGGTGCATCATCATAATCCAGACTGGAGGCAACAATACCCTAAGTACACCTGGGGTGCTGGCATGGGAGAAGCAAACACCCATCCAAGCACAGGTAGACAAATGCACACATGCTCATCACTGCTATATGGACTTCCAAAAGCAGCCCTCATGCACTAGGCTTAGAGGTACAGGACATTTCGTGATTGAAAAAAATTTCCTTTCAGAAAATGTGGTTTTCTTTCAATCAAAATTTTCCACAGGAAAATGTCACTTTTCATCAATTTTTCAGTTGGGAGAATCAAAATGGAAACTTGCCAGTTTTGATCAAATTGAAACTATTCATGATCAAACTGCAATTTTCTGTTTGAACTTTCCCAGCTCAGAACGCGTCGGAATGTTTCGTTTGGTGAAGGTTTAGGGTCTCTTGGTCTTTCCTTCCACTTTGGAATGGGAAGGGATTTTCAAGGCCAACATTTCCCGCAAACGGGAACAGCACCATACAGGATTTAGACCCAAAGGAAAGGCAAACTAGCCTCTGGTCTGAACCTGCTGAGATCACCTCCTCTGTTTCCCCTTCCCACCATCATCACCAAGATCTGAGCTGGCTGGAGTTCTGCAGAAAAGGACCTAGAGGTTACAGTGGACGAGAAGCTGTATATGAGTCAGCAGTGTGCCCTTGTTGCCAAGAAGGCCAATGGCATATTGGGCTGTATTAATAGGAGCATTGCCGACAGAACACAGGAAGTGATTATTCCCCTCTATTTGGCACTGGTGAGGCCACATCTGGAGTATTGCATCCAGTTTTGTTCCCCTCACTAAAGAAGGGATGTGAACAAATTGGAGAGAGACCAGCGGAGGACAACAAAAATGATTAGAGGGCTGGAGCACATGACTTATGAGGAGAGGCTGAGGGAACTGGGATTGTTTAGTCTGCAGACGAGAAGAGTGAGGGGGGATTTGATAGCAGCCTTCACCTACCTGAAGGGGGGTTCCAAAGAGGATGGAGCTCGGCTTTTCTCAGTGGTGGCAGATGACAGAACAAGGAGCAATGGTCTCAAGTTGCAGTGGGGAAGGTCTAGGTTGGATATTAGGAAAAACTATTTCACTAGTAGGGTGGTGAAGCACTGGAATGGGTTACCTAGGGAGGTGGTGGAACCTCCATCCTTAGAGGTTTTTAAGGTCAGGCTTGACAAAGCCCTGGCTGGGATGATTTAGTTGGGAATTGGTCCTGCTTTGAGCAGGGGGTTGGACTAGATACCTCCTGAGGTCCCTTCCAACCCTGATATTCTGTGATTCTATGATCTGCTCTGCCTCCATCACCAGATGAAGAGCAGCAGCAGCCAGTGAGCGCTGTGCAATCTGACCACACGCAGGGCTACGCCCAGCTTGACAGTGGCCCAGAACAGCTGGAGGGCCTGGTTCATGGACAGCTGCCTTTCCACAAAATCCCCCTGAATTCTCCCCAAGAAAGCAAGCTCTGGACCTACCAGCAAAGCTGGCCGCAGCAAGCGCAGGCTTCAGGGATTTGTCATTCGAATGCTTTGGGGTTCATGCACATCCACAGTGGGAAGCCTCAGGTTACACTAAAATGTAATCACTTTTATGGGGAAAGATTTCCGCAATCAGGGCCATTCATTTCCCTTTACGACAGCTCGGCTGCATCTCAGCCCATGTGGGCCGGGCTGCAGAATAACACGAGCCAGCTGGGGGTGGCAAGAAATATTCTTGTCTGAAATAAATCAAGAGGAAATGGACGAGCTTGCTGAGTGGGCGCCAAGACATGCTCAGGCTTGCTGGCCTCTCAGGGAGAACACGCTGTACTAAACATTGCTGCCTTGTTGTTTACAGTATGCAAACAAGCCACTTACTCACAGTGCCTGCTCCCATTAGTGAGCGTTGTCGGCCTTTGCTTTGCTCAGCTCAGCTGCACGGACGCGATGCCCCACTGGAGGTTTGCGCAGTTCATGAAAGCGGACGGGAGAGCAGTGCAGTTCGGAGCAGGAAACTGGAAATTGGGGTTTGCCGTGCTGGTGAGGACAGAGCCAGACCCTGTAAGGTAGAACCCCCCACACACTGCAGCTCTGCCCCTCTGTGGGGGGAACATGGTGAAATCCCCGCATACAGCTCCCCCAGAGTCTCCCTTTCAATAGGGGGAGAGGAGGAGTTGAGAGACAAATTATTCAAAGGAGCAGAGGGTTCTCCCCTCAAACCCCAGTCCCAGGGGATCTGCCAGAGACCCTTTGCCTCTGCACTGGCTCTGGGATCCCTTCCCCCCATCCTTGGCTACCCCTCAGACTTCTCTGTGGGAGGGGCCCCACAGGGTGAGTGCTGTCCCCTTGCGCATCCCCCCAAGGGATAGGTCCATGCACATCCCCCTCACCCGCCTTTCATGCCCCCTTGCCACTCAGGGATCCCCAGCTCCACAGAGCAGCGAAGAGGAATCGACGCAGAGGCAGCTTGACCAGCTTTGTGCAAGGGCCTGAGGCGATCCATGTGCCGAAGGCCCCCGTCCCACCCAGGAGCTGCTCCCTAGGGCCCTGGGCTATTTATTTTGTCCTGCTCTCGCGCTCCGACTAACCCAGCATTCTAACCCACAGCTGGTAGCTGCCCCTCAGTAACAAAAGTGATTAAGAGAATGGAGCAGCTTCCATACGAGGGGAGATTAGGAAGTCTGGGACTGTTCAGCTAGGAAAAGACACGACTACGGGGGGATATGATAGAGGTCTATACAATCATGTCTGGTGGGGAGCAAGTGAAAGTGTTATTTATCCCTTCACATAGCACGAGAACCAGGGTCATCCAGTGAAATAAATAAGGCAGCAGGATTAAAGCAAATAAAAGGAACACTTCTTCGCACAGCGCATGGCCAACCTGTGGAACTCACTGCCAGGGGATGTTGTGAAGGCCAAAACTATAACTGGATTCAAAAAAAGAATTGGATAAACTCATGGAGGATAGGCCCAGCTTCCGCTTTTATCCAGAATCGTCAGGGATGCACCCCCATGTCTGGGTGTCCCTAGGCCTCTGACTGCCAGATGCTGGGACTGGATGACAGGGGATGGATCACTGATGATTGCCCTGTTCTGTTCATTCCCTCTGAAGCATATGTCATTGGGAGACAGGATACTGGGCTATATGGACCCTGGTCTGACCCAGTATGGCTGTTCTTAGGTTCTTAATCTCCATGCAACTGCAGAAACAAAGAGTGCAATCAGCCTGCAGGGGGAAATGAATATCCTTGGCAGCAGGAGCTCCTCCACTGAATTCCACCCTCTGTGACACGCACACAATTCCATTGGGTTACAGCCTATCGTGGGTGCAACTGAGGGCAGAAACTGGCCCTCGGTGCTTATAAATTACCCCTACCATATCTGTGTAGCAGACAAGGTGCACCCCCTCCACAGCTCCCGGCAGAGCTGTGCAAATCACCAGAGGGAGCAATAGTGAACCCCAGGCTGTGTTTGTTAATCTGCTGCAGGAGGAGTTTCCACTTGGCGGCTGCTGGGTCACACACAGAGGTTGCCAGTAATTGTTTGCATATGGCTACAGATTTCAGTGTAGCTAGATTTAAATGTGAGGCACAGAACATTTCTCAGTCCAAACAACTTTTTGGCTTGGCCTCTGGAAGCTGGCAGCGAGACTGCAGGCAGAATGCAGGGATTGTAAAGGGTGCCGCACTGACCAGATGTATGACTCTTACGCTGAGAGCAGAGGCGGTGGAGGGGCCCATTCACATTTCTAGTGTGTAATTGAGGATTCATTCAGGGCTTGGCCTCTCTGCTCAGAACGAGAAAGGTGCCAAATATTGCCCCTCACTACTGACCTTGCAAGGGGTGACAGTATCCGTTCCATGACCCTGTCCCTTTAAATACCAGGCAATTATCTGAATATGATTATTTGTGTGGTTGTAGCTCCACTCTGGGTTTCAGTAATTGCCGAGCAATTAACTGCCAGAATCAACCAGGGCCCCGCTCATTCCTAGCGCAGGTCAGAACATTTCTGAGAACATGAAATCTTGGCTAACCCAAAAGGTTTCCTGTGGCTGTATCTGTTCTGTGATGGGTCAGTATCACAGACTGATGCCTAGGGCGATGGCCTGGGAGCCCCACTCGCTGCTCTGCCTGATTCTGAGTGACCTGGGATGGAAAACTCTGCTCTCAATTAGGAAGATCAGGAACTTACGTCTCCCACATCCCAGCCGGCGACCCCAACCACCAGGCTGTAGAGCAGGTATGTGTCTCTTGCTCCTCCCAAAAAGCTTTCCTGAATCAAAAGGTTCCCCTCCAAAACTAGATATTTCAGCAGCTCTGGCTTGGGGACAGCATTCGAAAGGTTTTGGTTTTGATCCAATTACTGTCTATTTGCTGCAATGGTCCCAGAACCAAACAAACAGGAAATAAGTCCAGTGTTTTCAAAACGTGGTGGGAGGGTTCTTTCAGAACGCATAAAGAATCTGATCTCTTAATCAAATACTTTCACTAAATGAAAATCTTTTCTTACAAACAGGTACAGTAATATCTGTATTTTACTCATTTTATAACACGATTGACAGCTTTTTATCATGACAAACTCTTTCTTTCAGGAAGACATTTTAATGAGGGGGTGTAATATTCACATTTTTCTCTATTGCACAGTCTTTTAGTAGCATTATTTTTGGTCATCCTTTCCTATGTAGTATTAAACTGCATTCACGTGCCCCCAGCTACATACAATCTTATAATTTTAAAATGTCGTGTATAGGTTTATTTTACATATATTACACCTTACGTAAAAATTCTACATTCATTGCTCTTTGCCAAAAGGCAGGTAAAGTAGATGACCAGGTCCATTAAAATAAATTCTCCTTTGAACATTTTGTACCTGGAAAATGGAAGAAAAAAGAGGACAGTGTTGTGGCATTAATAGCATCCAGATGCCCCAAAGAAACCCTGTTTGCTACCTACAGGGTTGGTTTACAGTTCAGTCTTTCTTTGTCACAGCCCCCAGGGGTCTCGGCATCTTTAAGGTAACTCCCTTTTCTTGAAGAAGAGCTTTGTCTGGTGCTGTTAAACTGATAGACTCGCAGCTTAAACAGATGTTGGAGCTTCTCCTGGAACTGGTGTCCAATGAAACAGTACAACAAAGGGTTGATGCAACTGTTTGCAAATCCCAGGCAGATTCCAAAAGGCAAAGTAGTGTCGATGACTGTTGTAATGTCACAGTTATCAATGATGTTCATCTGAGCCAGGGCATACAAAAAGGTTAAAATGTGGAATGGAAGCCAGCAGATTAAGAAAGCCACAACAACTGCAGCCACCAGTTTCAAGACTTTGTCTCTTTTTTGTTTGTTTTTCCTAAATTCCCGTGCTTTCATTAAGTGCATCCAGATCCACACGTAGCATGTGGCTATGACAATTAAAGGAATCAAAAAGCCAAGAGTGTTTTTCATTAAGGCTGTTCCAGCAGACCACTTTGCATACTTCTCATAGGGAAAAGCCATAATGCAAGCATTCACCCCCAAGCTTTCAATGAAGTACGTGTCACGGAAATAAAACGTTGGCAGGGAAGACAAACAAGCGAGGCCCCAGACAAGTAATGCTATCAGTGAAGCTTGTTGCAGTGTTCTCCTTTGAGATCGAATTGGATAGACAATAGCCCGGTACCGGTCCATGCTCATGCAGGTGATGAAAAATATACTTGCAAACATGTTCAGAGACAGAACGGAACTTGAAATTTTGCACATCACAGATCCAAAAAGCCAGTTGTATCCGTAGGCATAATAGGCTGCCCAAAGGGGAAGTGTGGCTAGGCACAACAAATCGGCCATGGCCAGATTGAAAATGTAAATATTAGCAATGGTTTTCGGGCCGTGATGGCGGCAGAGTACCACGACCACCACACTGTTGCCAGCAAGCCCAAGGACAAAGATAACGCAGTAAAGCACTGGAATCAGTGTAAATTGATAGTCTGAATATAGAAGTGGACAGGGAGAGGGAGACATCTGCTCAGTCGATGTGTTTGTAGTGGAGGAATGTACATCTTGAAGCGTTTCTTCCGTAGTGTTGAGCCTGGAGTAATTACTATACATCTTGGGTATTGGCAAGGAGATATTCACTGCTGGAAATTCTCGTGCTAGAGACACCTTTATCATCGCATTGTTCACCTGCAGATATAAAACAAGTGTGAGAGTCAATCGTAGCCTACAAAATCACCTTTGCTATTCTCAGAACTTCTATTCCAATGACAGGGTACAATTAGCACCAAAGAGAGGTGATGGCACATCCTAATTAGGCCTAGCAAAGGGATGAGCATCTGGGTTTTTTCTGAGATTCTGAGGAGGTTCTTGCTGTGGGCAGCAGAAGGGAAAGCCCATTGATTCAGGACAAGTCCCAGGCTGGGTTTCTCCTGATTCTCTTCTCCATGTGCTCATCCTGTTTCCCATCTTTCTCACAGCTGACATAAAACAATCATTCTTTGCACGTCCATGCAAAGAGCTCACAGCGCTTTACAGACATTCATGTCACCTCCCAACCACCCCACAAGCGAGGCAAAGCTCCATTTCATGGAGTGGGCAATTAAGGCATGGAGAAGGCTACAAGGCTTGCAAATGTTACACAATGACTAGTGCAAATCAGGGAATAGAACCCAGGTCTCCTGTCTCCCGGTGCTGTGTATTCACTGGAAGAGAAGAACGTGTCAGGGAAGCAAGGGCCTGATCCTGCTCCCAGTGAAGTCAGTGGAAGTTTAGTCATTGGAGTTTAGTGGGAGCAGGACTGGCCTTCAGTTCAGTAATACAACGCAGGAGCAGCCACAACACATAGCCACGAATACAGGAGTAGAAGACAGAGCTCAGTCACACATCTTTTGAGGACTTACTTCATGTGAAATTTCAATTCAACGTTCAGTGCATGTGCACAAGCACAGCATTAGTCACATTGTATATTGGAACTGGAAAAGGTTCAGAAAAGGGCAACAAAAATTATTAGGGGTATGGAATGGCTTCCGTATGAGGAGAGATTAATAAGACTGGGACTTTTCAGCTTAGAAAAGAGACGACTAAGAGTGGGGATCTGATTCAGGTCTATAAAATCATGACTGGTGTGGAGAAAGTAAATAAGGAAGTGTTTTTTACTCCTTCTCATAACAGAAGAACTAGGGGTCACCAAATGAAATTAATAGGCAGCAGGTTTAAAACAAACACAAGGAAGTATTTCTTCACACAACACACAGTCAGTCTGTGGAATTCCTTGCCAGAGGATGTTGTGTATAACAGGCTTCAAAAAAGAACTAGATACATTTATAAAGGACAGGTCCATCAACGGCTATTAGCCAGGATGGGTAGGGACAGTGTCCCTAGAAACTGTTTGCCAGAATCTGGGAAGGAGCAACAGGGGATGGATCACTTGGTGATTCCCTGTTCTGTTCATTCCCTCTGGGGCACCTGGCATTGGCCACTGTCGGAAGACAGGACACTGGGCTAGATGGACCTCTGGTCTGACCCAATCTGGCCGTTCTTATCACAAAGGCCCAGCTGGCCAATCACAAGATAGGTTTGGGAAATTAGTGTCCACATCTCTACTTTGTACAATACAATTAATCCAGTTAGGGAGCAACAGGCCACTACTGTTGCTGCTGTTATACTGTTATGGAAACACCTCTGACTGCCTCCCCAAAGCTTTGGTGACCAATGATATTCTGTTAAATGCTAGGAGTATCGTACAGAAACAGTCTGTTAATTTGGTTAGATGGATTTTTGGTCTGACCCAGTATGGCCTTTCTTATGTTCTTATATTCTTATGTAAGAGTTTAATCAATAAAAAGGATGTCATTTTGACATTCCAATATGTGTCATTATGTAAGATAAAACAACACTTGCTGTTTGTTTAAATACTCATGGAACCATTTATATTTATGCTACTAAAAATCCTTGCACGGTATAAATGCCGCCATTTCAGACCTAGCTAAGGTCTCGGTAAGACACGGGGAGTTTTGACCGGGTAAGGACTGCAGGATCTAGCTCACTGAGATCTAACAATGCTGTTTTATTTAACAAAGGGTGAATGACAGCCTCAAAAAGTCTCAATATTTTCTATCATTTTAACAACTTTAGACAATTCTTCTCATGCATGATCATGTATGCTTTGCACGAAATATTTTAATACTACAGTAAATAATACACTGCCTAGAAAAATCTGGTAAAACGAACTTTTAAATACACGGTTATCATAATGTAATAAGAATTAAATTGGCTGCAGATGGATGTATCCTAATACATTAGTGCTTCTTCACTTAAAGTCACACACACTGGATCTTAAACTCAGTTTACTGTTAATTAAACAGTTCCTCCACCATGGGGAGGGATTTGGTTTGGTTTTTGTTTTTAATTGTATAGATCACCTTTTTCTCGTGCCTACTCTATCTTGAAACCTTTTGAAGTGTTGGAAATAGAGCCATGAAGTCTTATCTGTTTGATTTACTCTCAGTAGGACTGTTTTATGTTTACTTGTAGATAAATTATCATGAACTAGCACCAGCTGTTTCTACATGCTCAGCTGTCTGCACTTAAATGATTCATTTCAGATTTTTTATTTTCATTTTATTTTATTTTTTGTAAAGTATTGTACTTATATTTGCTATGCTTCCACTTAAAGCAGCATGACACATTGCCTCATGGTAGGTAAAGCAACATATCGTAAACAAAATTTTAACAGTAGATAAACAAGAAGTGACTTCCACTTACCTTAAAAGTGTCAGAATTCAAGCTGGAGATGGATATAGAATAACATGGTCCCTTATTCCACTTTCCTTCTAGCAGGCAACATCTCCAGCTCTCTGCTTTCTTTCTGATACGTTCTGTTGTCTCCACCAGGAGACTTTAACCTACATAACTCCAGGACTGAAATATGAATGCTTGCCAGTTTGTTGATTTTTTTTTTTTTTTTTGGCAGCAAAACTGATTGAGAATCCCCCATCCAAGATCATGTGAGTACATGAAGAGGAGAGAAACAAGAACAAAATGAAATTTGCATAAGCATATTGAGCTGTTTTGCTAACATAGATAGTGGGTGCCTTATACTAGGGATGTACACACACACACACCGCACACACACACACTCTGTAGTTAATGGTTTTCAGGGGGAAAATCCCACTTTCTTTAAAGGATTCTCAGTCTTTGACAACAAATTCCAGAGAGCAGTAGATGTTTGTGCTTATTAAAGGAACAACAGAAAATTCAACAAAGGGAGTAAAAAGTGCAGAAGATAATGTAGACTGTGGGAAGCAGGAGGGGAAACTGAGGTGAGCTCACAGTGGGAAAATATTTAATTTGTAAGTGAAGGAAAAACTCAGAGGGCTGCTGCCTTCTGATGCACAATATGGACATACATTACCTAGATGTCTTAAACCAGGTACATTGCTTGTGAGATGATGCACAAGAGTTTAAGTTTGCAGCAGAGCAAATCCCAGAGCAGAGAGAAGAATCGTGCTTCGAGGTAAAGCAACAACAAGCCCATTGTTGAAAAGCACGGCAGAGCTGTAAGCCTGCACGTTCAAACCCAGATACAACTCACAGCAAATTGTGTACATCATTCCCATTTCATGCTTCTTTTCCTTGTACGTTATTTAGTTGAAGACGCTCGTGCAAGCTAAACATTCACAAGCGCTGTAAACATTTTGTCCTGTTGTTCGAAGTCAGCTTCCCTCTGCCGCCCCAAACATCTCTGCTGGGGCCATGGGCCCGCTCCTCCCAACGAGAAGGGACATGTGCCATGCAGACACTGCCCCAGGCCAAAGCTGGACACTGCCTTTAAAAATGCCCAGAGGGCAGAAAGCTCTTCTCTGCCTCAACTGCTCAACGCTGCCCCCGCTGCAGCTTCCCTCATTGCGCGTGGCCTGCACGACAGAGCCCCCCCACCAGCAGTTCTACGTGCCTCTTGCAGCTCCGCATAGACCACTGGGTCTGGAGCGCCGGCTCCCTCAGGCATGCCCAGGCCCCAGGGCCAGCAGCCCACTACCGTCTTTGAAACCGGGGGGCGGAAGGGCCAGGCTGCCCTGCAGATCCCGCCCACTGCCTGCCACGACCTGGGCAGACTCAGCCCTGCAGCAGTAACAATCCAATACCAGCCCAGAGAAGCTGGCGCTCGGGGGGCTGCTGCAGGGAGCTGCCTCCGTTCTGGTGACTTTGGGGTTATAGAGACTGGGGGCTGTTCTTGGGGAGTTAGCCCCTTCTCTATGCACGTACGTGACCCGCACACCTCGCGGCCATTACTGTGGTCACCTGGCAGACAGGGCAGCGCTCCTGTCTCATCCCACGGCACGGCCACGCCTTGCGGCGTAGCCAGACCTGCCTCAGGCCCACACAGAGCCTGGCTTTAGTGCCCTGCCTGCTGGATCAGCCTCTCTTGCTAGCACCAGATCCCCAAACGAGCTGGTGGGAAGGGCCCTCTGCTGTTCCCTCCCAGCCTAACCCGGGGTGGAGACGTAGCACTTTTGAAGACATTTTCATCAGAAAGGGGAGAGAGAGTCTCTCACACTCTATTGCCTGGCTAGGGCACTGGCTGGGACTGGAAGAGCCAGAGTCGAGTCCCTGCTCGCCTAATTCAGAGCCAGCTCACTCCAAATCAGGGACTCGAACCTGGTCTTCCACATGCCTGGGGAGTGCTCTGACCAGCAGGATGGACACAGCCACCCCCCCTTCCCAAGTCACCAGCTCCGCTATCCATCCGAAAACGGACATTGACACAGCCTGGGGAAGAGGGTTGAAACATTCTGGTTTTGCTCCAGCATGGAACAAACACAAAAGACTTTGACTGTTGCCATGCAACTGATCTGCCATCGTGGGCTCAGCTCTGACCCTCTACCCACGTGTCGCACGCCAGCCTAGTGCCTTAACACAACAGCATCCAGGCTTTCTGCTGCAGGGGAAGCCAGTGAGGGTCAGTGCTCGTAGCTAGTCCCGGGAGCAGAGACCAGGCCGGAGCAAGCTGTGTGAGAGGGAAGGGAAGGAGATTCTCCTGCCAACCCAGATGGGACTGGGCTCTGCCACTTGTAACAGATTATCCACAAACCTGCGCACACATCCCCAGCTGGGCCTGGATCCAGGCTGCCCTGGGCAGCAGAGGGTGCAGAAGTGTAGGCCTGTTCACGCCACGACTGCTCCCTGTGTAGGGGTTGGACACCTTGTTAGCTGAGTACAGAAAGGAGAGGGAGGCAGCTGGTGATGAGATACAAGTGTCTACGCTGGCCTGCCTTCCTCCAGCCCCGAATGCTTTCAGCAGCCAGCAGGACATTGGCTTTATTCTCATCGTGCCTAAGCACTACCCAGAGCCAGGCCAGCCAGGCGCCTTCCCTGGCAGGACCGTGAGCGACAGCCCAGATTGCGAGGAACAATCCGTAGGGGGAAATGGCCTGCCAGGATCTGGGTTTCAAAAGCTGTGTGCGGAGCAGAGTTTGCAGTGTTTCATACGCAGCATTACTGGCCGCTCGGCTGGATGACTCACAGCCCTCTTGAAAACAGACCATCTATGCCAGCGGTTCTCAAACTGGGATCCGCAGAGAGGGGGTCCGTGAGTCATGTCCTGGACTGCCAGCCCCACTGATCAACTCCTCGCCCTCCCACCACATGTCTCCTGCATGCAGGGAATAGCTGTTCAGCGCATGCAGGAGGAGCGTGCTTGGGGAAAGGGGTGGAAAGAGGCAGAGAAGAGGAGGGGCAGGGGTGGGGCTTTGGGGGAAGGGATGGAATTGGGGAAGGGTCTGGGGATGAGTGGGGGTTGAGCACCTCTGGGGAAAATGAGAAGCTGGCTTGCGGGGGGTCCATGAACATTTTTAAATCAAAATGTGGGTCCTTGGATTGCTAAAGTTTGAGAACCGCTGATCTATGCAATAGCCACTAAGAGCTGGAGCCCCGGCCTCCAGTCCAGGGGACCCAGGGCTTTCCTCCCTTCTGTGGGGGTAGCTGAATAGGGCAAACGGTCTCTCCAATGCACACTCCCTTAGAGAGCCCCTTGAGCCAAGCGACATGGAAGGGACCTGTTCAAGAGAACAGGGGAGGGAGACACCACACCACGCTCCCCTGAGGGCAGAGTGAACATCTGCTCGGAAATCCCGCTAATGCTGTGAAAACCCGTCTGCAGAGACTCTTGGGGCTCAGTGCGCCCTGCAGACTCACCTACCCTCTCACTCCAAGTGGAGCTGTGGCCAAAGAGAACACGTGTGAATGGGGAGGATTTTGCTGCACCTGATCAGCCACTACACAAAGGCTGACTCCAGTGCTGGCTCCTTGCACAAACATCCCATTCCCTAGAAAGCAAATCAACCACACTGCTCGGCAGACTTGCTTTTGTTCAACATGTCGTAAAACCTGGCCCTTACCGCACAAACCAACAAGATTGAAAAGCAGAGAAACTCCCCTATTCCCTCTTTTCACTGCAGCGCACCTAAGCCAGTGCTTCATGGACAGAACAACCAAACAGACGTGCCCAGGATTTAAAATCTACTGATACAACAGTGACGCTGCTCTAGGGATCAACGTATGAAACGAAAACAGTCGAGTGTCCCAGGGAAACCATATGCCAAGGGCAGATAAACAGCACAGCTGCAATCCTGAATCCAGAGCAGCACACGCATCCTTCAGGAAGGACGATGTAGAATTCACCCTCCCTCCAGGGTAGCTCCCCCGCCCACACATCCCCACTAGCACAGAACCTGCGCTAAGATTTGTGGGCCATAAATTCGAATCAGAGTCAGCTGAAAAATGGTATGTGGGGGTGGGGGCAAAAAAAATAACCTCGTTCTCTTGAAATTCTTCATGGGAAGTTTCAACGTTTTTCAGTGATTGATGAAAAACAATTAGTTTTCAAAACAAAAAAATAAAACTGTTCTCATTTTCAATTCAGTTCAGGGAGTTTTCCACCTCCCCCTTCTTTCTCTTTAGCCACTGGAAAAGATCAGGGGAGAAGGAGTAGAAACAAAATCAACAAAATAAAATAAAAAAAGTTTTTAAAAAATCTGAAAAAAATTTTAAAACAGAAAATTTTCCACAATTTTTTTAGAAGGCGCCATGTAATTAGAAACCACTGAAAATGAAAACATTCACCTCTCTCATATCATGATGCTCCAGCACTACAAGAAGGAAGGTCACTTTTGAACACCGTAATGAGGGTTATTTTTCGCTAGGCGCGCCGTGCTCTCTGTTGGATAATTAGCACCGAACACCTCCGTAGAGAGCGCCTGGCACATGCGCACAACACAAACCTGACTCTTTTCAGAGCTGCAGCTGACACCATGTGCCTCGCACACAGGAGAAAAATTGCACATTTTCACAAGCCCACATCACTGATCGATAGCCCTGTGCTCATGTGCTCCCGGGCGGGAGTTGAGAGAATGTCGCCCTGCAGCCGTAATTCTTGCTGCCAGCTGCACTGTACAGAACCACTTCTGACAGCGCCTCTGCCCTGCTTGTTCAAACAGCTGATAGGCTTTGTAACAAAGAAAAAAAATCAGTAGCATGTGAAAGTTTATTTTGCATGATGCTGAGACCAAATGATTGTTTGGATTGAAATATAAACAGTGTTTTCTTCTCCAGCTCCTTTTCCGCTCCTCGTGGATACTTGCTCTATCTGCCCTACCAATAGCCCTGGGAACGCCTCAAACCTCACCACTGGCTTGTCTCAGAATAGGTCAGCCTGGCACTCTGAGGCGTGATCGCAGCAGGGTGTAAAAGAGAAGCATAGACGCAGCAGCACAGGCGAGCAATGGGATGATGTACCCAAGGTCCCTGGCGCGCTTGTACGGCCCACAGGGAAGCCAACGTCTCAGCATCTAGGCTGCTGTTTGTTGCCATGCTAGAACGGGGAAAGCCATGGTAGCTACGTCCACCCATGCTGGGATCGTCCCTCAGATCACAGGCAGACGTACCCTTAGTAGCAGAGGGATAGGCCCAAACCCGGCATGGCCTCTGGCTCCAGCTCCAGGCGAAAACATGACCAGGTGGGTCTTTGCACACCGGACACATTCCTCACACACCCGTTCCGCAGAGATCTCTGGAGCTGGGCTGGTGGGGCACCTAAGGAGGAGGGGCTTGGCAGTGTACTCCCCCTTTCTCTAGACTCCCCAGAGAGATCCCACAGGAATTCAGGCCCACAGGGTGGGAGCAGGTGGGGCGGGGAGACTGGCTGATTTCCACTGAGCACTTTCTTCAAACCCTCCTGGGGCAAATCCCAGGGTGAAACGGCCCTTACCCACTAGATCAGGAACCATGCTTTTGAGGGGCACCAGAAGCCGGGAAGACCAAGCTGATGCATGGTGGCAAATGGATCTTTTCCTCTCAGACAAATGACAGGCAACCTGCAGATTTTTGGGGATGGGGAAAGGGGCAAGGCCACCCAGCCCTGCTGATGGACAGATGAGCAGGAAGCACCTTCTGTTTCAGCCCCCTTACCTGAAGCTAACCCAGCTCGAAGCCTGCACTGGACATGTACACGTGCATTTCAACGGAAGGCTGGGCCCTGCACGTCTATCTGTGCTAACATCCGGCCCAAACATTTAACTGGTTGGTTAGAAAATTACTACAGTAAAAAAAAGCTGATTAATGAGAGTAAATCTGAACCCATAATTCATCATATTGTTTTTGTAAATTAATAAATGTACATTAAAGAGTTTGTGTCTGGGGTTTCACAGGGAAGCTGATTGCTGCTGCTTTCCCAGCCCTCGCCTGGAATATTCCAAACAATGTAATATTTCAAAAATGTTCTAGCAGCTTGTCAAGTCGTACTCTTGAGGTTAAAACCTCCTTGGCCTGCCAAATTCCTCCGTGCAGCTCCAGATGCACAAGGCATTTGTGGATTTAATTTGTTTCTTTTAGGAAAAACATGGGGAAAACTCATGTAAATTTTCTCCCCAAGAAACTGCATCAAATGTAGGTCAGTAACCCACAGCAGAGTCCCACTCCGGATGGACTTAGAACAGGATGCCCGAAGTCGGAGAGCAAGGTCTGCCTCGGCCACATGCCAGGAGCCCCAGGGACTTGCCGAGAGCACACGCACTTTTGAAACAAAACATGCCTTTATTTTTCACTGGCTTGCGGCCACTTCGCACATTCACCTTGAGAGTGACCTGCCCGCAGCTGCTTTCTCACAACGCTTCATACAAACAGAATGAGACACTCCAGGAAAGGTTTGGGGATTTTTAACATGCAGCCATCAGTGAAACATTGTGGGCACTCATCTATCCCCTCCACTGTCCAAAGGCACTTCCTGTGGAAAGGCATGGCCTCCAGAGTCTCTTTGGAGGATGGGGCGGGCTGCGGTAAGCCAGTGTTCTGGATGACTACCCATGTTCTGCTTGGGCCCATCATCTCTGGTCCTGGCTTTGCATGGGAAGGTCTCCATGCTCTCTTCTCTCTGGAATGGCACTGCTGGTCCTGATGGTGGAAATACGGACCAAGAAGCCCTATGATAATACAAATCAAACAACACTAGTAAGACTTCACTGTTCCTGCAGTCAAATAGAAAAGGTACCAAAATTATCCTAGCTCCATCTCTCCTCATTTAGAGGTAAGAAATAAGGTTTGCTGCATTTATAGCTCATTGGACCCACAAGGCACAACAATCTCACCAAACACTAGGAGAAATAGCTGATGCTAATAGTACGAGAGAGAGACCAGGAGAAAGTTTGGCACAATGGAATGAAACCATCCGGGGCAGTCGCATTGAAACCAGCCACTCCTCCATAGCCGCATTCTCACCTCTAATACCGTCCAACAGCAAAACCTAAACAGGACAGGAAAATTAGAAACGTGACCAAAGAGGTGGATCGTGGCTTGGGTAAAATACTAAGCAGGACATTGGACATCTCCAGCTCCATAAAGCCTCTGCAGTGGGTCTGCTAGGAAATAAATCCCAGGGAGCAGCGAAATCCCTGCCGGAAGAATGGTCAAAACAGGAATTTAGCCTGTGCATGGGCCTGAGACATGGTAACAAATGAACTCGAAAGGCTCAGACGTCCCATGCGAAGTGGAATGGCGAGATGTCTGAGCCAAACACTCGGTGTAGGTACTCCAGGAAACATTAATACCAGAAGCAGCAATGGGACAAAAGAAATCATCCCTGTGAAACACTAAGATCTATGGCCCTCATGTGTCATGGTGGAAACAAAATGAAAGGCAGTACATCAGCAGTAACAAAAATCAGGAGCGTGAGCAGAAGGTGACCCTTCGACTGGAAATTCCTCATGGCAGGAACCTCGTCTTTGACCTGTCTGTAAAGCCCCCCCGCCCCCACACTTATGGCACTATGTAAATAATAGAGTTACCGTCAAGTTGGGCAGCCTTCATTTCCTGGGGCTTTCACAAAAACAAGCCCTCTCTAGGTACATTACACTGTGTGAACATCGAGTGCCTCAGAAGCAGAGCGCGGGTTGCGTGGAACTAACTGGAAACGCAGCTAAATCAAGCAACATTTGGCGTAACGGCAACATGCATTATTGTCACAGCTAGTGCGAAGCGTAGGCAACTTTGCATGTCGTGAGGCCACACAGGGCCAACCTGCAATCATCAAAAAATGGTTCTGCATGATGCAGCATCTTGCAGGGGCTGCCTGTCTCCCAACAGTGCTGTCACCATTGCATGCATCTGGAAGTTATAAAAGGGCTATAAACAGACAAGGAAATGAAGCCATAACAAGATATCAATGTGATATTTATGATATCCAAAACCTCTGTGTGTTTAAAGAACATTTTGAATCAACAATATATTCCTCAGCCCCACATGGTTCTATTTTCCCACTCAGTTTTTAG
Organism: Mauremys reevesii; assembly: GCF_016161935.1. Taxonomy (NCBI): domain Eukaryota; kingdom Metazoa; phylum Chordata; order Testudines; family Geoemydidae; genus Mauremys; species Mauremys reevesii. Next base: position 101,205,430 of record NC_052631.1, read on the forward strand.
TCCACTAGGAAATATCTGGCAATAAAAAAAAATTCTAAGAGCGGTATAAATTTTGATATCTAAAAATTTCCATTAAGAAATTAACTTCAAAATAGCCAGCATGAAAGGGAAGAGAGCGGAGTTGAAATCAGGACCCAGAGAATGGCTATGTCATGATGCCCAGAAGATGCGTGGTTGAGGACTGGATAGCCCTCCTGTGGGCAGAGCTGATGGACTCACGAAAACAAGCACAGAGCACTTGTAAATAAGACGGGCAGCACATCAGCTGATCTACCTTGTTCACTAGGAGCTAGCTACAAAAAGTAAACAAGAACAGAAACAGAACATCCCTGGCTGGAAAACCAAAGCAGCTTGCCAGCCTGCTTCGAGAAGGGTAACCCTGCCCGCCTGGGGAGGCCCGCACAAGGTCTCAAAAGTACCAGATGGTTGCAGTTCTGCTGACCTCGGTCAGGGTGAAGCCAGAGGCAGGGCCGGCTCCAGACCCCAGCGCGCCAAGCGCGTGCTTGAGGCAGCACGCCGCGGGAGGGCAGCAGGCGGCTCCGGTGGACCTCCCGCAGACATGCCTGCGGAGGGTCCGCTGGTCTTGTGGCTTCGGTGGAGCATCCGCAGGTGTGCCTGCGGGAGGTCCACCAGAGCCGCGGGACCAGCGGACCCTCTGCAGGCACGTCTGCAGGAGGTCCACGGGAGCCGCGGGACCGGCGACCGGCAGAGCGCCCCTCGCGGCATGCCACCCTGCTTGGGGCGGCGCAATTCCTAGAGCCGCCCCTGGCCAGAGGGACACTGTCCGGGGAATTGTGCACAACACAACGTGCTGCGGTTGCACAGTGCGTGTCGGCACACAGGGCTGGGAAGAAGGAATGTGTTTGGATTGGTGCTGTCAGAATGCACTAGCCAATACTCCAGACACGGGCACGGATGCAAACAGCCAGTAAGGTCTAGCTAATGGCCCCAGAGTGCATGTTTCTGTGCTCTGTTTGGGGGAGGGGGGCAGGTTCCATCCCCCACCCCTCCGGGAAGTCTCCTGCACAGAGCCAGAGCCTTCAGGTTTGGGGCTGAAAAATCAGCATTTGGTCTCTAGGAGGGACATCTGCAAAAGTGCCACATGTCCTCCTAATGAAACAAATGGTGTTGTTTCCAGCTGGGCGGTGGAGGCCATTACCCAATGCTGCGATCCCAGCCAAGCTTCCAGAGAAGAGTTGTTCTTATGGGGCTTTTGTTCAAACTCTGAAAGGAAAAAAACAAACTCAAGCTGCAGCAAACAAAGGCATCAAATGAAGAGGGAGCCTTCTAATCTGCCGCTGCTACAATAACACAATGCATTGGCAACGAGATTCATCTCGCTCTCACTCGAGTTCAGGCATAGCGTGCATTGTACGTCTTCTGCTGCTTTGCAGACACAGCTGGCAAGGCTGAGCGGGAGCGAGACCATTGTGAGAGATGCAGGGAAGAGGGAGGAATGGAAGGAAACCAAAATCTGGAGAATATAGAAAGGAAAAGCTGAGACCAGAAGGGGTTGAAAACAGACAGAAAAATGAATGTCAAAGGGGAAAAAAGCATAAAGGAACAGAGACACTGAGGGAGAAGGTGCTTTTAAAAAGACATGATTAAAACTAGTGAATTCCAGTAGAGGGAAGAAGAAAAAAACCCTGGAATCATTAAAAATTAAAGAGCAGGGATTGTGTCACTGGTTATTTTGTTACCATGTCAGCTGCGATCAGTTGTCTAGTCAACTTGGCGTCGTAAGCTAAACAATCAGATCTCTCACTGCCAGCCATCAGTTGCCAGAGATATGATAATCAGTCCCCAGAGGCCTCTCAGATATTCACTACGACTCAGATAAATTCTCCACTCTGGGGCGGGTGGAGTCTGACAATGGGTCTGCACTGTAGCAGGCCCCCCCCCTCCTTCTGAATCCCCCAAGCACCTTGGTCAGCAATGCACACCAGTTCTTTCTAACGGCAGCCCAGTGTTTCCCTATTAAATACTGTACTGCGGGGAGCAAGGTGGGACTGGAGACTTCCCTGGGGGGATATGGGTACAGAGCTCCTCTGAGATTGGAGGCTGGGTCATGCCAACTGAGACCATCCCCTGCCCAAGTACGATATTCGGAGCTGGGCCAACACCCCAGACCTGAGACATGGGTCTGGATCCAGATTTTGGATGTGCCTCAGAGTGCAGAACGGCCGGGATTCCACATTCTCGTTCAGTCCATTACAGAGACTCGGGTTTGGGTCAAAAGCTCAAGCAGGCCCCAAAGCTCGGGAATGCTCAGGTCGCAGGCTGGCTCATGAACAGCTTTATAAGACTGCAGTGAGCATACCCCATTACCTCGAAGGAGAAAAGCACTACAGGAGAAGCCAGAATACTAGGTCCATACCCAGGCCTTTCACCGGGACTTTTGCTTAGCCTTTTTGGGTAGGCCTAGCACATATGCCATGGCCCCTAACCAGACAAATTCTGGTCCACCAGGACCCCACCATAATGCACATTGCTGGTCTCAGGACTTGGTGGGGAGAGGGGTCCGTGAGGCAATCCGTTGGGATATCCCCCTAAAGTGAAGTCACTTCTTTTACATGAGCATTGGGGGGGGGGGTGATAATTTGAACCCTCCAAACCCTAACAGAAGTCTCCAGTCCTGCCTTGCTCCCCGCAATACAGAAGTGGAGTCCAGTTGCTTGTTCCTTTTTAAAAAAAAAAAGTTGCGTCTTCCCAGCAGTCTTCACAGGGAAAAGAGCCAGAAACACCTTCGGGGTTTTAAGTAACAGTTGAGGTTCATCTTTCCATTCTAGCTCCAGGATCAAAACCAAAGGGCGTGAGGATGTGACCCCAGAAGCAGCTCTGGCTGCTTGTCTGAAACCTTCTCCTGTACTGGAGAGGATTAACACTGGATAAAGGCAACATGCTGCTTGTAAGGTTTCTGTGCTTCTCCCCTATATTGATGATTTACCATTTACATTCCAATTAGAGTGAGACAAAATTTCAAACAAAAATGCAGATTCTGGTCAACTGAAATATTTAGTGAATTTGTGTCAAACTTCACGAATTGTTTTGGTAAAAAAAAATATGGAAAAAAATCCAAAAGGTCTAAGTGATTTGTTTTAACAATTTTTAAATTAAACTTTTCAAACTTTTCAATTAGAAATGGCTCTTCATTTCAAATTTTACTTCAATTTTATTTCCAAAATTTGTAAAAAAATTAAAGAAAAAACCCTCAGAAACAAAAATGTCCTGTGTCAGGTCCAAAGAAATGTGGTGTTCAACCTGAAATGATTCTCCCCTTCCCCCATTTTTCGGTTCAGTCACTGAAATAAAGAATTGGTCATTCTCCGAGCTTTAATTCCAATAGCACCCTGGGCGCCATCTGAACACATAGGGAGAAACAGTCCCTTTGCACTGTACAGTGTAAACTTACACCCTAAGGCCCTAGTCTTGCAGTGAGATCATGGAAATGAACTCTTACGCCCATGCAGAGCCCAGCTGAAGTCACGGGAGGATCCACTGCCATGTTGCTCATTGCAAAGTCTAATCTGTGGACAGCTTATGTGAGGCTGGGCCGGGCAGTGGAGAACGGGTGCCAGAGTCGAGTCCCAAGAAGCGGGCATCTGGTTTTGCTCAAATGAAAAGTCAGTCAGTCAGGCCTTATCTCAAGCAGTCACTGTGTCAGGATCGTTTCACATTCGAGTGCATTCCAGGCTGCCAAAAGCATCCATCGCTCTGACACAAGCCGGCCTGCCAGCTGAATCAGAGTCAAACTGAGGCTGAGGAAAACGGCCAAGAGAAGTAAAATGTGATTGTCAGCACAGTGCGGTGCACAGGCAGTGGTGCCCCTGAACTAGCCGTAGACGAGAGCATGAGCCCAGCGGCTGAGCGTCTCGGGGGCAGATGGACTGTGGTTTCGTTTCCCATTGGCTGGGTATCAGCGTGAGTGCCAGGCACTTCCTTCCCCGGGGCTGGGGCAGCAGCAGATCCTTTGAAGGGGAAAGGGCGGAAGAAAAAGTCTAGTTGAATTAAATGGTCTAATTCAACTGTCTCGCTATGCAGGATACCTGCTTCTGCAGCACTTATAGCCACTCCGCACAAATGCTGCCTGGGCTCATTCCCGGGGGGCCTCGCCTGCTCCCCAGTTACTATGGCTCCCCCACCTTAGCAAACAGTTGGCACCGATGCTATTTGAAAGCAGGGCCATGGCCCCCCACCCCGAAATGCCCTATTGCCCACTGGGGACGGCATCCACCCGGTCTGCTGCATTCAGAGCAAGGACTTGCTGCTGGGCCTCCCACATCCCCAGGGAGTGCCCTCCCCACTGGGCTAGTGGCCATTCTGGGGTGGGGTCTCTCTCTGCCCCAAGGAACGTTTCATTCTTTAGACCCAGTGGAACAGCTCCAGCCGGAGAGGCTGGCCGAGTGGGAGCCCGGCTCGGAGGAAGGTTTGGTTGTCACGGATACGTTGCGGCACAAAGTTTTGGTTTCACCTAATCTGCATTTGCCGATGACAATTTTCCCTACTCCTCTACTGTTAACAGTGCACAGCAGTGCCAGGCCAGTTCTGGTCGCCTGCCCCCCCCCCTTTCCCTGCACCCCGTTGCGATGCCAGCCAGGACCGGAGCTCGGGGTTTCAGTCAGAGCATTGTGGTCAGTCACCCCTTCAGGGAACGCTTGGTGATCTGCCCCATTCGCATACCCACTTCCACAGGCCAGGAACTGCAGCAGCATCTACTTCCCCAGACCATCCCCTCCCAGCGGTGCACTTGCTGCTGGAGGGCAGCAATCCAGCCGCATGGCCAGAGGTGTATCAGGGCCTGGCTGTGGAGCACCTGGGGAAAGCGCTGTCCGGGGGGGGGCTGCACTCGGGGGCTGTCTGCATCCCTCACTTATCCTGTATCCGCATTTCTCCAGGCCTGAAGTGCCCTCAGCTTTTGCCTGTTGACAACTGGCACGTCAGTGAAATTGCCAAGCCGGGTCTGAGAGCGTGGAACATCCTGCTGTGAGAGAGGCCTGGGCACCGGGAAGTGGCAGGTTTTGCAGAGCAGATTCTGTAGCAAAGCTTGTTGGTCCCTGTTACCATTAGAGAGAGGGGCAGGAAAACCAGCCCTGTGTCTGAACGCAGCGCATGGCGGAGGGACGTCCCTGGTTCCCAGCAGGATTCTGTACAAAACAAACGCCAAAGCAGCTTTTGTCTGGCTAAGAACTTGATCCCCACTGGGCTGCAGCCTCGTAAGCTGCCTGATTTCATTTCACCGGTGATCAGAACACGGCCTAATTAGTCTTGCAGTGTTTGCTCGTCACTTCTCCAGAAGGGCTGTGCTCTTTTCTCCCACCCTTGCTTTAGTTGCTGTGGGGTTGGGGCTCTGACGGGTCATGTTCTTTCTTATTCTCTCTCTGTTCACCTGTGCAGCGAGGATTGGCCTGGGTGGGAGTGTGGCTGCATGCCCTAGCATGTGCAAGTGCTCTCCTGAGGACACCATACGCTGTAACAAAGCCGGACTGAGAACTCCTCCTGCAGAAATAGCAGCATCCGCCGTTTCTTTAAATCTGTCTAACAATTTGTTAAGGATTCTTACTGCCAACACATTCCAAAATCTGACTTTCCTCCGCAGCCTCTGGCTGGATCGCAATAACCTCACCTTCCTGTACCCAGGAACCTTTAGTGCCCTCAGCAATTTACGGGAGCTGGATCTCGGCTGGAATCCACGCTTGACACACCTGCATGCTAATACCTTCAGGGGACTCTCCAGCCTCCTCAGCCTGGATTTATCCAGCTGTAACATCTTCGAAATCCACCCGCTGGTGTTTTCGTATTTGCTCTCTTTACAGGTGCTTGACCTAACATCCAACAACCTGCGTTACGTCCCGCAAGCCTTCAGAAGCCTGGCCAGCCTCACGAGACTGTCTCTGGAAAGAAACCACATCGAAGCCATAGGCCGAGATTCTCTGAAGGATCTGAAAGCCCTGTACGAGCTGAACCTCCGGAAGAATCGGATCTGGACGATTCAGAACGATGCCTTCGCAATGCTAAACAGGCTGGGGGTGTTAGATTTAGGACACAATCATATATCTGATTTGCCTAATCAGCTTTTCAGTGGTCTGATCCAGCTCAAGACCATGCATCTTGAAGCCAACAGAATCACCAGAATCAACTGCTCTTTCAACAGCCTGCTTAACCTGAGAAAGCTGTACCTGAACAACAACCACATCTCATCTATTTCCCACACTGCCTTCTCCAATTTAAAGAAACTGCAATTCCTTCACTTGAACAAAAACAATTTAAGTTCCCTTCCCAAGCACTTGTTCGCAGAGCTGCCGAAACTGAAATACGTGTTTCTATCCCACAACCCCTGGAACTGCGACTGCAAAATGTTTTGGTTCCCCACCTGGAGAGCAACATACAAAGGGGCAGTTGAGGGGATGCAATGTGCCTTTCCAGTGCTTCACAACCAAACCCTGCTTGACGCCTTCACTCATGGCAAATTAATCAACTGCTCAATACCACCTGGGCTGGCAAGTGCAGACAAGTGCGAAGAGACCGATGCCAACACTGCTGCCATGCCACATGCTATTTCTGACAAATTACTTTGGATCACACTCGCGTGGTGTGCTTGGCATTTGGCAGAGACACTGGACAAATCATTTTCTGGACTTGGATCAGATGTATCAGCATTTTTTCTGTAATCTGTTTATAAAAAAAGTGAACAATGGATTTAGTTGCAGGAATGTGCTGAGATTTTGTAAACGAATAAACTATTGACAAACAGCGTTTTCATCTTGCTATTGGCATTGCAAAACTAATTAACACAATGACTATGGTAACAGGATTCTAATAGGATTGCAGCATTCCTGAGGGTGAAAAGGTCAGGTTATCAAATTCTATGCCAGGGCTCGGGCTGTTAATCTGTATTAACACTGCAGTGCTCGAGTGAAGGGAAAGACTGCTCCAGGCAGCACTATCCTTCACATGAGACAAAACCAAGGTCCCTTTCGCTTGTTTCTTGTTGGCATCCAGGTGAAAGCTGAAGATCCTACTTTTTGGTCGGTTTTCCCTATTTACAAAAAGGTTCTCATGTCCTTGTCTGTGTGAGCTGCTGTTAAATGTAGAGTCTCTTCACCACCAGCCTGTGCTATGTCACTTTGCACAATGCTTTGAGATGCCCTGAGTATGAGCATTCCTATATATAGCTCAAGCTCTAGTCTCTTTAGTTTAGAATTAATCCGGTTAACACAGGCTTTCCTGGGGATACAGAACGTCGTCCTGTGCCTCTGGACAGCACTTCCCACATTTATTTGCATTTCTTTAGTGTGCACAATGTCCCATCACATCTCAAATGTCTATAAAACCACGTCAGTAATTTAGGGTCTACATAGATGTGCAGTGTTTTCCCTCAGCTCGTACCCGGGAACGTGATACTGTCCGAAACACTTCTGCAATAAGAATGTAAAAGACAGTGAGTAATGGAGCAACAGAGAGCGTGTGCCTGTCACAGAACTGTGGTGTAAAACAACAGCATTTTAGCTCTCAATTATTCCTTACAGTAGCCTCATGGAGCACAAGCCTCTGTTTAGGTGCTTGAAGATGTGACTGTGGCGCACGCATTCAACACCAGATTTGCCTTGTCACCTTTTATCAGTAAGTATCCAGGACAGTGTAATTTCATCTCCCACATTCCCAAACACCATCTCCAGCTTCAGGGAGTTTCCACAAGTCCCTGGTGATACCGCAAGACCCCTCCCCCACTCTTTGAGCCGTGCATTCTTTCCTCCCCGTCCAAGAAATTAGCCTCATTTATCTTCCCAGGAAGAATTTTCAGTGTATGTGGGTGTTTAAAACAACAAAGCCCAAAGCCCAGTGCTGGCCAGGGGACCCGCTATTTGAGAGCTCTGATGTCCTCAAAGTACCATATTTAATAGTAGCAGAATTGCACAGACGTGAAAGAAACCTTTTAAAGTGTCAAAACCAACCCAGCCTTTAGTGATTTGGTATTGGTGGGTGTGTTTTCAGCCTTTATCTGTGCCTGTTCCTCTCTCAGCTCTGTGCTGGCTGGCCCGGTTTGATTTACTGCCTTTCTACTCCGGAACACCCCCTGCAAACCTGCTTCAAACATTCCATTAATATCTCTTGAAAATTGGCAGCCGACCACCATGGGACAGGAGGCTGCTCTCTGCAGAGACTCAAGTGAAGCAACAGGCCTGACACAGGAATTCTGTAAACAGAATCAGTCAGAAACGGATTCCGGCTGGACACAGAGCCTGGCTGCAGCTGGGAGACCGTATCTGAAAGCATCATCCAGTGTGTCCTTCTATGAGCCCATCCACTTCTTACACGCTACTAACCAGCATACCTCACTAGGGCTCTCCACAGACCGAACTGCCCTAGGGGATCCGATAGCCCCAGCTTCTCACCCACACACGGCGCAGTGCAGCTCCACGAGGGAAGGCAGAAGTCGCCTTCCTGGTATGATCACCATCTTTGTCCAATATTTAGCACTGAATCAATGTCCTCCAGAGCTAAGATCATAGGCCAGGCTGTGGGGACTCCAAGGGTACGTCTACACTATAGCAAAGGATCCGCAGCTGGCCCAGTTCAGCTGACTTGGGCTCATGGCGCTATCAGATTGCAGGGGAGATGTTTGGGCTCGGGCTGGAGTGTGGGCTTGGAGACCCCATGAGGGGGAAGGGTCTCTGAGCCCGGGAAGCAGCTCGAGCCTGAATGTCTACACTGTTCGTTTAGCCCCACAGCCCCAGCCCTGGGAGCGGGAGTCAGCTGCCCCGGGCGCTGAAGTGTAGATGTGCCCAAAGAGACAGACACACACACTAGGGCCGTAACCCATTCACATCCTCTGCACACTGGGCATAGGGGCACACAAGACACGTGCCAGCCTGGGTCCCGAGCCTACGGCAGAGCCGCCAGCTGCCAATGGCCCAAAGGCACCCAGGCAGAAGCAAGGGGGTCACGCTAAGGGTACGTCTACACTGCACTGTAAGCCTGGGCGTGTGGGACTCAGGCTTGTAGACTCCTGGGCTTGAGCGTCCGCACTGCCTTGTAAACCTGCACTCTCGCTCACTGGGCCGGGGTCCACGCCCACACTGCACTACGCAGCCTTTCTGACTCGGGTCTGCGGCGCGAGCTGCGGCCACACTGCACACCCCCCAGCAGGGCCCTAGGACCTGAGCCAGACCGATTCGTGTGTGGATGGAAAGGGGGCTTGGCCTCAAACCTGAATCAGAACCTAGGCTTGGTGTGCAGAGCAGACGTACCCGCAGGCACCCCCCCTCCCCGGCCATACTACCCAGGCCCCAGCCCTCCCTCTGGAGCCATCCTCCCTTTGCACCAACACTCCAGTGAGAATCTGCCAGCACAGCACTGCCAGGAGGCCGCAGCACAAGACCTGGTCCGACCTGATGGGGGAGAGGGGCAGCTGAATTGAAGGCAATTTAAATAAGTGATTACAGCACTTTCTAGTCATGGGCAGCACTCTCAGGAAGTTTGTGTCCACAGTTTTAGTCACAAGGTTGTTGAAATTTGCGATGAGCACTGAGCAGGACTTTGATCACAACATAGCATGCTTTGTATACAACACACAACTCTAGAGAGTGACAACACATAAAAACAATTGAAGGAGATTTCAGAGGGCCTTCATTGATTACAGATTGATGACACTACTGAGACAGTCTCACTAGCAGGCTGGGTTGATCTAAGTTATGAAGAACTGGAACCGCCCGAGGATAGAAGCAAAGTAAGATTTAGAAAAACTATGGAATAATTCCAACTACTTAGCCAAAGTGACTGACCATAGACAGAGACCAGAACAGGAAACAGAGGCTGAACTGTGGGTGATGGAACATAATCCTCCTCTTCTAGCATTTCAACACTGAAGATCCAGATTTCTACTTCAGATCTATATTTTCAAAGAAGATTGAGTTGCACAAAAATGGTAGAAAACTGTGGAAGTAAAATCTTAAAATCTCACAAGACAGAACAGTTAAATTCAGCACTTTGTCAATTTTTAAAAGCCCTGTGCTCCTTTGCAGGCAGCTAAGCGTCGGTCAAGTGCCCTTAGTATTGGAAATTACATAATAGGATTGGTGCTAAAAAGCAAATATGTTGGTAAAAGTGTGTTCTTAGCTAAGGGCAGGTAACTGGAGTGGAAGCAGTAACTAGTTAGTAGACTAGGGACAGTTCTCATCAGCATTTCCTATTGGACGTGTGTGTGAAGATTTCCTGTGGTTGTGTGTGGGGATTAAACATGCTTACAAAGTGAAGCGCACAATGTGTGTTTTGTGTTTCTTGGTTTTCTTGCATTTTCTCAGAAGAAAATCCACTGAGTGGGCAATATCCCAAGCCTGCCATACTCCCACCATATGGGGCTACTTCTTATCCAAGAAGTGATCAGAAATCAGGAAAACTCCCAATCTCAGTTCAGCCTGCTCCTCTTTCACACCGCGTCAGCGTCCCTTGGGTTCCTGTAGATTACAGGCGTGCAATGGGTGGGACTTGGCTGGAAGTCATTCAGTGACTTCTGCCTCCAGGAGGTTCTGCTCATTAATATCAGTTGTACAGCACTTGTCATCAGAACATCTCCAAGCACTCAAACTCTGTACACTGATTACAAACTGGAGGTCAAAATCTGCCCTCCACTGCACACGTAGGACTCCCAGGGACTTGGTTTGGAGGTGTGAATTTGGGAGGCCAGGGTTTTGTAGAATTATATATCAATTTAACACATACAGGTGTACACACATGAAAACAAAAAACACGCTCCTGCTCCAAATCAGGCAGAGAAGCACTTTAAGCACCACAGAATCCCTCTCATCACACTGGGACCTTAGATCAGGACCAGTGACAGGGGAAACGTGCTGCTGCATCTCTTCCAGCCACGCCCAGCGCACCTAGGTTGTCTCAGGGAGAGCCCCAGCCAAGCCCATCACACCCGAGCTGGGATGGTTGCAGGCCATGTCTAGTTTTATAGAATTGTCTGTCTAATAACAAAGTTGGACCCTAACAGTAAGTCTCTACCCGCTGACCCCACCTGACCTTTCCTAAGCAAGAAAAAGAGAAAGATCAAATGTTCGACTTGAACTCAAGCTAAACAACCGTTTCCTCGGTCAGTCGGGAATCTTGGCCGTTGGCAGTTTCTCGACTGAGGATCTTGTGACTAGTTCCATGTTGCAGAATTGCTGTCAACACCCCCTTACCCCTCACTGCGCCCAGCAGACTAGCCAGGGGGTCTCCTCCAGGATGCAGACGCAGTGACAGGGCACTGCAAGAGCAGAAGGTTTCCATCGCCGCTCTTCCAGCTGGGTTGCAAAGAGGGAAACATCTCACCTGGGAAGTCAAAGTGGGAGCACAACAACTTTGCACTTCCACGGCTACTTGCCAACTCCGCTGTTCGATACCCTGATTATTGCTCCCGTGTAGCAGGGCTGGGCTGGAAAAAGACAGCTCTAAAATCCTTAATTTGCTGCTAATTCGTACATTAAGTCGCACGATTTCACAGCTGGATTGTGTTCCCTGACTGCCCAGCCTGAACCTGCTCAGTGAGTTACCTGGCAGGCAGTGCAGCCCCGTGGCTGGAGCACTGGGCTGGGAGCCAGGAGACCTGGGTCAAACTCCCAGCTCTGACACAGCCCTGCTGCGCGACCCTGAGTGAGTCACTTCCTCTGTCCAGACGGCAAGCTCCTTGGGGCAACCTGGGACAGCTAAGAAGCGCTGCTGTTGAGGAAGAGAGGGCGCAAAGGACCCGCCGACGAAGTACAGAGCAGCGCGGCTGAGCTGCCGCCGAGGTGTCACTGATTTGATTTGATTTTTTCGCCGCTTGAGGCAGCACAACCTGGAGCCGGCCCTGGCATTAGGCTCCTGCTGTAGAGAGACACAGACACAGACACAGACACAGACACAGACACACACACACACACACACACACACACACACACACACACACACACACTTTAAGGCCAGAAGGGACTGTTATGCTGATCTCATCTGACCTCCTGCATTAGCCAGGCCACAGGACTTCACCCAGGAATTTCTGCATTGAGCCCACAACTTCTGCTTGAGCGAGAGCAGATCTGGTAGAAACCGTCCTCCCCAGGCCTTTGAGACCTCACCCAGCAAGCTGCTGAAGGGGTTTACCATGTAGGCCAGGGGTAGGCAACCTTTGGCACATGTGCCGAAGGCGGCACGCGAGCTGATTTTCAGTGGCGCTCACACTGCCGGGTCCTGGCCACCAGTCCAGGGGGCTCTGCATTTTAATTTAATTTTAAATGAAGCTTCTTAAACATTTTAAAAACCTTATTTACTTTACATACAACAATAGTTTAGTTCTATATTATAGACATAGAAAGAGACCTTCTAAATATGTTAAAATGTGCTACTGGCCCGTGAAACCTTAAATGAGAGTGAATAAATGCAGACTCAGCACAGCACTTAAGGAAAGGCTGCCGACCCCGATGTAGGCTGATCCGCAGGGTTGTGTCCGTGGTTTGGATAAACAGGATGCTACTTTTTAGCAGCAGCCTCCTACCACTGCTGTACAAAGCCAGTCGCAGGGTCAGGCCGCAGCTCCAGGAACACACGGAGCGGTCCCCAGAAAAATTAAGGCCCAGCTCCCCCTGGTGTCCCAATGGGGCTATAACATGCGGGTCATCCCAGTTATGATTATTGTTCTCCTTGTGATTTGCTCATCTTAGCAGGGAAGATTCCTGCAGATAAAGGACACTGCACCCATTGCACAGCCTCATCCAGCTACCTGCGTCCCTGGGGCCAGGGACAATCCGTTAGTTCTGTGTTCTTACAGCACCTGCAGGAACAGGGTCTTGGGCCATGCTTAGGGCCCCTGGGTGCTTCCGCATTACAGATAAACACCAAGCTCTGTCGGAAGATCAATAGTAAACATGTTTTCAGAACACTTTTCCCTTTGCTGCCTACTGCCCCCCCCTCCCCCCGCCTCGGTATGCCACCACCTTCCGGGTGCCTCCTCTGCAAACAGGGTGGCTGCAATAACGGGACCATCCACAGGAGACTAGCATGGCCCACCCCATCCCACAGGCAGCTCTCCAGTACCAATCAGCTGCACCCCTCTGTTACAGTGCACCCAGTCTGTACTGGCCTGAAGAGCAGCAGTCACAGGGCTACTGCCTGGAGCAGCACGAGGGGAAAGGAGAAGAAAGAACATGTCAGTCTAATTTCAGTTTTAAATTGTTTAACTGATGGTAGCAAACTCAGCTGATTTCAGTGCTATCGATCCATGCGTTGGCAGCACTGGCCTTGCTTTCAATAGCCTGAGGCTTGTTTGTTAAACCCAGCCATAATATAGGGCCATTCTCGGTTGTTTTTCTTTTTGGACCTTGCATCTGACTTCTATAGGTCAAGGATCTGCTTAGACTGATCGCAAAGCCGGAACTCCTTCACCTCCACAAGTCTGCACAGAAAAGCAGACACAGAATTGCTTTTTCCAATTGATATCTCATTTGGGGTGTTTAGACCCAACATGATACACAATGTAACCGGCTACGAGCGAATGCTTTATGAACATCAGAAGATCCCCCATTGCCAGAGAGATCCAGAGTTGGAGGTCTGCAGTCGCCAGTCGTTAGCATGTGGCACCAATCGTTCTCCTGCACATGGTCCTGCCTATTTATGAGAAACAGCAGCTGATGAACAAGTCTGATCTTCCATGGACGACAACAGAGCGTGATGAGAGCCCTCACATCCCCACCCCATCCTGCCCTCTCTCACACACGCTTAGAGAGAATGGCCATTAACACCTCGAGTCATGTGGCATCTCTTCTTGAAACTGTTGACCCATCGGGGAGGGCAGGACATGGAGTCTGCCTGGGTGGGAGAAGGGATGAAAACACAGAGGGGTGCAGTGACTGAACTGGCTGCCTCCCAAACTAAAACCACTGCAACCAAAGCAGCAGGATTTACACATTCAGTTTAAAATTGTATTTGGACTCAAGGGAATAGTTTTAAGTTTTTGAAATTCATCCCCCCCTCAGCAAGACCCAAAGACATGCCTGGGGAGGCCAGATGTTGCCCTTTGTTTGTGAGTACAGCCCAACCCGTCAGTGTGAGGATTGGATAGTAAAGAGTCACTATTTGGAATATGGCAGGAGCTACAGACGGGGGTTGTACACGTTCCTGAGAGGCAGCTCAGCCCAGAGCATGGGACATGGGGCACAGGACTGGGACTCTGGTGATTTGGGTTCCAATTAAAGGACACGCTAATTCCAAACAGCACCAGATCCAGCCGGAACAACAGATGCAAAACCTGCAGACGCATCTCTGCTGCTACGGTGATCAACACCCCCACAACACACCTTTCAAGATCCAGGGGTCCTATACACGCCTATCCCAACCTGTGTGGTACCTCATCCAGTGCACTCAATGCCCCAATAGCTCCTGTGTGGGTGAAACCCGACAATCACTGCGCTCTCGAATGAGCTCACACCGGAAAATGATAAAAGGCAAAACCACCCTGTCACCCGTGGGTGAACACGTTTCCCAAGCGATCACTCTACATCTGACCTCTCAGTCCTCGTCCTCCAGGGAAATCTGCACCAAACACCTTCAAAAGACGAGCCTGGGAGCTTAAATTCATAACTCTGCTAGATACTAAAAATCATGGGCTGAACAGACACACTGGATTTATGGCTTATTACAACAATCTGTTACCCACTTAACCCCCTCCCACCGCACAGCTTTCTCCCCCCCCCCCACCCTTCTTCTGTGACCAGAGAGGTATTAATGGGCCACTTCACCTTGCAATGTGTGTTCGCTACTTATGCTAAAGAGTCTGTTCTGCCTGGTGTTTAGCTGTGGCACTGAGCTGAGGAAGAGCTGTGTGCAGCTCGAAAGCTTGTCCCTCTCACCAACAGAGATTCCCTCCCCCACCTTGGCTCTCTGATATCCTGGCACCAACAGGGCTCGTTGTGAAGAAAGAAACATTTTCGTTGCAATTCAGATGGAACGAAAATGAAAAATATTTTTTCCAATGTCCGTTTTTTGTATTTTACTCTTGGCACTTTTCCTTCCCACTCACAGAGGGAAAGGGGAAAAAAGGTATTTTGAATAATGGGTTCAAATCAATCTGGGGAAAATTCAAATTAAATCCACAACAAATTCAGACAAGAATTTTTGATTGTGTTAAAAAAAATTGCAGAAATGAGTCCCTATATTTTTCAACCAGCTCTTGTTTTGACTCTTCCTCTCTGGAGAAGTGAAGCAACTGGATGCTCCCATGTAAACCACTTGAAAATCCATTTGAAATGTAGGTTCTCATTGTGAAACGACATTCCAAGGGTGCTTTGCCTAGGAGAGGTGGTGAGGGGACAGCGAACCGGAGCTGGGATGCAGCCCAGCAATGACATTAGAGGCTAGCAGCTCAATTTCACTTTCAACGCTCACAGCTAAATAAAACCTCTACAGCACTTTAAAAAACCCTCATTTCCCATTTCCTTTGAGACGTTTTTGTTTTCCTGCTCTGCTGTGAGTATCAAAGCTCTCCGGGCTCATTGCTCTGGTCCTTTTCATCCTCCTAGGACATTTCTGCCACTATTGGGCCATAATAAACATCTGCCTGTACAGACGGCTGTACGTTGGTTACCTCTGGGTCTGCTGCATGACAGCGCGCCAGGTCACCGCACACAGGTAATGAAAAGGTCCGATTCCTGCAACTCACCCCTAGACCCTCTCCCCATATAGCACGTGGCTGGTCAGCATTTGCCTTCATTTCCCCTTGCGTTTCAATCCACAAGAAAGTCCAATTTGAATGATCTGGCTTTAATGGTTCTCTACAACCTTATGTTGCTTATTGCTCCTAGTTCTTTTAACTTCCAGATACACACAACGATTCCTTCAGCTCGGTGTGTGCAGCACTGGATGACAGGCAACTAAATGGTCGACACAAAAGGGGTGAGTAAAGGGTTTTTATATTGCAGTCATTTAAAGTCAGAGCTTTCTTTTCTGGAGGCATTTGTTTGGGGCTCATATTTATTGGAGTACACACGGCTGCCCCTTGGTGGCACCAAAAACAAAGAGAATTGATGGGTTATTCAAGCGAATTCCCATTTAAGAATGAGAAATCACCTGAGTTCTAACTCAAAAGGCCAGAGCACGTGTGCTGAGGTATCCTGGAGGTAAGTAATTGCATCACGCTCCTTTCCTGAGCTGAACACGGACCCGCTGGGATCCCATCAAAGGGCTCCGGAGCGGTTTTATTCCCTGAACTGTACGGCCCCCATCGCCACAGAGCTGCGGGGAGCAGAGCCTGCCCATGGAGACAAATGCAGGTTCCACCAGAGGAGGGGGCCAGGATATAATGGACAAGCTAGAATAAAATCTGCATTGGGAGAATTGCTGGCTAACAGGAGCACAAGGGCTGTCTATGAGGACAGTACAGGGGTGATTCTAGTGTCACAGAAAGCAGCCCGGGGGCATGGAAAGGTGCCCAGCTTAGTCTCTTCCCTGAGGAGACTAGAGCCTTAGAAGTGTGAGACACCCCACACCTCACAAGAGGGAGAAGACAAGGGGCCATCGGAGAGCAACAAGCCATAGCGCAGCGTGCTGGAGGTAAGAGACGAAGGGTTAAGTCAGGGGTTTCAAACTGGGGGTCAGGACCCCTCAGGGGGTCGCAAGGTTATTACATGGGGGGTTGTGAGCTGTCAGCCTCCAGTCTAAACCCCACTTTGCTCCAGCATTTATAATGGTGTTAAATATATAAAAAAGTGTGTTTAATTTATTGGGGGGGTCACGCTCAGAGGCCTGCTGTGCGAAAGGGGTCGCCAGGACAACAGTTTGAGAGCCACTGGTTTAAGTAAAAGGAGGATTTCGATGTTTTTAAGTTACTCATCTCTTCCTGAGCCACTGTGAGCAACCGTCTGAGGCACTGCACTGCCTTTCCCCAGCTCTGTTAGCGAGCGCTAACGTGTGGCTGAATTAAGAAAAGCAGAAGATGAGTGAGTAAATATTTTATTTCCACCCCACTTACCATCACCCTAGGGACATGTCAGCACATTTATCTCCAGCCTCTTCAGGGCTGGTTCTTCCATCTGTTGCCCAGCAGTGTCTCTCACACCCCCTAGGAGCGACTACTTTGCAAAGTGTGCAGCAACGTGCCAACAGTAACCACCCTTCACGCTGGGCAAGTGTCCAGGGTGATGTGACAAGCCGTTTGCTCCTATTACGTGCCCAGTGGGCAAGCAGATGCCGGTATATATTCCCCGCTCCCCCTCTTGCAGCTACCATTTATAACTCTAACTAGTAACTCCAATACCTAGGAAGTAGAGATTAGAGGGGACGTAGGATTCTGCCCGAACATTCCACAGATTTTATACAACAGCTGACAACAAAAACACACTTGCAGCTTCCAGCATGCAGGTCAAGGTTAAAGAGGCTTTTACCCCAGGGATGGGCTGGAGCGTTGGCAGGACTGACTGAATGCTAGGAATAGCTGTCTGGCAACCCAGACTCTTTCTGGAGACCTAAGAGCACTTAGCAGCATCAACTGCAGCTTCGTGCCTTAGAAGGAAAGTAAAAGTGATGTTGCAAAACCAAAAACGACGAGAGCTGTGGTGCAGGGGAATGAAATGAATATTTAGGGCTCAGTTTTGCTGCTTTCACTGCCCCACCTGGCAGGGGGGCACCCGAGTGCCTAATACTAGTGCAAAGAGTAGACGGCGGAAGTGGAGCTTCCAAGCTACCGTGCAGCACAAGGGCAAAGGTGGTGGCTGGGAAGAGACGGGCAACAGCCCTGCAGTGACTCAGGGACTTGGGCCATCACTTCTCCATGGGTGAGCCCGGCCTCTGGGAGTAGAGACATGACGGGAGCTATCCACCACTTCAGTGCTATTCACCAGTCTGAAGAGCGCACAGGCCTCATGCTGCCCCTCAGCACCGCAGTGAATTTCCCCCTAGGTACTTTCAGTCGCACTGGTTAATGACTGTAAAGAAATGTGGTCCGAAGCAGTGTTAGACTGGCTTCCCGACCGGATGAGCACCCGTGTCTAGAGATTAAGCCAGCGGGTTAACTCACCACCTCTGTGCTGGGGCACACTGGCCAGCACTGAGAGTCCAGAGCCCTCGTCTTCAGGTTTATTCCTTCAGCACTGGAACGGTTTAACGCACGTTCAACACACCAGTCGGGTCCTTTCCCACTGGCCCCGGGGTGTCTGCAGAAGCCTATCTGCATTGTGTTCCCAAGCCCAGGATCTCTCGCCCTCAACAGAGGGTAGAAGAGTTGGCAGAGTTCATGACCGATGTCTTCAGTTTGATTGGAAATTGCACCTGGACTCCTACCATATCACGTCTGTAGCTGCCCGCACGCAGGCTAGCTGGGGCGGGGGCAGCCCGTCAGACCCCATTCTAACAGCAGCAGCAGCAACCCAATCCCCCTATTCATTGCTATTACCACCTGATGCCTCCATCCCTACCAATGGTGACTGTGGCTGAGGTGGGTTCTGCTGACGGACAATCCAGTTTAAGGACCTCTCCCCTCTTCCAGTGCCAGTCTCTGAAGTGTGTTTCCATTCCCTATGCAGGGAATGCTGCTCTTCACCGAGCTGACTTGCGATCAGACTAGCTCTGCGTTTATTCTTCCTGGACAGCTGCCAGTGCCGGGTGAGCACCTGCCGGCCTGCTGCTGGTCTGCTCAGTTCCCTTCCGCTGCCAGCCCCCTGCTCAGCAGTCTAACCCAGCTGTCCAGCACTACAACGTAATGAAAGTAGATCGACAACCAACTGCTGGCGGCTGTTAGATACCACCCAGGAATGGCGCATCTCCCAGCCACCGCACTATGCTAATCCAAAATCACACTGATAATGTTGCCTTCTCTCTCCCCGTTTGTTGTTTCTGGCCATAAACTTGTAGCGTGAGATCGCTGGCTCTGGGACGGTCTTTGTTTCACCCACCTGGACAGCACCTACCCCAGCAGGGCCCTGGCTGGGTCTATAAACAATGGCATAATACAAACAAATAGTGAATTAATCCAGTAAGGTGCTTTTCTAACCAGAACTTCACTTATGGAGGGTAACTCACATGCGTCAGCTAGCAACCAAACCAACCCCCACAGCAGCACATTCTAAGGCACATTAGGAGCCAGGAGTTTCGCTCACTTGTCTCAGCTGGTCACTGGTCTTCGAGAACATTTGCTGTAAACGTTCTGATTGATCGAACAGAAACGCATCTGAGAATGGCTTCTCTCTGGAGGCACAAATCGTAGCCTTTATGGAAAGCCGTGTAACTGGAGCTGCTCAGGGATTGTGTTCACCTCCCAGCCGTCTGAAAGAGGAATGTTTTCAATCATTCAAACCGAGCAGAGAGACAGACAGTGCCTAACTTCCGTTTAAGCTGGGATAGTCCAAGGCCTTTCGTGGCTAAATGGATTTTAGAGGTTCAGGGTAAGATTTTTCAGCACTGGGGATGAAACCTGGGCTCTACCTGTAGCGTCCAGGAATTCTTTTCCGTTTTGCTGCAGAGAACGACAAACCCCGGGCGTGCTCGCCTCTGTCGGAAGTGCCTGGCCACGTGCTGCTCCATTGCAGCACTCGGTCTCCCAGCTTATGGCCATAAGGAGAGACAAGCCCTCACTTATTGCGGCCCTTTTACACGCTCAGAGTTTGGGGCTCACTTTCCCATTAACACATACATTCGAGACCCTCCTCTAGGCCAGGCACAGTTCCCACAGCTCAGAAACAGGCCTGGACCTCGGCAGACAGAACTCACAGGCCAAGCCTTCGAGTACTAAAGTCTTTCCACCCACAACTCCCTGTTCTCTGGGCTTTGGTCTAGCCGCCTCCTCAATGATCACGCTGGATCCCTCATTGAGCAACGGACCTGGGATGTGTTGGGCTTTGCTGCAGGTCTTGTTATCGACTTCACCTTCTCAACATACAAAAAATGCGGCACACCCTGCCCCTGCTGGCAGTCTGCAGTCACAGCGTAGACTCGGTGATTGAGGATAGACAGACATCGGAGAGGAAATGCTCACACTATTCGTGCCCAGGTACCTCACAAAATGGTGACATTTCTCAATAGGTGCATCACACTTAACCATACGCACTTTGCTTCAAAAGCTGCCTGGACATTTGCAGCTTCGCATGGCCCTTTGAAAGCAGACACGCTTCTTACTTTGAACAGGGTTCTGCTTTCCCTTTACATACGGCCCTGCTGTCTCCATTACACAGATTATAAATCGGACAGGAATGCAGGCGGATTAACCACCTTACAGGGATTCACTGGAGTCACTCATCTGCAGCTCAAGTCCAGAAGTTAATTCAGTACTTAGTGAAGCTGAGCCCTCGAATCATCTTTTGTGGGTGTGGATACCGCTAAAGAACAGCGGGAATAGAGAGAGAAAACCAGTAATTAAGAAATAAGAGAGACAAGACAGGATACATGTTTCAAAGTAAAAAATTGGAGAGGTCAGAATGCTTCCTGGTCAGACAGCATTTATACCCACGAATACCTAGGAAATGCCACCGCTTCACAATACATTAGCTAGAAGACGTCAGCAGCATTATTACAAATAATTCCAGAGAGGAGTTGCAAAGGCTTCCTCATGACAAGGTCCAAGCATAATAAATGTGACTCTGCAAAGAACTCTTCCTAGATGAATCTCCAGGCCGGCTCTAAAGACTACAGTTACTTGCCGCAGCAAGTCTTGAGAAACGAAATCATCTAGACAGTAAAAATGTCGTCATCTTTCGCCAAGAACTGAAAATATTTCGCCTTATCAGGCAGTTTACACAATAATATTCATAATATAAAGCCAGTATTGCAAAAAACCAAACAAGCGAACAGCAGACTGCACAGAAAACAGCCCTGACAGGGCACATCTCCCTCCCCTGAGACCATCAGGATGGCAACTTCTTAGACAAACCAGAACCAGATGCTCTGATACTGGAAGTTAAACATGTAATCACAGATAAAGTGCATCACATCAATACTGCTCCCTGTCATGATCTCCAAATCATCATCGCCTGGACTTCCCATAAGGAAATATTTACTTGAGCACAGTACGCTCCATAGCAAAGCAAGGGCCTCACGTGTTGCCAACATTCTGCGAACACTAGCTTGCAGCCTTAATGATGAATGAAAACTCACAAAAGCTAAAAAAGACAGAGGTGTAGGTATCTGTGTGCACTTAAACCATGTGGCATGCTGGCCAGGCCTGGAGCAAAGATCTTCTCGCAAACAGCTTTGACAACTATTGATAATTAAAACAAAAGTTAGTCCAACCTGCCCTCTGAACAGTTTTATATTGCACTGTGGAAGTGGGGCTATGGTTAATCTGTCACTGAATTCATTCTTAAAGGCACAGACTTTAACCACCTCATTAATGATGCTTATGAAGAGCTTGCATGAAGTACAGATCATCATCAAAAGTGTTTGCAAACTGAATTAACAAATTTGCATCCACACCGGCCATGTGGATCAACATGCCAATGCTTGACCTACGACAGTATCCAGCCTCTGCTCAAAAGCCAATTTCTTTTAAGGTCTCACAACATCAGGCTGCACAACTGACTTCTCCATGATGTTGCAGAACGCGTGGCATGCACCGTGCTGGCGATGTTACAGCTCCACCAACCCCTGTGAGAAGTTAGATTGCAGGGCTGGCCAAGCAGCTACCAAACAGGAGAGGACGGAACCAAAGCCCCATTTTACCAAACAGGGGAGGCCAGATCCAAGGTCCTGTTTCCTTTCTCCTTATTATTTGGCCTTATTACACCCTTTGGGATGAGGTACTACTAGTCCCCAAACAGCATTTACCCAGCCTCTGTGACCTATGAACTAGTTCCCTAATTCAAGAGGGTTCAGTGGTAGCTGTGACATCTCCAGAAGGGCACATGCTGGGTAGGCACACTGGAGTGGGAAACAGCCACATAAGATTTCAAATGGTGAGTGCCTTGAGTATCCTTTATGGAAGGATCAAGGTGGATAAGGACACTAAAGTTGGATGGGATAGCATTCCCCTTGCAGGTCGTTTTAAACAAGAAACGAACACAGTTATAACTAACAAAGTTTTCACAAAGTAGCTAGTTTGAGATCAAGCAATTACTGTCAACCCTCCTTGCCCCCAACATTACTGAGCAAAAGGGGAAGAGGTGGGAAAAAAAATAGTTATGCCGCTCCCAGAAAGCAAACCAAAGGATCAGCACAAAAATCCCACAAGTCCAAACCATGGAAGTAAGTCGAAAAATTGAATGGTTAATAAGGAGAGACTGACAAGTGTGAATCAGATTAAATATGCAAAAAAAGATGCTTGTATTTAAATGTTTTTATTTCAACTAATGCTTTGCCACCATATTACATCATTTGAATAGCTCAGAATAGCAATATGATCTCAAAATATAGCAAACAGCTTGCCAAAGCAAGAGTACATTAACTCCTATGGATACAGCTCCTTCCTTCTTTGGTGACACCACTTCCTGCATATTTGTAAAAAATAGTTGTGTGTCTCAGCACTTTGCAGTTCAGATTACTTAACCCTGCTGTTTGTAACATTTGCCTCTTCCCTTCACAGCCGCCCTGCAATGTGTTATTCCCAACAGAATTTTAAATAAAAAAGTAATAGAAG
This sequence comes from Mauremys reevesii, assembly GCF_016161935.1. Classification (NCBI taxonomy): domain Eukaryota; kingdom Metazoa; phylum Chordata; order Testudines; family Geoemydidae; genus Mauremys; species Mauremys reevesii. The sequence goes on from NC_052631.1 coordinate 101,228,000, forward strand.
TTTACATGCAGGATTTGTAAAAATTATTTTCTAGGTGCACACAAAATTGAACCAAGATGCGTACAAAAATGCATTCATTTTGATTCTCAGATTTAATGATGCCATCAGATGTCCACTACTGCCAGAGAGGCTGAGTTTTATGGTGGTAGTCTCAAATATAGTCTATCCTGAAAGACCTTTAAATAAAGGTAGCAAGAAAAAAAAACGCGATGCTTTATTTGTGAAGCAATCAAAATATTTGTTATGTGTATAAAAAAGCACCATTTAGAGAGAACAATGCAGGAAGACTGATCTTCAGAAACACAATTTTCTCATTTAACTTTATAAATTGTGCTACAGATCCCAGCTTCTTCTGTAACTTTATGGTTACAGAGGCAAGGAATAAAAGCTCAAACCCAGAACACACAAGATTTGACCACAAGACGCAAGTTAAACTGTCTTTTAGATAGAAAGTGAGATTTGTTTCTATTAAGATTCATGCCAACCACCTTAGCAACCCTCAGAAGAAAAACACGGAATATCTGAGAAATAGGTCCAGTGCAGCATTTTTTAAGATGCTGCTCTGATATGAATGCATTTCCATGAGCACTTTAAATCAAACTTCCATTCTGGGAAAAGAGCAAATCTGTTGGTTAAAAACTCCTCTCCCTGAGAATGTTGTTAATGTTCTAGTCTTGCAAAGCAAAACTGAGAGTCCTTGAAACTTCAACAGTTCTTAGGCCAACAGCATTTCATCCCGGACACAGCTGATCGGCGAGTCATGCACTGGGGTGGAAGGTTGGGATTTTTGCACGTGTCTCAGCATCTTACACTTTCTTCATTCCTCTGCCCATCAAACAGGCAAACACGGTCATAACCATCTTTGGTTTCACCTCCACAAGGTCCTCTGGAAGAGCATATACTCTGGCTCCAATTCTTCTGGCCATGGACACCGCGTACCTAGTCAGCAGTCAAGAGAAATGAGTACATGTAAACGTTTCAAATCCTCCCTTTACCTGAACTTGCTAGCCAAAGAGCCAGCCTTTGCAGCGTGATTTCAGTGATCACTAACACACAGTTTAACAACAAGGTATTAACTCCGATTTCAAGGCATGATTGTTTAGATCTGGCAAGTAGATTTGTTTTATACATGCATTTTTAATGTAGAGCAACTGGTTTTAAAATAATCTTATTACGGAGAATTTGCAGTTTTTAATATACACGTTACTTGATATTTTGAACTTAAGTCCATTCTACAAACCGTTAATGAGAAAGTGTAATACATATACCTTGAGTTATGCGCTGCATATTTAATATTCCTTAGAGATAAGTAAATACTAACCCTTACTGGTGAACAGTTAAGTTTCTGAACTATCTCCTTCTGTTCATGCTCCTTGTGTTTGCTTTCTATCAATATTCAAGCAAGCAGAGTGCTGAAAGTTTGCTGTTACAGTTATTACAGAATCTTAATGGAAAGCAAGTTTCAACTTTCCAGTTCAGTACTCCCACTGGAAACTTATTTTGAAGAAGACTCGTGCTGATCTCACCAGGAACCAGACTCACCATAGTGACCCATGTGTCTAAGAGTTCAAATATCAAATATTGAGATACAGGCCAAGTATTTATTAAATCAATCTGAACCAAACTGGAGAGAATCTGCTCTGTTCACAGGGCTATCTGCTATTGGAAAGAGGATCACGCTACTAGGAACTGTTCAAGCAGTTCTCTAGTCCTTCCAAAAGCCGGCATCACAAGAAGCCTGCCCTTCTGATAGGCTAAGCGGGACAGTGTCACTGGACAGTCCCAGTATGGCAAAAGATTGAGAACACGGGTTTTGGAGCACACCCATCTGCAGCCGGAAGGCGAAGACACTTACATAGCATTATTCTGTTTGTCATCTTCTGATAAGTCCCCCGTCTTTACCAGATCATAGTTGATACAGCCAGGCTGTATGGCATCAATTAAATCCACCACTGCCAAGCTACTGCTGATAGTCTTGTCCTAGAAAGATACACAGTGACATACGGTGAGGATTCAGCAAGTCTGGCTTCCGATTCCACAACAGCGGAATTGATTGTGGAATGGGTAACAAAACTAAGGGTTTTTTAACAGTCACAAAATTGTTACCATCTACTAATAATTAGTCCCCACAGGACCCTTTCCAAGCCAGTTACAAGGCCACATTACCATTATTACTCGGCTTAGCTGTAACGAAGTGCTTAGACTGTGCTAAACAAACAGTAACTGGTTTGCAGGCAGCAAATCTCCACTTGTGTCCCCCAACGGCCTGCAATGGAGTTGCCCAAGTCTGCGGCCAACACTGCAGCACAACGCATTGCAAAGGAGATGCCAGTCCCCCTCCCACTGGAAAAAGGAGCCCTGTACCTTAAAGCTCTGAATAGAGGTTGACTTGCCAGCTTCTCTCAGTGTCCTGTTCACCCAGTTTACTATGATGTCATCATTTGCTTTCTGACCATCACCAAGGTCCTCGAGAACATTCAGGGTGTATCTGAGAATGAGTGGGAGACAGTTCCTTACAGCACAGGGTAGATATGGTTCAGGAAGAAAGCCAGGGTCTCAATGCAGTATAGGATTCAGCATAGGGGTGGGTGGCTACTGAGCCAAAACAAAGCAATCTACAATAGCAGACCCATCTTGGGAGTCCTGACTTCAGCCTCTGCTCTGTTCCCTTTGGTGCACAAGGGAAGAGAAGGATTCTGTCTGACTTCCTCTCAATGTGCCCCACCAGTTATGACACCCTGAACAATACTGAACTGATACCGTGTATTTAGTCACTTTTTATGCGGTGTCGTCACCATCAGTTCAGATGAAGTTAGTGACTGCACTGTGATTGACATGGGTAACACACCTAAAGCTTTGCATTATTAAAAAGGCAGATAAAATTCTTTAGAGCTAATCACAGAAATGTAGGGCGAGCTGTGGTTCTCAACCTGCCGCCAGGTAACGCATATGCGGCCCGCAATGATAAATAGGGTGAGACTCACTGGTTTAACCCATTCTTAAAAACCTCCAATGAAGGGGACTCCACAACCTCCCTTGGAAGACTATTGCTAGTGCTTAACTACCCTTAGAGTTAGAAACTTTTTCCTAATATCTAACCTAAATCTCCCCTGCTGCAGATTAAGCCCATTACTTCTTGCTATCCATGTCCACTGAAGGTAGGACAATTGATCATGTCTCTTTGCCCTTAACATAGTTCAAGACTTAGAAGATTCCTTCTCACTCTTATTGTCTCAAGACTAAAGGTGCCTCTTTTTAAAAACAAAAAAAACAAAAAAAAACTTCCCTCATAGGTCAGTTTACCTAAACATTTTATCATTTTTGGTTGCTCTCCTTTCGATACTCTCCAATTTTTCCAAATCTTTCCTACAACGTGTGCCCAGAACTGGACACAGAACTCCAGCTGGGGACTTACCAGTGTCGAGTAGAGCAGGATAATTGCCTCCTGTGTCGTATACACAACACTCCGAATGCATCCCAGAATGACATTTGCCTTTTCACAACTGCACCACACGTTGTCGACTCGTTCAATTTGTGATCCACCAGAACTCCCAGATCCTTTCCAGAATTACTCTCTAGCCAGTAATTCCCCAATTTGTAATTTTGCATTTGCCTTTATTGAATTTCATCTTGTTGAATTCAGACCAATTCTCTAATTTCTCAAGGTCCTTTTAATTCTAATCCTGTCCCTGAAAGTGCTCGCAACCCCTCCCAGCTTGGTGTCCTCTGCAACTTTTATAAGGATCCTCTCCACTCCAATATCCAAGTCGTTAATGAAAATATTGGCTAGAATACTGAATGTTATTAAGTGGCCTCATTTTATCTGTACAGTACATATTTTCAGTTTTGTATCTTACTAGAATCATTTAGAGCTGGGTTTAAAAAGCAATTCTCCAGGAATTTATTACACATAACTAGGTTTTTCCATTTAGTAAAGAATTTGTCATTAAGTTTTTCATTTTAGTGGGAAAAAATCCCACTTTATTTGTTTCCTTTTTAAAAAAGAAAAGCAGGGGAGGAGGGGAAGAGGGAGGAGGCTTTTTACACCTACAATTTCAGAACAAAAAATTTAAAAGTTTCAAAAAAACAAATTTGTTGCAGTTCCCCCCCTTTTTTTGGGGGGGGTGTAAAAGGAGGCACAAAAATTCTAAAAGTTCTGAGCTCTAGAAGTATTTTGTCAGATCTGCATCTATGGTCTGGCCCACCGAGAGATGGAGAGCCGTGAGCATGGGATATACCATGTTACACTCCAATGCTGCATTCACAACGTTTCGATATTTTAAACAAGCTTTGTACCTCCTCATCAGCTGCCAGACTAAAGCTAGCGTCAGTGTTTGGTTTCCATCATTCAGATCTTGTCCACCAATGCCCACCAGAGAGAATTTGGCCGGATGCTTTCCCAAATCCACTGCATAGTTACAGTTTTCAAGCTTCACGCACAGAGGAAAAAAAATGTGCAAGAACAAAAAAAAATTAGAAATGTACCTATAACGAGGCTTCCAAATGTTACAGGCTTATTGTTCTTACCGTAACCTAAAGTTCTCACCTTCTTCATGTTTGCACCAAGCTTGGGGTACGGTGGCTTGTTAACCTTATTCCAGTCAACAGGAACTTTGATTTTTTCGTACAGTTGTAATATTACCAGTGCATCTTGCAGGTCACTAGGATGGATTAGCATTGGTTAGTCCTGGTGTTCGGAGAGTGAAGCACACCTTGACTTTTCTTAGGTTTACGTTTAACGTTATGATTAATTATGTTACAACAGTGCAAAAAAAAGAAGCAATCAACCACCCCAGAGTAAAATATCAAACTTCTCCCACCTTCTGACATGGGGAGATAAACCCTGGTTGTCATAAGGCAAATCTAGATCCCAGTGCACCTCCAGAGTGACTGGCAGCTAATATAGTGACTAGGCTTGCAGTTTTACTGAGGAGCACCTGTTTTAGGTAGTTTTAATTTAAAAAAAAAGAAAAAGAAAAAGACATATCCAAGGCTCTAGGTGCCCTAACATATCATTAAACACAATCGAAGATCTGAACAGGTTCAAATACCTATTTTACTTCATTTAAAATGTCAGGTTTCTTTTTTGGTCGATTAAGAACTGAAGTTGCATTCGACTAAAAGCCAACTGCTCTAGTGGAAGAAGGATGCAGAAGACCTACCCATACAGGTGGTTTACATGTGGATTCACACCGAGAGAGTTCATCCAGTTACGGAAGGTCCTTTCTTCACGTGTCTCTCCTATGTTAAAAAAGACAGACGGGGGGAGGGATAGCTCAGTGGTTTGATCATTGGCCTGCTAAACCCAGGGTTGTGAGTTCAATCCTTGAGGGGGCCACTTAGGGATCTAGGGCAAAAATCAGTACTTGGTCCTGCTAGTGAAGGCAGGGGGCTGGACTCAATGACCTTTCAAGGTCCCTTCCAGTTCTAGGAGATTGGTATATCTTCAATTATTTAATTTAATGCCTGTATGGGTGCCTCTCACCAAACTGGAGAGAACTCTGCCTTCGGGACACCGAGCATCCCACCTGCCCTGACAGGAAGTTCTGCACTGGGTAGCTTATTTTTAAGGCTGAAAAACAGTTGCCTCCATAACGATTCATAAAGGACCCACTTACAGGGCAGCTACCTGGACATCTTTTCTCAATGCTGAAAGATCTAACTAGGATTTGGGAAATTAAGGAGTTTAGGGTCAATAAAATGGACTACGATGTATGCACCACCTGTAAGAGGTGCAATATCCCAGGTGAGAATACGCAGCAGTGAGAGTTTAACATTAATAATAAATGGCTGAGAACCAGGCAGCCCAGTACTTTCAGTGATGCCTCTGAAAGCAACGTCTCAGTGTTGCAGGTAACCCATCTACACATGGGCTCCTACCTTCCCAGCCTCTCAGCACTGGCGTGGGGGTTGAGCAGTCTTGTTAAAGCACATTATATGTGACTCTACATTCAAACTTCAGTGTAGAGCCTGGTATCTGACCCCTGTGCCAATATGCAAGACGGGTTGGTCACATGCACATGCCACATCTAAAATCCATTGGTAAACAGCATCGCTGAAAATGAAATACCACAGTGCTGAATCTTTCGCTACTACCACTCTTCAAAGCCTGATGGCTCATCAGAACGCTAACAGCCTTTTGTGGTACAAAACATTTCCATTAGGTATTTTTCCTTCAAACATCATGATAGGAGAGACGTTTTATTACCTTCCAGTAGTGTCCAATCGATGTCCTGATTTTCCGGCTTGGTAAGCGCCGGATACCTGTTGAACAAATTTGCAACGAAGGCTAAATTCAGTTTGGGATTACCACTGACAACATCAGCCGGGGTAACAAATTGTCTGCAGCCCAGTCTGTCTGCCTGCTGAAGCATGTATTCGGCTCTCTTCAAGTCATCCTTCTCCTGTGGGGGGAGGGGGGGACAGAAGCATGAATAACCAGCCGACTCCAAGGATGTCACTCAACTATAAAAAGCAGGAACTTCTTCCTGACCACTGCCTTTGCTGGACTGAATCCACAAGTCCGCCTGCTTTCAGGAGGCTCGGGGCATTTACTAACCAGACTGAATAAAAACAATGCAATGAACACGTATTGTAGTAATGAGCCATAGCATTATGGACGCACTGGTCACCATCTACCCGCTCTGTTAGAAAGCTCCACTCTCAAGCTTTAGAGTAGCCAGCTAGAATAATAATTAGAACTCGTGATTCGGCATGTTCACTACTATATCACCAGGCAGGGGCGGCTCTAGAAATTACGCCGCCCCAAGCAGGGTGGCGCGCTCGCTGCCCTTCCCCGGTCCCGCGGCCGGGGCAGAAGTGTCTGCGGCGGGTGCGCTGGTTCCACGGCTCCGGTGGAGCATCCACAAGCATGCCTGCAGGAGCTCCGTCCGAGCCGCGGGACCAGCACACCCGCCGCAGTCATGGCTGCAGGAGCTCAAGCGGAGCCGCGGGAAGAGGGGACCCTCCGCAGTCATGCCTGCGGCAGGTCCGCTCGTCCCAGGGCTCCGGTGGACCTCCTGCAGGCATGACTGCGGAAGGTCCGCCGGAGCCAAATGCCGCCCTGCCGGGACAATGCCGCCCCATGCGCCTGCTTGGCGCGCTGGGGTCTGGAGCCGGCCCTGTCACCAGGCATAAAGGTGACTGAATCCCCAGACATTTGGCTTACTCCAATTGTTGCACTGGCTGTTAACGCCCAGGGCTAAACATAGCCTCATTTAACTGTATACCAGAAATGTGTCTGTCTCTGTTTGCCCACTGATATCTTATTTGTTCAAAGTCTGACAATCACCAGGTGATCAAGAGGCCATAAGCAGACTGCAAAGTCTATACCCAGCTTTCAGTTTTACAGCATAAGGACAAGGGAAAAAAACCAGACAAGACTTACTGAGTACTTACATTGAAACCAGACATGTTAATATCAATCTGCGGCTCTCCTTCTTTCTGCCCCTTTGGTGCAATTTGGTGGAGGAGATGGAAATAGGCTCTGGAATCCTGAAATGGATTAAGTGGCATATTCAGCTCTCCTACATGGTGCTGAATGCACACGAACATTACATCACAGACTCGGTTAGTGTCTGTACCTTGACTGAATTACTGAAGTCAGTGAGCTTGACAGACAAGAAAGAGCAAAGAGGGAAAGGGCACCACAGCAGAAATCCCGGAGGCATGAGAGGAAAGAAGAACAAAGTTAGAAACATTAAGCCAGTGTCAGAACCATAAACCAGCATTTAAACGGCCAGAATAACGGGTCAGTATTGAATGTTTTACACCACCACAAATCGGCAAAAAAATGCAAGTTGGAGGTCCTGGTCTTAAACAACTGCCTGCCGAGATCCAACAGGCAGCCCATATATATTGACCTCTAGAGTAGCTTCATACTCCTGATGCCAATTACCATATAAATTTCTCAGGCGTATAGGCACCTCCTCCCCACCTCAAATCAGAAAGGGATCATTCTGTAGGGCTACAACACTGCTAAATGAAACCAGTACAGAGGAGACAGTGTTGTTGATCTTTTGAATACATGGAGCCTGAAGGTTTTTCTTGTTGTATCACATTTACACAAGGCAGGGTTTGGGTTTTTCTCTTAAAGCAGATCCCAAGACAAGATATGAGCTTTGTGTATTCACATGAAGGTTTTAGCCATTCCAGAGATGATTTGGGGGTACAAACCTTTTGTCTAGTGGGAAGTGAAGGGGTGGGGAGAGAAGAGGATTCAAGCCTGAGCTTGTTTTTTTGAAAGAGAGCTACAGAACAAGAACTAAAACACTTTCCCTTACTGGGACCATGAAGTGTCCCACGAGATCCTACGAGCTGGGAGCCTGCACTGCGCAGAGCGGTCTGGGCAGAGCTCTTGGTGGAGTTTTCTAATTTTGAAAACCGGGGGCAGGGGGTTTGAAAGTTTCTGCAACATTCTCTGCACCCCCAGCCAGCCTTGGGCATCGATTTACTCCCTGCACCAAAGGAAGCTCCCTTTAGGCAGAAGAAAGTTTTAAAATATTTTAAAAGTCCCATAAATCTCTTGCTTCTAACCCCGCAAACCATAGGAATGTCCCTGGATTCCAGGCATGTTTGGAGCCCTTGCTGTATAAAGTGCACAAGAAGTCAGGCCCGGGAGGGCTGCTAGCTGGAAGGAAGCCACGAGACCAGCCACTAGCAGGCATTCTAGGAGACACGTCTTCTCCCACCTACCACCCATTTCACCAGGCCCCCTGTGAAGACACAGGACTAGATCTCTCTGCAGTGCCATCTCCGGTAAAGTATCAGTATTTGCTAACAAGAGTTAGCATTTCCATACAATCAACGAGCTCTCCACTGCAGAACTGGTCAAAACATTTGTTGAAATATTTCCCCATGTTTTCGGATGAGTTCTAGTCCAGTGCTTCCTACGGACCCTTGAAAACAGCTTCTGAAAGAGAACGGTCTTGAGAATGTGCCTTTTAACCACATGAAAGCGTCCTAGGGATGTACTGCTTCCCTGTTCGGGCAGTAAAAACCCTTCAGGGCTTTTGAACTGATATCTGCAGCTTTTGAAGATGAAGGCACCATAAACAACAAAGACACACCAGACTCGGTTTTATGGCTGGATAATCCGTACCAAGCAGAGAGGATTCAAGGGCAGTCGCCATTTCTCTACTGTACGAGGACAGGGTCAGCTCTTATACTGAAGTAAAGCAGTCCTGGATCCTGCAAACACTAACAGGTGCTTCACTTTACCAACCTGAGAGTCCCCTTGAAATCAAACTCAGGGCCGTGAGGTGAAAAGCAGGTGTGTGTTAGCAGGATCAGGGCCTAACTGGTTAACTATGTAAGAATGCAGGAGAGAAGCACACACACACACACACACACACACTTCACCCCAGCAACCTGGCTCAGATGCATCTGGCTGCTCCTCACAGAAGCAAAGCTCCAATTACCTTGATGTCGGAGCTGAAGTTATTGATTTTCTGCCACCCTGCATTTTCCAAATGGAAGTTTGCCCATCTCAGAAGCAGCTCTTCTGGGGATAGTTTCATAAGGTCCTCCAAAGTCTCACCATCGCGAAGCAAGGCAGCCAAAGCTAGAAGAAAACAGACATGCATCAATACCGGGAAGTACTGGGTTAAAAAGAGGCCTTCTTCTAAGTTACAGTTAGAGCTGGCTGAAAAAGATTTCACCCAACTATTTTTGGACAAAAAATTACGGACCATATCAAAGTTTTTCCCTCTAATAATTTCTGATTCTGCCAACATACCTTGGTTTTTCCAATAAAAATAATTTTTAAAAAATCGTAATATTCCATATAGCAGGTTTCTAGAAGGATCCCTCCTCCCCCCAAAAATACATACATTTGTTGATCAGCTCCAGTTACAACCCTCCAGGTTGAGGCAATTTAACTGGTTTATTTGGTACATGCCCTTCCATTTAAAAATCAGTCTGTACGCGATTTCACATATGTTTTTCTGAAAAATGACAACTACAACAAATACACCACTGCTGTAAGTCCATTGCTGATGAGCGTTAGGGAGCAGAGTTGGAAATTCTATGCCCAAATGTTACTTACCTTGGTAGCGATGGGGGAAGGGAAAATGTAATAAAAAGGCAGTCAAAGTCACACACAAGCCTTTGTGTGGCACGGTTAGTCCACAAGGATCCCAGAGCTTGTTGACTGGTGGGATCACTGGCACTGATGAGGCTATAATTCATTAGCAGCTACGTGTGGCAGGTATCCCACAGCATCACTCCACTGTCACTGACAAGGGAAAGGAAAGCTAAGCTACCCTACCGAAAGGTGCCAGGGGAATTTAGGTGGTTGAAGATGGGAAACGGACAACGTGCAGTTATTTGTGATCCAAACATCTTCTGAAGTCTCTCCCTAAGAGTCAGCATTTCAAGCTCTACCAAGAGAATGCCACTTGCCGAAGCACCAATGCCACTACCTGCAGAGACTGGCTCCTGCAAGTTCTGGCGTGCTCCAATTCTGTCTCACTTAGAAGAGTAGATGATAGCAAAAGTCCAGGTGCCGTAACCACCAGGCGGCCAGAAATTTTGCTTGATTTAACATCCAAGCCAGTTTCAAGATTATGGTTTAAAGATTACACCTTTTATTTTAGTCAGCTGGCTACATATTCAGTAAGCAAGATCTGTCTTGTAACAAACTTCTCCAACAACCGGAGAGGTGCATCAGGACATAACGAAAGAGAGAGCTGATGTACTTGTTCTTTGATACCTGGTGTTTTAGAGCAGGGAGAACACTAGCCTCGATACTCAAGTGATGCACTGTGGACACTAATAGACCTGGCTGAATATTTTTCATTTAATCTTGACAAAAAAATGGTTTTGTGAATATTTCCATTTGGTTAAAAAAAAAAAAGGCAAGAAACTGTCAGTTTTGGGAGGTTTCTGTCAAAAAGCCAAAAAAATTTAGTTACAAAAAATCTGAGAAAGGAAGGTCTGCTTTTTGACCAGCTCTAAGCATCACACAATGATACCCTGTGATTTGAGAACATCTACTTGCAGATAGAAATACATCCAATTAATGGTCTATGGACATTTAGCAGTTCCCCCATTCCCAGTCAGAAGTTATCATTGCTCAGAGAACACGTGCTCATTCACACCTTTCGAAGCCTGCGCTGATTTAGCCCAAGGTGGGCCCACGACAAGAAAACCTTGTCGCTATTGCTACCATTGAAATGCACCCACACTACCAGCACGTGCCATCCAGCTTATTCAAGCCAACTCCATAAAGTGCTGGGAGGGTTCAGGACGTCTCAGTCTGAGAACCCAAAGCACTTTCTTCACAATCAAAATGGGATACGCAACCTATGGCACACAAGCTGATTTTCAGTGACACTCACACTGCCTGGGTCCTGGCCACCCGCCCAGGGGGCTCTGCATTTTAATTTAATTTAATTTTAAATGAAGCTTCTTAAACGTTTTAAAAACCTTATTTACTTTACATACAACAATAGTTTAGTTATATATTATAGACTTATAAAAAGAGATCTTCTAAAAACGTTCAAATGTATTACTGGCACGTGAAACCTTAAATGAGAGTGAATAAATGAAGACTCGGCCCAGCACTTCTGACAGGCTGCTGACCTCTGATCAAAATGATCAGTAAGAAAAGTCTCTTTGCAGAGAAGGGGAAGAAAATGAAGCGTAGATTGGCTGGATGAGAAGAATGTGGCATGAAGCACCCCCAGCTGAAAGGCAATGTCCCTCAGGCTGAGCAATGCCGCTGAATGAGTAATTTCAAGCCTCATTCCCCCTCCCCACAGGGCAGTAACGTGAGACAGTTTAGGCAGCGTGACATGGGGCTTTGTCTTATATAAACAACCTATTACTCCCCACCTCCATCCCAATTCACACTTACTATCTGGTCACCCTAAGGTTAGGCTTGACTAAGGATAAACCATCATTTACACTTTGTTGCTACCTTCATTTCTGCTGAGTTCGATGTCGGCAAACAAGCCAATCTTAATAATCTGCCAGAGAAGCCCCAGCACCAGATGTGGTTTCCCTTCCCTCAGGTCCTCTGCTCCAATATTGACAACATGACACCCAATGGCGGAGGCGGAATTCAAGGCCAAGTTCAAGTTTTCCTGTAAACAAGACAGCTAAATGAGAGGTCTCAGTGCGGACAGCCTGGGGACTTCCCTGCTTTCAGTAGAAGAAACCTTGCAGTTTTATAGTAACTACAGCTGCATTCGACTCCAAGGGAGTTTTTAAAGGAACTCTCATCAAAGTGGACTGAATTAGACCCAAGGGTTTAATTTCAGTCTCTGGTTTTTAGTTTCAGCCGCTGAGATTAAGATTGGAAAATCAAAGTGTTCATTAAAATGTTGTGTGTGCACACACAAGTACATAGTTTGTGTATTCAACATATATCAATTTACTATGTTGTGTATTCTAATACAAAAATACATGCACACACACCTATCGACCTCCCTTCTGATAACATCAGCATAAACCTAGAGGTACGTGGACAGCTACAGTATTTCAGTTTTACTAAAGCCTGTGAAGGGGACCCTTAGCAGCTTTTAGCATTACATCATTCCTCTTGCCCTTACGAATATTTACAGAACATTGCCCTTTGCACTAAGATTTCCATTTAATGCACAGTACAGAGAGTCCTTTAAATTATTAAATACAATTAAAACTGATCTCTGCTCTGGACCAGAGTCACGAATTAATTCCATGGGTCGCTGTATTCATCTCCCCTCACAAGCCCTGCATGATTTCAATCTTTGTAAGAGGTAATGAAAGTCTATTGTATCTTACCTGAACTATAAATGGTGTGAGTTTTTTCTTGTTGATTGCTCTTTCGTCAATTGTATCCGGAACAGAAAGATTGATCATTTTACTGACAAAAGACAAAAATATTCAAACACCATTAAGCGTTTAATCCTAACACAAGTTGTTGCAAAAAACCAGAATAATAATGAGATTTGATCAGATACTTTGTACTCAGTTGTTTAAAATAAAAGGTTTAGGTTTGTAATTTATAGTTAAGCCTGATGAAACTGTAAATACAGTAACAGCCATCATGGAACTAGCTCAGGTTGCTTGAGTAAAAACACATGAATTATTCACAATACCGTCAGCAAACTAGCTAAGAGCTATTGTTCTGCTGTACATTCTAGAGTGAAGATTTCTTTTCTTCCAATTTAACCACATTATGTGGTTCAGCATACTTAGAAAGGAGAGACCTTGCTAATAATAAACATGAATGCCAAAATAAAAACCCAGACAGTGCAAACATTCGGAAGAGATGGCATGTGAAGTGAATTCACAAAAGGCTCAGAATGGGTTTTTCTACTAGTCAGCATGTAGAGCAATGCTTCAGGCATCTACTGGCACGATGAATCGAAGCAGACTCTCTGTTTTACATTATAAATTATTCCCCGCTTAGTCCTACTTCTGTATCACAGAGGGGCAGGTGTCAAAACAAGGCAGGTAAAGACATCAAAGTGAAAAAAGGCAATGCCTAACCTACAATAGATCTTCAGCCTTTTGCTACAGTGCCACTGGAATACCATTTCACTTTGCTTTTAAATCTAAAAGCCGTTTCTACAGAGTAAATATGTAGGCTGTTTGATGGCCCTGGAGAGTAGACTCCAAATTTTGCAGTGAACAGCAGAGGAAGTTTCCCTACTAATGGGTCCCACCTTAGTCCTAGAGCCTAATCCAGCTACCATTAGAGTCATGGGAAGTAGATCAGGTATTCAGAGATCCTATTGCTAGACACATTCATCCTTAGCCTCTGTTGAGGCTTCCAACAAGGGACATGATCGTGATTTGAGATACAGGTATGTAAGGAAACTGGACTGATGTCAGAACATGCCCCCACAGGTCACTGTTACACATTTCTGTGCATCTATGAACGTAGCTGGGTTTCTGTAGGACAGACTTTTCCAAAGTCACTGCTAAATTTTGCTAATACAATAGCCAAGCCTCTGAGGAGGAGCAAGGAGAGGTAAATTACATTTCAAACCCAAAGAGAAGTGAGAGTCCACAGACAATATAGAACTCCAGTTTCCCCCACATCATCAAACGCTGGCATCAAAGCCAAAGTGCTCTCTTGCAGTGAAAGTCTGAAGTGACTACACACCCCTTTTCACCTGGGCAAAGAAGTCTATCCAAACATACAGGGTCAGAAAAGCAGCCTGGATTGAAGAGCCAAGTCCCAATGACAGGACTTCTGTAGGAAACAGACTTACGACTTACCATAGCACAATCCCATCTCCAACAGCTTTGAACAGGTCATCTGTATTTGGATTCATTGGAATAACGTGCCTGCAGTCGGGATCGTTTTCCAAGGCTTTGTTTATCCAGTTTACAAAGGCATATTTTTCTTCCTCTAAAACAAGTGCAATCGTAAAGCAAATGCAGGCTTTTTACAGCAGAGCAGACATCTGAACGGTGCACTGTAATTAGCGCACTACGTTTTCATTTTATTGGTCACAGGGCCCAATTTCTGCCAGAGTTTGCCAGGGCTGAGCCCCGGCCCCTCTAGGCTCGGCAGTTCAGAGCCCCGGCCCCTCTAGGCTCGGCAGTTCAGAGCCCCGGCCCCTCTAGGCTCGGCAGTTCAGAGCCCCGGCCCCTCTAGGCTCGGCAGTTCAGAGCCCTGGCGCCTCTGGGCTCGGCAGCTCAGAGCCCCGGCACCTCTGGGCTCGGCAGCTCAGAGCCCCGGCACCTCTGGGCTCGGCAGCTCAGAGCCCCGGCACCTCTGGGCTCGGCAGCTCAGAGCCCCGGCACCTCTGGGCTCGGCAGTTCAGATGAAGCACTGATTGGTCATAAAAGTCGAATTCCGAGCTTTTTATCTTCTGTAGTGGTAGAGGGTTTTCGAAGTTACAAGTCACTCATTGAGCTGGCTATAGTCAAACGCAATACGACTATATCAGCAAACTGAGAATGCTAGCAGGACAAATCTAAAACAGGAACATGGACATACTCAACCACTCAACTTAAACAGAGCTAATGTAGCATCACTTGATATTTAGCCTTGCTCTTCTTTCAATTTGACTATTCAGGGGAAAAAAACAAAAAACATATGAGCTTGTTTTCTGCCAGTTCATTAAACTTGCTAGTTCTGGGGTTTGGTCTGTTTACTCAAGAAAGCATTCGAATGTCAGAGTAATACCTGAATAAGAATGTTGTGTTCCTTCACTGGAGAGCTCAGACGTTCCACCAATAGCACAAATTCCCTCTTTTCTGTTGATGGCTTTTCTGAAAGTTTTAGCAATATCACTGCTTTTCAGCTCTTGGAAAATCTACAGTTCAAAAAGTTTTCTTTAGACAAACATTCATTTTTTGTAAACTGGAAAACACGTGTTTAAACAAACTTTATAGTATAATCAGTAAACATAAGAATGGTCTAGCAAAATAATACTGGATTTAAATTTACTATGGGGGAAAACAATGTGGTTCCATTAGATTTAATCAAATCAAGCAGTACAAACACCTGCTCAAATGGAAGCCTTAAGAAGCCAGTAACTTACATACATTTATTATTTTAGTTCAGTTTCAAGAGGCCACCAGAAGAGCTCAAAACTGCAGTCTGAAAGCAAGTATACATGCATTCTCCATGTGAGCAAAACAATTCAGAAAGCTGTTGCACAATTTTAACCAGTTTGCGTAAGCAGGTGTCTTTAGTTCATACAGATGTGACTTTGTCCACATCCCACAGAAAACAAAAACCTGAGTTTTTTAAAGCACATCTGAGCAAGTGTAAAATAGTACAGCTCTAAAATGGACTGCAGCAGTGACTTTCCTACCATATTAGGCTATTGCGAGGTAACAAACTTTTCAACAGACCAAATCAGTACACGCTCTTGATGTTTGAGGTTAAGAGAGAATCTTCAGCATGGAAAAGCTCATGCTGGGATTTCTTTGCAGATATTAATGTACTGTCTATTGAGCTAATTATTAGGAAAGAAAAACTAATTACACATCAAGAAATCACCATCATCTCAGAGGTTACCTCTACCTATAACTATCGTAACTAATCAGCTGCCCACACCTCCCCGCGCTCACCATTTTGGTCTCCTCGTGCTAGTCCCTGCTGAGTCCCACTCCTATTTGCTTCTCCATGTGGGCTTACAGCAATCTCTGTATCACACCTTGTATCTTCCATGAAATATCTGCCTAAGTGAGACTCAGCCATCCTCTTGGGGTTTTGACAATCAGCCAGTTTTTCTGCACTCTTACAGAAAGCTTCCAGCTGGCACATCCTCCTGGAAAAGCACCCAAGAGCTTTCAACTCCAGCTGCTGCTCCGCAGAGGAACGCTCTCCATGCAGGACAACTTTGCCCCTTCCCCTGGTGCATTAAAGATGCATGGTGTCTTCTCGCATTTCCTTTCCCTCTGTACACAGTTACCAGGTACACACATTTCCCCCTCTGCCCCAGCAGTAATACTGCATCATCTGCTTCTCTTGTGTAAGAGGCACAGGTTTGGCACTGAGGAGCTGAAGATAAGCCCCGTTTCTTGTAACAATCAGGCCTTGTTCCCAGTGTGGCACAATTCCACACACCAAGCTGGAGCAGTAGCGTTAGTCACACACCATAGCTAGCCTGCCACATCCTGGCTAACTCAAAGCTGCTACTTCAAGGATGCCTTATTATGGGCAACAGAGATTAACCGAGAGGGCAGCAGGCCAGTCTCTTGTCAGGATTTCAAACCCATCCAGTATTTTGGCTTAAATCTAATGTCTACTCCTGCGTGCAGCTCTCGGCAGCCTTGCTAAGCATTTCAGAATTCCAAAGGCAGCATTTGTGGGCACACTGAATGCAAGCCCAGGAGAACTGGGGTAACGTCAGGCTCTCAGAAGAATGCTGGTTATGGAGCATCTTTCTAAAAGCCCAGAGGCCTGGGACTCTTGGTGAGGGCGGGGAGAGGAGGAAAGAAAGAAAGTGCATGTCAGAACATCTCTAGCCAACCGTTCTCAATCGACTTCGACCCTCCTGAAGGGACTGACTTCTGTCTTCAGCAAGGGGCACCTACACTCACCGTTCACTGAAATGCTTTCAATATTGTGTAGGTGTCAGACAGGCTCACATGGTGCTCAGGGCTCTGCCTGGAGACTCAGTGGCCAGGCTCAGGTAGGGCTCTCAGTTACGATCTCAGATTTCAGTGCCTGGTGCTCACGCTCCTTCCTGCCCCCAGTGCTCACTATTTTTTTTAATATGGAGCTATCCCTATCTCCTAGAACTGGAAGGGACCTTGAAAGGTCATTGAGTCCAGTCCCCGGCCTTCACAGCAGGACCAAGAACCGTCCCTGACAGATTTTTGCCCCAGATCCCTGAACTCACAACCACTGAGCTCTCCCTCTCTCTAGAACTTCTCTGTTCCTTACTGGTCTCAGCAATCCCCCTTCTTCTGGTACAACTTGTAGTGTGATCCTTTGGCATGGGCAGGACTAAGCATTTCTCTAGTGGCCCAACATATTCTTCAATGTTTTCTTTATCTGCAGCTCTGGTTGCAGAACACGACTCTAAGCCTGTCTTAACCGGGCGGCAGAGGGAAGCTCCCAGTAGCAGACTGACTGTAGCTAGCTGTGTCCCCATTCCCTGCTCCTTAAAGCCCTTCGCGCCAGAGACATGGCGGTCAGCACAGCATTAGACACCAAACTGAATCAGCCCCTGCTGCCACCAGGATGGGGTAGCACAAAGGTGGCATTCAGCAACATCACCGCCTCCCCGCATCACTCCTGCACCAGGGACAGCTTGGCTGGACCAGAGGATCCAGGCTCCACGGGGTTAGGAGTGAGTTTGTGCCACAGTTCTTTTTATTATGAATTTGGAAACGTGCAGCCTCACACAGTGAACTATTCAAACGGACCCTTTTAAATCATCTTTTACAAGCACTGCACTTCAGATGGCAGGTTTACTACAACCGTTCTGCCAACGGGTTTGAAAAGTAACAAGCTGCTCAAGAGATGAATTACTTTCGTTTTAATAAGTTACCTCGGTATTTTATTTCATTTTCCATGACCAATCAAGGAGCTGCTCCCGTACACTACTGTTGAAGTCATTCAAATGAACAAGGCTAGCCAACCCTTAATTTTAAGACCGCTTTTTGGCAATGAAATCTTGGTCAACCTCAGATGAGTCTTCCTCCGCCTTCATATTTTTTCTCCAAGTAATTATACTGAACCTGTAACATCCCTCTTGCTACACTTTAATAAATAAACTTCATAAGCAGAATTGTTGCTAAATCTGATGGTCTCCCCACAGAGGTTAGTTGCTGGTAGGAGAGCTTCATATTATTAACATACAAAATTATTAAACACTTCACTTGTGTGGATGAGAATCTTTTAAACTGTGTTCTAGTGCAAGTTAGAATTATGAACCAGTGCAAACTGGCATTTGAAACATGCACCCAACATGCAAGTGCTCACAAACTGCAAATGAACTCCAACTTACTATTCTGCTCCGAACTCAAGAGTTCAGAGGGTCTGAAAATAACTGAGGAACAAAAAGTTGAAGCTAAGTTAAAAGAAATCAAGAGAAGTTGCACACAGAAACATCTGCCCTTCTCACCCCACACATTCTGTGGCATTGCTGTCACAACATCACCGTCAGAGTGTAAAGCGGGTACAGTCTTTCAGAGAAAGCCTTTGCCAGAAATACCACACTTTCTCTGATCCCTTTTTAGAGTCAAAGGCCAGATTCTAGATTTGTATTCCAGATCATCCTCCTCTGCACTCCTCCTCAGAAGGGAAAAGCAGGCCAATGGTGAAAGTTAAATCAACCAGACCAGCACCTAGAATTAATCTAAGTGTACCTTATAAACGTGCCTCCCACCCTCATTTGTAACAAACAGAAAATTCTCAAGTGATTTGTAGTCACAAGCACTTGAGAGGTAAGAAACTTTCCTTTCCTTCTGCTCCACTCGTCTGGGGAACCAAGCATTCACTAGCCACGATCCAGGAACTAGGACAGGATTTAAGCCTTATCTACACTTAAAATTATCCCACTGGCGTAGGTAAACCACCTCCACGAGGGCAGTGGCTAGGTTGATAGAAGAATTCCTCTGTCAACTTGCTGCAGTCTACACGGGGACTTAGGTCGGCTTAACTTCGACGTGCAGAGGTGTGGATTTTCCGCACCCCTGACCAACGTAGTTATGCTGACCTAGCTTTCTAGTGGAGACCAGGTCTTAGCAAGATGCGAAGCGGCACGAGCGCATAGATCCCATCACATCAATTCTGGTTTGGGTTGGGGACCTAAACAGTGTTTGGAAAGATCAAGTCGATTTCAAGTCAGTATCTTCTGAGGTTTGAGAAGTGAAAGAACCTTTCCCTCTACTCAGAAAACACCAGGTCACCCTAGAAAGGAACAACTCTTCAGACTCTCTAAGGCAGACAGTTTTCATACTGGGAAAGTACTGAGACATTTTCTGCTCCATTCCTTCACACGTAACCCTGCTTTTTCCCCTGGGAAGGCCAGTACTTTGGTAGGAAAGGCTGGGCCTATCCAGACAGTGTTTCTAGAGGCACTAAGCATTAACTTCAAACGGTCTTTTAAAAAAAAAAAAAAATCAAGCCCTAATACGAAGTAGACAGTCTGTGATTGAGGTGAATGGAATGAGAAGTTACACCCATTATTATTGGACTTCATCTAAAGCAGTTCAGACTGTGTACTTGTCACAACACCCTACAGCAAAAACACGGTGAGCTCAATTGCAGGGAAATGCAGAAATATACTTACAAACACAAATTCTTCAAAGCTAATCTTCCCATCCTTGTTCTTGTCACTGTCAATCATAAGATTCTGAATGATCTCTCGCACTTTGTATCCTGGGAGAGGCAGATTAGCTTCCTTGAAGAGTTCATGCAGCTCATAATCACAAATGAATCCATTGCTGTTGAGATCTTTACATAAACGGGGGAAAGAAAAAAGGAGAGAATTGTAGAAATAAGTTAATCCTCCTGGAAGTACATCGCTGCTGTCACCAAAATAAATTAACCCCAAATCCCCCAACATGTTTTACTGAAATGTAAAATGGGTCTGCCCATTTGTTTTGTAACTTCTGTAAGGCACAGAGATGCGAGGATACTGAACATGAGATAAATATCCTAAGTAGTCTACTCATTTTAGATCCAAATCTACCTGCGTGTCACAAACTTGCTGTTCACAACTGTAAACTGGATTTACCAAGAATGTGAATTAAAACGGAGGGAACTAAAGCGAGGTTGCCCGCGCTGACAGGAGCAAGCTGACACAACATCATGGTTTTTTGTGAGACCCCTCATTCTGTGCGTGACTAGGGTCAAACCCAGGACTTGAATGCAGTACCTCCAATGCATGGACTTTAAATTCAGCAGGCAAGCACAGGCAGTGAGGCACTGATCCTGCACGGACTAGTGGGCTTGACTTTACATGCTGCACGTAAGCCAGCTGACTTCAGACTTGACTTGAAGGGGATTGCTCACCATGCACAAGGTTTTGTATTGCATAAGGCTTTGTAGCACCAGCACCCACGTCTTGTATAAGACTCATTTTAAAATATTTTCTGAGTAAGAATACACATCCTAAACACCCCCCTCTAGTTTAAATTATTGGTGTAAGATCCCATGGCTTTCTGAATCTAAAGAGGTTTTTTAAAAAAATCCAATACAGAACTGATTAATCACTTTAGTAACGTTTCCATTTATGTGAGCTGCCAAAGAGAGCTATGCAATGACATTTGGCTTGATAATCAGCTATCAAGTTATAGCACCACTGGATACTTAGTAATAGGCTTAAGTAAGCACCTACTTGGGTAAGGAGGAGGAGACCGGGACAAGAGACAAGATTTTCAGTATATCTATTGCCTTTCATACAAGTGGATCCCCAGTATTTTACAGTCACACAATGCCATGTAGCAAATGTTTTCCCTGCCACTGAAATACAGGCATGTGTGGTGTTGTAGGTCAGAACTAACACCAACACACCACACAACAGTTCAGGGACAAGAAACAACTATCCTGCATCCCACAGAAATCTTAAGAGTAGTTTGGATCAGCAGAACATAATTGTGCAATTTAGAATTTACCAAAGGTGCATGGTCTAGTGCCCCCTACGGGTCTCATCTGAGATACTGCTCCTCCTCCACCAGCAGCCCTGAGGGAGTGTTGGTTCACCGGCGGAGTGAAGAGTGCCACCTCCCGACTCACCCACCATTCTTCCTCGTTGTGCACTGGTTCTCTTTGGAACCAGTTTGGAAGAACACAGCGTCAAGTGTACGGTGCCTTCACGGGCTAAGTCGCTGAGGCCAACAGCAGCCCCGCGTCGTTAGCAGACTGTGCCCTACATCAATGCAAGGTGCGGGGGAGAGAGGTTAATCCAGTTCCTAGGGGATGGGGCCACCTCACCAGTGACACCCTGGATGGCACTTAGACCAGGCCCGTATAGAAGCTGAGCTGCTGACCATGTGGAATTAGGAGTTGGAGGGAAGGACTTCCCTCTCCAGGGCTGTCCGCCGGCCTCCTCAGTAGCAAAAGAACCACTTAAGAGCCACAAGCACTCTCTGAACTAGCAAAGGGCCTTGGTCCCAGAGAAAATGGCTGAGACTGGCTAGCCTCCTAGAGACAGCAGCTGCTCTTGTTTGAGCGCGAAGCAACTGCCCCATCTCTCTTTCTCTCCTCCCCTCCCCCAGTACAGGCATTAGGGCTGTCGTCTTTAATTCTTTTCCCTCCACAGCTCTGCAGTTACAGCCACCAGTCACATCAGCTGTGTACTGCCAAGCCTGCCTCCCTCAGAGAGCTGGTCTGCTGCAGAGAACACTAGCAGCTCCGGCAGCCACAGGTATTTTCAGCTGGATTCATCTGCGGGAGTCACATATGTAAGTTCTTATGCCTTAGGATCAACAAGCACACCCTTAGTCTTCACTCCACGTTCCCTCTCCGGGAAGAGATCGGTGCTTTGACAA
Source organism: Mauremys reevesii (assembly GCF_016161935.1). Taxonomy (NCBI): domain Eukaryota; kingdom Metazoa; phylum Chordata; order Testudines; family Geoemydidae; genus Mauremys; species Mauremys reevesii. Next base: position 101,249,900 of record NC_052631.1, read on the forward strand.
AACGTGCGTTCTAGTCACAACGCAGCCGCCTTCCTACGAGAGCCAGAATTTGAACAGCCTGCCCCAGAAGCAACGTCTGTCACTAGAGCACATTCAGATGCAACAAACAGAACCACTCAGAACTGATCCTGCATTCATCTAAGACCCAGCCAAAAAAAATAAATAAACAAGGTCAGTCTTTACTGATCTAAAGTAAGTTCACAGGAAAATGAAATGCAAATGGTTTAATGGCAAGTGTCCCAGGTACCATAGTACAACCCTGTAGTCACTCCTAAATTCTTCCTTAAAATACTTAAAATCAAAAGTATTCCAAAGTGAATTACTAAAAGATTAAAATCCTATACACAACTGCAGCACGTACAGTAATGCTGACAAAATACAACGTGATTTGACCAAAGAGTAATTTTAGTGAAAAAAACTGCTGTCTGGCCTCCAATTTTAGAACTTTATTCCAAAAATATAAGCTTACAAAGCAAGCTTTATTAAGCACAGCAGTCAGATGTCATCAGCAAGCTATTTCCCCTGGAGATAAATCACAGCGTCTTTCATTAAAATGTCTCATTGCACAAACTAGCTCCTTAATGCAGATCCTTTCACTGCCTAGAAGCCAATGAAAATGCCCAATGCATGAAGGAGGCAATTCACTCCTGTGCAGAGGGGCAGCTCTGGCCTTAAGAGGTACTTCAATTTCACCCCAAATACCTCCACTAATCAGTGCTAAGTCTTGGGTTCATAATGACTCACCAGAACCTTCTGCACTTGTGCCAAACAAGCCAGATGAGCCCAGAGACACTTGTGCAGAGTTTTCCTGAATCTTAAGCTAACATTTGTCCAAGTCATGACTGCCAACCATTGTCTACAAAGGAAATAACCAAGTACGCCAAAAGCTGCCTACTTGCAGCTTTAAATACGTACCTTAGCTAAGACAGGAGGGCAGTTGTGATTTTTATTTCTATTCCTCATTTGTTTTCATTTCTGACACCTCAAACTTGTGTATATAAAAATTATTTGAGACCCAGGTTTGCCTACAGCACTCTGTGTTTATCCAGGTGTCCCAGGACAGGTGACGAATGGGATTTCACATATGGGAAGCTGGCTGGAAGATCACGAGGAAGTTTTACTTCCAAAGTCCCCAACCCTAGAGCTCAGGAAAGAGGCCAGCCAACCTTAAGGGCCGGCCAGCTGCTTTGGATCCCCACCCTGAATCACAGAGGCGAAAGCCTTTAATGCCAGCTGGCCTTATTTGGAATTCAGGCCTATGTCAGAGGTCCAGCAAATCCTCCTCTCCCCTAAAGGTACATACCACCCCAGGGATGTCACCAGCTGCGGGTTCGCCATGTTTTCCCCCGGTATTTCTTGCAGAACCGAACAGAAACCACCATTTCCACAATTAGAGGCGATACCGTAAGCAAGGACTGGCCACAAGAGGGACTAACTATTTTAGCTAGTTTGTTTCTAAAGCGCTGGTTTGCTCATTTGAAATCCCATCCAGTCGATACAAACTGCTTTCCACATCCTTTCAGGTGCTTTCAGATGAAATTAGATTTACCTTTAAAAACAGACGGGAATAGTTTTACCAGAAAGGAAAGCTCTGCCCTCATAAGTGCTTTATTACGAGAGACATTTTCACTAAATGACAGCTCACTCTCTAGTGAATGGCATGGGGGGTGGGGGGGAGAGAGAGAGACATGGAAGCTTCCTTTATTTCAGAATGATGGGACAGCCTTATAAGAAAAACAAAAGGCCAACTTGATGCAGACAGATAATATAGAGCTTCAGTTGTAATGCCTGGTTCACCATCCCTTGGGAAACAATTTATTCTAAAGCTCACCAACTCTGTCCCAAAGGCAAAGATCACAGGCATACAATGCTATTTTAAGCTAGCCCCTTAACAGAGACATTTCAGCTGATTATATCACAATTTAAGCTAATCACTAAAACAAATTCCTCATGATTCTGATAATCATTTACTCTGGGATTTCTTGCAGATCAAAAATTTCTCCAAAATAATCAAATATTTGTTTATTGGGAAAAAAAAATTCTATCACCAAGCATATCCTGAATGGCTGGTCATTTCAAAGGAACCCAATGGCACGTGCTCTTAACCAGGTTCTCAGAACACTTATGGAAAAAACGGATGATGAATTGACCAAGAATTCCGCCTTAGCCTGCAAGCAGACAGGCCACTGCTAGACATGTAGACACTACAATCAGCTACCCACAGCTGGCCTGTCTCAGCTGACTCCGGCTCAGGGAGCTCAGGCTCTGGGGCAGTAAAATTGCCGTGTAGCTGTTTGGGCTCAGGCTGGAATCTGAGGAGGAAGGGCCCCAGAGCCCGGGCCCAAATGTCTACACTGCAATTAGCCCCAACAGCCTGAGCGCCACGAACGTGATGTGGGTGTTGAACTGCCGTCCAGACTCACTCGGGCGCCATCCACATTCCCACACACCACTGGCAGCAGCGTGTAGTGTACACATAGCTACCTGTGGCACCCGCACAGCCAGGCTCCTCCGGCCTTCCCCCCTGCCGGTGAAAGGCTCTGCCGTGGGGAACGGCTGCTGTAGCCTGTCACTGCAGAGGGGAAAGGCACTAACAGAGGGAGTCAGTGGGGAAAAGGCTCTGCTTTTCCCTGCTGCCTCCCCACACCAGAGCCTTTCCCTGCAGTGGGGGAAGGACTGAGGAGCCTAAGCCCCTCGGTCACTTGGGAAAATAGGATTTGGGCCCTTTTCAAAGTTCAGAAAAGGGCAACTAAAATGATTAGGGGTTTGGAGAGGGTCCCATACGAGGAAAGATTAAAGAGGCTAGGACTCTTCAGTTTGGAAAAGAGGAGACTAAGGGGGGATATGATAGAGGTATATAAAATCATGAGTGATGTGGAGAAAGTGGATAAGGAAAAGTTATTTACTTATTCCCATAATACAAGAACTAGGGGTCACCAAATGAAATTAATAGGCAGCAGGTTTAAAACAAATAAAAGGAAGTTCTTCTTCACGCAGCGCACAGTCAACCTGTGGAACTCCTTGCCTGAGGAGGTTGTGCAGGCTAGGACTATAACAGCGTTTAAAAGAGAACTGGATAAATTCATGGTGGCTAAGTCCATAAATGGCTATTAGCCAGGATGGGTAAGGAATGGTGTCCCTAGCCTCTGTTCGTCAGAGGATGGAGATGGATGGCAGGAGAGAGATCACTTGATCATTGCCTGTTAGTTCACTCCCTCTGGGGCACCTGGCATTGGCCACTGTCGGTAGACAGATACTGGGCTAGATGGACCTTTGGTCTGACCCAGTATGGCCGTTCTTATGTTCTTTTACCCTTTGCCTCTCACATCCTCAGCCCTTTTCCACACTGACTAGTAACACAACCACGGCGCGAACACATATACCACCACAACCCCGATAATACTGCGGGCTTGTCCAGGCAGCACCTTGGTCCGCACAAGGGGAGTGTAAACTCTAGTCAGCATCAGCACGCTGTGCACTAACTGGCACGTGCAGACCCTACTGGTGCGCACTAACAAGCCCCATGTCAAACAGTACCCAGTAACGCACACCAGCAGGGTCCACGCGGGCCAGTTAGTGCACATCAAATTGGGGCAGACTAGAATTTGCACCCCACTCACGTGGACTAATGCAACGTGTAAACAAGCCCCACGGTCCCTTTTTAGCGTAAGTTAGCGTTATTTAAACCTTATCCCAGCTCCCTGGAGTTTGGTTGCAGATACAATGATTTACAGTGACACCAGGATCGCCTGCTTGCAAGAATTACTCCTCTGATCAAAAACCTGGGGAAAAAACAAAACAAAAACCCTTCTATTTTAACACTCTGCATTACAGTGTTGCCATTGCGCCTTGTTTTATAAGGATATTAGTGTCTCAGCTACTTTACAATTGGGATTTACAACTTAAATAGTTCTTCTGCTTGCCTCAGCTGCAAGACACCAGGCCGCACAGCACAGGGATTACAATACACAGAGGCTTGCATTTTCAGTCTTAACTCCTTGGCAACAGAGCAGTGGATTTAGGTTTTTAAAGTCTGATGGATACGCTGCCCCAGAATTTAAACAGTTTTAATGCAGCCAGAGTGGAACCCAGGAATGCCCTGATAGCATCAATCTGAGTAACTGAGAAGCACCCAAGCACTTACAAAAACTGTTAAGAGTAATTCTGCAGACTGGACCTTAGACACCTTATAAAGATCGGTTATAGAAAGCTACTACGTCTTTACTGGGCAGGGAAAAGCCACAGACCATCAAACTGTGATCGAAAGCAACAAGTCTATGATTTACCTTTTCATGGAAGGGGCCTATTCCCTTACCGGCATGGTCACCATTGCTCACAGCGAATTGTAAGCTCCTGTGTGGCAGGTGAACTTTCACATTTGGTTACAATGGGATTCAAGCAATCCGGCTGTATACAGAATGCCTATTCTGGAGAAAAGTGAGAGTGGAGATATGGGCAGAGGGAGTTTGAGAAGGGGAACTGAGAAGCAGAATGGAGATGCATATTAGTGTGGGCTATACCAGAGGTGGGCAAACTACGGCCTGCGGGCCACATCCGGCCCATGGATCCATCCTGCCCGGCCCCTGAGCTGCCAGCCAGGGAGGCTGGCCCCCAGCCCCTCCCCTGCTGTTCCCCCTCCCCCTCAGAGCCACACCACTGCGCAGGCAGCGCTCTGGGCAGCGGAGCCGTGCGCTCCTGCCAAGCAGAGTGGCAGCGTGTCTGGTTTTGCCGGGCGCGGCAGCCAGACATGCTGCTCTGCATGCTCTGCTCGGCATGGAATGGGGGCCCGGGCCTGGGGGTTTTATACGGGGCGGGGGGTTCGGGGGGGGGCAGTCAGGGGACAGGGAGCAGGGGGCGGTTGAATGGGGCAGAGGTTCTGCGGGGTGGGGGTCAGGAGACAGGGAACGGGGGGGTTGGATAGGCGCAGGGTCCCAGGGGGCCTGTCAGGGGGCACGGATGTGGGTGGGGTCGGGGCAGTCCGGGGACTGGGAGCAGGGGGGGTGGATGGGGGTAGGGTCCCAGGGGACGGTTAGGGGCACAACGTCCCGGGAGGAGGCAGTTAGGGGACAGGGAGAAGGGGGGCTGGATGGTTTGGGAGTTCTGAGGGGGGCAGTCAGGGGACTGGGAGCAGGGAGGTTGGATAGGGGGTGGGGTCCCCGGGGGCAGTTAGGGGACAAGGAGAAGGGGGGCTGGATGGTTTGGGAGTTCTGAGGGGGGCAGTCAGGGGACTGGGAGCAGGGAGGTTGGATAGGGGGCGGGGTCCCCAGGGGCGGTTAGGGGACAAGGATCTTGGGGGACTGGATGGTTTGGGAGTTCTGAGGGGGGCAGTCAGGGGGCAGGAAGTGGGAGGGGGCAGAGGCCAGGCTGTTTGGAGAGGCACAGCCTTCTCTACCGGCCCTCTATCCAGTTTTGAAACCCCAATGTGGCCCTCGGGCCAAAAAGTTTGCCCACCCCTGGGCTATACAGTCTAGCAACCTTAATATATGAGAGCGAGAGACAGAGAGAGAGAGAGCGCGCACGCGCACAGATACACAGCCTTAATTTATATGGTTTGGAGACATAACCTTCTCCCTTCAAATTTCAGCAGGTCCTTGTGGTGACTCAATGAAAGTAACTCCCATAAAAAGACAAAGAGCTCTAGCCCTGACCCACAGGACATTTACTCTTCCAGAGGCTCACTCCGCACAGTGCCAGAACTAGTGTATCAGATTTTCAAGATTACAACAGCACATAGGATTCAAGACTTGTTTACAAGGGTCCTTATTGTGTGATGGCAAGTTCTAGCAGGCCACTGTAGACCATCTCCACAATGGCACTGCATGCTCTCTGCTGCATTTCTGGAAGCCCTCTACTGTTTTTCCAAACTTAAGCTAGAAGGTCGTCTTGACATCAGCTCATTATTAATGGAGTAAAGTAGTTTTAAAAACAAACTAACAAACCTTATTCACTGGCTGAAGGTCACAAGCTAGAAAGCCTGTTTCAGAACCAACGCTTGGGCATCAGAAGAGCCAGGACTACAAGGAAGCAAATATGAAATCGTTCTAACAGGCAAACTACAGACTGGGATCATTACACTTTGATGGAAAGGAAACTACAGCTCATCCAAAGTTTCCTATTTCTCCTGGAGGATGTATCCACGCCAACATGCTGGACCCACTAAAGGTCACTGCAATGATATATGGCATCAGGCTCTGCCCATATGCAGGTGGCGCAACAAAACCACAAGCAAAAAAATCAAAGCCACTTCAGCTCTGGCTCAGCTTCCTCCAGACAAAAACTTAAAATAGCTTAAATAACAGGATGCAAGAGGGGAAAGTAACCCACACATTTCCTTTTAAGGGTATGTGCTCTTGGCGTGACAAACTCCTTCAGGATCACAAATCCTCTTTTTATTTGCTTTAAGTTAACTTTCTGGAGCTTTTTTTTATTGCCTTGCCAACACTTTTTGCTTGCTCTGGAGTAAACGGCAAATGTTAAATCCTTGGTGTTTCCAAGCGGGAGGGCCATCGCTGGTACAGAAGTACACGAAATCAGGAGAAAAGAAGTTGAACAGATTTTGTTCTATACCTGTCTCCTTCGGGCGGGGGGGGGAGAGAAATACTGCTCTGCAGCCAAGTACAGACTGATAAAGAACCCGACATTACGATGAGACTGCCCTTATTTGAGATTTGGAGCAAGCCCCAAGCGCTATGCATCACTCAAAAGCTGGACGCAACCAGTCAGGCACAACCTTCCAGCAGCCCAAATCGAGTTATTTCCATAAGCTATTGCATTACAAGCACATCACTAAGGGGCCATTTTAAAGGTTGCACTTTCAGCTGCTGGTCCCCTCAAAGCTGCCATTTGCTTCCGTCCTCCCACCCCACCCCCAATGACAGCCCCTGTTTTTGTAGAGCTGCTTGTCCATGGGGCAGCGACCTCCATTTTGTTTTCACAGTCCAAAGAAACCCCAGCTCTCCTCTGCCTGCTGTGCAGCTTCTGGAAGGGATTTGCTCTCCCCTCTGTTGTGCGGCAGAGTCTGAGGTGGAGCGCACACACCACGCTGGCTTTGCAGACGGCATGCATGCATCCCTCAGACGCTGACAGGTCTGAAGAGAAAGGAGATGGCAGGAACTGTTCTGCACCGTGAAGCTGGCCAGGGTGTGAGTCCTTTTAATTCTGGGTGAAGCCAGTTAACCAGAGCAACCAGATTACTACCACCTGCCCAGTTCTTAGAGAACCTGTCACAGGTGATCTCCTGCCTGGATTTCTTTATGGCAAGGAGAGATCTCGGACACGCTCCAGCAGAACTGAAGCTAAGGGATTGGCTACACTTAAAACGCGACAGCACCACAGCTGCTCCGCTGTAGTGCCTCAGTGTAGACACTACCTCTCCTGACAGGAGGGATTTGCCCGCTGGCGTAGGTCATCCACCTCCGCTAGGCTGATGGAAGAATTCTTCCCTCAACCTGACGCTGTCTACACGGGGATTTAGGTCAGCTTCCCTAGGCTGCTACGGTATGGATTTTTCACACCCTGCAGCCATGCAATTATGCTGACCTAATTTTCGAGAGTAGACCAGGCTTAAGACAAACAGTGACTGAGAACAGGGGTGACCACCAGTGCTCCTTCTGCCTTGGAAAGGTGCACTGACATCTGCTGGTTTGGTAAGTTAAGATAGCCACACATGAAAACATGCACAGCGTTCACAGCCTAGCACATAAGAAGCTGCTGCGAGTTACCAACGCAGTGAGACAGAGAGGTTGGGAAAGTGAAGAGTGCCAGATGTGTTTGTTCAATACTGCACCCAGGAGCTCTTAAGAACAAGAGGCTACCAAAAACCCACCTCAGCCCAGGTGAGCCCATCCCCGGCTAGTCTCCCCAGCACTATAAATAGAAGTCCACTGAAATGGAACAGCAATTTGCTAGATGCTGTAATCAAAGTGCTTCTGACACAGACTGTAGTTTCACTTCACTGGTAGGATGCTAATAAAGTCAAGTATCAAAACCCCGGTGTGACTTATCAATCATTCCATGGAATCCCTGCCCGGCCTGCGCGTGTGTACACACACACACACACTCTCCCCCTCCCCCCCCCCAAAAAACAAACAAACAAACAAACAAAAAACCCAGGAGCTCAATTGTCCAAGGATCCTAGCTGGACTCTCACAGTGAGAAGAGGATTTCTTTGGAAACAGAGTTACATACTTTCACACTCGTTAAAAAACTGAAGAAAGATTCCCAGAAAACAAGTCATAAATCCTGAGGCAAAACACATTTCATCCTGAGACAATCAAAACATTTCAGATAGCTTCAGGCTTTTCCATTGTTAAACAAGACTGCCCAGTTGTTATGCAGACAAGCTGGTTAGAAGAGAGATAAGAAGGAATCTACTGAGGGACAACAAGGAGTCCGGTGACACCTTAAAGACTAACAGATTTATTTGGGCATAAGCTTTCATGGGTAAAAAAAAAAAAAAAACAAAAAAACACACTCTTCTTCAGATGCATAGAGTGAGGTGTTTTTTTACCCACAACAGCTTATGCCCAAATAAATCCGTTAGCCTTTAAGGTGCCACCGGACTCCTTGTTGTTTTTGTAGATACAGACTAACACGGCCACCCCCTGATACTGAAGGACAAGCTCCTAAGTCACCCTTGTTGCAACTGCCTGAAGATAGCAATGATGTTTCAAAAGGTTTATACGTCACTTTTTAACTAAAGAGAGACTATCTCCAGAATTATCAGTGACCTGGAATCTCCCAGAGTAAAATCATTTTTGACTTGGATCTCTCAGTCTTTGGCTGCCTCTGTAAACTAGGAACGGAACTGAATTCCGATTGCCTCTTACAGACTGGTCACACAAGAGAGCTCAGGCTTTACTGCGTGGGGAGTCAATGTAGCAATCCGCCCTTCTAATGGGGACGCTTGTTAGTTAAGAGATGATCTGAGACCACACAATGCATGGGCCTTTGGCCGCCCCCCTCCTGGTGCAATCACGTGGCAGAGATTTACGCCCAAAGTGGTAAGGACATGTGCCCTTGAAAATTCAGCTCAACAACAATGAATTAGTCTTTTCGTCCTACCTTCCTGGAGCATATCTGGGGGTAGGGCTAAAAGAACCAGATGGGAAAATGCACAAAGGCACAGTCCAAAATAGCCATTCTAATTTCTGCAGACCAGAACTGAAAAGTGTTGGAAGGCATCAAAGAGCAGCGAGCTCATGACAAAAGCCATGATGTACGTAATGCTCCTTGTTGTCTGGCTCTCTGTCTTTACTGTATGTCTGACTTTTGAGTTTCCTCAAGCCGCTGCCTCCTGGAAGGTCAAAGTAAAACTGATTCACGGCACATAGCACGTGACGAATTACAACAGAAGAGATCTCTGCATGACATACCTGAAAGACTTGGGTTTTGTTCTCTTCAATTTCCCTGCCCCCCACAGCTCGTTTTCATAGAAATAATCAGTGAGTGGGGTGGGGTCAAAATCACTATTTTTTTAAGAGCCAAAAAAATATTTATTTACAATTAAAATACATGTTACTTTTTAAAACATTTAAAATGAAATTTGAAATGATGACAACCTATGTTAAGGCCTAAACTAAACTATAATTATTAAAATCATTTCAATGAAATAAACATATTAAGCAGTACATGTGGCTGTCAAAGTCAACGCCCTGAACTGGTGGAAGTCACTGACTAAGCATCTCAAACCAAAAATGGTTGAAGAGCTCAGCCAGTTTTTGACAGCTGCAGTCACTTCTGCAGATTCAGAGAGAGAGAGAATTTTCTTCACTTCAGTTTATTGAACTAGCTCAATTCAGTGACTACTTCATTTAAAGCAGAGGAATCAATTGGGTGTTGAAAAAGCAGGAAAACTTGTTTTATTCAGAGACTGGAAGAGGGAAAATGAGGTGTGAGCAGATGAGACAGACAAATCCCAAAAAACACAAAGGACAACCAAAAACCATCAGTTCAATTAAATTAATTGTTTAAGTAAATCAGGTTTAAATTCAAATGCATTTTTTGAAAACCTTACTTGTTTCTTACAGATCCTGCACATTTAAGGTAGTTTTGTTTTAATAAAATTTTGTTTTTGTGCATTTTTAATTGAATTCCAATTTCCATCCAAGTGCCGTCTGACACAGATCATGCATAAAAAATTTTGATCTTGTAAAAGAAATGCATCGTTCACCATTTTCTAACACAAAAATGTAAAAGTTAACCACCTGAATAATATGTTAAGTTCTATAATTAGCTAGCTAAATATGTATAGATATAGTGTATCCTTCCGGTTAGCAAAAGAGTTCCAAATTCAGTGTAAAAATTCTATGTAGTTGCAAACCAACGTGTTGATTCTCAGGTGGTAACCATTAAATCCTCTCTCTAGGAAAATAGCTAAGAAGTACAAATGCGGAAAAAAATTAAAATCAGTTATTCAAATCATTTTGCTTTAAATGAATGCTCCATCAGTAAATAAAATGCCTTAGACCAAAGTCTCACCATGTTCATACAGCAGAGAGATTTCATACTGACTGATCTTAAACATGAGCTAAACAGAGAAAGCTTATAGGAACACCACTGGAAGTGAAACACTAGGCCGGTCTTCATAGAAGGAGAGGAATTTGATCCCTGCCTACTTTGAAATAAGTCTGAAGCATGTGTAAAACTGGGACTTCCTCATTGACTGAATGCTGCTTACTTCCCAAGGAAACTCAATTAAAAAGGTAAATGTAATAGATGGACTCAGACCTGCTCACCTTCGCAATTCATTGACACTTAGCACTAGATCTCCGTAGACTAACCTGGCCCCTAAAAAAGGTGCATTAGCAGGCCGACCTCCATCCAACAGAGGGCAGCAGTGTACACACACCGGAGTCACAATATGATAGTACCTTTCTAACCAATGAACGTCTTCCCATCGCCACAAGCTTGGGGTTCCCCACTCAGCTGATTCATGCTCTAAGAGCTGTGACCAGACCCTCAAATCTGCGGCTTTCCTGCCAGCTCTAATCCCAAAGGTCATGGGAACCTGCTTTCTAAAATGTCATGTCTCACTCAATGCCTCACTTGTCCCCTTAGGACAGGTCGTGCCCAACTTCTAGCAAGGGTGGAGCGAGTGTGAGCCAGGGAGAAAGAGCAAAGATGCCGGAATGGAAGCATGCTCCCAGAAACACTTCCCTTCAGGAGACGCAGCTTTGCAGGGTCACTTGTCCTGGAACAGGCAGGTCGTGCTGGACCCTGCTCGGATGGCAAAGCCGCCAGATGGAACTACCCCCGGTGGCTACAAGGGAGACCTCTTGGCAGTTTTGTTATGCCCTCACGTTTTAGCCAGTCCAGAAGGTTCAGTGCTGTGCTCAAGGGGTTTTCTCTGAAGTTGGCTATAGCACGCGGCAGGCCTACAAATGCTAAGACATCACCCAGGCCAAGTGCCTAAAGTAATGTTTGTTTGTTTTGAGAATCCACCTCCACCAGGGTCAGGAGATAACTAAGAACCTGGCCAAAAAGGGATCAGAGGCAGCCCTGCACCTGCTGGCTAAGACAAGACTGCCCAAGGAACAGGCATTGCATGTATTCCACCAGCTTGCCCATGACACCATGGGGGGTGGGGTTAAAGGGTTCCCATGAGAAGGCACAAGTGCAAGGCACTAAAATGGCACCAATAGCCCACCTACCGCTTCCCTGGTGTTGCTGCTGACAGAGAGAGAACGAACCCGTCAGTCTATGCTGGTGGCTGAGAGTGTGCAGACGCGAACAAGGTGGTAGGATCTCACCTCTGTGTGCTGCTTCTTACACCAAAAGCAGGAAAAGCTACTTACCAACTTTGGCAAAGGCCTCTCTCAGTTCTTCCAGCTCATCTTTGGAGATCTGCGTGGTGCTGGCCATCTCACAAACTTAGTAAGTACCTGCAGGGAAAGAGGAGAGTTCATGAAACAAATAAGTCTTGTTCACATGCATTTGCTTCCGCAGTTATGCTACAAAAGACTCCGCACGCAGATAAAGGCAAGGGCGATTCTTCCGAACACCTATCATCCCAGGAGGTCTTGTAGTTGGATTTCTCTAGGCAGCAAAATAAACAGCTGTTGAGCATAGATGGAAAGGAATGCCCAGCCCTGCCAGCCTTGTTAATATTTATCCATCTGTGTGTTCGTTTTATGAGCGGCAGCCCACACTGCAACTGCTCTTCGTGTTCCATTGAAGCATCTGTCACAGCTGTGTGCCGTAGTCAGAGCTGCTTGAAAAACGAAAAGCTCGTTGCATAAAAATCTCAAATCACTCAAAACTAGAACAACCTACGTTCCTCCCCTGTCCCCAATGCAATTTCAAAATATTATTTTCTTCCACATTTATCTAAACAATCACATTGCTATCAAAATTTACCAAAACCTGGTTTTTGGCAAAACAAAATATTCAAAAATATTTGGAAAGAAGTTCCCAGAAAAGGCCCCAAATTCTTTCACAAAAACCCAAACTGGCACAAACAAAAACTGCTTCCAAAAACAGGCCATTTTTAATTTGTAAAACTGGTTTGAAAAGCATCAATTGTCTTTAGCCATCAGCATCCTGAGGAGGAACGGATGAGCCAGGGGCTTATTTCCACTGACACAGGTCTCCCGGCAGCACGGTTCTGCAAGGCATGGGACAGGGGCGAGCGCACAGAGGGACGAGGGCTCTATACCATGCTTAACATAAGAGCGTATGGAACTAAGTGTTATTTTGTTCAGACTGTTCCTCTGCCCTGGGTGCACTTCAGATGCACAGAGTTGAGCAGTGCTTCTCCGTGGGCTGCAGCTGACCCTCGCACGGAGGCAGTTTTGGAGGAACCACCAGAATGGGGTAAGCAATGGGAGTCCTGGGCACAGCACACACAGGCTATGCCCACACTGCAACTAAACACCTGCAACCAGCCCGGCTTGGGCTACGGGGCAATGAAAGAGACCCATGCGCCAGGCCAGCCGCGGGTATTTACTTGCACTGTAGACATACCCTCTTTGCTCCGGCCCATCGCCTCCTTGGAGGGAAGCGGCAGGGCCCTCGCACCACCACTCTCTGTGGCAAGCCAAATGCTCTTTCCCCGCAGGCCACTACACCTACCCTCAGTAGGGCTGGCGTCTGACCCGGAGAAGGGAGAACTCTGCCTTCATGCTGGTGTGGGGGCCCCTGCTGCCACCAACAGTGGAGTCCCGAGGGGGTGACAGCAGGGAGGACACCCAACGCACCAGGGTCCTCTCTGCTGGGCGGTGCTGGCAGGAGGTATCCGCACCCGCACCTCGCTGAGGTACTGGGGTATGGCCATGTGTCAGACCTGCTGGCAGGCTGTGCGGCTCCTTTACGCAGGTTAAATATTTACAAGGTTTAGACAGATTTAATTTTACGAGAGCCAAGGTTCTGTGGTTTGTCACTGCCTCAGGGGCTGGCGGCCTAGGCACGACTTGACAGTACCTCTGCCTGCCTTAATCCTGCCCCAGCCGGATACACTCAACTGTAACACAGGCCTCATGTTCACGAGGACTTGGGGACATGACAAGGCAGCTCTGAATGGCATCAACTGGAGAGATCAAATCAGAACAGTTTCTTCCCCACGTAGCGGAACAGCCCCCGTGAGCCGGGGGGTGGGGGAGGGGAAGGGAGCTCATCAATCTACATTTTGTGGGCTGGCACGAGGAATGTCGTGCTGCGCTTTAGCGCCATTTGACCCGACAAGCCTGCGCATGCACTCTGAGCTGCAAGCCGCACTGATTGCCCAGAGTTGCTCCAAACCGTGGCTCATTGGGATTCTAAAGTTTGGAATGTGTGTTTGCCTGGGGTTGTAGATATGAAGTTTTACCTTGTTAAACTATTTATTGTCTCCAAACCACACCAAACAAAGCAAGAAACAAAGCAAGAAAGGTTGGGCAGAGGCAGACTGATGGGAAAGCAAAGCAGATGGGAGCTAATCCCCATTGCCTTATTGCAACACACTTTGCAAGGGGGCGACTTGTTAATTCACTGGCTTTCAGCAGATGGAAGTTGAAGATGGAATTTTATTTACGCTCATTTATAAAAAACCCAACCAATACTGCAGTCACAGACCGGCTGACAGTCCCTTAACTATGGCAGCACTAGACCCTTATCCTGATGGCACTTCCAGCACTCAGTGAGGTCGGGAATAGGCCTATAGGAAATAGGGGGAAGTACAGCACACTGACGGGGCAAATGCCATGGCAAGTGGTCATCCAAACTTCAGCAAGCTCTAATGCCAAAGCCAAACAGGCAGCAAAGACTGAGTGTGTGTGAATATCCAGTTCAAGGCATGTAAACCGTGTGAGACCCATTCGTCCGCGGCTCTCTGGCTGCCCAGTCTGTACATGTCAGACTGAGATTTCATTTGGTTATTGAACTTTTACTTGAACTTTCCCACAGATCGGGAGTTGTTTCAGGGTAAACCCAAGGTGTTTACCTGCTGGTGTTACCTGTGCTGTGGCTAAGAGAGGTTTGCCTCCAGTGGATTTGAAGCATAAATTTAATAGATTCCTGGATGTGCTAATTACACACGTAGCTGAAATTCTATAACCACCACCACAAGGTCATTCAGCCGGTGAGCACAGCCAGGGAACCGTATGTTTGACCTGCCACACTGCTCATTAAAGAACAGGACCCTCAGCAGAAAGTGAATCTTCAGCTTAAGGGAGCACACACACAGTTCTCTCCGAAGTGAGAATGCCAGAAACTCTAATATGGTGCAGATTTATTGCTTGAAAAAGCTTCAGGTTTTATTCTGCACATACAGAAGTTTTCTTGTAACTTACTGCAGGTTTAGGAGACTTCCTACATTGAATTACCAACCTTCACTTTTCCTTCTCGTTCCCCGAATCCTTTTATTGGTACAGCTCTACTACTGTAAGGTTCTGCTAAGGTTTTCCTTAAAAAGTCCTTCGGAGAGTTTGTAATGTAACCACATTAGTATTCCAAAATAATGTCAACAACTTAAATCTGAATGAAAATGTCCTACCTACTATTGTTACAGTGATCTTAGGGGTGGCATATAAGTGACAGCTACTCAGCTGAGTCAGTTTACTTTGTGCATATGCAATACTGGATCGATGCAGTGCCACTGATGCTTTAGGAGAAACAGTCATTTCTGTGGGTCTTATGACAACAGGGGAGGAAGAAAACTACATGAAAATTGAGAAACAAACAGGTTGTTCTTCATACATGTGCTGACAAGTGGGAATGTTGAAGGAGCCGGAGGGAGTGTTCAGGTACTTGAGAGGGGAATGGGAGGGAAATCTGAACCAAAGAATTAAGCTGCAAATACTTGGTCTTGTTACAATAGCGTTGAATAAAACCTCTGCTGGAGTCTTGATTATTTGTACAGCTTTAATGCTCAGGACGGCACCTATAAAAAACTGACTACATCTGAAGCAATTAGTTGTCCATCAACAAAGACAGCTTTTGAAAGTTAAGCATTAAGTGCTACACCCACCTCTGAGCTTCCTTGTCAAGTTAAAATCTCTATCTTGATCGCAAGCTGACAACGTCCCTGCAAATTCCAGTCAGACTGCACCAAGCTTGTTTTAGAAGTTTTTAAGACGTCATTTGACTGGACATGTATTTGAAGCTATTTTTACCTACTCTACCAAACCATAGCCCCACGAACTCTGCAGGAACCCTCCCTTTGGATGGGTGTGGCTTTGCAAGGCTCTCATCTGGGTGTAATTCAGCCCACGTTTAGTGAGCCAGAAGTCATCAGTATATTTGCTTTGAAGGCAGGGGGATGGGGAAGACTGCTGTGCCCTCTTTGCGTTAGGTCAGCAGAATGTCCGCTGCTCTCGGGGCTCGGTCATCAGCACTTGCCTGGCATTCTCAGCTACACTCTCTAAACAGAATACGAGTTGCCCGTGACACTGGTGCTGTGGAATTACAGAATACAGTGGGCTCCCTTCCAAGGGGGCACCAGCTGGACAGAGTCCCCTGGACCTCGCACCCTCACCCGCGGGTCTGGTGCATTCTGCCTCAGGGGATGTGAGAGAAGACGTGTCCCGCAGGCACCAGACAAACCCCAGCACAAAGAAGGGGTACGCTATTTTTCCTGACACTTCAGACTTAGCCAGATAAAGGCCAGACACTGAAAAAGCAAACCACCGGTGGGTGAGTTTTACAGCGTGCCTGGGACTGACCACTGCACTTGAAACGCCAGCTCCTTGGACCGCCAAGTGAGGGAGCATGGAAAGCACACTGGACGAGGACACAGTTTGGGCTTGGCCATGCATCTGCTTGAACGATCAAATGTTCAGTGTTTGAAGCTGTGTCTACACTGCCCAACGGGCGCGTTTGACAGCGGGGTAAACTAATGCTTGACGGCGCCTCGTCTCCACAAGGATTTTCGAGAGAGAATTGGCATTTTGACCATGAGATAGCCAAGAGAGGTCACCTGCGGGCAAAGGTACAGTGCTGACCTCCCAGTAGGAGGTGAAAGAGCCCCATTAAGGCTGTGCAGCAGGACAGGTAATGCACATTAGTTACTCTGCTTTCTACCCACCTCCCACCCCCAGCCGAGGCAGTGAAGACACAGATGAAGGCTCTGCTAACCGGAGTTAGAGCAGAGCTGGCCATCTAACCCGATCTGACAAGTGCTTGAGCACAGCAGACACAGCAGCTGGCATGAGCACGGGGCAGCAAGGAAGCCTTCATATGAGACCGCCCCACAAATCAGAGTTAACGTCTCGCTTGTGTGCGGCACTTTTCATCCATACAGTGCAAGGCAAGTTACCAGTGAGGCCCCATCCCCACTTTAATGGCAGGGAAACTGAGGCACAGTGGTGACCTGCCTACTGGCACAAAGCCAGTCACAGACGCAGGGATAAAATGCAGCAGAGGTGGGACTAAAACCAAGCTCCTCCAGAGTCCCAGTACAGTGCCCTGTCTGCTGGGGCAGTCTCCCATCCCCCCCACCCCTCCCACTGCTGGGGCAGTCCACCCTCCCATCCCATCCCCCCCACCCCTCCCACTGCTGGGGCAGTCCCCTCCCATCCCATCCCCTGCTGGGGCAGTCCACCCTCCCAGCCCATCCCATCCCATCCCATCCCCACCCACCCACACTTTAGCCTTCTCTTTCCCTGGGTGCCAAGCTAGTCTTACCTACCAAGTGATATTTGTGTTGGGATCAATGTCCCTGCCAGGGCTGTGTAGGAGCAGATTGTGGCCAGATGGAGACTTGTGCTGTAGAGCAGTTTCAGGCTCTGCAAATGGAAAAATATTGGATTCAGTTAGTGAAGCCTCATCTACGTCATTAGCACAATGGTCCCCAACTGGAGCAAGCAAACAGAACTACTCCGGCCTAAGCAGCACGCCCCAGCTGGAGGCGGAAGGCCTGGAGAGCGCACGCTTTTCTACTGCGCATATGGGCAGAGGCAACGGAATACAAGCCAGGAGTTGGCAGACCAGTATCTCCTACCGCTGCCCCATTATGACTTTGCCGAGAAGAGTGGCTTTTAGTTTGAGTTTCTGTTCTGTACCAAGTCACACCCCAGATGTGCACTGGGTCAAAATTCTGCGTCAAACAGACATTGTACAACTTCTAAACGCACCGGACACTGAGCCTGGGGGTTATGGCATTAGCCACGCAGGGTCAAAGGTACCCCAGGCTTTGTATTAACGGCTTTTAAATACCTGGCCTGGTCACGAACAGCTATTTACCACCCCTTGCTGCTCCAGCGAACACCCCCTCAGAGCCCTGCTCTCACCGCAGCTAGCCGGAGCCCTGGGAACTCGGCCCTCAGCCAGACTCAGGCTGACCCTCTGAAGCCCGGTCGATCTGACTGGTTTGATTAGACAGGCTACGCTTACTCAGAAGCCCCCTCCTCACACCCCCAAGCTCACCCCTTTCCCCTCACACGCTGCCTGAGCTTGCTGGCTTGCCTGCTACACCTCCCAGCTGTTCGAGGGAGAGCGGCCCGGCCCTCTCCCCGCTAGCACCTGCAGGGGATCAGAGAGTTAAGCCTGCTCTTCCTTCCAGCCCGTCCCAGTCAGAATCTTCCCTGGAGTGGAGGGGGACAGGCTGTGGGGCCATCCCTCCATGCAGCACCCCCACGGCCAGGACCCAGGGGCCCTTTGCCTCAGGCTCTGGGTTAGGAGGAGTCTTTTAAAAGGACAGTGGCTACTGCATACAGGCAGGAGCGGCACCAAGGCAGGCCTGCCTGGCCTTGTGGGGGTGGGGGCGGCAGATCTACCTGGCTGCTGCCCCCACTTTCCCTGAAGGGTCAGAATCAGGTTTATGGAGGCAGAGAGCATGAGGGGGAGAATGGGACCCTAGTTCTCTCTGGAGGGGGTGGGAAGAGAGATATCCGTGTGCAGGGCGGGTTTAAGCCATCACCGTTCCAATGCAAAGACAGCACCAGGCACAGCGAGCGTGGGAGAGCTGGGGCGGGCTGGGCTGGAGCTTGGCAATGGGGCCCATGTCCTCCTGGAGGATGGTGATTCATCGAAAGCCACAGAGGAGAGATCAGTTCACATTTGCACAGCTCTACTAGCACGAGCACGATTCATAAGCGATTAGCCAGCGCCTTTCACTGAGCACACAGGATACAAAACACACACCAAAGTGTTACGGCTGCGACTTAACCTAGAAAGTAGGAAACCTCCACCAAGCTAGAGGAACCTATGGCCAAACAGTTCCCCAACAGTACAAGCTACTCCCAGGGACAGCTGGAAGTGCCAGACGGCATTATGCCACTTGCCTCGTGAAAATGTGCACGCCCCGTTTAAAAACAAACGGCTCAGCTTTGGGCGTGCCTGGATCCACGGCACAGCAGGATTTAGAAACGCCTGCTAACCGTTCTGGGCTAAGGCAAGAAGCTAGTATCAGAAGTTTAAAAGTTCTGCAACGATAACATTTCTGCAAACCCTGTAACATTAGAGATTCTACTACAAGGTAACAGGAAGCCGGCATTCACCTGTTTACTCCAGTAAGCAAATATGGAGTCAGATTTTAAAGCGTAAACAAGCAGTAAGGAAGGAACACACACCTTCCTCCACCGCACAATGAGATTCATCTAGGAGCAAAGACTCCCTGGGAAGAGAACTGCAGATTGCGAATGAGACTTGGGATGTTGAGTTGTCCGTAGGCATCCCCAAAACAACCAAAATTAGAAGGCAAATAAACCCACCGTATTGTAAGCTCAGGGCCCTTCACCCTGAAGGTGCAATTGCATGGACAGCATGTCAGCTGGATCCACACCCTTCTTTCCCCATTAGTCAGCTGCATGGTAATGGAGTAGGGCTCCTTCCGGTTTTGTAACCCAGGGACGCCCTGCTTTGCTATACGGTGCACTCTGGGGCGGCAGCGTCTCCCCTCTACCCTTTCACTCAGGCTTGACTTCAGTAAAAGCCGCCCTTAATTTGCTAGGAGTTCCCACTGTTCATCCCTTGTGGAAAGCCTTCCCCTCAGCTCCCAGCCTTAGCCATCGCATCTCCCCCTGTGGCTTACACCTCCTCCCATGCCTCCAACTCCTCAGAGGAGCACCAGTCCCTTCCGAAGCTCCCTCCATGTGGCGAGGACGATGGGGGTATTGCTCTGCTTTCTTCCCCATCTCCTCGGAAACTCTAAAGAGAGGGCTGCTCATGCCTGGACGGTCACGTGGCCTTTTCAGCCATCTGGGGCGAAAGGCCTTTCCACAGAGCAGTTTGAGAAGGCTTCACTCCCTTCTCCAGCAATGAAATGTCACATCGGTGAGGCTTTCATGCCTCCTGCCGTGGGTTCCAGCTTACCCCTCGAATGGCCAGAAAGGCCAGCGTTGATGCTGACACACACACACACACACGGAAAGGAGCGGCGTATTTGATGCAAGTTGAAAGCTTGCATTCTCTATTTCTCTCTGCTAAAAAGGAGCCAGGTGCACTGGGCGTGAGGCACTCAGTCACAGAGGCTGGGTGCTGTGCGCAAGAGGCCTGACATCTCTGGGGAGGTGGCTGTTGCTTTGGGCCAGAGGTTAAATGCCATGTTTGCAGACATCTGAGAGGGCGGAGAGAGTTTGCTGCCTGGCTGCCAGCAATTACAGCACATACTTGCAAAGGCTCCTCAGATTCCTTTGATCCAGGTCCAGCCGGGGAGAATTCTCTGGGGTTTTATTGCCAACAAGATCTGTCCTGCCATGAGAGTGCAGAGCTCTGCACTGCACATGCGATTGAGCAGACACTCGTTATTTACCCCAGGCTCCAGAAGTGGTCAGCGAGCCATTGCCAGCACGTGAAAACTAAGGAAGTGACCTGTCCTCTCATTCTTGGTATCAGATTTGGAAGTCTGAAGTCTACAGTGTGTTTCCTTGTTTACCAATTCTTTCCCTGCTTTGGGAGGGGGCACATTTGTTTGTTACTGCAGGATTATTCACAGGTCCTAGGCTGCTGGCACGTAAAGAGAAACTGAACCATTAGCTTCGGGGAAAGAAAAAACCAGTGGTCTGTTCTGTTCATTCCCTCTCGGGCACCTGGCACTGGCCACTGTCGGAAGATGGACCTTTGGTCTGACTCAGTATGGCCATTCTTGTGCTCAGTGACATGGACTCTGCAGAGACAGGGACAACTGCAGGCTGAGCTCTTGCCTTTGTCCATGTGTAAGTGGGGAAAGTTCCTGGTGACCTGGCTAGCGTTTCCACTGTGACTGGTTCTTGTCTCGAAGCGCTAAGCAAGCGCTCGTTCCCGTGCAGGTACAGCTTTGCTTACAGTCGCTGTACTTCCGGTGCCTTGTTGTTTGGAAATGTTTTAAACATCCCTAGAGTATTTATTGTCACAGAAACAAAATTCTCCATGCAGAAGCTAGTGCACGTCAAGTCTCGGGCCTATGAATTTCAGCTCTGTTCCCAAATAAAGTTTTGTAGATTTTAAGACCGGAAGGGACCATCTGATCTGAGCTCCTGTAGATCACAAGCCATTAAATTTCACCCCATTATCTCTATGTGTAGTCCAATGAGTTCAGTTAGACTAAAGCAGATCAGCTATCAGAAGAATGACCTGCTGTGTCACAGGCAGAGAGCAGGAGAGACCACGCTACCACCAACATCTGAGGCCCCTGCCATGGCAGAGAACTCATTAGGGAAGAGATGCCCAGATGATCCCATCAGGCAACCAGCACCCCATCCTGCAGAGGAAGGCAAAAACCTCCCGGGCCCCTGCCAATGCAACATGGGGGAAAATTCCTTCCCAGCCCCAAATCCATTGGTCAGTATAGACTCACAGAATCGTAGGACTGGAAGGGACCTCGAGAGGTCTCTAGTCCAGTCCCCTGCACTCATGGCAGGACCAAGGATTATCGAGACCATCCCTGGCAGGTGTCTGTCTAACCTGCTCTTAAAAATCCCCAATGATGGAGATTCCACAACCTCCCTAGGCAATTTATTCCGGTGCTTAACCACCCTCACAGTTAGGAAGTTTTTCCTAATGTCCAACCTAAACCTCCCTTGCTGCAATTTAAGCCCATTGCTTCTTGTCCTACCCTCAGGTTAACAAGAACAATTTACCTCCCTCCTCCTTGTAACAACCTCTTAACAGTTTTCAAGTACGTATGTCCCCACTCAGTCTTCTCTTCTCCGGACTAAACCAAGTCAATTTTTTTTTCAATCTTCCCTCATAGGTCATGTTTTCTGTACCTTTAATCATTTTTGTTGCTCTTTTCTGGACTTTCTCCAGTTTGTCCACATCTTTCCTGAAACGTGGCACCCAGAACTGGACAGATTACTCCAGCTGAGGCCTAATCAGCACAGAGTCGAGTGGAAGAATTACTTCTCGCGTCTTGCTTACAACACTCCTGCCAATACCTCCCAGAATTACATTCGCTTTTTTTTGCAACAGTGTCACACTGTTGACTCATATTTAGCTTGTGGTCCACTCTGACCCCCAGCTCCCTTTCCGCAGTGTTCCTTCCTAGGCAGTCATTGCCCATTGTGTGTGTGTGCAACTGATTGTTCCTTCCCAAGTGGAGTTCTTTGCAATTGTCCTATTGAATTTCGTCCCATTTACTTCAGACCATTTCTCCAGTTTGTCCAGATCATTTTGTACTTTAATCCTATCCTCCAAAGCACTTGCAACCCCTCCCAGCTTGGTATCATCCACAAGCTTTATAAGTGTCCTTTCTATGCCATTATCTAAATCATTGATAAATATATTTAACAGAACTGGACCCAGAACTGATCCCTGCAGGCCCCCACTTGGTATGTCCCTGAGCATGTGAGCAAGACACCTTTTGGGCATCTAGAAAGGAATTTCTGTACTGCCTCAGAGCACTGACCTACCCACCTTGTATCCCATCTCCACCTGTGGCCAATCTCTGACGCTTCAGAGGAAGGTGAGAAAATCCAAATGCATGTACCCAACTGTGCATCAGGGAGAGACCTTCCTTCCTGACTCCTGCAGGCAACTGGCCAGAGCTCTGAAGCAGGAGATTTTATTAGAGTTACCCTCATTTCTGATGTTTTCTACCAGCACTAATTAGAGCTGGAAGTGTTCAATTATTTTTTTTAATAACTGACGGACATCAATGTTTATTTCAGCCTTATCTATTTCCATTTTCATAGTTGCAGGAAATTGGGGAGGGGTCCATTAGTTAAAGCTTTAAAACCATTAAAACACAATCTGTTAACATCACATGTCAAAATACAGCTAGTCTATATCCTTATCTCAAACTCCAAGTTCCCAAGCAGCACGGCTCTTACTTTGCCCGTCTGTAAAATCGCTATCAGTGGGACTGTTTTTTCATGTATGTGTGTGCGTAGCTGTGTGTTCAGTGAAATCAATGTTTACTGCTAAAAGTATCATCCTTCCAACACCTAGCTATTGCGAGCATCTTGCGGCCAGTGCAGTCCTGTTTTCCCCAGGGCCCATTAAGGAAGGGAACAACAGAGCACTCATGACAGGATCCAAGGCCAGAAGGGACCTCGGAGAAGTTCTGCTGCTCAGCAGCACGGGGCCATTTGAAGTTTCTTCTGAAGATGCTGAACCACCTCTAAATTGAATTCCACGCTTACTCTTATTTTTTTAATCCACCACTCCCTGTTTCTGCAGTGGCTCTGATGAGTAATTCAGATTTAATTTCAATCAGAACTTGGTTTATGGGACAATTTAGAAACTTTTTAAAAATCCCATTGTTTGTCCCAACTTTCTCCCTCCCCCTTCACCCACTCCCAATTTTCCTGCTTCCTGGAACCAGGAAGTGCTCTCACAATGGGAATAAAAGTACTTTTATTTGTTTACACTGAGCTTTTGTCTCCAGCCAGATACGCAGGGACCCCCAGAGCTCTCCACAGATATGCCTACCCTGCAATAAAACACCCCGCACCAGTCTGAGCCCAGCTCCGTTGACTCGTGCTCACAGGGCTTGGACTGCAGTGCTAAAGATAGCAGCGCGGACATTCAGGCTCGGGCTGGAGCCCAGGTCATGGGACTTCAGATCCCGGGCTCCTGCCCAAGTGTCTAGCCCCAGAGCCACAGCCCAAGTCAGCCGACCAGGCCTGCTGTGGTACGCCACGCCACGCCACACCATGCCGCAGCTCTTTTACTGCAGTGTAGACGTAACAAGAGGCAAACAGGTGAGAGTGGAGTGGGACACATGGTCAGGGAGCATCCAGAGGAGAATCAAATCCAATCAGGTGGCCTAGGGTATGTTGACAAATGTCACCGTTTCCATGAACCCTGCCAGGGTGCAGCTGGCAAACCACTGAAGACAAGCACGCCAAGAGAGGCAGAGAGACTCTCTGTTGCTGCTCCGCTGATTTGGGTGTAGACTGGAAGAGATTTTGCTCCCGTCACTACAGCGCTAGCTTCCAATATCCGGGGAGCTGCCGAATTCATCAGGGGCGTTGAAATACAGTTTGGAGTTGGTCGCTGAAAGCCCTGCCAGGGGATCAAGGCAGGATTTGGAGACGTGTCACTGTGGGACAGAGCACTGCAGGAGTTCCACCATACGGACACTCCTTCCCGCAGCAGCCGGGGATTATGGAAATACCTCTCTTGCTGGGATGTTTCTACCAGAGCTTGCTTTGCCTCCGATAGCTTCCGGGAGAGATTTCTGCAGTGTTGGCATGGATGCACTGGGGATCCTTCAAGAACAAGGATTTGTTTGGGGCTGTGTGAGATGGAGGGAGGAAGACTAAAGGGTGGAATCCCCCAAGCCCTCCTGGGTGTGAGTTGCAAACAGGTTTTTTCAGATGTTCCTGGGAACTCCCCACACTCAAACTTATCCCCAGGAGATAAAAAACAAAAAGTTGATTTGGTAAGTCCAGAACCCTCACTTTAGGGAGCTGGTTGAGAAGGAGCGTTGGCTTCTCCATGCTGTCTTGGAGAAAACCCAGGCTGGAGGCAGACTTGCCACCACTTATTCTAGGAACTACTCAAAGATCTCTCTGACCCAAGCAAGCCTTACCAACACACCGCTATATCCACTGACTACACAATCAGCAAGCTTGGGGCTGGTGCTGGAGACTGAAACTCAAGCCATTAGGCACAGAGACATTTAGCATTAGCATATTGGCAGGAAATCCCAACCTGTGCAACTAAGTAGTCAATAAACCTGATGTTAAAAGCACAGTTACTACTGGGAATGTAACCACAGACCCTAGTATCCTCACTGTGCTGTTGTCAGTGGCAGGGAAGTCGGAGGAGAGATCAGTCACGCCTGCTGCATGCAATCTGTAGCTTCACAGCAGGTATTTATCTGGCTGGCAGAGATGGAACACAGAGTGAGGTTAAGGAGATAAGAGAGTTATGTCTACACTATAGCTGGGATCGGGATCGATGCTCTGAGATCGATCCACCAATGGTCGATTTAGTGGGTCTACTAAAGACCCGTCAAATGGACTCCAGTCGACCCCTGTACTCTACCCCAGATGGGAAAAGTAAGGTAAGTCGACAAGAGGGTTTCTGCCATCGACCCCACGGTAACTTGGCCAAAGGTTACGTCGACTCCAGCTACGTTATTCACCTAGCTGTAGTTGCGTAGCGTAGCGTAGGTCGGCTTCCCGCGGCAGTGTAGACACAGCCTCCAGCTACGTTATTCACCTAGCTGTAGTTGCGTAGCGTAGTGTAGTGTAGGTCGGCTTCCCGCGGCAGTGTAGACACAGCCTCCAGCTACGTTATGCACCTAGCTGTAGTTGCGTAGCGTAGCGTAGGTCGGCTTCCCGCGGCAGTGTAGACACAGCCAAGGCTGCTCAGTGCTGTGTGCTCTGCCTCCAACACACAATGTGGGACAGGACATTGCTCACTCCAAAAGGGGAGTAGCAGAAACTCTCCTGGGGGAATTGACCCGGCACACAGAGAAAGGAAGCTGCACCTGGGGGTAAGCAGCAGTTGTTCAAAAACGAAGGGTGGGGCTACAGATACGTGTCCCAGTATTACCTCACGTCCAGCTGCCTTACAGATGGCACCACCACACCTCGGGCCCTTCCTGGGGAGAGATGGGAGGATGAAGCACTGTCAGGTGGGGGATCCTCAAAGGCGAAATGACTCTGGCTGCTTCTCTTAGACTCAGTCCTCGGGACGGCCAGACCCAGATTGCCAGCCAACCCCTTGGTGATTCGGCCCCCCAGTAAAGGCTCCCTTCGTTTCCTACCAGCAGGCGTCTCCGGTGACAGCGTGCAGATAATTTTCCAGCACTGCTGGCAGAGGGAGAGGAGAGCGCTAGAGATGCGGTAGACGCTTGTTATGCAGGAACCGGTACAGCCTTGGTTAGTAAGGCTCAGGATAACCCCTTGACAAAAGTTAAACCCAGAGACCAGCCTGGACCAGGGGACAGAAATCCATGTGGACAAAAGGGGATGAGGCCGGGAAGTGGGGAGACAGAAGCAGGGGCCACACGCCCTGCAGGCGAGCTACGGCTGCGCTGCAGCAGCACTAGAGCACAGCTGGTGAAGACGCTCTGTGCTGACAAGAGAGCTCTGTCGGCAGAATGACCCCATGCCTGCAGCAGTGCTTAGCTCCGTGCAACGTACGTCACTCGGGGCGGCTTAGTCACACCCCTGAGCGACACAGATTTTACTGACATGACCTGTAGTGTGGGCAAGCCCCCAGAGAGAACACCTACACCGGGAAGCAATAAAGAAAAGGGCAGCTAAAGACAGTGCTCCCTTGAAAGGGAGAGAGCCGCTTCCATGTAATAGCTGGGGGAAGATGGAGCAGAACAGGTGAAGATTGTCATTTGCTAACTGTAAATAAATCTGTCTTAAGTGGTAGGATGATCATATTCCAAAAACATAGTTATAAACGAAGTATTCAGAATCTGTACAGCATGCAGCAGAAACCAGTTCAACTATTGCTCTAATTCAATCTTAAGAGACCTGCTTGTCAACTATTTCTGAAACATTATAGTTTAGCTAACATCTGTATCATAGCAAAGCAGCCACTCCAGCCTTAATGCATGGGCCATCAGAAAAACAAAACCTGCTAAATCGGTTTCCTTTACACCTGGATTACAATAAGACATTCACATCAACTGTGAAAATATGGCGGCAGTCCTCCGTTAACTGAACTCGTGACATTGCAACTAATTGCTTCACGTGCTGCAAGGAGCAGGTGCTCATTTCAAGACATCTCCCATAGCTGTGTGCATTGTGGGGAGACAAACAGTTGCTTCTGTCTGGAATTTATAACACCTGATCTCACCGGGTTTCAGCTCCTTTCTCAAGCGAGTGTTCTTGTCGTTAAGGCGCTGGTATTCAGCAGGCGCTGGCTCTAGCATAGACTCACTATGGCACCTTAGGCAAATCTGAGTCTCCCTCTCTGGGCAGAGTGTTTCCTTCCTCCCAGCATCTGTCTGGAATGGAAACCGTTCAGAGCAGGAAGCCTCTGCGACTAAGTGTACAGAGCACACCCAGCACAGCAGTGCCTCCCGTGCTATGTGATACAGGCACTTCCCTCCTTGACAAAGGTGAGTCAGGCTACACTGCCTCCTTCCAGACGCCACTGGCCCCTGCGCATCAGATCCTAAGCATCTCCGGACCCTTTGGGTTCCAAGCAGCTGCTCTTCCCTGGAGATTCCCCAGCTTGACCTGGCCAGCATTCAGTGTACTGCAGGGGTCCCCAACGTGGTGCCCGCGGGTGCCATGGCGCTCGCTGGGCGTCTAAGGGCACCCGCCGTCGACAAGCAGCAGCATCCAGAGGCGTCGCCGCCGAAATGCCACCGATTTTCGGCAGTATTTCGGCGGCGACACCTCTGGATGACGCTGCTTGTCGGCAGCGATGTCTATTGACGTTGCCACTTGTAGGCGGCATTTCGGCAGATGCTCGTCCGCCGCCACGGTCCTCCGTGGCTCGTCGTCTGGTGCCCGCCAGACGAAAAAGGTTGGGGGCTACTGGTGTACAGGGAACTCAGGGATGAGACGACACTGCCTCCCCAACCCACCCCCAGAACTGGGGCCTATAACTCATATCTTCTGAACGGGGCACAGTGGGGAACTGACCAGCATGCTGGTTACGCTCACGTGCCAACACAACGGGTTGAACCCAAGAGGTCTTGTTTGTATTTATCCGTACTTCAGCCCACGTTCTCCCTATGCTGCGATCCCACAGGACTATGTTAATGTGTACTAGGCATCTTCCAGGTTGTGCCAGGCGCAGGGTCTAGACAGGGCCACCAGCTCGACCGTGTTGTGCTCTCTCCAGAGCACTCAGCCTGGTTGAGCTCACTGTGGCACCACATACACAAGCCCTCAGGCGTATTACATATAGACCCCGTCCCTGCAAACAGGCTTATTTCAGTCATAACTGAGTGTTGTTCCATTCCCGACCCGTAAAGGACTTAGACTAAAGCAGTGGCTCTCAAACTTTTGTACTGGTGACCCCTTTCACACAGCAAGTCTCTGAATGCGACCCCTCCCCCTTATAAATATATAGAAAAGTGTTTTTAATTTAACACCATTATAAATGCTGGAGGCAAAGCAGGGTTTGGGGTGGAGGCTGACAGCTCGCAACCCCCCATGTAATAACCTCGTGACCCCCTGAGGGGTCCCGACCCCCAGTTTGAGAACCCCTGGACTAAAGCAAGTTTCAGCAACTGCTTTCACGCCTCCATTTGTGTGACCCTTTTCCAAAAATACAGGAACACTCTCCAAGCAGTTTTCTGATCAATTTGAGAGTCAAACAGAAGCAGTCTTCAAATTGTGAAGCCAGGAACGAAATGCCACCACATCAGAGATTTGTACTCATTATGCAGATTACAAATAATACATTTTAACAGAAAAACACCGAACAGCAAATACATTCCTGAACTACCAACAAGCCACTCTGAAACCCAAGAGACCATTATCATGGCCAAGAACTTACTGTATTTTCAGGGGTTTAAGAAGAATTTCAGCTGATGATCAAGATGGCATAGATTAGATATGGAAGGAAAGCAAGAACTTGATTTTGAGGGAAGAGAGACCATTCAGCCAATAGAAAGAATTTTCTCCCCTTGGTACTAGAAAGAACTAAAGAAAGCAAAAGGAAAATAACTTCTTGCCCTGCACTGAAGAGTTTCCTAGGATGGTTCTTCTAGAAAAAAAAAAACTGAGCACTTCTTCATAATCCTCTCAAGATTAGTGGCGGGGAGCAAGGATGCTCCTTTACTGTAGAGAGGCTATTAAGTAGGAGACAGAATCTTTAACAGAAGCAGATAAAAATTATACTAAGGTTAGACTGAAGTACCAAATAGCAGAAAACTCTGCCAGCCTTTCCCTCCCAAAAAGATTGCAAACCTTTGTGAAATTAAATTTGTATCTGGTGTAGTGAAATTAAGTTTTCCTTGCAGACAGCAGGGCATTCCACTCTCCTCCCTAGAGTAAATTAATTACAAAGGAGGAAAGGCACATGGAGCCAAGGGAATACACTTGCCAATACAGTCATGCCCAAGGCAAGATCAGTCGAGCTCTGCTGCTGCAGAGAAGAGGCAGCGATGAACCTTTGTGATATTCACCAGAAGTTAATGGATATTAAGGCCAGAAGGAACCATTATGACCTAGTCTAACCTCCTATGTAACACAAGCCAGAGAATTTCACTCAGGGATTGCTGCATCAAACCCATAACTTCCGGCCGCATGCCTCAGAGAGAGCTGCTCTGACTTTAAAAGCCTCAATTGACAGAGCATCCACCGCATTTGCAGGTAAGTTGTCCAATGGTCAGTCACCCTCACTGGTAAAACTGCCTTTTTTCTAGTCTGAATACACTGAACTTCACCTACCATTGAGATCAACTTTTTAATGTAAGACCCTCTTTGCAAGATGTAATCTCAGGCTTTGGCTACACTTGCATTTCAAAGCGCTGCCGCGGCAGCGCTTTGAAGCGCTAAGTGTAGTCAAAGCGCCAGCGCTGGGAGAGTTTTCTCTGTCGCCGTCCCTCCACTCCCCTCCTGAATAGCGGACGGCGCTGGGGCGCTGGGCTGACGGCTGGCTGGGGCTTACTGGCGCTTTGCGGCGCAATTTGCGCAGCGCTGCAGAGGTGTGTGTTTGCCTGCTGCTTGCTGCCAATTTGCAAAAGTAGCCCTGTAGCTAGGCCCTAAAGCCAGTTTTAGATTAAATGATACACCAAGGTATTTCATTCTGTACAATTAATGTGTGAAGAAGCCATACAAAATTCAGTTTGATAAGCTGCCTTAGAGAATAACTCTTGTGCTTTCTATTAAGTGCATCAACTGATGACAACAACTTATTCTACTGGACAAATAATATTTTCAGATCTAAGTTTTAACGTTCATCAGCATAAACAATAAACCACCTCAGTCTAGTACTCAGTATCTGAAAAAGTCTATTAGTGAAAATGGCACCATTACTCAACGTGACAGCTTCTGTTTAAGGATTTATAATTAGTGTATTATGGCTTTCAAATAAGCCACGGGGCTACTTTTCACTATGAAACTTCTTATGGAAGATTAGTGTATTTCAGCCTCAGCCATCAACACTTCCTAACCTACAATGGCAGATGCCTTCCATTCACAGAAGCACTGTTTCATATCATGCCAGCCATGTGTATTTAAACAAATGATCAGAGGGGTACTGACTCCAGTTTGCTGGAATCCTCTGAAAAGAGCATTTGGACTCCAGAGCCAGATACTCCCTCAAAACTTGTTCTTCATGCTTGGATCCTTCATACACGGAAGCAGATGCATAGCGCTACCAGTGCTAAATGTTTAGCACCTTTCAGCAAGTTACAGCGGAATGCAAGCTGAAACGGTACTAGCATTTAAAACACTACAGACAGCCATTTAAATGATTAAACTATGGTAAGTGCTTGCGGGGGAGTGGGGAAGGGAGGACCATAGTCCAGCTAGTTTTTAAAAAAAAGAGAGAGTTACCATATGTCACGTCGCTTCACTCTCTAACAAAGACAGCTAACGAACACTGAATTATATTGACATCCCAGCACTCCAAACAAACGAGAGCCACAGCTAACATAGGTTTCTGAGCAGCAGCCGTGTTAGTCTGTAGTCACAAAAAAAGCAGGAGGACTTGTGGCACCTTAGAGACTAAACACATTTATTTGAGCATAAGCTTTCACGGGCTACAGCCCATGATGAAGTGAGCTGTAGCCCACGGAAGCTTATGCTCACATAAATGTTAGTCTCTAAAGTGCCACAAGTCCTCCTGCTCTTTTTACAGCTAACAAACAGTGACATTTGATCAGGAGCACAGATGAAAACCATGTTCAGCAGGATTTGGTTTGCTTCAGCTAAAGCTACTCGCTTTGCATATCGGGCTACAGCATCAGAAGCTACTACAAAAAATAAGGGAACGGTCTCTCTCTCAAGCATGCACAAATTCATATATGAACTACCAGCATCCAGGGCTACCAGGAAATGTAGTAAAATTAAGCTGAGGTTATAATGCTGGCTCACAGAATAAGACATCCTTACCTTTCCTCCTCCTGTTCTGAGAGGCGAGCAACCCTGCTCCCTTGCATAGTCCCAGGGCTAATGGCACCTTCACCCAGACCCACGCCCAGAAAGTTAATCTGGAAATCCAGCATTCCTCTTACAATTGCAATTCTAAACAGCAAGTTACAACACTTCCTGCCAGCAAATGAGAACATGCTGACGGAATGCTACAACTTAAAATATTCTTCCCGGGAAGCTAGCATTACGCTGCAAAACATTTACCAAAAAAAGCTGCACATTTCTCCCACATCCACAACAGCCACTTCTACTGCTGCCTCTCCAGACCCTTACAAGTGTACGCAGTTCAAAACTGGCCTGTGTACTCTGTAATAACTATATAAAATAAAAAGTCCAGCTACTTTTAAAGAACAAACCCACGCTGTCTGTCCTATAACTCTATCGACAGGCTCCACATCAGACATCACAAGCAAAAGGCAAGTTACCAAGCAAGCATTTTTTATTACATTGACTTGATCTCTGACTTGATGCACAGAAATACAACCACCATCAAGGTTAAGTGAGGCAGGTTGTATATGCTATTCATGTTAAGAAATAGCTTTTATTAAGCCCCTGTTTTAGAGGGCCAGCCATCCCCACCCCCGCTTCATGCTAGCGGGGGAGATTACTCCACCTGAATAAAACTCTCAGGTGACTGAAGAATTTAGAG
The DNA here is from genome assembly GCF_016161935.1 of Mauremys reevesii. Classification (NCBI taxonomy): domain Eukaryota; kingdom Metazoa; phylum Chordata; order Testudines; family Geoemydidae; genus Mauremys; species Mauremys reevesii. Next base: position 101,281,412 of record NC_052631.1, read on the forward strand.
TGTTAAAGAATCCGTGGTCATTCTGAAGATTAAAATACTCTTGCCAACAAATTTTCATTGCATTTTATTATCAAAAATACTTCGGCCAGGAAAATGAGTGATCTGGTCTCAACTGCAGCTGAGGGGCACACAGCACAAGTCAGGAAGAGAGCGAGAGAAATACAAAGGTCGCTTTAAATCTACTTTTTGTGCTCCCTTGATCTTGGGTTGGCTGTGCACCAGGGCAGTCCCACTATGCACGTTAGAACAGTCTAAAGGCTGCTCTAACTTCCACTAACTGGAAGAAACAAGGCATATAAGGACACCCCAGCCATGCATTCTACATCGGGTACAGGAGTGGATAGCATAGGCTGGTGTAACTGGTTGCCTGAGGAAGTACACAGTAGTCCTGTCCTTTTCCTTGAAAAAGGAGATTCAGGAGATAGCTGTGTCGACCCTGAACTTTTTGAGAGCACTACGTGCAGGTAGGAAGTGTGCTACATAGAACAAAATAGCTAATCTAGGCAAAACTACTTAAGACACTAAATAAGATTCATTTTTTATTTTTGTTTTAAAAAGATAATCCTTGTTCCCCCAGCCTTCTGCCCAACCTGACAGCAAGCCTCACTGCTAAGGTGCAGGTGTCCCTTATGAATTATCTCCATTCATGTCACCACGTACACTATGCATGCTGTTCTCTGCAGGATTTTCCTTCAGTAAAACAACGTATTATCTATGACATCCAGTCCTTACCTGGTGGCTCTATCCCGGAAGTGTAACTGGGTCCCAGACCATAATTAAAATTTCAGTTTACAAACATGCAACAAGAAAGAAGAAACTTACAGAAGGTCACTAGCCTGAACTGTTTTCTCTAGGTTCTTTGCAAGTGAGTCGCAAATGACAGCAAGACTGAGATACTGCAGATTTACCACATGGGCTTTCAGACATTACAAAGTCTCTTGGTATCACGTGGTGTCCTTTATAAGTTCTCTCTGTACAACTAAACTCTGGATTTCCTGACTTCTTTGCATGCTTCCAAGACAAGCTCTGAACTCTAAGTACCAGCATCTTCACTCTCCAGATAAAGGTCAAAGGGGCTACTGAGCACTTGAATACCAGCTTCTTCTCCTCTGGCTACCGGGAGCCGATGGGGCTGGGACACTGGGGAAGAAACGCACACCAGCAGCAGCTCGTGTGGGGGAAAGGGCTTGAGACAGAAGCAGGGATGAAGCAGGCACAGCCAAACCCAAACACCCTACAGCTTCTGAGTTTGCTGGATCCTCAATAATGTAATTCTTCCTTCTCCCCTGTACCTAGACCGTCTGAATCTGGTTCAGACCAGCACGATGGCGCCTTTGAAAGCTGAGCATTAGCAAGACAAGGAAGCTTGCAGTGCTACTGCCTATGCCATTCCCATTGTCAGCTGCCAGCGCTTCACTGCCGTAGAGAGCAAGCTTTGAATGTACCATCAGTGCATAACACAATACACCCCTTATCTCTTCACAGAGCTGTAAAGACCCTAAAGGGGGAGGCTAAGTGTTAACTAGTGGTCCTGTACCTTGAGAAGCAGTTAGCTCTCTAAACCTCTCTGAATCCAGTACTGTCAACGCATGTGCAATTCCGCTCGAAAACCTCAGCCAGCATTAAAGCCAGTGCTAGTCATCCCAAAGTCATGCTCTGAGCCACACCCTGGAGCCAGAGCATCTCTGGGAGCCAGTGGAGTAGACAGTTTCAGGAACACTCCCACTTCACTTCCTAGGGCATGCCTGGTCAGATCTGGTTTCTCCTGTTCTTGCACAATAGAAATCTTACAGCCCACTCAATATATGATCTCAAGAGGGGAAAAGAGCCTTTCAGGGAGATTTACAGAATGTGTCTGAAGTGACTCTGAAATTAGGATGTTGTCAATTTTGTAATTAAAACCATTCTCCAAATTCTGTAGCTCGCTACCCAAAGCGGAGGTGTTTGCACATGCAGAGAGTGTATTTTAGACAAGTCAAAGTCTCCCTCTCCATATGGAGTATTACTGGGAAGCAAATCCATTTGTCAATAAGACAGAACAATCATGCTTATCTGAGATAGATTCCAGTGATACTAAGACATACCAGTTACACACACACACACACCAGTTAATCTCTGAACTGTCACATTCACTTCTGACAAATTACTTATTTCACACAGTGCAACTACTCTTAATGTTAACAGTGCCACACCCTCCCTAAATGAAGTAAATTTTAGACATAGGGAAACTCAGGCAGAGCAGTTAAGAGATTTGCTCGAGGCCAAAGAACAATTTAGTCAAGAACCGGGGATTAGAACGAAGGGCGTGTCTTCACTGGCAACATTAAAGCGCTGCCCGTGCCTTGTGTGGTCACGGTGCAGCACTAGGAGAGAGCTCTCGCAGCGCTCTAAAAAACCCACCTCCACGAGGGGCGTAGCTCCCAGCGCTGGTGCACTGTCCACACTGGCGCTTTACGGCGCTGAAACTTGCTGTGCCGGTTTCACACCCCTGAGCGGGAAAGCTGCAGCGCTGTAAAGTGCCAGTGTAAACAAGCCCTAAGAAATTCCTGGCTCCCTGCAATGCTCTCAATCCACTAGGTGCCCAGATACTGTCCAGCAGCAACTGGACAGACAGACTGGCCTTACCTGCTCCTGTAAGAGCCAGCCAGCCAGACCATCGTAAAGGCCTACAGAAATCCCCGAGAGGTTTAAATTACAAACACTGAAGCCAAATCTGAGCCAGGGAACTAATTCATCCAGCATTTAGAAAACCCCAGGAGGGCTTGGTTTTTAATACTGAAAGGCAAGGTAGAAGAAAGAGGAGCTATCGACTTCTTTAAAAGCCTTTGGAGGCATGATGCCCAACCAACAACTCATAACGGTCAGAAGCGGAGAAAGCAGGACTTTCAGTTCAGAGGATGCTGAGGAGCAGCCCCCAGAGGACTTGCTGGTTACACAGCAATCGCTCACCTTGTTTCCAGCTGCTAAATTTCATTTTAAAGGCAACAAAATGCATGTTCGACACTCCCCTACAAACCCAGCCACGTAAGCAGCAGCTGCAGCTGCCGTAGGCACCGTGTGGTCACAAGTGGGAGAGGGGAAAGTCCAAAGCAAGAGATTCCATGTAACAACTTGCCCCCTCTTTCCTCAGAGCTCAACACACCTGTCAGAGGGAAGCTGGGCGAACGCACCCACTGGAAAGCAACCAGTTACCCTGGGTTACAGCTGGGTGAAAGTCCTACAAGGTTCTTCCAGTGTCCAGGTTACGGAGTAGGATCCCCATTCCCGCATGCTCCGGACAAGAGGAAGCTGGTTATTCCTGTAACCATGGGGAGCTGCACAGCTACCTGCAGGAAGCCAGGACCTGTTGGGGTAAGGCTGGAGACTGGAGCAAAGTTTGTATCGAAGGGATTAACGAGTTTTGTCATGGATGTCAATATTCACAAATCCCCAGGAGCACTAGAGCAGGGCCAGAGGTCTCCAGGGAAGGAGGCATTGGTGGCATCACTCCACATTCCTCCTCCCAACCTTGGCAGGCTGCTGGGGCCAAACTGGCCACCTGCACAGTTTAGAGCAGCCTTGGGACTGCTCTAACTTACACTGACCGATAAGAGTCTTGAAAATAACACTCTGCTAACTAGGATCAGTGGCCTGGCTCCCAACCGACACCTGACACACATACCAGGGCGCCCCCCCAAGCCAGGTTAGGCTCTGCCCTAGAGGAGGCTAGTTAGCTGCTGCATGAAGCCCGTTTGTGCCACTGAAGCAGCGCAAACAGAGCTTGAAGGAGCTGCGGCTCCTCCAGAGATTTCAGGGTCAGACAAACACAAATCTCGGGCGGGGGGGAGAAGGTGGCTGTTGTGCCATTCCAGTCGCCATCAACCTGCCCTTGAGTCCCTGCCCTAAAGTCAGAGCTTAAAGCATCATTCACCCAGCAAAAACAAGGCCATCTGCCCTGCTCCATTAAAGGCGTCTCACATTCAGTATCCTGGGCCATTTACAGGATGGTAAATGGTGTAGTTAGGTTCTCAAGAAAAAACAAATGGCCCTACTAGACAGAGAACCAGTGGCAGGGGAAGAGCAGGTCAGAGGCTGGAACTCAGGAACAGGACCACGTGTACTACCCACTTCTTTGTCTGGCAGAACGTGCCAAAGGTCTGGTTGGCAGGGTTTTGGCAACTAATGCTTGTCGTCTCTCCACCCACCTATTATTGACTTTGACTGGGATCCATGCAGAGCCGCAAACAATTCAGGACAAACTGTCACCAGAGTCCTGTGTCGTGCACACCAAGCCAGCCCAGGGTTCTGGAGCACGGCCAGCTGGCTTCGGTGGCAGCTTCATTTACAAACTGAATTCCATTAAAAACCTCAAACAGTGTCCTCTCCTCTATGATCTTTTCATATCAAATTCCATTTCACGTCGCTCCTCTTTCCCACCCCCACCCACAGTCAGTTGTGGACATACTGCCTAATTTTATATCAACATAAAAGGTGTAGGAAGAGTTTGACAGCTTGGGAGCGGGTGGAACACCAAGCTTAACTTTTGCAGTTCCCTCTTGAGGTTTCAGAGTTAACACCTCTCAGAGCTATTGTTTCAGGCTGCCTGCACCAGGAAGACACCATCATAGAGCATTCAAGGATTTATTCACAATCACAGGGGCTAGAAGTTTGTGTATTTGCCTTTAACAAAGTTACATACTGGGGTATGATTCCGCAGCTCACAAAGGATATTAAGGACTACGTTCCACTTCTCCGCTAGCCCTGAATATCAGAGTTTGGTGTAGTAGCTAAACCCCTGTTCATTCAGGGGAGGTGATCAAAAATATTCCAGGAGGCTGAAGGTGTAACCTGAACACAATGCAGAGGGCACCTCGTTTCTTGCTATTTTGTAAGCAGAGTCTCGAATAAGCTCTCCATGGCCACTCATTTCCTGATGGTGATAAGCGGGAAGCATGTCTTACTGTTAGGAGTGAATCACCCACTTTTTTACATCTCAAAAATGTAAGGTGAGAAGCATGGAATGGAGGGGATTGAAAGGGGAGGAGATCATGCTGTCCAGAGAACCCAGTCGGAATCTCAGATGTGCTCCTATGTGCAAGGGGATTTCACAGCAAGCAGCAGTTGTCAGCTAACGATAATACGTAGCAAGGCCAAACTGCAGAGTGCTCAGAGTTTGCTGCCCACTGGGACTGGTTTAGACAGGCATCTGAGCAGGGTCACAGGGCCAGACCTACATCAGCAATTTGGGGGAATCCCCCACCTCTGCTCTACCAATAGGAGATTGAGGAAAAGCAGAGCGGGGCTTTGTCTTATCAAAAGGGAGGTGAAGCTAGTAAGAACTTAAGCATGGAGTATTTTTAGCCCAAACCAAACTTCCCCTGCAAGGTGCACTTTGTGCTATAATCAGTGAGCACAGCAATTACAGTAAATTGGTTGCTCAGAAAAGGCACTTCACTGCTGGAGGGAGGGAGAGCTGAAGGGGGAGGGGGAGCTGAAGTTTACAAAGGACAAATGCAAAAGGAGCAGATTTAAAGAGACAAGCAGTGAGCAAGGAAGAGGGAGTACCTATTTCCCCAGAGTTCTCTGTGCAACAGGAAGACCAACAAGAGACATGGGCAGATTTAGGCTCAGCTACGTCTCATCTAAGTACCACTCATCTTGCTGCTCAGGACACTGCATCATCACCTCCAAGCCAGCTGCTGGACTACCAGGGGTGTTATTCTGCTCAACCATAGAAGGTGAACGTAGAGGCTTGTTTACATGGGGAAACTGACTGGAACAGCTCCTCGCTTGGACACAGTTCTGGAATTGGAGTCACTTGTACTGAATTCCAAAACTGTGTCCACACAGGGAGCTGTCCCAGTGTAGACAAGTCCTTCAACAGTTCACACTTTGAACCCAGATAGAAGGCTGGGTCTTCACAGAATGAGCTTCACCTTCTGCAAGTTAACCCAAGTGCTCTTTAATAAGTGTAAGGAGCAAAGTCTTCTTTTGACATGCAGCAAAAGTGTGACATTTGTGATCATTTAAAACCAGTCAGATACAATCAGCAGTTAAAACTGGCTTTTCAATATCCCGGTGTGAGGAGAGAATAAGAAATTGTCCTTGCCGTTCAGCTTTCCCTGTCACAAGGGATATTCTGCCATCTGAACGGCAGCAACTTAAGTCCACACAGTTACCAGCCATTTGTGCTTGTATCTTTCATTGCACAAATTCACTTTTGAAATAAAGACACTGAAATGTTAACAGGCACTTTAAAATGTAGACCTCATTTTAAGTCAGATTTACAGATTTTGCCTAACATTAAACACGCCTTTGTTTTGTTTATTTTTTCCAACAGAACCCGGCACGGAACTGTTTGGTCAGTAAGTGACTGCAGAAGCACTATATTAAGTTACCAAGCAGAAAGCAAATTGCTGCAATGGACAAGGCGGGATTGCTATTCAGGGAACAGGCTGTGGCTCTGCCGATGACTCATGACTACAGCAGGAATGGCAATTAGGCATCACCTGACCTCCGGTCTTACAGAATCTCTCTCTCCAGTTTGCTAGGACAGATCTTTACACTAACACAGCGCGAGTAGAGGGGAGTTGTGTGAGCAGGTATTCCACATGATGGAAAATGCTGCCAACACAGAATACTTCACCTACTAATGAAAAGGTAGAAGTAGTAACTAGACCCATTGTTGGAAGCATTCTTACAGAATGCACACTTGTAAAATTGTATGCAAATTCTAAAGTAACCCCACCACCATAGCCCCAAGCAGGATCCACACCTTCACTATGACAAGGGCAGACTTTGAACTCATCAGTATCTCCAGGTGTTAAGAACAGGGTGACCAGATGTCCTGATTTTATAGGGACAGTCCCAATATTCGGGGCTTTGTCTTATATAGGTGCCTATTACCCCCGGCTCAATTTTTCACACTTGCTATCTGGTCACCCTACTTAAGAACCCCTGGATTTTATACAGCCAGCTGTCAACCACATCAGTCTTAAGTGCCTCTAGTAGCTAGCCTCTTGGTTCATTGAAGCCAAACTGGTCACGGTCAAGTCGGGAACCAGAATCATGAGCACGCATGCCTCAGATATCTTGGAGCCATTTCCAGCTATTTAGCTCAGGACTAGATTTTCTGGTTTCTGCTAAAAATTGTTCCATCTAACTCTTAAGTCCCTGCTGGGAAGTCCACTATGACAATGGCCCTCTGGAGTAGTGAGCCCCAGGCTGTTTGGTAGCTCGCTCTGAACGCTTTTTAAATGCTTAATGGGACTCAAACTATCCCGGCTCACACATACAATGCAGGTCATTATCTGTCAGACTGCGAGTCTCCCATCACCATAGCTCTCTTGATGTCGTTAATTAGTTAACTGTCCGAAGCATTCAGGCCCAGGAAAAACTGAAATGACTTCCAGCCTTCCACATTCCGTTTAATCAGCTCCCCGACGGAAGAGTTAGTTCATAAATTACCCCTAAGTTCACATTAGCAGTCATGTAACCTGTCGCTGTAGAATAGAAAAGTCAGGTTTCTCTCTGCCTCTTACAGCGTGGTGCTCAGCTGGCCACGTTACGGCCCACGAATCTCTGGGATATTTTACATTAAAATATTAGCTTACCAGATTCCCCTCCCCATGCAGTCCCGTGACCTGTACAGACTGCAAACCATTGCCACTCGGGTCACCAATGTGGTTGTCACATGCACAAGGACTCTCTCACCAAGAAGTAGAGTTGTTCCCGAAATGTTCAAGACATCTCTGCCGGCCAAATGTAGGCTGCTTTCCATCAGTGCCTCAGCTCGCCCAGGGGGTGCTGAGGTGTCACAGGGCTCAGCTAGGTACCAGTGTCAGCTAATCCCAAGTCACAAGGCCGGGGGCAGTAACAGTGCACAAAGGAGGATTTTATAGGTCACTTCCTGGTCCAACACCGCTGCAGGTTTCTGAGGACTCTACAGGAAAATAAGTAAACATGAGGCTTATTTTTGTCTTTCCCTAAGGCTGCACACCTCTGTAGGCATCTCCAGGGCTTCCCCTGAACCTGAGGTGTTTAGTCCTACTGCACTTTCGCTTTCTGATCTAACGCACTCCCTTCCCTGAAGCCTGATTTTTAAAGCTTGGTCTAAACACAACATTTTAAAGGGTTTCAGAGTGATAGCCGTGTTAGTCTGGATCAGCAAAAAGAACGAGGAGTCCTTGTGGCACCTTGGAGACTAACAAATTTATTTGGGCATAAGCTTTCATGGGCTAAAACCCACCTCATCAGATGCATGCAGTGGAAAATACAGTAGGAAGATATATATATATACACAGAGAACATGAAAAAAATGGGAGCTCCCATACCAATGAGACTAATCAAGTAAGGTGGGCTATTATCAGCAGGAGAAAAAAAACTTTTGTAGTGATAATCAGGATGGCTCATTTCAAACAGCTGACAAGATGGTGTGAGTAACAGTAGGGGAAAAATTAGCATGTGGAAATTGTTTTTACTTTGTGTAATGACCCATCCACTCCCAGTCTTTATTCAAGCCTAATTTAATGGTGTCCAGTTTGCAAATTAATTCCAGTTCTGCAGTTTCTTGTTGGAGTCTGTTTTTGAAGTTTTTTTGTTGGAGAATTGCGACTTAGGTCTGTAATTGAGTGGCCAGGGAGATTGAAGTGTTCTCCGAATTTGTTTTTGAATGTTATTCTTGACATCTGATTTGTGTCCATTTATTCTTTTGAGCAGAGACTGTCTGGTTTGGCCAATGTACATGGCAGAGGGGCATTGCTGGCACATGATGGCATATATCACATTGGTAGATGTGCAGGTGAACGAGCCTCTGATAGTGTGGCTGATGTGATTAGGTCCTATGATGGTGTCCCTTGACTAGATATGTGGAAAGAGTTGGCAACGGGCTTTGTTACAGGAATTGGTTCCTGGGTTAGTGTTTTTGTTGTGTGGGGTGCGGTTGCTGGTGAGTATTTGCTTCAGGTTGGGGGGCTGTCTGCAAGCGAGGACTGGCCTGTCTCTCAAGATCTGTAACAGTTAGGGATTGTCCTTCAGGGTAGGTTGTATACATTTTAAAAGTAGTTTGTAGTTTTAATTTCCTTAGAAAATTTCTCCAGCTCTTGAGGAACATGTTATTTATTGGCTTATGCCACTTCCACCTTCCTAAAACACTAAGGCTAATGCGAAAAGAGGTCTGGTTTTTACATAGTGACCTCGATCTCGAGTGACTTGCATCCGAAGAAGTGGGTATTCACCCACGAAAGCTCATGCTGCAAAACGTCTGTTAGTCTATAAGGTGCCACAGGATTCTTTGTTGCTTTTAAATATCCATTGTGCATTTTACCCTTTATCAGTATACTGACAGTGCGTCAAAAGCATCCAGTGTGCATCAAGGCCAACACTAACTCATGTGCATTCTATACAGAAGACTTGACGTACCAAAGGATGGTGTACTCTACACGTAGCATGGTATTGCCCCTCCTACCCTCTGCTGAACTTTTGATGGTTCCCCTAAAGCAAGACAGAGCCTTTATCATGAAGCTGAAGCATTGACAGGTGGGAAGATAAAGGACTACGGACTAGTCAGAAAAGACCTTTAGATCGCACCAAAATCTCCAGATGTTCATATGTGATGGGTGATGGACAAACAAGGGTCAGGGCTCATATTTATCTAACCTGTGAGGCCTCTCCTCCCACAACCCTCTGCCCCCTTTCTCCTTCAGATCCTCCCCAGAACAGGGCCTTACATCACCCCAGTACACATACATCACCAACCATGCTAGCTTTGATCTTTGGAGAAAGGGCAGAGATAAGCCTTCTTCACATCATTCTACAACTGGCAGATGTAACTTGATGCCATCTCTCCAGGAGGGTTGAGGTTACAGGGGTCAACACTTCCAAAACCTTCCCAGCTGGACACCAGCAATGCAAGTTTTGCAAACTCTGGGTGGTGCATTCAAGTGCACTGCATTTCTCTGAGTTCTTGATTTAATTAAGCAGTGGCAAGCACCTAGGGTGACCAGATGTCCCGATATTTAGGGCTTTTCCTTATATAGGCACCTATTACCCCCACCCCGTCCCAATTTTTCACACTTGTTATCTGGTCAGCCTACAAGCACCCCGGAGAAATCCTGAGCACAAAATTGGATCAACAAGGAGGTGTGATTACAGGGTGGGAGCAAGATTGTGCTGGGACCTCCCCTGAACATTCTCCCCAGGAAAAGGATTGTTGCATACCTCGCCAAACAGCGCAGAGCGATTGTAAGTAGAATGAGCTGCAGTCTGGGTTAGAGATTCAGTCACAAGAGCTTTAATGACATGAAACAACACATCCAGGGTCCAGATCTCCCCCTCCACTCCGTAGCATTTATGGAAATCAGGGCCCAGGAATTTGCCTTCCCTGAGGTGGTATGGTGGAAGTTATATCAATAACATGGTCAAGTCGCCACTCTCTCCTTTTCCTACCCCCTTTGTTCCTTGCACCTACCGGCTGAGTCCTGTCACAACCCAGACTAAGATTTTAGGAACAGTAAAAACAATGAGGAGTCCTTGTGGCACCTTAGAAACTAACAAATTTCTTTCGAAAGCTTATGCCCAAATAAATGTGTTAGTCTCTAAGGTGCCACAAGGACTCCTTGTTGTTTTTGCTGATACAGACTAACACGGCTACTGCTGAAACCTGGCCTCTTTTTACTGTGTTGTCACAGGATCCAGCTCAGTGGGACCCCGATCCCCAGCTGATAACCGTGGGCACTACTGCAATGCTAATAATCATGCTTCAGGGCCTAAATGAAGCACTGTTCTTTTAACGTCGCATTTACGGTGAAACGCGTTGTGCGCGAGCCGTGAAGATGGGGGCTCTATGGGAATATTGTTGCCATTAGCTTAACCCCTATAGCCACCACAAACAGTTCGAGATGAGCACATTCTTCTACTCTCTGGTTCAAAGCAACATTTTACTACATATTCTACAGTAGTTGGTACACTGCAGGCAGCTCTACACAGCTGCATTACTTAGAGCAAAGACAAACACTGCTTTCACCCAAGAAAAACAGTGACAGATTGGAGTCTCTGCCTGCCCACTGGACTCCTGTTCAAGATTCCAGGGAGTGCTCCAAAACAGAAGAATATTTAAGCCTGTCTCCAGAATAGTCAGCGTCCTGGAATCTCAAAGCCGCAACCCTGGTTAGAACTCAAAGACAAATATGCACTTGATAAAGTCTGTTTTGCACAGACCCTTGCCAGTAGATTAGCAGGGAAGAGAATGGAAGATCATTATGAAGACAAAGTAAATGGGGCCCCAGTATTTACATTCTTTCCAAAACTTTCTTCACCAAACAATCCCAATCTGAACTGTGGATTCATAGGATGTGAATTCCAGTTACAGGGATGAATAATCTTAATACAAATTTCCACTCAATTGTGTCAGTGCAGTTAGGAACATAGTTAACTTTGTTGCTGATCCAGCAACTTGACCTGCCTTGAGACAGCATTCAGTCCTCACAGCAGCACTCCCCAGCGAGTCAGACACAGCAGCCCTGGCGAGGGGGTAGGAATTTGTTTGGCCTCCCTCCTTCTTTCCAGCAGAGTAAGATCAGAGGCACATGAAAGTTAGGCAGCAGAACCGCTCCACGTTATTACTGTCACAGTAAGCAATGGACAGGGCAAATAGGTGAACTTCTTTTAAAGACTGCTTAGGCTCTATGCTAAGGGGCCTTCGCAGCTGATTCTCCTGCAAAGAGGAGAGTAAGCCCTGCCCTACAGAGCCTACATCACGGGGGGGGAGAGGCTAACAGCAGCTGCCTAGATCGGTTACAGCTGCTTCTAAAGGCAGCATCCTCAAGGCAGCCAGGGGAAGGCAAAGGAAGGCACCCTAGATCTGTGGCTCTCAACCAGGGATCTGGGGCCTCCTGGAGGGCTGTGAGCAGGTTTCAGGGGGTCCGCCAAGCATGGCCGGCATTAGACTTGCTAGGGCCCAGGGCAGAGAGCCAAAGTCCTGCCGCACTGGACTGCAGCCTGGGGCTGAAGCCAAAACCTGAGCCACTTAGCTGTACGGTGCCCCCTGTGGTGTGGGGCCCCAGGCAATTGCTACCCCCTAATGTCAGCCCGGCAGAAAAACAGTTGTGTGGCACAGGTGGGCTGTGGAGTTCTTAATAGCATGTTGGGGGGGCCTCCGAAAGAAAAAAGGTTGAGACCCCCTGCCCTAGATGATGCACACTACTGATCTGCCACTACCCCGAATTTAAGCCAGTCATTCTGTTACCTTTCTTCCTATGCATGGGAGATTTGTCAGGAGTCTGCCTTCTGCATAACGAAGGGCTGATACTAGATCGGGGTAGGCAACCTATGGCACGTGTGCCGAAGGCGGCACGCAAGCTGATTTTCAGTGGCACTCACACTGCCCGGATCCTGGCTACCGGTCCGGGGGGCTCTGTATTTTAATTTAATTTTAAATGAAGTGTCTTAAACATTTTAAAAAACTTATTTACTTTACATACAATAGTTTAGTTATATACTATAAACTTATAGAAAGAGACCTTCTAAAAACGTTCAAATGTATGACTGGCATGCGAAACCTTAAATTAGAGTGAATAAATGAAGACTCAGCACACCACTTCTGAAAGGTTGCCGACCCCTGTACTAGATCATACTAGCATACTAACTACAAAGTACGCTTACTGGTCCAATCTCTTTGTATTCTCTAACTTTTCCTGAGGAATTAACCAGCAAGACACTTACAATAATCTCTACCACCATCCGGGCTAAAAGTACAGAAATAGAAGTCTCCAGTTTAGTCCATTTTAAGAAATTAATGGGGATATGACAACTCTCGTTGCCATTGTGAAATAAAATCCACATGCACAAAGCATGTGCATTACAATCGCTACAGGTGTTGCAATTTGTGTTAGTTACACACACTGCTATTGTTGATAAAGCTGAATAGTTGAAACATGTCAGTGTTACATTTGAATGAACTATGCAAGTTATGCCCCTTATCACTTGGTATTTTCACCACACTGAGGCAGAGCATAACCTTGTCCTCTCTCCAGGTCACTGTGGTGTCAGGCTATGTGACTAACTTGAGAAAAAGGGTGGGGATCTACAGTGACTTTGCTCTCCAAGTCTTAAAATTATTCCACACAGAAGAGTGGGAGAATATTGAGGTATGTTGTTAGTGTCGGAGAGGGGACTGTCTGCACTGAAATCCCCTTCCCATCCCCGTCCATTCTTTCTCTACTTCCACACTAGATACCCAAAAGTGTGCAAATGCCAGAGTCAAAGGTTGCAGGTCCCCTTCTGTGCATGCAATGCAACAGTCTAGTTACAGGATTACATACCCTGTTATTTTCCTGCTAGCTTTGCTACACATTTAGTATCTAAATATATTTCATTCTTTTATACTTGGTGTAATCTTAATGGAAGAGTAAGAGGTTTTTAGGGAGGTTTTTTTTGCTTGGTTGGTTGGTTGTTTTTAGAAAAACCCACACTTCTGAGGAGTTCAAAAGGACATTGTTAGCAGCTCCACATCAGCATTTTGGACTTATATTCTTGCTTCACAGAAAGACAGTGGAGCTACCATCTGGAGTAAGTGCACCAGAACCAGTTTCATCAAGCAACAAAAGTTAAAGCACAATCTCCATAGCTAATAGGAGCCAGGTTGCTGGGGGTTACATGCTGCGTTCCGTACTCTGAGAATCAAGAGGGAATGACACAGCTCTAGACGTGTGGATATTTACTCACCCTTTCTAAGTGGAATGCCAGGTTGTCCAAATTCACAGCAGCGTTTAGCATGAGACATTGGACATTCTGTTGCCTTTTCTCCGTTTTCCAACTCTGCTCTTTCCACTTTATCTCACTGCAGGGAATTTTGCCTTTAGTTGGGCATGAATTTGTGACCAATCATACAGCGAGGATCTCTGCGTTTACAGGTTTCTCTTACAAAGGGTAAGGGCTCACTGTTTTCCTTATTTAGGGTATTTTAAGATTTCCGCATGTGTTCTAGAACAGCCTGGTTCCAATGCTCCTGAAGAGCGGTAGCTTCTTACATTGAAGACTATCATCTCGCTAACACCTCTAAGCTAACACACAAACTCTTTAATCTCAACTAAAGTAGTATCAAGCAATTTAAAAAATATTCCAACAAAGGCTCCAGCCCTTACACTTCTAGGCAGCAGAGTCCTTACTGCTACAAAAGGGAGTTGTATAAGCCACCTACGGTATATTTACACAGTGCCTTCCAGAAGCGATGCACACCACTTCCCGCCCTGAAGATCTTACAGTCAAAGTTAAGAACCACCAGACACAGAACAGACCAGGAGAAAGAGGGGCCATGTGGTTTCAAAGGAAGCAAGATAAGGCGTTTGGCCGAGGAGGGCAGGGAAGCCATTCCAAGCAAAGAAAGCATGAAGCCCAGAGCGGTCTGTCTGCTCAGACACCAAGCACAGAGTTATTCTGGCCTGCTCAGACACAACCATCTCTTCTTATCCACTCCCCACTTATCCATCTACACGGCATACATCAGTGCTTGTGGCCAAACCTTCCTATCCTCCAGTGTTTTCAGAGGCAGAGTAAGGTTTCCTGGGGCCCTGAACCAGAGCATGGGGGGAACCTTTCCCACCCCTTCTGCCTGCAGCCCTGCCCCCCATTCTGCCCCTTTCTGCCATGGAACAGGGTCAGGGTGTGGGGGCTTCTCCTACCCTGCCCATCCGGCAGCCAGGGCTCCGAGCTTCTGCCACCCAGTGGCAGATTTTTTCCGGGGGGCCCCAGCTGGCCGGGGCTCCGTTGGCCCAGTGGCTAATTTGCCACTGCTTAGGTGACGTGTCCACAAACCTCCTCCACCCGCCACAAAGTGCAACTGTCCTGATCGCATTTCTGCATTCTAACGCTGAGGATGCTCATGGTCCCTGCCACCATTCCCCTGCATAGAAGGGAGCCGGGCGGAGGAGGCACAGCAAGCAGCTGAAGTTCCTGGCACTCCCTGAACCTCTGTAACCCGGTTCTCTCTGCTGCAGACAACAGCTCCAAGTAGGAAAACCAAGAGCCAAGATCCACACAGATCAGAAAATGCCCCAGTGGAGCTCAAACCCAGCCCGTCACTACCACTGCCCAGAAAAGACAGATCTGCAGCAAGACAGGGTTTCCCTCTGATTGCCACATGGAGATGGGACCGCCACACCGGTTCTAGCGACCACGCACCCCTTTCCTGGTGTGGACACTCATAGCTCAGCTCCAAACACGCTGGGGGCATTGCAGCGGTGCTCCAGGGAGCAACAGTTCCCCCAGAATCCTCAGCACGGCACTTGGGCAGGGCTGTTTTGAAACCACAGATCAGTGATTCCCCACCCTGAGGAGAAGGGACAAGAGACCCTAGTGGTCCCTACTTACTCTCAAGTTAAGCCCATTAAGCCATGTCAGCCAACTTCCTGGGTGTCTCAATCAGAGCTCAGACCAGAGCACAGAAAACAGACTGCTCCAGGGCACGAAAAGATGGCCTCATGGCCACGGACATAGGTGTGGTGTCCAGGCTCGAGCTGCTGGACTTCTCTGCAGCCTTGCACCCAGCTGACCACACCTAGGCGAGGCAGCAGGAGCTGACTGTCCAGCACGACCAATTGCTCCTCTCCAGCAGAGCTCAGGGAGGGGTAACTGCTCCTCCTCTCAGACAGGAGATCCTCAGGGATCCATTCTATCCCTGCTCCTCTTCATTACCTACATGAGATGCCGGGCAGAGATGCTGAGATGCCAGGGGCTCCACACTTCATTCTCAAACGGCGCAGCCACTGTCACTGCTAGCGTGTCTCACGCCCGTGAGAGACCAGCTCGTGGAGGGAGAGCGGCCAGTCCAAGCCGAACGCAGGCAAGACTGAAGCAATGCTGATTAGAAAGGGGAAAGGAAGGCTTTGCACCTACTGAAGGCCCATTTGTCAAAGTGTGGCCAAACCGACTTGACTCCTCCCTAAGTCTGGATGACCGGGCGGCATCACTTCCCAAAAACGCCTCCTTACGCCTCCAGCTTGCTAGGAAGTGACGTCCCTTCCTGCTGGACGAGGACTTGGCCACAGCGACGCACACATGGGTCACTTCCCGGGCAGGTTCCTGCAATTCACTGTATCCGGGGCTGAACATGAAGGCGATGCCTGAGCTCTAGCAGCTGGGACAGAATGTGGCTGCTGCCTTCTCCATAGCTCAGGCCACCGTGAGCACATCAAGTGCATCCTCAAATCCCTCCTCTGGCTCCCAGTCAGAAGCCAGTTTAAGGCCTGAGTCCTACTTTTCAAAGCAATTAGTGGGTGAGGCTCCAGCTACAACAAAGACCAAATTTTGATCTATGAACCACTGCAATAGCTGCACTTTTCGGGATACTGCTTATCACAAAGCCCTGGACGAAGCCTGTGAGAGCTGGGAGAAAGCATTCCCTGTCCAGGGGATACGGCTATGGACCAGCCTTCCAGAGAAGACCAGGCTAACAGAGTCTGACTGTCCTGATACCATATTGCAAAGCTTTCCTCCTGGAGAAGCCTTTTAACTGTGACTCACAATCTGAATGCTCCTTTTATTCCCATACCACTTGTTCCCCTTACAAAAAAAAAAAAAGCCCTTCTACCCACTCCAAGCAGAATTCGGTCCTAAAAGGGAGAAGGGCCAGAGACACGATGCAGGGACACGGCTACTGATGTCATGTGGGAGTTGTAAGGCGCTGTGGGAATAGGCAGCTAGAACGCTGAGCGTGCAAATGATTCACAGGGTGGTGTGTTCAGTCTGTTTTTTCCTAAGCATAGCTGAAGCCCAGGTAAGTTTTTTCCAAAAAGAAAAACCAAAATCTGAATCCTAGAGGCAGGGAAGAGTCAGCAAGAGCGAGCACCCACCTCTTCAGTCCCTGATGTACTCTGCTAGGGAGCAGAGATGGGACCCCCAAGTGTTATGAGTTTATACCTGAGCTACAGAAATCTGCAGTCGCCAACCTGCATTTTTAAAGAGCTTGTAGGACCTGTTACAGCACGTGACACAGTCCCTGTTTCTCCAAGCCTCTTCTGAAAAGAAGCAAGAATCGATGCTGGAACATCAACTGATATTCACTCGTAACCGAACGACCTTGCTTTTGCTGGTTTGCAATCAGACACTTAGGGCAAGTCTACACTACAAAAATGTAAGTCAACCTAAGTTATGTTGACGTACAACCATCACGGTAATTGAATCGGTTTTACGTGTCCACACTACGCTTCTTGTGGTGCTTGTCCTCACCAGGACACTTACACCAATTTAACTGCCAGCGTGGGGCATGTCAGGATGGTTTGTGAAAGACAGCAACAGCTGATGTAAGCAACAGTGTCTACACTGACACTGTCCATCCAACGACATCAACCTAAGCACTGTGACTCTCACAGAGGTGGAGTTGTTAAGTCAGTGTAGTGAACGAGTTATATTGGTCAGGGCTTTGGAGCTGTGTTCCGGCTCTGCTCCAGCTCCAGGCAAAAACCTGCAGCTTCACTGCTCCGGAGCTGCTCCGCGCTCCAGCTCCAGGCTCCGCTCCAAAGCCCTGATATCGGTGGAAGCTACACTTTGCTGTAGACACTTACAGAGTTAAGTCGACGTAAGCTAACTCTGTAGTGTAAACCAGACCTTAGCATTAACAGCCTCAGGGACCTAGAGTAACATACCAGTTCCTGCTGATTTAGTGATGAACAGTTCCTCTGAGGGCTTCCCACAGCCCCTAATGATCTAGAGCCATCTACCAAGATGTGAGCCCATCATGCACAGCTTCTAGCTTACTGGAAAGAACATTGTTTTTAACCTAAATTGAGATGGGGTGTGGCTCACTCTCTAGCCAGGCCAAGAATATGCCATTCTATTCTATCCTAAGACAGTCGTCTGGTGAGCTTTCTTTAGAGACTGTCAGTTCTATTTTGGGAATATGAACTTGCTTTTTTTATACTAAACAAATCCAATTTCTATGAAAAGTGAACAGAAGGGAAAGGCAGATCTATCCTGTGTGTTAAGTTTCAAAGAGATGGGGCCTGCGTTTAACTCAGAATTAGAAAGGACATTATTTTCCGTTTTGGATATGGTACTTTAAGATGTTGCTTTAAACTTGTGCTCTTCAAGGCACAGGAACACAAACAAGTATTTTCTACAGGTAAGCACCATATTTAAGTTAAGTTACAACTGCACACAAGAGCCTCTGTTGAGTGTGGCTATTTGTAGTCATAGACTTTCAAGCCAGAAGGAACCACTAGATCACCAAGTCTGACCTGCTGCATATGACAGGCTGGTACATTTCGCCCACTTACCCCAGGATTAAGCCCAATAACTTGCATGATGAATGCACATTTTCCAGGCTGCTGAGGAGCCAGGAAAGGAAATTCTGAGCCTCATCAAGGACAGGCAAGAGGATGGGCCAGAAGGTACATTTGGCCCATGAAGATCAACACAAGAGTAACATTCAGCAGCACTGAACTAAAACATCCATGTCACCTGCTGCCCTCCCCGTACGCCAACCAGCCGTAGCAGCACATTAAGTTGGCCCAACATCGGTAAACCACTGTATTTCTCCCACGTCACTGCTTCCCAAATACCACTGAAACAAGGGTTATAGTGCAGAGAGTACACTGCTAGTGCCGCCTTCTGGGGGAGAGAGCAGGAGTCAGGCAATAGAATTATTAAGCAATGAATCCCCTCCCCCCCGGGAGCCTCCAGCTAGCACATCACTAAGGTACTGCACGAAGGCGCAAGCCCCACCGCGCCGTACACAGTAGTGCAGAGGGGACATTCAGGCTGGGAAAGGCTGGTAGGTCTATGCTACACAGATCCACCAGCCAAGCAGGGCCGGCTTTAGGAAGTGTGGGGCCCAATTTGAACAGTTTCGACAAGGCCCCAGCAGGATGACTAAAAAAAACAAACAAAACAAAACATGTGGGGCTTGTACTCACCGGGCTGTGCTCCGAGTCTTCAGCGGCACTTTGGCGGTGGGTCCTTCACTCACTCCAGGTCTTCAGTGGCACTGAAGGACCCGCCACCAAAGTGCCGCCGAAGACCTGGAGCGAGCAAAGTACCTGCTGTCGAAGTGCTGCCGAAGACCCGGAGTGCCGCCGGGTGAGTAAAAATTAAAAAGGCGCCTCTAGCCAGGGAAGGGATTCTCACTGGGTGCGGGGCCCTCTTAGGCATGGGGCCCGATTCGGGGGAATTGGTGGAATAGGCCTAAAGCCGGCACTGCAGCCAAGTACTCCTGAGTGTGCAATGGCCATGAAATCTCCAGAAGCCCCATAGCTGAGATAGCAACTTTACAGCCTGGGGAATAGACATTATGTTGCTACCATCCCTAAAAAATTCCCTTTCAATAGTGCAGGTTTCGCTCCAACGTGCTAGTGTGGAATTAGGAAGCACTATCACAACGTTGCACCAAATCCCTGTGCAATACAGTACCGCACCAGCGTAGTACACGTTCCTTCCCATACACCTCGTCTCACCCAGAGCCCTGCTCTTAAATCCCAGCGTGACGGGTTTGGGGCAGCTCTGTGAGCATTCAGGAATACGGGATGCTGGCTGGTGGTCGGGGTGCTCTGGTGTGAATAGACTAGTTCACACAACAGGAATTTGTGTGGGAAAAACAGGAAAGAGGGGGAAAGAACAGCTCAAGAGAGCCACCTCTCAGCAAACCCTCGACAGTTATTCAGGGACACTGCCAGCAGTGGCACCCCACACCCCAGCAGGGACTCCATTCCAGTCCCGCTTGTCCCCCTCGCTCCTTCTGCAGGGATCCCAGGCCGCCCTCGGCTGGGAGACCCCCCCCCCCCCCGACCCACCCAGCTGGTGCTGCCAGGAGTCAGGCTCTCAGCACAGTAGGTCACACCACCACTCGCTGAGCTCTGGCCCAGCATCCCCCGCGGGGCTGAGGGGTGGCCAAGTCAAAGGTTGGTAGTGTTGCAACGCTGCAGCCTAAGTGACGCGCCAGGTTGTTCCAGCAGCAGCTGTAATGGATTCATAAGGGATCACTGTCTACATGAGGATGGGCCATGGCCCCTCTGGCTCCACAGCCTATGGACCGTTCCCAAAGCCGCTGGGGGGAAAGGTTAGAAATCCAGTTCAGCCTGAGCCTAACGGACAAGCCCCACGTGCAGCAGGAGTAACGCCGCTTTGTTCAGGCCAGGTGGTTTGCAGGCCGTCGGCTGTCACATTAACCGGGTGGCTTACGGTGACATGCTGTGGCCACTGAACCTTAGCAGCACCCGTGGACCGTGAGCTCGAGCCCTACACATGGCAGGTTTCAGAGAACATGTGCCAGGAGCATTAGCTGTTCTCTGCCTGCTGGGGCTTCCTTGGGCAGCTCTGCCCTGGCGTAAGAGAAAATGTTTTAACGTGCTCTAAAACCCACCTGCAGACACCAATTTTACTTTGGAAGAACTGCCAAGGAAACTAGCACGAATGAAGTACAGAGGATACGAGAGACTCTAGTAACAGGGCAGCGATACTCCAACCTCAGTGCTTCAGGAGCCAAATTAGTGACATTACCCAAAAGTCACCGGCGTGTGAATTCATTGTTTTATTTACTATCTAGTCATATTGAAACAGCGACACAGGGGAAATATTTAGAGTCAGTCTCTCTCATATATATTTTTTCTCTCACAGCAAAAGGACTGACCAGGTATTATTATTTTACCACCTACAATTGGTTACTAACATGGTAGAAGTATCCTCACTGGTTAATACTGAAATCACACAGTGTTTTAGTAGCATGCGCTGCAAAGAGCCGCAGGAGATACATGAAAGAACCACTTGCAGCTCCCAAGCCTCAGCCGGAGTATCTCTGATTAGGGTCAGGGAAGCACGAGTCAGGCTCCTCTGCCTTATTCCTGAACAATGGGGCTACGCGTGAGCAAAGGACAGCAAGGGAGGGAGGACGTGAAGGGTGTTGGATGGGATGAAGGGTTGGGAGTGGGGGGGAGAGAAGGCTCAGCCTCTCTGCCACCTTTGACCCTTCGGGCCGTGCTGCTGAGGGGCCCACACGGCGCTAGATGACAATTCTTATTGTGTTGAGGTTCATCCAAACACGAGGCCTTTGAAAACCCGATGTGAGGATGAGAACTTGGAAGAACTCTCTTTCCAAGAACGCAGATTTTCTCTGATCCCTCAACAATTAAGGGATTGCCCTCAAAGGGGCCTTTGCTCTCTGGGAGCTGACAGAGCAGCATCGCGGGGTGGGGTGGGCACCTTCCTCTGCAGCGGCGTACTTGGAGGGGAAGGTAAATGGAGTCCTCTGTGCCCTCCCTGTCACCAGGGGCGGCTCTAGGATTTGCGCCGCCCCAAGCAGGGCGGTGCGCCGCGGGGGGCGCTCTGGCGGTCGCCGGTCCCGTGGCTCCGGTGGACCTCCCGCAGGCATCAAAGCCGCGGGACCAGCAGACCCTCCGCAGGCACGCCTGCGGGAGGTCCACTGGAGCCGCCTGCCGCCCGAAGCGCACGCTTGGCGCGCTGGGGTCTGGAGCCGGCCCTGCCTGTCACCCAACAACGCCTCCTCACAGCTGCTCCACCAGGCCCAGGGTGGGGGCTTAGGGTCTTTCCATCTCCTCTACTAATCGCTGATGAGAGGAAGGAACCCAGGACTCCTCACCTGTCCCAGGTGGTCTCCAGCACTAGCCTCACTCCTCTTCCCCTGATGCTGCTGATTCTAGAGCAAGAAGGGAGGTCACAGCAGCACAGGGAAATGGGGGGAGGAAAGAAAGGGGTCAGAGCTGTGCAATGCAGGATGCCAGGAGTTGAGCTGTGCCCCCCAAACCTCTCCCCACACCCATGACCCCTCCTCCATTTGTCCCCGCTTCAAACTATGCCCCCCACTGGCAGCCATCCCTGCACCCTCTGCCCAGGTCCTCCACCTGTGGGATGTTCTGGAGAGCCAGAGAGATGGGAAATAAGAAGACGCATGGCAGTCAAGGGGCTAATAGGCATCCAGTGTCTTCTGTGCCAATCGATCACTGCCAAGGAGCAGGAGAGCCGGGCTGTTGGGCCACCTGAGTGCTGAGAAATTATTTAACCAAAACACAAGTTAACTGCCCAAAAACTTCACCAACAAAATATTACGGTTGTTCAGTGGTGATGTTCTGGAAGGGCACAAGCCAAGTTCAGCTACACTCAAATCTCTGAAAACCCAGAAGCAAGGTGCTAAGGTACACACCACTCCTGCAATATAACCTTAACTCTGCCCTCTTTGAGCAATGCCCCAATGTGCCAAAGCGACACTGGCACTCTGTTCTTCCAGATGCTACCGAACTCTCTGGGGACAGGGCACACGAGCACTGTAAAGGCAAAATTCGGTTCAGGTCCGGCATAGCAAACAGGCATTACCTATCCCTGGCTACTCTCAAACTCTGCACAAATCACACAAACCACCACCACCCCCCAACATGCTAAGTGTTAACACGTCTTCACCCTTGCTTTGAGGGTTCATTCTGTGACATTATGTTACCTTCACTTACCCCTCACTAAGCCCTGGAGACCAGAGTTACATGCGTGACCAGACTGCTGACAATCCCCATGACAAGACAACCCTGTGCACCTCAGACAACTTACAGAACTCAGCATATTTGAGCCATCAAGGTACACGTGCGCCTCATTTCATACCGAGATCTCTTCCAATCTGCTCCAACTAATCCCTTCACCATTCAATATAGCTACGCAACAGTGAAGGCAGCTGGAGTGCATGCAGATAAATGCTGGCATTCAAACCAGCGGAGCACAAATGTCTTTGTCTATTTTTGGCACCCCCCTTCTTGAAACATTCCCAAAGGCTACCACCAGCTCCAGGGGGCAGAGGTCAGGTGACACTGCAGGAGTGGCATGTACCTTACCCGTGTACTTCTTCATTTTCAGAGATCTGCGTGTGGCTGAACTCTATGTCCTGGAAAAGCACAAGACATCACCACCAGGCAACCCACCTCTGCATTGAAGTTTTTGAGCTGTTAATTGAGAGTGGCCTGACACCAGGCTATCTGCCCTCAGCTAACCAAGCCTGACAGGTGTACATACAGGCACCCTTTTCCCAGATATTGACAGAAGCATTTGTACACAAAAAACTCATTTGTGAGCCAGTCAACAAATGCAAATACAGTCATCACTGCTTACACAACAGCCTAGCTTCTCACATGTCAATGAGAGCAGATGCATCAGGATACTGACAACAGATGCCTGTCTAAATATTTGGGATGGGCATGTGGGAGAGATGACCTGTCATTCATTAAATAAAGACAAACAGCACAAAGGGAAGTTAGAAACTCATGAGTCGCCCTAACATAAGATAGCTTCCCTTACTCTTCTGTTTCAAGTAGGCTGCATCACTAGTCTACTTGAAACAAAGGATATTCAAGAACAGCCTTTGCTCAGCATTTCTGATAAGACTATTTGGCAGATTTAAAAACTTATCTCACCTACAGCATTTAACTCTGGTGTGGGCTAAAGCCGCCATTCGCAGATCTGGAAGTTTCTGGAGAACTGTTGTGTTTTGCTTTTATAGGCTAATTAAACTATTTTACAAATGAATCTTTTATGAATACAGCCATCGGAAAGTTACCTAGAACACAGGTTGGTATATACTAACTGCTCTGTGGTCAGTCATAGAAGTACTAACACATACATCACACAGCAGCTGTTCCCGACCTTTGTTAGAGGGAAGAGAGCTTCATTGTTACAAAATTAAGTGAAAAAAAGTTTAACCTATCACATAATCCTGGTTGTCAGTCACAGAACTGGCATTGATTATGAGCATAACTCACCAAAGAAGGTCTGATTTTTATTACTGAAGTCATAAGACACCTCAATGTACACTATAGTTAAGTTTGGGTTTAAACCAAGATACAAGACCCTAATTTAAACACTTTGTTTTGTCACTTTTCCATTACTTCACTATAATAGTCTTTGATAAAATTAAGTTCCAGCCAAAGTAAACTAGACTTTATAATGTAGTCCTACTTTGGAGGGTACAGAGAGGTAATCATGTATTAGCATGTGAAATTAGACAGTCTCTGACCATAACACCAGAGACACTTTAATGTCTGGATTTGGCAGTATTTCATGTTCACCGATACCTGTCAACTGAGCAGCTTGCATAGCTGGTTGGCACATATTTCAGTCCCATAACTAGCATTCTGCTCTGGGGTGCAGTGCAAACTGCAGCTGTTATTTTATAGAGTGCTGTGGGGGCTCTATGAAACCCAATCCATCACAAGCAGGCAAATGTTGTAATACAATCATTTCCTTTGCCACTGGCAGTTCACATGAAAATGGTCTTGGGAAAGGGACAAGAGACACAGACATTTCTCTTTAGCGCATTTTAAAAATCAATAATATTGTGCTTGGCGTTTAAGAGCCACAAAAGCTAGCTTACGTCAACAGATCAATGATTGCCGCTAATCAGGAAGAGTTTTGACCATAATGAATATTTTATTTTTTTATTTTTTGTTTAAGCGACACTACTGTACTGAGGAAAACTCGGGACGATGTGTGCTTCTTTTGCCTTGTTTTGTTTTTGGGTTTTTTTTGGGGGGGGGTTGTTTGTTTGTTTTGTTAAAGGTTTCTCTCCCCTATTATGTTAAGATCCACACAAATATCAGGGAGAAAAGTAACTAAGGTGCTGATTCTGCAAACATCTAAGCACCTGTGCAGCTTTACTGGCACCAGTAATCATTCTAAAATTAGGTTTAATCTATACAGCTGTATGCAACAGTGTTACCATTTGCTGGACCTCTGGCAGCTGCTATGAACAATAACTCCATTCAATTAATCCTTTAGGGATTGACAGACAGGGAGGATAGGGTTGAGGGAAGAAACCAGAAATGCAGCCATCTTTAACAGTTAGAACTGCGGTATCTCAACTCCTGCAAAGCAAAGGAGTTGTTACTTTAGAGCACAGGTCAACAGAGCCACTTGAATGGGGGTTCTCAAACTGGGGGTCGGGAACCCTCAGGGGATCGTGAGGTTATTACATGGGGGATCATGAGCTGTCAGCCTCCACCTCAAACCCCGCTTTGCCTCCAGCATTTATAATGGCATTAAATATATTTTAAAAAGTGTTTTTAATGTATAAGAAGGGGTCGCACTCTGAGGCTTGCTATGTGAAAGGGGTCAGCAGTACAAACGTTTGAGAACCACTGCACTAGAAGGTCCTATACAGGTAAGCTCAGCAAGCAAAACCATTTAACAGGGTGGCGGTCACCCCCACAAACATTCTGAATTCCAGAACAAGTTTACATTTCTGAAGTGAAACTGGGAACACAGAAATTAGCAAGGAAAGCGTCAGGGGAAGGGAGTTCCTCTGGATTTTTGTGTGATGTCCAAGCATCCCATCAGCTAGCTATTTGATGCTGTCATCAGACCCAGTGCCCCACCCCATTCTGAAACCAAGGACAGTAAAGCAACATAAAGCTAATGAAGAATGTGTACACTTCTAGAAACTTTGTTCTAGTCATTTCACTCTTTATAAAAAGGAGAACCTTGTCATATAAGTTTTGATGAAAGAACAAAGAGAATCTGAGTACAGCCATCCAAGGCTAAATATAGAGCAGTGAATTAAATAATCACTGCTGTGATCTTTTAATCTAGACAAAGAATAAGCAATCCATCTTCCACAAAAGCAGAACTCCTTCAGACGAGTTCGGTTACAACCAGGCAACATCCTCAAATTGTTTAAACAAATCATGCTTGGTAAGATTAGCAAACTGTGATAAGAGCAGTGCTGTAATCCTCCTAGTAAGTTACTTTCTAGCATATTTGTTTTAAAGAAGAAGTCATTCCGCCCATTACAGCATGTTTGGAAGCATTCCAGTCGATCTGGAATCAGAGATCTACCATATATACACAATTGTACATTAACACTCATGGATGAATAAACAGTTGCAGAACATTACACTTAAATGATCATGCTCCTATCCATTAACATCCAAGAAATATTGTCCTAGACTGCGGACCTACCAACAGGTCCCCTTTGAACAAGGCCTCTCTTCTTAAATATTGACAATTTCTATACATTAAGATCTGCAGTATGTATACACATGTTGATCTCTGAAGCTATGTCCTAGCCACATCCACATTCCAGCTGTCGTCTTTAAAATTAATTAATGTAATTCTGTCAGTCTGAAGGTTTTCTTTTTGGATTACCTTTAACTAGACTCATCTGAAAGTTCACAAGTATTACTGGTTGAACAATATATCTGAATTCTCTAGAAAATGTTTCATCTGAGATATCTATTACATTTTATAGTCCATCTGCAGAAGAGACCAAAAACAGGAAGCATAGCTTTGGTTGTGCACATACATTCCACTGGGATTTTGTAACATGTAATAATAGTCTCAGAGGTTATAATTCAATGGCATTTTCTCAGAGCTATAACAATAGCTCTTTAGAAAAATCAAATCAGTGATGTCCCCTATAAAGTAAGGAAAGTACCATAAAGCAAGCAGATTTACTTCCCTACATGAGGGAATGGTTAATATTAAACCAAGATTGGGGGGTTGCTTATTTTGTTTGTTTTTTTGCATACATATGGAAGTCTCAATACAGCTCCCCCACTCCTGTCTTTCGATAACCCCCCCAACACACACACACACACACACACACACACACATATCTCCGCCCCAGACAAGAGTTAAATTTCAGTTAAAACATCAAGTGCATCAAGATCCAATACTACCTCAGGTTAGACATTCACTGCTAGAGCTAAATGCTTGCAAATTCTTAAGAGGAGGAAATGTGACCCAGCACCTCCTGGAAGAGGTGCTGGGTCACAGCTCTGCCCTACACCAAACCACCAACGTGCACAATCATTGTTCAGTGGATCTCTGGTCACACTTCCTTTCTGATCCCAAATTAGAGATGTACAAAAATAAACCAAAACAGTCCCCTGACTATTTCCCCTTAGTCCAACCAGGTCTGTTGGACGAGAACATTTCCCTGGCCCAGTGACTGGTCTGCCTTTGGGCTACTACTCTGCATAAATAAGTTAGAAGGAAAACTGCAATGAATTCACTGTTTCCTACTATGACATGCAATTCACAGCAGCAGCAGCCTCCTTTCCCCACAGGGAGGGGCTGATCTGGCCATTTTTCCACAGGTTTAACCTGAGGGTTTCCAGCCCAGACCATTTGCAGAATGGCTTCCTAGGGCGCGATCGCACCTCAGAGCGGGGCTTCACGCCGGCCCCCTGGGAAGGCTGTTGCTGCAGGCACCGCCCGGCCGCAGACTGGCGGAGGCGGCGCCCGGCGGGCACGGTGAGAGGCGCTGCCCCGGTGGAGCCCAAGGCGAAGGGTGCAGCGCGCCCCGCTCCTCCCTGCCCAGAGACCGCGGCTCGCTACGAGCTTTGGGGACGGGACAGCGACAAGAAGACACGTCCCCTCCGGAGCCGGGCGAGGCGCGGCGCAGCCGGGCGGGCACCGCAGGGCGCTACTTGCACACGCGAAGGGACCAGTCTCCCACCCGAGCTCCGCTAGCGCCGGGCTCCGGGCAGGGGCGGGACTTCGCACCCAGCCGGGTTTGTTTTTAGCGACTTCGCTCCCGGCCAGGGCCCGAGGGCGGCGCGGAGTCACCCCAGGGTCCCCGGCCAGGGCGCGTCTCTCCCTGGGGCGGTGCAGGGGGGCCCGGGGCCGCCCCACGCCAGCGGGACACGGTCCCAGGGCGGGTTCCCGGCTCCCAACCCGGCTGGCTCCGGGGCCGCCGCCAGCTTCCCCCAGCCGGGCAGCTCCCGCCCCCGCAGCTTCCGCGCCCCCGGCCGCCACTCACGCTCCGTGCGCCCCGGCCGCCCCGCGTCCAGCGCCAGGCACCGCGCTGCTGGCTCCCTCCGGCCGGCCGGCGGGGGGGCTGGGCCGGCCGCCTGCGCGTCAAGCCAGCCGCGGGCGGGGCCACCGAGTCACTCGGGGCGGGGCGGGACCGAGCCAGCCGGGAGCCTCCCTGCCCAGGCCGGGGCTGGGATCCCGGCTCCCCCCGAGCCGGCCTCCAGCGGGCGGCGGGAGCGGGTCAGGCTGGGAGCCAGGCACCCAGGTTTGGGCGCACACATGGCAAAGGCGCAGGTGAGAAGCCGCCTGGAGAGAAACTCACTCCCCGGGTGGCGCCCCTGGTTCGCCCCCCAGCTCGGCGCAGCCCGGCGAGCTCGGCCCCCTGCGCAGCTCCAGCCTCACGCGGAGCTTTCGGCCTCTGTAAAGAATCGGGGGTTTCTGGTCTGTGTTAATTAATAGAGTAAATTAAAACAGCTCTGCGGCAACACTGGAGCAAGATACGTTTGACTTTTATAATCAGCCTGCATGTCCCATTCTTGTAGTTTAACTTTTTCCCATTATCAGTAAATTAAACTTATAGAAACCCTACAGTTACTTGCCAAATTATAACAGTGGAGAGGAGCCTGGTGGCACCTTAGAGACTAACAGGTTTAATTGGGCATAAGCTTTCGTGAGTAAAAAACCCCCACTTCTTCAGATGCAGGGAGTGAAAATGACAGAGGCAGGCATTGTTATACTGACCCCTGCAGAGAAGGGAGTTACCTTACAAGTGGCGAACCAGGGGGGATGTAGTCCACTCCCAATAGTAGAGGAGGTGTCAATTCCAGGAGAGGCAAAGCTGCCTTTGTAGTGAGCCAGCCACTCCCAGTCCCTATTCAAGCCCAAATTAATGGTGTTAAATTTGCCTGCATCTGTAACTTTCACTCCATGCATCTCAAGAAGTGGGTTTTTTACCCAAAAAAGCTTATGCCCAAATAAATCTGTTAGTCTTTAAGGTGTCACTGGACTCCTTGTTGTTTTTGTGGCTACAGACTAACCCAGCTACCCCCTGATACTCAAAAAGGGAGACGTATACCAAGATTAGATCATTCTTTTGTATTTAAAAATTGAGACGGTGTAGAAATGTGTTTAACTAGCAGTACCCGATAAAATCCATTATACTAAATATCTAGTTATGTAAGGCATAATATGTAGATGCACATTTCTAAGTCTAAAATCATTAAATGTTCTGCCTGCCAGCTCCAGAATTATGAGCTTGGATATGAATTATTTAACGAAAAGACTGTCATTCTGATCAATACTGGATAAAGCAAAACTGTTTGTACTGTCAAAATGTCAGGGGAAAAAAATTTCATTTTGAGTTTAATTTGCCAAAGCTGCAAAATAAAAAGCTGATGCACTGGTCCTGCCTGATGGAACTGATCCTCTTCACAGTGGGAGTTTCCTCCCTATATTAATTAATAGGAGCAGGATTCATGACAAGAATTAGATTCTCTTCCTGTAGCCTTTTTTATTTATATTATGTAGTCGAATGTCTCATTGTAAATCTGATTATCTTGCATAGTCATTTGATTAGATCTTACGTGATACAGTTATGATTTAATGTTCCATCTCTATTTTTGACTCTGTAATGATGAGAGTAGGCAAATGTTTCCCTTTAACAGCACACTTTACTGTAATACTAACAGGATAGTCATAATCCCACATGTTATCAGTCTTGGTTGGGTTTTTAACAAAAATTTGATTTTAAAAATTCCTGTTTGTCAAATTATGGGGTAATTAGCAACATAAAAGATTTTGATTTTGAGATGCTGACTATTCAGAAAATGCAGACTACAGGTTTCTGCCATGTCTTTGTCAAAACCCATACCATGAAACAGGCATCCCTTTGTCTTCTGAATAAGAGGTCGAAGTATATGACATATTGTACATCTACCAGTAGCCTGTTTGTTGGGCCTTTTTCCTATAACCTCAGGCACCACAGAAGTTAATCCACAGTTTGTGAATCTAGTAATTCATCTACAAATGCTGGGCAGCATCCAGATTGCAATGATGATATGAAGTTTAAAGCACTTTAGGGTATATCCAGTGGAATTACTGTACTATACTCTGTGTAATGCTAAGATGCATCCTGGTGTGACTCATTTATTCAGCCAATGAATTCCTTTCTTCTCCAAGTACAACACTGAACATTTTTAGATGGTTATGTACAATATGTTTACAGCATTTCTTAGTACAATAGTCTATATAATATCTTCCCTGCCTGTTGTGAAAAGTCAATACAAATGTTCAGTTTCAATGCACTGCAGGAGACATCAGGCATATGCACCAATGACCACCAAACTATTTTCAAGATCATCTAACAATATCCAGAGCAAATCCTAGGGGTGAAGATGTCTATATTTATGCAGCCAAAGTGTATGAGTGAGGGGAGAGGACATTTTAGCAAAGGCTAACCCTGATACAAAGGCCACTAGGCTACTGGTATTTGAGCTGATCTTTTTACTAAGTGAGAGTGAAATATTTCTTTGGAATACAATGTGGATATATAAACTACTGACTTTGTAAACTGCTTAACGGGAAAAGAAATAAGCCACATTTTATGCCTTCGAGCTTCAGCAGCGTTACATTAATTTTCTTCTTCAGCAGAGTGACCTGGAATTAACAGGTGTGAGAGAACATCCTGGATAAAACACAGCAATAACAGGGTCATCCACTGTAGTTGTATGTTAAACATTTTAAATGTTAGGAATACGTATTCGTTTAAACCCACTTTGTTTAGAATGTATATAAGTGGACATATTAAACTTCTGTTGGCATTTTGACTTCAGTGGGAGCAGGGCTGGCCTTTAACGTGCTTTCCCATGTTCAGATTAGTGCTAACGTAGTAACTGTCTATTTCACAGAAGTAA
The DNA here is from genome assembly GCF_016161935.1 of Mauremys reevesii. NCBI lineage: Eukaryota > Metazoa > Chordata > Testudines > Geoemydidae > Mauremys > Mauremys reevesii. Next base: position 101,312,032 of record NC_052631.1, read on the forward strand.
ATGTTATGGATTCTAATGATACCTGTTTAAACATAAACCTCTTGGCTGGCAGTTTGGCAATACATATTCTGTATCTGCTTTGCCTCCCTATAAAAATCCTGTCATCTTCTCTCTTGTCTAAGTTATTTGTCTGTGCTTTTATCATGTCATTTTGGTTGGGGTGTGTGACATATTGCCTTTAAGATGTCAATAACAGGGTGAAATATGTTAAGTTGGCATTATAAGGAATCAGTGAGCCTTGTCTCTTTAATGGCAGATCAGATTGTTTTCAGGTGGACACCACTAGCTGAGACCATTAACATGTAAATGCATGGTCATTAGGTTAGGGCAAAGGGCAGATGGCCCTTTGTCAATCAGATACAAAGGTGGGCCTGGAGACCAGTATTGTCACCTTTTGAGTTGTGCAAGAAAACAGGAACCTAACAATCCAAATCAACAGCAACATCGTAGCATCCTAGAAATGTAGGACCGGAAAAGACCTTACTAGGTCATCGAGTCCAGCCCCCTGCATGAGGCAGGACTAAAATAAAAGTACTATAGACATAGGATTTTACTAAAATGAGGGAACAGGCACTGCACAGGTCATAAGAGACCATGATAACCACCTTGGAGTGGCCTCTGTGTAAATATCTTTGTGAGGTCTGTCTGATATGGGAATGTATAAGCTAGCTTCTTTAAGGTCAAGAGGGTCCCAGATGAGAGGAAAGGATGCTCAGGAGAAAAGGGAAGATGCCTGGCTGGGTAACCAAAGGCTTGTGTCTCACCCGTGCAGTCTGTGGAACGGGTAGAGGCTGCCGAGCACATTAGAAGAATCCTAAGGGTATGTGTTCAGAAATCAAGTGGAAGTGGGCTTCTAACATTCTTGCACTCACTGAGGCCAGTGGCAAAACCCCCACTGGCTTCAAAGGGTGCGATATTGGTCCTGTTACTGTGCTTTGCAACAGCTTTTTACTACTTCGTTTTGCTTTCTGTAATTATTCACAACTTTTCCAGCGCTGGAGATTGTTTGTCTAAGAGCTGTAATGCTAAATAATAAAGTAATAAAAAACCCTGCATTAAGGTTATCAGATAAAGAGGACAATTAAAGTGGCATGCTGCATAGATCAATGAGCCTGCACTGGTGGGGATTTTTTTTTTTTCAACGGCAGAAAGCACAGAAAAATCTGAGTAATGTTTTGATGCTGCAGCAAATAGGATTTACCTCCTGTTATAAACATTTACCTGAATAGTTCTGGACACTTTCCTACTTACAAACAACTTCTGACAGAGAGATCTAAAAGCACCTGCTCTAGCAAGCCTGACTCAGGTGAAAAACTCTTACCCACTGGTGTAAGGATGGATTACTCAGGAAAGTAAGGCTTGCACGGTCAGTCCATTGGACTGTTGGATGGTTATTACAGTGGGCTGCCGCTCAATCCCTGCATGTTCACTTGCTCTACTGAATGCTAAGTGGTGGATCATGTCATGGGACTTGTCAATAAAATGGAATTGTATTGTGAAATCACCAGCGCCTTCTGTTTATTCTGTTTGTGTAAGATAAGCTCATTATTGACATCATTAAGCTCTGGATTCTGCAGTCAGAATGTCATTTCTCTAAAACTGTGCTCTTGTTTTCCCCCATTGGAGACTGGATTCGGCAGAGGAGTCACAGTGTTGTTCCAAAAGGACAGGGAACAAGGCAGAGCTGTGTGCACCACAGAACCATGATAGACTTTAAAACGAAGAGCTTCTGGAGGAGTCACTGACCTCTGGGGCATTCACCATGTAGGAGAGTGGGTGACTGAAGTCTTTATTTGTAGCTCATATCGACGGGCTGAACTTTCCTCCTCTCTAGCCCCAGGGTCCCACATCAGTATTTACACTGAGACAAAGCAGCTTTGGGAGTTTTCCCTGACATATTATCCCCTCCAAGCCCGGCCATCTCTGCTTTCGGTGACTTGCATCCACACTCACCTCTTCCAGCGTGGGGAGCCGACAAACAGCTACCTCCAAAGCACAAGCCTCTGAAATCTCAGCTCTAGAGAGCAGCATGTGGTGAAGGGGCAGGAAGCAGTGGCCGGCACATTCTGTATTGATAAACCAAGTTGCAAACTGGTGAAATATTGTCACTACCCATTATGCTTGTGAAGAGCACCTTGGAATCCTTGTCACGCACTAGGGCCCCTCCGTGCTAGGAGCTGTGCAAACACGCAGCCAGAAGTGGTTGCTGCCAAGTTAACATTTCACATGCGGTAACTTGGTTATTGTTGTGAATTGAAATTACACCTCTAGCCTCTTAGTGTGACAGGCTGATCACATGCACAGAGCTGGGCAACAGCCCCGAAATGAGTCTTAAGGAGGGATGGGAAGGAGGGAAGCCAGGGGGTTGGCCAAGCAGGACTGGGACAGTGTACACAGGACACATATGTAGGTCACTGCTACAAAGGTGGGGGTGGGCGTGGCTAGGGTTATAGCAAAATCGCTAACACCAGACAGTTATCTCCTGGTAATATCCTACTGGGCGAGTGTGTTTCCTATCCCCTACAAAGACCTGGTGAGAGAGCGGCCCAATGCCACAGAATGTGATAACCTCCGGTTCCTCTCTCAGCCCCAGTCTGCCTTCCCCAAGCCCAGCCCAGCTGAAATGAGGTCTAACAAGGCTGGCTAGGGGTAATGAACAGGATTAATCCTGTATGTGATGGAAAGCAGGAACGGGGGTGGGGAAGAGAGATAGCAGGACAAGTTCTCTTATTGCTTTGGAATTTTTATGCCCTAAAAGTAAACTTTGTTTTTTTTAAGTGGATTTGGTGGTAATTGTTCTGGAATTTGTTCTGGTTATTGTCCTGGAATCCATGACAAAGTGTGAGTATTTGCCACAGACTAATCTCTGAGTTTCTCTTTCCCTTTCTCTGTATTTCCTCCTTGTCCCTACTTTCTTTTGGCCTTTATCTTTTCTTTCGTTCTCTATCCCGTTCCTCATCCCTTTACTTCAGTGGTTCTCAAACTTTTGTACTGGTGACCCCTTTCACACAGCAGGCCTCTGAGTGAGACCCCCCCTCCCCCTTATAAATTAAAAACACTTTTTAATATATTTAACACCATTATAAATGCTGGAGGCAAAGTGGGGTTTGGGGTGGAGGCTGACAGCTCGCAACCCCCCATGTAATAACCTTGTGACCTCCTGAGGGGTCCCGACCCCCAGTTTGAGAACCCCTGCTTTACTTCGTCTTTCGCTTTATTAATGCTGGCACCACGTCATTGCTCCGCTTCAGGGGTGGAGCCGCACTCCAAATTCCCAACCAGCCCTCAGCCCAAGGCCGGCTCCAGGTTTTCTGCCACCCCAAGCGGCGAAAAAACCCCAAAAAAACCCCAAGCTGATCGGTGGCACTTTGGTGGCAGCTCAGTCGCGCCGCTCCATTCTTTGGTGGCAGTTTGGCGGTGGGTCCTTCACTCCCTCATTTCTTCGGCGGCGGCGGCACTTCGGCGGCAGCTCAAAGAGGAAGAGAGGGACTAGGGACCCACCGCTTAATTCCCCATGAAGACCCGGACATGCCGCCCCTTTGTTTTGGCCACCCCAAGCACCTGCTTCCAGGGCCGCCCAGAGGATTCAGGGGGCCTGGGGCAGGGCCGGGTGTTCGGTGGCAATTCAGTGGCGGGTCCCTCTCAGAGGGAAGGACCCGCCGCCGAATTGTCGCCGAAGAATGAAGCGGCGGCGGTAGAGCAGCCCAAGTGCCGCCGATCACGGCTTTTTCTTTTTTTCCGCCGCTTGCAGCACTTGTACTCACCGGGTGGCACTCCGAGGCTGCGGCAGCACTTCAGCGGTGGGTCCTTCACTCACTCCGAGTCTTTTGCTGCACTGAAGGACCTGCCACCGAAGACCCGGAGCGAGGGAAGGGCCCGCCGCCGAATTGCTGCCGAAAACCCGGAGCGGCTTGTGGGGCAAATTGCGCCACTTGTCCCACCCCCCAGGCGGCCCTGCCTGCTTCCTTAGCTGGTGCCTGGGGCCGGCCCTGCCTCAGCCTCTGGGATCCACCCAGGGTGGAAGAGGGCATTCTTGCAAGCCTGGAGCTGGGGAGACAGCCTGGATGAGTGCCAGTGCTAATAAACATGGAGCCACTGGTTACTTCATAAGGCAGGAAAATCATAGAGCAAGATAAAACGTATCAAACTTGTAATTCAAAGCTAATAAGGTGATTTTTAGATAACCTTTTTTGTAAATAAACTTTCCTTATATTTATAAATATATGCTTATATCCAATATTACACACGCTCACATGTGTGTGTGTCCATTTCTATGGGCAGCAATAATTGGGGTGAAATTCTGCACCCATAATTTAGGCATTTAAGTAACCAAAATACGTGTGATGCCAGATAAGGGTTTCTCTACGCAGGAAATAAACTATTCAGCAATAGCTATTCTGGAATAGCTCCCTTTGTGGACACACTATTCCAGAATAATTACTCTGTGTTGGAAGCTCACTAATTGGCTGAATGATGGGAGGCCCTACCCTGGAGCATTTGTCTGTCTGTTTGAATGTACTGCAATCACTTTTTAAAGGCCACATTTGATTAATTCCAAAATTAAGTGAACATTCTAAGCATCAGTAGAGCCCGACTGATTTTGGTGAAAACTAGAAACCTGGAAGGGAGAGATGGGGAACACATGGCACCTCTGGCATCTGGTTAGCAGAGGCAGCAACTTTAACCACCTCTGTAATTGTGGATAGATCAAAGAACCAGTTGATGGCACTTTCCCGCGTAACAATACCCCCTATTTCAACTCTGCCCACCCCCCCAATACTGTTAACAAGTGGACATCCTGAATGACTTATTTTCTGACTGAGACAAAGGGCTGGTGGAAGGGAGAGCGGAATAGGTGGGCTCACACAGCTCCTGGCCTGGTGGGGGCGAATGAAGGACTGTGGTGTGGAGAGAGGGGAGAACATGAGAGACAAAGAATCCTGGCTGGGGGAGAATGAGAATGAGAATGAGAATGGGGGTAAAAAAGGGAAATTGGGTACACACCGAGCCCCTGCCATGGTGGGGAGGGTGGGGAGACAATGATATTGGGAGAGGGGGACATAGGGGACACACAATGCTTTTCTGCAGCACGAAATCACACCTGTAGGTTGCACAGCACAGAGAGGTGCACAATGTAACAGTGATGTAGGATCCATGCTGCTGAAGCCTTTTATAGCAGCAAACTCATGTTAATCAGGTGTCACTTTGGTCCTAGGGGAATCCTGGGAGAAAAAGATTGCTGTCCCCTGAGATCTCAAAGGGAAATTCTCGTTGTCCGAACCCGAAGGCTGGGATGATTTAGTTGGGTTTGGTCCTGCTTTGAGCAGGGGGTTGGACTAGATGACCTCCTGAGGTCCCTTCCAACCCTGAGATTCTTTGATTCTATGATTCTTCCTGGGCAATGCTGAATCAGCGAGCTTTGCAGACAACCCCTCTTCATTCCTGTGCAGCAGCAGCTCCCTGGCCCATCCTGCAGCCCAAAGGGTGTAGTAGTGGCTAAGGCTGCTGCCAGGCCTAGAAGATGCACCTATCCCCTTGTGCCCGCCCCTTTCCAAGCCCAGTCCCCTCTGCACAGAGGTGTGGATGAACCTGTATGACAGTGTTGCTCAGGTTGCGCCGTGCATAGAGGGTTTGTACCCACGGGATGGGGGCGGTTCTCCAGCCCGTGCCCTGGCCATGTGTAGTGGAACTTACTGCTCTGGTCCTGCTTAGCCCTTGATATTTTATCTCCTATGGATTTAAATGTATTGAAAATAAAATTCTCCACAGGTTCCTCAGGTGACAGGCTCAGTGGCGCAGGTATGGGACCGAGGTTGCCGTTCTCAGCTGTTGACTGCATTATTCATTTGCATGAGGCTGGGGATTTGTAACACCTCCCTTGTAGTGCAGCCTAACCAGTAGCAAGAGTCTCCTTTGCTGGCTCCCTTTTCAAAATGGGCAGCTGGGCCAGCACATTTGCCTCCTGGTTTACTTTTTGGTAACATTTCCATGATTATTTCCAATCATGCCCAACGTCATTGTAACTGTCCCATCTCACACCTCTGAAGATGGCAATGTGTCCCCAGTGGGTAAGCTTGATATCGTGTTTCCTATATGGGCAGAGTTCAGTGCAAGCAATCCCACCAGAACATGTAACAGTTTACCATAACACCTGTCTCCAGATTCTAAGCACAAGTTCTAACCTCCTGCTGGTCTGGCTGCTAGTTTAGAACACAAAAATGGAGCTGCACAAAAACTGACCACGCCCAGAAAGAGGGTGTGGCTTCAGGAGGGCATGCGGGAGGACCTAAAGCAAAACCTAAGGAGCCTGCGGGCTGGCCTGTTACTCTAGTGGAAATTTTTGGGGTGCTGACTGAGGACGGTGTGTGGCCCCAGGTGTGGGTTGGGTGTTTGCTAACTGAAGAAATTGTGTGAGGCTGAGAGTGTAGCTTTGCAGGTGATTCTTTATGGGTGCATGTTTCATAGAAATTTTCAACCATTGGTGTTGAAACACATTTGTAATAATCAGGAGAAATTTCCTGAGCTATATTTTTGTAACTTCTGCATGGGGCAGCCTTTAATGCCAATGCTACGCTGTCATTTCACATCCCAGTTTGACAGGGTTCTTAGAGTTCTACCAATGCATTCCAGTAAAAAAAACAACACTTACTGACAAAGTGCGGTAAGTGGCTTGTAAAAATGTCTCTCTGTGCTGCATAAAAAAGGAACGTCTCCCAGAATTCCATTCAGCTGTTTCCATTAATGTCTGATGGGGCGTGCAGCCAATAGAAAGGTATTAATAGCTGCAACGTGGCTTAAAGAACAGAAGAAAATCCTCTAGCTTTTCTTTTTGTGGGTTTGGCGTAGACAGAATTAGAAAGTGAGTTGAGGACATCCTAAGAGTTCAGCTTGGAACCAAGGATGCAGAGGAGGGACTTGTCTTCAAATCACAGAAGTTAGAGATTAAAAAAGACCAACTAGCTAGTGGTTCTTGGATGTTCTCATTCTGGGGACCTCTGCGATCCCCATCCCAGCTAGCCTGGACCGAGTCAGGGCCCTCGTCTCATTAGCAACATGGGGAGGGCAAGGTGGCCAATCCCCAGAGTATTCCAGGCCTTGCCAGGGCAGGATTGTCTCCTCTGGTATAAGATCTAGTGCCATTCTGCTTTCACAGCTTTTACAGCTTTGTGCCTCTCTCTGATCTAACCCGTGCAGCCATTCGGCCGTGTGACTCACAGCCACAGAAATGCCGAGGAAACACTCAGGCAATGCTTTGAGAATTTTCCCAGCGTTTTCAGCCTGGTTCTTTTCCCCAAGGGGTTTCTGAAGCAGGTGAAGTAAAGGCGGTGGCACCCGGAGCCGCTCCGCCAAGGAGGTGGGTGGGGACTTGGGGCACAAGGCTGGCACAGAGGCCCTGGGTCTCTGCACCAGTGGCCTCAGACGCCTGTAAATCCCTTCCGATTTCCACTTGGAGATAGCAGTGGAATCACTGCCCCTCCTCGGGGGGCCTGGCTCTCACTACACAGAGGCAGGGCCTCCCTCTTTCCCGGGGATTCCAGTGCGACTGCTCGCGGGGCGGGGGCAGCGAGGCGGGGCCCTGCGTGGCGCTGGGAAGACATTCCTAGACATAGCATTGGGGAGCGCAGAAAAGGGCGTTGTGCTTTTGGACACTTTTCTGTAATTACAGGAGTAACAAAACGTCAGGTCTGGCTGGGTGCAATGCAGTGTTAGGGCTCCTGTGCCACACTGCGGCTGGGTCAATCCTGCTGCATACGTTCAACCAGGCGCAGCACCAGCGCGGGCCCTCCCCATGACAGGGAGTCGGCTCAGCCAATCCGAGGCTCAGAAGACCTACCGTGTCATTAACACCGCCGAGCATAACCCCTCCCATGGTAACTTGAATGAGCCAGAGACACTCCGTCTCATTATTTTCACTTGACCGTTTCCCTCACAGACCTGTCGCCTTCAGTCCAGGCTGAATTCCCAGCCTGATTCCTGACTGACTGTCCCTCATGTGCCACGGGCTCCCACCGCCGCGTGTGCCAGGATATCTGCCTTCCTCCCGCACTGGTTCCATTTTCAAACAAGCACCTTTGTGGTTTCTTCTCTGCTGCCCCTCGCGCTGGGGAGCAGCTGCCCAGGAACCACTTCCTTGTCCTCCCAGAAAACCCTTCTGAAACCTCTCCTTCGCCAGCATGCCTGCGAAACACCTGACAACCATGGGAAAGCTGGCGTGCGGATGCCACCGCCCGGCGTCATGCCAACTGGTATTGCCTCATTGTTTCCTAATGCTCCCCTGCCTGTTCGAATCCACCTGCTGTTTCTCATCTCACAGATTGTCAGCGCTGTGGGGCAGAGACTGTCTTTGTGTCCTGTGTTCGTACAGCACCCGACACAGCGGGGTCCTGGTCCGTGACTGGGCCTCTAGGTGTTACAGCGATGCGCATGACAGTAACAATGATAGGGTGCACTGAAGGGTGATGGGCTGGGGGAAAGTGAGGACAACACAAAGTTGGTTTGATTTCTGAGGGCAGACCTCAGGGTTTCACAATTTCAGGTTTCACAAGGAAATGTCCAGGCAGCTCTAGTTCTTACCTCAGGCTGATGACCTGATGCCAGAAAGAAGCTTCCTCTCCCCTGTGAGGGGTGATGCACTCTGCGCTCTTGGTCACCTGGGCGAAGAGAAGGGTTTTCTTCAGATGACTTGACCTTTGCCAGAAGTTTTTCAAGGTATTTTTGTTTTTAAAAACAGGCCAGCCAGACTCTCAGCTGCTTGATCCCGAAGTAGGTGTGGAGATTACTCCTCCTGAGCCAGCAGAATGCCAAATAAGAGCTAACAGAAGTTTCAGGGAGGAATTAGTCAGATACAACAGCTGAAACAATACACGGCAGAGAAAGTAATCCAAGCCTGTGCAGCTACCAAACGGGGGCTTCAGCTGCTGACTTGAGTGTCAACAGAGCAAGAGCAGGAGGGGGATAAAGACCACGTGAAGCGCACCTGTTGCAACAGGAATGGCTCTGGGGCAATATTCATTTACACACACATGACAGCTGGATTTGCAGCTTAATTGTCATTATTAAAAGTAAGCTATAAAGCCCAGGACAAGTTGTGTTCTTTCCTTGGTTCTCTTACGAAGTCCACGTTCCCCGGAGGACTGACAAAGTGCCCTGTCACTCTCACCTGGGTGGATGCTGGCACTGAGGGGTGGAATAAGGGCCATCATTGATAAAACACGCGCAGTATTGAAAGCAGCAGATACAGCACAAGTCGGAGGTTCCATTGTTGACAGTCATTTTTCTATGACATCAAAGTAGCTCTTTGAGGCTCCAGTCAGGACCCCCCATTATGTGGGGCCCTGGACAAGGACGAAGGAAAAAGAGAGTCCCTCCCCAAAATGCTCACAGTCCAGGGCCCTGATCCTGCCTGCACAGAGCCCCTGTGACCTCAGCGGGGCTCCAGGGGGCTGTCGGGAGCCGCCTGCAAGGATCATGGTAGAGCTAGACTGGGGGTGTAGGTGAATGGCAAGAGGTGGATGAATCTAACAGAGGAGAGGGGCAGGAGGAGTTTGATCTACAGAGTTAAGTAAAGTGAGCAAGGCCAATGACTCCAATGCACCGTCTAAGGATTGGTGCTCCCCTCCCCTCGCGCAGGTGGGGAGCTGTGAGACCCGACACCACGGGGCACAGAAGTGGGGAAGATGTCGCTGCCCTGCTCCTCCTCCCCAGCAGCAGCTCCACCCAGCTGGGGCTCTCTGAGACAGGACGGGAGCGTTCTGGGGGCATGTCCAGAGAGCAGCCGAGCCGGGGGTAGCCTGACTTGAGCAAGGGACATGCTCCCACAGCGTGGAGGCCAGCAGAGCAGCAGCTAGCCTAGCAAGAAAACTTCTGGCTCCAGGGAGTGGGGTGGGGGTTGGTCCCAAGATCTGTGTGATCAGGAGGAGGCAAGGCCTCCAAACTCCACCAGGCCCCTCCCCGCTATCTCCTCCTGCCGGGGGGTGCCAGGAGAACTTTACTGAGCTTTGCTCCCCACAGGAGGTGGTTCAGTGGGGTATGTTCATGGAGGGGCCATTCTGGATCACGGAGCTGCCCCTGCGTTTCCGCCCAGAGCCTGCGGTTCTGTGGAGTTCACATACTCCACGCGCTGTGCAAACATTAAGTCCGTTCAATGCTCTTGCCTGCGCTCTCTCCCCTCTGAGAGTGCGGTTATCTCCAGTGCACTCTGTGTGCCAGCTCCCACAGAGAGCTGCCTGTGTTCATGGCTTTGCCAACGAGCAGGATCTCGTGTGACCTGCTCAGACCCAAAGCATACATGGGCGGGGGGAGGAATGGAAATGAGCAATGCTAGAGGAGCAGGGACCTTCTTTCTGAGATGAGACTATTAAATAAGTCAGAGATGCCAACGTTAGTAGACCTTCCACACTGCAGAGCGCTGCTCAGCATGAACGAGGCAGCCCACATATTTTACAGACCTGGTAGATATTTACAGAGGATTACGAGCATCTGATAAGTGTTTGCCCTAATACAAAGAAGTGCTGGGAAATGGTATGACATGAATTACAGGAAATAAGAGTGGAGCACAGGACTCCGAACGACGTATTCTGCTTTCCCAGTGAGGTTTGGTAAAGCAGAGTCTGAGTCTCACAAGTGTGCTGGTTACAGCAAACATCCTCCAGGCAATTTACAAAGTATTGCACATTAACTCAGCGGAGTTTTGACAGCCCTTCCTGACAACCATCCACAGCAGCAATGAACTGTAACCTCACTGGTGCGCACCTTCCTGTTTCAATAGCAAGGTGTGGGAAGGGGAGGGAATGGTTCACTGAGAATCCACCTCCCCATCCTTCTCTGTGAGATGCTCCTTTGATAATTATTGATCAGATCCTTTGTTCTCTGTCATCCTGCAGCTTATTGTGAAATGAAAAGAGCGAGCCGTGCCCTTCGCTGGTGCGTGGCTGTTTCCCTGTGGGCTTTATAGGAAAGTCTGGTTTCTCTTTCCGGTGCATCTTCTCCCATTGAAATAAACCAGGAACAAGGACTAGCATTTAAAATGCTTGGTGCCTACTGTGCCCACAGCAAGCATGGCGAGAGCGTCATTCAGGGGCAAGCTGTGACTCTTTTATGTGTGTGCAGAGTGGGTGGAGGGGGAAGATCCTGGGAGCCCTTTCATCCTCTTGTGCACATGCACAAACCCAGACAGGATACAGGTGCTTGCACCTTGTGTGCAGGGAGATGGCAGGCTCGGGCAGCCTCCTCGGACATCTCCCATTGAAACAATGGGGCTAGAGGGGGCCATCGCCCCATCTCTCTGCACCCATGGGTGCTCAGAGGCCAGCACTGTGGGGAGCCAATCTGGATCCCTTTTAGGGACTTCCCAGTCCCTCAGGGGCTTCCAGACTGGATCAACACTGCAAAGGGGATGCCTCCAACCACCACAGTATCTAGCCCAGTCATGTAACTAATCTATACGCACCAGTCTCACATGGGCATAGAAAAGCATATGCCATAAATCTTAGCAATACCCAGGGCATAGGAATGTTCACTGGGCCATTCTTGCTTCCATGTGGCTTGTTGTCCATTCCTTGAACATCCAAAAACTCCCACTGAATTGCAGATGGTGTGATTTTTCTAATTAGTAAGTGAGCAAATTGGGATATTCCATCACTGAACATGCCGTGGTTGTGAGTGTATCAGGATACCCAGGCTTTCCTTTCCATTGGCTAAGATACTGTCGGTAAATGTGCTGGGCAATCTCGGTGCCAGTAAATGACTTTCACCAAAGGACTCTGCTGTGTGATCTTTGCTAAGGAGAGGGAAGAAATGACTTTGATAAACGGTTGTGACTAGAGACACCTTATTATGGCAGCACTGAGCCCGGGGCAGCTGGGAGTCACCTCTTTGGGGCAGTGACCCCGAGAGTAGAGCAGGGTGACGTTTTTCAGATGATTAGCTGATTTGTTGAAATATGTGTTTTCAGTCAACCTGAATTTGACATGAATTGTATCAGTCATTCTCCAAACAGCCAGAGGAGAGGTGGAGCCACTGCTGCCCTCCCACCCTGACCCCTTTATCTGTAGCAGAGACATTGGGGCATTCACCTCAAATGTGAGAGATGCCAGTTCAAATCCCTGTTCTAGCACAGACCCCAAACAGGCTTCTTTGAGCCTCTGGAAAAGTCAGATTCGGTTCAACCCCAACCTAAATTTCTTTTTTAATTCTTCAGAACTGCCACCAAATCGAAAAACCAATGATTTTCCCAGCTCTCCTTGGGAGTCAATACCCCGTTTGTCAGCCACTGCTGTGTATCTCCGCTGGTGGGCAAAGAACCTAGTGCCAACCGAATGGATTAGCTGAACTCAGCGATATGTTGGGCCCTTACCTCATTCAAGTCTGTAGCTGGGCTGAAGTGAGGCAGTGCAGGTCTGCGGATCCCTGAACCCACCAATGTTCCCCAGTGACTGCGACCCTCAGCCTTAGCACTGCCCACTCCTTTCCTTTGCAGAGCTGAACACTGCGTCCCCCGGCTCGATGTCAGTCCAATGCTCTGTGGTATCAAGGACAAGGTTTCATATCTTGAGATGGTGGCAAGGCTAAAGGTCTTTGTGATGGCAGGGGGGTGGGAAGTGGACGTCTTGTAATGATTTGTGTTGGAAAGAGAGCTGGAGTTAAGGTTACTGCGATCTGCAACTGCTAGCAGCAAATATTTCCAATGGCCGGTGATGGGACACTAGATGGGAAGGGACTTACTACAGAGAATTCCTTCTCATGTGTCTGGCTGGTGGGTCTCCCCCACATGCTCAGGGTCCAACTGATCGCCATAGTTGGTGTCAGGAAGGAATTTTCCCTCAGGGCAGATTGGCAGAGACCCTGGAGGGTTTTCCCCTTCCTCTGCAACATGGGGCAGGGGTCACTTGCTGGTTTAAGCTAGTGTAAATGGTGGGTTCTCGGTAACTTGAAGTCTTTAAATGGAGGTTTGAGGACGTCAGTAACTCAGCCAGAGGTTGGGGTCTATTACAAGAGTGAGGTCCTGTGTTCTGCACTGTGCAGGAGGTCAGACTAGATGATCATGATGGTCCCTTCTGGCCTTGAAGTCTATGAATCTAGGGTCTCGAGTGCAGAGGTGCGGGAGGATACAGACAGGAAAGAAAACAGGAGGCCGGCGATTAGAAGAAAGTCGGCACTCGTATCCATGCTTCCATAGTGTGTTGTTTCCTTGGCTTGGCTCAGGAGTTGCATGCTTGTTATAAACGTCTGTACTCAGTGGAACCCACATTAGCCGCACGTGTCATGTAGAGAGTTCCTCAGCCCCGGGACTCAGCACCAGACACACACCAGAAGGGGCCCATTGGCTTTGTCACTGTAACAGCCGACGCTGACTCTGTTGTTAGGGCAAATTCAGATGTGCCAATTATACCCAGTTCTTTACAGCCTTTCCATCAGCAGCTCACAAAGCGCTTTACCCGGTCAGGACCATTATCTCCTGTAGCGGGGCGGTCACCCGCTCCAGCCCTGAAGGGGTTAAAACAGCCCTGGGGAGCCAATCGGGTAGGCCGACTGGGGAAGCAGCCACAGCTGGGGCCACGCCCAGTTAGGCGACAGCTGGCCCTATAAAGGGGCTGTGAACCAGGAGCTGGGGCATCTCTCTCTTGCTCTGGAGAGAGAAGCAACGGCCCTAGAGCCCTCCTGGCTTGCAAAGTGTTGTCCTGCGTCCTCTGAACACTAGCACAGCGCTTCTCACCCCTGCTCTGTGGAGCCCGGGCACTGTCGTCGAAGGAGCCCTGGGTGGTGGCCCACAGGCCCATTAGAACGGGAGGAGATTACCCCTAGACTGGGAGGGGAAGCACTCCGTAAAGGGCGTGTGTTCTCACTCATAGCAAAATGGAACCTGTGAGAACCTCAGCTCCAGTAAGCGCCAATGGGCTGATGAGAAACTTTTCCTGGTGGAATGTTGCTTTATGATTGTCTCTCAAAAAACAAGGAGAATATTCTCTGTTAATGGCACTTTCTGACTCAGTGATTTGCAATGTTGTTTTATCTTAAAAACAAACCAAGGAAATTGTATGGGGAAAGTTTGAGAGAGATGAGGGGGCTCAGCCCACTTCCTAAGAAATCCTACGTGCCCACTGCAAGGCTGACTCCAGAGCCGTCAGTGCTTGGGGTGCATGCTGGAATGCTGTTTGGGTAGCTCTGACAAAGAGATTTCCCCCACTAATTGCTTCCCCTCTCGGACAGAAATGCATTTAAAAACCGGAGGAAGTAAGCAAGAGACAGCTCTGGCTTTGTTGCAGATATGACAGAACTCGTATTAGTTTGACCTATACCATGGACCAAATCCACAGCAGAACAAAAGCAGCCAGACTAACACTCTTCTAAATAAATAAAAACAATCTCCACAGGGTCTGTTAGTACCAGAGACTCTTGGACGCTGGTAAATCAGAGCTCTGAGTCAATTGCTGTACCTTAGATACTAGCAGCCCTTATGAAGCACGTACCTCTAATCTTTGGCAACCACACTACCTAAGGGGTGAGCGAATATCTGAATTAGGGTCTTAGAGCAAAGGGGGAAGGGAAAAGAAACCATTGCAATTGATTTGTCTACCTCTTTGCTCTGCACCAATACACACAGGAGGAGAGTCCCAATGGCACTTATGCTCCCAACCTCCAATGACAGACATAATTCCCGCAAGGTCCTCTGTGGGGAGAAGTGTGGGGCAAGCCCTGGCGCGGTGCTGCCTGGGCGTGCCAGGGGAGAGAAGAGCTTGGGAGGAGGATGCCTTTTCTGCCAGCAAGCAGTAAGACAGAGTCTCTCTGGGAAGCGCAAGGAAGAGACCTGAGTTTCCACCAGGAATGTGGTTGTGTGTCTAGAAGGCAAATCCAGTCCCCTGGGAACTAGCCTGCAGGATGTGTGTATGTGCTAGCAACAAGTGCACACTGCACCCTCTCAGAGCAGCAGCAAATGGTGCCTGGCATCACATTCCCATGGCCAGGCTCAGCCATCCTACCCTGCAAGGGCAGGTCTCATCGGAGGTACTTACCCGGCCAGCATCACTGGAGTGTCTGAGCCCCTCCAACCCTGAATGTATTTATCTCCCCAGCCCCCGGGAGGCAGAGCAGGGCTGTTATCCCCACTGTACAGGGGAGGAACCCAGGCCTAGAGAAGCTAAATGACTTGCCCAAGGTCACCCAGGAAGCCTGTAGCAGAGCAGGGATTTGAGCCCCGGTCTCCCAAGCCCTAGGCTGGCATTGTAACCTCCTGTCTTTGTGCAGCTCTCTACCATAGGAGCGGGAACTTGGCCTCTGACTAAGCAGCTACCACGCTTCACTCCTGGTGATTACCGGCACATCGCAGAAGCTATTTCTGAATCCCCCTGAAATTGACCTTGGCTGCACTTCTGTTCAGTCTAAAAGGGTGAGAAAAATGAAGACAGATGGGGCTGGATTGAGTCTAGAACGGCTGTGCTGTACCCAGCCCTCCAGGGGGGCTTGCTGCAGTCCCTCGGTGGTGTGGTTATTCCTACAAGCCGCTGAGGGAGCGAGCCAGCAGGTGTGGCATGTTCATTCAGCACCTAGGAGCAGGCTGGCATTGAGATGCTTTCTGCATTCGGGCCCCATGATTCGGGAGAGATTTGGAGCCCTCCTGAGGCTGTGATCTGCAGCCAGACATTAACAGTTCATGGAAGGGGGCGGCACGTCTGGGTCTTTGGCGGCAATTCAGTGGTGGGTCCCTCAGTCCCTATTGGAGGGGAGGACCCACCGCCGAATTGCCGCCGAAGGATGAAGGGGTGTGGTAGAGCAGCCGCTGAAGTGCTGCCGATCATGGCTTGTTTCCCCCCTACTTTCTCTTCGCCACTTGGGGTGGCAAAAAAGCTGGAGCCGGCCCTGCCTGGAGCCTTGGAATGGGGAGTTGGTCAGGCGGGCGCCCCTGACAGCAACAGATGGCAAACACCAGTGAGACGAATAGTGCCAACGTACTGTGGGACTTGCTGCCCTGGCTCAGAGGCCGGCAGTTGTTGCAGTCATAACATAGTCTTTATTTTTGTTTAAGCTGTACCCATTGCCTCCCTTTGAATAACGACCATCCTGCTCTCCAGTTTAGCCGGGCACATAGTGCTGGTCTACACTCCTGCACGGGGTCGATCTAAGACAC
This sequence comes from Mauremys reevesii, assembly GCF_016161935.1. NCBI lineage: Eukaryota > Metazoa > Chordata > Testudines > Geoemydidae > Mauremys > Mauremys reevesii. The sequence goes on from NC_052631.1 coordinate 101,328,155, forward strand.
GCAACTTCAGCTATGTGAATAACGTAGCTGAAGTCAACGTACTTAGAGCTACTCACTGCGGTGTCTTCACTGCGGTAAGTCGACAGCTGATGCTTCCCCATCAATTCCGCTTGCGCTCCTCGTTCTGGTGGAGTACCAGAGTTGACGGGAGAGCGCTCAGCGGTCGATTTATTGCATCTAGTCTAGATGCGATAAATCGACCCCTGCTGGATCGATCGCTGCCCACCGATCTGGCCGGTAGTGTAGACAAGCCCATACTGTGCAAACACATGCTTCAGTAAAGAGCTTTGAGGGCCTGGACCAGGAGTAAGTCAATGGAGTATTACGAGGGTAAAGCAAGTGAAAGAGGTGAGGATCAGGCCCTGAAGTCATTCCAACTGTGTCCAAGAGCCTTTTATTATGATTCGCTTTCCCCAAATATTCCAGTAAACAAGTTTGCTGGCAAGACTGCCATGCAAACAGCCCCACAGGTTCCCAGAAAGCTCATCCAGAACTTGTGAGCGTTCCCACTAGCTGTCTGATTCTAGAGGCTGCACCCTTCCAGGTAAAGTGACACAAACTTACCATGTGACCTGTGCATCCAATCAAAACGAAGCACCCCACCTCGGATATCAAACATCAGATAGTCAAAGCAACAAACTGCTCACAGATAATCTACTGAGCATGATTTTTTCAGTGAAGATGATTTAGAGAAATTTCAACAAGCAAATTTGAGAAAATTGTAAGCTGCTGGTGAACAAATCACAAACAGAAAGAGAAGGAAAGTTAGATTTAATTATTCAGCCATCTCTGTTATCTGGTCCTTTTTCTTTGGGAAGCTCAGTAGGGTGCCATTTTAAAACTGTGACACTCACCCCACAAAATCATGTCATGATCTTAGGTACTTTGCTGTTCATTCCACTATGCAGCTTGAACTCTTCTGCGCTTCTAAAGTGTAAGGTTGTTGTTAAGAGTTGGTCCAATATTCTATTTGGTCCTTACTTTCACTGATCCTGGGAACATGCAGTTCATCCCTGCAACCATAGAGAAATTCAGTTACAAATGATTTCCTTGGCCTCTTTTCTTTCTTGGCAGTCCATATACATTCCTGAGAATGCAGCAACATTTCCCAGCTTCCATATTGAATCAAACAGATACTTAGTCACTGTTGCATTTAACTTTGTTAGACTACAAAGTGATCTGGAATTTCTGTGCATTGTATAAATCAGGGGTATTATTTTATGCTGAATGTCTCTCTCCTAGCTGTGGTGTTTTGTGAGAGTCAAATAACCATTTTCTAGACTTTTGTTATGTGCATATTATGAGGTAATATAGCTAAACTATATGAGGTGATCATGTGATATACATATTCTAAAACCAAAAGAGAGAGAGAAAAAATAAGTCCCTCATTTAGCGTATCTCTGTGTAGCGCCCCTCTCCACCTGGTGACCTCCTTTAATGGCAATCCGCTGACAGGTTCTGATGGACAGGGCTGGGCTCTTTTGGATCCCACCACCCACTCAGCAGGGGGAATCTTTTTTCTTTTTGGTTATGAAATTATCTGGCGGTGCCTCCACCCTCCTCGCTCCTGCCTGGCAGGGTCACCAGGGCAGCTTGGGCGGAAAATTCTAACTACAGAGGAATCCCCACGTACTTGCCAGATAGTTGGAGACTTCCAAGAAATAACACAACACATAAAAATATATTCAACACAACAATTATATTAAACAGGAAACATATACAACATAACAGGGGAAACACTATTTTAGGGTCACCGGTGCCCACACTGAGAATACCCATGACTTGATGTAACAAGTGTAAAATTAGTGTCCTGTTGCTACGCGTACTTTGCTGGGGCCCTTGATGACCTATACAATTCTCTGCAGCGGTTTAGCCGTGTGGCTGACTGGGTTCAGTACAGCCCAAAGGACCCACAAGTGGGAGGAGGTGGTGAATCCCTCCACAGGTGTAATAAGCAGTAGGTTATTAAATCCTCAAACCCTCACTCCCTGGCTTGAGGACACAGTTCAGGGAGTAGGGGGTCCCCAAAACAAATTCCCTGACTAACTAACTAAAGACAGTGCACTCACAAACTCCATGAATGACCTTCAGGGTTGAGGATGACGCTGGACTCCTCAGTCACTGCAGGTTGGCTGCGGTCAGGGATCCTCCTCAGGCAGGAGTCAGGCTGCGTTGGTCCCAGGATCTCCCCTCACCACAAAGAGGTGCAGGGCTCAAGGTGCAGGTTATACAACTACCCTAACATCCGAACTGTCGCCTCCTCGCCCAGCCTCCAGTCACACACTCTGCAGGCAGCAGCGCTGACCATGTGGGGACTGGTCTCACCAGGGGAGCTGGAGGTGAACCCAGCCTGGCTGGGCAAATTTCTTAGCAAATGTAACAATTGGGAATCATCCGTGGGGAAGGAAAATCCAGCTGAGGGATCTGCGGTCGGGTCCCTTGAGGCCAGTTCTCAGGGGGAACCTGTTTACAAGCCTGGGACTCCCCAGCTCCCCACACAGCCAGTCCTGCCCTGGCCCTCGCTGGCTCCAGCCTCTTCCAAATGGCCTCTCCCCTCTCCTCAACCCCCTGGGAGGGCATCTCACTCCCTAGTGGTTGCCTTGGCTCCTCCTCCCTGAGCGGCCAGCAGACAGAGCCCAGGAATCTAGGTCATCTCCTTGGGGGTTACATCTGTGACAGATGTGGCAATGTCCTGCAATGTCCTTTAAAAGCCTTTGTAGAGGTGCGCAGACTCACCCGGCGACGCCTCCTGCTGGTTGCCCAGGGAATTAGCTCTTCTCCAGCCGTCGGAGCGCCCTCTGCAGGCCAGTGTCCCACTTTCGCTTGGCCCCCATGTCCCTCCCAGACCCAGTGCCCAGTTATCTTTGGGGTGCTGCCCCCTGGCTGTACACCCCTCAGTCTCAGGGTCTTCCCTCCCCAGGGAACCCCCAACCCTCTATCCCCACCTCGCCTCAGTCACAGGTTACTGCCAGTCACCAACTAGCCCCCGCGCCCTGGGACAGACTGCAGTGTCAGCCGCTCATCACAGGCAAGGTTGGGTCTGGACCTGCTGCCTCTCTCTGCAACCCAGTGCCTCTGTGGGGCCTTGCACAAGGCCCTGCAGCCTGGGGAGTTGCCAGCCTGGAGCTCTCCAGCCCCTCTGGCCTTTCCCCGGCCCTGCCTCACTCTAGGTACCCTGAGCTTCCCTGCAGCCAGGCCCCTCTCTCTCTGAAGGCAGAGAGAGACACCTGGGCCTCTGGCTCCCAGCCTTTTTATACAGGCCGGCTGTGGCCTGATTGGGGTGTGGCCCAGCTGCGACCGCTTCCCCAATCAGCCCAGCTTTTCCCCTGCCACAGCCCTCCCCCAGCCTTATTGAATTAAGTGTCAGTATCTTTGGGGTCCATTGTATTAAATACACAGGTTCTGTATTATTTTGGGCCAGGATTGTGTGTGACCTCTTTAGGGAGGAGATGGGCTGTGAACCCTTGCTAGCGTTATGAACTTCAGAGGACTGTATTGAACAGTGAGCCAGGCAAGAATGGACAAACGGTGTCAGGGGGTTTGCCAGGGGCATCTCTAGGGGGAGGTGAATGCCAGTTCTCCCCCTCCCACCCCAGCATGCACAAAACCAGCCTTTTGAAGCTGTGCCATGAGGAAAGGGCCGTTGTCTGCTGAGTACCTGTTCCCAGAGTCTCAAGATCAAAGGCCCACGCTGTCTAAAGGGAAGACTGACCTATGCATAGGGTGTGAGTTCTGAGCTAGGCTGTTATGAACTCGTAACCACAGAAACTCCTTGGTGGTGTTTGAAGGGCTGACTCCCACCTGAGACTGAAGTTGGAGGGTGAGCTCTGGTAAGCTTATTAGCATGATATGTTTATGGAGGGGATGGTATGACAGGACTGCCTACAATGGCGTGTGGCCCATCGGCGACAGCCTGTAGCAAAAATCCCCAACAGCCGGCGACTGGACACTAGAAGGGAGGCCTCTGAGTTACTACAGAGAATTATTTCCAGGTGTCCATCTCAAGGGTCTTGTCCACATGCTCACAGTATAACTCATCACCATATTTGGGGTCGGAAAGGAATCTCCCCCGCATTTCAGATTGGCAGGGACCCTGGGGGGGGGGAGTTTCATCTTCCTCTTCAGCATGGAACACGGGTCACTTACAGGTGTAAACTAGTGTCAGTGGTGGACTCTCTGTAACTTTAAGTCTTTAAACCATGATTTGAGGGATCAGTAACTCTGACAGAGGTTAGGGGTCTATTACAGGAGTGGGTGGGTGAGGTTCTGTGGCCTGTGGTGTGCAGGAGTTCAGGCCATATGATCATGATGGTGTCTTCTGGCCTTAAAGTCTGTCTAAATCTATGCATGTAGGTTCTTTTATTGTTTTTAATATATTTTCTCTGTAATGCTTTCACCTTAAGAATAACTGTGCTTGCTTAGAAAGCTGTGCAGTGACTTGTGACTGCTAGCAATTGCAGCTGGTCATAGCTTTGGCAGAGAAAGCAAGGTGCGGACACCAGCCTCTTTAGGCAATCTGGCTTGCTGGAGATATCACAGTGCAGGCAGGGAACTGTGCCACCTGGAAATATTCCTGGTCAGGAGGGAGAGAGATGCGGGTCTCTGCCCAAGAGAGGCCAGGAGCCTAGAGCTGAGGCCCTTGAGGGACCGTGGAGAGGGAGTACAGGTGCAATTGCCCTGAACTGTGACAATCTCTATAGCAGGGTATCTGTGATAAAAATCTAGTTTTTGGTTAGAGTCGAAGCTAACATCAGCATGCCCAGTCCAGAGCTGCAGTGTGTAATAGCAGTAGCAGCCTTAGAGCATAATTACAGTGGCAATGAAGCATGAGCATGGCCTACTTAACCGAACTGGAGACATTGCACCAGCATTTGACATACTCTATCATGTTCGCCCGAGACAGCGGCTTGTACAATACGTTATTGTTTTGAATACTGCAATAGTACTGTGCACACCCACTTCCTGCAGGCTGCTAAATTAGACTGTATTCCTTCCGTCTTGCTATGGATCTCATAACAAACATCAGCCCCTCGGCTGGCATGTGACTATGGAAGTGGCATGTGAATGTCCCCAGGGATATAAGTGCTTTAAAAATGTTTTGTTCAGTTGTGTGTTTATGCCATGTGGAAATTCCTGGTTCGTGCCTCCTGGGCGCACGCGGGCTGTGGCACTCAGCAGACTGAAACAAAAGCAGACATGCAATAATTTCATCCTGATGCTGGGGGTGGGGTCAGCAGCCATCAGCCTGACTTTCTGGGAACTGGAATCATGCCTGGCTTGGAAGGCCCAACAACAGACACGAACAACAGAACAGAGTTCACATTGTGTCGCCAGCGCTGCAGACAAACAGACATGTTAAATGGGGCAGGTGTCGGTACGTCTTTCAGAGGGGGGTGACAACCCTGCTCTTGTTGCTGCCTATAAAGATGATAGTCACTGGGCAATGGCGGGGGGTGGTCTGTGCTTTCCTCACTTATGTGCAACTGTTCTCATAAGCAAACTAGGGAAACGCAGCCTACATGAAATTACTATAAGGCTGATGCAAGACCATACTCAAAGAGCAGTTGTCAGTGGTTTCCTGTTAATTAACCTGGGAGAGTGTATCTAGTGGGGTCCACCATCATCAGTCCCGGGTCCAGCACTATCCAAACTGTTCATTAATGAATTGGAGAATGGAGTGGAGAATATGTTTATAAAAATTGCAGATGACTCCAAAGCTGGGAGGGGTTTTCAAGCACTTTGGAGGACAGGATTCGAACTCAAACCAACCTTGACAAATAGGAGAATTGGCTTCAATTCAACAAGATGAAATTCAGTAAGGTGCAAAATATTTCATTTAGGCAGGAAACATCAAATGCATGACTACAAAATGGGAAATAAATAGCTAGGTGATGAAAAAGGACTTGGAGGTTATAGTGGATCACAAATTGAATGTGAGTCAACAGTGCAGCTAGAAATATTCAGAGTCAGACAGAGATTTAGCCTTGAAATTTGGTATCAAGCAGAATGGGAGTCACCCAGCTAAACCCCAGCTCGCTGTGCTGATGGAATTCCCCCTTGAGTCAGTCATTGTGATATCTTTTTGTGTTGTGGTTTATTGTCTCAGTAGAGCTGTGTTGTGGCGCATAGTCTGGCTGTGGAAGTGGCACTTGTGGATGGAATTCATTCCTCAGCTTTTCTGTGATTTACTTTGTGAAACCTTTAAACCCATAAAGCAAATGATGGCCTCATTTTCATGCCTCATGAAAAGATGGCAGTAAGCAAGCTTACACGGGTTGCCAAATGTGTATATTTAGAAGACCAATCTGTACGCAATTGGGGAGAGAGCAGGCCACGCTGTTCATGAAGTAATGTCCTGAATCATTTGTGCTGATGTTATGGTCAGGGTTTACTAAACTTAGCAATAGAGTAATGGTTTCCCAAATGCCGTTTCTGCTCCAATTTTTGAGCAGCCATTCCCCTTTAGTGTTCCAGATTTATTTCCCACTGCTCTGAGCAATTTGTTCTCCAACGATATGAAGAAAGAGGAAACTGATTGCCAGGCTCCTGTCTATCCATACAAAATCATTGTTAGACAGTTGTTTTTCCCCTTTTCCTTCAGGGCAGATACACTGAAAGATGATCTGGCTACAGCCAACTGGTCTTACACATGCAATGGGCAGTTGCTAGTATCATGTGATTGGCAGGAAAGCAATGGTTTGTGATGTTGCACCATAGTTGCCCCAGTAGGCTGGATTATTCCAGAGCCTTCTGAAGCTTTATGATTGTTTTTTCCTACTTTGTCAGCTTGAGTTGTAACACAGACAGATTGTAAATCAGTTCATGTCTCAGAGAGGAGTTTTTCCTTTGCAGAAGTGTCACGGGTGCGTATGTATATGTGTGTGCACAAGAAAGAGACAGACGCTGATGTTATGGAGAAGAGTGCTGTAGCCCAGGAGGAGCAAAAGAAATCTGTGTTGTAGGTTTTGGATTTGTTCATCCTGCGTTTCTCTTTCTTTTTCTGCCAAAGTCTATTTTAAATGTCTGACTCTACAATTGTCAGTGGTTAGTGAAAGGCCATAGCTTCTCACAACCCAACAAATCTCCACAGATCTCATAAGCATTGAGTGCTGTGCAGTTCGGACAAACTGTGCCCTGCCTTGATGTTTATACCTCATGTGCACAGAGGAGCTCAGGGTGTCCTACAACTGCAATTGCCAACCATTTCCAAGGGGCACCAGGGTGGAGGGCAGCTTTGCAAAATTGTTTTCATTTTGCTCAGATTTGGTTTTGTGCAAAGGTTGGGAAAGTTCACAGAAATCACTGGACTGGATTCGGCACCGTTGGTTCCAGCTGAGGATCTGGTACAGCATCCCGGCTCCAGGGAACGAAGCAGGTGCTTGGGGCGGCAATAGAAAGGGGCGGCGCATCCGGGTCTTCGGCAGCAATTCGGCGGTGGGTCCCTCGGTCCCTCTCGGAGGGAAGGACCTGCCGCCGCTGAATTGCCGTGGAGGAATGAAGCGGCGCAGTTCAGCTGCTGCCGAAGTGCCGCCGATCGTGGCTTTTTTATTTTTTTTCCTCTCTTTCGCTGCTTAGGGCAGCAAAAATCCTGAGCCAGCCCTGGTAAAGCAACAGTTGACTGAGGATAAGCAGCGAGGTGGTGTGGCTGTGCTGTTTACATCCAGTCTGAAATGCAGGAAGCCTCCAGTCCCAAAGCCGAAGAGGACAGTGTGCTCACTTGTTGTGCAAGTCCCCAGAAGTGGCTAAGTCCTGGCTGGCTGTAGGGTATCAATCCCCCATTGCAGGGTAAAGTCCCTGCGGGAGCTGATGAAGTTCCTCATCACAGAGGCTGAGAGTGGTCGGTGACCTTATCCACCTGGATGAGAAATCCTGAGAGGCAGATGTGGATTTTATGGCCACAATCCTATTCCAGGTGATTATTGGCTCAACTCACCTCACTGGTCACAGTCTTGACCTGGAGTTTGGCAACTGGCAACTAGATCACTGTCCTGGACTAACAATTATCGCCTGCGTTTCGAGGTTGGGGAGCATCTAGGCTTTTGGGGAGAGGGCTCTGTTTCCGTGGTCCACCTCAAAGGCTAATGGAACCAAAATATTCCCAGAGGCCTGGAGGAATATGCTGTTCCTCCAACAGGGCACTCTATTGATGGCTTGGTAGGACTTATCCCATAATCGTCAGCAGTGCAATGTCTGTCACCCTTCCCTCCCCCCCCCCCCCGGTGCCCTCTTCTCTGGCTCCACCCTGACAGGTCACTTCTTTGGTTTATTGCTGACCGATGAGGCAGGGTGGCCAGTGTACCAGCAGTATTAGCCTTGGGCTGAAAAGGAGGAGACAGTATAAGTTGGTGGGGTCAGATCTTGTTGACCCTGGTCAGCCTGGGAACAGCACCGAGGCTACACGGGGCGATGGAGGAGATCTGCCCCTGGCGATGGATAGAGCTGAAGGACCAGGTTCTTTGGACTGGGCAAGCAGCACTTGGCACAAGTCCAAGAGGGGCAGAGCTCGACCCTGGATCCAGTGCAGGAGCGGCTCTATGTATTTTGCCACCCCAACCATGGCAGTCAGGCGGCTTTCAGCGGCGCGCCTGCGGGAGGTCCGGCTGGTAACGCGGATTCGGCGGCTTGCCTGCGGGAGGTCCAGCTGGTAACGCGGATTCAGCGGCTTGCCTGCGGGAGGTCCAGCTGGTAATGCGGATTCAGCGGCTTGCCTGCGGGAGGTCCGGCTGGTAACGCGGATTCAGCCTGACTGCTGCCCTCACAGCGACCGGCAAGCCGCCCCCCATGGCTTGCTGCCCCAGGCACATGCTTGGTGCGCTGGTGCCTGGAGCCGCCCCTGATCCAGTGGGACTTTTGTGACCATGATTTAGCCCGTTGATCTTTCCCGGGTACAAATCTGGCCCTTCTGCCTGAGACATCACCCAGATCCAGAGCTGTCTTCTGACTATGTTGGAGTTTTAACTGAAAGCCCCTTGGCGGTGTACATACAGTCCCTCTCTCTCTCTCTCTGCTTGTAGTTCTGCTTCAAAATCAGGTTTTGTTACGTTCAGTTACCGCGTGCTTATTAACCACACAGCGTTCTCTCGTTGTGCTGCTCGGAAATGCATCTAGTCCAGCTCAGTTTCCCCAAGCCTAGGGGTGCTGGAACAATTTGTATAGCAGGCGTGCTGAGAGCCACTGTAAACCCTGTATGTGATGGAAACCATTTCAAGCCAGGGGGAGCGGCAGCACCCTAGCCTCCCTGGTTCCAGCTCCTAGGCCGAACAATATAAATCGTTGGTTCCTGCAGTGAAAGAAACACATTTTTTCTTTTCCTTTTCACAGGCGCAGTCATTTCTGAAATGTCTGATGAATCCCATCAATGCACTCTTCGTATGAAGGGGTTTTAAGTTGCATTTGAGAGAAGCTGTGTCCTCACAGGACTCTTTCAATGCACTCTAACAAGTATCATTCTAGTTCCATTGCCTGCTTCATTTATGTAATTGCAGTTGGCATTTGAACAATAAACACAAGTGCTGGTCAGTGATCCAGTCCCTAGTAAACAGGTCTGTAGGCATTTACCTTCTTATCTCAATAGAAAGAGAGGTAGACACGCATTGAAATCCTTGCACAATGAGGAGAGCATTAACACACCCTATAGCGTACACAGCACGTTATTCATTGGATAGTGTCACCGGGTGAGCGGCCCCTTTAAATGCAGCAGGGTCTGATGCAGCTGGACTGATCACCTGCTGCCCAATAGGGTTTAAAGGAAGGCACCTGGGCCTTATGGAGAGGAGACAGCTGCAGGTGGCTGGTAGATGGCTGCAGACACTTCAGGGAGAAGACAGCAGTAGGGAAGACTCCAGGCAAGAGGAGTTGGGAGGGTATGAAACAGACCTCAACACAGAGGGGCTGGGCCCAGTTTGGGACTGGGATGAAGACATAAAGCTGAGTTTTCTTTTGAAAGATTTTGTGCAGGACTTAATAAGCTGGACCCCAGATGTTCTAACTATCTAGCCTGTGGACTTTCCATTGTCCTGAGGGAAGGGGGAACTTGGCCAGAAGCCCCTAAGCCCATTATATTCCATAGTGAACATTACCAGGAAGTTGAGACTTCACGTGCTAGATAACCCGAGCACTGGGCAGGGATCAGATCACTTGTGTGACTGTGGAATTAGGCAATAAGCACCACTGCAGAAGGACCTATTGTTGTCTTTGCCACTCGAGCGTAATGGGGACCGAGATAAAGCAGAGGGGGATCTGCTCCAGAGTGCCCTGAGGTGCTCATGGCCCCAGGATGCAAAGAGCAGCCCAAAGATCAGTAAGGTATAAAGGTGGCCTTGCTTGGCCTGAACCAAAGGTCTAGCTGAGAAACACAGGGAACGATGACATTATTCTAATAGGAGAGACTGTAGCAGGTGCGATAGCAATATTAAAGCAGGCAAGGTAACTTCCACAGCAGCATGATGGGAGTCCTACGAAGAAATGAGCTTTTAGAACAATGTTTTTCACCCTACGTTTCCAAGGAGTTTTTAAAAAAATGTTTTAATAATACCTAGCTCTTACGTAGATCTCAAAGCACTGGACCAAGGAAGTGGCTTGCCCAAGGTAACCCAGCAGCTCGGACTACAAACCATGTCTTCTGAGTCATAGACCAGTGCTCCAACCATTAGGAAAGCCTGCCTCCCTTGTATTTAACAGTATCCAAAATATCCTGCTAATAGTGTGAGATCCAAAGAGTAACTGAAAGCAACAGCATGCCCTTTATCACAGAATCCTGACACTTCCGCTATTCCGGTTAGAAACCTTATGTTAATGAAATACAATTGGACTAAAAGGCTTTTATTACTGGAATATGGTTTGCATTGAGAACAAACAGAACACACTGATTTTCTTAGTACCACGTGCACTGAATTCCTCTTCAGCTTTATATTCAAAACTATTTGAAGAGAAAATGTCAATTCTATTACTCAACTATGATATTTTTTTCTTAGCTATCATCTGGACTGGGCAAAATTTGAAGGCATAAAGAATATGTAATGGGATCATATGAAGACAATGTGACTGCAAAAGAACAACCAGCCACACATGTGAAAACAATAACGCCTTGTTTCATGATGACAGTTTGGCTAAATGCTGTTAGGCAAGTGGGTTATGATAACAGTTTATAGAGGCCAGCTGTTAAAAATAAATATGTAATGTAGTGTAAGATAGGGATCTTACATCCAACTACCTGCAGGAAAAATATGGCCCATTTAATATTCAAAAAATGACAGTTCAGTCTTTGATACCAGACCATAATATACACACAGAGCTCTACTGAAATAAAAAATGAAAGAGAGGAAAGGATACTTTGCCCTTTAACCATACAGGCTCTTCCCCAGGGTACTGTTAAATATTTGCAACCCCCAAGATTTAAATCCTGGGCAGACAAATCTGTATTAAAAACGATGACGCCATTTTTTAAAAAGTCTGTTTATTATCATTTTATTTCTTGTTGCAAACGAGACAAACACAGTGTGGCAAGTAAAAAAATAAAACCCACAGATAAATGCATTATACCGTGCTGAGTGTGTAGGACACGTCCGAACTGAAAATGCCATTTGCACATCCGCTGTGACCCATTCTTTGATAACGTTAGTATCTGAACAATCCACTCTTCTCCATAGCCACTGACTGAGTGGGGCTGCGGTGTTTGGGGCAAGAACCCTGTAGTATCCGCTTGCTAAGGGATGCTATTAAAGAATAACCTGGAAATGAAAGAAATACTGAAAAGGAACGGGAAAAGGTGATTGCAGATAATGGGTTGTTCTGAAAACACTTAGGTGATCTGAAGCCCATTTTCCATTAATCTTTAATGGACTGAAAGCCTTAAAATATGCAGCCAAGTGTTTCAAAGTGACTTTGTGAAATATCCTCAACAGAGGCATTTCAATAAATTTTGCCCAGCAGCACACAACTAATGTAACCCTTCTCAGAAGTATCAAATGTTATAGTCAACCAAAAAGCTCCTATGCAGGTCACCCATGATGTCTTGGTACTAATATATAACTGTCTGTACTGGGTATTAACACACAAGGCGATTCAGTGGAGACCAACAGAGTTCAGTCAGCATTTCAAATCTCCAAAATCCAGTAAGGTAAAGACGAAGGAGAACAGCTTAAATGGTGCACGCTCTGTCAGCCTCTACCCGGCCTCTCACTCACATGTTCTATACAGTTACAAAATTGTAGTAATCATATTCAGCTTTGGGTGGGTTCGTTCACTACCCATATTTCCTCAGTTTGAGTGGAGTAAGAGTCTAGCGAGTGCATGGAATAGTTGCATTTCTTTTTGAGACTTAACAAGCCAAACTGCCCCACCCCCGAGCGGCCATCTTGCTTTGGCTGCCAGTGGTTCTACATGCTGGAGTTTCTGGTGGGCTTACGGGATCAGTGCTTCTCATCTCATCCTAATGATGCATTTCTGCCACTGTCTAGAGGACAGACTGTGCTGGGCATTAGTGCAGTTTGCACTTTCATCCTCCACGCCACGTCCCAGTTAAAACGCAGTCTTCCAGACACCGTTCCTACTCCAGAACGTAGCAGCGCATCGGGTCGAGACACAGGGTTCCACCGGGCTCTAGTGTCCCTTGTGGCCCTTTCTCTGCACTGCACCAGCTTGTCCTCTATCCTTGTGTTCACTGGCCCTCCAGCTCGGTCACTTCCCCATTTCCGGGGTAGCAAAAGTCTAATGTAATAAGTTCTGATCTGTTGGAAACATGAGGTCCTCTGCCCCTTCACAGGGCTATGCCCTGATTGCCAACTTCCCTCACAGCCCCCACTCAGGGTTTCCTCACAGGACTCTCTTTCTCAGCTTGTGGAAGAGTCTTCCCCTGTCTGCAGTCTCGCTCCCTCTGCCTGCTTATAAGACCCAGCGTCTAATGGATCATCACCTAGCTGGGCCCCATCTGGCCAGGAGGCAGTCAATCAGTTGTGGCACATGTCTCTAATCAGGGATCCCGCCTTTTCTAGCTGGTGCTGGGGGAACCCATTCACATTTCCGTGAACAGTGGAATTGCTCCAGAAACTAAGGACATCCTGCAAGCCATGTGAGTGATTCCGATCATCCACAGACGCCTGGGGTTGCAAGCTAGGTTGGTTGCTTACACTAATTACTCTGGTGACATGGTTTGGCGATGCAGAAGTTTCACGTACATCTGTACGTGGAATCGGACTCTTCTTTAAAAGCTGAGGGGCAAAAACTGAAGTCAGTAAAATCTGGTATATCCCATTATGTTGAAAATACATCCCAGGAGACTGTTGAAAAATTGGAAAGGGTTTGGAACAGAGCCACCAGAATGATTTGAAGTCTGGAAAACCTGCCTTATAGTGAGAGACTTAAGAAGCTCAGTCAATTTAGTTTTTCCAAGACAAGGCTAAGAAGTGACTTGATCACTGTCTATAAGGACCCTACAAGGGGAAGATATTTTGGATAGGAGGGGGCTCTTTAATCTAGTCAAAAAGGATGTAAGAAGGACCAATGATTGGAAGTTGAAGCTAGGCAAATTTGACCAGAAATAAGGTGCACATTTTTAACAGTGAGTGTAGTTAACTATAGGAACAATTTGCCAAGGATGTGGTGATTTCTCCATCACTTGAAGTCTTTAAATAAAGACTGGCTGTCTGCTCTAGCTCAGACAGAAGTTAATGGGGGTAGATGCAGAAATTACTGGGTGAAATTCTTTGGCCTGTGTTAGGCAGGAGTCAGACTAGATAACCATAATGGTCTCTTCTGGCCTTAACATCTGAGGAGATATGTTGTCCAACTTCCCTTTCCATGATATTGTTTGAAATATGTTGGTGTTCAAAGTGACATGCAGTGGGATAGGTTCTCTACTCAGTTCACAGGGGAATGTGCAGGCCTTCCAGCACTATCAGAATATAAATATTTACTACTCGTAATGATGCTATAATTCCCATTCATATTGGCAGGGCTTGCACTGAACTTCCGGCAGAGAGAGAAGATCCCCTGTGGCATTCTATGATATTACTGATGTTACCTCAAATAGCATTGTGATGGGTTTCCCCCCTCGGGTGCAACCTGGAATTGGGGAACCGCTGAGCCTCTGTCTCCTGGGCTCCTGTGCTGCTGTGGCAAACTGCAGCCCGCTCCCAGTCCTGCACTCACACAAGCACTTTCACAGCCAGGGACACACCCAGCTGCAGTTACATGAAGGCTTCTCCTCAGTCACTCATGAATTAACAATAGAGAGATTCCAGGCAGCTCACCCCCCAGCTCCCCAACCTAGGACCCCAGAGTTGTACGGTCTTGCCCTGGTCAAAAGCCCAACCAGTATAAATGTATTACCCAGTCCTCCCCTCCCTCGATGTGGAGAGGGCAATGCACCATCCCCTGTTCCTGAGCAGATTTCCCCACACATTTCAAGCAAACCACATTGTTTTAGGGAAAATATAAAACAGATTTATTGATAACAGAAAGATAGATTTTAAGTGATTATAAGAGTGGCAAACAGATCAAAGATGGTTACCTAAGAAATAAACAAAATCGCAGTCTAAGTCTAAGACACTAGGTAGGATTTGAATTAAGCAGAGTCTCACCCAGTTAGATAGCACAAGCAGGTTAGTTTTTGCATACACAGGCAGGGATCCTCTTTTCCAGCCTGGGGCCAGCACTTCCCCAGGTCAGTTTTTGCTCCTAAGGTGTTTCCAGGTGTTCTGCTGTAGAGGGAGTGAGGCCCCGTGGTGATGTCACTTCCCCCCTTGTATAGCTGCTTCCAGGTGTTTCAAGCCAAGCCCCCCAGCACAGTTTGTGGAAAAGTACAAGCACCAAGATGGAGTCCAGTATCACATAATCTAGTCACATGCCCTGGCATGCTTCAATGAGACGTGGCAGCCATTGTCCATATGCTGATTGAAGAGTCCACAGGTGAGGATAAGCTTTTTCCCATGGCCCATTGTCTTTGCTTATGGGCCATTCAACGTGAATAGGCCATTCACAATGTGCTGGCTAGACTGGATGTAAAGCTTTGTGTCTGTTACCCAGGAGCAAGCACACTTGAAATACAGATGCATAGTCAATATTTATAACTCCAGATACGAAAATGATACATGCACACAAATAGGATAAAAACAACGAGGAGTCCTTGTGGCACCTTAGAGACTAACAAATTTATTTGGGCATAAGCTTTCGTGGGCTAGACCCCACTTCATCAGATGCATGGAGTGAAAAATACAAGTACACAGCACATGAAATGATGGGAGTTGCCTTACAAAGTGGGGGGTCAGTGCTAACGAGGCCAATTCAATCAGGGTGGATGTGGCCCATTCCCAGCAGTTGACAAGAAGGGGTGAAAATCAACAGAGGGAAAATTATTTTTTGTAGTGACCCAGCCACTCCCAGTCTTTATTCAGGCCTAATTTGATTCCACTTCCCCCACCCTTCCTTCCCCAAAGGCCCCACTGCTTGCTGAGTCATTCCACACCCCTCCAAGACCCCCACCACCCAGTGCTCGCTGAGTCCCTCCCCCAAAGACCCCACCACTCACTGAGTAGCTCCACCTCCCTCTCCCGAGATGCCGGCCACATCCCTCCTCTCCTCCATCTCACGGGACTCAGCAGGTGGTGGGCGCCTCAGGGGAGGGGGATGGAGGGGAGACGGGACTCGGCAAGTGACGACCAGCGGGGACCTTGGGGGAGGGGTGGATCATGGACAGGGCCATGGGGGAACAGCGGGAGGGGGCCTCAGGGTAGAGCGCAGGTGGGGCCACCACAGTCCAGGCACCCGTGCTCTTGGAAGCGGCGGTTCGGTAGCTGCGCCCCAGGAAAGGCTTAGCCTCCCCTGGCCTCTTATACCCACCACCTCTGAGTCTCATTGTGCAAAGATTTATATTTCCTCCCTTACTGGATCAATACACCTTCCCTGAGTGCTGGTGCTATGTTAAATATGCACATGTCCCAGAAAAATACTGAACTGTGTTATCACTGTGTGTATAGTCAATGATACAGTTACAACTGCAATGGCCTAAGTACAGTATTATTTTTATATAGCATACAGATTTACATTACCAAATTAGAACAGTGGTAAACACTAGGAATTATACAGACATTTAAAACCTGTGTCATCCACACTAAAAAGAGGGTGCAAATATAAAAATCTTTATTTTGTATTTTTTTAAATCAAAATTGAAGGCTTGGCACACATTCCTCTTTTTGAAAGTGAGCGAGCGAGTGCATTCCAGGTTGTGTGGGTGATGTTTCCTGAGCTGGACAACTGAAAACCACCTCTTTGGATCTGGCAACTCCCTCTGAAAGGAGAAGAGGAGGGAGGTGACTTTGCGAACGTGGCTAAGATTTTTAAAAAGAGGAGCAAGAAGTGAGACTCCTCAATCCATATTTAGCCACCTGGCTGCCTTTCTGAAAGGCTGAGCACCCAGCCGCTCCCACGGACCTCAGAAATGTTCTCTAACCTCAGCGAGTTTGCTGGGTGTCAGCAATCCTGACAATCAGGCAGGCGCCAAACGCTGGATGCAAGAGACTAACTTGAAATTTCTTTTTATAAATGTCTTGGCCCATGTCTGCCATTCTGGGCAATGAAACTACAGGAACAGTAACCTGCAGTTTGCTCAGTGTTTACATGGCCTAAATCTGTTCTCTCTGCCTTTTATTTACTGTGCAACATCCTTTCCTGAGAAAGGAACCGTTCAGAACGTGGATGTTCCTTTACTTAAAACACAGCGTTAAG
Source organism: Mauremys reevesii (assembly GCF_016161935.1). NCBI lineage: Eukaryota > Metazoa > Chordata > Testudines > Geoemydidae > Mauremys > Mauremys reevesii. Next base: position 101,344,877 of record NC_052631.1, read on the forward strand.
GGCCTGATCCTGAGCACCCACAACTCCCACTGAATCAAACCCTGAATGTACAGACACCAAAGTGGTGTTCACAGCGATATGATCACATGGAAAATTATGTGCACCAAGTACTGTGTTTAGAGCGGCTACCAATACTGAATGAGCTGAGAGTAAATGTCATGATCCACACAGAGCACTAGACTCGTTAATAAGTGTTTGCAGGATTGGACCCATTCCTTGGCTTGGTGTCCCGTTCGGCTGCTGTTTTCATTTCTCACTAAGTAGTTTTACAGACCTGGAAAGTATTCTCCTAACAGCCAGAGAAGCAAATGAAGATACACATATGGGTAAGAGCGAGCTGCCCAATGGAGCACTGGCCTTTGGGAAGTGAAATGATTTTGTCCTAGTTCATCATGGTTCATATGTATTTATAAGTGCGTGGTTGCCCAGGCGTGGTCTCAGACAGGTGTCTCTTGGTGAGGGTATGAGGGGGGTTCTATCACAGCTGCAATAATTACGATCAATAATTACGATCAATTACGATAAATAACTCCGGGTGCCAGAGCCTGCATCCACTGAGGTTACGATTGGCATCGAAGGGAGCAAGAAAGGGTTGGCAATTCCCTGCTGTCCAGACTCATCGGGTGAGATTCAGTGCTGCGCCTCGTCGAACTCGTGACTTGGGGAGGAGTGCCTTAAGCCACCTCTGCACCCTGCCAATCCTGGGCTGCTCCAGAGGATGAATGGACCCCGGTGTAATGTAGACAGGCCCTGGGGACCTAAGACTGCAGCTTCACTTGGAGCTAGGGAGGTGACTCTCAGCTCGTGTAGACGTACTCTTGCTAGCTGTCATCGACCCAGCAGGGTACAAAGAGCAGTGCAGCCAAGGTGGCCTAGGCTACCCATGCGGAGCACATCCCCACAGCATTTCGGCAGGTGTGTACAACTGACCAAGCGGCTCACCGCTGCTCATGTTACCCCGGCTGCTCTCCTGCTGTTAGCTCGCTAACTCGATGAGAGCTCGTGCGAGAATGTCTGTGCGAGCGTCACCCACAGCTCAAAGTGCAGACGTACCCCACATAACGGCAGCCGCCCGGCATGGCCTGTGGGTGGCAGAGCTGCCCACAATCTCCATGGCCCCATGGACACTGCCCCTGTGCTGTGCCTGCACCGGGGCAATTCTTTCCTGCCCCCTTGCAGTACAGTTCCTGCCCCAATGAGTTACTGAAATATCATCTATTGACCGTCATTGATGGCAACAAATGTTTTGCAAAGAGGCGATCACTGTACCGGCCAGAAGGAAAGATGGTCTAGCGTTAAATGCCTCTGGGAGACTTTCTTGATACAGGATAACTAGTCTATTGTGGGGGCTGGACAAGGCAGCTTTCAATCTGAGCAAAGCACTAATGTCTGCACCCAGCAAAGCGAGGAGTTTGAGCTCTTCGGCCTGCTGCTGGCACACTGATGGGCATCTTGTGTTGGATCATTTCTGCTGCAACTACTGCAGCTGGGAACATTCGTCTGGGTAAGTGTCTGGAGCCAGCTGAGGACATATTAGAAATATTAAGATTCTGCCCACAGCCCACTGACCCACCCTTCTGCCTTCAGGCACAGATGCCTTAGAAAGAATCCAAAGGAGGGGAGACAAGTGCTTGTTTTGTTTGTCCTGTGCTCATCCTGAAATAGTGCAATTCAGAAGGGAGAGTGAGGCCATTCAGCTCCCTGGCGTCTCACATAGCTCTCAGCAGCTGCATGCACCCATTGCATAATATTGTTCTTTAGCTGCCCTGGCTTTGAGTTTAAACAGCTTTCAGGTTATATTCATTGTAATGAATATCATCAACTCTGAGAGCACAGGTCATAAATAATCCAAACGCAAATTATACTCTTGGTCTAATTCGGTTACATCCTTAAATTGTATGTTTCCTCTTTCCTTCTTGAGGACGGCAGTTTTATCCTCTATAAGGAGCTGAACATTTAACCTTCCTGAGGCATCAGGTGTTTTGTGTATAGACGAAGCAAACTCCAGGCTATTTGCGTGTGGACTAAAGACACTATATGGCCCTATGGAGGTGATTCAGAGCCCAAATCTCCAAGTGCTCCATGCCTGGACTCCTAGTTCTGCCTGAAGGAAGTGCAGGATCAAGTCCTGGTTGCAGTTTCAGTGAATCACTTCTGACTAATTGCACAGGGGTCGAGGGGGGCGGTGGCACAGAATAAATATTTCTGGAACTTCTGACTTGCACTCGCCCCAGCTGGTGTTCATCAAAATGATCCTTGAGTTCAAATCACTGGCTGGTTGAGCAGAAAAGTACCATGAGTGGAGATGGGCCAAACCCACTACTATTTAATTGGTTCCAGCACAGGATCTGAACCACTCTTGGGTTTGGTTTTGCACAAATGAATGCTGAGCAATTAAGTTCTGAAGAAAAAAAGAACCCACTGAGATTAGTACTTGGAAGTTCTTCTGCCTCAGATTTCCTCATTTCGCAGTACTTCAGGCATTTACATCAGGCTGTGGGTGTATCTGTATCTTTAAAAATTCACAGGTTATCTGCTTAAGCTATTACTTTATTGTAGGCAGTAATAGCATAAGAACGGCCAGACTGGGTCAGACCAATAGTCCATCTAGCCAAGTATCCTGTCTGCTGTCAGTGGCCAGTGGCAGATGCTTCAAAGAAAATGAACAGAACGGGACAACCATTAAGTGATCCGTCCCCTGTTGTTCAGTTCCAGCTTTTACCAGTCGGAGGTTTAGGGACACCCAGACATGGAGTTCCATCCCTGACCATCTTGGCTAATAGCCTTGATGGACCTGTCCCCCATGAACTTATCTAGTTCTTTTTTTTGAACCTAGTTATACTTTTGGCCTTCACAACATCCCCTGGCAACGAGTTCCACGGGTTGGGGGAATGATTTTCCTGTCCTGAGAAAATTGCCAAGATTTTTAAAACTTTCTCTTCCCAACAAAAAGTCAAAAAAACCTGAAAACCAAAAATCTGAAGAAAAAAATATTAGTTCAGGTCAATCTAATTGTTTCATTTCAATAATTCTGAACTTTTTTGCTTCGATTTTGAATATATTTAATTTTTTCACTGTAATTAGCTTAAATGGCAAAACACAGGCACTGAGCCAGAAAACTAGAATCTTTCACTTAAAAAAAATGAAGAAATGAAACTTTCCAATAATTTTAAATTTTTTTAAACAAAAAACTTCAAGTTGATACATTTGTCAAAACCAGTCCTTTCCTGCAAAAAGTTTTGTTTTTGACAAATTGGCATTCTCAGATGAAAACTGTTTCATTGAAAAATTCATGACCACTTCTACTAGGTAATACCTGTTTAATTAATATATTTTCCCACTCTTTTGCTTCCTGCAACTTTTGGGGAAGAATGAAGTTATGCTGAGTATTCAAAGGATGCTATGTTTGAAGTCTTTCATTAACAACTATATTCTATGCCCTATGTAGTATGATAGACCCAGGCCAGTTGGGAACGGCAGAGTAGTAGAAGGGAGATATATTGGCCACTGGATACGCAGTTTTCTGTTCCCTGAGTGACCAGAGCAGGGGCTGCTCCAGGCTAATGAGATCACCTGACTCCAATTAACCTGCTAAGAGTCAGGTGAGGCTGTTAAGCACCTGACTCTAATTAAGGCCCCTCTGATGCTATAAAAGGGCTCACTCTAGTCAGGCCAGAGGGAGAGCCAGAGGAGAGGAAGTGCGTGAGTACAAGGAACTGGGAGCAAGAGGCGTGCAGGAAGCTGAGAGTGAGTAGGCACTGCTGGAGGACTGAGAAGTACAAGCGTTATCAGACATCAGGAGGAAGGTCCGGTGGTGAGGACAAAGAAGGTGTTGGGAGGAGGCCACGAGGAAGTAGCCCAGTGTGTTTTAATTCCTCCCAACTCCTGATCAGACACAGGAGGAAAGTCCGGTGGTGAAGATAAAGAAAGTGTTTGGAGGAGGCCGTGGGGAAGCAGCCCAGGGAGTTGCAGCTGTCGCACAGCTGTTGCAGGAGGCACTCTAGACAGCTGCCGTCCACAGGGCCCTGGGCTGGAACCCGGAGTAGAGGGCAGGCCCAGGTTCCCCCCAAACCTCCCAGCTCCTGATCAGACACAGGAGGAGTTAACCTGGACTGTGGGTTCCACCAGAGGGGAAGGTCTCTGTGTTATTTTCCGACCCACAGGGTGAATCTGTGAGGCAAGCAAATCCGCCAATAAGCGCAGGATCCACCAAGGTAGAGGAGGAACTTTGTCAAAATAGCTATATATACACACTTTTAGAAATCGCACAGCTTGTTGCAGAATGAAGTAGGTAGGATTAATATATCCTTATAGTATGGAGCAGGCCTGATAACATCTACAACTAGCTTTGGGGCAAAAATAGTTCCTAGACAATGAAGGTTACTTTCTCAGCCCCAAATGTTTATGCTTGGCTGGGACGCTTATTCTGCACCAATTCCTACTCCCATTCAATTCCCAAATGGCCATTTTGCCCTGGAGGCTCTGGGAACAGGACCATGCCCATTAGTTTACACACCTTCCTATGAGCAAAGCGTCACTAGTGACACTTTGGTCCTTAGTGTGTTTTAATTCAAGGCAAAGCCAAGGCCAGAATTGGTCTGGGAGGGTTGTCACCAGATAAAAAGTAAATCAAGCTGGGTGGTGATATCCTGGGCCAAAGAGGCAGGCTTGTAACCAGACTTCAAAGGGACTTCATCTTCCTTCTGCAGGGGTTGCCTTAAGACTTGCAGAGAGACAGAAGGGAATATATATTGCAAGCTAATGAAAGTCATAAAACAGGAATGGGAATTGATATGAAAGGCAATCTAAACTGCAGGAACTTTGCCACTCTGTTTGCATAACCTTCAATATGCTTATTCTTTATTTATTGAGACGTTTGGAAGTGAGAGTTAAATGGTCTTTGGCTCAAGGCTAGAAGGTATTGTGGTTTTGAAGCAGTGTGTGTGTTATATCATCCAAAATCCTAAGTCCTGTTATTGGCTTTCCTGGCTGGGCCACATGTGCTCATTCTCCATGGAAAGTCAATATTCTCTCTACCAACTCCAAAAAAGGAGTCTGCTCTATGTTCTGTACAAACACAGGGTCGGATTCAGCATCCCTTAATCAGGAAAAGCCCCTTTGAAGTTAATGGAGGTTTTGCCTAGGATTGGATTTTCAAGAAGTTCAGTAACAAAAATTCAGCCTCAGTCTCCTGAGTTTCAATGTCTGATGATTGATTGATCTTGAATTTCCTGAATAGCTGATGTAGCTACACTTAAGAGCAAATGCCAGCCGAGACTGGGAAATGGGATTGTATAATACCAGTAAAATAATTCAGCCATGGCCTCCAAACAAATTATTTAATAGAAAAAAATCTCTTTTCCTCTATCAATGCTTGGACTAGATCCACCCTCCACAGTCATTCACCCTAGAGCTGGTTGAAAGAAGTAAATGTTTTCACTAATTCATTCTGAAAATTTTAATGGTTATTCACAATCGAAAAACTTCAACCAGCTCAAATTCAGCCCAAGATGTAGCTTACTCTTTAGTCTCTGCACTTTTCTTCTTCAATTCCCCTCAAATACTTAAAACATCTGTTCCAGAGTCTTATCCTGTACTCCTTCTCAAGAAGAATGCCACCAGAAGTCAGTATGAGTGTTCCCTAGTGAGAAATGCAGGTGACTGGCTGCCATTAGAATACCTGGTGTTAAATTTTATATTACAACAAAAATTATTTCTCAGATGAAGAATTCCAGACATATGCTTTAAGTAGCCAGTTTTTTCATAAGATTAGATTTTAAAAAGGGGGGACCATTCTCAGGAGTGAGCTAGTCTGGAATTAAAGTGATACGGTTTATCTAGTTTTCCCTAGAAGCTAAGGGGAGAAAAACATGCTATCTAATCCAAAGTCATTTTTATGCTTGCATTATTTTGGTGTGGAGTGTGTTAATGAGCTCATCTGGAGGAGGATTTAGAAAAGAATGTGCTGCCTAGAAAACGGTGATGATCCTGTTTTAGTCTGCATTTGTCATGAGGCAGAGAAGCAAAACTGCTTGCAAACCTCGAACATGATGATTTCCACATGTGCTGAGTGCTGCAGAGCTGCCTTGGGTTCAGACAGAAGCACTTTGCTTTATTCCAGCAATGAGACGTGATTGGCTTCAATGCCCCAGAGCTCCAGTTTGTGTATTGAAGGCACAGAAGTAACAGCCGAGGAAAGATGTGACTTGCCAGGAAATTCTGATATTTCAACATTTGTGTTTTGTCCAAAATCAGAAAACAAAGTTAAGATATTGAAATATTTACAGAATGAAAAGTTAGAAAAAATTTCAATTCAGAAATGACAAAATGTTTTGTTTTGCCATTTTTATATGAACGAAAGAGTTTGATAGTCCCAGCTCGAAAAGATCCATTCAGTTTGTTGGCCTGAGGCAAAATGTTTCCTTTCTAGTCAGATCAAGGTTAAGCTATGGTGGTGCATTGCCTTGTGGGAGATGTAGTTTCGGATTCCTGATGCCAGCAGGGGTGGCTCCGGAGCCACATGCGGCTTTTCAGAGGTTAATATGCGGCTCCTTGTACAGGCACCGACTCTGGGGCTGGAGCTACAGGCACCAACTTTCCAATGTGCTGGGGGGTGCTCTCTGCTCAACCCCTGGCTCTGCCCCAGCCCTGCCCCCACTCCACCCCTTCCCTCCCCTGAGCCTGAGCCTACCGTGCCCTTGCTCCTCCCCCTTTCCCCCCCAGAGCCTCCTGCACATCACAAAACAGCTGATCGCGGCGGGCGGGAGGTGCAGGGATGGAGGGTTAGGTGCTGATCGGCGGGGCTGCTGGCGGGTGGGAGACACTGGGGACGGCGCGGGGGGGAGCTGACGGGGACCTGCTGACCTGTTCCTGTGACTCTTTGGCAAGGTACATTGGTAAATTCTGGCTCCTTCTCAGGCTCAGGCTGGGCTCGCTGGCTGGACACCATCCCATTTGGTCAGAGGGGAAGTGTGTTGCATCATGGAAGATGTAGTCCAGCCAGGGATTCTAGTTTATATAATAGATCAGGGATTCAAACTCCATCTCCCACAGGCACTTCCCCATAGGAACCTGCATTTAGGGTGACCAGATGTCCCGATTTTTTAGGGACAGTCCCGATTTTTGGGTCTTTTTCTTATATAGGCTCCTATTACCCCCACCCCCGTCCCGATTTTTCACACTTGCTGTCTGGTCACCCTACCTGCATTACAATGTAAAACTCGACTGTTGGCTTTTGTTCTTTAAAGCCCTAACGGGCTTAGGACCTGCCAGCTGGGGAGATGTTTCTCTCGCACCACCCCAGGCAGCGCCTTCGCTAGGAAAACGGGTGTGTCTTTTGCCAGTGTTTGCCCTGCAGGTCGCTTCTGCTCAGAATTACTTTGCTAAGTGTGCAGGGGGCAGGAGAACAGAAGTTTATAGTGTAGTGAAATGGTTAAATAAAAAGTAGTCTGTGGTGCACAGTGAACTTTGCGGTTCTAGTCAACAGGGGTGGCACAGGGTGGGCTGTGGCCAGGCCTTCTCCTGGGCTGAGCACGGCAGCCAGCTGTTTGTATCCTGTGAGCATCAGACTGAACACGCCTCTAGCCTGGTCATATCTGAGAGGAGTAAAGAAATCTCACTCCTTTCCCCCTCCCTGGTCTGGCTTTTGTCGCCTCTGCATTCGAATCGGGGAGCTGCCCCCTCGCGACTCCCTGCTTTCGGTTCTGATGCCTGCTGCAGCCCAGCCCAGAGCAGCCAGTCCAGGCAAGCCAGGCTGTGCGGGGATGGCAGATGTGCCGTTTGAGGAGCATTAGGAGCTGGGCAAGTGTTCACAAGGTTGACAAAAGCCACATCCCTGAAACAAAGGCTGTCTGTCCCCTGCCAGCTGTCCAGTCTCTGCTCCAACGCACAAGGAGAACTAGAGCCTTTCAAAGGAAAGGTCAGAGAATTTTTTAACATAGGCAAAAAAATGTTTTTCCCTATCCTCGTTTTCTGAACTGGCCGGATTGCTTTGGCCCGCCAGCAATCCAAGGCAGATATCTGGCATGGAACACTTCAGCCCAGTCCAAGTTTGGCTAAGTTAGAAACAACTGAAAACGGGGTCTTATAATGGGAAGTGATAAGCAACCTTAATAATAGATGGTGCTACCAGCCCCACCTATAATAAGTCCTTATACCACCGCGCACTACTGTAGTATTTGAGCACCTGCAGGCAGGGCATTCAGTGATGTGACTAACATCTATCACGTGTGGTTTGTCCTCTCTCATCCTCTAACCAGGGGACAATTGAATGTGATGTGGAGTGTTTTGTACTGATAGAATTTTTCCCCTTCATATCTCTGTTGTTCTATGTGTATTAGTGAAGGAAGGTGAAAGAAATGCACCTTGCCTGCGAATGCAAAATGGGAGGTTTGGTTTGGTTCTTAGTTCCTGGGGGAATTCATTCCACCATCTCGGACCAGCTCCCCAGAAAGCTGCACCTGCTGCCCAGTGGAGCTTTGCCCTTCTGGAGAGTTCCCTGAGAATCAAGGAGCAGCACAGTCAGCCAGGCTCTCCATCCCGGAACCTGAGGTCTTTTAGATACCCTGGACTCAGGCCTTGGAGTGCCTTGAGGATAAGGACCAAGACTTGATTAGAATTCTATGGGAAGCCAGTGCAGGAAGCAGAGGATGGGGTGAGTAGCCCGTGTTGTTGTGGAGATGTGCCACATTTGGGCCGGTTGGAGTTTTCTGAAAGCTCATATCCCTGGGCATGAGGTCAGCGCATTGCTGTAGTCCAGAGAGGAGGTGACAAAGGTGTGTGTCTATAACTGAGGTTCCATCATTGTCTGTGAGGATGGGATGGAGCTTCCTAGCCAATGAGTGATGATAGAAAGCTTTACTGCAGCTATGTGAGCTTAGTATCAGTGAGGAAACCAAACGGCTCCTAAACTATGGACTGAATTGACCAATTATGGGTGTGTGCCTTCACCTGAAGGACACAGCACCATGTCTGCAAACTCACCCAAATACTTTCCTCTGCCCATCAGCATCACCTCTGTCTTGTTCAGGTTCAGACAACTGTACTTCATGCACAAGCTGATCTCTTCCAAGCACGGGGCCATCTTGGTGGTAGGGGTGTGGCCATATATGGCGATGAGTCGGGAGAGCTGTGTGCCACCTGCATATTGCTGCACGAGTCGGTGTTGTCTGACCGGTGCACCCAGTGGCTGCGTATAGTTGCTGAGACGAACCAGTGGGAGAATTTATCTTAGACTCCTCAGGTGAGGGGGTCTCATGGTGGAGGTGCAGTTTCCCATCACTAGTTGTGGGGTGGACTAGTGATGGGAAGGAATCAAACCATTTTTGGCACATTCCCCTGGCCTTCTCCCCTGCCACCTCTCTCGGTATATCATGGTCGACAGAGCTGAATGCTGCAGAGAGGCCCAAGACGATGACAATGGAGGTCTGCGCTCTACCCACTGACAGCAGGAGATGTCCATCAGTGCCACTGAAGCTGATTCTGTCCCAGGTCCTGGCCTGAATCCAGCTTGTGCCAGGTCTAGAATCTTAGCTTTCAGGAGATGAGTGTATCATTGGCCCTTGGTTAGCTTCTCGAGGAGCTTGCTGAGTGATGGGAGGTTTGACACTGGGTGGGGGTGGCAGCTCATGGGCCTGGGGGGTGGCTACATGTTACTCACAAGCACCAGGAGAGGAAGAAGCACAAATAGTGGCCCACAGGGACGGTGAGCAAATGTGACTCAGACATGGGTATCCGCTCCAGGAATGCCTTAGAGAACACATGCTGAGCGCCACCAGGCCTAATCCTTCCCAAAAGCGCTAACATTTGCACAGCCCTCCCGGCAGCCTGAAGTTTAAAGACCTTTTCAATACTGGGTTTATTTGTACAGCATTTCAAGGCCTTCTTAATGTAAACAAAGCATTGTACGAACAGCTGGCAAGCATGGACACTTATGAGCAAGCCTATAGAGCAGGGCAATGTAAACAAAGCACATGCAAAGGAGATCTAGAATGCAAATGAGACTCTTACTCCGGTTGCATTACCATCACCCACGGAGACAGCCAGGGAGGGGGGAGGCATGGTGGGTAATATTTCATAGGCACCTAACTGAGCTAGTCCTTTCCTCAATCTAAATGCTGCTGAGGATTTAACCGAGAAGCTACAGTGATTGACAGACTGGGACCATTCGAGTTTTAAAGGCACCAGAGAAATCAATTTTCTACATGTTAGTGTAGATAATAAGTTCAGAATCTGCAGCTGTTGGAGCATGTTGTCCAAATCCAATCTGGATGAGGTGTGCGTGTGTGTGTGTGTGTGTGTGTGTGAGGAGGGGGGCACACACACACGCTCTCTCTTCAGAGATCAGACCCCAGTTCCACCCTGTGTCAGGCTCATCTGTAACTCTTTCCATGCCATAGACTGCAGGACGGCCTAGGAATATCCCTCTAGCAATCCCACTTACAGCAGGTGGGTTTGAGAGGCTGCTTCTTTCTGGGCAGAAATCCTGCTTCCGTTGATTATGCACATGAACCCGGTTACCGGGCTGATTCAGGAGTTGGAAATGTGTGAGCAGCATGGTCCGGTACCCGCGCATCTTGTACTCCTGTTTTATAGACTTGTCTGGAGGTGACACGGGGCAGCAGTGGGGAGAGAAGAAACAGGACAGGGAGAAGATGGCTTTCTAGTTAAGGCTCGGGACCAGGACTTGAGATCTGTGTTTTCTGCCTGCCTCTGCAATTAAAATGGGAAGCCACTGAAATAGTGTCCACAGAAAGCTGGCCCAGGACTGGGTGATCTGCCAGTGCACATAGAACCCTGCTAGATTTGGCTGTTTCTGCCTGGAGAATATTGTCCGTTATTAGTTTCAGAGGACGAGTAAGTGTCACACGCATGGCTGAGCTCGTAGGGGGGAGCAGCAATATGCATTAGCCTCCGTCAGCTGGAGCTGCTGCTGGTGGAGCACCAGGGCAGTGACTGCTCCTGCCGCGGATTACCCTTCTGCAGCTGTGCTGTGAAGTCCAGCTCAGTCCAGCTATTTTGTCACCAGGCCTAGGGTGGCTCCAGTTATCTAGGTTTGGTTCAGATGTTGGCTTATTAACCTGCACTCTCCAGAGCAGTGAATGCGGCTCTGCACATCCATAAACTGATTGATTCAGCAGCAGCATTTCATCAACCAGGTCCACCCGGGCTGGGTTGGCTTAGGTGCCCAAAGCAACTGGGGCAGTTACTCTTCACTCTGTGCTCTTTGACGGCTGAGCTTGGCGTGGACACACAAACCAGCCTTTGCAGAACTGTTTTTAGTTGATGACATGAAGCAATTGAACAAACGCTGCACCTACAACAAAGTACCTGAAGGTAAACTGGGGAGTTGCTAAGCAACTTGGGTCCAGGCAATGCTGTCTGCCTAATTAGTCCCCTGGCTGGACATTATTACAGAAGAACAAAACGGAAAATGCCTTTGTCCACATGATGCACCCAAAGGGACATGATTCTCATCTGATTTGCAGCGGTGTAAACGAGGATTAACACTACAGAAATCGGTGGAGTCTCACATCAATTTACTTGGGTGTATTTGTGGAGATGCCACATCTAATGTTTTCAGCTGTAACTAGTAAGACTGTAAGTTTAGATCCCTCTTAAGCCAATTAGTCTTTTGGAGCAAATGTGCTTTTTGGAAGTTCTGTCCCGCTCTCCACGCACACAAAATACCACGGGTTTCTTATGGAGACAAATTTTACACAACTTACTTCAAACAGACTCCCGTTTGAATAACATGTACTAGGAGAAGGCTTTGATTATCTCAAAGGAACATATTGAAAATTCTCAAATCCAACTGAATAAAATAATTAGGCTTCTGACAAGGATCCCCCTAAACATATCTCCATTAAAAAGCAACATACCGGATGCATGTTACCATGGCACTTGGAGAGCTGATACAGTTAATGACGTATAAGCAGTTTCATTCTAGACCGCTTGCATCAAGGAATTATAACCGAGCCATTAACATTTGCTTTGGGCTAAAACTTGGCACAGAATTTCTAGCCACGGTTGCTTGTTCTGAATGAATTGCTGTATTAGAGATAGGGCCACCAGTCTTCAGTGCTATCAGTCTAGTAGCCTTCGTGAACACTAAGTACAAAACAAAATTAAAGTGAGTCAATAAGCCAGAATGCTGCAGCTGAACCTGTTAAGTACTAATCCAAGCGATGGGGTAATCTGTTCATTTTACTCTAAACTGAAAGCTGGTTTAAACTAGTGAAGATTCCAGAAGTGTCTTTGGAACAACTTTATCTTTTGGTTTTGCAGACCTTTATCTGAAATTTGGCCAAATTTTAAAGAAGTATTGATTGCCAGGTTGAGATCTCATTAATCATGTGTATCTCCGCTCAGAACTAATTTTAATTTGTAACATAAACTCAAATAGAGAAGGATATGCAGAGAAATTTTTTTCTAGTACAGAGAATTTTGGAGGTTTTACGACTCCAGCTAAAAATTGCATGTTTCTAGGTGCACCGCAGATTAGAGGGGGAAATAACAGAAATACACCAGACTTTGGGGAGTTTGGATTACAACCTTAAATATACAACTTTGATCTATTTCCAATATTTGAGAAGGAAAGTCATCTCTTGTAGCCAGAGCCAGTCGGTCACCTATGAATGTAACAGATGTAATCTAGATTGAAAACTAGACAAAATATAAACATGGATACAATAAATGCTGTCCAAAGCATGTTGGTAAATTTCAGCATATTGTACTTTTCTGCAGATAAGAAAATGCAGAAATTCATTTGTCTGTTATAGTGGCACAGAAATAAATTTATTTTCTGAGGTCTGCTGACAGTTATTCATCACACCTACCAATAGAGAAGGATTAGTAACAAAAGAAGGAAAATCATTTGAAAAGGCAGGACAAATTGTCAGCCAACATACAATGGGCCATTAATCCTTCCTGCACCTGAATTCTACTTATGAGAAAGCCATGGCCTAGCAGCAAGCATGTGTATAGATGTTAAATCTGCGGGGGGAGGGGGATGATTACAAAGAAAATTAAGGCTTTTCTCCAGAGACTATCCGAGAGAGAGTGAACTGAAGAGACCTGGAGAACATGGCCCTAGTACTGAAAATAAAATCAGTCATCGCCAAACTCTGTCACCATGAAGCATGCCAATTGCCAGCCACAAATTGTCAGGACCAACTTTGAACCTGCTGAAGTTAAGATGAAGCCTTGACACTAGGTCAGAATATTTTCTGATGAAATTTCATTGGGTGGAAGTTGAAACATTTCGCAGATTCTCCTTCCATCCTTACCCAAAGAAAGCAAACAGCTGCCAATGAGCATCAACAGCCATTTTTCCATGTCTGAACCAAGTCAGAACCGCCCAACAGCCACTTGTCAAACTCCCCTGCAAGCCGCCCGAATCTAGCCCCAACCAGCCTTCCCTAGCCCAAACGAGAGACCCGGCAGGGGAGGGAATATCTGGTACTGGAACAACTTTTAGTGATATGAGAGAGAAGCTTTCGATCTTACAACACTGCACAGCCAAAACTAAGGCAGCCATAATCATATGGCACAAATGGCCACAATCAATCAGAGCCACCAGCCACACAAAGCTAAACATACAACCAGCCAGCCAGACAAACTAATGCACATTGCCTGAGCTACCTTTCACCCGGCCAGGAGCAGCCCATCCGCAGGGACTGCTTTCCATCTACAAACCATGGGAAAGCCACAAGCTGCCCCGCCCTGCCAAAAGCCACAAGCAGCCTATCAATAATGTCAATTGAGGCCAAGCTACAACCTAATCCCAACAAGATCCAAGCTAAAGGAACCCGCTGACAGCGACATCAGTCCGAAATCACCCCACCCATTACAACAGTCTCCCCACACTGGCCTGGCCGCAGCACTCCTCTTGCTGGCCCGTCTGTTGCCGTCAGTATATTCTCCCCAGAATTCTTGTAATTTTATCTTTTGTCATCACACCTTGGCCAGAGGTGGGATTTTGCTCTCCAAAGAGGAGCTTCCAAAACATAGGTTAATGTGGCGGGGCAGGACCAGTACATCCCTCTGGAGTACATGGACTAGTCCCAGTGTCTCAGGTATGGGCTGTGAGGACAGCACTTCCATGTTTTATCATCACATTTTTTTTGACAAAATACGGCTGTTTGACTGACTGGGCATTTTCTTGTGAAAATATTCACGTTTGTCAAAGTTTTTCTGGTTTTTATAGAGAATCTGAATGTTCTTTGGTTCTCAGTGACACGCAGGGGGCCCTTGGTTTCAATTTGAGAAGTGGCTGGTTTCCAGGAGTGGAGGGCAGCTCTGGTGGGGGAATGAGCAGGAGCTGGCTCTGACAGTTGAGTGCGTGAGGTCAAAAGCAACTTCTTCCTTATATACAGTGTGTTTCATAAACATTATAGGCCAGATCCTCAGGTAGTGCAAGCTGGAGTCACTCCAGTGACCTCACGGGCCAATTAATATGAGCTGAGGGTCTGGCCTCAGTGACTGAATCCTGAGAGGGGCTGAAATTCCCTTTGAATGGGCCCCAGAATGCATAAGAAATTGGCCGCCATCTTCTTTGTACGGCTGATGTAAATGTAGACCAACAGCTATAATTTTACACTCAGGTGACTAAACCAGATAATTGCATCTGGAGTGCAGAGCACATTGCTGCGATGCCTCCTTCATATTTGTGACTTAGTCATAGAGTTGTTATATGGTCCATGGTCTGTTCAGGGTCACCACATTCACAAACTGGAAAGTCTTTAATTTTCCATTTGTGCAGAAGTATCCACAGCTGCCATGGTTTGTGTGGATACGGGCTAGGGTGGCCCATGAGCTTCGTGGGAGATCGAAGCCAGGGATCTTTGGTGTGGGGTCTTTCATGAGGTGTTTGTCTGTGACTTCTTGTGAACCCCACTCGGCTTTCCAAAATTCATCATGGTCAGTTTCACCCTGATGAAACTGGCTAAATCCAGACTGCAATGACTGGTGGTCCCCGTGCATGCCTATTGGAATGTACTGGGATTTCCATGAAGTCATTGGGAGTTGGTTTCTTTACCCACCTTATTGATTTCAGAGCAAAACCATGCTTGGTTTGATCTCACCTTCCTGTCCTGCTCGTATGTCTCACACAATGATTCGCGTTGACATCACCTGATCTGAATTAAAGTAAATGAGAACATGAGCAAGATTTGGCCCTGCCAGGAAGACGGGACTGCGTATTCAACTGGTGATTTAACACAGTGGGAACCCAGAGCACACTTTAAGCATGCACATCCCCGTGGGAGCAGAGGAGGAACCACCTGCTTTTGTTTGGTTGCTTTTGTGTTGAATTACATGCACTGTTTTTGCTGAAATGCTCCAGTCGTAGCTGCAGAACAAAATGGAACGTCATTTGGGTCTAGTGCTGCAGAATGTCCCAAGATTAACTTCAGATTGAAAAGGTGCTAACAGGTGGAGCAAACACCCTGAGATGGCAGCAAGCCCTGAATTCTTCAGCATTTCCAGAATCCAGAGCCCATGAGCTTCTCAGAGATCATGTGATGTAGCTCTGCTAATGTGACGCAGCAGCAATATGTAGCGTCCCATATCTTTGAACAAAAATAGTTTTCATCTGGGTGTCCTCTTTCATGGGCCCCCTTCTCCCAGATGGGAAATCCTCCCCTGCTAAAGGCGCCCTATTAATTCTCCTGTGGGGCCTGGCTAATCCCCCTGTGGATCCACAGGAGGTGAAGAGCATCCGAGAAGGTCCTTCTGCTTATGTGCTACCTCCTGGGCTCCTAGTTCCCTGCCAGCGTACAGAGAGCCTGGCTCTTGCAGGAGCTGTGTTTCCAAGGGGGTTCCCTACCAGGGCTGCCCCTGCAAGTCCCAGCCCCCGAATGAGGATTTGCACTGTATGTTGTGTTAACTTTGTTTCATTTCCCACGTGGGCCTGGGAGGGAGAGAAAGCAGAAGAGCCCACATGGTTCCCCCTTTCCACGATTCTCCGGCTTTGTAGAGAACAAACTCCGTGGAGGGATTAGTATGAGTCTGGGGGGAGAACATGACCCAGAGGAGAACTGTTCCCTTCTGCAGACTCCCCTGTACAGGTTAATCTGAAGGGGCACGCTGTGCCAGCCAGATTCCTGCTTTCCCTGTTATCTTGCTCTGCTCTGCACGTAATTCCCTCTGATGAGCCATTAGGAGGGATTTAACATTACCGAGTCAGTTACTTGGGAAGATGCTTTTTTCATGTCATTGAAGGATGCCAGTTTCCCTTAATGCTCACCTAGGTTTCCTCCGTCTCCTTTGTGCTAGTGAGGGGGTAAGTTCTGAGGGATGCACCCTCTGATCACTAGAGGACAAGAGTTTGGCAATAAGGAACCATCTTCATGTTGCACTGAGCCTGAAAGATCCCACAGCACAGCACACACCCATAAAGATCACTTCCTCAGCCCTGGAATGTAGCCATCCAGGCGGCAGACAAGAGCAGTCTAGCAAGATATAGGCCCAGCTCTCCGTTGCCTGGCGCCTTGTGTAATCATTCACACCTGTGCAATGGCACCACTTTGCGGTGGTGCACATGGCCGTGCAAGGCAGTGGACAATCAGGCCCTGGAAAGCTACGTAAGCAGAGCCATGAGATCTTTGCTGATCACAAGTGGTCAGACTCTCATCCAACAGACACCAGCTCCAGCAGCGCAGCACCTTCGAATACCATGGGACATTGATTCAGGGGAACTCGGCTACCTGCTGGCTCAACTGGACACCACGTCCTGCGGCACACTGGTGTTCCGTCCAGGCACGTACCGCTCGGAGCAAACGGGCAGAGCAGTAATGTGCTACGGCTACAGCAGGATCCAAGCAAGTCTCTTTTTACAAGCTAAGAACTTCTTGTTGTAGGTTGTTAAAGATTTTTGTTTGTTAAAAGCCTGATATAAAAATCCCCCTTCCCGGGTTAAATACCTCACCCTGCGGTAATTCTGCTGTAGCTTCAAACCTCTGTATTAATTTCTTATTGTGGTGCAAAATGGGAAACATATCATGAGAGAGAGCAAAAATGTCTCTTAAATTTGGCTTTATAGCTGTATCGGTGTTTGCTGAAAAATAACACAGAATGTCTGGGCAAATGTCACTGACTGGATAGTTGCAATGAACTTTGCAGTTATATAAGTAAAGTGTGCTGAGCCCCTGTTGCAGTCTTCCATGATTTCACCACTTTGCAGTTCAACCCCTAAGATAACACACACATTTGTTAAATCACTTGGTAGAGAGAAGTTGCATAAGATACAGTAAAGGGTAAGGCCATGCATATCCTGCCTTCCAGCTGTCTCTTGCTAAGCACAACATGTACAGAAATGTAGCCAACTGCTGTAAAAACCTGAAATCTTGCAATTGTCAGGGATAGGAAGTGGCTATTTATTTATTTATAGAACTAAAATGAATTAGCAAATTAAGCAAGGACATTAGCATTGCTAACTGCTTTTTAGTTCTGTAGCATTGTTCTAGGTTTAAAGGTCACTGTGTGAATCGTGCAAAATGCAACCAGCAATTTCTGGGAGTGCTGTGTAGAAATACATATCAAGCATTTCCATAGCTTTATAAACATTGTGAACCCAAGTCAGCACATCTGAATCAAAGAGATTTCACAGTGACAGGTTGATATGCGGGAACATTTCTGTTTAAATATGGTTTAAAAAACCACAAAAATGGGACCCAGTCCTTGACACAGACAACACTCACAGATTGCCAGATTGGGCCTATTCTCGGGTTTTAAAAAATGAGTTTCTCTGCAAATGTATTATTCAAAAGTGCGAGTGCCAGTGGAAAAACAGCATTTGTCAGGGTTTTTAACCTGACTCAGAAGTTATGCAGACCAGTGACCAGTTAAAAACATGCTTAGGCTAAATAGTCTGTTCTTTAAGTTTCCTTTGCACATCTCTGTGCTCATGTATCTGATTATAGGGGTTCCTGAAACTGCTGCTAAAAGAAAATAAACCCATGGTGCCACTATGCTTGCTCCTACCATAGTTTGGCACTGGGGGCTATCGCTTATAGATTCATAGATTGTAGGGCTGGAAGGGACACCGAGAGGTCATCGAGTCCAGTCCCCTGCCCTCATGGCAGGACCAAATACTGTCTAGACCATTCCTGATAGACATTTATCTAACCTGCTCTTAAATATCTCCAGAGATGGAGATTCCACAACCTCCCTAGGCAGTTTATTACAGTGTTTAACCACCCTGACAGTTAGGAACTTTTTCCTAATGTCCAACCTAAACCTCCCTTGCTGCAGTTTAAGCCCATTGCTTCTTGTTCTGTCCTTACAGGCTAAGATGAACAAGTTTTCTCCCTCCTCCTGATGACACCCTTTTAGATACCTGAAAACTGCTATCCTGTCCCCTCTCAGTCTTCTCTTTTCCAAACTAAACAAACCCAATTCTTTCAGCCTTCCTTCATAGTCATGTTCTCTAGACCTTTAATCATTCTTGTTGCTCTTCTCTGGACCCTCTCCAATTTCTCCACATCTTTCTTGAAATGTGGTGCCCAGAACTGGACACAATGCTCCAGTTGAGGCCTGACCAGCGCAGAGTAGAGAAGAATGACTTCTCGTGTCTTGCTCACAACACATCTGTTAAAGCATCCCAGAATCACGTTTGCTTTTTTTGCAGCAGCATCACATTGTTGACTCACATTTAGCTTGTGATCCACTATAACCCCTAGATCCCTTTCTGCCGTACTCCTGCCTAGACAGTCTCTTCCCATTCTGCATGTGTGAAACTGATTGTATCCTTCCTAAGTGGAGCACTTTGCATTTGTCTTTGTTAAACTTCATCCTGTTTACCTCAGACCATTTCTCCAATTTGTCCAGATCATTTTGAATTATGACCCTATCCTCCAAAGCAGTTGCAATTACTAATAAAATGCTTATTACTAATAAAATATCACTCTACAAAAAAGTCATTGTGGAGCAGTGAAAGTTACTTCACATGTAACACATGTGGCTCAGACCCACAAAGGCAAGGAAGTGAAAAGTTAAGTCACCGAACAGCACACTCCTCCCCCTATGAGCACACACCTTGCCATTAGCCCAGCTGCTACAAACGAAGCCCCGCAACTTTCACTTCGCTCTCCACCTCCACGCGCCTCATTTCCAAACAACCCCCTACTAACCCCTCTGAGCAGTAGGTGTGTGGTGCTGGGAAGGGACTGTAAAGCAGGCAGTGGAAGGCTGATGGGAGGCAGAGTCGAGACTGCAATGTGTGGTCTTGGAGGAGGAGAAGATCATGTGATTCCAGATGTTATCCTCCTTGTGCAGAAATTCAGTGGTTTGTCCAAGGTTGCATCGTAACTCAATGGTAGAAGTTCAGGGACCACATTCAGTGCTGGTGCAATCCACCACAGCTCCATTGATACAAAGGAGCTGCTCCAGCTTCCACTCATAATGGAATGCCCACACATCTTCTGATACCCACCATGAAGAGATGTTGCCTCCTGCATTTGCTGTGTATTTTTTAAAAGTTCCTCCTTCATCATCCCTTTTCTTGGGGTAAAAGCCTGGATACTAGCATGGGCAGGGAGCTCCAGGTAGCACTAGCTATCTGTGACAAAGGCACGAGCAACCAACAAATTGATGCAGATGTTAGCAACACAGCCACTTGAAGGGACTAGCACCTGGAGACATTGGTGTCATGTGGAACGAAGATTATAAATGGCTGAAGAAGGTTTGAGACCAGATTTAGTACAAATCAAAGGATGTGAATAAATGTTGGGTGGCTTCAATCTTGTCAGAACCTCAGTTTAGAATAAAGAGGGCAGGTGATAAAAATTATATCCACTTTTATTTCCAAAAAAGGGCTTTGGGATGAAACAGCAAATTTTCACAACTAAATGAATGTTTTTGTTGAATTTTTTTGGCTTTGAATTGAAAAATCCGAAATTTGACAATTTTTCAGTTATCAACACCCAGAAATGACTTTTGGAGTTCTACTTTTTATTTTTATTTTTTGGTTAATGAAAAACAAAAAATCCCATGAAAAATTGTGACAAAACCAAAACCTTTTTGTTTTATTTTAATTTTTTCATGGGAACTAGAACACATTTTCAACTGCAAAGGTATTTGTCTGGGTGCTGTATGATTCAGGTCGAGTGGAGACACCATGCCAGAGGGTGCCATAAACAAAGTCAAAGATATGATCTTGTTCTTGCAGGTACTTCTTAACTTACTGTAAACTGATAGGAGGACCGGGGATGTGGGTGTGGAATGATATCAGCCAATCGCAACGCAGCTCAGGGCTGGCACCCGATTGCAGCAGCCTGCACAGGTCCATCTTCTGACAGCATGAATGGTGAATTTAACAGTTCCATTTTCTTATTTAGCCCCACCCACTTGGTGAGAGGTTTTTCTTCTAGGCATTTAATAGGTGGCTCATACATTTGACAAAGCATAGAGCGGGCGGCAAATAGCTGAGATAATAAGGAATTCCAGCCCCATGCCCCAAGACATCTGAAGTCCTCAGCAGTCCATATGAACAGGAAATCATTCAGCCACACATTAGGTACGTAGCGAGATACACTAAAGGCTTCTGGTTTGTTGGAATGAATTGTGAGCTCTTGGGACCCTGCTGAGCTCTTCTATACTTGGGTCTAGGGTGGAGTCCCAAAGAGGAAGCAGGATGTCGCTGTCATAAGCAGAATGGATGAGTCTCTCCCCTGGATGCCATCACCTACATCTGTTCGCATTTTGTGATGCTGTCAGCACAGGATTCCGTGGCCGAGCGTGATCTCAGCAGCCCGGTCAGGAGCCAGGCACACTAGCCAAACATCAGAACATTTCTGTTCTCAAAGGCTCTAGGGTTTAGAAAAGAACGTCATGTTGATTTCATTGAAAGTGGCTCCAGCATGAAAGACACTTCAAAGAGCCATCTCTTCAGCCTCCCGGAGACTCAGCAAATCCTCCCGGCCTAAACAAAAACCACATGCTGGTGAGCTGCTTGGAAACTGGGAGCGGGCTCAGCACTTGATTTGTGCCCTGCCTCTTATCTCATTTCTGCAGCTGACTTTTAAAGATAAGGAAGGAAAGCCTCACCGCTGGGAACTAAAACGTTGCCTTGTCCCAGCTGCAGCCACACAAGCCCTCCCTGGCGCAGGGTGTGGCAGCAAGTGCCTGTTGTTCTCCTTTGGGACTCCTTATTTGCCTTTGTTCCAGAGCGCCGTGCCCAGGCAAGAAGTGGGGTTGAGACAGCACCAGAGGGCTGCTGGGATGAGGGAACAGGGAGCGTTTTGTATCAGAACAAGGACAAAGAAGTCAAGTGACACAAAATATAAACATGGCTCAAGGGTGGAAGGAAGAGCTGACGATGAGCCAAGTAACGGAGAAAAATATGTTTAGGATCCATCCCCTTCTCCTGGGGGCTGGGGAGAGAAATGGCAGCTGGAGCCAGGTTCCATAGAGAACAGCAGTGCAGGCCTGAATTCTTTTTACAGCTCACTTGGCCGCAGGCTGGGCGTGGGACAGTGTTGGTTTCCTGTCCTGGAGGGATCAGTCTTTCAAAAGCTGGTGCTGCCACTTTGCTGGGTGACACATGGTGAAACATGATGCTAATTACAGGTGGTTGGAATGGATTTCTTCCACACATCTGAGGCTAGGTACTGTGCCCTGGCTTCTGTTGTGCTCCTGCTTGGTCTAAAACTCTGAACTTCTGGTGTTTCTGGGTGGGAAAAAAGAATGTGACGCATGGCCAGAAAGGGTTAAACATCCTGTAGAATAAATTACTCATATTCAACCCTTAAAGACCTGTGGGGAGATAATGTTTGTGGTTTTGTGTATTTACGGGTATATGGGTAGTGGTCAACAATGTAATCAACAGTCCCTGTCTATGCTGTATTCTGATAATTGAGAGGTCAAAAGAACATCCTAGCATTTAAATGAATTGTAAACATGGGATATCTCTGTATTCATCTCTCTTTGAAATGTATAGCAAATGGTGGAGGAACAGGCGATTGTCTTATGTTAATTCGCATAGCTAAGTACCGGTGATAGACTGCCTGGTGGACAGTTTGCCTTATGTTAATCTGTGTGAATAATTAACAAGGATGCTTAGGAAATGAGGGCCTATTGTTCCCCAAGGGACTCCAACTGGTCAAAGAAGACATGAAATTGTATAAAAGATCCTTGAGTCCTGATCCTGTTATCTCAATCTACTTGATGCTTCAATGCAGGGGAAGCTTAAGGCACAAGATTGGGATCCCAGTACTGACTGGTATGCTATTGGACACTGGACTATCACCTATGAACTAAATGCTAAAAGAAAAGGCCCTTGAAGAATTGTGCTCACAGAGGGGGGTTGCTGGAGGGTTCTCTGCAGCTTGAGGTCTTCAAACCACAATTTGAGGACTTCAATAACTCAGACATAGGTTAGGGGTTTGTTATAGAAGTGGATGGGTGAGATTCTGTGGCCTGCCTTGTGCAGGAGGTCAGACTAGATGATCATAATGGTCCCTTGGGACCTTAAAGTTTATTCAATTTATTCATAAATGATCTATTGGGCAACAAAAGATATTCTAGCACTAGATGTTCTTATGTTCTTAAAGTCTATGAGTCTATTTTATATCCCGTGTTTACAATTCATTTAAAGTAATACGGCAAAACACAAAGTGTGTCAAAAGTTCTTGGAATGTGCCAGGGCCAACTTTTTGTTTCAGAAGGTTGAGGAAGAACCAGGGGGACACCCATGTTAGACTTGATTCTGACTAACAGGGAGAAATTGCCTGCAAATCCAAAGGTTGAAGGCAATTTTATGGAAAGTGATCGTGGAAATAATAGATTTCAGGATTCTGAGGAAAGGAAGGAGTGAGAGCAGCAGAACAAGGACAATGGACTAGAAAAACAACCCCCCTGATGTTACCAAACTAAGCGAACTGGTAGGTAAGGTCTCCTGGGAAGAAAATCTAAGGGAAAAGGGGTTCGGGACAGCTGACAGCTTCTCAGAGACAACATTAAAGGTGCAACAGGAAACTAGCCGAATGCAAAGGAAAGATACGAGGAATAGTAAGAGGCCAATATGGCTGCATTAGGAGCTCTTTAATGACCTGAAGTCAAAAGGGAATCCTACAAGAAGTGGAAGTGTGCTTGAATTGCTAGGGAGGAGTACAAAACAATAGCACAAGCTTGCAAGGGCAAAAGCAGAAAGGCTAAAGCACAAAATGAGTTACACCTAGAGAGGGACATAAAAGGCAATAAGAGGTTCTTTAAATACATTAGGAGCAAGAGAAAGCTGAAGGAAAGTGCAGGTCCTCTACATAGCGAGGAAGGAGAGTTAATAACAGACAACATCAGAGGGCTGAGGTATTTAATGCCTATTTTGCTTCAGCTTTCGCTAAAAGGGTTAAAGGTGACCAGGCACTCAATGCACTTAGTATTAATAACAAGGGAGAAGGAATGCAAACCAAAACAGGGAACGTGTGACAGGGCGCACCAGGCCCTGAGGCCCCCTGCTGGACACTTCATGACCCTGCCATACCCCACCCCAGAAAAGGGAAGTGGAGGGGGTCCTCCAAGCTGCCTAGAGTGGCTGTGTGGGACACAGCCAATCAGAAGGGGCTACAGGGAGCAGCCAATCTGGGCCCAGCAGGCTAGTATAAAAAGAGCTGCAGGACCAAAGTAAGATCAGTTCCCTACTAGAGCTGAGTGAATGGTGTGCCTGGCTGGTGGAGGGAGGTACAGGAGCCTGGACAGAGCAGTGCTGGCAGAGGCCAGGGGGAATATGAAGGAGCTCCGGGCTGGCGACAAGGTAAGGGTGAAAAATGTGCTGGGGCCATGGGGAAGTGGCCCAGGGAATTGCAGCAGTGATGCAGTTTATTTAAAGGGACATGGCGGATGGCTGTTATCTATAGGGTCCCTGGGCTGGGACCTGGAAAAAAGGGTGGGTCTGGGTCTCCCCCACCAGACACTGGGAAAGTGGCCTGGACTTTGATACAACCCAGAAGGGGAACTGAACTCTTTTAGTGTCCCAGCAGGAGAGCTGGGGCCAGAAAGGTCCAGAGAGGCAGAGTCTCCAGGAGTGAGCCCTGGGGGACATGGCCCCACACCGGGGCCAGGACTCTTGAACAGAGACAATTTGAAAGAGCCCAGAAGGGGCTGACATACCGTTTGAACCAGAGTTCTGCGATAGGCCCTGTTGGACTGACTGAGGCTCAAGCCCAGAGATAGGGCTGCAGATGAAGGGACCTTACAGAGGGCTCTGAAATAGGGCCCCCGTTGGACTTGTATCCTGGAAGTGGTGTGATTTATCTCACATACAGACACTGTGTGTGTTGGCTGGGTTGCTGAAGACCCACCACAAACAGAGTCAGTGTGCAGGCACATGCACTGAGACGGGGTGCTCGTGAGAGGTGAGTGCCCCCATTACGCCAGGTTTAAGAATATTTAAATAAGTTAGATGTGTTCAGATCAGCACAGCTTGATGAAATTCATCCTAGGATTCTTAAGGAACTAGCTGAAGCAATGTTGGAACCATTAGCAATTATCTTGGAGAACTCCTGGAGGAAGGGTGAGGTCCCAGAGGACTGGAGAAAGATACTATATTTGCCTATCTTGAAAAAGGGAACAAAGAGGACCTGAGGAATTATAGTCCAGTCTGCTTAACTTTGATACCTCGGAAGATACTGGAACAAATAATTAAATAATCAAGTTTTAAGCACCTAGAGCAGGGATTGGCAAGCTTTCAGAAGTGCTGTGCCGAGTCTTCATTTATTCACTCTAATTTAAGGTTCCGCGTGCCAGTAATACATTTTAACGTTTTTAGAAGGTCTCTTTCTATAAGTCTATAATATATAACTAAACTATTGTTGTATGTAAAGTAAATAAGGTTTTTTTAAATGTTTAAGAAGCTTCATTTAAAATTAAATTAAAATGCAGAGCCCCCCCCAGACCTGTGGCCAGGACCCGGGCAGTGTGAGTGCCACTGAAAATCAGCTTGCGTTCTGCCTTCGGCATGAGTGCCATAGGTTGCCTACCCCTGACCTAGAGGATGAGATGGTTATAAGGAATACTCAGCATGGATTTGTCAAGAACAAACCTACCTAAATTCCTTCTTGGACAGGGTTACTGGCCTAGTGGATAGAGTGAAGAAGTAGATATGTCTTGATTTTTAGTAAGGCTTTTGACACAGTCCCACATGACATTCTACATAACATGTCCCTGTTTTGCTTATGAGAAGAAATTACATTAGCTACGTGCACAACTGGTTGAAAGACTGTATTCAAACTGTAGTTATCGGTGGTTCACTGGCTAAGTGGGAGGACATAGCTAGTGGAGGTCTGTCCTGGGTTCAGTACTAGTCAGTATTTTCATTAACGACTTGGATAATGGAGTGGAGAGGGTGCTTGTAACATCTGTGGATGACACCAAGCTGGGAGGGGTTGCAAGCACTTTGGGGCAGGATTAGAATTCAAAAGGCCCTTGACAAATTGGAGAATTGGTCTGAAATAAACATGGTTGGAAAAAAGACAAGTGCAAAGTCCTACACTTAGGAAGGAAAAATCACATGCACAGCTGTGAAATGAGAACTAGGTGGTGGTATTGCTGAAAAGGATCTGGGGGCTATAGTGGATCACAAATTGATTGAAACAACAATGTGGTGCAGTTCTGAAAAAGGCTAATATTCTGCGGTGTGTTAAAAGGAGTGCGTATGTAAGACACGGGAGGTAATTGTCCTACGCTACTTGGCACTTGTGAGGCCTCGTGAGCTGGAGTATTGTGTCCAGTTCTGGGCACTGCACTTTAAGAAAGACAAATTGGAGAGTCCAGAGGAGAGCAACAAAAATGATAAAAGGCTTTGAACACGTGACCTATGAGGACAGGTTAAAAAGACTGGGCATGGTTAGTCTTGAAAAAAGATTGAGGGAGGACCTGATAAGTCTTCAAATACGTTAAGGGCTGTTGTAAAGAGAACGGTGATTGATTGTTTTCCTTCTGTTCTTCCCATGTCCACTGAAAATAGGACTAGAAGTAGTAATTGGCTTAGGCTGCAGCAAGGGCATGTTAAGTTAGATAGTGGGGAAGACTTTCTATCTCTGAGGGTAGCTGAGCTCCGGAACAGGCTTCACGAGAAGTTGTGGACTCCCTGCCACTGGAAGTTTTTGAGACCAGGTTAGACAAAAACCTAGACCAGCCCTGACAGGTGAACTTGGTCCTGTCTCAGTTCAGGGAGCTGGACTCAATGGCCTCTCGAGCCATTTCCAGCCCAGCACGTCTGATTCTGTGTGTCATGGTGATTCTGGTCTGTAAGAGGCCAATAGTGCTCCAGACACAAGTAAGTAAGTCCAGCTCACTGCTGGCATGGTACCATTTTACATGGGCAGCCTGAACCGTGGAGATTTGGGATGGCCAGTGGTGCTACAGTGACGGGTGGGAGAGCTTTGTACACTGAACGTTTTCAGAAAGGAAAACAGGTTTGTGTGAAGCCAAAGTTCTTTGTAGGGTAAGTGGCTGTTTTCTCACCTAGGAAGTATCTGCTCACTAAAGTGTCTGTGCCCTGACATCAGGACGTTTTGCAGTGCGGTGTCGGAGCGTTTGCTGTCCAAACAGTCCTGGGACTTGGCACCCTGCCCAAGGAGCATTCAGCTTTGATACAGGGCAGCACAGAGTCACGTACCAGCCACGCACAGAACGCGGACAATGGAGTGAGTTAGGTGGCACCTAAACCCCTTGGGCCGGACTCTCCTTTCACACTAGTCTAAAACAAGCATAAGTAACTCTAGCGACTTCAAAAGAAAAAAAAACTAGGAGTCCTTGTGGCACCTTAGAAACTAACAAATTTATTTGGGCATAAGCTTTCATGGGCTAAAACCCACTTCATGAGATGCATGAAGTAAAAAATACAGGAGCAGGTATAAATACATGAAAGGCTGGGGGCTGCTTTACCAGGTGTGAGGTCAGTCTAATGAGATAAATCAATTATCAGCAGGATACCAAGGGAGGAAAAATAACTTCCAAGGAGTTACTCTGGATTTATACTGGGTAGGTGAGCGGGAAACAGGGCCGGCTCCAGGGGTTTTGCCACCCCAAGCAGCAAAAAAAAAAGCTGTGATCAGCTCTACTGCAGCCGCTTCAGTCTTCGGCAGCAATTCAGCAGCAGGTCCTTCCCTCCGAGAGGGACCGAGGGACCCGCTGCCGAATTGCCACCGAAGATCTGGACACACTGCCCCTCTCCGTTGGCCGCCCCAAGCACCTGCTTGCTGGGCTGGTGCCTGGAGCCGGCCCTGGCGGGAAATAGGCCTAGTGTCTAGTTATGTATAAATAAACCACTTTGCCAGATGTTGTAAACATCAGAGGAGTTATCTGGAATCCTAGATTGACCAGCTCCACCTCCCTATTTCCGAATGACCCTCCATGCAATACATGGCATACGGGTGCATTGATTTACCAATTCTTAGAGTTTAGGGCCAGAAGGGAGCATTAAATCATCTGGTCTGACCTCCTGCATATCCCAGGCCATTGAATGTCACCCAGAGACCCCCGTATTGAGCCCAATAACTTGTCTTTGGCTAACGCAGCTTCCAGAAAGGCAGCCCGTCTGGATCTGAAGACGACATCAAGAGATGGAGACTCCACCTCTCCCTTTGGGAGTTTGTGCCAACAGTTAATCACCCTCACTACTGAACACATGTGCCGAATAGCACATCTACACATGTGCTGTGATCATGTGACTTGGTCCCTAAGCAGTGCTCTGGCCCCCAAAGAGCTTAGTCTAAAGGCACAAGTCAGCTGTACAATGCACAGCTTCACAAAAGCACCAGGCCGATTGTACACAGGGTTTGGCGTGGTCCTCTGGCTTGACTGCTTCACTACACCTGGGGGTCTCTGGGTGTTCTGAGGAGGCGATTTGAAGTGGGCAAACAGATCAGTGTGTGATGAACCGGTCGTCATGTGCAGGGATTGAACCTGTGACCCCTGGAACTAAAAGCAGGACCCACCACTGCTGGAGCGAAAGGACCGGGCCCATGAGCTCAGCGGCAGTCACAGACTTGCATGATGTAGCCGCAGGATGGGGACAAAGCTGTGTCAGCGTGATGCATTGGCAGGCGCTTGAGCATCTAGGTCCCTGGGAGAAACTGTCCTGCAGCAGGGATGCGCTGGGATCTACCAGCCATAAGGAATAAGACTGTGGTTTGAGCTAACTAAGGTAAGTCCATGGCTCAGCGAGCAGACAAGGCTCAGTATGGGACTGGGGAGAGACCCGAGCAGGAGCACCGTTCTGCAGGGCTGCCAGGGGAGGAGAGAAGCTGGACGTGACGTGAGCACAAGCTGGTGTAACCGCCTGAAGAGAGGCATGTCCTGGCCAGAGCAGCAGGAGAGGAAGACTGTAGCAGCAGCATTTTGGCTGGGTGGGGAGAGGTGAGAGTGGAGGTTAAAGCAAGGGAGGAGTGCAGGGAGCGGGGAGCTCCGTTTATGACATGTGATAGCAAGAGAAACACGGAGGAACTAACCTGCGAGAGGGGGAGACTTGGGTGACTGCAGCGTCGGGGGTACTTTTGGGAGAGGATTCTTTTCAGCACTGCTCCATTAATTGAATTTCGGCTGTACAATGCAGCGTTCCCTATGGATAATGGTGATATAGGCATGTATGCACCAGAGCTCTTCTCACAGGGCCGGCCACTCACCAGCCAGGGGGTGACTTTCATTTACTGCCGACCTCCAGGTGCAAGCAAGCCTGTCTAACCCATTCCCATTCCCTTCCGGCGTCCCATTCCCCTGCAGGGGGGCACTGTACGCACAACTTCCTAGGCTGGATAGACCAGCAGGGAGAGGTTTGGAAAAATAACAGAGCATTTTCCTTAGGGAGTGGTACACCTCTACCCCGATATAATGCCACCCGATATAACACGAATTAGGCTATAACACGGTAAAGCAGCGCTCCGGGGCGGGCGGGGCTGTGCTCTCCGGTGGATCAAAGCAAGTTCGATATAACGCGGTTTCACCTATAACGCAGTAAGATTATATTTTTTTTTTGGCTCCCGAGGACAGTGTTATATCAGGGTAGAGGTGTATATTTGCATCCATTGTCACAGATTCATTGTCATAGATTCAACAGTGTGAGTCAAACAGTTTCTAAAACATAATCAAATTGGATTATCCATTTTATCTCCTGCTTGCTCGGCTCCGGTAGTCCAGTGTCACTCCAGAGTCACTCCAGTGCCCTCTGTACTCATGCTGCGGTGCCCCTGGCTTGCTATTGACATGGGCGCTAGTGGAAAGAAATAATCCAAACATGATTCCAATCTGCTCTAGAAAAGAGAGTTGTACAATACGCCGCTCTTTGCCCACTTAGCTTGTTGTACCTAAATTGAAAATCACCCTAGGACCTTACAAGCCGCAGCAGTTGTCAGCATCCTACTGCTTGGCCCGAAAGGTGAAATTCAGCCATCTGCGGCTACCATGGCTCTGGATTTCTTCAAAAACTCGGGTCCAGATTGTTCCCAACCTCCCTTTCCCCAGATCTGTGAGCAGAGCATGACTCTCCGCATTCCTGCACCAAAAGGGGCAGGTGAGGCCGCCACCTGTGTTCAGGTTCTCCTCCCCTTAGGTGCTATGGGTCTGTGCTGGATGATGGGGTGGTCACCAAAGTTCACTCTCCAGCCCTTAAGATGCAAATGCAGCCTGGGGTGGCCTTGTCATTTCCGCAGAGCCCATCAGCCCCAAAGCCCCAGGCAGTCTGCAAATGCAGCCCCTAGTTCTCCTCTATGCGGCCAGGTCCCCTCCCTCTTGCACTTTTCCTGACAATGAAAATGCTTCACTACGCTTTCCTCCAGGTTGTTCACTGTCTGGAGAGATGGGGCCCTCCTCCCGGCACCGAGACTCTGTGTCTGTCAGCCCCTCTCTCTCCGTAGTCTTCTGTTTGGCTTGAAGGTTCCAGCTCAGCTTGGTTCTGACTGTGGCGTTTCCCTTTGCAAACCTAACGCCCCCGGTTCCCGCACACAGAGATGTTCAACACGGCCTGTCTTATTCCGGGGGCTGAGATCCCAGAGGAATCCACCTCAGCTGCACTTTATTTTCATGTTGAGGTGAAATTTGTTCCTAGGAGATGTCAGACAGTCTGGGATAGTTTTCCCAGATGACTTTTAACTGCAGTTTCTTAGAATAAAACCAAAGCCCAGATGTTTTATTGGTTTATGCAAAATAAATATATTGGCCTCATTTTATTTATAGCTCGTTGGAGTATATGTGCCTCTCTTTGTGCACATGTAACTTCCATTAGTGTGAATGGGAGCTAGTGGCTGCATTCATGGAGAGGAGAGCGCCCCTGGGAGTTATTCCTTACTCTTTCTTACAGTGGGAAATGCAATGGCTGTACCAGGTGCCTGGCAAAAAAAAGGTTCCATGTGAATTGTTACTTTTTCACACCATGAACTTTTTTGATGCGTTTTCCTAAGCTGCTGCGAGTTACGAGCTGGGTTTTCTTTTGTACAGAACCATCAACATTAGCGATGGCAAAAACCTCTACGTTACTTAGACCCCAATCCTGCACTCAAATGAGGCGTTCACAAGTTGTTTTGTATGCCACTGGCCTTGTATTATAGCTGCAAAGTGTACTGATGATATAACTGCACTTCAGATAAGTATCAGAGGGGTGGCCGTGTTAGTCTGGATCTGTAAAAGCGGCAAAGAGTCCTGTGGCACCTTATAGACTAACAGACGTATTGGAGCACGAGCTTTTGTGGGTGAATACCCACTTCGTCATGCATCCAATGAAGTGGGTATTCACCCACGAAAGCTCATGCTCCAATACGTCTGTTAGTCTATAAGATGCTTCAGATAAAAGTCTGGTAGTTACTTGTTAATAAATAGCTAGCCACTGAGGAATGCTCTAAATTTCAGCTCCCTTCCTCCCTTTAGACAGACATTTTCTGCATACCACAATTAACTGTGGTCAAAAGCGAGAGGTGAGATTGGCTGATGGTGGAATCCTTTAAGCAGAGGCTCAGATGAATCCTTGCACAGCTCAGGATGTGAGGCATGAAGTGAAATTTTACCTCGAGGACATGCGTTCTTTGCAGCCTTAGAGGAGGCAGCCCAGGTAAATCGCCTTGACTTTTCCGATTGGCTGTGTCTAGCGGACTGAGGTGAATATTACCTGTAGTATCAATATTGCTGAGGTCAGTGCTTGCTGTGATGTGGTCATGCTTCAGAAGAGGTACTTCTGCCCCCGAAGAGACACTGTATCTAAGGGGCCAATCTTTCTGTTCAGGGCAATGGAAATCCTGCGCAAGGCATTGGCCTGGCAGTCTAAGAATGGGACGAGGTGAGATCTACTTATAAACCCTGACAACTCAGTCCTTGGCCAAAGTGGTAACGAAGCAGGTTCTCCCAAAGGCCCATACAAACTCCAATGCCATGGCCATTTGTTCATGGCAGGCCTCACGCGTCTCTGTGTCCTCTTTCTGCAGGAAGAGAACTTACCTAGCTGTGGGCACTGGTTTCAGAAGGTGATGTGATGACTGGGTACTTCTCCTTTCTGGGTGCAGCTAAAGGAGAGCCTGTGTGGCTGGTTTGTAGGGTCAGGGTCTGATAAACCCACTGCCGGGTATGTAGCCCTGTTGGCGTAGCAGCTGCTGTGTATAAGGAGAGTGGCTAATTCACCTGCAGAGGTGGACTCTACGATTCAGACTCTGCACCAGGAGGAAGGTCTGTCTGAGGTGCCCTGGGGGTTGCTGTAACCGGGTGCTGAGCGCCTTGAAGAACAACGGGTCCAGTTCTACCTGTTACTTTTTTTTTTTTACAGAAAGGAGAGGGAAGGTTTTCTCTCATTGCCCGTGTCTGAGGGCACAAGTGGGGAGTTCACTAATGTCCTCGCATCAGACGTGTTTTATAAACAGATTGGTGATCTCCGATCCATTCTCAGGGGACTGTCATCATCTCAGGAGAGTCCAGGGGGCTGAGTGTGGCAAGAGATTCACCTCTCCACTCCAAACTCCTGCCGTGTTCACTGGGGTTTATGAGCATTTCAAGCAAGAAAAGAAAAAAGCAGCCACTGAGGGAAGAAAATAATTCCTCCTTCAGGAAGTGTGCTAATTACAAATTGCCCGGATTACAACATGGACCAGAACCAGGAGTCACCCCCCTTCTGCTTTGTTGTTTTTCACTGCAGCATCACTTGACGTTCCTGGCTGCCCTTTCACAGAATTTTACTACTCCTGGCATCCAATCTTCAGCCCATTTTTAATCCTTCCTGACCTGTAAACAGGACCGGGTAGCTGGAGAATGGTGCAGTGATGGAAAATGGCTCTGAACTGAGGGTGCAGAAGTTGGTGACGGTGCTTCACCATGGCTTGTCATGTTCCTCCAGCACTGCTAAGACCAAGGCTCTGGATAAATAGTTCTGGTCTGCTTAATATGCTTCAGAATTGGCCAGAGTCATTCTGCTCCAACCCAGCCTTCTGGCCTGACCCTGGGAAAATTTAGAATTTACTCTAGCCCAGCTGGATATTTCATGCACTACATATGCAGCTTTTAGTGCCGTGTGTGTGGTCTGGTGCCTAAAGCCAAGACCCAGATACCGTAATGGTGAACACCTCTGAATGCTTGTAAATCTCGACTAATCATTAGAAAGGTCCCAAGACTAGCTCTGGCCCAGAGATACAGTGTGATTAACTCCAAGGGCTCCAGAATCATGAGATTAGCTGAAAACTCTTGAGATTTAGAAAACCAGTAATACTTGGGGGTTCTTTTTCTTTGACGTCTGGTTCCGGAGCCTTTAGGGGGCACTCGGGTCACACTTTGAAGCTTTTCTCCACAGCAGTGAGGGCTAGAAACTGACACTTTGCGTAAGTGGAGGCTGAGATTGTTATGAATTCACTGGATCTGCGGCTTTAATTAAAACATCGTCAAATATCATGAGATTTGTAATAAAACCATGGAAGTTGTCAACACTGCACTTAAAAAGCCTGCTTTGGGAAGTGGCTTAGTATTAACACCCAAGGCCCTGATCCTGAATGGATAAGGCTTCAATCATTTTTCACTGTTCTCTTTTCCTCAGTATTGGTGCAGCTTAAAGCAGCTACGTTGCCTATAAAAGCCAGTCAAAGGTCATCTGGCTGAAGAGTTAATGTCAGAGGTCCATGACTGCAGATGCAAATAATGCTCTGCTGCGCATATGGAAGTTGAACTCTGAAAGGGGCTATCTGATTTCAAGGGCACAGAGCAGCAGGCACCTCAGCCTAAGTCTCACCTGCACCTACCATAGGTCACAGCTTATTAACAAAATAAACATTCACTTCAGGATGACAGGGCTGGGAAAGCCAAGTATTCTACAGACTCTAACTAGTTTACTGGCCTTAATTTACTGGTTTTCAGTCAGTGCCTGGCCAAACCTTTATTATCACAGGATCTTTGTGGAAAACGATAACTCCATCAGGTATCTAACATGCTGCTTGATCCAACTACCTGCCCGTTCTGTTCCTGGGATCTTACACTGTTTCCTACAGAAATCTTTTTGGAATGAGGTTTCCACAACTGTGTAAATGTACTTTTATCTTCTCCACCGTGGGTTTATGTTTAATTCCGCTCTGCTACAAACACAATAAAATGAGGCTGAGTGCCATGCAAGCATATTACAACGGAGAGAGGAAACTGGGGAGTCATCTCTGTAGTGAGAAGTGGGAAAGCCCTGACAGGTCTCCAAAGCACATCTTGCATTGGCAGGGGAAAGTCCTAATGGATTTTAACTTCCATGTGCACAACCGAGGGGGAAATAGTGGCCTAAGTTAGCAATTCAAGTGTCTCTAAAGACACACGCCATGTGGGGCCTAATGCTGCTCTCCCCATCTCCGTGCATTGTGACACTCTGGACCGGTCTGTTCTCTGCTGCACGCAGGAAGATCTGCTGCTCTCCTCTTCAGGTTCAGCTCAGACTTCCTCTTTTTAAAAAACCAAACCTGCCGCTGTCTAATACACTCCCTAAATCTCCCCGTTTGCTTAGCTTATCTCCAGGGCGGCAGCAAGTCCAGAGGGATTTGCAGAGACGGGGGTGCAGGTTGGGTCTCAGGTTTCTGGTGAAATATTTGGAGCTCAGTTTCTGGCTGCCTGAATCCCTCCAAGGGCCCCTGAAAGACAAACAATTCTTACATGCTGATAACGGGCTCCACCTCCGCTAAGAACCCTTCCCCTGCAGGCTCCTCGCCTGGGATCTCCCAGCCGGGAAGTGACTTTACGCCTTGTGTGACTCGGCTTTGCAGCCAGGCTGAGAATTTGCTTGAGCATCCCCCCCTCGAGAAAATAAAAGGACTGGAGTCCAACAAGAGGGACAGTGCAAGGAGTGACTGTGGTGGAAGAGCAGCTCCCCATTTCACAGTCAGTGCCGAATGCACTTCAGCACCAGCCCAGTCTCCAGCTTCTACCAGGCCTGGTGTTCGATCATTCAGCTGCTTCTCTGCTGCCAGGATAGACTTGGCCAACTGTCTAGAGAGCACAGTCTGCCTTAAACCGCACTCGTTTTTGTCCTCGTGGGCCTCTGCTCCAGGAAATCAGACGCAGGCATTTAGAGCTCAGACCGAATTTCTGTTCCTTAACCCCCTGGGTGACTGTTGTAGGCTGGTTGTGATGGAGTCACTTGCAGGGATGCTGTTACATATGTTTTGCCTTGTGGTGCAAACTAATTACAAGAACTCTCCTTAGTTTGCAATGTGATTTTAAAAAGACAGAGGACGGCCTGCAGCCTGCTCTTGGTGGCCTCCCAAAGCATTGCTACACAGAGCTGGTGTTTAGAGCAGTAAATGGGGATGTTCCAAAAAGAGAGAGTCAGGATCGTTTGTTTTCAAAGACCAGGGCCTGAGTCTTATTCCCACGGTTCTGGGAGTGTGGAGGGACCTTTCAGTGCCAAAACGGTGCGAAGGAGCCTTGGTGTAAATGAGAAGCAGGCCCCAGATGTCTCGGCTGGAGGTTCTAGATGGGGCTGCTGGGACATTCCCGCCAGCATGGCAAGGTGTGCCTGAACTACAGCACATGTGCACAAGACACGTCATTGTGGCAGTTTGAGATTGCTCTAAAACGGTGAGCCCAGGATGCTGGGGTGCTGGGTGTTGCGTGCAGCTGGCCAGTCCTGACTGGGCTGAGAAGAGCTGGGAGTCGCCTGGAGCTGGTTGAAAGGCAGCCAGACAGGTGCAGTTGAGACAGCACAGCTACCAGGATGATAAAGGGCTGGAACAGAGCTGAGCCAGGCCGGGCGCAGCACCGGGGAAGGATGCTGCTGACCCCCTGTAAAGGAATGGGCAACGTTCTGCATAACCTGCCCCCTTCGCAGAAGCTGAGTTCTGGAGTCAGCCAGCAGCACATACATTGTGCCAAAGCCAGTTGCTAGGTGTGGGCAGAGACTCCTCCCCACGGGGCCGACACTAGATGCCTGCGGCTGGCTCTGCCCATCTGGCCCTGGGACTTATGCCTGGCTACAGCCCTAGGGAAACAAAGCTCAAAACTGCATTTCCGTGTGTGTGTGTGTTTAAATGGCACAGCTCAGCAATGGTGCTCACCTCCAGCATCCCAGCCATATCGATCGCCCTGCTCGTTCATTGCAAAGCAGCCCCCTTCAAACTGGACCAGATCCCAACAGGATTTCCATGACACGCTGTGATTGGGTGGTAGACTTCCTCCCACAGATACCGACACACCGGGCAGCCCAGCTGTTCACACAGCCAGATCAGGACAGCCAGCCCTACCCAAACCAAACCCGGCTTCTTGTCCCACTCACACCTCACTTTGGGACCATATCTGGCAACCCCTCCATAGACATGAGTTCAAAGGTGCCGTGTACATGAGACAGATCTGTTTACTGCAGAAAATGGGCGAAGTCCTGCTTCCCTCCTAACGGCAAGGAGGCAGACTGAAGCCAGCAGGTCTGATCAGCAGATGAGCATGATTTGGACCATGGCAGAACGTGCCCATTAACCATTGAGCTGGTGCCAGATCTTAAAGAAACACTTGAACTGTTCATGTCTCTAGTGGAGGTTATACAAGGCAACAATTATACAAGGCAGCTCTTGTCAGCAATTAAAGGGGGGAGCTGTATTTTGGTGTTTGATGACCACAAAAGCCATTTAATTTATTGTGAGCACAGGCCAGACCATGAGCTTTGCTTAGTTATTGGATTAGAGAGAATGTTTCAGTGCTTCACTTGTGAGTGCATGAACTTTCTGAGCCTCCGGTTTCCTGGATTTCCTGTTGACATCACTTCGTGCTGGGCTTAAGTGTGACGTGTCTGCTGTAATTTCTAATGGAAGTGCCTGTAGTCTGGAAGCTGAAAGATACAGTTGGACAATGAGTTTTTAGCACAGTTTTTTCTAATTGAAAATGCCTTCATAGTTAGAACCTGAAATGCTGCCTGCAACCCAGGAATGAAGATGGTCCTAAAATTGCAGCATTTTGTTTAGAAAAGAAACTATTTCCTCATTTGTGTTTAATGCTCGTCAAAGTGCTTGGTGTGCAGCTAGTGGGTCGCACGCTGCCCTGTCTGCCCACACCCCTCCCGGGGCAGTTTACTGGCAGAGCTAGGAGTAAATGGGCTGTAAGAGGGCGCAGGAGCCACGTTGGCTCAAAGGGGCTGTCTTGCGATGCAACTGACCATAGTGATCTGATGAGTCTAATGGAGGCCTTAAATGTGAGACTACACCTGCTGCTTTGGGTCAGTAACATGCTTCCAGGAACAATCAGAAGTACCCTAATGCAGTTACTCCTGCTGTCCATAGAACAGGAAGGTTGTGGGGAAATTGACAATGGAGGAAATTGACTGGGAACTCATCCCTAATCTGATAAACTCATTCAAGGTGAGGCTTTAGCTTGAGAGTTCAGCCAGACCTCCATTGAACAGCTAGAAAAATACTGACTGTGGGAGCTGCTGCATAAGGGGGGAAAAAATCACGTCCAGCAACGCTGGTCAAAATGATAAAGTGACTCCAAAATGATGGAGTCACTTATTTCAGCCAGTTTTCTGGGTGGTCTCTTCTTCTCTATACAGTGAAATGAATGTATCTTTGGCAGAAATGGATGATATGTGAGAATATCTGCTGCAGAAGATAGTGTTTAGGGGGCTGTCGAGAGCTTTGATTGGACATTAGTTTTACTAAATCCATATAAATGTTACCTGTCATCTCTTGCCCTACAATGCATTCGAGGCCATAAATTCTCAGTGATCTCCATGCGTCTTCTGGCAGCCTGGAAACTGTTTATTTAAAATAAAGTCAGACCAGTGCTGCTGTGAGTGAAATATTTTCCAGCGTTAGCAGATGCCCTTCCTTCCCTGTGGCCTCCAAAGTCTGTGCAATTTTGTTACCACTCCAGCTTTTCCCTCTCTCCAGCTGAAATCCTATACACCCAACTGCAGGTTCCTGTAAACAGCTGAATGCCGCCACCTGCTGGGCACGTGGTATGTTTGGGGGCTGGAGGAAACTTCTGAGCATGAAAATCTTAGTGGCAGCAAAATTATACAGGGCTAGAGAAAATGTTTAGCTCGCCCCAGTTTTAAATGCAAAGGTGATGCATAAATTCAATTTTGCAAAAGGAAAGATTCACGAGTCACTTCAAAATGCTTTCAATTGTTTCTAAGTTAGATATGTTAAGTCCATCAGTTACCTACTGCATTGAGCTACTAACGTATGCTGTGGTCATCAGTTAACTACCTAACTCAAATACAACGTAACTTACATTTTAGAGAATTATTTCACTATTTTATGCTTAGCAAGGCAGAAAGTGATGTTTTTCCAGTGCCTGACCCAATACGCCGTGGGCTGTGATGTTTTGGAATATTGCTGGTTATCAGTTCAGTCCACTTTTACATAGGGCTAAATTTTTCTCTTGCACCATCCAAATTCATGAGTCAGTGAGAACAAAGGGCAAGATCAATGTGGCCTTTAGCTCTTAGGTCTGCCTACTTTTATTTAACTAACCCTTACACCAAATACACAGTACAGCCATGTCGCTGACGCACGTACCAACAGGATGACAGCAGAGAACACCCTGATTGACTTGATTACAGCCTATAAGTAGCTACAGAGGGAACAAATGTTTAATAATGGGCTCTTCAGTCTAGCAGAGACAGGTCTAACACGACCCAATGGCTGGAAGCTGAAGCTAGACAAATTCAGACTGGAACTAAGACACATTTTTAGCAATGAGAGTAATCCTTGAAACAACTCACCAAAGATCATGGTGGTTTTTTCCATCACCGGCAATGTTTAAATCGAGTCTGGATGTTTTTCTAAAGGCTCTGCTCTGGGAATTGTTTTGGGAAGT
Organism: Mauremys reevesii; assembly: GCF_016161935.1. Taxonomy (NCBI): domain Eukaryota; kingdom Metazoa; phylum Chordata; order Testudines; family Geoemydidae; genus Mauremys; species Mauremys reevesii. The sequence goes on from NC_052631.1 coordinate 101,383,115, forward strand.
TCTCTGGCCTGTGTTATAGAGGAGATCAGACTAGATGATCCATGTGATGTGGATGCATGATGATCACAATGAACATAATGTAAGAACGGCCAGACCGGGTCAGGCCAAAGGTCCATCTAGCCCAGTATCCTGTGTACCGACAGTGGCCAGTGCCAGGTGCCCACGGGGAATGAACAGAACAGGGAATCATCAAGTGATCCATGCCTTGTCCATCCTGTCCGAGCATCTGGGTATCCCTAGCCTCTGACTGCCCGAACATGGGGTTTCATCCCTCACCATCTTGACTAATAGGCATTGATGGGCCTATCCTCCATGAATTTATCTAGTTCTTTTCTGTTATAATTTTGGCCTTCACAGCATCCCCTGGCAACGAGTGTCACAGGCTGTGTGACGAAATGCTTCCTTATGTTTGTTTTTAAACCTGATGCCTGTTAATCTCAATGGGTGACCCCTGGGTCTTGTGTTATGGGAAGAAGTAAATAACACTTCCTGATTCCCTTTCTCCACACCAGTCATGGTTGGATAGACCTCCATCATATCCTCCCTTAGTCGTCTCTTTTCCAAGCTGAACGGGCCCAGTCTTTCTAATCTCTCCTCATACGGCAGCTGTTCCAGACCCCTCATCGTTTTGTTGCCCTTCTCTGCACCTTTTCCAATTCTAGTTTCTTTTTTGGTCCCTTGTGGCCTTAGAATTTATGAACAATTTAACAAACTATCTGCATCACCATTCCCTCTCTGGCAAGTTCATACCGTCTGGGATGAATGGGTTTGTCTTTTTTAGGGTCTGTTTGCAAGTTCACGTAATGTCTAGTGCTGTCCTGCATTCAGTGCACATGGAGAACAATTGATCACCGTCCTCTTTTAATGGCCCTTAACATATCTGAGGACTGTTATCAGCGTCTCCCCCTCAGCCTTCTTTTCTCAAGACTAAACTTGCCCAGTTTTCTTTTAACCTTTCCTCACAGGTCAGGTTTTCTAAACCTCTTTAGCATTTTGTTCCTCTCCTCTGGCCTCTCTCCAGTTTAGCCACATCCCTCCTACACTGTGGTCCCCAGAACTGGACAGAGTAAACCAGCCGAGGCCTCCCCAGTGCCAAGAAGAGCTGGACAGTTACTTCCCGTGGCTTACATACAGCACAGCCCAGAATGCTATTTTATTTTATATATATATATAATGACGAGTTTCTTAATCTTCCAGGCATGCTGCAGGGTCCATCTCCGCTCCCCAGGGAACTGGGGAATGGTAGGCGTGGGGTTGCGATGGGGGTCACTAAATGTCTGTGTATCCGTGTTGGTGCCAGGCAGTGTGATCCATGGGTAATGACTGGAGTCTGTTTATTTTACTGCCTGTATATTTTAAAGCTGGGGCTGGGCACCTTCTGTTCCTTGCAGAAGATAAACGGGAGTGAGGAGATACTTTGCCCCCTTCCCTACCCCCCCAGAGAAGAACAGTGGACCTGCCATGTGAGCAGGTTCTGTGCTTCTCAGCAGGTCAGGCTGCGCCCCATGGTGAACCACACGCACTCAAGGGACTGAGGCCCAGTATTTTGGTTAGACTAAAATGCCTGTTGAGGGCAAATCACTAATCAGACCCAACACTTTAAAGATGTTTTATTCGGTGCAATGACCTCTCATCCCACCTCTTTATAAATTAGTAATGCCTCAAAAATTCCTGTCCAACCACGTTAGTTGCTCTGCTGTAAAGCTGAAAGCGCGCTGTCACGCACGGCCCTTTCCCCGTCCGTGGCAAGGCCCAGGCCAGGCTCTGTACGGTGCAGGCACAGACTGAAGGAGGGGGAGCTTAGTCTGGGAAAGTCTAAGCTCCACTGTTCGCTCTCATTAGCCTTCATTTGGAGGGGCTGTCGGGAGGCCCCAGCCCTGCAAACTCGCTGCAGATAATGCCTTGTTTACACTGGGACCTTGGCCACCAATGGAGCTACACCGGGGCAGATCCCTAGTGCAGACGTGCTGCAGTGACGTAAAAACCAACGTGCACCAGCACAGGCTTCCTTGGCATCAAACCAGGGTCAGCCTCACCCCTGCGAGGCTCTTCACATCAGTGCAGCATGTGTCTGCTCGGGGTTTGCACTGGGGCAGCAACCTTAGTCAGCCCAGTGCAAACCCCCCAGCACGCAAGGCCTGGGTCACCCTCCTGATGCGAACTGTACCCCGACCACAATGGGACTCTGTGTGCACGCGCCAGGCTGGAGCCTTAGCTTGTAAAGTCTTGGGGTACAGACCCTGTCTTCACACGTGTTTGTAAAGTGCTTGGCCTGCCACGTAAGTCAATCGTTCAGAATTCAGGTGGACAAGAACTAAAGCAAACCACCCTAATAAACGCTGACACCTGAAAAGCTCCCTGAGACTGGTCCACTTTCCTTTCATCACCCGCGTGCTGGTTCCTCTCCTGGGTCTCAGACTCCCTGCCTTCCCAGGGCCCCCATCCAAGCAAAGGAAGAGAACAAGTGCTGGGCAAAGCCAAGGGGGGTGACAGGCTGGGTGCTGCCCTGGGAGCTCAGGGGCTGGCAGGATGCCTAGAGGAGGCCCCAGGAGCCCATCTGAGGGTGGAGGGCCAGACATCCTCTCCTGCACAGGAAGCAGTGTGGGGGGAGGGAGTCACTGCCACAGGAGCAGTGGGGACCAGGCTTGCCCCCAGAGTTGGTGGGTCCCCCTGCAATGATGGAGAACCACAGCTCCATGGCTTGCAGCTCCCTTAAAGACACGCTACCAGGGCCTGTCTGGCCACCGCAGCCCCCGGTCTCCCTGGCTGGGGGGCAGTTACGCAGAGCTAGGGGTCACTGCCTGCCCAAGAGTTTAGCCCTGAAGTTCTGGTTGTCCCTGCCCCAGCCAGTACCTTGACTCCCTGTGTGTACGCAAGGGAATGGTGTAATACCAAGGTAGCCGGCAGAAAGGGAATCAATTGCCTTTTATTGGTGGCCTGTTATTCAGGTTGGGCTGGATCCGCCATCCCTGGGCCACACACATGGCACTAGGGCAGCATGACTGTCCGGCTGCTGTTCCTCGCTGCCGTAAAACGCCTCTTGTTCCTCAGGCCGGAGAATCTCTCATCCAAGGTCAGGCTGGTCTGCAGGGGAAAGGGAGGGCACAGCGTGATTCACACCCAGATCTGCAGGGGGTATTGATTAAAACACGCCAGGAATGTGCTTCTGCAGCCAGCTAGTCAATTAAACTATCCATCACATGGAGTTGTGCAAGGAGCTTGATTAAATGCATTTGGCTGGAAAACCTCCATCAGCACCAGACCCGACCACTAAAGTATCCTCAGTCAGGACCAGAACAAGCAGGGGGCACCTGAGTGCACAGTATCTGGCAAGGAACTCGAGTAACCGCGAGGGAAGATAAAGCAGGAGCTTGGAGCTATTCTGGGTATGACAGTGTGAAAGCTAGAGCTGTGCGAATAACCAACGTTTTGATTCAGCAGCCAAACTGGAAAATCCCCAAACACGATTTCAGGTTGAACAAAATGTTTAGTTACCAAGATATTTTTTTTAACTTTTTAAAATATAAAATTGAAATAGTAAAATTCAAACAAAAAGGGGTTTTAAATCCAAATGGAAACATTTTGTTTGGAAAATCCGAGTGGTCACACGGCAACCGTGCCCTGCGGCCGTGCAGCACGGAGCTTGGCACATCCAGCTGATCTGAGCATTCACACACTCGTGCCATCCGCTCTACCTGATTCGCCATCGCACGGAAGTTGAATCTTAGCGGCACTCCTCGGGGCTGGGGCTTGGCTGTCCTTGGCGGGGGTCTCCTGCCTCTGAGGAACGGCCGCTTGCCTCCCGGCCTGTGGAATGGACGGAGCGTTTACTTAGCAAGCGAAGGTCGCTCGTTTTCAATCACTCTCTAGCAGCAGGCAGCTGAAAGGGCCACCTGCATCTCCTTAGCCTTTCCGGGGGTATGGTTCACTGCCGCCTTGAGGAGTGTGATTGACAGTGCAGCGTAGCTCCCAGCAGGCGTGCAGCACTGGGGCTACAGGGAGATGCAGTCTGGGCCATAGCCCAAGGCACTGGAGCCCAGCCCTCCTCCGCTGCTACTCCAGCCCCATGGCGGTGGGGTTGCTAGTTGCTGCCTGCATTGCCACTGCACAGCACTAAAGCCCCTCTTCCAGCCGGGACCTGGAGCAGCATCTCTCTCCAGTGCCCCTCTGTGGACCCACAGTACCCCCACGGGGCCAGTGGTGTCTCTCCAGCGGTTGCACAATATCAGCTACCACCAGCAAATGGAGCTGGCCCTTGAGTTCAAACAGATGCTTAGATTCCGAGGTCCCAGGTTCGCTCCCCACCACTAGTTCCACAAGCACTGTCCCTGCAGATCAAGCCAGGTAATGAATCAATGGGAGGATATTGCAATCTGCTTTCAGTTATTCCAGGAGCAGAAAGAGGTCATATTGTCTGGAAATCTTAATCTGAATTCTTCACTCAGCTCTAAAGTGCAAAAGGGATTTCAGGGGGGCCTTTTCAGCATCACAGATCTTAACAGCTTGTCTAAAACCATACACCATGGCCATGTACTCACATGTTGGTGTGGCTTGCCTGAGGATTACAGACAGAAATGGTTAGAACTGCTCCAGAGCTGGGCTGCAGCTGCCACCTGCTGGGGAAGAGAAAGTTAGTCCATTTGGTTTGCGTAGTGATTGTGTGTGTGTCTCTTTTAATTCTCCCAATTACCTTCTCATCCATGGTCGTTTACCTTCTGTGCGTGGTTCTGTTTGCTGTAAAATAAAATGCAGGAGAGAGATTGATTTTAGAAGCTGTCCCTCCGAGAAATAATTCCCTCTAAAGTAGCTTAAAATAATGGAATATCGCCACTCTACGGTGAATGGTCCTTTAGAATATTCACTAACTACTTACGCTAAACACTCTGTTCCACCTCCTATTTGCTGTGATGCTGGGAGCACCTTCCCCAGACCTGAGGAAGAGCTCGGTGTGGCTTGACAGCTTGTCTCTCTCCCCACCAGAAGCTGGTCCAATCAGAGAGATTCCCTCACCCGCCAGCTCTCTCTAATATCCTGGGACCGACATGGCTCCAGCTGCATATCCCCAACAAGTCAGTGAATTTGGTTTTCACTGTAATGTATGGATTAGTTGGGGCTAATTTTGCTCTGTTCCTTCTGTCTTGCAGTCCAAGCAAACCCGATTTTATCACCTATTCTACTGTTATTAGCCAGAGGCCAAAGTGGTAAGCTGAGACTCTGTGTTTGTAATCAGCGGCGGCTCCATGCACCAGTGCTCCAAGCGCGTGCCTGGGGCGGCAAGCCGCGGGGGGAGCCCTGCCGGTCCCTGCGAGGGCGGCGGTCAGGCAGCATTTGGCAGCACACCTGCGGGAGGTCTGCCGGTCCTGCGGATTCGGCGGTAATTCGGCGGTGGGTACGCCAAAGCCACAGGACCGGCAGACCTCCCGCAGGCAAGCCGCCGAAGCCGCAGGACCGGCAGACCTCCCGCAGGCAAGCCGCCGAAGCCGCAGGACCGGCAGACCTCCCGCAGCAGCGAAGCCGCGCCCGACGGACCACAGAGCCGCGCAGGGGCCCCGCCGCAACGCAGGACCGGCGGCAGGCCGCAGGCCGCCCAAAAGGCAGGACGACAGACTTCCTAATGCAGCCCGCCGCGCCTCTGCTCCTGCCTCTGCAGTCCGGTCCTGCACAGCTGGATGCCTGCCTGCCTGTTATGCAGCACGTGGCACAAGATGGTCTGGGTCCTGAACATAGTACAAGCATTATCTGCCCATGTTGTCTTGTTGGGTGCTGCTTTGTAATGCTGCAGAATGGATGTGTGCTGTTGTTGTCTTGTTGCAAGCTGATCAGGGCTTTACTGAGGCCAGAAATGGATGTGACCCATGTCTACGCAGCCCCCGGGAGCAAGTCCCCCCAGCCTGCATTGACAGACTCCGGTGAGCAGGGCGCAGAGTGCTCCCGGACAGCGGTGTAGACAGCCCTTCGAAGATGCCAGGCTTCGCAGCCCATCCCCAGCCTGAGCTGCAGCTTCAAAGCGCAGTCTGCACAGCTGTGTTCAGCATGCGCCCTGCTAACCCCAGGCTCTCGACCCAGGCTGGAGGTGCAGTGCTGTGGGCTGTGCGCACACCCCCTTAGAGGCCAGCACCAGGACACGTAGACGTGTGCAGGACACTTAGAACTGAGTGAACAGCATAAGAGCAACTACGGCCCCGATCCTGCATATGCTCACTCGCTTTTGGAAGATAGGCCCAGCTGGATTTCAATGGGTGAGGGGCCTTTGAGGCTCTGGGCCATGCACTCTGTATAACCACGGCTATTTCTCCCAGCTAATTGCAGAAGCAAGGATTCACATGTGGGAGGGAGGGAGGGAGACAGGACGATTCACATTTAAATAATTATCAAGCTTGTCAGATCTTACAAGAGCCTGTGGCACACTGACCCCTCTGGTAAAGCTGACTTTGGATTGCCTCTGCTGGAAGGCTGGTCTCCTGTTTAGCGGGAAAGGCCTGCAATGAAAAGAAAAGAGGCAAAGTGACGAAACGATTGCCTTAAGGAGGAGCATTGGGAAAGGTCTAGTCATCAGCTTAATAGGAAATAATCTAACTGGGTTTGATTTTAAAACACATGAAAAGCAACCCAGGAACTGCCAGCTGCCCAGGGCTGCCAACGTTGCTGCTACGAGTCAGACGTTCCAAACGCTTCTCGTGCAGAGCTGGGAGGAGCCAAAGTCTCTTGGGCAGCTCTGCACTTGGCCTAACAGGAGTTATGCCATGGGACGCTGTGCTGGGACGAGGCTCCTGTGCTGCTCCCTGTTACACTATTATTCCCTTAGGAGCGGATCAAACAGTTAGTTTTATTCCCAGGACAATTTCTGAACGAAATGACAAACTAAAGTTTGGTGTTTTCCAAAAAGAAAAAAATGTCAACTCTCAAGTCTCAGATTTGGGGTTTCTTCCCTGCCTCCTCCTCTCTCTCTCTCTCCATATTTTAATTTGGGGGAAGGGAGTAAAAAAGGAAAAGGGACGGGACAGAAATTAGAAAACCAAAACTTGCCTACAGAAATGTTTTACGCATTGGAACACTTCAGTTCAAAAGGCAAGGAACGTTTTGGTTTTGTTTCAAATATTTTCATCAAAAAATCACATTTTGTTGACATCAAGCTGTTTTTGTGAAAAATTCCGACCGTCTCCAGCTGCTGCGCTGAATCCTGCCCCTTGCGCCCCTGTTCCCCAGGACACAGTAGTGGGTCCCTGAGCTCACTCACACGTAGTGCAGCAGGGGCCTAGTGGAGCCCAATCTACAACTCATACTGGCAGACAAGTAACGGGGTGAAATACTGTGGCCTGTGTTATACGTCAGACTGGTCCCTTCTAGCCTTAAAATGTCTGCAGAGAGCATCAGCCTCAGCTCAGAATTTCCCTGCTCTCCTTATTTTCAGGCCCTTGGGCTGAGATTCAGATCACCTTGCTGGTCTCCAGGAGTCGGCTCACTGGTTTCAGTGGCGCTACCTGTGTCGTGAGGTACAATCTAGTGTGAATTAGGCTACTGGACTCTGGCTCTAAGGTTTTAGCACCTTTCCTTTATTTTATTTTCAAGTTACATTTTTTGTTTTTATAAAGGCAAAAGTAACAAGTGCAATCAAAGTGTCGGACAAAATGTTTAATACAAGTTGAAATTCTAATGTATTTATTAACAGTGGCAGAGGAAATGTCTGGTTATTAAACACAAGCATGCAGTAAGCTTATTTCCAAGTGATTTAGCAATACAAGAAGGAATATTTCATAAAGTACAGTGCACTCCATGGCTGCTGCACCTCGCCAGTCAATGCAGAACGAGAGGAGATTTAATAGCACGAGAGAGTCTTCCAAATTGACAAGGAAATAATTTCTCAGTCAGATCAATGTACCAGACTGTTTACCTTCTAGCTGGGGCTTGGCCAGGGACTCCCGCTGTCCTGAATCTCTTGGGGCGCTGGGGTAGCCATCTCTGTGCTTCAGGCTGTCCGCTGTCACTGCTTTTTGTAAGCGCTTCATCATGCTGGTTGCCCTAAAACATAGCAACAGCTCACTTGCGATCAGCTATAATTGCCGTGTTTGCTTTCTCAGTAGCCAGAGAAAAGGGTCACCCAATATGACAAAGCAGGGGATTAGTCTCTACCAGAATACTCGTATGAATGTTGTTCCTGATCTGTCCCCAGCCACACTGCCATGGGGGTCAGGCAGTGCTTACATCTATTTGTTTGTTTGCTGGACTGACTTGCTTCCCTTTTGTACATGGTTGTACTTGGTCTGCTGGAAAGACTGAGTGTGCCCAAACAGCCTGCGTTTCTCAGCACATCATTCAGGATGGGCTTTGTTTGGCAGTTTTCAGGGAGATTCATCCTTGGAATTGACTCACTCCCACTGTCCCCATGTTAATTTCACGGGGGCTGACTTCTCTCCTGTGCAGGGCAGCTGTAGCTGTGTCAGTCCCAGGATGTTAGAGACAAGGTGGGTGAGGAAATATCTGTTATGGGACCAGCTTCTGTTGGTGAGAGAGCCAAGCTTTCGAGCCACATCGAGCTCTTCTTCAGGTCTGGGAAAGGTATTCCAAGGGTCACCTTGTCTCTTATTTCCTACGTGACTTTTGTATTATTATGAAAGATCCTGATGTGTGTTTTTTCTTCTTTGATAATTGACATGGTATGTAATCGATCCCTTAAGCTTATTAAATCCTGAGATGTTTTGTGATCTTTCCCGCTATGACATGGATATTTCCACTGATCCATGATATTGTAGCAACTTCTTTTCCTCAATCATGTCTCTTTTTTTTTAACTGTAATTAACAATTTTTTGAAATTATGAATGACAGGATAGAATGTTTCAAAGGGAATGTGTGGGTGTATTATATTTCATAGGGAAAACAGAAATGCCAAAACTTGTTTGTGGAGACACAGGATTATGCAAAGACAGTATGACCCCAGGTCACAACCCCCCTGAAATCCTGCCTCATTCAATAAACTACTGCTTACTGTTCACCCATGCGCTGAAATACCTTGCTGGATCAGAGCCTTAGAATGTGGAAGATCAGACACCTCAAAAGATCCCCATTCAGTAAAGCAGAGCTTCTGCATTTCTTCTAAATACTGCTACTTACTATCCCCCTCCATGTCTGTAGGACCATCTCCATCTCACTGTCCCCACCCACTAACCGATACACGTTTCCACAGACTCCTACTCCGTTAATTTCTGTGGAATGAAAGCTACCTTAGAATTATGCTTCCTAGCAACTACTTCCTACTTTCTCTTAATATCCTGCCATAGTCAGTACGTACCTAATTCATTACATGCCCTTTAAATAAGTACCGAATTCTATACACCCGCAGATGCAGTGCTGCCCTCTTTCACTATCAGGAGATTGTCGTTATATGAGTTATCATTAGTTTTAAAAAACGTATTGAGCACATGTGAAATACTATTTTCAAACCTTCCTAACCCACCCAAATCAAAATGGATTTCTACCATGACAGCAAAAGGCAACTCTCCTCCCGCAGGGCGAGCTACATGCTACACTTCAGCTTTCTGTCCCAAACCATTTTGGTGCTAGAGATGTTCAAAACAAAGTTACAAGAATTATTTTAATGGCAAAGGTGTATTGTTCCCCTAGTCTCTCGATGCTAAAAGTAGCTGAATCACTTTTTCACTCAAACCTTAAAAACCAATCAAACAAAACCTCACTCCTGAAGGATTTCAGGCTGACACAGTGAAAGTCTGAGAAAGTCACAAGTTACCCCCAAGGGGAGTTTATCATGGCAGCAGTTGAGCACCTTAACCAAAGCTATCACTAGCACCCCTGTAGAATCAAAGATTATTATCCATATGCCAATGAGCCATACAGACCTAATCTTTCCAAACCCATTGAAATCAATGGATGTCCTCCCATTGACCTCACAGGGCACTGGATCTTGCCTTGTGTGGGCAAAACTGATGGTGACTCTTCAGCTATTTCCTTGGGAGAGGCCACAGTAAGGGGAGGTGACCTGGAATCTCTGTAAGACAGGGCTGCTTTTGCACAGCCAAGCGGCACAGATTCCGTAAAATACATTGACACCATTACAAGCTTCACATCCTATAAGCCTAACTGGACAACAAAGAAAATATTCTCTGCTTAGACTCTCTTCTCTTAGGCAAGTCAAGATAAAAACCCCAGGCCCTTCCAGAACGCTGTGACACTGAGGAACAGCTGTGGATTCCCCCCCGGCCCGCCTACCTCTTGAGCTAACGCCTGCCGGTTTAAAGGGCTCGCTCCATTTAATGTGGCAGCTACTCCTCCTCTTGGACCAGCCATGGCACTTCTAAATGGTCTTCTGTTATACTGCTGCTGTCCAAACCCTCTTCTAAATCGATTGGGTCCTAGGAAGAGAAACACTTGTTTTAGAATCCTTCACAACCTGGACTTAGGAATTTGAATGCTTCACCGGGTTCATTCACATGGACCGAAGGGTAACTCTGCTGACAGTGATCAGGGAGCTCTGGGGGCACAGCTACTCTGGGTTAGCATTGTTATCAATTCTTATTTTGAAAGCACCTCTTATTTCAAAATGTGTCTGGTTGAAACTTAGTGTCAGCCTGGGAGCAACAATTTTAATAATAACAAAATTAAAATGTACTGGATTTTCTTAGTACAGGAGCTTGAAATGTGTCTTGGAATGGTGGGATCTGTTTTGCTCAAAACCAAGTGAATTAATTTTAAAAAATGTAAGGGGGGTTGTCTTTCCAGTGACTCGATTTCAAGGTTTTAAAGCTGTATCTGATTTGATTTAGGAAAGGTCTGAATGTTAAGACGTAACTGACTTGTGGACAGAAGACAATTCTGACTTGTAATAAAGACAGTACCCCAACGAGCCTTCCCGTCTGCCGCCGAGCTCCCATCCCCACATTGCTATGAAATAGCTGTGAGATTCCAGTGCCCACTGGCCACTGACATGCAAATGAGCGCACACATCTGGAGGATTAACCTGCAAAAGGCTGGGAATGGTCATGAATGCCCAGATGATGATGCTTCATAAATGAACAGGGGTCTATTCCCTTTTGTAGCTTTATAAACCTTTGCATAAATTCTGCATCTACCTGCTGCTGTTGTTGGTAACAAATGAGCAGTCCACGCACACACTGCTTAAAACCCATTTAGCTTTAGTGATATTTTCTTTTCTCAAAGCCTGTTCATGCTTTTGTGCTTTCTGAACTGTAAAGAGAGAGTAAAACAGCTCTTAATCTTTAGGTGAAGTTATGGTGCATTATGGTCTAATTACTATATGTGATAAACTCATGTAGTCAGAATTGTTTATCATTTTCAGAGAGGCCATCTCAACAAACTGTATATTCACACTCATGTAGAAATTATTGGTCGGGACATAGTTTCAAGAACAAGCATAGCTCATGATGCTTTACAATGCTTAATATCTCAATGCAGTTAACAAAATACTGCACTCTACATAACTTCAGTAGTGCAAAATGCAAAGCAGGTACAGTCTATCTACAGCACTGAGTCAATAATTCATGATGACTTGAGCAGCTAGAGATGAAGTGTTCTTATGAAGCACTGATGTTCCTTTGACACATGGGTCTCACAGGTGACGTCTGCACTGCAGTGTAAGCCCAGGGCTCAAACTCAGGCTCAGGCCTAACCCCCCCCTTCCATCTACACACAAATCACACTAGCCCAGGGCTGAGACCCAGGACCCCACAGAGATGGATGGGTTTGACCCAGGGTACAAGCCCTGTGGCTTTGCAGTGTACATGCAGCCCCACTGGAGTCTTGTTCTGGAACTCTGCCAAAAGTACCCCACAATCCCACAGGCCGACTTCCTGTCCCCTGGACGGTGACATTTTCCCACACTGTACCACCAACAAAGAGCTGCAGTGGCCACATTTTGGGAGGACACTAGGAGTTCTGGGATAGGGGTGGTTGGACACAAGCTCACACAACAGAGTGTGGATGCTGGAGGCCCCGGTTGGGACCCAGAGTTCAACAATTCCTATCCTAAGGTTACACATGAGTGTAGATGCTCATTCAATTTGTGACTACCTGCATTTACCAAGAACAAATCATGCCAAACCAACTTGATTTCCTTCTTTGACAGAGTAACTGGTTTGGTGGCCTGGGACTACATGGTGGACATAATATAACTGAACTTCAGCAAGGCTTTTGACATAGTGTTGGAAAGTTAGTTGAGGGAATATAGTAGTTCAAAGGGGAAAGAAGGGAAGGGCAAATGTAGGATGCTTTGGTCCTAACAGCGGTGAAGCACTGGGAGGGTACTGGCTATTATGAAGAGGGGGCTGGCTGGGTCGATAGTCAATGGACATGGTGCCCCTAGATGGCGCTCAAGAATATGCAGCATTGTTCATAAGTTTTATAGGGTCAATAATGTCGTCTGGTTGTGGTGCCCTGCGAATGGCCACTCTAAATACTGGAGACTCCACTGCAGCAGTGGCTGCAGAATGAATGAAGTTGGTGCATCTGGGCAGGGAGGAAGAGAAGGGATAGAAAGCTGTGGTTTGATGTATCTAGATAATCTGGGCGGAGCTGGGGGCCTTCCTCCAGGAAATTAGCTTTACAAACGGATTTGCTCTGGAATCGTGTTCAGCATCTGAAGGAGGAAGATGCCTTTCACCCTCTTCTTCCACTGCTCCCTGGAACATTCCCCTCTCGCTCTGGCTGACAGAGGATGACTCATGGCCAGCCCTGGGCTCTCTCTCCTGGAGTCCTAAGCTGTTGTTAACCATTCTCCCATCCTGCTCTCCTTGTTCTGCCCCCATGGGGGTGTTTCTGTCTGCCCCCATCTTGTTTTTCTTCCTCGCCACGCCTGGGTTGTTCTCTCTTTGTCCCTCTCACCCAGCTGCCAGACGCCACTGTCACGCTCCCCACCCACCACCTTCCCCGCAGGCCGGCGAGCCAGCTAGCATGGCTCTGCACAGGGAGAGAAGAAAGCAGGCTCAGTGGTGCATTTCCTTGCCACCAGGAGGCACTGAGCTCAGCGGTGCCTTTTCAGGGGACCATAAATCCTGTCTTAGCGACCACCTCTGAAGAGAGCCCACCTGTCACAAGCCACCTGCAGAGGCCACAGAACTTTCCCCCCTATAATTTAACTGTGAAGAAACTATGAAAAGTGACCAGCTGTCATCTGTGACCCGTGACCACAATTTCTTACTCCCTTGAGAGCTGGGCACCCGGCCAGCAGCTGCCAATCTTCGCTCTGCCTTCAGAGCCGGGCAGCCAGAGAGCGGTGGCTACTGGCCGGGCACCCAGCTCTGAAGGTAGCACGGTGGCCAGCAGCAGTGCAGAAGTAAGGGTGCCAATGCCATATCTTTGAAGAGAGACCACCTCTTACAAGCAACCACTTTTGCTCTTGGCAGGTTTTACTGTATTTCACTGGTGCAGCAGGAGGGATTAATACTAACAGGAGCCAGGGTCAAAAAATCCTGCTCCTGCCAGTCAGTTCACACTGCAAAGCCTCCACTCACTGAGGCCTGAGGTTGTGTAAATCATCACTGCTCCATTGGCTTCCACGGCGCTCCCTGGATTTACAGCAGCTGAGAGTCTGACCCAGAATACACTGTGTGTATGTTGCTATTTTAAAAGTTGCAGACCCCACCTCTGATGTAGTGGGGGCAATGTTCGTTACAGCAGATTTTCCTAAACTCAGCAGGGCATGCCGCTGATCAGGGGACTTGCTCTGTGCTGACACGGGGAGCTCCAAACTGCGTTTGTGCAGAGCACAGCTATGCTGGCAAAGAGCCTCCTCTGCCCCAGCAAGCTGAGTTCTGAGAGGAGCTCCCATGAGAGCAGAGCTTAACAGTCCCTCTTGGAGAAGATTTAACACAGAAACTCCAATAACCGCTTGGCATTGCAGACTCTCTGGAGCAACCTTCACCAAGTTTTAGGCCAAATTGCAATACAGGCAATTGCGTTTCACCTGTGTAAATCCCTTGCTGCTTCATTCAGAGACTTAATTCCCTCTCCCTAAAGTGTTGTGTTGCTGGTACTTGTGATAAGAACTATCACACTTCAGCCCAGAGCTGGCTGCATTTCAGGGGTGATTGAATTGAAGTAAGCCCTTTCAATGTATAAGGCAGTGCTGAGCACCCTAAACTTCCACTGACTTCAACTCTGGCAGGGGCAGTGGGTGCTCTGTAGCTTACAGGAGCAAGTCTTAAATGCAGTTTAATCTGCAAAATGCTGAGGCTTGCAAAAACCACGATGTAAATTAAGAATAAGGGAATTTTTTTAAAGGAATACCTACACTAAAATCGTGACAGACTGTATCCCTATTTTCACTACTTTTACACAACTATGATACACATTGTACAAAGTATGCCTTGTGAAGTATCATTTGAAAAGTCATCATTTGCTGATCATTATTGTCCTGGTAAAATATGTGTGGCAATGTTGTATGTAAAGTTATAAGATTCTCCTGTATTGTGCTACTGAGGCATATTCCAAATCTGGGGAAGCAGCCCAAATCAGTTCCTCAGAGACAAAAGTTTAGCCAGCACCACAGCCTGGTGTCAGCATAATCAAATGGACTATCACCTGGTTAAGCAGCCATTCTTTGGCAGGAAGAAGGGTGTAAGCAAGAAATTTACATTTTGGCAATGAATCAGATGCGGGTTCCAGTGTGAACAGACTGGCTGTCACCCGAACCCCCGCTGGAGATGATTCTCAAAGAGGAGGAAAAGATATAAAGATTAGGAACAGAGGATACAAACCACCTCTTTCCCCTCATCTCTACTCATGGCATCAACAATGTTTGAAAGACAAAAGAAGCATCATTGAACTGGGTCCTGGCTGAAGGAACTCAGCCAGACTGCTGTGAGCATGTGGTGAGAGAACCTTTTTTGCTTCAAGTTCACTTAGCTTATCAAGTTAGATATTAGTTTGTGTTTTACCTTTTATTTCTTTGTAACCAATTCTGACTTCTATGCCTCATTCCTTGTAATCACTTAACATCTATCGTTCTGTAGTTAATAAACTTATTTTATTGTTTTTTCTAAACCAGTGGATGTTTAGATTGCAGTATTTGGAAACCTCCATTTGAGACAACAGGGTTTGTGCATATCGTTTTCTGCTAATGAAATGATGGACTTTCTAGGAGCTGGTACTGCACAGAAGGAAGGAGCTGGGCAGTACAAGATGCACATTTCTGGGGACAAGTCTGGGACTGGGAGTTTGTGGTGTTGCTCTGCAATATAATTCAGGCATGGCTGGCTAGCAGGACTCATAGAATTCATCTGGGAGTGACATACATGCTGGAGGCTGTGTGTGAACAGACAAGGAGCGGTAGTTCTCACAGCAGAGCAGAGTAAAAGGAACCCCAGGTTGGAGAATTGAGGAGACACCGCTGTTCAGCTGTCCAGATTGTACCCTGGGGAATGTCACAAAAATCTTTAGTTTGACTTAGTTACCTCTGAGTTCACTCTTGTCAATGGCTGAACAATGGTGGTTCAGGGTACAAGACCATCAACATCCTAAATAATTTTTGTCCCATTTGCTAGGGTAAATTAAGAGTAACTTCTTCTGAACCTTAGCAAGTTGAGGGCTGCTCATTGTGCTGACTGAGAATGTACCAAGAACAAGGCAAACACCAACAGGACCTATGCTCAGTACTCATACTGCACTACATACTGTTTGCATTGAGAAGAGAAATAGTTAAGATAGAGCAGAATAATCCTTTAAAACCTTCAGCAAACTTGTTTAACAGCAGTAAAAAACAGATGGAAAAATTCTAAGATGCACAAAAGAAGTCATTTGAGCTTTGTGAATAAAAAGTAGTAGAGCCAATTTAGATTATTGTGTGGTCACACATTATTATTCAAGGCACATCCTAAAAATAATGGGTTCAAGCAAAATGACAAATTAACTCCAATAACTGAACTATCAGAGGATAACCTAAGGGGTAATTTAAGTGTGTTCTGGGAAAAGGGGGGATTATGAGAGTATAATTAAAATATGCAAAACTCAAAAGGGAAGAGTTGATATTAAGTCATTTTGAATTAGTAATTCATGAGGAAGGAAGGCGGGGGAGAAAGGCATGAATTTATGCTTTGAAAGAGCCTGGATATTCAATTGTTACAGACAAATTCCTTTTTGCTAAGCTACCAAGAGCAAAAGTAGATATAACAACCGGCCAGGATTAGAGAAGCAAAGGTTTGGGACGATATCGCTTGGTGTGCAAATGTACACTCAAAAGAGGAGAGTCAGTGTGGTTGGCTTCACAGGTGTCCTTCCATCCTAAACCTCTCCTTAGTTCCTATGGCTGCACTTTAGCATGTACATACCTTGCAGGTTGCGTTGCATCCAGGTACGGAACCTGGGTCTCCCATTTCCATATGCTGAATTCCTGTTCTTGACTTGCTGCCTTCGTTTGTCCCCTACTAACTTTGCACCTGTTTGTCCTTTCCTGTGGCGCTTTATGATGTCATCTGGATTGGAAAACACAAAGGAAAAAAACTGGGAAAACTGCAATTTCAGCTAACATCACATTCCACTGTGAGTACTTCTAATTATCCTCCATATTGAAAACAAGGCTTGTGCTACGACAAACAAGGCTTGCCAAGCGCTAAACGCCCCAGCTCAGTCCCATGGTGGTGGCGGCATGTGTAACTATAACTGTGCATGGAAGGTAGAAATGAACAGAAGCGTGGGTTCACAACCTGGGCCTGTGACATGGTGACCACCTTCCCTCTCTTACAGCTAGACGTGGGGCGTCCAAAAACTTTTTTCTGCTGTACCCTAGGGTCACAGTTCGGGAAAGTTTGAACACTTGTGAGCTGGAACGTTCCATTCTGGCTACTTGGGAGCAAATAAACACCTGCAAGTAAAATAACGCACACACCATCCCAAAGTAAAGTCACCATTAAATACATTGCGAGCAACACAGAGAAACCGAGCGATTCACACCCAATCTCCTCATACTTACACCAGCTAGACAATATTCCCATTAGGTTTGGTTTGGTTTTTAATGGAGAAAAGACCTGCAGAAGGAATCAATCCGCTGTTTGTGATACCTTAGAGACTATGCAGCTTAGGGAGAGGCAGGTTAGAGCTGAAGTATTGTTCCTCCTGTGAAGCCACAGCTATAGAGCATTAATTTAATAGCTACACCTAATGCTGCTTGGTACCTGAATTTAATTAAGGGTCACATTCTGCATGGGCGCATATCTGGATTAAGTGCCTGGAGATCAGTCCTTATCTACAGCAATGTCCCTGAGAGCAGACTCTGGCTGTACGTGAAAATGGCTGTAGGGATTGGACCATGTATCTGCACTAGTCATACGCATCTCAAGGATGATTTAGTTGGGGCTGGTCCTACTTTGAGCAGAGGGTTGGACTAGATGACCTCCTGAGGTCCCTTCCAACCCTGAGATTCTGTGATTCGAAGGGCAGAGAGATGTCTGGCCTCCGGTATAGCACAGAAAGCCGGATGCTGCCCAGAGATCCCGCCCTTGGCATGACCCTCACAAGGGGCTTTCACACAGTCCTTCCCAGCCCCCTGCCCCCATAGACATTCATACATTGCCCCACAGGGGTAAGGAGGAGGCAGGGCCATGGATCTGACCCCCGCTGTGCCAGGCTCCGTGCAGTGTAATCCGGCTCACTGCTACCTCTGGGACAGTGCTGCAGCTCTGCACTGCCCCCATAGTGCACAACGAAGCCCTTGGTCCATAAGCAATTCGCCAGCAGCCACCCCCTGAGGATTGTAAGATGCTGTACGACCATTAATGAATTAATTGTCCCTGCAACTGCACATTTTACAGATGGAAAAACCGAGGCACAGCAATGATAAAGGCCTGAAAGTGGGGTGATAAATGAGGAATCACACTCCTTAGGGGTCTGAGTTCATTTAATGTGACATCAGTAAAGGTGTATACCCCCGACAGTGTTCCCAGCTCTCAGGGATCTATCGTGAGTCTTGTGATGTTTTTTCATAAAGCCCCAGCTCTGGGAGTTATGAGATTAAGTGAGAATCTCTGTTTCCATTTAAAAAATAAAAGTAAATTTCTAGCCCTGCTGGCTGCAAGGAAAAACTTTGAAATTGTGAACCCTTCAAAAGCTCAAAAACCAGCAGGCAAATAAAAACAACCCAAAGAGTATTATTATTATTTTAAAATCTCGTGACTTTTAAGACAATCTCATGATTTTCAGTGACCTGACTCAGGACTTTTGACTGCACGGGGTTGGTGATACTTCTCCAGTTGTTTGGAACGTGCACTCAAACCATTGGATGGGCCACATGAGCTGAAAAGTAACGGTCTTATCCAGCATGTATCAGCACGGAGCACGGTAACAGCATGAGAGGAACAAGCAGACGAGCACTGAGTGGGGAAATACCTGCATTTCATGGCAGGGAGGTAGATTCTCTCTAACAGATCCCTCCTCTGTCCTACACCAAGGGAACCAGCTATTAGGTTTCATGTTGAACAGAGGGGTTCAGTTTCCATGTTTGCCCCGTGGCCAGCAGCAGCAGCAGCAGGTAGGTATTTTGGAAATCGCCCACTGCCTGTACAGGAAAAGGAGAGAGCAACCCGCTGGCCCTCGTCCTGCTCTATAACGGGTTAGTGACTGGGACAGTGCCACCTGTCAGCTCTGAGTCAGCCTCAGCCCCGCCTCCCCACACATGGGTAGAGAAAAGGGACCAGGCAACACTGCTAATGTCCCAGACCTCCACAGAACACCTGCTGCAGGGCCTATAATTAGATCCGGGGCGTTAACTGTTCGTTCAGTGGGGAGAGAGGTACTGGGTCACGGTGCTCACAGCATGAAACCCAGCTGTTGGTCATGTCTTCTTTTGCTGGACTCTGTTGCCTTTCTGGGTGTATCATTATTGGTCCTGAGCCTGTACAATGCCACCCGTTCATATGGCTGCAATTAACTTTTCCTTTGATTAAACCCTTATACATTTAAACCTAAATTAGTGGCATTATGGCAGCAGGAAGGAGAATCTCTCTCTCTCTCTCTTCACCACTGTCTTACTCCAGTTTTTTGCTGGTTCAGCTCCAGTCAGGCACCTGTATTTCTGTTAGTTGCAGATTTCCTTAGACACATACCTGTGCCTATAGACCACTGTGATAGGACATGCTTTAGAAACACTTAAACCAGACACAAACAGCTATGCACCTTAGGATGGAGCATGGTGGTGCTGCTACTCTGAGAGGCTTCAGAAAGAGCTCCTGCCCCCCATGTGGGTTACTTAGGATGTGCCTGGGAGCTTTGCACAGTTTTGGAAGCTACCATCCATCTTCTGCAAACTTCTTACACTCTCCACAGGGCAGCATGTGGACTCTGGATCACTTTATGCATGTTTCAACTGCTTTTAGCGAAATGACTCTGCTAAGAAACCCTCCCCAGTTAGCCAAAGGCTCCAGTTCTCAACAAGGTGGATTAAAATAATTCTAGGCTTTGTAACCCAAAGTGTGTTGAAGTCTGGTGCAAAAAAAAAAAGAAGAGGTTCAAGAAATGAAAAGTACCTTTAAAATTTCATATTTCCAAAACTCGTTCAATTTGCCTCAAACTTTCCAGAAAGGTTCCAACCTGTCATCAGATAATGTATATGGAATTCCAGGCAGATTGTTTCAGTTTTCACCAAATTAGCGGGGGAAGGACTGTCAAAATCAGGCTTATAATGGAGTGTTCACTTCACCGCTGCTTATGCAGAGACTGGTGGAAGGTGCGTTCTTTGATGGAGGTGGCCACATGCCAGGAGATTTCCTAGAGCCATTATTGTGGGTACAAATCATTCCTCAAGTGCTTGTCATTTGTCAATCTCTATCAAATCTCTATCAAAAATACCAAGAACCAAAGGAATACAAGTGAACAGTGTCAGGTACGAGGGAGGCTAGACTCCCTGCCTGCTTTTGTGATTTTGCTAACCCGTCTGCCGGGAGCAGAGCCCATGGGGTGATCTCAACGTTAATGTGCTTTAATGGTCTCACTGAAGTGTTGCTGTGAGGTTGGAGCACGGACATTTTTGAGATGCATTCCTAGCTGAGTCCCTGCTTGCTCCTGGTGGAGGTGGGAACAGGGAGCAGATGTTGGGATCCAAGGACTGATGGAAATCGCTCTCCCTTTGCTATAAGTGAAAAATACTCAGTTGTTTGCTTGACCACCTTTCCATGCTGAAAAGGAAATAGCTACAGCAACGGTTACCGTGGGCCTCTCTGGGACCCTCCTGTAAATGCTGTAGAAAAGAGACAACAATGAGGAAAAATAATGTTCTGCTGTGTGACTGTGCATAGGAACTGAGTCTTGGGGCTATAATATCAGCATCTGCAGTGGAGTGGGACAGATCTTCAGTCAGTGTCAGAGCAGAAATATCTAGCTTGATGGGTGACTGGGATGATCCAAAGCAGTGCTCCCTCCTCCCTTCCGCCTTTGCAGTATAAACTCTATCACAGAGGCCTTCAGCAGTGGGATTAGGAGCTATGAATCTGCTTCTGATCTCCCTTAGACCCACTTCACATCACGGTATCTCCTTTAACTTCAGTAGAGTTACTCCTCATTGACAGTGGTATAAGGCCCAATATAGCTGAAAATGAAGAGCCAAAGACCTGATTTTGATGCTGAAAGTGTCTCCTTAGAGCTGCGGCCCCTACATTGCCAAATTAACCTCCCCCTTGAGGTAGGTGCACTTTGCAGGGATCACGAGTAGTGAGAGATGGAGCATAAAGGTTCTGCTAAAAGTGAGCCTTCAACCTGCCCTGAGCAGCGCCTTCCATGGGAGCTCAGTCAGTCCAGAAGGGACAACCACACCTCAGAGGACCCAGTGCTAGGGTCACCCAGAGTGACCCAAAACAAATAGTGAAATTAGGGGGCACATCCTCAGCCGCTGTAAATCAGTAGAGCTTCATTGAAGTCAGTAAAGCTACATCAATTCACACCAAGCCAAGGATCTGGCGCTGGGTTTTCTGTGAAAACAATAGAACTTTCTGTTGTTCTGCTCCAGAAGTTCTACTGTATCCTGATAGAAACAGTCCCGTGCAGCTATTAGAAGTATGAAGCTAACCCAACAATTCAAGCCTGGCAAAGCTTGTTTATAGAATGGAAATGTCAGTATAATAATCCTCCCGGATCTGTATCCCAAACCTCGTGACTTAATAAAAGGACAGTTGTTTATGCCCAGATCAACATATTCACTGCCAGAAAACGACTGCCCTAATGAGCGAGCTGCTATAAATAGTCTCAGCACCAAGTGACCACAGGCCCTGGCTCATGTTTTCATTTTGGCCGAGGGTCCATGTATGGGTCTCTCTCCGGCCTGCTGGGTTTGAAACTTTCAGCTCTGAAGTTAGGTTGTGTCTCAGCAGCGTTCAGAGACCGTTTTTTAAACTATGATTTTTTCCCACCTGCTCTCTTTCTGCCATTTAACACACACACTGTACATTTATCACAGCCATACATTCTCTTGGAATGTAACCTTGAGCTTTCTATTGTATGGGGCATGGTCTGTATGCCTGACAGCCTGCTGTCTTTCTGTGTAATTCTATGGGGCACTGTCACATAACAGAAACCTCAAAATACAGGGGGGAAACCTGACAAAACAGCTATTCTGATGTTACTGGTCCTTGGGAAGGGGCTACTCCAGCTCCCTTTAATATCCACGGCTAGGCCCCTAAAATTCCTAGATTATGCTGCAACTGGGAACTAATTTTACTTATAAAGGCCGAATTTTTCAACGGGACATGACAGAATTGGGCATCTAATCCACCTCATCCAGTCAAATGGCACTGGGTCAATTCCTTTTTCTTGTTTTCATTTATTAGCGCACAATTGAAAAAAGTCAGCATCCTTCCTGCTGCAGTATTTGGTTTTTCACCATATTCACAATATTCCTCCTCCTTAGAGTAGAAACATCCCAACTCTCCCAGCAAAGACCACATGTCATTCCCTATGAACCTGCTCACTGTAAATACCCAGAAACAAGCTGCTGGCCTGGGGCTGAGCCAACCCCCGCCTGCTGCTCCACCTGTGCAGACTCAGGTGTGGGGAAAGCAGCTCTACACCCGACAGCAGTTTCCTTTCTCTGGTTTTGTTTGCTTCTAGCACCAGACTCAACTGGCTGGGGAGCCCGGGGGGCCCTAGCCTCGGAGATCCCGGCTTGCAGAATGCCAGCTGCGGCTCCCCGGCAGGTAAGCGCCGCTTGAGTCCTGCACAGGCGGTAGTTACAGGCAGTACAAGGAAAGGCTCAGAATCAGGTCTCGCCTCCCGCCAGCATTTCTGCCCCTTTGCAGAGGGGCGCCGGGGAAGCGCCCAGCCAGGGGGCGAGGATGATTTCATGGCACTGGCATTGTGCTGAGGGCGGGCCGCTGGCAGCCGGGCGCAGGCAAAGCTCGGGCTGCCGGGCACCTCCCGTTCACTGCCAGCTCGGGCGGCCAGGCCAGGCGCTCTCGGACTCCGGGACACCAGGCGCGGCGCGCCCCGGGGCAGCTCCGCCAGCCGGCCCAGGGGTCACCCAGCGGGGCCGGGCGCCGTGCCAAGCCCGGAGGGGCCCCTCGCAGGGCTGCGGCAAACGCCAGCGCACGGGGCTCGGCTCGCCCCGTCCAGCCAAGGGGCTGCGCCCCGCGGAGCCCAGCGCAGAGACCGGGGCTGGCGGGGCCCGGCTCCCCTCCGGCTGCGCCCGGCGCACTGTGCGCTCTGCCTCTCCAAGCGCTCCAGGCTGCGCGCCCCGGCTTCCCGGGGCAGGGACCGGCACCTACCCAGGGACATGTCAATCTCCTCCGCGCCCGGCTCCGGCCCCGCGCCGGCTCCCGGCTCCGGCTCCGGCCCCGCCGGCTCCATGGCCTCCTGCTGCGGATCCAGCGCTGGGAGCGGAGAGGTAGTGCCCAGCCTGGCCGGTGCTCCGGGCGCGCTGCCCAGCTGCCCGTCCCCGCCCGCCGGCTCTGCGCCCAGCTCCTCTGTGCGCCTGCCTGGAATGTGCCGGGCCGGAGAGTGCCAGCGGGCCAGCCAGCACCCACTCCTGGTATCCTCCCCTGGCACCCACCCTGGCGCCCTCCCTTGGCACCCACCCCTGGTATCCTCCTCTGGCACCCACCCTGGCACCCACCCTGGTACCCTCCCTTGGCACCCACCCCTGGAACCCTCCCTGGTACCCTCCCCTGCTCCCAGCCAGGACCCACCCCTGCCACCCGCCCAGGGCACCTGCCCCGGTCAGCACCCACTCCTGGTATCCTCCCCTGGCACCCACCCTGGCACCCTCCCTTGGTACCCTCCCTTGGCACCCACCCCGGCACCCAGCCAGCACCCACCCCTGGTATCCTCCCCTAGCACCCACCCTGGTACCCTCCCTTGGCACCCACCCCTGGTATCCTCCTCTGGCACCCACCCTGGTACCCTCCCTTGGCACCCACCCTGGCACCCTCCCTTGTCACCCACCCTGGCACCCAGCCAGCACCCACTCCTGGTATCCTCCCCTGGCACTCACCCTGGCACCCACTCTAGGACCCAACCCTGCCACCCGCCCCGGTCAGCACCCACTCCAGGCACCCACCCCACTTCCCAGCCAGAACCCGCCCTGGACACCCTCCCTAGCCCCCAGCCAGCACCCACCCCTGGCACCCGCCCCTGGCACCCTCCCCAGCTCCCAGCCAGCACCCACCCCTGGCACCCACCCCAGTCCCCACCCAGCACCCGTCCCGGCCAGCACCCCCCCCAGGCCCCCAGCCAGCCCCCGGCCAGCACCCACCCCACGCACCCAGCCAGCACCCACCCCTGGCACCCTCCCCAGTGCCCAGCCAGCACCCTCCCCAGTCCCCAGCCAGCACCCACCCCAGGCACCCTTCCCAGCACCCCCCCCTGGCACCCGCCCTGGTCAGCACCCACCCCTGGCACCCACCCCAGTCCCCAGTCAGCACCCACCCCGGGCACCCAGCCAGCCAGCACCCACCACGGGCACCCTCCCCAGCATCAGCCAGCACCTGCCACAGGCACCCTATCCTGCCAGCCAGCATCCACCCCAGACACCCTCCCCAGCATCCAGCCAGCACCCCCCTACATAATCCCCCCCAGTGCCCAGCCAGCGGGCACCCTCCCCCAGTGACCAGCCAGGACATACTCTGCGCTGCTCCAGGCATCCTCCTTCAACACCCACTCAGCCTGTACCCTCTACCCCACCCGTGGCACATTCTCCCAGCACCTATGTGCCCCAAGCACCCTTCACCCCCCTGGGCACCCTCTTCCAGCACCAACCCAGCTTGCACCCTCCACCTCACCCTGAGCACCCACACCCAGCACCCAGCCAGCCAGCCCTCTCAACCCCGCTCCTGCCAGCCTCTCTCAGCACCCAGCCAGCCAGCACCCACCCCCACCCAGGCCCCCTCCCCCCAGCAGCCAGTACCCCACCTGAGGCACCCTGCCCCCAGCAGCCAGCCAGCTCCCCACCCTGCTCCAAGCACCCTCCCCCAGCACCCAGGGAGCCAACACTTGTCCCACTCCGGGCATCCTTCCCCCAGCACTCATCTAGCCAGCACCATACCCTACCCTGCCTCATGCACCCTTCCCCAGCACCCTCCTCCTATCCCTGCCCAGTTTCCCTCTCCCCAGCACCCAAGCACCCAACCTAAGCTGGTAAAATATAAGCCTAGGGAGTCTTTCATGTGGGTTCCCACATCTGTACCCCAGAGTTCATGGGGGGGGGACCCTGACAACCTCTCAGCACCCCAATCAGCTCTCTCCCTCACCCTGCCGTTCCTCCAGCAACCCCAGCCAACACCTTCCCCTTCCCAGCACCCATTCCACCAACACCCTCCATTCCCCGTATTCATTCCATCGCCCTCTGTCCCGGCCAGCATCTTCTCTCCCTGCCTCAGCTCCAGATAGCACCATCCCTTCCTCTTCCACCCCATTCCAGTAGCATTAGCAGTACCCACCTCACCCTTTCTAGCACCAGCACTCCCTTCAGCCCTTCTTCCAGCAGCAGCTTTCCACCCAGAGCTCCACCTATCTCAGCAGCTGCTGCCTCCTTTTCCAAATCCACCTGTCCCAGCAGCAACCTCAAATGTTCTGTCTTCTTCTCCTGACCTACTGCTCTCCTGTCTCCATTTATTACACTTATTTCATGAATTGTAGTGGGGGTATGGAGGTTCCACTACTCAGGTTATGCCGGGGCTGTCATGCTAACTGCAGGCTCATCTGAGTCTGAGCAGGTCTCCTCAGCGGTTGATGCTGCCCAGGCCCGGGCGAAGCCCAGAGGTGAATATAATTTGGGGAAATTATCCACCGTTTCTGAGTTATGGAAAAGGGGGAAATGGGCCTTCCCCATTGTAAGGCTTGTCACAGGGGGGCTGGCCCTTTGAAGGGAGATGGGTCTCAGCCACAAGTGTGACGCAGCCAACTCTCCTCCCCAGATGGGGAAAATGAAAAAGGTCTCCTGAGCCCATCAGGCCCCTGGAGGGAGAAGGAAAGGTGCTAGCCAGCTGGGGTCATGGAGCCTCGCTAGGGAGCCGGTGTCTGCAGGAGTCCCTGAGACTCTAGAGCAGTGGTTCTCAATGTATTTACCATTGTGGGCCACATGGAGCTGCATCCACACTATATATACACACACTGCCTGTATGGCCCTGAGCATGTCACATGGGCCACAGCTGTGTGCTGACTGGGCTATACGCTGCACACAGGTTGAAAACCACTGCTCTAGAGGGCTGTGCCTGGGTCTCCAAGCCAGAGAGAAAAGCTGCACCTGGTGGAGATGCCGCAGAGGAAGGATTATTGCTATGAAGGTTTTATTTTGAATTCTCTGTTTTGAAATGCTTTGCTACTAGCCTGGGTGGAATGGCCAGAGGGTAATTTGAAGGGAGCCGGGAGAAGCCCAGCCCCAACCCAGAAGAAGGGCAGTGTAATGCCTTAGCCAAGAAGGAAGGATGTGGGCCTGGAAGACCACTGGGAACTGTGTGGACAGGCTGTCATAAACTAGACCCCAGAAGGAGAGTTTTGTTTTAAATACTTTAGAGTGTGGAAAGTTACTGAGTGAAGGGGCTGCATGGCCCCCCTGGGCCTTGAGAGGGTGCCCTGGAAGTGGTGTTCCCACAAGGCCAAAAACCTGCCCTTTAAAAATATGGTATTTTCAGTTTGTGTTTAGATTGTAAACTCTCTGGGGGAGGAATGTGTTGCTGCTCTGTGTTGGTACAGTTCCTAGCACAATGGGGCTCCAGGCTGGGCTGGTCTCTAGGGACTATTGTAATACAAATGAATAATAATATGGCCTATTAAGTGCCTTCTCCTAATAGTGACCCTTCAGCCCACAACTGTTCCTGCTCAAAAGCAGCTGATGTTGGTGGTTTTACTTGGGAAGAGGTTTAAGATTAGGGCTTAAATTGGAGTTACTCAGGAATATTTTCTTGTTATTCCTGAATAACTCCACATTTGGGCACTGATATGGAAAAATAGTGTCCACACAGTTATTCCAAATAGCTGTTGTGCTCTAAATTCACACCCTACCTTAGTTCAAGTGTAGACAAACCATTAAGGAAGTACAAAGCATTTAGTCTCCTTTGGATCTTGCTGGCAGGGAACAAAGATGCTTTAAAATTGAATTGTGTTTCAAATCATGTTACCTCCTTTAACACCCAGCGTAGACAATAGTTTAACAACATTAAAATTGTTTCCCTGTGGCCGGCTAGCACTAAGGGACCAGCTAATACCATTTTAAGGTGCTATTATGTGATGCCAAGGGGTGTTTCAAATCTCATTAGCTAACTTGAGTTTGCTGACTCAGTTTCCGCAAGCACCTCTTTTCATCATCTAGACAAAACCTGTGTCACAGACTCCTTCTTCCCTACTTCATCTGTTAGGGACCTCGATGGTATGATGAAAGATAAATTAAAAACTGATAGATGCCTCCTTATAAATCCTAAATACCATTGTGTCGTCCTCCCCCCGCCAAAATTAGCAGTAAACTGCAGAGCATAATTAGTATGGACTTGTTTATTGCTGTTTCCTCTCTACCCTTTGCGTCGTCTCCCTTTTAAAACACAGTCTGTGTCCCCCATGAATAAGATCCAGACCCAAGTCTTAGCACCCCGAATGGATTGCAAGTGCAAGTCAGATTCTTCAATGGACATTTCTCTCCCTATACAAGAGAACAGGTCAATCCCGGGAACGTCCATCGCCCACTCTCTGAATGCAGAATGTCCTGCCAAACTATCTTCCTCTGCTTTCAATGCCTTATGGAGAAACAAACCAGAAAGGAATAGAAAATCTGCTGAAAGAACAATCTACCCTTTTAAATTGGGCTAATGTGATACTAGATGAATAGCATGTTTGTTTCTGCAGTTTTATATAACAATTGCTCTGAAATCGTCTCTGCTATAGGGTACATAATAAAGGTCACATAAATCACTGAACAAAGTTTGCACAACTGCAAAGTGTGGCGAGTTTCTGAGACAGTGTCTCATTTCCCCCAATGTACAGTACACAGTTCGAGTGGGGGCATTCGCCACATACAATGCACTACCTAATATCCCTGGAAATAGATATGAAATTCTTGGTGATACGGAAGGAACGTGAGGGAGCCAAAGTACCAGTAACAAGAGACAGCTATGAGTCATAGTTCCTAATAGATATGTGTGGAGGGGCCTTAAAAACAGGAGTACATTGAAATGCTAGAATGCTGAAGCTTAAAGGTGATGGAAGCGGAACAGACTCAGTCAGAATGTGGTCCAGGGGATAGGGCACTGAACTGGTACTTGGACAAGCTGTCACTGCTAACCTGTCCTGAGACCTTGGGCAAGACCCACCTCTCTGTGGTTCTTTCTCTTCCCACATGATGCCTTAAATATTTAGGACCGCATCCTGCAAACACTGAGGAGCATGCCTACCTTCATAGTGCCATTTAAGTGAATGGCACTGAAGTTAAGCATGAGGCAAGTGTTGATGGAATCAGGAGCTTAGATTGAAAACTATTCAGGGCAAAGATTGTCTCTTACTATGTGTACAGCCCCTAGCACTACCATAATAGAAATAACCTTTACAAGACATGGGAAAGCAGACTGAATTGCTGGGCTCACATTCAAATTGGAAAAGTGAGGGCAATAATTTAGGGAATTTACATTTATAATACTCAAAGAATAGAATGGTGTTAAGGTAGGAACAACCATCGCACTGTATTGTAGTGACACCATGCAATAACTACGTGATTATGATTAAGGCGTTTTACTGTTTCTGTTCCCACATTAGATTAATCTGGTTTTTAAAGACCCGTTAGACTTTTTCTTATTTCCCCTCCACCCCACCCCACCCGTGTCACGACAGGGCAAAGTGAAGGGTGGTTGAATTCCTTACCTGTATTTTCATACTATAACATGCTTGGGTTTCTTTTAAGTTTAACTTTGAATCTCCTGGGTTTATACTACTTGCTTTTGGGATAACTGCAATATAGCTGTAGTGTAGTTAATCTTAAATTGCTGATATGTGCGGTCAATCTTAACTCCATTTGAACATCTTTTGTCTAGGAATTTCTGTGGCATGTTTCAATTTTTAATTGAAAATGTCGTACATGAACGGTAAACAAGAATCCCAAAGAGAATGTTGCTGACCCAGCTGGGAAGATTAAGGCAAGATGCATCTGCAGCATGTGACCTGGCTGCAAGAGGGGGCATGGCAGTGGCATGCACATTCTAGTTACTATCTGATGTTTCTCAGGACTTTGACAGATGAAGTGTCAACCTTCCATATTTTTAAATTTAACTTTGATGGCCATGTTAACCTGTACACACGGGTTCCTTTCCCCACTCCGGAGCAGCACAAAGCAGCCTGAGCTTACTGGCCAGTTAAACAAGATTTACAGTTGCTTCCTATCGCCAGAGTAGCACAGAGCAGCTATACTGTATGCTCCAAATTCCCCCAGCCACTTGAATCTCTCTGCATTCCTCTGCACACCTCTTCCCAATCCCTCCTCCATTCTGCACCCCATATTTCCCTGTCTTTAAGCCAAAGTTGCTTTTCTTTTAATTTGCCTGGAGGGTTATTGGACCTTTGAGGTGCACTCAGTCTCAGTTCATGGCTTTGAGCTTTTCTCTGCAACAAAACATGAACGGATTGCACATTTTTAAGCCAATCTCTTGGTTTGAGGCCCGACTCATTTTTGAATGCTTGGGATTTGTAATATTGAACTCGATCTGCATTTTACTATAGTGTTAAATTGTAATAGGTTGTGAGGAGCCCCAGGGTGTCCTTTTAAGGGCAAGCCTGGGGCTGCACATCCCTGTTCCAAGTGCCATCCCCCTGAAGGCAGCCATTGTGGGAGCTAGTTATGGCCGGACGGAAGCAGGGCTGGCTGGGAAGAGAGAGAGGGTTATGTAAATCAAGCCTTTTGCAACAGGGAGGAAGCCAGTCGAGGGAAGGAGGAGTTTCATGGGGACTGTGGATGAGGCAAGATTTGGTGTCTCTCTCTCCAGTGAGGTACAGCTGGAAGGAGCAGCAGCTTGCTGGGCAGACTCTTCAGAGAGGGAAGGGCTGGCGGTCATGCCCGTCGTGGCCAGGGAGTTGGAGCTGGGGAAGGAACCTAAGACAGGCTGTGACCAGAATAGTGGCATGGGAGGAGCCTGAGAGCTGCCAGTAAAACAAGGAACCCGGGTGTGGGGGGGAGGAGGAGCAGGGTGCTTGATAAGACGTTTGTGGGCCTTGAACTGGGGAGGGGCAGGTGAGGTCTGTGCAGAGTGGTCATGGTTTCTGGAGCAGGGGAATACGTGAAGGAAAACCCCCAGGGGAACAAAGGATTGGTTGGAACTGAAGGCCTGGTGCAGGCATCTTCCGGGGGCCAGTTCTAGGGGTGGGTGAAGCAGGGCAGTCGCCCTAGGTACCAACTTCCAGGGGGCACTGGGCTGCTGTGGCAATCAGCTTTTTCTGCTGTGCTTGCCAGCCATTTTAGCTACGCTGATGATTGGCTGGCCTTTTTCTTGGCTTTTCTGATTGGCTGGCCTTTTTCTTGGCTTTTCTGATTGGCTGGCCTTTTTTAGGGAGGGGAGGTTGGCTGTTGGTGATGGTGCCTTGGCCTGCAAAACAGCTAAGGTCCGTCCTGCAACTGCCCTTACTTAGGGCTCCCAACAAGGGTGGGAGGAAGCTGCTCTTCTTCCCTGCATCTAGTAGGCCAGACGAGGGTGGACCCAGCGGAAAACACTGTAGCCTGCAAAGGACTATGGAGGCCTGCACTGAGGGGTGAAAGAGTTAGTAGCCTGCGGAGCTGAGGCTTTAAGAAGAACATCAAATATGGTGAGACATATGGTAAAATCGCCAGTTGGAAAAGCTATACTAGTGCTCTTACGGTTAGGAGGGAGTGCCAGAATGCTCACCCCTCGTGTGCACACTTGTGTCTGTCATCCATCTCGTCAGGTTCTCTACAGCTGGCACCTCAGCTGCTTGCACTGGGATAAATTCTTCTCTCTTCAGTTTTCCTCTGTAGATCCTAGAGGAACCCAGCATAAGAATAGGATGCCTTCTGGGAAGTTAGGAGATCTCTGGGCCAACTCTGATATTTGGTGTTTTTCTTAAAGCTCCAGCTCCTGGAGTCATGCATTACAAGAGAATCTCAACTTTTTTTTTTTTAATGAAAGTTCATAGCCTTTATAATTTTGGAGAAAAGCCTGAAAACACAAACCCTAAGTCTCAAGAACCAGAAGGCAAATAAAATTAATCCAAAATGTATTGTTTTAACAATCATGAGATTTTTTTAAAAATAATCTCATGGGGTTTTTTTGGGTGTGGAGTGGTGGTTCATGAATCATGAATGCTTGGGGCTCACCATATTTCCACTACATTATTTCTGTCTTACCCCAGTCTCTCGGGTGAGAAGAATACAATGGGGGTTGCACAGATTACTTTGTTACACCACTCTTACCCCACTGTAACTCCACTGACAATGGAGTTGACTCCAGATTTACTCTAGT
Source organism: Mauremys reevesii (assembly GCF_016161935.1). Lineage (NCBI taxonomy): Eukaryota > Metazoa > Chordata > Testudines > Geoemydidae > Mauremys > Mauremys reevesii. Next base: position 101,413,999 of record NC_052631.1, read on the forward strand.
GTGAGAGGAGAAAATTGACCCTGCTGTCCATAGTGATCATGAATGATACAGATCTAATTTTTCCCACATTGGTGCTATTTCTGAAGGTAACTGTTTGCTTCAGTCATCTAAAATCCAGGATTGGGGGGAGATCATTAAGATGCTGATTGAAGTAGAATAACTTGTGAAGAACTCTCCAGAGAGATCCTGGAGATCTTACAGTATTCTGTTAAATTTGCATAGAAAAGGCATCAATATAGACTTAAGAAACTGTGATCTGAACAGAGAGCCACCTGGGATGAGATGGTGGTGGGGGAACTGTATTTTATTTTGCTTCATTTCTCTAGTGCTAAAGATACTAAACAAAATCTACGTTAACTATGTTAGGGCTACTATGGCCATGAAATCAATTGGCAGATGTGATTGCTTGTATCATTCCAACTCTGCTGACAGAAATTATTTATCCCTTTTGGCATTAGGTATTTAAATGATTGCCCTAAGAAGATTTTTGTTCTTTTTAAACCTTGAAAGCGTAGGCTAAATAAATGAATGAATGAAATCTACACATAATGATTTTTTATCCAAAGGCATTTTTATTCTTTCCCTAACAAAGCCTTGGAGTTTTTCACAGTGTATCAAGGGGGTTTAGTGATGCATTTGTGATTTTCTGTGAAATCATAACAATTGCCTTGTTAAAACATTTGAAAAAGTAACAGACCTGTGGGATTTCCAATAGTGTTTCCTTTTACCACATTAACAGTGAAACAATGTCACTTTATCTCAAAGGTTTAAAGGTGAGAGTTAGAAATATTTTGAATCACAGAGATTAATTTAAAAGACAGCATGTATAGCAATATTTGCTGATTTGAAATGGCAAAACTAATTGTATGGAACTACAGTGCAAATGAGGTTTTTATATTTTTTTTTACTCTTACATATCCATATGATATTGGGATTTAGGAAGAAACAAAATTTAATAAGCCTAGATTTTAGGGCAGTGAATCGCCTTCATAGACAGGCGACTGAGATAAATAAGCCCAGATATTAGGGTTATAACCCTTCCAAACTAAATCTGTGACCTCATAATAACTTGGCAAATATCCCATTTGCCCTGCTTTATTTAAGACAGTCTAAGCACCACAGTTAATTCCATTCCACATAATTTCAGAGGTTAACAGTTTAAGAGTTTCACATTCTGATTGGCCTGCTAAACCCAGGGTTGTGAGTTCAATCCTTGAGGAGGTCACTTAGGGATCTGGGGCAAAAATTGGTCCTGCTAGTGAAGGCAGGGGGCTGGACTCGATGACCTTTCGAGGTCCCTTCCAGTTCTAGGACATTGGTATATCTCCTATTATTACCTAAGGTTGATAAAAAGGTCAAGATCTACTCTGTAATAAGTCTGCAACCCCAAAGAACTAAATTGGGTTGCATGAGAGTAACAGACAAATTTGGCTCTATCATTTTAAAATAACAGTTAATAAAAACTAGCCAAGTTACTGAATGTTTGTAAAGTATAATTGTAAAACATCTGGTCACCAGGAACAGATGGTATTCTCCTAAGAGTTCTGAAGGAACTCAAATGTGAAATTGCAGAACTACTAACTGTGGTTTATCATTTAAATCAGTTTCTGTACCAAATGTCTGGAGGATAGCTAATGTGATGCCAATTTTTAAAAAGGACTCCAGAGGTGATCCCAGCAATTACAGGCCGGTAAGCCTGACTTCAGTATCGGGCAAACTGGTTGAAACTATAGTAAAGAACAGAATTGTCAGACACATATATGAACATAATTTGTTGGGGAAGAGTCAACATGTTTTTTGTAAAGGGAAATCATGCCTCACCAATCTACTAGAATTCTTTGAGGGGATCAACAATCATGTGGACAAGGGGGATCCTGTGGATATAGTGTACTTAGATTTTCAGAAAGCCTTTGACAAGGTCCCTCACCAAAGGCTCTTCAGCAAAGTAAGCTGCCATGGGATAAGAGGGAAGGTCCTCTCATGGATCAGTAACTGGTTAAAAGACAGGAAACAAAGGGTAGGAATAAATGGTCAGTTTTCAGAATGGAGAGAGGTAAATAGTGGTGTCCCCCGGGGGTCTGTACTGGGACAAGTACTATTCAACATATTGATAAATGATCTGGAAAAAGGGGTAAACAGTGAGGTGGCAACATTTGCAGATGATACAAAACTACTCAAGATACTTAAATCCAAAGCAGACTGCAAAGAGCTACAAAGGGATCTCATAAAACTAGGTGACTGAGCAACAAAATGGCAAATGAAATTCAATGTTGATAAATGCAAAGTAATGCACATTGGAAAACATAATCCCAACTATACATATAAAATGATGGGGTCTGAATTACCTGTTACCACTCAAGAGAGAGTTATTGGAGTTATTGTAGATATTTCTCTGAAAACAGTCAATGTGCAGCAGCAGTCAAAAAAGTGAACAGAATGTTGGAAATCATTAAGAAAGGGATTGATAATAAGACAGAGAATATCATATTGCCTCTATGTAAATCCATGGTATGCCCACATCTTGAATACTGTGTGCAGATGTATTTGCCCCATCTCAAAATATATTGGAATTGGAAAAGGTTCAGAAAAGGGCAGCAAAAATGATTATGGGTATGAAACAGCTTCCTTATGAGGAGAGATTAATAAGATTGGGATTTTTCAGTTTGGAAAAGAGATGACTAAGGGAGGGATATGATAGAGGTCTATAAAATCATGACTGGTGTAGATAAAGTAGATAAGGAAGTGTTTACTACTTCTCATAACACAAGAACTAGGGGTCACCAAATGAAATTAATAGGCAGCAGGTTTAAAACAAACCAAAGGAAGTATTTTTTTCACACAGTCAGTCTGTGGAACTCCTTGCCAGAGGATGCTGTGAAGGCCAAGACTATGACAGGGTTCAAAAAAGAACTAGATAAATTAATGCAGGATAGGTCCATCAATGGCTATTAGCCAGGATGGGCAGGGATGGTGTCTCTAGTCTCTGGTTGCCAGAAGCTGGGAATGGGCGACAGGGAATGGATCACTTGATGATTCCCTGTTCTGTTCATTCCCCCTGGGGCACCTGGCATTGGCCACTGTCAGAAGATAGGATACTGGGCTAGATGGACTTTTGGTCTGACCCAGTGTGGCCGTTTTTATGTTGTGAAGTTCATGTTGCATTCCCCTCTGGTAAGATAAAAGCTGCCACCTAAATGGGTTGCTCATTAACTCAAATGGTAGCGATCTGTGCTCTGGTTCTCAGGATCCTGGAATGAGACTCTGGTGGGGATTGTTTCTCTGTGAAGATGAAAAATATTCCAGTATTCAGGAACAAGTACTCTTATTTATTTACTGGAAGATAGTAAATATTCTAGTTATTGTGGGATCTCCTACTCTTAATGTACCCTTGGGAAATATTAACTATTCCATAAACTCAGGCTTTCCCATGGAATCTGGATCTGATGAAAAAGCCACTCAAAATGCACTAATGGTTACCTGAGAAATGATCTAATCATCATGTAACTATGGCAGAAAACTAATGGAGCCAATTTCCCCTCTAGAGCATCAGAGTTTACCATACACTCCTATTGTGACACAATCACAATATAAAGGAATTCTAAAAGGCTTTTAGTTAATTAGAAAAAACAAAATCAACCCAAAAGTTAGTTGGGAATGGAACATATGCCCTCTAATTCCCAGGCAAACTATAATATCCCCTGAACTATTTTCTCCCACTTTTAGCAGTCTCAATGTATTCTGTTTGGAAAGTTACTAATTTTGTCATGATAGCCATACAAATTAATCTTAAATTGTATTACTTTAAGATAAATAATAATGTATATTAACACTGACCACTACTGGTATCTGATTTTTTTAAAACTTGTATATGATACAATAGCTATTTTATACCATAACACTGAAGCTATAAATCCTTCCTCTTTCATTAAGCATCCTAAAATCACATGCTGTAAAAGAAAATCAAGGCACTGGCATCTTTGGAAATGAAGATAAGATCTGTTTAATGTTATAAGGATAGCATTCCCCTGAAATCTTTTAACATTTGGTGTTTCCAGTTTTCTCTTTTTAAAGTGCAATTCCACATCTCAGAAGATTCACTCAAAGTAAAAACAATGTTATTTATGTAAAAGGTAAAAAAAAAAAAAAAACCAAACTGATCAGAGCCACATATTCTTTGTGGCACTTCTTATTTTGGCCACAAGGGTGCGTCTATCTTTTATTTTATTTTATTTTTGTGAGGGGGTGTTACTTGTCGATTTTTCAGTTAGCAAGAATTAGAGGGAGCATAATTTTCAGTTTGGTGGGGAGTACTGGCATCAGAAATGGAAATTTCATTAAGATTACATTGAAATCAGTGTATCACAGTAGAAAGGCTTATGTTGAACATATTTGTCATTCATTAGATCTTTCAGCAGCCCCGCCCCCCCCACTTGCATATCATCTATTAAAGGGGATGCAAAACTGGTTTCTTGAGGGAAAAGGAGGTCCAAATTATGCTGACTTTTCTTTACCTATTTTCCCCTTGCAAAATGAACTACTGAACCATATTACATATCACCTTCTGAGTGAGAATGAATATACATTCATTGAAATATTTATTATGGAATATTTGTCATTGTGCTATTGTAATAAATTGGGTAGTGTTTGCATCACCAGTGATTTCTACTGTTCAATCGTGTGGCAAAAGATCTCTTCCGTCAATTACCAATGGAGCTTTTCTTTTCCTACAGAACATCACCACCTTGCTAGCGGATGCAGCCTGTGCTACAAGATTATTCACTCTGGGGCAAGCACTGTCTTTGTTCTGTCTGTACAGTGTCCCCACAATGGGGTCTTGGTCCATTATTAGGATCCTGAGTGTTACAGTAATACAAATAAATAATATCTTCTTTTTTCTGTCTGAGTAGTATACGATTTGTTGTTTTTTGCCTGCTATCTGTGGAAGTTAAAGATTGCTCTTGGATTTTACTGTCTCTGGCATAAACCATATTTGGCATTTCTGAACCACATCGCACTCCATGAGAATATACCTTGAGAGAGGTGTCCATGGAATAAGCCAACACCAAGGTAGTGGGTTAAACCTTAATACTATCATGGGCAGCTGTTTAGGAAATCGTTTTCATTAACTTGGCCTGTCCTAACATATGGCTAGACTGGAAGTGAAGGTGTGTGATTGCAGCATGAGTAGGCATCTCCATGCTAGTTTTAATCTAGTTAGCACTGGTGACAACGGTAGTGTAGACAAGGAGGCACAGGCTAGCAACTCAACTACGTACCCTGACTTCCCGGCCATCTCGTACTCAGGAGGCTAGCCCGGGCACCTTGTCGACACTACTGTCATTGCCTGTGCTAGCTAGATTTAAGCTAGTAGGGGTATGCTTACCCACACTACAATTACACCTTTGTTTGCAATACAGACATAACCTTTAATGTGACTGCACTTTCAGAAGTGTCTTCCCTGAGACTAAAGTAAGGTTTTAATGGAAGACCACATTCTTAATTCTATCAAGAACCAGGACATGGGAATGCACTTTGTCATGGCATAGCATGCAAATTATTTAAAGTCAGAAGAGCAAACTCCCTTAAGACACAATTGTAGGAAGACTGAATGCAACGCACACCTTCATCCCAGCCTTGCCATCTGTAAAGAATTTCTAGCTTTCTACATATTTCTAGCACGCACGCTTGCCACTAAAATACATTAAGCTCATGAACTTCATCTTTTAGGGTAGAAACCCTGAAAATGTACTTTCTGTAGTTCACTGAAGCATTGACAGTTGTACAATTAAACAGATGCTCCAAATGGGGGATATATCAGGGAATTTTCTCTTTAACGGATCTTCTGTTTTATTGTAGTCTGTACAATAATAAAATCACATTTATTTATTTATTTACATATGAAGAGATGTTCACTGAAGCAGCCAAAGGGAAATTATTTTTGTTTCTTTTCTATTAACAAATCAGATGTCACAGAATAAGCCATGTCCATATCTTTCAAAATATTCCACTACATAAAGCATTAACACTTTAGTATTGACAGTGGTGCATTTGCCTTTTGTTCTAGCTAGAAAAATGTGGCTTGCTTCACTGCCAAAATGGGCCAATGTGTTGAGACTTTAATAGGATCTGTCCTTATTTATACCAAGTTTGAATTTGATTATTTGTGTGTGCACGTAAGGAGAAAGGGGGGTTAATTGACAAAAGAACCACTTAACATCTGTTTCTGTTGGCCTTTCTATCTCTGCTCACATTTACACGTGTGTCCAGGTGAAATCAGGCAACTGGTTCTTCAAAATAGAGAGAATGAATAGAAAGACAGTCAACCACCTAGCACGTGGGAACCTGACACATGAAACTGGTAGCTAAATACTGAAGGCATGCTTGTTAGTGTTATTCAATGTGTGTGTGAAAAGTGACGTTATGCATAAAAAAAGCCTCACAGGAACATCAGTAAAGTCTGAATGTTGAATAGTTCTTGCACTCTTAAAAGCCCTCTTGGATTACTGTGTTTAAAGACATATCAGTAATGTCCTTTCTTTAAAGAGAAGACCTTCAGCTTCATTGGTGTGTTTTCAACTGTTGCTCAAGCCTCTGCTTTCTCTTCCCTACGTAAAGCTTCTAAACCCTTGTCTGTACTTGGAAACTGCAGGGCTTCAACTTGCACTAATGCAATCACATTGCCGCAAGTGGCAAAAGTGTGGTGCCTCCACACACACTATTCTTGCAACCACTGCTTGATCTTCGATAGGCGCAACTATCTCACAACGCCTGGCAGACCCTCTCTGGAGCAAGTGCATACTGTCAGTGATGTATAAAAGCACATTTGGTACCTACTGGCAGCCTGCTGTAAATGGTTCTGTCCTACCACAGTATCCATGCATACTTCATGAAGGGCAGGGACTACTTTCTAGTTGGTATGCATACTTTCACCTTTTCATGTTCTCTGTATGTATAAATATCTCCTGTCTGTGTGTTCCATTCTACGCATCTGAAGAAGTGAGCTGTAGCCCACGAAAGCTTATGCTGAAATAAATGTGTTAGTCTCTAAGGTGCCACAAGTACTCCTGTTCTTTTTGCGGATACAGACTAACACGGCTGCTACTCTGAAACCTTTCTATGACCTGACACTCACACATGTTGCAAATGCCTTGGTGCAGATTCATCAACCCCTACACATATCAAACCACTGCTGAATCAACTGTGGGCCTAGCAGCCTGGGATGTACTAAGAATACCATTCACTCACCAAGGTGCTTGGAGAGATAAGGAGCTGTATTACTATTTTCTTTCTCTATGTCACTTCCATAATTATTTAAGTTTCTTTTTATGTTTGAAATTTGAACCAGAAGTTTCCTTCTTGTCTCCTGTGGAGATACTTGGATGGGAAAGATCTTGCCTGGTTGTAGAGGCTCACAGACTAGGGTGGGGCCAGAAGGGACCATTTTGCCATGGAAAAGCATGGAGATGTTTTTAGACAGCTGGGCTTTGCGTTGGGTGTGTCTCATGTTTCTGTATGTTATTAATGTCCTTTTTTTCCTTTTTCAGGCTTCCTTGGAGATTCAGCCGTCTCGCTATGATGCACACAATAGGGTAAGCACATTCATGGATTGCTGTGTGTGCATGCTGTCTAATGTATGAGCTGTCTAATGTGTGTGTTGTATGAGCTGTGTCTACATGCTGTCTAATGTGTGTGTTGGTTCAAAAAGTAAAGGTAAAAAGTAAAACAAAGTTCTAATATTTTATAATGTACTAAACTTGTTAAAAAAAAAACAAAGGAAGAGTCTAGTGAAATGTTACTTGTAATAGGGCAGTGCTTTTATTGACACAGGAGGAGAGAAGAAGACTTGTGTGTTGTATATGATGTCTTGCAGGCATGCTAGAGGGCAGACACATATGCACAAAGGCCTTATCTAGACATGGCTTCCTCAGGCTCTAACTCAGACACGTGTGAAAGGCAGGGTGGCTTGTATATATTAGACTTCTAAAATTATATGTGTGCTAGCACATAACACCATACCTTAAATCGTAGACTAGACAAGGTGAAGTTCATGTACAACGGATGTGGATAACCACAAAGATTCTCAAAGTGGAAGTTACCCACAAGAGCTGGAGACTTTGTAGTGGTTTTCAGCATCCTGAAAACTAGAGGTGTTTGGGTTTTTTTAGCACTGTGGGGAAGAAGCAATAAAGAAAGGGAGGAAATGGAGTGCTTATTAATAAAGACAAACTGGAAGGATAGTGAGAAAAAATGGTGAAAGATATGACAGCCAACAGAACAAGTGGAATAATAAGTGGGTAAAATTAGACTTCAGAATCCCAGACATCAAACAAAAGGTTGGATTCATTTACCAGAAACTCTCAAGTGAACACCAGTTTTCCTACCTGTTCCTCACTTAGAAACCTGGAAATCATAGGCACCCTCTCATAATAGTTAATTGTTGATCTGTAGCTATGGTGACCATACCATCATTTCAAATAACTATTCTCTTTCAGCCTCAGCCATTTCATTTAGCCCATCCTATTTGCTACTTATACTTTTTATTGTGTGAGTGAGCTAAAGGCAGCATTTGTCCATAGGTGGGATTGAGCCAGTACTTGATATACGCTGTATCAGTACTTTTCTGGTGGCCTCCAAGCACTTTCTCTCCTGAATTAATCTTTCACTAAAGTAATAGCTCTTATGGTTTCTAAGAAAACTTTCTGAATATGACTCAATATGGTGCTGCAAAACAGAGTTCAGACAACCTGCCTGGAATAATTGCTCTATGAGATGTGTGAGCAGCCCCTATTCATCTCTAAAGTTACTGAAACTAGATAGGAATTCAAATAACTGCAATTCTACATTTTTGCCCACATCCATGGCTCTAGGCAAGGAGCATAGCTCAGATGGGGGTTTGCAAAGTTAGCCTTGATACTTCCCCAGCCTGGGCTCTCTAAGAGCTGGGCTAATCCCCTAGTGCAATTTAGAGCAATCTTCAGGCTGCTGTAAATTTTTCCACTTGCCAAGAATCCCTAAGATTCAATAAAGCAGCTAACTGGTGTAGCAATGCCCTGGCCCTACCTCTCTTCTCAGGCCTCATTCCTACATCAGCAGCAGGAAGGAAATTGACATAGGAGACACTACATCAGCTCTGTACCACCAAAAGATTCCCCTCCACTAGGTTTCAGAGGGGTAGCCGTGTTAATCTGTATCAGCAAAAACAACGAGGAGTCCTTGTGGCACCTTAGAGACTAACAAATTGGGAAGTGGGTTCTAGCCCACGAAAGCTTATGCCCAAATAAATTTGTTAGTCTCTAAGGTGCCACAAGGACTCCTCGTTGTTTTCCCTCCACTAGGGTTATTCTTTCATGGCCAGATAGCTTCTATAAAGTGGCTGCTCCTGCAACACACCAGGATTTGAGCCCTTGATTGCATACACTAAATTGTTGCCATTGGAGACCACAATTTATGGATACTTTGACAGAGTAAAGACAGAAAAGAGAATTCCACTAAATCTGAAAGAAACAGTCACTGAGTTTAGTAATACCCTGAAGCTGCCTCTACTCACCAACAGCTCATTCAGCTTCTAAAACAAGACAGATTATTCCCACTGCTATTTGGTTGATATATTTTTTTAAAAATCTCATGAGCAGAGGGTGGGCCTCAGCTGAAGCACTAGAACTGAGCCCCCTGTTCTTTGGGAGAGCTCAGAGATCTGGGCTTTGCGGCTCAGCCTTTTTGGTAATGAGCCAAACCAAAACCTCTGATGCAAATATTCCCCAAACTCTGCAAAAATGTAGGTCCTGTTCTGAATATACTGACTTGACTCCATTTCTACTCAAAAGTATTTCAAATCTGTGGGGGGTTTTAACCTGGAAATCCAGATGCAAACACTATGTTAATCTAAAATACCACACTGCCACCAGTTAGTTCCCTGTGAGTTGTGCTGCTCCCATGCTGCTTTAATGCAAAAAAACCCAAAGCAAAACTAAAAAAAGGGAAGTCTCATAAGAATGCTGAGATCAGGTACACAGCAGTCTCACGATGCAGAATAATGCTTGCAAACACAAGAGTGTTTGAGACTCAGCCAACCAATAGCTGACTGAACCCTAAGGATACAAATTTGTATATGACTTTGAAGTCAGATCTGGAGTCGTTAACAACAAATTGTGACAACTAGAGATTATGTAGATATATTGGCCCTGATCCTCACATATGACTGAATGTGATTAGCCAGGACTCAGATTAGGGGGCAAAGGTAGCTTTATGCAACTTTTGTGCTCCTCTGAGCCTGGTGCCAGCCAGGTGCTAGTTCTACCTGCAGTGCAACTTAGAACAGCCTGGAGGCTGCTCTAAATTGTGGCCAGCTGCAATAATTTTCAAAGGAAGTTGTGGCAAAGAGGCAAGGCCAGCTATTTCTGGCCATACTGTCCTCTGGCCCGACCCCAACATACTACTTATGCTAAGAACTGTGAGGATGGTTGGCATTGGACTGCCTCTATTTTCTCCCATGTTGGGAAATCTTCAGCTGGCTGTTTAAGATAGCATTAGAAGACCTTTCTGCCTTAGGCTGGAGCAAAGCAGATGTTCTGGGCCACTGATACTACTTATGACAATTGCCTATTTCACTTCTCATGCTACTTCCTTCATAGACTTGGGATTTTTTGTAGGAGAAAATCAGTCTATTTGCAATGACATGATCATATTGTCTGTACATCCGTGACTGCTTCCTCATTAAGTTTTTCTAAACGATATGCCCTAGGAATTACATTAGGGGACTCCTATGGCCTGTGTTATACAGGAGATCAGACTGGATGATCTCAATAGTCGCTTCTGCCCTTGGAATCTATAAATCTCATTAAACATGCTAAACAGTCAAAGCACTAAAGAACTAAATCTTTCAGTCCTTGGTAGTTTCCTTCCTTATCTTGGCTAATTCTGTACTACTCAATTTCAGACAGATATCGCCCACACTGTATTCAAGGGCTGTTCCTCTTTTGACTAATAATGTCTCAGCTGCCTCACATTGACATATGAACTAATTTGCTGTCTGAAGGCTAGTCTCCTTTATAGAGCTCATAGAAGCAATTTCCCTCAGAGCCTCAAAATTAGTCATATCGCATATATAAAATTTCCACTTTAGGGAACCATAGAAAGATCTAAATATGAAAACAAATTCTGCTCTGTGTCGCACCCTGTGCAATCTACTGAGAATCTGCTTCTGTGGATCTTACTTTAGGCTTATTCTGCTTGGGAGCATGCCTAGCCATGTGATTCTTTCTGACTGACATGTATACAGTATCTCATATTTACAGAGCACCAATTTAGATAATTCCTCATGCAGAAGAGGTAGTATTCCAGGACACTTGCTAATCACAAAATGTTAAACAATTTTACAAGTACTAATAATATTACTACAGAGCATAGGATATTGCAACAGTGGCTTCTGATTTTCTATATTCCTCCACTTTGCATCCAAGATTTGGAGTCTGAGCATCAATATTTTTTTCCACATTCACTTCAACGTTACTTAATTTATCTTTCATGTTAGAACCTTACCTGCATCCTTTATTTCTGCTCTTTTGTATTGTCTGATGAGATTCCTTATTGATTTTTTTCTCTCCTACATCACAAATACTAATCATGCTCTGTAGTTATTGAACAGATGCTCTTACTGATTTGTTTTCACCATAGCATTTATGTTCCTGTATACAGGAATTTCTGATTGTTTGGCCTAGCCTCTTGTAAAACATTTCTCTCTCTCACACACACACAGCTAAACTGGTATTATGGCTTAATGTATACTTCTTTAAATAATATTTTTATAATAGTCATCTAAGAGTTGCCATGGCCACCATGGTAGGCTAGGATTGTGCCAAATTGTTAATCAAACAGGATGAAAATGGATCTTTCGTGTCTACCCTGCAAGTACCCTAGACTTTCATAGATGGCACACTGATGGGACTATCAGGGAAAGGGACTATCCTTTGCTTTTTCAAGGAAATTCTGTGACCCTTCAAGCTTTACCGAATCTCCTTCTTTTCAATACAGTGTACATTTCCTCCTCCATGTTATTAGCAAGATGATAGCTTGCAACAACATAAACCAACATACTCCTACAGTTCTTTCTAAAGTTCCTTATATTCCACACCCACTCGATATTTCTTCTTTACATCCATTCTATCAATATACAACTTTACAGAAGACTACATTCTCTGCTGGTGCAAACTGAGAAACACCACTGAAGTTTCACCCATTTATCCCAGCAGATGATTTGGTCTAAGAATGAATACTTTAATACTGGATTACTATGGATAAATTATAAACAGATTTTTATGATTACTTTAAACTGCAACTCCTCCTTTTTTTGTAGAAGCATTCATATGTTGGACAGTATAACAGAGTACATGGTGAAACCTTCCATTTTATAAATTTTGCTAAATGGCTTTGGAGCAATTAACAAATTAATCTATGGGCCCCATCCTGCATCCTTGTTCATCCAAGTCCCAGCCAGTGAAGTCAATGCACTACTCATGAGGGTAAGGTTGCAGGAGTGGATCCTATTCTTAAATTGGCTATTGATTGGTTATGACCGAACAGGAATTCTCACCTTTTCATGACTAATTATATTTGCATTGTATAGTTTTTACAAAGACTCTTAATGCCCATAACACAATGTGATGTGGAAGAGGACTATACGTAGTAAAAACTGTCTCAGTAGTTCTGTAATTCCCTCTCCAAGGACTATACCACTAAATACAATAGAAAGCTCTATCACATTTAACTTTATCAAATTGCTTATCCATATCTAGGTCACTTGCCCAGGATTTCATATGCATTTAGAGGACTATTATTTATTGAATCCTTTTCAGGAAACAAATACCTTGGGGAAATGGGTGGACAGCTGGCAAATATATTCTGAGACTGCCCTACAGCAGTAAAAAAGCAGTTCTCCAATCAGATGGTTTCCCACTTCATTTCACATCATCATGATTTCCAAGACTTCTCATACTGTGCCCTCTAAGGGCATTAGGATGTGTGCTACAGCAGAGCAGCTGAACCCAGACTTATTGCTTGCCTCACTGCCCATCCATTTGTGTATTAAATGATAGATTTATCTTCATTCGATTCTTTATCACTTTCCAGGTGTTCATCTTTTGACTCTGGCTTTTTTACATTGTAAAATTCTCATACTACAATTTTGATATTGCTCATTCAGTCTCATAAACTTGCCTCCACACTCACAAGTAGCAAGTAACGTTCGTACACGCTGATAACAGAAACGGCTGAGCTGCTGGCTTGGTGTGTTTTGATCCTGATATTCTTCTTGCAGTTGGCCCCTAGGCCGAGCCTGACAATGTGCAGTAGCAGATAGGCAGCGTGCTAACAGCCCAGCCCAGAGGGAGGGGTACCCAGGAGTGGCTGGAGTCACCACGGTAAGTACAAGGTATTTCCCCAAGGGCCCGCCCGCCCGCTTTAAAAACCAGCCTCCTGCGGGGAGGGGAACGGTGCCCGGTGCCAGGTGCCGGGCAGGGTGACCAGACAGCGAGTGTGAAGAACCGGGATGCGGGGGGGGGGGTAACAGGAGCCTGTCTGAGAAAACAGACCGCAGAGTCGGGGCACCGGGTGACCCTGGTGCCCGGTGCGTGTGGCAGAGCCCGCCGGGCTGTCCCCGGGCTCGGGCACGGAGCCGCTGGCCGGGACTGGCTGTGCCCAGCCCAGGGCGAGGGGACAGAGGCTCTGCAAGCCCAGCCCGGCCCTGATCTCAACGCAGGACGTGGCCCGAGCGAGTCTCCCTGCGGGGCCGCGCGGGGTGTGGCGGGGGGGGGGGGGTCGCTGGCTAAGCCGGGAGTTGCCTTGAATTGTTACGCGGCCGGCGTGAGGGCAGCGCGCCCCCCCGTCTCCACACAGCGCCCGGCCCGACCCTAACGCCGCCCTCAGGCCCCGCTGGCAGGGCGCTGAGGAGACACGCCGGGCGCGCCCCGGCCCTGCCCCGCGCCCGGCGCGCCCCCGGTCCACGCTCGCTGCCCCGCGCCGGGCGCGCCCCCGGCCCTGCCCCGCGCTCGCTGCCCCGCGCCGGGCGCGCCCCCTCCTCCTGGCCGGCGGCGCCTGCGCGCCGCGCCGCCGTTTGTTGTGGGGCCGGCCTGTCTCCGGCACTAACATGGCGGCCGGGCAGGGAGGCGGAGGCGGCGGCGGGCTGGGGCTCCCCGCTCACCTCACCCTGTGCTACCCCACCGGGCCGTACTGGGGCGCGGCCCCGCTGCCCCAGCCCCACACGGGGCGCAGCCTGGACCGGGCCCTGGAGGAGGCGGCCAGCTCGGGCATCCTCTGCCTCAGCGGCAGGAAGCTCCGCGACTTCCCCGGCGGCGGCTACGACCTGAGCGACACCACGCAAGCAGGTGCGGGGCCGGGGCCGGGGCCCTGGGGAGATGCCCGGCCGGTGGGGGCGGGACATGGGCTGGGGGACCGAGGAAGGGTGGGGGCGGGGGAGTGTGGGGACATGGGGGTGTGTGTAGGGGGGAGATGGGCTGGGGGACAGAGGAGGAGGGGGCTGGGGACATGGGTGTGTGTGTGTGTGTTGTGGGGTTGTGTAGGGTGGAGATGGGCTGGGGAGATATGAAGGGTGGGAGGGGAGTTGGGGACATGGGGGTGTGTGTAGGCGGGAGATGGGCTGGGGGACATAGGAAGGGTATGTCCCTAGCGGGGGATGGGGGGGCTGAGTGTGTGTAGGGGGGAGATGGGCTGGGGGGAGATATGAAGGGTATGTCCCTGGTGGGGGGATGGGCTGGGATTGCGCTTTGGGTAGGACACAGGCAGTCACTTATTTCTCTCTTTCAATAATCAGGCCTGAGTGTTGTGGCTCATCTGTCCCATTTTGGGGGCTCTGGCCCCATCAGGGTGGCAAGTCGCTCATGATGCAGCATTGTTGCTTGGGATTTTCCAATGTGCCTCTTTCCCATTACGAGTAAGGGGTAAGGCGGGGGCATAGTGTGCACACATCGCAGCCTGCGAACACAGTGTGCAGATCAGGACTGAATGTATTCACCATGTTACTAAATACAGATGTGGGAACCTAGACCATTGAATTTATCTAGACTCTCTTAAAATGTGAGGTGAATTGGAGGTATTTGCTTCGGTATAGTCTCTAGACAACCTGGTTTCTATTATAAGCTATGGGGGGGTTTATTGTGTATTTTTATACTCTTAATTTTGAATTTATTTGCTACTGGACTGGTCACTGAACATGAGTTAATTAGGGTAGGATGGTAAAATGAAATATATTAACTGAGGTCTGCTGTATTTTGATCAAAAGTAGTAAGGGTTTTTAACATATATTAGTAGGAAACAGAAAGTGATATTTATTTCTTTTTTTCATGGGATTGTGGGTAATTGGCTTATCATTCTGAAAGAGAGAGTCTGCCCATTGTAGTGCTTTCATCCATCTGTGACAATTCTGTGCTCCCATGGTTCATCAAATACTTATTCTTTGTTAGTCTTTGTTGTGGACTGCATTTTGTGTGTTGGGTTATAGGCAATCTTGTTCAATAAGATCACAATATCTTTTTTTTTTTTTAATGATTTGTGAAGGCCTGCTAAGAAACTGGATGTTTGGAGTATCCAGCAGTAAGGCTGTTAATGGTTTTATTCTCTGACACATGTAGTATATTTGCATATGCTATGCAGAATGTGGATAGGCAAGAGTGCTTTAATTGTCTTACAATGGATGCACAAGATTAATTAAAAAATGGGTTATGGAGTGAGAGCTCTACATTTTTCTGTTTAAAAAAAAAAAAAAGGGGGTGGGGGTATAAAATGTGCCTGTCAACACACTAAGCACTTCTATGTGTAAATACTCAACAATGAAAATATATATGAGGAAATGGATACAGTGAATAAAAGATTTCTTCTGTCTTGTATTCTGTTCATCATGGGTCCATACATTTAATGGGTATACATTGATCATAAGATACCACTGAAATGGTTTTGAATGTATACAGTAATTCAAATACAAAGTCAACACAATTTTGTGTAAATGAATAGCTATCTGACTCTTTTGTCAGAATGCCAATCTGACCTGAGTGATTTATATTACTGTAGTGCCTACAGTCCCTAATCGGAATTGAGGCTTCATAATGCAAGATATTGTGCAAACACATACAAAAAGAGGTCCCTGCCCCAAAGAGCTGTATGTGCTTTTATGGCATCAAGAAATTGTTCAAATAATTAGTAATATTGGCAAATGGCACCGTGAGTCTTCTGCTATTTGTATACAGTGGAACTGGTTTAATGCAGGACCTACTAAAGAATTAATCCTCAAACCATATAGGTTGTAGTTCAACTCCTATACAGATCTTTCCAAAAGTTGTTTGTAAACAAGAACTTTGTAGTTTTGTTTTTGATTTGGTTTTTGGAGTTATCTAATCTGTTTCTTTTGACTGGTGAGTGAATTTTTAGTATTCTGTGAGTGCATCAAAAGTTGTTACTTACAGATTTTCTCTAAAGAAGCATTAGATTCTTGGATCAGATTTGCATTATTGTTACACTATTTGTATTTATTTACAGGCACTTCTATGGCACTTAACACTATTAATAAATTAGCTTCACATCACAACATGCCTGTGAAGCAGGGAAGCATTAATCCCCATCTTGTACTATGTAATTTGAGGCACAGTGGTTCTGGTTAAGATTGCTCTGTTTTTGTTGCCTCAGTTCTTAGTTATTCATCTTGAGACATTCTTCCAGCAGTGCTGAGCACCCACAGGTCCTGTAAAAGTCAGTGGTAGTTGCCTGTGCTCAACATGCTGAAAATCAGACCCAAAATGTTTCAAGATGGGCATGCAAAATAAATGCTGTTTTTGAAAATTTGTCTGTAAGTGACTGACTTGCACAAGATTTGTGGTGGAGCTGAAAACAGGACCCTAGAACTACTACTATAGCTTCAGGGTTCTGTGCCTTAGCCACAACAACATCCTTCCTCCCTAGAGACCAATTTCTGTTTACTGAGTTGGAAGTACTTCTGGTTCACATTTCATAAAACGTCTATTGAATTAAGTGTAAATCAATTGTGACACATAAACTTGAACTGAACTGAATTGTCCTATCCAGAAAGGGGATGTGGGTGAGAGGATGGGTGTGAGAGTGTGTTTCCCAGTTTGAACACTTCCCTTCCTCCAGTTTATTTGTGTGGTCTCCTGCATATGCTGAAGTTTTAAATGCCTTACTAAACCATGAGTTGCAAGTGTTGTAGCAAAGGCCTGTGGCATCTTATCGCATCTCATTATATTATGTGGCAAAACTTATTTCCTGCAATAATCTTGCAGCAACAGTAATCTGGCCCTTTAACTCTGATTATGCATCTGTCAAAGCCTTTAAACTGGAGAATCTGTGTAAATTGGAGAATATCCAGTAGGAAATGCTCTGAGACCAAAGTAATTACAGTCTTGAGGCCCACATCCTCTCATTGTGTGGGCACTGTTAAGTCTGATGGGAATTAAGCATACAGGTCTATTACATCACTGACGTCTTGATTTGGCCAAGAAATGAGTTGTGGTGGTGGTTGGTTTTTTTTTTTTTTTTTTTTTTTGTAAATCTACTATCAGATTGACACACAGGAAGTGTCTTATGTTTTTGCTTTTTTACTTTTGTGATCTTAGTCATTTAAAAAAAAATGTGAATTCGATGCTTGTGAAAGGTGCTATGTTGACAGCCCTTGAAACTAACATTCTCTATACACAGAACAGGGACCACATAGTAAGCAGATTTGCAAACATCCTGACATTGTCCCACCAAACTTCAGCCCTCATTTATTTTTTCTTCAGATATTAAAAATGTGCCTATAAGCACCTGTCCAGTGCTATGGATGCCCATCCTGTAGACCAGGGTTTCTTGGTGCGGGCCGAGGGACTTACTGGCCACTGCTTCCAGCAGCTCCCATTGGCCCGGAGCAGCGATCTGCGGCCAGTGGGAGCCGCGACTAGCCGGACCTGCAGACGGGGCAGGTAAACACACCGGCCCGGCCGCCAGGGGCTTTCCCTACACAAGCGGTGACCCCTGTTTGAGAAACCCTGCTGTAGACGGAGGACTAACCAAGTTCATTCACTTCAACTGCTACCCTCCTCCACAGCCTTAACAAAGAGAGAGGTAAATGATGGGCTTTGCAGTGTGCCTGCCTCAAAAGTGTCTCTGATATGGAGAGGTTGTCGTAAGATGTAACGGGGAGGCTAAAACAGCCTAACTTCTGATTCCTTGATGTCTCTGCTGAGACTGTCAACAAGCATACCAATTTGGAAGGGTATATCATTGTCTGATGCTCCTGACATTATTTGACCCAGTTTATTTCATGTTTATCTGGCCCCTTTTAGATGGAGCAATTGATGTTCTCACATAATGCAGATAAGTTTACACCCAAAGAGAGTTGTTGTGGGCATGCTGGTTTGATGATTTACATCCTAGTCATCTAACCAGATTGTACCTTCTTGAATGAAATAGAAATGCGGTGTGGTGTTTTTTTTTGTTTGTTTGTTTGTTTGTTTTTTTATGGTACTGACATTGATAAGAATGGTGGCAGGTAGCTGGCCGGCTGCCAGATACTAAGAACTCAAAGAATCTGTTATTTTGGAACCAGAAACTGTTCCGTAATTTGTTGAGTCTAGATTTTATTGTAGAAATTGAGTGAGGTGCATCTGAAATAGAGAATATGTGATTGCAAACTGAAGAACATCCGTCTTCAATAAGAATCTGCAGATCATAATACATGTAAATTAACCTTACAGAAGCTGAAGCATATTATGTTGGTGCATTTCTTGCTCATGAAAGGTGCCGGACTAAAAGTTCTGAAAAATAGAATAGTTACAGCATAAAAAGGAATGGAAGCTTCTCTGCAATGCCTGTCTGCCTGCCAGTGTGTCTCCTACCCCTGTTTTGGGGACTACTCTGGGGTAATTACCCATTCATTCTATCCAGTCAATCCTGGGCTTATCATCTAAAAGATGACAACTGAGGTTGCCAACTGCAATGCTTCTTGGAGTTTTATGGACCTCCGTCCTTTAGGAATTGGACTGAAACTTTCAACTAGCCTTCTCTTAGATGTAGTCTGTGTTTATACCAGTGACCTAGAGACAAAAGATTTAGTTCTGATCTATTCCTTTTACCTAACTTACAATTTATATTTCCTTGACTCGCCCTACTAAATGGACTATCAGTTTTTTAGAACAGCATTCCAAGACAGCATTTTATTAGTACGCTTTAAAAAGCTCATTTTATAAAATTCCCCACATTTCTTCAGTTAAATATTATAAATGTACCCTATTGGAAACATGAAACAAATTCCAGTGTTTTGTCCATATTCATTTCCTATTATCCTAGAACAGAATCTCTTTAACTCATGTTTTCAGAGTTAGTGCATGTGTAGATAACTTAAAATATATACAAAAACTTCTTTAGCAGTAACTTGCAGATAGGAATAAAGGAATTGCTATCCTGGGTCAGACTCTAAAGATAGTCCAGTATGCTGTCTGTCAGTGGCCAGCAACAGCTGCTTCACAGGAAGGTGTAGAACCCTGCAAATGTGGGTTAATCTGGCATCTATATTGCCTTGCTTTCTAATAATTGAAAATTGTCTTAAGTCCTAAAGAATAACGTTTAATATCCCTTCCAAAACTCTTGTTATAATCTTGTTGTCCATATACATTTCCAGTCACTCTTTGAATCTTGCTAAGTTCATGGCTTCAATGACTTCATTTGGCAGTGAGTTCCACAGTTTTATTGCACATGTGAAAAAGTATTGCCTTTCCTTGGTTTTGAATTTTCCACACTTTTTTTTAAATTTAATTGAAAGTGTGCCCCTTGTTCTTGTGTTGCCAGATGGAAAGAAGAGAAATGTCTATCTTCTGTAGCTTTGATTATTTTGTATACTTTTATTGTGTCCTTTATGTATTTTTTTCTAAAGTAAACAACCTTTCTTCATAGAAGAATTTGCCTATGTCTTTCTTAGAATCATAGAATATCAGGGTTGGAAGGGACCTCAGGAGGTCATCTACTCTCAACCCCCTGCTCAAAGCAGGACCTGTCTCCAGACAGATTTTTGCCCCAAATGGCCCCCTCAAGGCTTGAACTCACAACCCTGGGTTTAGCAGGCCAATGCTCAAACCACTGAGCTATCCCTCCCCCATCATTCTTGTTGTTTTTCTACAATATCTGTCTTGAGATGGGCTGACCAGTACTGCTCAGAGTATTCTAAATGAGGCTGCAACCCTGATTTATAGAAAAGCATAATAATACTTTCTGTATTATTCAGCTTTCTGTTGCTTATGCAGCCTACTATCCTGCTAGCTGTTTTAACTGCAGCTGCATAATGAGCAGCGGTCTTCATTGAGCTGTCCACAGTGATGCCTAGGTCTCTTTACTGAATGGATAAACCAATGTAAAACCCAGGGTGGTGTATAAGTAGTTCAAATTTTTGCCTACAGTATGCATTACATCTGTTGTCTTTACTTTTGTCTCTTTGATCCATGAGGACTTAGCTGCGTGTGAAGAATTTTATCAAATGCCTTCTGAAAGCCTGAGTAAATTGTCAACCAGTTCTTTTTATCCACAAATTTATTGACATGTTCAAAGAATTCGAAGAGATTAGTAAGATACTATTTCCCTTGGCAGAAGCTGTGCTGGTTAGACCATGATCTTCCAGGTGTTTTAAGTTTATTTTTTCAGTTTGTTCCATATATAGATGTAAGGCTTACTGGTCTGTAATTCCATGAGTCACCTCTGTCCTTTTTTAAAATATAGGTACATCATCTGCTACTCTCAGTCCTTTGGAACTGTAGCTGCTCTCGGTTAGAGGTTACATATTTTTCTTAGCCATTCAGTCACTTCATACTTTTGGATTCATGCTGGGCCTGGTGACTTGTTGCTTTTTAAATGATCAGATTGCTTCAGTACATCTTCTGGCACTGCAGTCTTTGATAGTACCTCACCTCTATTACCAGTCCCAGACCTGTAATTTTCTTGTATCTCTTCAATATCCTTTGAAGACTGATGCAAATAAGTCATGTAGCTTCTCAGCAATGTCCTTACCTTCCTTAATTGCTCCCTTTAACCCGTCGAGATCCAGCTGTATGACCTGTATCAGTATGATACTGATAATTCCAAAACTCTAATTTTATTATTATTTTTATCTCTATTTGATGTAGAAAACTTGTTTGTTTGTTTTGGACAGTGCCTGCCATGTTTGAATTTGTAATGGGACTTTGGGAGGAAAGGTCCACACTAGCAGATCCCAATTCAGAATCAGATCTTTATTCGAACAAAGTCAGTGTTAATATCTCATCAACCCAGTGCAGTTGCTTAAAATGAAGTTACATATTGAAATAGCTGGAACCCAACACTCCACACACCTTTATTTAAATAGCTTAGTGCACATTGATTTTTAGAAGGAGGAAATACCATGTTCTGCTGTGTATGTTTCACTCTCATTGAAGGCTTTGTCAGAGAAACAGGTGTAAATGACTGAAGAGAATTGGAGGATTAAACATGTGAATAACTGGTTCAGAAATACTGATGTCTGTGTGTGGGGGGAAATAATGGCAGTGGACACTAGAAGAAAAATAATTTTGAGTATTATAACACCTAAATACTTCTGTCTGGTATGCTAGTATGGATTTCTGAGTTAAGGAAAACTTATTTTGAAATTTCAGTCTGCTCGGGTGTTCTCTGAAGAAATGTCATAATACTCTACTTTTTGAGCTTTCTGTGGTTTACTTGTCTTTTTGTATTTTAATTCAGCCAACTTTCATAGCTGGCTCTCAATTTGGGCAGATACTGCACTTTATAAAATACACCCAAGGACGATTTAATAGATGTACTAGCCTTTTTCCTAGCTAGTAATTCAGAACACCCATTGTCCTGGATGCTGTATGAACATGTACAAAGATTTGATTTCTTCCCCCATGATTTTACAGTCTGGCCTGACTATTGAAGATCTGCCAAATGTAAGCACTGTGGATTTCAGAACGATATCTTTTCATTTCAGTTATTTTATAAAAGCAGTGAGCATCTCCGAGTCCAGCATAACACTTGCTCATCAGATCTAAGCTTCAGATCACTGAAGCCTTCTGATCAAACACAGGTTTTTCAGGCTACGCACCATAAAAAGATGGTTGAAAATTTTGGATTTTCATCTATACTCTGCTATCAAATCTTCTTAAAGCATGGGCAGTCCCAAATGGCTGTGTGGTTCTGAATGTTCTTAAAATCATATTAGCATAATTAATGTTAATATAAAATAGTAAATTATAGAAATAAAACTAGGTCTTTTGATGCATGTGCATCCTTGAAATACAACAGACAAATTAGTCTGTTTTCACCATTCCAAGCAGCATCAGGAACAGCCTGCTAGTACAAAATTTGAAGTCTGGAAAAATGAGAGAGTAAATTTTGACTTAATTCAACATTGCTTTAAAAAATTAAAAACAAAGATGAACTAAATTAAATTTATGAAAGATTGGAACGTGAAAGTAAGATGATTATTATGATTTAAATATTTATCAGAAAACACACATCCTTGGCTATAGTAACTGGGGTATTGTAGAAACTTAAACTGAATAAAAGATGGGCCTAATGTCTGAAAAATTAGATGTACCCCGTACCCCTTATTAAAATTGGGCAAAAGAAAATCTGAAAAGCGCTCTTGCTTCCCAAACAGATAACTAAAAGTGGAAGGGAATCTACTTCTGAAAGCTATTAGAAAAGTTGGATGTTTTTTCTCTTTATATTACCAATGCATTGAATCAGAGCTTGAAAAATCCACTTGCTGCTAGTCACTAGGCAGCTTGCAGTGGCATATATGAGGACCTACAACAAATTCTGTCAAGTGTAAGCACACTTTCCTTACCAAAGTATTCTTTGTCCTTAAAGTTGTGGAAGAAACCTTCCAAATATGAACAAATGCAGCAGTATCTCCCGCAGCATCTAAAAAGCTCCACGGTCTCTGCAGAGTGTGTGTGTGTGTGGGGGGGGGGGGGTTATGCAGCAATAGAATGAATCTAACAACTTTGTCCAGTTTTTCCATTGCTGTTCAAAACTGTGACCATTAATGAAATTGACCAGAGTAATGCTAGGGTTTTCTGCTGCTGTTTGGGACAAAGATGAGTGGAGTAATTCCAACACTTGCCCCAAGACAGCTAGAGGGGGATAGAACAGCATAGGCCATCACCTCACTTACAGCAGCCCTGAGACTCTGGGGTTGGTGAGAGAAAGTGGTCAGTCTTCCTTTCCAGCAGCCAAATTACTTGTTTGGGGAAAAAGGAGTTCAAATTTGAGACATTGGCAGATGCTTTTCCAAAAGATAGCACCTACTCTTCCCGGCATCTGGGGCTTGGTCTTTGTCTAAAAGCATCGCCCAATGAGATCGCAGTTGAAGTCACTTATTTTTGAAATCAGTCTCCTGACTAATAGGTTTAGATCTGTGCAAAATGAGTGATTGGTAAAATTGTAAAGCCTCATCATATTAAATATCAGAGGGGTAGCCGTGTTAGTCTGGATCTGTAAAAGCAACAAAGAATCCTGTGGCACCTTATAGACTAACAGACGTTCTGCAGCATGAGCTTTCTTCTTTGGATTCAAGTTCTTTCAGAGCAAGTCTATCATATTAAATGTACATATTAAATGTACTTTGACTAACATTAATAATGTTTGTTAATATCAACAGAACTTATAATAGGTTGTTTTTATTTAAGAAATAACTGAAGAAGGCACCATTAACAAACTCAAAAGCATTTAGTTCCAGTAGAAAGTCTAACCTAAGTTGACATCTCATGTAAGTTATCTCACCTAGTTGTGCAATATTACTGTAGCTGGGAGACCTTTTTTTTTCTATAATCCTGCCTCTTCATTAGTAAAGTTTAAAATTTCACCAGTGAAATCTTTTATTCTCCGGAGTTTGTAAAATGTAATGTGAGCAGAGCATTAGACATTTATCTCAGTGGTAAAGTTTCTATGAATTGGCAGTTATTTTCTTTCCTTCCCTGTTTTATAATTGAAGATAAACATTTCCTGAAAAAAGCCAGTTTGGTTGGATAAAGGTGAAAATGCAATGTCAGTCTTTCATTAACTGTCTTCTGTAGAAGACTAGAAATAAAATGTATTCTTTAAATCTTCCTTTATTATAATGTCTAATAAATAACTCAACATGAACAGATTGGGCAGCGTATAAATTCTAGAAGTGTTTGAATAGCCTCCAGATTGCACAGGTAAGAGTAAAAGTTGCTTCTTCTCACCTGCTAGTTGCACTGATTCCTTAAGATTTTGCTTCAGTGGCCTATTTCAACAAATCTCAATTCAATATTCAAGCCTTATTAAAAAAATTTTCCCAAATACTTGAGATTATCAGGGCAAGTCAAAGTGATAGCACTGAATCATTTAAAAAAAAATACTATCAAAGCCCACCAGCTGATACTTTTCAGATTCTGTTTTACATGTATTAGTGTAGTAATCATACCCTGTATATTTTAATTCGGCACAAATGTGCCAGTTAGTAATTTACATACAACAAGGTATTTTATGAACTGACAGTATCTTTTGTTCTTTTAGAACAAATGATTTATTTAGGGAGCCTGTAAACAATGAATTTTAAAGGCCTTTCACGTATAACTAGTTTTTCCAGACAGTACCTGTCAAATTACCTTTTTATTATTTTTTTCAATTTAAATTTGGATAGTGTACTGTTTAAATGTATTCATCTAAAGAGCTGCAAAGCTGTTTTTTTGAGACACTAAGAATGCAGTCCTGTTCACATTGGTTACATGGTTTCCAGTTTCAAAATTAGTACTTACATTTACATTTTTGAAAACAGTCGGTGAAGGTAGTGGAAATAATTTAGCATCCCTAAATATCTAACTGAAAGGAAAATTTACTGTGAGATGAAGTTATTTGACAGCCTGGCTTCAGAGAAGTTAGCGCTCTGTAGGCATTGTGCATTTGAGCAAGTCTTTAAGGCCTCCTGGCCTCTTGGAAGCAGCCTACCACACACAAGGGTTTACAGTCTTTAGTTGAAAAGACTTATGCTGTAGGCCCATGTGGAACCTTTTGCCTGCCCTATACATTGCTTAACTGCTTTCATCTCACTTTAGATTAACTCCATCCGGGGCCATATGGCAGGTATTTCTAGTTGTGTTATGAATGAATAGAAGGTTGACCAATGTGTCTGCAGCCTCTTTTTGTCTGGTTTATTCAGGACCTGACACTGTGAAATTAGGATGCTCCCAATGTTGAGGAATATCAGTGTGGTCTTGACGAAGAAAATGGTGGCTCATCTTAGCCACTCAGTACCTCTGACATCAAATTCCTGATCTGAAAGAATATTTTCCTTGATGGTGTGACTTAATTTCATAGAGTAACTGAAATTCAGGCACTAATATCTGATCAACTTGATACCACATGCTGTAAGGATAAAGTGGTGCAGTGGACTCATCTGAGTTCTGTCTTAATAAGAGTATTGCATTGGCAACAGTTTTCCCCATAACTGCATACCCATCTTAAGAAGGCCTTTTCCCATATACTTGATGTCAAAAGGCCCTCACAGGTCTCCTTGGAGAGGACTAATTCTTAAATTCCACTTGGCTTTCTATCATTTAACTGCAGTTCCTCAGGCAGTGCAGTCAGTAGGTGACTGCATTTTGCATTGTGATGACCTTAAAAGCTGTGTCAAGGCTCATTCAATCTGAGGTAGAGTTATTGTTTCTATTGCAATCATATGTAAAACAGCCGCATGGCTAGGTGGTAGGTTTATAGAGCACTATTGCTTGGGTTTGGCCCCTGGTTTTTCAGTCCTGTAGAACCTGTTTCTGAAGTGGAGGGGTGGGGGCACAATTTGAACTTGCAGTTCAGTTGTTTTGGCATGGTGAAATATTTGAAAATTCTGGATTGTTAGAATGCACTGTACAGGCTGTTGTACTTTAAATAGTTTCGCACTCGCTTTAAAATTATTTTTACATAATGTAGTGTTAATGGAACAATGTCAGTTTAGTCAGGGAGTATATGAGTATATATTTTATATAATAGCTCTTATATAGTGCTTTTCATGAGTATCTCAAAGGAGAATGGTATCATTATCCTCATTTTACAGATGGGTAAACTGAGGCATAGAGAAGTGAAGTGACTTAGCCACTGGCCTTCTAGGCAACCTTGGGTAAGCCAGCAATAGAACCCTGGTCTCCTGGGTCTCAGTCCAGTGGTTTTTCCACTAGACCATACTGCCTTCTCAAATCTTGAAATAAAGGAATAGATCAGGGGTCGGCAACCTTTCAGAAGTGGTGTGCCGAGTCTTCATTTATTCATTCTAATCTAAGGTTTCACGTGCCAGTAATACAGAAAGAGACCACCTAAAAATGTTAAAATGTAAGTCTATAATATATAACTAAACTATTGTATGTAAACTAAATAAGGTTTTTAAAATGTTTAAGATGCTTCATTTAAAATTAAAGTAAAATGCAGAGTCCCCCAGACCTGTGGCCTGAACCCAGGCAGTGTTGAGTGCCACTGAAAATCCGCTCGCGTGCCGCCTTTGGCACGCATGCCATAGGTTGCCTACCCCTCGTATAGATGAAAATTTAAGCATCCTATCCAGTAGAACCTGATGATCTTAGTTTGTGATAACCTGTGTATATCTGGTTGTTGCGTGAGGTTGAATGAATGAGAAAGGAAGAATGCAGCTGCAAATACAGCAGTTTGATGTTTGGGCTACCTGCTGTGCATTTAGTGATTAAATAAGCTATGATGTTGATGGCTCTACAGTAGGTATAAATAGAGAAGCACTGAGTAACTAAAACATCCTTATGTACCTTTAAATATTCATTGTACTTTTTTCACATTTAATGAAAAAAGAGCTTCTGAAATACCTGTGCACCTTCAAGAACTAAGTGTCATTAGCTGCTCATGTCTTGCTGTTGGTTATGAGGATTAATTGTATTCTGTGAAATCCATGTTATTCCTTAGATGAGTTTTTTGTATCTGCCGATCAGCCAGACTCATATTGGTGGGGATGATGACATTAATTTAAAGTTAATAATCTTAATTGAACCTGGAGCAAATGTTCAGTTTTTAAAAGTGTATTACTAAGAACTAAATTGGCAAGTCTGATACCATCCAATTATTCTAGAATTGTTGGTTGTTGCTGCTGTTTTATCATGTTATGATGGTGGTTGGGGTCGAATGGGAATCATTGTGCTAGGTACTGTACAAACACAAGCGTAAGACTGTTCCTGCCCCAAAGATCTTCCAATCCAAATAAGCAAAACAGACAAAGGGTAGGAGAAAAGAATAGAACATGCATTGTTCACTACCCTTGTAAGAGCAGCAAATGTCATGTTAGTTAGTTCTGACTTTGTTTTTGCTAGTGGATTTAGGTAGATGTAAAGACTAAGGAAGGGAAGCGGCAAGAGCAAACAGTCACCACTGGAGTGGTCATCAGCTCCCCATGTTCCCAGTGTAAGGGCTGGTCCACACTAAGAAGCGGGGTCGAGCTAGGGTACGCAAATTCAGCTACGTGAATAGCGTAGCTGAATTCGAAGTACCCTAGTTCGAACTACTCACCCGTCCAGACGCCACGGAATCGAAGTCCGCAGCTCCAAGGTCGACTCCGCCACCGCCTTTTGCAGTGGTGGAGTACCGGAGTCGACCGCGGCGCTTCCGGAGTTCGAACTATCGCGTCCAGATTAGACGCGATAGTTCGAACTCTGAGAAGTCGAACTCACCGCATCGACCCGGCTGGTAAGTGTAGACTAGCCCTAAGTGTGTTGGGGAGAAAGGTGTGTGCTGCTTTGGAAATGGAGGCCTGGCTTTTAAATTAGTGTTCACATTCAGTTATGGCATGGTGACAACACAAGCAACCCGAGAGAAGTGGAGACTTCTGAAAGTTTTTGTCAGCCAAACCTGAATGGAATTTCACTGGACAAAAGACCCTTCTCCAGCCCATGGACTTTCCCACTGCTAAATTTGAAAAAACCTGCTGCAAACATTGAGGGTTTTAGAATTTCTCAAAGTCACAAAAATATTTCACAGTGGAATGTGTTAACCAAAATACAGGAGTGGAGTCTTTGCCAGCTCTCCTTAGAATACAGTTTTAAAGTAGCAACATATTATGTGTTGTCTTTTGTAATTTTAAAACCACTTTTCACTTACTAGCTTCTCTCTACTCTCTACTTCTTTCTTGTAATAGATCATGATACAGTTGTAAAGTACTTTTTTTTTTAAAAAGTGTGTAATGGGATGGGGTTTATTTCCATTTTGGTAAACTGATGACAGACTAATCTGTGAACTCCTTTTAGCTAAAGTCATTGAGCTGTTTTCTACCACTAATCTTCTGTATTGGTTTTATAAATACTTGTTTGTTTAATGCTACAATATAAATTCATAAGAATCATTAGAGGTCTTGAAGGCAGATATGTACCCATGGACATGTCTTGCTATTCTAAATGCATACTTATAGATACAGATATCTGTATATGACTTATGGACTGATTCAGTTTAAGGACAATAGATTGAGTCTTGTCTTTAAATGTCTGCCAACTTCTCATCAACCACATTTTTTCCCTTGGAGAATGGTATTATTATTCACATTGTATTTGTCATTCCTTTTTAAAAAAGACAATTGCATAAAAACAGGGCCTCTGTTCCTCAGTGACAAGAAAATATATACTTCCTCTTTCCAAATTGAAATCATATCCTCTGACACTGAAGTTAGTTACTGTGGAAATGATTGATGTCACAAAAAGATGATTACGGCTTCAGTTTGGGAATGAGCAGCAGAAATGGATCTCTTCTGCAGAAACAACTATCCTGGTTTGAAGTAGACTGTGTTTGTTATTTCCCTGGTTTACTATTACATAGTAGAACACAGTCAGTTTCTAAAGAAATGTTGTCAGAGTCCTGAAAGATGTGTTAATAGCAGTAGCACTTTAAATTCTTCAGAAACTTGGCACTTTTCTGAGTGGTATGGGCACGTCTCTCTTTCTGTTGTTATTATTAATCATACTAAAGAATGATGTTAGACACAAACTACATGTTGCTGTTGATGCAGGTGTTTTTTCCCCCCTGTTGCTCTATCTGACCAGCACTTCTGAGATTTATCCTCTTTTCTTTTTACAGGGCATAATAATAGGGAAAAATAACTGACAGTGGGAGTCTCTGGATATCTGGCAAGGGTTATATAGGTATTTGTACCTCTTTTACAACAGCTGAAATAATGGAATAAAAGCTTAGAAAAAGTCCTCAATAACCCTGCCAAGGAACCTTTAGTCTGCAATGATTGGATGCTGATCTATGACAGAGAGGATTCTTTCTCTTTTTTAATTCTTCATCCCTCTACTTAGAAGAATCACAGCTTCTTACAGGGCTTGATCTTGCACGATGTGCTGCTATCTTGCATGGAAGACATGTGGACTACTCACATGGTTTAAGCTATGCATGTGCTTAAGTGCTTTGCTGGATCATGCTAGTGTGCTAAGCACCTTGCAGAACTGAGCCCATAGAGACAGTCGGCTTAAAAACTGAGCTTTCATTGGACATTCCCCTTCCCTTATAGATTGTGGAATACTTGGTAAGGGCTTTGATCTGGAACATGATTGTGTGTCTTTTTCTGTTTCAGATGCACATCTTTGTTTTTTCTTTTTAAATAAGAATCTGGGATTGATATATCAAATATTTTGAATCATTTTCCATTGGTTGTCACAAGTGTCTTTCTCTTACTCCTGTACTCTATGCTAAATGAAATATTGTGAAATTTTTGTATACAGTGAAAGTTTCATTTCAGATGATTAGGCAGTTGTAACTCTGAAGACAGTTTGTCTTTACGTTGAGTAGAAGTGGGTTTTAATTGATTGACTATTTTTTTAAGTTGTTCCCAACATTAACTTTAAATGTTACTGATCAAGCAGCTGCAATAAGTTGCAGAGAAACTTATTTTCTAATTATTATTGAAAAGATTCTCTTGCTTTTTAATATTTAGACTTTAATATAGTGCCATCCATCCAAAAAATCAAAGCTGTTTACACACACTAATAAATTAAGCTTCACATCCCAGTGAAGTAGAGAACTATCTCCATTTTGTAGATTTACCATAAGTGTCACAAGAAGTTTGTGGTAGTTCTTGGAATACATCCCAGTTGTCCAGACTCTTTCTTGTGCTTTTGACAGAAAAGAATCCTTTCCCCACCTCTTCTCCACTGAAATTACATTGTGTATCAATGAGAAAAATATCACAAATATACACACGTTTATATAAAATTCCTGGTGTTTTGACTTTCAGGCCAGACACCTGGAATTACTTATATGTGGGTTCTGTAATCACATCACTGGTACAATAATTACTTAGTAAATTTAAATTTCATTTTAACTTTCTTTGGCCACTGATATGGTCATAGGAATCCAAGGATCGTTACCGTGATATAAAAAGTGCCTGTTTTATATTAGAATGACTACAATTTAGTATTAATAGATGTTTAAATGGCATCAAATCTTTTTCGTATCCAAGAGTGAATTAGTGCACACTCCAGTGGTGGTAGATATCGGAGTCTTGGGGCTTTTTTCCCTTTTGCCTTCTGTGGCTTACCATTCATCTTGAGATAGAGTCAAGGATCATAATTTTCCCTGCTCTGACAAGAAATCTTAGTGCTGAGGTTTACTTTTCTCAAAAACAAACAAACAAAACTATTTTAGTTTGTGATTTCATTCTTTCACTTTCCCCTTCTATCTGGGAAAGGGGCTATGTTTGTGTTGGATAAACTTATGAAAGATTAAATTTAAATGCAATTGTCCAGTCCATTGAGTATCAAAATTGGGAGCAAAAAGGAGCAGGTGCTAGATATGAAATCTGAGTGGTAACTTTTCCTTCCTTCTCTGGCTAATGGCTAACTTAATTTGATCATTAATGATTCAATTTCAATATATTCAGATGTGTAACTCAGATACTGGTGTATGACTTGTAAAACAAAGCATCCTTTGTGGGTCCCATATTTTCTAGTCCTGCACAGATTAATCATCGCCATGTAAACCTGTTCATGAGGAAATGATCCTGCTGTCATTAAAATGGTAAATTTGGCTTGTTTTTATGATGCATCAGTAATAGGCTAAGGAAAATATTTAATTATCCATCCAGTGGAATGATCTGGAGAAAACTAGAATGAACTCTTTTGGTCTTGTCTACACAGAGGCTTTCTTTGACATACCCCTGCCTCTTTTTACTTTAGCATGTTTGAACTGGCTTTCAGTGGTATATTGCATAGTCCTGGCTTGTGCTGACTAAGGATTAGCCAATTGTAATAAAAACTCCAACAGCTGGTTTACACGAGTGCTCCCACAATTACTAGTACTGGTCGAGTGTCACTGGTGCTAGAAGAATGGTGGGAGAAGTTCACAAAAAACGCAGTGTAGGTGATAGAGCGGCTTAGCCTCAGTGTGGGCTTACCACATAGGGGACCATATGCCTCATGGTTTGGCTCTATTCACACTTGTCAGAGAGAAACAAAGATATCTTCAAATGTGGTTCCCAACCCTAAATGGGTGGAGCCCAAACTGTACTGGCAATCCCACCTCCTAAATTAATTATTCAAACCCCTTGCCACCACCCATAGAACTGTAGTAACATTTCATAAAAATAAAATATGGTGCTTTAAACTGTGATTTGTTTACATTAATCTTTATAAAACAATGTTAATATTAAAACAGTTTTGTAAGCCATAATTCTACCCTGGGTTTACTGGAAAGATGGCGATGGGAAACTGAAATTATGACACAACAGGAATATAGGGTTAAAATATAGCGTATATTTTCGCAGCATTGTATATTTTAAGTATCCAAGATAAGTAGAATTTTTTCTTCACCCTCAGCCTCCCCTATTGTTGATCTGTCCTCATCAAAGCTGACAGATGTCATCAGGAGTGACACAAACATTGGGCGCCATTGTGAAACTGGAAGACTAATAATTGAATCCAGATGCTTGCCAAGAATTTCCATTTACTTCAGGTTGGTTTCAAGTGTGCCAGCATTTATGAGGGAGAAGATGACTTTTAAGCGGATGACTCTACATTTTTATGTTAGCGAAACATAAATAACACTATGAAGCATGTTCCCCCTGAACATTTGCAAGTTGCTTAAAAGCCTTAACACCCATGTGAGTTAGATAAATAATATTATACCACTTAGTACCTCCGTTTCCCTGCCCGTGAAGTAGCTTGCTCAAGTGAGTCAGTGGCAGAGTGGAAATAAAACCTAGATTTCCAGACCTACAACTTGCTGTGCTGGAGCAGACAAGTTGTCCATCTAGAATTGCATCCAGTTTCTGACACCAGCATATGCTTCAGAGTACAGTACAGGAATCCTTATATTGGGAGCTATTTAATAACCTGCTCATAAGAAGAAATATTTCATATATGAAATCCCACTCTATTTTCTGCGTTATACATTTATTTGTTAAAATTTGATGAATTCCAGGAACAGTGGGATTGATCATATTATTAGGTGATGATTTTTTGAATGGCTGATTACAGGGGCCAGCAGAAAAGACCTATGTTGGGGATCTGATGTGCAAGTTAACTGTAGTCTGCATAGTAGGGTCCCTTCTTGGAGTACAGGACCAGACCGTTGTTCCCGTGTTTACCTCAAGGCAAGATATGCTGTTTCCGTAAAACGGGAAGATGAAACTGTGGTTGAGGTGTGGTGCTTCTGGAGTGAAAGTGGGATGTCTGTAAAATGGAAATAATACATGTTTCATGGTGTTGATCCTTGATTGGAAAATTAATCAACAATGTGTAATTAGCACACTGTGAGATGTTTAAGTAGCACATCACTTAGTCATATGACTTGTTCCAGATGATTGTGTATATTAAAGTACACGACAAATCTGAAAGGAATCTTTCCAGTTAAAGTAGTATAATTAAAGAAACTTAAACTGAGATTCTTCGTAAGGAAATCCAGTAACTTTTTTTTTTTAAACAAGAGTGTGTAGCACTTAAATCCAGCTATTTCAATCTTGATTTCCTTCAACATATTCAGCTTTCATTTACATGGTTTTCAAAAACTATCCCTTGTGATTTGTAGTTTTGGAACCAAGAAGGGAACCATGAAAAGCTTGAATTCTCCTAGTTGGAGTGAGAATTCTCTAGAGCTTAAGAAGTAGGAGAGCTTCTGTGAGATAAGCACTCCTATTTTGCATATGTCAGGAAACCAAAAATCTCTTTAAACTATAACAGCTCATCTCATTGACATGCTATAATTATTCTACCATTTTAGCTATAGAACATTGTACTATAGGACTAAGCTTGCTAATAAAATCAAAGTCTTAAATACACTCACTTGCCACACTGCACGAAAAACAAAATACAAACACTTTACCCACAAGAATTGTACAGTAACGAATTGGTGATGGTCGCAGCAATCTTGTGTCTGTGTTCACTTCTGCATTTGTGGATGGGGGGCAATGCTGCAGCCCTTCCATGAATGGGAATTCCTTTGAATTTAGTGGGTGTTGACATACACGCAGAGCAGCTGCTGCATCAGTCCATATAACAGAAAGATAATAGTGGAACAGTCTTTATTTTTTTTATATTAGCATATGGCCTATAGGTGACACTGACACTTAATAGTAGTAGAGGTTTTTCAAGTTACTGGGTCCACATTAGCATCCTCTGAATACGAGGCCTTCATCCTTGAGCTTTATCTGTTGTTTTTGAGGATGCTCTCTGAAAAAGAAGCTCTCTTGTTGATGGCTCATATGTATTTGTTTTCCAACATTATGTTGTCTGGTTAAATGTCTATGGTGGTAGCAGATGTTGCAGTGTTTCAGCCTTTGTGGCTCCTGAGGGAGGTGTGTGTATATGTATATATGGGGAGGAAAGTTACTCTGAAACACTAGACATTTTTCTGTGCTGTTCACATACATGCTGTGCAGTGTCCCGTGCTTTGTCTACACAGGCTAGAATGGGACACATCCACTGTTGGCTGTAAAGGTGAAAGCTGCAGTGTAGCTCAGGCATGGTTATCTGTAGGGCTAAATGACACAGCTGTCAAAGTGCCTTAGCCATGCCTGCATTGTGGATTCCACCCTTGCTTCCACTATTGCAGCTCTGTCAAGGAAGGTGCAGATCTTGAGTTTGAGGGCTTTTGCTCCCCCTACCCACTTTTTGATTTTCCTCATGTCACTTGCCCTAGTGTTTGAAAAGAGGAAAAGGGAGTGACTGGATATTTGCCTTTATATGAGACAGGAATAATAGGTAGAGCATGTAATTACATTATGTATTTTGAGTGTTATATTTAATGAGCCCAGTATTTGACTGCATGTAGTTTATTCAACACCATTGCTCTGTCTAGTGATTGCATATGCACTGTGTAAAGGGTAATTTGATTGTGATATCTTATCATATTATTATTCCACGTATAAGGTGCCTCTCTCAGTACTTGGAGAAAATTACCTGTACACTGAGATGGCCATATGCATTGTGTGATCAGACCTGAACTGCAAGTGGAAGGTTTTGGAATCGCTCTGTAGTGTCTCTCAAAAGTTTGAGATCTTATGTGTATTAATGATGATATTCTATAAGGTTCTAGAAGAAGTATTATTTAGTTTGGAAGGGGAGGAAACAGAAGTGCTTTGCTATGTATTCAGAGTGAAATGTGTAGCATATTTGGTAGAATATATAAATTGAAAAGATGCCAGATTACCACTTATCTATTTACATTAAAAGTTCTCTTTTTCTCTCATTCTTTTTCTGTTGACATAACTAGTAGTAATCCAAGGATTAATAATAAACTAATCTAATCTAACACATTACCATGCCAGAGACTTTCAATTGTAAATGAGCATTATCACATAATGCAGGTTTGCAAAACTACCTGAAAGTTTACCAGGAACAGCACAAAATATAATCTCTCACCCTTTGGCATAATGACAAGGATATATGCTATGGAAAAATATATTCGTTTTCTCACTCCTCAAAAAGTGACTGACCTGGGTGATTAGAATTTTGCAAGTCTGGAATGACACCTGCCCAGGTATGGAAACATGGTGCTTACACAGTACAAGTTGTAAAGTCAGCTGAGGGAGCACAAAATTAATGTTTTTATGTCACATATAATTTTCCTTTGCTAATGGAGTCGTTTTTTCTTTTCCACAATGTGTACCATAGAACTTTTCCTATTGATTACAATTATCTTTATGCATTAAAATTCAGTGTCTGTCTTTAACAGCTGGCTAGGTACCAAAAGAATTAAACACACTTAGAAAATCCCTGCCTTTAAAGTATTAAACTATATAGATTGCACTGAAAATGCCATTTCTCAAAGGGCATATGGTAATTTATAGTGGAATATATGTGGGGATTTTAGTGCCTTTATTTCCCTTTTGCATGATAAGACTTCACCAAAACACATTTTCTCTGCTGGTTGTCAGTGAGGCAGATACCATTTGTGTTTATTAAGCAAGTGTAATAAAGTGCACTGCCCAGGTTTTGGACAGCCTCAGGTTTTTTGGTGAAGTAATAATAAATGGTATATTTCAAACAGGGAAGGAAACATTGTGGGTTTGGACAGTATTAACCAGTGTTAATCTGCTTTTGTTTGAAACCATCCTTAGTGTTAAATCATGTTTGAGCATATAAATCTGTTCTTTCAGAGTCTTTATTTGAGACATGAAATTTCTTAAATTGCAAGATATAATATATATGGCAGTAAAGGTCTACAAAGTGTATGAAAAGCATTCTGAGAACTGCGCTTAGTTGAGCTTATCTCCACATGCAATACTGCATTTTGGCACATAACCTCCTTTTGACAATTATCACAAGTGTACCTGTCTGAACATCAGTGGTGGCAAAATGTATTTATATGCCTGCATGCCTGTAACAGTTGCACTGTAATTTTATACTGCAGTTTTCTGCATTTAATTCATTTAAAATGCCTTGGATTAGTCAGTATCTGTGGTGTAAAAGCATCTGGATTAAACCTTAACCTTGTTTTAAACAATATTTTATTTCCCTTGATTTGTCTGCAACAGTTCATGGGGATGGGGACGGGGCGCAGAAGAGCGGGGAGATGTTCCAGAAGCTGGAATTAAAGAAGGGGAAAGAAGCCTTAAAAATCTAGAACTGGGGAGGATGGAGGGAGATGAATGGGAGTGAAAGAGGACAAATGAGACAGAAGAGATTTGGAAGCAAGTTCAGTGTGTGGATGGGGAAATTAGTTCGGAAGGTAATGATATTCCGGAGGGCAGGGGGATGTAACAGCATCAGGAAACAGAGAATGTAAATAATCCATCTTATTTATTTATTTATTCTCATTCTCTCTCTGTCTCTCTCTTCTGAATGGCCCTACAGGGTTCTGTTTTCTAGGACTTCCTCTCTCCCTCAATAACAGAGGGGTGCTCAGAAGATCCTCATGTACTGGGGCTTTGAAGGGCCACAACACTTTTCCCTTCCAACCTAGGGAAACTCCCATGAGCCATCCTATGCTAGATGCCTGTGTGGGGATGGGTTGCCACAGTTCTCAGCATTCCATTTTCCTCATATCTCTCCATAGGACTGATGCTGAAAGATATTAAACTTTTGTAAACCCCTCACTGACTTCAATGGGAATTGAGTGCTCAATACCTCATGGGATCAGTCCCAGAAGAAGGAAAATTTCTTCCTCTGTAGGCACTCTAAAACACAGGCTCTCAGTCACAAAAGGATAGGGGTTTCAGGTAGTAATGAACACTTTCTGGAGAAGATTTACTCTGTATTCTGATCAGGATTCCTGGGCCCTGTCCACTCCTGCATTATTTTCCGACCCAGATACTAAAGATAATTCAAGGTTGAACTTTATTTCATAAGTATACAGTAGAACCTCAGAGTTATGAACACCTTGGGAATAGATGTTGTTTGTAACTCTGAGCAAAACATTATGGTTATTCGTTTAAAAGTTTACAACTAAACATTGACAAAATACAGCTTTGAAACTTTACTATGCAGAAGACAAATGCTGCTTTTAGCTATCTTAATTTAAATGACAGAAACAATTTCCTTATCTTGTCAAATTTTTTTAAAACTTTTCCTACATTTTTTTTTTTAGTAATTTATGTTTAATAAAGTACTGTACTGTTTAGCTCTTTTTGGTCTCTGCAGCTGCCTGATTGTGTACTTCCAGTTCCAAATGAGGTGTGTAGTTGACTGGTCAGTTTGTAACTCTGGTGTTTGTAACTCTGAGGTTCTCCTGCATGTAAAAAAGCTAAGGAAGAATCCAATTTGAAGCAAAATATGCAGCATGTACAGGGATTATAGTTGGCTGGGGAATAAAATTTTTGTAATCCAGTGACTGGGTCACTGTTTTGTATATTTGAATAGACCAGTGATTTTCTTTCTACTAGATTTTCAATAGCTTTGCTACAGAAACCCAGTTTCAAGTAGGGAGAATCTTCCATTTTCTAGTGTTTTTTAAAAATCAAAGCATCTTGGAAGCAGAAAATTTTTGTTAATTAGGGTTATGGTGACAAGATGCATTCTTTCTTAATTATATAGATTTAGTTTTAATTCCATTAAATTACAGTAATAAACCATTTTAAATTGCAGTTTTTTGATCTAAAAGATTTTGCTTGCAAAAGCAAGTCTGTTTATCTAGGATAAGTTTGAAATGCAATTTTAACTATTATCTTTGAGACCTTTCTACAGTTATTTTGAATAAAGGAACAAATCTGGGTCTCTAATACACGCAGGAGTCCGGTGGCACCTTAAAGACTAACAAGCTTATGCCCAAATAAATCTTTGTGGTTTTTTTTACCCACGAAAGCTTATGCCCAAATAAATCTGTTAGTCTTTA
This sequence comes from Mauremys reevesii, assembly GCF_016161935.1. Lineage (NCBI taxonomy): Eukaryota > Metazoa > Chordata > Testudines > Geoemydidae > Mauremys > Mauremys reevesii. The sequence goes on from NC_052631.1 coordinate 101,451,808, forward strand.
AGGTGCCACCGGACTCCTCGTCATTTTTGTGGATACAGACTAACATGGCTACCCTCTGATATTTGCATCTCTATATTCTATCTAGATTGTGTGCCCTTAATCTCTATTTTATTCAATATGAGTAGGCTTTGCAGAACTAGATTTTATTTTATTTTATTTTTTATAATTTTGACTATCAGTGTTTGTTTTTAAGCATTTTTTGTGTGTTTTATCCCCATGATGAAAGGAGTGCATAACCAATGAAAAATCTTTCATGGACCTATTCAACAGCAAGAGGAAAAATCTGTTCTATGTGGTGATAATGCTGAAGAATGATAGTGCTGTAATACTACTTATAATTATTTAATGATCGTAGATCTAAAGATTTAAAAAGTTAAAACACAAATTGTCAACATAATATGTCAAAATATAAAAATAAATATCCTTAAATTAAAATCAGTGTTCTTAAGCAGCATTTTTCTTACTTTTGCCTTACTTTATCATCAGTGGAAATATTTTTTTGTCTGTTGTGTGTGGGTGAAATGATGTTTACCAATTTAAAAATCTAATTCTTCCAAGCCTAAATATAATTAACGAATTAATTCCATAAGTAAATTTACTGTTCATTGTAACAGATTATTTTGGGAGAAGAAGCTGTTTACCTAAACTGACAAGATGAGGTTAAGAACTCCCTGAAGATACACAAATGTATAAAGAAATACAAAGGCCTGACTCTTTCCCAGTCTTCCCGTTTTCTTGAAGAAAAAAATTATTCATGAATGAAAAATCTGTACTGGAAAAGATACTGTGTAGGTAGTTACTTTTTTAACATTTAAAATGTTATGTGAAGGTTGTCACGGCTCATTTAAACCCTGATGTTCAGGGATCTTATTTTGTTCTAAAAACGTGGGCTGAGATCTTGGCCACTGAAGTCAGTGGGGCCAGGATTTTACTTTGATCTTTACTGAAAATTGGCATAAAAAGCCAAATGTTCTTAGAGAGTGGCAAGGTCCTTACGCTGATGTCTACTTCTAATGTGATGTTACTGTTGCTTTGTACACAAATCATGCATTTATGCATGCAGTTAAGTTTGTTTAGTCTGGGAAAGAGAAGACTGGGGATGTGATAGTTTTTATGTTTGTAAAAGATTGTTATAAAGAAGTGTTAAATTGTTCTCATCCACTGAGAACAGCACAAGAAGTAATGGTCTTAAATGGTAGCAAAGGAGATTTAGGTTAGACCATAGGAAAAACTTTGTAATTGAAAGTATAGTTAAGCACTGAATAAATTTCCTAGGGAAGTTATGGAATCTCTGTTGTTGGAGGTTATGAAGAACAGGTTAGACAAATACCTGTCGGATAGCCTAGAATAATACTTAGACTTGACTCAGTGCCAGGGACTGGACTAAGCGACCTATTGAGGTCCGTTCCAGTCTTACATTTCTGTGCTTCTGTGTGGATATGTGCCCACCCACTCACTGTCCTGTCATAACTTAATTAGCTGAATGGGTTTTGCTCAAATATTAAATCACTCAGTTAGTAGTGAGAATGGACTCAAAGGGGGTTACTGATCTATCCAAATGAAGTCACTTGTCTTTATTATATATACTATTGTGCTAAGGATCTTGACATCTTTTAAAAAAAAACTTTTTTGGTGGTTAACTGATCAGTAAGGCTAAGATTTTTGTCATGGATATTTTTAGTAACAGTCACTGACAGGTCACAGGCAATAATGAAAAATTCACAGAAGAAGTAACCTGTCTCTGACTTTTACTAAAAATATCCATAACCAAATGGGGAGCCTGGGCATCTGCTGTGGGCTGGGAGCTCCAGGGGCCCCCTCCGTTGGTGGCTTCAGGCAGTGGGGGCCCCCCTTGCTGGCCGGGAGAGGTAGGGGCCCTTCTCCCCACTTCCTGCCTGGCAGCAGGAGGGGGTACCCTGCAGTTCTATGCCTCCACAGGCAACAGGGGACCCTGAAGCTCCCAGCTGGTGCTGGCTGAAGTCACAGAGGTCTTTGGAATTCACAGAATCCATGACTTCCCAGGCCTCCATGACTAAATGGCAGCCTTATTGATACCTCTGGAATTCAGGGTTCATATCACACTTTTAAATTGATGTGTATTAAAACTACCCAGTGTACTCACCTGTCAAAGATGACAACATGAACTGATTCTGTCACTTGATTTGAGAACGTAGACTTGATGAAGTCATTGTTGCAACTTTTTTATGGTATGGGAGCTTTTTTCATATAGTCTGTAGTATTTTGTTCTGACCACTTAGTTTCAAATGATGGCTTGCATTTTGAAACATATCACCATTGCGACTTGAATATGGTGGAAACTACACCCCTCTTCTGCCCACCAAAATAATCCTAGCGTTAGTTTGTCTGGATTTTATTCTGTTTTGAACTGTTTGATTAGTACTACTTAAATGGAAAACATGACAGTTGTGTTTTCTTGAGATGAAAGGCATGATAAATCTGCTAAAATAATGTTGTTTAACAGGGTGAATGGATAAGTTGTTTCTCAGCAGCATCTAGTAAAACCAAAATACTTATAAACATCAAACACCTAATCTTGCAGCAACATGGCAAGGACAGCAGTTATCTTGTGCATCTCTCCAATTTTGGTTAAATTTTTGACTTTTTGGAAAACTATCTTTTCTTTTCAGATCTTTCAAAGAACAGATTTACTGAAATTCCTCCAGATGTCTGGCTGTTTGCACCACTTGAGACTTTAAATTTGTATCACAACTGCATCAAATCCATTCCTGAAGCCATCAAAAATCTGCAGATGTTAACATATCTTAATATTAGGTGAGTAACTCTTTTTTCCTGTTGATGTCTAGGGATTATATATAGACCCTCAGGAAAGATGGCTTTGGTTGTAGATCAAGTAGCTCCTTCTTCCTTCATGGGAAGGAGTTGACTGTATTGCCATATTCCAAACAGTAATTTACAGAAGCTAACTATGTGGGAAGCTAATGGAAGTTTCCTTTCTTTCTGGTGCTATACAGATAAAAGTGTCTATGAAGGTTGGAAATAGGCTATAGAACCTGGATTATTCTCTTCAGAAGGCTCAATTGACTTAGCACACAAATGAGTAGCGAGAGAGCTGACTGTATTACTGAAAACAAATAGTGGGATCTTGTGAGACGAAAGAAACACCAGCTTTTCAGGAAGACTTGTTTATAAAGTCTAATCGGTATACATAAATATTGTATGGGGTATTATGGAAAACTGTAACCTTCCCATGTGCAGCTGAGACTTGTTTTCTACAATATGCCCAAGTTTTGGTCCCTGATCACCTAAAATCTTCTGGAATAATCTCTTCCACTGTACATTTTGCACATGGGATTTGTGACCATCCGTCATTTTGCTCTTGTCAAGTTTGAGGTGACTTGATTGCTAGAGAGAGAGGACTCAGGAAAAATAATTGTTAATCATGTCTTGAAAGCTCCAATGTGCCCCCCCCCCCCCGTCCTGTCCTTTTTTTTTTTTTTTTAAAACTCAACTTCAAGTGACGTTTAGTCAGAAGCTTATGGAGATGTAGTATACAGGGCCAAATTTGAAACAGGAAGGAATATTTAGGAAGTTATGCACTGGCAAATTTGCAGAGTAAGAATGGTCTGCTTTGTGGAGGTTTTAAAGAGCACTAGTGACATCTGAGAGATCTGTGCTGTTTTTCTTTTCCTGTGCAAAGGGGCTGTAAAGCACAATCCTTTTCTGCTTCTGGGGATAAAAGATGCAGGAAAAAACCTCCTCAAACAAGACCAGAACAAATGCACATTTAAGTAGGGGGTTTTATTTCTGCATTGAAGCAGGTTCTTGGGGTATTTGAGTGGCCTGTTCCATGATGTGCTTTACTTCTCTGGGGAAGTATCCTTGCTTGGTGAAGAGGAGGAAGGACTCAGCTGCTTTCAGACCCTCCTTCAGGATCTGTCTCTGTGGTTACCCAAAACAGCTCCCTCAACTCTCCCTCTGTGTTGCTAGTCAAAAGCACTGTATAGCTTGAGTGTTTCACAGTTTGGCCCATCATTCTCTTGAGCTAAGCTAGCTGGAGTGGAGTAACTAGACTCTACTGCTGGAATGAAGACAAGCCCTAACAGAGGTCTGGTCTACACTAGAAAATTAGATCAATCCAGCTACATTGCTCAGGAGTGAGAAAAATTCCCACCCCCAGAGCCACATAGTTTAAGCCAATCTAAGTTCACTTGTAGACAGTCTTCCATCAATCTCGGTACTGCCTCTTGGGGAGATGAGTTACCTACACCGACAGGAGAACTCCTGCCATCAGCGTAGGTCAGTGGGTCTCAAACTTTTTTTTACTGGCGACCCCTTTCACACAGCAAGTCTCTGAGTATGACCTCCCCCCCAATAAATTAAACACACTTTTTGATATATTTAACACCATTGTAAATGCTGGAGGCAAGCAGGGTTTAAGATGGAGGTTGACAGCTCGTGACCCCCCATGTAATAACCTCATGAGCCCCTGAAGGGTCCTGACCCGCAGTTTGAGAACCCCTGGCCTAGGTAGTATCTACTCCAAAGTGCAGCTGTTCTCCTGTAGCTTTTCAAGTGTAGAGAAGCCCAGAGATTCAATTTACAAGTCAATGGGTTTGCTTATTTTGTCTTGTTTATCTTCAGTCCATTTTAACTGACATTACTTGTACAGGCTGGTCTGCCAAGATGTTGAAATGTTTTTATAATTGCATCTTGTTCCCTAGTTTTACATCATATTATTGGAAGACTAAATTATTACACTAGAATGCTATTTTATTCAAATTGAATGGGGACATGGAATTTATTTGGCTACGGCAGGCTTTTTTCATGTAAGTGATTCACACTGGGGAACACAGCTAAAATTTGAATGAGGGGTATTGCTGTGTATTTTAATACCTATTGGAACAGAGAGAATGTTTTCTTGGAATTCATACAAGCTTCAAAAGACTATTTCAATGTAATCTTTTTTTCCCTTTTTAGTCGAAATCTTTTAGCAACATTGCCAAAATACCTGTTTGACCTGCCACTTAAAGTTTTGGTTGTCAGTAATAATAAGCTGGTATCCATTCCAGAAGAAATTGGAAAGTTAAGAGACCTGATGGAGTTGGTGAGTATAATTGTGTACACCAGTGTTAAGTGTATTTACAGTATAGATAACTTATTAGTGCTGTAAAAAAGTATAATTTGATACTACTGCTATTAGTAGTTTATTATGGTAGTGCAAGGGGCTGACTAAGAGTGGGGCCCTGTTGTTCTAAGCACTGTACAGAGTAGAAGACAGTCCGTGCTGTAAAGAGCTTACAGCATAAAGACACCCATCTGGTCGGGGAAGGGGATATGAGACAAAAGCAGTGTGAACAATATGACGGTAGCAAACGTCATGTTGCCTATATTTTTTTGGTGGGGGTGGAGGGAGGGAATCATGTAGGAGATAAGCTAACAGGGAAGGGGAACTGAGGGGGACAGGGCAGCGGAGAAGATTGTAAGAGGGACAAGTGTGGAGGTAAACTGAGGTGAAGAGATTGTAAGGGGCGGACGGGATGGAGAGGATTGGCGCTAACAGCTGATTGGCACAGGGCAAAGAGAGGCAAGTCAAAACTGTGAGAAGTTCTCTGACGGTATGTTTACACAGTGCTTTGAAGCCAGGGGAGCAAGTCTCCCAGCCCAGGTTGACAGCCTTGAGCTAGCAGGGCTCCTGCTAGCATTCTAAAAACAGCTGTGTAGACCTCTCTTTGAAGTTGTGGCTTGGTTGGAGCTTGGGGCATGAAACCTCGGGGAGGGGGTGATCTATTTACTTGGGCTGGGAGGCTTGGTCTTGTGGGCTCCAAAACTCTGTGTAGCCCTACCCGAAATGTCCAGAGCTCCCTACTTTGGCTCCTTGTGCTCCTCCTGGTTGGAGTCCGACTGGTTCCCCACTGTAGTTTTTCCCAAAGGCCATGTGGCAGGGACAAGCTAAGGAACCTCCTGGATCCTAATCCCTCCAGGTTGTGGAGACTCTCTCCTATACTGTTCTGGGTCCTGGGGGATGTGATTTATTGCTGCAGAATTCCAACTTAGTTATTGCATGGTCAGCATTTGATAGCATGTTACAAAAGTACAGTATATTGCAGAACTCAAAGTACAGTTACAAAGTAATTAATAGTTTAGAATAACTGAACATTGAAATATGTAAGTAATCAAACTTTTTCTTAATACATTGACATGAAAGATTTGGGAAACCTATTTATTGAATATGGTTTCTCAGTTTAATATGTAGTAACAAGTAAATTACGAAGGAATGTAGCTTCACTTACTATAAAATGAAATTGCATCTTTTAACTTAATTTTTGCTGTAGTTCACCTGTAACAGATATGCTTAGTCTAGAACATTGCACTCACATCTGTAATGAAACATGAGTGTATTCCAGGTCCAGCTTTTTCATTTCAAAAGTCAGAAATAAAGATTTAACTCAGTTTCCTTTGTGAAATATGTTAGTGAAATGAATGCCCATTATTTATACTATCCCTTTCTCTCGTGGGTCTGTACTATACCTTCTGTGTGCGTAAAGAAACATATTTTGGGGGGAGGGGGGAGAGAATACTAAATTTTGATCAGCTAGTCAGTATATTCGAAAGTACATTGTCACGGTATCTTTCATATGTTTAAAATGTGTTTACTCACTGTTTAAAGCCCCTTGAATCTGACATCTTTGCCATTTGAAAATGGGATAAATGTTTTTACTATTGGGGATTTTACAGGGGTTTCATAAAGTTCATCTTCAAAAACCAAGTAAGAATTAATTGCCATGTAATTAATGTGAGGAGGCAATCTGGTATTAAGTAAAGATTAGTTTTTTGCAGTCTGTCTACAATTGCACCCAGAATGGAGTCTGAGTGTACTAATGGCTGTATAATAACTCGATAGAACAATGAGGACCTGGGCTGGATCTGGTGACTTGTCAGTGTTGAGGTGCACTGTTATCTCACTGCACATTGTAAACAGCCTGCCCCCCATTTCTGTAACAATTCAGACTCAATGCCTTTGGTAATATAATTGTGTATGCTGTTCTAGTCACTTCTGCAGCGTTTGAAATGTTTTTTCTTATACTGTATATATGTAGAACTTGAAAATTCTGGCTTTTTAAAATTACAGATCCATGGGATCACTCACTGACCGAAATCTAGACCTACAGTTCTCTGTATATGGACATGTAAAATATTGCCAGAAATAAAAAATCCACCACAAGGTGTAAAATGTGATCTTGAATATATTAAATATAGCTCCTGTATGTGGGTTTGTGCTCTGCTGCCTTTACTGTCGTGGTTTTCAAGCACACTGCCAGCTGTACACAACATGAAGGTGTTTTTAATCTTGGTGCTTAAATACCCTTTCATGTCCATTTCCACTATTGTTTGATATCTGCATTAGAGATAACATCTCTAGCCTGTCAAGTAGGCATACTGTCTTTATTCTAAAGACTCAGAGCAACCGTTGCCAACCAAGAATATTGAGATGAGTATTTTTAAAAATATTAACCATTCCAGCTCTATTTTTGTCCCTTAAAAAAAAATATTTTCACTTTGTGTACGTCACCACTCTGCATTATAATTATCAAGAAAATTCAACAGATTAAAAAGCATTTGTTGCCACAAATAAAACTGAAGTGTAGATTTTTAATGTTTTTATCACCCTTCCTTACTTACTCCATGGACTTGGAATAGAAAACTCTGTTAAACTATTATTTAAGTGTACTGAAAACTGGTTAACAATCCACGTTGAACATTTAAGACTGGTAGGCAACCCAAGTAGTCAAATGGATGCTGGAGAGAGATGTTGGGAAGGAATTCTGTCCTAAAGTAGGGAGGCGGAAGAGAGAGAATGGGCACATGTATGCAAGAGTGGAGTCACTTGTCCCACCGCCTGAGCACGGGAGCTGCACAGGAGAAAAGCTGGATTTACATCTAGGGACCTACCCTTTAAAATCAATATCCAGTTTTCATCTGCAGCATTGTGTATTTAGACATGTAAGTGTTATCATTGCACACATGAATCACAGCTGGAAAACGAGCTATAGGTCTCTCTTGTTGAACCAGTGTTCAGCCAGGTTAGAAATTAGTTTTTAGGTCTTTTCCATATTTTATTAAAGCTTATGCTAAAATTATCTAAGACACTGGTTAATAAAGAAGTTTCTGTTCATCAGAATATAATGTTAAATTGTCCAAAAAGTAGCAAGTTTGATTTAAAAAGTCATAAAATGGATATAATACATAATCTGCAATATCTCAAATTAGGGTTAATAAATTTAACAGTACATTTTAAATATCAGTATCCAAATACTCAGATACATCACTCATGGAAACTTATGCTAAGAGTAGCTTGTGGAAAATATAATAATGAGTATAGATTGTTCCTCAATAATTGAAAATTTAAAGTATTTTGTCCATGAATAAATATGGTCCACCAGAGAAGAATTTCAGCTACTTTCCTGTCTTTGCTTCTCGTTGGCACTGTAGCTCATTTCTCCTGGTATTGCCAATTTCTGGTGATATGTTCTAGTCTAAATAAATGTCCCTTGATCACCTGATGGTGTCTGATGCTGTGAGTCACTGCTTTAGCCAGGCACTGAGCTGACTGATTCCACATTCTAGTAGCATTCGCTTGTTACCAGGATCCTGGGTGACCCAGGCTCCCACAATCAGTCCATGTGTTTGAACCTTGTAACCCCTGGCACTCAAAGCATCAGCCAGGGGAGTGTATTTCTCCAGCTTTCGAGCTCTAGCACTGCAGAAGGCCGGGGTTCTGTTCTCAAAAGGAACTGTGTCATCCACCATGACTGCCACCTTCTGTTCCTCATTAGTAATGACTATGTCCAGTTGCAGTTGATTCTCTGTTCCAGGGACGGTGGAGTTCATGGCAACCTTTGCCACGGTTGGTAGAATGGCTTTGATTAGGTGGTCTTGGATAGTGGTGTGGTGCAGCTGGCAGGCTTTGAAGTTGGGTTTGCAGCTGCACAAGATGTAGGGGGTGTCTCGTTAGCACAGTGAAGCTTTCTGCATTGATTGTCCCAATGGCTCCGTTCAGCAGGATGCAATTGAGCCAAACCCTATTGATGAATTTCTAGTCAGCAAATCAGGTGAAACTGTCCCTGGGGAGGAAGTGGTTGCTGGCATCCCACTTTTGTCACCTCAAAAGCCTTGACCTGGTCCGACTTCCGTCTTAGGTTTTCCACTTACTGCCAACGGATGGCATCCTTCAGTGTCCTCTTGAGTATGGTCCTTGCTGTCGGACTAATGACTGTGTGCTCGATGTTCTTGACCTGTGGCACCAAGACTCCCAGCTCCTGATGTTCCTCATACTATGTCCAGAGGCGGCCAATAAGCTGCTGCAGCCATCGTTTAGCATTGTGGGTACAAGTCCAAGTGAAGCAAAGTCTCCCCAGTCTGTTCCAAATTCGCCTTCCAGGGAGCCACTCAAGTACATGGCGACATCTTGGCTGGAAGGGGCCCTAGCTGTTGGCTTCCTGCTGCCATCACGCACAGCACTGGCTGCAGTGCTCCTCACCATAGCATCCTGATATATCAAAAGACGGAATGTGTGAGTGATCACCGCAGTGTTGCATAGATCACCATTCAAAGGATGTTGACTCTACCCTGCCTATGCAAGATGTCCACCAGTTCATTATTGGCCCTCTGGGGAAGGTACATCCACTTCTTCACCACCTGCCTTAAGGTGGTGTCCGCCTTGTTGAGAGGTACCTTCCCATGCTTACATGAATGCCTAAACAAACATTAATTTAGTCTTGCAACACCTGTGAGAAGTAGGTGTAAACTCTGCTTATTCATTGTGGCTGAACCAGAGAGGTTTAATGAGTCTGCAGCAGCCTTTGAGGGACCAGGATGATATCTTTTTTTCTGAGGCAGTAGAGCAGGAGGTTCCCAAACTTTTTGCTAGCACAACCCTATCTTAATTAAGTATTTTCAGCTGGGATCACAGACAGCATGGAGGATGCCATTTTATAGAGCAAAATGGCGTCCTCTGCGCAACGTGACCTTGCACGCTTCGTATGTGTGAAGTCATGCTGCATGGAGGATGCCATTTTGCTCTACAAAATGGCACCCTCTGCAAAGTGTGACCTTGCATGTCTGGTGCGTGTGAGGTCACACTATGCAGAGGATGCTATTTTGTAGAGTGAAATGCTGTCCTCCATGCATCGTGACCTTGCACTCACTGTACATGCAAGGTTATGCTGTGTGGCATGAAATGGCATTTTCCACACAGTAGAGGTTGCTGTCATCCTCTCTGCTGATGGTGTGACCCCATTTGGTGTTGCAACCCACAGTTTTGGAACCGCTACAGTGGAGGCTCATCATTTTAGATCCAGGGATCTCAGGTGATTGTGTAACATAGGGAAGAAGAAAAATTATTATCCCCATTTTGCAGAGGTACAGAATGTAAGTGAGCTGTCTGCAGCCACACAAAAGACAGATGGGAATCAAATCCAGATCTCCTGATTGGGTCCAGTGCAAATCTCAAAGGTGACCTTTCCTTGTCCATTGGATTAGACTCCTTGATTGGGCTCCCACACTACCAAATGTTGTTTCAGATTGGGAAAGGCTCTCCTGAGAGCTGGGTTATAGCAGCTCTCAGTTTGGTAAGAAAAGGGGGGAAAAGGAATGAGGATAATGTTCTTTAAAACATGTTTTTGTAATAACTTTCACTGAAATTTTTCCTTTGTTTAATTTCAATCGAGCTATTCAGCTCATTGACTCATTATCTTTTACTTAGGATATCAGCTGCAATGAGATTCAGGTCCTTCCCCAGCAAATAGGAAAACTCCAGTCACTTAGAGAACTAAACATTAGAAGAAATAATCTCCATGTGTTGCCAGATGGTAAGCTGCTCACCATCCTCGTGTTGAAATAGGTAGATTACACAAAACATTAGGGTGTCTGATTTTGTTTTCTTTCCCCCTTAACAGAATTGGGAGACCTTCCCTTGGTAAAGCTGGATTTTTCTTGTAATAAAATTACAGAGATCCCAATTTGTTACAGGAAATTACGTCATTTACAAGTAATAATTTTGGATAACAATCCAATGCAGATACCACCGGCACAGGTTAGTATAAAAAAACTTCCATTTTCTCAACTTTCCCAGGATTTTAAGAAAGGGTGAGATGTGTTAGGTTAATTACCAACCAACTAGCAGTGGCACAAGGAAATATCATAAGGGCATTTCTTGACCCATAATCCTTTGCTCAAAAACATTATTTTGTAGTTTAGTCATTCATCCCACCCTTTACATTAGTTAATCTGGAGGCCAGACTAGATAATTGTAATAATTGGAGATATACCAATCTCCTAGAACTGGAAGGGACCTTGAAAGGTCATTGAGTCCAGCCCCCTGCCTTCACTAGCAGGACCAATTTTTGCCCCAGATCCCTAACTGGCTCCCTCAAGGATTGTAATAGTCCATTCTATCCTTAAAAAAACAAAACTATGAATAAACCCCTGAAAATCAGGCTAATGCTGATTATATTATGGGGTAATCTGATAAATTGTCATGAACATCCAAAGACTTAACCCAGGAGAAAAATTGTAGGTGTGAATGTTAGGGTCAGTCTTCTTTCTCCCCCACACAGCCATCTTTCTTTCTCTGCATCCATGTTTCTGCTTGTTCTTTCCATCTGCTTTCTGTTGCTGATCTTTTCCTCAACCCAGCCCTATAGAGACATAATGAGCAGGGTCCGCCCCCAAAAAGTCTTAAAAATCAGTTTAATCTAATCTGAAACCACAAACCATATCATTCACTAGTCATAATTGCATGTAATTGTATTGAATAACGTCATTACAGGGTGGATTAAAGGCACCCAACAGCCGTATCTTTGCATTTCCATACCTTAACATCTTTGGATTTCTTTTAAGTTTAATTCGAATATTTCTGGGTTTGTGATGTTTGTTTTGGAGATAATTACTACATCCCTGTAACTTTTTTTTTTACTGTTAAATTACTGATACGTACGCAACTTTGACTCCAGGTCAGCATAGTTTTTATCTGGATATTATATAGCACATCTCTACCCTAATATAACGCAGGTTCGCATACAACACGGTAAAGCTCTGACATGCTGCTCTGAGCAGCATGTTGAGGGTGCCGGGCCAGGCTGGGGCTGAGGGGTTCGATAAGGGGCAGAGGGTCTCGGGGGCAGTCAGGGGCTCCCCCCCCCCAGGGTCTAGGGGGCAGGAGCTGTGGGAGGGCACTTTTGGGGGCCCTGCAGTCCCAGAGTGGCCTGGGGGATTAGCAGGGGACCGGGAGCAGCCCGCTCTGCTTCCGTCGCCCCGGCCCCAGCCATGTCACTCGGAGGATGTGGCTTGGGGGAAGGGATCTCCCCCCCCCACACTCACCAGCAGTGGCGGAAGCAGAGGAGCCCAGCCCCAGCCAGCTCCACTCCGCCAGCTCCCAGCCGTGGTGCTCCATTTCCCACCGCAGGTGAGTACGTGGGAGTGTCCTTTCCCCAAGCTCCCCGCACTCATCAGCAGCGGGAAGCAGAGCGCCGCGGCTGGGAGCTGGCGGAGTGGAGTGGACTGGGGCCGGGCTGCTCCGCTTTCCGCTGCTGCTGGTAAGTGCCTGTCGGGGTGGTGGGTGGTGGATAGGGTTTGGAGCAGTCAGGATGGGGGTTGGGTAGGGGGTGAGGTCCTGGGAGTGATTAGGGACAGGGGTCTCTGGAGGGGGTGGTCAGGGAACAAGGAACAGGGGAGGGGCAAAGCAAGTCTCACCTATAACGCAGTGAGATTTTTTTGTCTCCCGAGGACCGTGTTATATCGGGGTAGAGGTGTACTTGTTTTTTCCCTTATTGAAATTTGAAAGTAATCATAAAATTTACTTTAATACAGTTGTATGAGTTGTACTTATTAGAAACATCTTTGACATAAGAAAATTAATGGTGGAGTTTAATTTTGTTTATAACCTGTATACTGGCTTAGTTTGATAATATGTATTATGAGTTTCATACAGCATGTATCAGAAATGTCCAAACTCAGCTCCTTTCCTCCCTGATCCCTGAGATGTCTTATTTACCTTTGTTGCGGCTTCAGCCACCCTGATACCTTTCCCTGTGATTGGTATTCAGATGCTTCTGTGTCTGATTTATGCAGTGGTGTTGTAGCCATGTTGCTCCCAGAATATTAGAGTGACAAGGTGGTTGAGGTAATATATCTTATTGGACCAGCTTCTGTTGGTGAGAGAGACGAGCTTTCGAGTTTACCTAGCTCAAAAGTTTGTCTCTCACCAAGAGAAGTTGGTCCAATAAGACACACATCGTGTCACCCACCTTGTCTCTGTGCCTGATGCCATTCAGACCACCGGCAGCCTTCTCTGCTGTCCTTACTCTGCAGGCAGGCCGGGCACTTTTATCTACCCAAAGAGCAGGTCTGCTTGTCTTGGGCTTCTGGACAATTAGATTTTTTTCCAGCCCTGACTGCTAAACTACTAAAGCTCCATTTTTTTCATTTGAATAGTAGAAAGTAAATTAAAAAATAACTCTTAAATGTAGAAAGTGTCTGATGTATGATATTATAAATATACCATACATCTAAATTAATTTTTTTCATGTGTTTCTTAACAGATATGTTTAAAGGGCAAAGTTCACATATTTAAATTCCTCAGTATTCAAGAATGCCTCAGAATAGATAAAAAACCAGATTCCTTGGATCTTCCATCACTGGGTAAAAGAATCCCATCCCAGCCACTCACAGACAGGTATTACCTTTCTTCTTTAGAACTACTTAATGTTTGCTATGAAATAAGCGTTTAGGATAATGGAGAACTATTCTCACAATAAGGTCATGTAATTTTAATAGTCAGAGGGGTAGCCGTGTTAGTCTGGATCTGTAAAAGCGGCAAAGAGTCCTGTGGCACCTTATAGACTAACAAACGTATTGGAGCATGAGCTTTCATGGGTGAATACCCACTTCATCGGATGCATCTTATTCTGCACTGAGAGTGGCTTAAGCGAGGCTGCGAGAAGGAACTCTTAGTGCACAGTGAGCATCGCTGTGCGGGGGTTAGTGCAGAATATTGCACTTGAAATTCACACAGCGATTGAATGGACTTTGGGAAACAATCCTGAATTTTTTGGGAAGTTGGACGAGATAACCTAGTTGATCTTCTCAACCTTAAATTTCCATCCAATACCGTTCTTTAAAATAACCTCTCAGCACACTAAACATTTCTATAGTGGGTCTTATGTCACAGATAGGTGTAAAAGAAAGCAATAAACTCTTTTTGTCCCAGCAACCGTAGAGATATGGGGGGAAACATCTTGAAAATCGTGTCTTCCTTTCACTTACCATTTAGAAAAGTGATATTTTGTCTTACCTGCAATGCCTTCTCTTTGTTATAGTATGGAAGACTTTTATCCCAATAAAAATCATGGTCCTGACTCTGGCATTGGCAGTGATAATGGGGATAAAAGATTGTCTACAACTGAAGTGAGTGGTTTTTTACTATTCACTGTATATTTTTACTTTTCTGTGTTGATAGAAGAGGGCTGAAAGGACAGTACTTTTCTTCATTTACAGAAGCAGTTTATCGTTTAGCTTGTGCATAAGTTTGCTGCAGTAAATTGCTTATTTCTTTGTCATTCAGATGTGCTTTGTAGAACTTGAGAAAGCTTAAATGTAATGCATTAAATGAACTCAGTAAAATGTGTGACAAACTTACTGTAAACAGTGTAATTGTAGCTGCATTGGTCCCAGAGTATTAGAGACACAAGGGGGGTGAGGTAATATCTTTTATTGGACCAACTTCTGTTGGTGAAACTTGCTGTAAAGCATAGAATGATACTAAATATTAAAATTATTTATGTCCCTCTGAATATTTAGCCCTAATTAGTTGCATGGTGCTCTGTCACCCCACTCCAAGCTTTTTCAAAATTGAACTCTGAACCAAATCAGTGGTGGCTTCTTTGGCCATTTTCAGATATAAAATGCAAGATAATTTTTTACAACAGGGAACAATTAATTTGAGAGTTGCTCTTGTTTTTCTAATAATTTCTGTATTAATTAATATAAGTTGAGGTATAATGTATTTTTCTTTGCATTGGCTGTTTATTAATGGGGACTATTGATTGACAGACATATTATTAGCAACATTTAAAAGCTATAAGGGAATTGGAGATTTTATCCTATTTTTCCAATAGCTTGCTTATGTAGCTGTATGGATCTTTGTGTAATCAACTACAGTTTGATAACAGCAGTACTAAAATTGAATATGGTAAAATTATAAAACTGGCACTAAGGGAAGATTTATGTCTAGGCTAAAAACTGTACTTGCAAATTCATCTGAAGCATAATTAGATTATTCGTAGGAAATCGTAAAGTGGAGGAGTATTCCAGGATTATGTCAAGAAGGTCAAACTGATTAGAAGTAAAGTGGCCACACAAACTTAATGGACAGAATCACAGATCCTTTAAGTGTGGTTGTGCTTGGTAACTGGGTAGAGAAATATCTGTGTGCTTCAGAAACTGTTGATTTTGTAGGTGGCACACTTTACTCAGCTAAGAGACCAGTGGCCCCAAAATTGTGCTGCAGGGCACTGTAAATAAAAAGTTCTGTCTTTCAAATGAAACAAAACCATGTTTTGACCATAGTTTGCATTCATATAAGTGTTTCATCTGAATCTCCTCTTGTAGTAGGCTTTTACGACACTCAGATTCTATGTTGTAATCTGTGGCTCATCAGTAAACTGAGTAATAATATGCCAGTCATGTTTTAATTCTGATTATTCTTTGCAGCCGTCTGATGATGATACAATCAGCCTTCACTCTCAGGTATCAGAATCGACGAGGGAACAGACGTTAAGGAATGACAATCATTTAATAGGAAGTAAATTTGACTCACATAAAGGTAATTCCTAATCTTTTTAGTACACAGAAACACTCTTGTTGCAGGTGCAGATAATTTCCATTAAGCACTGCACAAGATTATATGATGGTGTATTAGATCTGTGCATTTACACTCAAACAACATTGTAATAAAATTCTAAATACAAGATCAACAAAGAAAAAGCCATCTCTTGCAAATCTTGTCTAGATATAGCAAGAGCTCATTGTGTTAGTTATATTTGACTTTGTCACAAGTACCTCGGTTCAGAGAACTGTTTAACATTTTCTTTTTTTTTTTCAAACTTGATCAATCATCCCTAGACCAGGAGGTGTATGATTACATTGACCCTAACACAGAAGATGCAGCTATTCCTGAGCAAGGAGATGTACAAATGGGACCATTTGTCTCTTATGTTAAGGTAAGGTAACTTAATAAGTGGAAAAAATTAGATGACACATCTTGGTCATTAATGTCTAAACTCTTAATTTTTTTCCTTTTGTATAAGGAACGAGGAAAACACCCTGAGAAATTGCAGAAAATAGAAGGGAATGATGAGTGGGGAGATGAAAAAAGGTAGGCCTTATAAACATCTCTTTAGAAGTCAATATTTCCAAAGCATAGTTCTGCGATAGTGAGTACAAGCACCTGTGGTTGGGCAGAAGATCAACTTTTAGGAAGGGTTTATTTCAATTACTGTCAAGTAACACAATCATTTGCTTAAAAAACAAGTCCCCAAACATACATGCCTTTCCATAACCTACTGAAAACAAAATGTTTAAGCTAAATTAATCTTTCAGGCTTCAGAAAGAGCAGCTATTGGCAGAGGAATATGATGAATTGAAAGAAGTGACTGACTTGAGAAAAATAGCAGCTCAGCTACTGCAACAAGAGCAGAAAAACAGGTAATACAAAATCCAAATACAGTAAATATGGCCCACAACTCGTCTGACCTATTAATTTGTTTTTCCATTTAAGTTGTCTGGTTAAAACTCTTGTTTGTTTGTTTTTGTTCTATAGCTTTGAGGATAGACTTATGCAACTAAAGACATTAAACAGTCAAACAAATTCATACAGAATGTTTAGGTGTGTGTCTCACATGTCTGTTTTCATAAAATGGATAGAGAAGCCACAGTGTCCAGATGTAACCTGTATATTGTGATAGATAACAATTAATGATTATTTTTTTCATTGCTCATCTAGTGGAAACGAGAACAGGAAATCTATTTGACGTGAACATTTTATGTTTCATAATGTTAAGCTAGTCATTGATTATCTGATCAGGTGTTTAACACTGGCACTTTTCAAAGTGAGACACTCCTATGTAAAAATGATGGAAATTAGTAATGGCAAATTCTTGGCATTATTGCTGATGTGCTAAAATGCTCTAAGCGTAGATTATAAATGACTGTTTAGCACCATGTACTGCTTCTGTGTGGTTGGTTATTTTTACAGAATATGAAGTTTTCAGTGAATGCAGGATACCAGATTTTAGAGGGTAACTCCTCCATTCAGACTTCCAAGATATAACATTTTGCTAAAGGATGAGGAGAGAGGACCCTTGTTCAAGTATGGGTCTTTCAAATGATAAAACTCACAAACAAGTTGAATATCAGTAGTCCATCTAGCTAGCTGGCAGTTTCCAATAGGCATTGCAGAGGAAGGGGCTCTTGAGGAGGGATTTGGAGTGGGACAGGAGGACTGGTTTGGGCAGGGTATTCTACATATAGGTGTAACAAGGAAGAAAATAAAAAGGTGCTCGTGGAGGTGGGAAAACAGGTGATGGAGGCTGGCTGCCGTGGAGTGAGAAGGGGAAAGAAGGCAATATGAGAAGATACAAGAGAGGATAAGTAGGGAAGGGCTAAGTTGTTGTTAAGGACCAGAAGCTTGTATTTGATGTTGGGGAGAATGGAATAGAATCAGTGCAATCCTGAATGGAAGGGCTCTGAAAGGATTACTTGGGAGAGCCAATGGCATATTGGCAGATGGATTTCTGGATGTGGCATTCAGTGATGGTGAAGAAGTGGTGTTCTATAAGGAACATGGCAGAACTAAGAGGGGTTAAGGAGTATTTCTAGTAGGGGAGTCTGCATGGTCATAGGGTTTCCCACAAATGTGCTCAGCTGTGGAGGAGCAAGACTGAACGAAGCAGAGAGAGTGTGGCAGCAATCTGGCAAGATGACACATTCCATGATCAGATGAATATAGTTTTCATTAGTGTCTTAAATTTCAGCATAGCAATGAGATGATGGGGATGCTACGCATCAGTTTGTCTTAAAACATTTTGAAAGATATTAAACCTTAAAATATCCTGATATTGCAGCTGCATATTGTCAGGCTTTAAATTGGCCAGAGTTTATCCCCATCGAGTACTTCTTAAATCACAACTAATGAATTGGTGTTAGCTGAGTTTAATATTAACTGTGTGAAAAGATAATATGAATGTTTCTATAGCTTTAATTACTTGTAATTCTGTTTAAAGTATTTAGGAATGTGGATGTGTCCATAGGGAAGGGAAATACAATTAAGAAAGAGATAAGTAGGAAACAGTAATGTTTAGTCCTGGTTAGGTGGCAACTGGCAAAAAAGAATTAGAAAATATTTTGAATTTTTCCTGTACTATAAAATAAATATAAACAATATTTTAAAATTATAGTAAACATTGTTTCAAAACATTGTCATGTTAGTTTTTTTAAATGGTGATAATTATATTGGAAAAACATGTTGTAAATCTCCTTATGTCATCATTTGTTACACCAAACGTTTCCTCTGTGACCAGACTTCTAACCTAGTGCTGCTTTTAAATTACTTCTGTTAAGCATAGCCATTACTGTGCTGTGTTTAGTAATTGAGTTCAGAACACTAAATTCTGCTTTGGTTGGCATTGCAATGGTTATACTTGCATGAACCTATTGATTTGCTAAGCTTTACTGCTATATCCATGGCACTTGTATTTATTTGTGTGCATTTTTTAAAATGTGGAGACAAACTCAGCACTGATTTAAACTATATGCAATCAGCAAAATATAACAAGGTGTAAGTCAGCCCTGATTTTGGCTCATAATTTTTTGTGAATGTATAATTCCTTGTAGTGACAGCAATAAGAATTGGAATTAGAGATTAACAGTTGGAATATTTCTGGTTTTGAATCTACAACTTTGTAAATATTTAGATTGTGCAATTTTGACCTGGTCACATGGACTCCTCTAAAATTTGTGCAATCTAATAATTTCTTATTAACCTTAACTCTGATCATTTAGCATGTTTTCTTTTAATCCTGTGAAATCTATCCTCTTTTTCTTTACTGCTTGCTA